>NC_056004.1:82827324-84078324 GCF_018446385.1 Zingiber officinale
CCCATTGTCCTTATGATTTATGTTGTGATATATTTTGATCTCGAGGTAAGTCACGCACACTATCTTTTGATAGTTCCAAAGATGTTTCGATGGGAACATCTATATGCGAAGTTGTAGTGTGTCTTTTGGTTGTCTTCTGTGAGATTTTTGGGACACATGGTTACCAATAGGGAATACCGTGGATCCACAGGAGATAGAGTTGGTTACCATTGGGAAGTGGTCGTAGTCTATACAGAAGACTCGCAACTTCCTTGGTCTGGCTCGATATTATAGATGGTTCGTCAAGGGTTTTTCTCGCATAGTCATACCACTGACACGCCTGACCAGGAAATGCGTGAAGTTTACGTGGTCCGAGGACTACGAGATCAGCTTCCAGGAGTTGAAGAGGAGATTAATGTCGGCTCCAGTTTTGATTTTTATCTTCTGGAGAGGACGGATTTGTACTCTACACCGACGCATCTCTTCAGGGTTTGGGCGCTATTCTGATGCAGCACGGTAGGGTAGTCTCCTATGCTTCTCGACAGTTGAAGGAGCATGAGAAGAACTATCTAGTTCATGACCTGGAGCTAGCCGCCATCATCTATGCTTTGAAGATTTGGCGACATCATTTTTATGGTATTACATTTGAGATTCTCACTGATCATAAGAGTCTCAAACATATTTTCACCCAGAAGGAACTAAATCTCTGACAGAGGAGATGGATGGAGTTCCTGAAGGATTATAATTGTACCATTAGCTATCAACCGGGGAAAAGCTAATGTGGTTGCCGCACTCAAAGCAGCAAGCCTGCCACAGAGCGACTGGTCTTGGCTTGCCACCGAGCCTGGGACACAACTGATCGATTTAGATAGCCCAATGAGGATCTGAGAGGCCCAGTCCGGTGATCGACGCTTTAGTTTATTTGCAGCTAGATAGCTTCCGAAAAATAGACCGAGTTCACACGAGATGAGGGTTGTCGTCAGTACGCATTCTTTCTTTTCTCGCCTCACCCTTGCCTTGCATGAGATGAGGCTCATCGCCTCGATTTAATCCATTGTATGTGTACTAAGATTTGAGGCGCTCATTGGTAGAACGGATATAAAGAGATCACAGTAATCTGAGTTAGATGTCTTGTCTCACGTTATGAATAGCACCGAGACCGCCGGATTTTACTGATTCATTCCCGAGTGAAATGGACATCACTATGGACTTTTAGTAGGTAACACGATTTAGGTTATGACGGATTTGGGTAATCGCTGATCGATTAACCAAATCCACGCACTTTTAGCGATCCTAAGACCGATTTCGATTGATTGGCATATCAGATATCCGGCCGAGATCATCGATTGCATGGTGTCCTTTGACTATTATTTCTCAGATAGAGACCCCGGTTCACGCCTCGCTTCTAGAAGGGTCTGCGCAGAGGCCTTGCACTTCGCTTCAATATTAACTTTCCATCCGCAGCAGATGATGATGACCGAGCGGATCATTCGACTGAGGACTTGGCCGAGGCCACATATATGGATTGGAGGCGCTGGGATGACCATTTGTTAGAGTTCGCACAACAATGCTTCTATTCTGATGACACCGTTGCTGCCAGGCGGTAGGCCTTGACGGACACCCACGGGACGAGGTTGGGGAGGCCCAAATGCTGGGACCTCATGAGCCAAGAGAAGAGAGTTTGTCCGCATTATCGTATTTGAGGATGTCAGAGCAGGACTGCTAGAAAAGTTATGCTGACCGGAGTCGGAGACCTTAGAGTTCTCCATTTGCGTCTGCGAGTTTCACCCACCAAAGGGGTGAAGAGATTTGGCCTCGAGAGGTGAGCTAGCTTTGCGATACATTGGCCCTTTTCAAATCCTAGAGAGGATTGGAGCAGTAGCTTATCAGCTGTCATTACCACCGTCCCTGGCAGGCGTTCACGACATATTCCACGTATCTATGCAGAGGAGATATGTAGCTGACCCAACACATATGCTATCTGATATACCAGATCCCCTTTAGCCTGACGTCACTTATGAGAAGGTTCCGGTACGGATTCTGGATCAGAAAGTGCGTTAGTTGCGGAACAAGACAATCCGACTGGTTAAAGTCGGATGGCAGCATCATTCGGACGAGGAGGCTACCTGGGAGCTCGAGGGTACTATCCGAGCTCGATACCCTCATCTTTTCACTTGAGGTATGTGATTTAATTTACCATTCAGCATTTATACTCTTTACTTGTGGTTAGTATTTGCTGATGGTAGATAACGAAATTTGGGGACCAAATTTTTATTAATGGGGGAGAATGTAAAATACCGAAAAATGGCGAATAATGATAAGGGAATTTTTGGAGAATTTTTCGAAGCTCGTATGAACGAGTTTACGGGGATAAAAACAGGGCCCCGGGAAAGCATGTTTGGGCTACCCTATTTTAAAGAGGAAATGTTTATTTTTATTAATTTCCTTATTTTTCCTCTTCTTTACTCGCCGTTTCTTTCTCTCCCGCGTACCCGACGCCCATTTGCCCTAACCTCTCAGCGCCGTCTTCTTCTTCCCAACCGGCGCCGCAAACAACCACCGCATGCCCGCGACTAAAGCCCTCTTCTATCCCTCTGTTTCTTCTTCGTTGTGTCCACCTCCTTCTTCCTCTGATCGCCAAGTAGAGCCCTTCTCTCTGCCCTAGTGTCGTTCGCCTCCTCTCGACCTCGATCATGCCGGTGCCAAGGTTCTTTATCACCGGCGCAGGGCCACCGCAGCCACTGTGAGCCACCCTTCCTCTCTTCTGATCTATGCGCCAAGGTCGACCACTATGCCCTAGCAAGCCAGCCGGCCGCCGATCATCAACCACTGGACGCCGGAGCTTTACCCTTTTCTCTTGGATTTCTCTCCTCTGTTTCGGCCAGAATCTCCTCTTGCCCTAGCCTCGATTAGTTGTCGCCCAGTAGTGAACTTGGAGGTAAGTGTTCCACTCTAGTGTAGTTGGGTTAGATCTCTATTCTTGATTTAATCCTCTTCTTTGTTTCTATCTAGTCACTGTTGGGGGTTGTGAGGGAGAGGAAAGCTCTGCCGTGAAGTATTCCAACAGCAAACCCTAAGTTCCAGCACAAAGCACGGTTGCGAATTGAGGTAAGGGGTAGAAATTTGATATATGTGTTGAATTAGGGCTAAATCGGGTAAGAGGATATGATTGATTATTCTTATTGCAAGCCCTAACTTGAATGGGTTAGTTAGAATCGATTGAGTTAAATGATCCAATTAGGGTTTATAATTGGATCTGGATTTATGTTAGCTTCTCGAGGATTTGATTTAGCTAATTTATTTGTATGTAATTAGCTAAATCTGTATATCATGTTGTTACAGGACTGTGATTCGAGACGGGCGTCTCGACAGCAGATTTGTTCGATTCGATCTATTGGGCGCGAGTACCTTGACTTATTTTTGATAATGTCATGTTGATATGTTTAGTGGGTTATAGCCTTTAGTAATAATTATGTTCGTCCTTGTTTCGGTTGGTCACTACCCGATCTGTTACACGCTTGTTTGTTTATTTGTTATGCACATCATGTTATTACTTCTGATTATACATGCTTATAGGGGTAGTGACACAACCATGTTATATTATGTTCAGGACCTAGGGTTTTTGATACCTTATCTGATCTGTGTACCTTTGATTTGGCTCATTGTCCTATGGTACACATTTTATATTTATACATGGATATTGCTATGCTGTTCAGGATATTGTCATGCTTAGTGTCATGCACCATTCGCATAATCGTGCGTCGCACGATACCGCCCATTATTGCGAGCACACGCCGCCATCACCATCGCTGCTCGCTGGTCCGCCTGCGGTAGCGTGACGAGCAGCAGCACGCCGCTTGCCTGGTGCTCCATTGGGACGCCATGGTAGGTATCAGCTGGTAGCACGGATCCCTCCCCGCCATCAGACGAGATGAGAGCATCAGGCTCCCTCATTTATGATTTGGGATAGAGATAGTATCGATCGCGCATCCGCCCACTGGCCACCATCAAGAGTAGTGATGTCGAGCACGGTCACACAGCTTACCCACTCTTGGCCTCACCATCGTGGAGAGATGATCGACCGCGCTGTGGGTGACCAACTCATCATTGCATCTTGCATTTATGATTAGTGCTACACTTCTATGGCGATGGATGCATATGTTTGACATACATACAGAATTTATGATACTCTCGGTCCGACGACCTTATTATCCTGATAGGAGGTCCCAGTGAGTACAAATTGTTGTATTCGCTCTTTTCTATTGGGTATCCGTTTTTGTCCGTGAGCCATCATCGTGCCTCCAGTTGCTAGCAATCAGCTGACGCTCTCGTTCCATGGGGAAGTCTATGTGTTCGACTCTGTCTCACCTGAAAAGGTGACAGTTTTGCCTGCTGTCTCCCGTTCTCCAGTAGATAGGCATCTTATAGCGTTATGCGTTGTTTATTTTATTGGTATATACTATTTTTTTTTTTTTCACAGGTTCAAGCTGTTCTTTTGTTGTTGGGGGGACGTGAAATTGCTGCCACCTCAGCCTCAATGCCATCAGCATCTAATCAATTGAATAAGGTACTTGGTAGACAATTTTGTATCAGCTGAGTAGGCTGCATATAAACTGCATGGTTGTGTATATATTCCAGCCGCCTGTGGCTGATGTATATTGCGTCTGTAGAAATATTTCAGATTGTCACCTGTACAGGGGAGGTGCTGCCAAAATTTCTTCGGACAGGGACTCCCCCGGGGCGTGACATATTTACAATCTCTTTTGATGTGCATCAATCCAAGTTAAATTAAGGTTAACCCAAAATAAAATAATTTATACTAAGTAAATTAATTTACAATTATAATAAGAATTTACAATTAAGTACAAAACAACCTCCTCTTTAACTTACTTAGTATTTCTCCCCCTTTGATCACATAAAAAATATAGGAAAAAAATATGAAACATAGTTATAAAAATTTGGAAAAGGAATATAGGGGTTTGTGAATAGAATTAACAATAAACTAATATTTTTAAAAATATTTTTAAAAAACTTCCTAATTTTGCAAAGTAATTCTCTATTTTGATAAAAATAATTTTAAAATAATTTTTATGTTTTGAAAAACTCTAAAAATTTTTGTCAAGGCCAATCAAAATCAGTTAGATTAATACAAAAAATTTCAATAAAAAAATATTTTTAATTTTAGTATAAATGAATTATTTAATGATAGAACCTAATTTTGAGAGAAAGAAATTTTATACATAGATTGGCATTTCTAAAAATGTCCTTAATTTTTTGTACGGTGTAAAACATAATGTACAACGATAGAGAAATTAAATTTTTAAAGATTTCTTTTTCAAAATGTTTAATATTAAAAATTAACATTTTGACAAACAAATCATACAATATTATTACAATTTTAAAAATTTATTTTAATAGAGAACATAATATTTGATCACAGAATAAATAAAATTTTCAAAACTAAATATGTGAAATTATTTTAATTTAAAAAATATAATTTTTGTTGAGTAATTCATACTAATTAATATAGTAGTCAAAACATTTTGGAATTTTTTCTATAAGTAGATAATATTTTTATTTTACAAAAATAAAATATTGAGCAGAAGATATGACTAGAAGAAAGTTGATAAAATAATTTATTTTACCAAAAAGATTAAATCAAGTAAATTAATGCATAGAAATTAATTTATTGAGCTAAGCATGATTTTGATATCCAAAATGAATTATTTCATGTTGAATTAATTAAATATTTTCTTAGAATTAATTTTCCATTTACTTTTGTAATTTGACTCTTAAGGTATCTACAATACTAACTAAGTCTACCATAATTCTTAAATTTTGAATTTTGAAGAATATTGCATAGTTATTTTTTAATTTATCTAATTGTGCTTTCAATTTTTAAATTATCAAAATCTTCTAGTCTGCATGCATTTATTAAGGTTAATTTTAACTTTGTATTTTATTTTTTTTTAATTAACGATAAAATCAGTTTTAAAGAATACCTTCATTCTTTGTTTCCAAAATATGATCTCCTCCTCAAACATTGGTGGATAGATGCTTTGTCCACCATTTCTTGTGCTTCAGTCGGCAATTAGTCCTTCTAAAGCGTCCTCACTCTGATATCAATTGTTGGTCTTGTACGATTGGCTAGACGGGGGTGAATAACCTTGCAATCAAATTTATACTTTTTTTTTTGCTTTCAAGTTTAGCAAAGACAAACACAAGTTAAGTGAATAAATAAAATGAACATAAATTAAAGAAGAGGCACGAATGTTTTACTTGGTTTGCAATCGGAGAGATTACTAATTCAACGCAGTGAAAGCTCACTAGGAATCTCCTTTGATGTATATGGAGAAGCCTTTTACAGAAGTTGAAGTACAGAAAAAAAATTACAAAATTAGAAATGAAAGATCATAGTTCGTTAACTTGTGTTGTGTTCAAATGAAGAAGACCAATGCTCTATTTGTCACGCCTCAGAGGAGTTCCTGTCCGAGAAAATTTCGGCAGCATCTCCCCTGTACGGTGGACAATCTGAAACTTTTCTACATCTCACAAATACCTCAGCCACAGGCGGCTGGAATAACAACAGTAAATAAAATCAATCACCACGCAGTTATATATGTATTCAGCCTCTGGCTGTCACAACCACGCAGTTAATAAAAATAAACAACATAGTACGAAATCAACCCTACTCAACTACACTCGTAAAGCCCAAATCCGATTTTCTTACCTCTGCTGCCGTCCAGGCAGGAATGTAGTAGAGTAAATCCAAATCATGCTAAAAGTCCATCCAACGGAAAGATTCCATACAATATCCATATGTAAGTCCAAAACAAAACTAACACATAGTCTGATAGCGAAAAGCTAGAATGAAACAACAACTCAAAACCAGCAGAGGAGAGTAGCACTACGGCGGTGGGACTAGCGATCGAACTCCCTCCGACAAAGCATGTTTTGAAATACAACAATGGAGGCGGGTGAGTCCAACACTCAGCAGTTACAAATATGCAAAGTAAGGTAATAACACCTAGCACTAATCATGCATACATCCTGATAAGAAAGATAAGAATGCATCTAAATGAAACAGAGAATCACTACTGAATGCAGAGTCATATCGTAGGTCTGTCATATAACGTCCTGTATGCATGTCAAACATAGTATCCAAACAATATGCAGCACAGCAAACACAGCAATAAATGCATCATGCATATGATGCCAATGACATGGCCCCCAGTCACCCAGCCCATCCGATCATCTCATGAGTGAGAGCAGTGGTAGGTCGGATAAACGTGCACTCGCACTACTCCCGATGAGAGCGATCAGGACGGATGTCTGTACACCTATCCTCCTACCCCAAATCATAGATGGGGAGCGAATGCTCTCAACTCCCACTCAAAGACGGGAGGAATCTGGATAACACTGCCAGCTAGTCACACTACCATGAGCGACCATTTCACACGAGTCCCACCGCAACTTTTACGGCTGAATCGGCCACTAACCATGAGTGGTGGTGTGTGTGCAGATCCACGATGTGGTCAACAATAATGGAGCGGACTATCGCACAACAAGCAATCAATCCTGCAAATGGTGCATGGCACTAACCAAAAAATATCCCGACCTAATCCACATATATATATAAAAATGCATCAAAGGTCAACGAATCCAAAACAATCCAAAGGTATACAGAAGGTATAAAACCTAGGTCCTAAACATAGTGAAACATGGTATATCACTACCCCTATAAGCATGTATAAACAGGTAAAATATACCTGAGATGCAAAACCAATCAATCAATAATAAGAATGTAACATATATCCGGTAGTGACAAACCGATACTGATATGAAACATAATCATGACTACTTGTTAAAAAACTACTATGCATATCAAATGACATGTCAAAATAGATAAGTCAAGGCACCCGCCTCCAATAGAAAGGTCCAATCCAGTGCGTCACAGTCCTGTGTCAAACCATAAATCTTTTTATTTAGCTACACTTCTCATAAATAGCTAAATACAATCTCTAAATCCTAAAATTAGAGTAAAACCCTAATCAAATATAACTCAAGTTAACTAGAGTTAGTTTCCTTAACCTTAACCATCCTACTATTCGGGTTCAATTGAAACCTACACACGATTCCAAATTAACATATAATGCCAACACAACTAGCAAACATCTACAACAAAGTCCAAAACCCTAAATCTTACCTCAAACTCACAGCCAGATAGTTCCTACCGGAGAAGGGTTGTTTTGCTGCTGTAAACAAAAACAAGCAAACCTCACAATTGTTACGCAAAGCTTACAACCTTATAAAAACTTCCACTGACAGCTACCTAGAATCACCAAATCCTTACCTTGTTGCTGCTGGATCAAGACTTGTGGCCGAATTGGGTTGTCCGCCACTAGAAGATGACTGCCTGTTGCTTCCTCTGCCGAGACTTCACTGTAGGAGATGGCTGAAGAAAGACACAACAGTTCGGAAGGAAGGAGGGCGCCGGAAAGGGCACCGGCAGCATCAGAGAATCGGCGACTGTCAACAAGACAACGCACAGTGGCGATCGGCAAAGGCTCAACTAGGGCTTGCTTCTTCTGTGCAAAGGACGACTCCGAGAAAGGAAGACAAAGCCCGGCCTATGCTGGTTGTGGTGTGGGGCGAGAGGAGGAGGAGAGGAGAACCGAACGTACTAGGGGGGTGGGAGGGATGCCGGAGGACAATGGAAGGCAAGCCGCCGCTGCTGGCAGAGCTAAGGCACCGCTTTGCTTGAGGTCGCCTTACCGAGGTGGCCGGCACCCGAGAAGAGGAGAAGATAGTAGGAACTGCCGCGGTTTGGGCGCAAGAGAAGGTCTTGGCGCGGCCTAAGCTATCGGGAGAAGAAAGAAGGGCGGCTTGTCCCATGCGACAAAAAGCAAAGGAAAAAAAGAAAATAAAGGAAAAATATATATATATATATAATCTTTCGCGCTTAAATCGTAGCCTAAACAAAGCTTTTTGCCCCGGAATACGTTATCCTCCGTGAACTCGTCTGCATACAAGTTCGAAAATTTCTAAATGTCCAAATTCTAAAATTTTTATTCATATCCGATACATTCTCCCACTAATAAAAATTTAGTCCCCAAATTTTGTTATTCTACCATCAGCAAGTACTAGTAACAGATATAGAGTATAAATGTTGAACGGAAATTAAATCACATACTCAAGTGAAAAGATGGGGATATCGAATTCGGATCGAGCTCCCAGCTAGCCTCCTCGTCCGAATGATGTCGCTTATTTCCTACCTTTAACCACCGGATGGTCTTGTTCCGATTAGCTCTCCTTGAACTGCACTGAACCTCCCTCATAGGTAATGTCGCCGAGTCTGGAACCGAACTGGATTCCCAAGACGTCCGAAAGACATCAAGACTCCTCGATACATGAAATACATCCTGACAGAGTGTAGTGCCCGTCCAGTGGCCAAGCCATCTGCCCATCTCTCCAAGATCTCGAAGGACTAATATACTGGAGCTAGCTACTCACGAGGTTAAATCTCTTCACCCCTTTAAGTGAAACTCCTACAATGGTCGCCCACAGAGAGAACTCTAGTGGTCGTCTCCGATCAAGAAGATCAAGATAACTCTTACAGCGATCTCTCAAGGCGCTCTGACATCCTCCGTGTCCTGATAATATGACCAATCCTCAGATCATGCTGAACTCTATGAGGTCCCAACAACTCAGCCTCTCCAACCTCATCACAAAGGACGTGTCCGATAGGTCTCAAACAAGGTCATACAACCTGATCAAGGTCGGTGCCACTGGAACCTCAAACGCCAGATGAGACCAATGAAAGCTATTGTTGTAGGCAAATGGCAGATGGTCCTCCCAACTGCCTCCATCTCACATGACCTCCTCACAGAGTCTCTAAAGTGAATGGTCCGCTTGGCTCATCATGCGGATGGGCTCAGATCGAACTGGTTTGGTCAGGCCCAAGGCCTCTGCTAGGACGAGAACCGGATCTCTGCTCCAGAAATAATACTCTCAACGGAACACCATGTCTCTATAATCTCGACAATACAGATCCCAATCGATCGATCAGGACTCCCTCCGATCTAAGCTAAGAGGCGGATGCTTTAATCGATCAACGACACAACCAGTCGGGCCTCCGTGTCCCTCCAAACCCACCACAAAGTCCATGGTAATGATCCACTCCACCGTGAATAGAATCACTGGCTTGGAACTCGCAGTCTCTGGTGCTCGGACCGAAACAAGACACCTAGCTACAAAATCTGCGATTCTTCATACCGCTCCACCAGTAGGAACGTCTCAAGTCTCGATACATACGTGTCCCGCCTGGATGAATCGCAAATCAAGAACGGTGAGCCTCGTAATCTGCCTCGGAAGTATATGATACCCTCCTCGTCCTGTGTAAACCTACATGCAAGGGCTTCGCCGAAATGCTGTGCCGAAATGCCGATCATGCACCGCTCGTATCCTCGCCCGACATCGGCGGTGAGCAACTATGGTAACAAGAATACCTTGCTCTGTCAGTCCCTGCTCCTCAAGATCTAACTTCGAGAAACTCTGAATCAAGTCGGTGACGTGGCAAGCCAAAGTCCCTCTGACTTCCGCCGAAATATCCGCAACCCATTAGCTTTCCCCGTGGAGCTAATGGGTGCACAATCATAGTCCTTCAGAACCCATCCATCTCCTCCGTCACGAGATTAAGCTCCTTCCGAAAGGAAAATGTATTTGAGACTTCATGATCGGAGAGAATCTCAAATGTCACCGATCTGATATAAATGATGTCGCCATAGCTTGGAGGAGCAGATGATTTAACCTGTGTCATGAACTGTAGTTCTTCTGCCTTCATGCTCCTTCAAACGACGAGCGAAGCGCAAGACTACTACTCGTCTTGCAATAGCCAAACCGCAAGCCAGGGCAGAGTACAAACCCATCCCGGAACCAAAAGCTCGAGCCGATACTCGGCGAAAGCTGATCTCGTCTCTCATCTTTCACTATATGAACTTCACGCCCCCTGACGGTATAGTAATACGCGAGAAGCGAGTTCACTCACAGACGCGCCTACCGCAAAACCCGTGAGCTGCTGCGGAATATCTCCTCTCTCTAAAATTCCGGTGGACGGAGGATGTTTCCAACCGGATGTTTCGATCTTCGAACATCAAATACCGCTCGCTAGAAACCGTGTCCCTAAACCGGTGATAGCTGCAATGCATCACCAGCGTCGCCAGGTGATCTCCATATCGTGTCGTGCGTAACCATGGTCCCAAACCTCCTCCGAACGAACGCAGTGAATGCACACTTGTGAACTGCAGATGAAACTGAAAGAATCTCCAGAGCTGACTGACGCTGGATGCATCCTAATCCATCCATTGGTAAATCATTGGTACCGCTGAGGCCATAAGCCCAGAATATACCGGTTCAAATCCGCACCGAAGGTCGCTAATCAATATCGAATAACGACCGGTAATGATCCGTTGTTTATCTCGATCACCGAATGATATCTGACAAACATGATACATCTCGATGATTACTCGAGCTGATCAAACAAACCGATACATCGTCGAAATGATATGGAATCAGCCGTCAGCTTATCTCGTATCAATACAATCGGTGACAACCTATATGGTCACCGATTCACCGTTAGTTCAATGACACATATAGACCATGATTATCGGTGCCACAAATAGCACCGGCAGACTGGAGTGAAACACTAGAGCAACCTGAACTCCTGGCTCTGCTGCTCAAAGCCCGGAGTGAACACGATACGACAACGGAGCTTTGGGCCACGGCCCTTCACCAATAGCCCAGAACCTCTTAGGCATCCCCACCCAGGGAGCATCGTCACCGCACTACTGGTACTGACTCAATCATTTGATGTAGTCGAACCATCATCGAGATACACATGTCACATCAAATCAAATTTCATACCATCACAAATAATCGAGATGCCGCTGCCTCGATGCTGCTGAAACTCCACGAGGGTTGGGTCTTGAGGTCAGACCACCCTCGTCTGGGCAATCAATGGTAGCATGATATACAGCCAATCCATGCCAAGAATGACATCAAACTCGATCATCTCCAATACTAGAAGATCTACCGTAAGTACTATGTTGCCAAAGTCTGAAGGCAACCTCCATCTCCTGAAAGTATCAATGTATCGTAGGAGACAACAATCACAGAATCTCTAACAAAGAGGTAATTCATCTCCGATAAAGGTACGATATAAAAGAATGCGAACTACCAAGATCAATCAAAATATGCAACAAATGCATAAATAGAAATCGCATCATGGAAAACGGATCCGGCTTGGCTCACCGAGCATCCTCTCTAGTAATCGCATGAACACGTACTCGGCCTCGAGGAGGAGGTGAAATCGGCGGCCAAGCGGTAAGCTCACAACGAGGGCGCCGGGCCGACTACGTGATAAGACCGAGAGGATGGATGACTCTGATATGCCGTACTGTGACCGACTGAGCATCGCTCGAGCTCGGAACAAGGACCCTGTGTAAAACTGGGTGCGGCATAATCGAGTACTCGCCGTCTGGGCATGCCAAATGCCGCGAGGAGCCCTCGCGGCTGTGAAGATTGGGCCGCCTCGATATGCGCCTCGATCGACTAGACTGCCCCTCTCGACTCGACCGAAGCTGTGAGCTTCACCGACAATCTCTATCTGGCCCTTGCAGGCATAAATAAAGTCCGATCATTCCAGCCCCAGAGCAAAGGTGAGGTGATTCTGGATCCACATTCGAAACAATGGAGTATCACTGGAAGGTGGTGGCACACGCACGGAAACCGGAACGCCCAAGAAGACCGCCTCGAGGACGTCACGAGACGCCCTGTACTGCCGGACTTGGACGCTTCTGAGGATCACTGTCTCACGATACGCTCGGACGACACCATATGCTTTTTCCTCCGTCCCATATGCGTCCGACATGCCGCTAAGCTATCATCAAAGCTCTATTCAATGCATCGAGTAATGTAATCCTCAGTGTTTCCATATACGCAGTAACCAATCTCAGAGCAATCGATTACGCGAGTTCTGCTCGCAACTAACTCGACAAACTGTACAACCTGAGAAATTCAGATATACTTTGGCCACGAAAGCGATTATTCCGCCTCGCACTCATAAAACTCGTCGCGAGCCATCCGATAGGAAAGGAAAGAAACGGCCTGAAAGCCTCTCAACTCGTCCATGACGCCGCCCCATAATAACGCTGAGTAACCCACTGTGCATTAGCTTCATCCTGAATGGTGCACACACCGCTTTCTCCCAGCAAGCCATAGAAGAAAACCGCCCATAGTCTCTATCCATGAGAGCCATACTTTGATCGAGATCTCCGCGGAAGAGTGAAACGAGTCCATCGACTCTACCAAAGGGAATCTAGCTCAGCAATGATATGGACTAGTGTCGGACGGAGAACAAGGCAACACCGGAGCCGATACTGTGGTACCAAGGAATAAACCGAGGAGGAACTCCGATGTCAGATATACCGGAGCATAAGCCGATAGTACCGCCTGGGAACAAAAGTGGTGGCAATCGAGGTACTAAGAAAAAGGTACCTGATATGGTATGCACACCATCGAGGCACCGGGGCACTGTGCCCTGGTTGCTGGGTATCAGAGGGTGGGTCATCGAGCCGTTGGAGCAGATGAGTGCCTGCACACCAATGGTACTGATGGTACCGTAAATGTGGTAGGCGTGATACCGCTGGTGGCCAAAGTAGGTATCTCTGCAGAGCTATCTGGACTGAGAGCTCGATGCCTCACGATCTCCGAGTCCGCCCTCGATCAAAGTTTTACTATCAGGCATCTCTCGCATATCCAGAGATCCTGGTCCTCGCGGGTCGCCCAAGCACCACGCCTCGCAAGAATACGAGTAGATCGTCTCATATCTTAAATTAAATTACAGATATCAATACAATATAACCAACATAAAATAACAACATACCTATTTGCCGTTTGGAGATGTTCCGTCGCCCAGTCCCCAATTTGACATCAAAATTCGAACGTATATATCACCGGAAAAATAAATCCAAACGGAAATCCAAACACAACCATATCGAAAATCCGATAATGCCAGCTTTGACTTAAACCCTGCTAACCCAAATATCCGTAATACCAACAATGTATCCGATAAATCTAACACCCAAAAGCGATTATCATAACCGCTCCGATACCAAATAAATTGGTATCGATAAATCCGAAAATCCATAATACAAAATCCAACAAGTATCGTCAAACTTGCGCCTGATACCAAATAAATAAATTGGTATCGTGTTATCCAAACATCCAAAATACGAAAACAAAAGATCGTATAACTGCGTCTCCGATACCACTAAATTGTCACGCAGGAGTCCCCGTCGAGAAAATTTTCAAAGATCTCCCCGCATTTGGACAATCAAACTTTCTACATCTCAAAATACATCAGTGGAATAACAACAATAAATAAAATCAATCACCACGCAGCTTATATATGTATTCAACCTCTCTGTCAAACCACGCAGCTAATAAAAATAAACAACATAGTAATACTCACTAAATCAACCCTACTCAACTACACTCTAAAGCCCAATCCGATTTTTTCTACCTCTTACATAAATGATGCATGTAAGTAGAGTAAAAATCATACTAAAATTCCATCCAACGGAAAGATTCCATACAATATCCATATGTAAGTCCAAAACAAAACTAAAACAAAGTCCATAGCTAGAATGAAACAACAACTCAAAAAGGGAGGAGTGCCACGGCAGCGGGGACTAGCGACCGAACTCCCTCCGACAAAGATCAACCTCAAAATAACAACAATGGAGGTGGGGTGAGTCAACACTCCCAAACATGATGCAAAGTAAAGAAATAACACCTAGCACTAATCATAGCCTCCAGTAAGAAGAAGAGATAAGAATGCATCTGAAAGACTGTGGTCCTGAGTGTAAACAGTATAAGGAACAGTATCGAGTGGTATAGGAACTCATGCATGTCAAACATAGGTATCCAAAATATACGCAGATACACAAACACAAGCAATAAATGCATCATGCATATGATGCCAATGATGCTTGCCACGCCAGCCGATCATCTCATACAAAAGTGAGGTCGAGTGGGTAGGGCTCGTCACTACTCTCGATGAGTGACCGAGTGGATGGGATGTCGGAGTACACCTATCCTCCTACCCCAAATCATAGATGGGGAGCGCAATGCTCTCAACTACACGAAGACGGGAGGAATCCCTGCCGGATTATACGTTGTGTCACACTACCCATGAGCGGACCAACGGTGCCTAACAGAGTCCCTGCTGCAACACACACGCCTGAATCGACCACTAACCCATGAGTGGTGTGTGCAGATCCATGTAACTGGCGATGTGCTCAACAATAATGGAGCGGACTATCGCACAGCATGCAATCATGCAAATGGTGCATGGCACTAACCACAAGAATATCCTGACCTAATCCACATATATATAAAAATGCATCAAAGGTCAACGAATCCAAAACAATCCAAAGGTATACAGAAGGTATAAAACCTAGGTCCTGAACATGGTCAAGCATGACATATCACTACCCCTATAAGCATGTATAAACAGGTAAAATATACCTGAGATGCAAAACCAATCAATCAATCAAGCATGTAAGATTTGGGTAGTGATTAACCGAAACAGATAAGAAACACAATTAATGCAACATGTTAATTTAATTACTAAGCATATCAAATGACATAAGTCAAAAGTACCCGCCTCCGATAAAATAGAAAGGTCCAGTCCGACTCCGAGATACTCGTCTCGCGTCACAGTCCTGTGTCAAACCATAAATCTTTTTATTTAGCTACACTTCTCATAAATAGCTAAATACAATCTCTAAATCCTAAAATTAGAGTAAAACCCTAATCAAATATAACTCAAGTTAACTAGAGTTAGTTTCCTTAACCTTAACCATCCTACTATTCGGGTTCAATTGAAACCTACACACGATTCCAAATTAACATATAATGCCAACACAACTAGCAAACATCTACAACAAAGTCCAAAACCCTAAATCTTACCTCAAGCTCACAGCCAGATAGTTCCTACCGGAGAAGGGTTGTTTTGCTGCTGTAAACAAAAACAAGCAAACCTCACAATTGTTACGCAAAGCTTACAACCTTATAAAAACTTCCACTGACAGCTACCTAGAATCACCAAATCCTTACCTTGTTGCTGCTAGATCAAGACTTGTGGCTGAATTGGGTTGTCCGCCACTAGAAGATGACTGCCTGTTGCTTCCTCTGCCGAGACTTCACTGTAGGAGGTGGCTGAAGAAAGACACAACAGTGGAATTAGGGCACGGACGAACACACCAAGGCTAGGGTTGCTGCTCCCAACTAAAAACCTTCTCAAACCTCTGAATTCCAGCGATCTAGGGCACAGCACAGTGGAGGAGGCCGACACAAAGGAGATCGGCAAAGGCTCAACTGCTAGGGCTGAGGAAAGCTTCGGCCTCTGTGGTCGGCGTCGGCTCTATGGTCGGCGTCGGCTCTGTGGTGGCGGCAGAGGAGAGGAGAAGAGAAGAACTGCCTCGAGCAGTTAGGGCAGGGGGAGACAGCGTCGGGAAGGAGAAGGCCGGCGTCGCTGGCGTCGGGGCAGAAGCTAAGGCACCGGCGTTTGAGGTCGTCGGCTGAGGTGGCGATCGGCTTTCACCGAGAAGAGGAGAAGATAAAGGGGAGGAACCGCCGTGGCCGGCGGTTAGGGCACCGAAGGAGAAGGTGCGCGGCGTCGGGGAGAAGAAAGAAGGGTGCGGGGACGGCTCGGGTTCGGCGACAAAAGCAAAGGAAAAAGAAATAAGAAATATATATATATAATCTTTCCCAATCGAAAGAGTAAACAATGAAAGGAATTCTAAGGAGCCAATTAAAAATATCAAAAATTAAATAATTCTCTTATTCATATTTATATTTTTTTACACTATTTATAGCCCAACAGTCAAACCTAGCCATTTGTTGACGTGGCATCTCCAGGTAGCAAACGTTATCTCCCCACAATGGCTTGAAGATGAAGATTTTCATGTCTGAGAGCACGAACCCTTTCTGACGTGGTCCCAAAGAGCGATCCATTACGGCGAGGCACCCGTTGGCCACCTTGGTGGTATAGGCACCCTCTCCGATCGCTTGCTTCATCTCTCTGGTCACTTGGGGGATCCTCCGGCATTCCAGTTGAGTTCACACGAACCCAACTCAGGCCTTCAATTCGAGCAGGCTTTCTCCTAGTCTTCTCGCCTCAAATATTGCATGGGTCTTTCTCATCCGCTAGTGTACTCTTCCACATCACCTCGTCTCTCGGATGCACCGAGCCTGTTAACTTTCTTCCTGTGTCATCCTTCTCGCTAACTGCATATTCTGCTCGACTTCTTGTGTTCCTAAGCTCTCCTATACACTTAGACATAAGGATTAAATATACAGGACCTATCTTAACTTGATTAACCATATCAAAATTAACCTGGGGTATTTACATTATCTCCTGCCTCTCTCACTAATGGACACGCTAGCACCTCAATGCTAGTTAGGATGGTACTTAACTTCTCATGTAAGATGTATAAGATGCACTAACTATAATTGTAGTACATCCTAACTATAATTGTGCTAACTTTTGTTTCACTCACTAGGTCCAAGCTTCACTCACCAGGACTTCCACTACGTAGCTTCACTCACTTGGGCCTGATTTTACTCACCAGGACTTCCATCACCTAACTTCACTCACTAGGGCCTGGCTTCACTCATCAGGACTTCCATCACCTAACTTGTCTCACTAGGGCTTGACTTTACTCACCAAGATTTTCACTTTGCCTAACCTCCAGTTAGGACTAGTTACTCAGTAGACTTCTCACCTGCCTATCCTTTGGGTAGGACTTACCTTTGCTAGTCATCTAGTCCTGACTAGACATCTCTCTTCCAAACATCAAGTCCTGTTTGGATCAACCATTGCTCAAATTGACCAAACTTAGGTATATTGTCAAATATCAAAATCCTAGAAGTCGATTGCACCAACATATTTATTATGTTAGTTATGATTATGTGCATTTATTATGTCAGTTATGGTTAGGTGCATTGATTATGACGTATATGATCATGTTTTTATTTACCTACTGAGACTATATACTTTGATCTTAATATTTTATATTGACCACGCACTATCTTGTCCATTACCTACTAAGTCACCTGGACTCACCACCCCTTTGTATGTTTTATATTTTTTCGGTAACCTGTACATGTTGTAGAGTTTCTTGGAGTATCTTGTTTGTTAATCCACGTCACATTTGAGGACGTTCTTCTCTTTTCTTTTGCTTTCTTACATTTCTTTGGATTTTTATGTACTTGGCATTGTAATAATTTTAATGTGGACTTGGTGTTTAGCCTTGTGGCTACTTTTGTCATTTTTGATAGTTGTTGTGTAAAGCCTAGCCGGCTAGCAGTCTGTCGCTTTTGGTTTATGGGTTTTCCTTATGTCTTCCATTGTATTATTTTTATTTCTAGCCATGTGTGTTGCTTATTATTCTATTTTCTATTCCAGACGTGTGGGTTGCTTTACAATTGCGTGGTTGTTGATCTAGCCATGTGGGATGTATATTAAACTGTAGTTATATTTTATTTTAGCCATGTGGACTGTAGGTTATTATACTTGTACAACCATATGGCTATGCATCTAGGTTTCATATGTTATCATAAGGAGGGAGATGTTGCCCGTTTTCCGAACAAGGACTCTCTCGAGGTGTGACATCAACATTTTCTTGAGTCAACACTTGATCATTCAAGATGAAATTTTCTTTCTCAAGTCTTGCAACTTGAGTTTAAGTTCCATCTTAAACATGGTTAGTTGAGGGATTCAAGTTGACCTACTCCTTAAGGTGGTTAACTTCTTCAAGTAGCAAGTTAATCTAATCCTCGAATTTAGTCAATTTTTTAAACAAGCATTTAATTATGTTTGTTTTCTTCCTTAAATATTATGTTACCTCATCTAGTCATTCTGAAATGGATATTGATATGTGGCTTCTCTCAGACTCGGAATCGAACTCGATCTCCTCGTTCCATGCCATAAGTACCAAGAGGCTTGACTACTTCAGTTCTTTTGCATCCGACTCTTCTGAAGACGATTGGTCCCTAGTGGCCTTGAGCGCTTTCCTTCTTCTTGAAGACTTAGGTTTCTCCTCCTCTAGGTTAGGGCACTCAACCTTGTAGTGGTCTTTTTTGTTGCACTCGTAGCACACATTACCTCCGATTTTGGTATATTTAAGTTGTTTTGTACTTTCTTTAGATTTCTTTTAGTGAATTTATTCTTAGTCAACATCTTTTAGACCATGTTTACAGTCTCCTCTTCGTTGTTTGAATTTGAGTTTGACTCGCTTTAAGATTCTTATTTTGGTGAGAGTTAGACTTGACCTCCTTATTTTGACCTACATACATAGCTATACTCTGCTCAGTTTGACAAGAGTTAATCTATTCATATAATTCTACTTTATAAAATAATTTATCTAATTTAATAATTGAAAGATTCTTCAAAATTTTATTGGCATCTATATATCATAGATGCCTACACTGTATTTCGAGAGAAAGAGTTTAGCGCGTACCTTATTACATCATAATTTTTGATTGGTGGTCGATGAGATGAAGTCCATTGATGATGTCTTTTATTCTTGTATATAGTTGAGTCACGGTTTCTCCATGCAATATTTTAATATTAAAAATTAATTTAAAAGAAGATCTCATGTTACCTTAAAGTCATCAGTCATTCATGCAACTTGACTAGTCGATCCTAAAGTTTTTTGGAATTTTCAAAACGCTTAACTCGGTTGATCTCCTCCTTTGTTAAACTACATTGGAGGGTGTTCATCACCTTACAGTTGATTTGGGCTTTCTTCATCATTTTGGGATTTCACTTTCAGATCTAGTGGTTCTTCGTATTTGGTTGGTAGTGAGTACCCTTTTATGATCATGAACCACATATCAATGTTGGATTTGAGGAAACACTCCATCCTCCATTTCCAATAACTCAAGTAATCTCCATTTAATAGTGAAGGACAAATAGTGTTATATCCTTCTTGGTGAGACATCGACATTTTTACAAGAGGATATAAATAGAAAAAGAATTTCCAAAACTTTATCTTGGGATTATTAGTTTGAGATAAAAAATAATGTTGTAGAAAAAAAATGAAAAGAAAACTTTTTTCAAAGAATAGAAAAGATTTTAAGAAGCTCAAAAATTCATTAAGCTATTAGAGTAAATTAACTCTGATACCAATTATTGGATCGTAAGAGATGAGAGAGGAGGTGAATCTCATTTGTTTAAAACCTTTTCTTTAAAGTAAATCAAAGTGCAGCAGAATGGGGAGAAGACAAACACAAAAAGACAGTTTCTTTTTACTTGGTTCGTAGTCCAACGACTACTACTCCAAGGCCCGTGATCCTTAATCGCTTTCAATGGGCAATCCACTAAATGCTTGAATTGTACAGATATATAAGGTGAGCAATTACAATGCAAGTACAAATATAGAATATACTGACAATGAAGATTAAGTCTTAGGCATAGGATATTGGATGGTCTCTTGGCACAGTAATAGCAAAACTTGCACACGTAGCAAAAACAGAGACGAAATAGTGAGTGTGATCGAAATGAATGAATGAGTTGATTCTCGGCTTGGTCACCGAGTCCATTTTATAGCCACTGTTCAGTCGACTGATCCATTTTCCTTAGATTGAACCTTTCGGTCGACCAATCCAACTATCCGTCTCTTGAACCCTGTGCATTCCTTCTTTCTCTATTTCGACTTTTCGGATCTTGTAAATCATGTTATTTTGTCGACTGCTCCCGCTAATCCGTTAATGAAATCTAGAATTTCCTTTCCTACGTTGATTCGATGTGATCTCTGTCGTTACCATATTTGGATCGATTAACTGATCCAAGTTAGCCATCGACTGATAATACTGCAATACTATTTTTGAGATTGATAAGGCTTTAGCCAAGGGGTGATAATGTTGAAAAGGAGTTGCAATTTGGATTTGCCATGAGAGAAAGAAAGAACGTGTGAGAGGGAGGAAGGTAGCCCGAGCTTTTTATCGACTTGCTCGAGATTAACCCGGAGCTATAAAATTTCTGGCTCTACCATTATGTCGTGTGAGGTGTATTCGTAGTTGTGAAATGTACCACGAGTAGAGAAAAATTAGGTTATGACTTTTGCAAAGTTACTTTATGCCAGATTTAAATAGATTAAAAATAATTCACACACTGACTATATCAACCTGTCTATTTTGTAAATAGAAAAAAAATAATTTATTCTTTTCCAAAAAGTAAAAAAAAAAATTCAGATTCGAAAAGAGAAAAATTTTCAGGATGATTTTTTTTTATAATTTTTATTGTCGTACTCTTGAATAAACCGTGACTTATATTTAAGAGTAAAAGATGGTACCATAAGTAATATACATTCATTGTACAACAACTCGCACTCCAGACACATGAATGTTGTATACAACCTTTGCGCTCGATCAATAATTTAATCAATTGCTCATCTGTTGACACCACACAATGCACTTAATTTCACTATGTAACTCTTGCGTTTTCCTTATATGTAATTTGGACTCGCTATAAATCCCCACCCAAGTCAACACCGGCCATTCTCATTGGTAGAACTTGTATTGCTTGTCTATTATGTTTCCGATGATGTCTCGCAATGCACCAATAGGAGCCAAGATCATCAGCAGGACCCCAAGAATTATACAGATCTAAGAAAGGGGAAAAAAAGTGAAACAAATTAATATTCATATTCAGGTTCGTTAATTCTGACAGAGATGATATGCAAGGAAGAGATGTTCTTGACTTGCTTACCCAATTAGTGATCCAAGATAAGCTAAACCTTCTGGGTTTGTAAATAGCAAGCCACATGATGCAAGGAAGCTGGAATCATAATGGCAATATCAAATGGTTTGTTACAATGTGGTGGCAATGTAAGGTAAGTGTGTGGAGCACTCACGAAGTATGTGGTCGGGGCGAACGCGAATCCGCCGAAGAAAGAGAGTAGTCCGCCGAAGAAGGGGAAGGTTATGCCGACGAACATGGTGAATGCTGCATGGTAGTTCACAGTCCAAGGAATTTAGTTCTCTGCTCCACGATTTACTGAATCGAATCGTTAAAGTGCGATTGAGGAAATTAATGGAGGGAGAGGCTTACCGACATAAGCACTTCGTGTTATCAGGCGAAGAGTTAGACCAGGAGGAAAGCGAAGCCTTTTGACCAGCACCGTCTCCATCATGTCGAACACAGGCATCGCGTAGATCTGCAGAATCGAGGATAATTAATTTGGAATGATGATCGATTATATATATTCAGGGGAAATAATTTATATATATATAAATCATATACCTGGTAGCTTCCGATCACGTGAACGACGACCATCATGTTGGCCATGGCAATTAGCCAGTGCGGTCTGCTTAGAGAGACCAGGATGTTGTCCTCGACTCCGTTGCCGAAGGCCCAGTAGCCGACGAAAGCCACAGGGAAGTAGCAGAGGGCGACGACGATGTAGGCGACGATCACGCCCTTCCACATCGGCTTCTTGGAAGGCTTCTCGGGAGTGGAAGGAATGGTGGCTTGGATTTCCAGCACCACGTTGTGGCCGGCGTACGCGAAGGCCACATCTCCCAGCGCCGCCAGGAACCTCATCACAGTCCTTTCTTGTGTATCAGATTTGTAACCGTATTCCACATGCTCCTGCTTCCCCTTGTCCACCGAAGCCACCCATGCAATGGTAGAATAACTAGAATGGATCGAGCAAGGAATTAGTAGTCAGTCCTTTTGTTTTTTGATCGATCGATCGATCGATCGTGAAGTAATTTTATCGAGTACGTACCTGAAAGACATAACAGCGGCGGCCAGAGATATCCCAGAAATAGAGTTGAAGTTGGGAAGCTGCGAGAGGACAAAGTGCACAGAGGCGAAGATCATGATGAAAAAGGTGAGCTTGATCTGCTTGCAGTCAGAGCAGACGACGTCGTGGAACTTCTTGAGGGATCTGCCGCCGGTGACCATGTAGACGATGCAGACGCCGACTTCCACAATCAGCTGCTGGGGAACGACGATGTAAAGGCCTAGCTTCTCGCCGAAAGCATATTGTCCCAACTCGTGGTACCGATCGAATCGCTTCCCGGGAACCATCTCGTGCATCTCCACCATTTGTCACAGGGTGTACAGGGTCACGATCCATGAAATGACCATCACGGCGATCCCAGGCCCCCTGCGATATGATCCTCAATTTGAGAAGAAAAGAAGCAGGGAAAATTAAAAAATCAATCATCAACTACGTTTGTACCATCCGAGTTCGGACATGGCGTAAGGCAAACTGAGGACGCCAGCTCCGACCATGGCAGTGACATTGTGGAAGGCGGAGTACCACCACTTGGCGTTGCGGGAGGATGTGATGGGAAGCCAGTCGTCGATCGCCTTCTCCTTCTCCTTCTCGCTCTGCGATTGACCAGAAATCATTTGATTTATGAAACCAATCTCTCAATCTCAGCTCCCAATTCAACAACAGATTAATTATATTTATTCGATCTTAAACAAACGTAACTAAAAATTTGTTTTATATTCTCGATTCCATAGATCCCGTGTCCCATCAGAGTCATCACGTGAGAATATTTTAAACTTCTTCACGTATCGATTTGTCTTGCCGGCTTCGCCAGACAAGGCGCGTGCAATTTTTTTTAAAAAAAATTGGTCATAAAAGCCAGATTCAACACGCCTCGTTGACCATAAAAGACTGATCGATGCGATTGGCAAGTTTTCCTAATTGGCATACAGGAAGAAGATGAACACATTAAGACTCAACCCTTTCTTAACCATCAACTACGGCGAGATATGGGAGTTATTTGTTTTCAACAAATCCAAGCAAATGGAACACCAAATCGATCGATGACATCCACACGGTTGATTTTTTTTTTGTCATTATAAACGTTTTTCACAGGCATGAAAAATCTGGCATCAGTAGTTTTTGATACCGCTCGTTTCTTGTGGACACAGCTGACAGACAAGCTGAAAATTGATGTCTATCCTTTTGACACCGAGCTAGATAAACCTAATGATAATCAAACTAATTAATTGCGTCTGCAGATCCTTCTCTGCCAATAAATTCAAGTGTTCTAGATGTAAATAAAACTAATATTACTGAGCATACTGTACTGATAAATTTACAAAGTAGAAATATAGACTCCTGTTACCTGATTTTGTCTACTGTCGTAGTTCTCAGGGGATGATTGACCTTGAGTTCCCATGCTGAGCCTTTTCTATATTTTTCCTGGAAGGAAAGATTTCCCAAAGGAAAAGGATGACTACCTGCACTCCGGAGACACAGCAATATGCATGGAAAGAATAAAGAGGAGAGGATATGCATTAGAGAAAGAGGATGAGGAAGAGGAAGGGATGCATTAAATTGACTTTTATGGTAGCTTTCTCCGAGAAGTTCAACAGCTTGACATTCAAATGAGATATGAACTACATCAAGATGATAGGTTTGACTTAAACACAACTCTACGAGTTTTTTTATATGTTGAGAGAAATAATTGTTTTTTATGCCCAACTTTTGTGTACCTAATGCCATAGGAGATATGAACTGCATCAAGATGTACACACTTGGATTAGGAGAGAGTTAGGTTTTAGTAGGGATGTAAACTAAAACACCTATTTTTAAAAATATTTTATTTCCATGGAGTCAATTGTAAGTCTTCATGATTAATATTGTTGTGACTTATGATAATTTAAGTAGAGTGGAATTGAATAAAACAGCACATAGTTCACTTGAAAGCTATAAATAGAAAAAAAAAATGATTAATCAGGTTGGGTAACGTTGAGTCTAGAGTGATCGGCCCGATCACACAGAAATTATTGAAAACTATAAATAGAAGTGCAATGGGAGCTTGACCACCAACTATTAAGTAACTAAATGTCACCATTCTATAGCAACTCCATTTCCCCACTCTTATTATTATTATTATTATTATTATTATTATTCAGGTATTTAGTTTTTGAGTTGATTATTCTTGGAGATGACTGATTCAGTCTCACAAAAAATTTTCACCGATAACTAAAATAAATTTAGAAATACAAATGGCTCATTACTCTTCTCATTGGAGGAAATTACTTAGGAGTGCACCATATTTAGAAATCGACTCGTGGATACTTGGTTAACTGTAAAAGTATTTTACTATTGCAAGCTTATTATTTGTATCTATAATCTTTGTATAAGAACTTAAGGTCTTTATCTTTACTATCCTAGTAGATTTTACAAGTTTTTCATACGCAATTTTAATTACTCATATTCTATTGTTAAAGAATCAACTTTTATATGAGATTTCTTTACCTCTAATATGAAGAATAAATTCGGGGGATTTTCAAGATTTTGTTTAATCATTGCTTGATTTTTTTTTATCTTATTTGTGAACTATTTTTATATTGCATAACTATCTCTTGGGTTTAAGGTTTGCATCAAATTATTTTTCTATTACAATTATTCACTCCTCCTTTAGTCATTGTTTTTGTTCCTACACTCGATATGAAAGTGGCATATGATACCAAATTAAGCAGGATCACTCTAAAGGACTAATTGTCCATGGATCTCAAGGTAAGCAACAAACAAATGGAGGATGAAATCCTATTGACATCGGAATAAGTAAAATGACCTACTAACTCAACATGGAAGACCCTAGAGGTAGAAGAACCAATATCAAAGTTGAGTAGTTATAAAAGCATTATTGACACTCCTTTGAATTCTACAACTTTAATATTTTAAGGTATAACTACAAATAAAACTCGTATAATATGTTTGAATATAGGACAAATGAATATTATAAAAATCAATTTCTACTTGCAAAAAAGAAAAAAAAAATGCCAAATGTAAGAAGAAAAGAAGGGAGAACTTAGAAACTATACCTTTTGGAGCACCCAATGTAAGATCAATGGGAAAAAAAAAAGTTTGTGAGAGCTAGGAATGCCCACAAAAGGGAACAAGATTTAATTTGTATAAATTGATGTGTGGTTTATCTAGTTAATTGGAAAAATCTCGTAAGGTAAATAAACAATTATATAACAAAATAGGAAAGTTAAAAATAAAATTATCTTGTCACACTTGCCTGGCAAGTTTAAAAAACAAAAAATTGTTTGAAAAACATCCACAAAAAATTTAGTATGCTAGAAGGTAGACGACTAGCTATTATAGGAATGGTTTGGGTGGCAAACCAATACAAAGCACCCTCTTATCATTGGATCTTTTATGACTATAATAAACATTACTATAATATACCTAGAATGGTATGCCAATTTCTTCTCAATCCAATGAAGGATCTGATATCCGATCTGAATAGAAAAGGGTATCGAGGAACTACTGATATCTGACCTGAATACCTGAACTTATATATATATATATACACACACACACACACACAAAACTCACTAACGATTTTTGTTAATGTTAAGAGTATGTCATATAAATGTTTAATTTATTTTTTTAATTATATATATATATATATATATAATATTAATTCTAATATATTTTTGTTGAATGATGATAGTCAAATGGAAAAAAAAATTATTAGTATAGAAGATATTTCATCCTTTAATGGGTATAAGTATAAGAATGGATATTTGATCTCTCACTACAAAAAAAAATAGATATTTTGGGATGAATTTTTCGGACAACAAATATTCATCACAAATTTGTGACGAATTTCGCAACAAAAATTTGAATTTGTCGCCAATTAGGAACAAAATTGGCAATGAAAATAAATAAATTTTTGTGACATAATTTATTGCCAATCAAAGTTGATGCGGTGATGATGAGGGGCCCCACCCCACTGCCACAGTGGAGGTCGAAAGAGGTAAAGTCAAGGTGGTCAACGTGTGGATGGCATCTGTCGGTCGGGCGAAGAATGCCCGACCTAAGAATGGTCTTCGACCAGCCGTCACCTTCGACACGGGGAACAATCAAACCGATGCTCAAGAGTGCAGAAGTAAAAGCAGAGCAGTCATCCCGCTCGGCCAGACAACAGAGATCGATGCGTAGAGTTCAACTTCGACCAAGCGGCTACCCCCGCTCGGTCTGGCAATGGATTTCGACCGAGCGACTACCCTGCTCGGCCCAATAGCATTCTTCAATAATACCAAAGTTGGACCTTCGGGCGAGGAGACACACACAGGAGAATAGAGAGGTTCTGGCCCACCAAGCGAGGCACCAGAGCAGCAAGTCACCGGCCGAGCGGCTATCCCACTCGGCCTGGCGGTACAGTACATTGATATCCCTCAACATCCTTTTGGGAGTTGATGCTGCCGACACCGAACATGGACAGCTAGAAGATCGTATGGCAGAAACTTCCGCTGTCACTTCAGAGATATGCTCGGCCTGTTAAGATACTGTGTCAGGGACACTTTACTAACACATCTTTTTAGAGAAAGCTTTGAGATGTGTGCTCACCTCAGGAAGCGTGCATGTGTGCTACAGGAGCTCTATATAAAGGGAGGGTTTAAGCATTGGCGGAGGTACGCAATACATGAGATACTGTGCTAGTCTTGTTGCTCCGCTTCATTCTTCATCACCGGTAACTGATTTGAGCGTCGGAGGGCCAATGGTGGGGACCCCTGCCCTAGCTCGACACTGACGTGGTTTGTGTTGTAGGTCTGCGCAGAGTCCACAGGAGATCAGCGTGAGCGCCACATCCCCAACTTTCCGTCTCTTCGACTTTCGGACAGGATCATATTTGGCGCCGTCTATGGCAACGTAACCTGCATCCGAACCGAGAAAATGGAGAATGTTGTACGACTCCACACCGTGACGCTCACATAGGAAGACCTCGACATGCTTGTGCAAGCCCGAGAGGCGAAGCTAGTCGAGCAGCAACAACAACAGGCGTTGGCCGATCAGTAAGCACCACAACCTGCAACATTGGCTGCAGGAAGAAGAGCGGGGTCAAAAGACCGAGTGGAGCAAATCTTCATATGGGGGTAGAATTGAAGGCCGGCCGAAACATAGGGTGAAGCGCCGCCCGCGCTGATCCCCTTTTGTCGCGCTTTTTTCCAAACCCCCTCGGAAATAGCCCAGGTGCATCAAAAGCACGCAGGGGTCATCTTCTGATGATGCTCCCGTTCGAGATGCATGTAAAGGCAAGGCACCCCGAAGCAACGCGTCTCCCGAACAGATCAACTGGCAATTCTCGGAGAAGATCTTGCAAGACCCTCTGCCCAAACACTACACCCCGTTGGCGATCGGGGCATACAACAGATCGACTAATCCAGATGATCATCTGGATCGGTTCGTCAATGAGGTCACGCTATACCAGTATATAGATGGAGTGAAGTGCAGAGTCTTTCTCACTATGCTCTCTGGCTTGGCACAACGCTGGTTCCGAAGACTGCCAGACTGCTCAATAAGGAGCTTCAAAGACTTCCAAACCACGTTCCAGCATCACTTCACCAACAGTCGATGCTACCAAAAGATGAGTGTCAAACTCTTCTCCTAAAAGCAAGGATAAAAAGAAATGCTCTGAGCGTACATACAACGTTTCAACTAAGTGGCCATGGATATCCCCTCGGTCTCGTCCGAGACAATGATGAACGCCTTCATCCAGGGGCTCGTCGAGGGAGATTTCTTTCGATCGCTCATCAGGAAGCCGCCGAGAGACTTCGACCACATGCTCAAGAAAGCCAATGAATACATAAACATGGAAGAAGCCCAGGGAAAAAGGAGACGCTGGCCGAGCCTACATTGGCTCCCGAACGGCGATCATCGAGCAGCCACCAATCGCCCAAAGGACCGAGAGTGGATGGAGAGCGGTCATACCAGGAGGCTAGGACACATGTCGTGCAGCATGTGGCCTCTGGTCAGCCGAAGATGACAAGCGGCAAGGTATGGACTCCCATGTTCTGCTCCTTTCACCAGTCACCGACTCACAACACGCGGGATAGCCACGGACTGACACTAATCGTCAACCGACCGGCCCCAAGAGGGTACCGCTGCTGATCACCTTCTCCCGATCGGCAACAGAGGCATCGCTCTACAGAGCAACGAGAGGACGATAGAAGGGCGCCCAAGCGGTACCATCAACATCAGCGGAGGAATGACACTAATCCCTCAAGAGTCCCAGCTGAGCGAAGTAGACAATCCGATCGAGAAGAAGGAAACAGAAGCAACACATTGATGTGCATAAATATTATGATCGTTTATGCATGTTTTTACACACATTCACTTACTTTATATGTACATATTCTTTGTATGATCGCCTCTTTTATCGTGTATTCATCATATATACTCTTTTGTTCAGATATCTTCTCTTTGTTTGGTTTTGTGTTGACAGGGATAACTTTTGGAGCGAAAATGATGATTGTCGACGCACCGGAACAAAGCAGAGAGCACGGGCGTGCAACCTTGCACGGCCGTGTGGCCAATCCAGAGAGGGATCTGAGCACGGCCGTGTAACCTCGCACGGTCGTGCCTCACAGCCAGCAGCCAAGCAAGGAACGACCGTGCAACCCTGCACGACCGTGTCTCCAGAGTCGAGCCCCAACATCACACGGTCGTGGCAATTGGTATGGTCGTGCAGTGCACCCAGAGCTAAGAAAGGGCACGACCGTGCCATCCTTGCACTGTCGTGCCGCCGCGCCCTAGCCTATAAAAGGGGTTTTAACCCTTTTTCGAGGGGGGGGGGGGGGGGGGGGGGGGACCCAGGAGGCGAGTCGTTAACAGGAGAATCACTCTGGTGTCGTACCATGCCGTCCAGGACATCAATCCAGTGATCTTCTATCGCCACATCAACTCCAGAAGCAAAAGATTGGATCCGAAGATCACTCATCGTTATTGGATAAGCATACCTCTTCTTTCTCCCTTTGTGTTGAGAATTTGTATGTTTATATACATCATGTCTTGGGATTTTTCTCCGGCGTCTATGGAGTAGAGTCCTTGTTCTAGGATGATGGAGTAATTGTGGATTGATTTTGATGTAAGACTCATATTATGTTTATATCCATTCGATGATTTCGCTTGCTATGTTTCGACTACTCGATCTCTTTGTCATGTTGATTGATTGCGTAGGAATTGCCAACTTCATATAGGGAATACCTTAGATCATACACCCGAGGGGCCCTAGTGACAGGGGTAACTCATTCATGGACATCTAGGGTACTTCCTTGAAAGAAGAGGCGAATCCTTCACAAGGAAGTAAGAGACCAAACTAAGCTCCTTAATTCTATCTTTGATAACATTAATTAGAGTTGTGTCCTTGTTATCTACCGAGGCGCCCTAGTGATAGGGGTTAACCGTAACAAGATTTCATAGGGATCGTCTTTGTTTGGTGTTTAAGGATAGTTGCCTTAGCTTCCGACGAATGTAGGCTGATGGACAATGAGTATAGGATAGTATGTGATATATTAACATCACCGCAATGAAACCGAACTCCTAGAACTCTTCATTAACCAGGTTGATTACTTCTCATTGCTAGTTCTTGTTTCCGCTTTCTAATCTCTTTCCTTAGATTACTTACAATTATCGATAGTGTAGCTAATCCTAAGTATGTCATCATTAGTGTTTATAACCAGTCCTCGTGGGATCGATATTGTTTATTACTGACGACGAATCCATGCACTTGCAGAAGCGTAACAAGTTTTTGGCGTCGTTGCTTGGAACTGTGTCTATAACATTGGTGATAGTTATACTAGATTAGACTAGACTTTATTTTCTTTTCCCTTATCTTTTTCTAATATTTTGCATTTAGAGATAAATAATTTTATTCTTGTTTTTCTTTACTTTCTGTATTTTTATTAAAAACACCAAAAATAATATTATTTCATTTCTTCTTCTTTACTATAGTTCATATCTTATTTTTGCATGTGAAGAGCTAACCTTTCAGGATAACTTCTACCGTTTGATCCAGAGATCGATAGAACTTTCTTGAGAAGAAGAAACCTACAGAAGACATTTCAAGCAGTACAAGAATCTTCAGAGATAGCTGATAAATTGTTAAAGGATTATGCATCACCTTATGCACGAGGGGTTCGGTCTAGCATCACTCGACCGCCAATCGAAGCCAACAACTTTGAAATCAAGCCTGCAGTAATTCACATGGTTCAGCAGAATCAATTTGGAGGAGGACCGCATGATGATCCAAACCACCACTTAGAGCTTTTCTATGAGATCTGCGGCACCATGAAAGTAAACGGAGTCCCTCCAGAATCAGTAAGGTTATTGCTCTTTGGATTCTCCCTGAAAGACAGAGCCAAGCAATGGCTAAATTCCCTTCCAGCAAATAGCATTATATCCTGGGAGCAGTGTGAGCAGAAATTCCTGGACAAATTCTATCCACCAAGCAAGACTGCTCATATAAGAAATCTGATTGCAAGCTTTAAACAGGTAGACTGAGAATCATTATTTGAAGCCTGAGACAGATTTAAAGTATGCTGAGACAATGTCCCCATCATGGCCTTGAGAAATGGTTGGTTCTACACACCTTCTACAATGGAATCAATTATCACACGAAGATATCCCCCGATTCTGCAGCAGGAGGAGCACTGATGAACAAGAGCCTTGATGAAGCTGAAGAGATCATAGAGAATGTGGCACAGAATCACCATCAGTGGACATCAGAAAGATCTGGTGGTTCTTTCTTAGGAAATCCAATAAAAGCGTCAGGAAAATTCGACATAGATGCAGTCACTCTCATGTCTACAAAGCTAGACACTCTGACCAAGAAGTTTGAGGCCATGGGGAACAACAACAGCACGACTAATGCGATAGTTTGTATTTGCAAAACTTGTGGAAGTATGGATCATGCTCAAGATACTTGCCCCCTAGGGCCAATGCAAGCACAGATAAATCAACTTGAGCAATGTGATGCAATAGTCAGCTACAACTAAAGGCAAAACAATCCATACTCCAACACATACAATCCAGGTTGGAGGAATCACCCAAACTTCTCATACCAGAACAATCAGGACCAAGGGCTAGCAAAATAAAGTTATCAACCTGGATAACAGAGCTATCAACCTGGACAACAGAGCTACTCATCTGGATAATAGACTTTTCAAAAGAAACCTTCACAATTGTCCAGGATTGAAAAGATGTTTGAAGAAGCTCTCTCAGAGCAAAATGAGATGAAGAATGAGATCAAGTTGTGAACCCAAAGAATGAAAAATTCTGAGAAACATCAAAAGATGCAAGACAGCCAGATAGTCCAGATAGCACAATCCATCTCAAGAGCACAAGGAACATTTCCAGGGAAGCTAGATATAAACCCAATAGAACACTGCAATCGCATTGAGCTGAGGAGCAGATGAACTTTGGGAGACCCCCAAATCATTACTCAGAAGGGATCTGATTCAGAGGAAGAGTCCTCTCCCCTACTGCCCAATCAGACCCAAAACAGGGATGGAGAGGAGGTTACTAAGAAAGTCGAAGAAATTCTTCAAGTACCCCCACAGAGTCAGACGATCCCTTTCCCTCAGAAATTGATAACCTCCTAGAAGAATGAAGAGTTCGACCGATTTTTGAAGAGGATCAAGGAGATTTGCGTAGAAGTACCACTGATAGATGCACTGCACCAAATGTCGAAGTTTGCATAGTTCTTAAAGGGTATTTTATCTAATAGAAGGTAGAAGGGCGACTTCGAGACTATAACACTAACAGAGAATTGCAGCGCTCTCCTTATGGCAAATACTCCACCAAAACTTCAGGATCCATGAAGTTTCTCCATACCATGCAAAATTGGTTCTGAACTCATACCGAGAGCTTTCTTCGACTTGGGGGCCAGCGTTAGCCTACTTATGTACTCTTCATGTAAGAAGCTGGGCCTTCAGAATATTAAACTGACTACTATGACACTGTAATTAGCTGACCATTCATGTAGATATCCAATGGGAATAGTGGAAGACATGCCAGTAGAAGTGGGTGGATGTATCGTTCCCACAGATTTCATTATCTTGGATATGGGGGAGGATCCCAAGATACCGATCATCCTTGGAAGATCATTCCTTGCCACAGCTGGAGCCATCATTGATGTGAAAAGTCATAGGCTATCTTTGGAGATCGACAAAGAAAAGATCGAATTTGATTTATCTGATTCCTCCATCTGTAACCCCTCTTCTCAAGGCAATTCTAGCAAAATCAACATACACAAAGTCAAGGAGTGCAGTTTCCATGAGAGTTCCCCTCCAGCGAGCAATAAGAAATACATTTGTCCTGCATGAGCGAAACTAAAGGCGCAGACTGGAGCATTAATCCTAGGAGGAGAGTCATGCTTCCATGGGTTTAGTCCACACTAGCTGAAATGGGGTCGAGCTAAAGACCTAAAACAAGCACTTCTTGGGAGGCAACCCAAGGGTTTTTCATTCTAGTTCGTTGTTCTAGTTTAGTTGAGTATTTTTTTATTATTTATTTATTTTTGGGTATTCATTTTCAGGATGTACAGAGCCTCCATGAGCTATCCGTGAGCGTTTCATCGGCGTGGAGGCGTCAGAGGAACTGAAGGAGCGAAAGGCGAGCCACCATGAGCCTAAAAGAATCAGTCGTGTGATCCCACACGGCCGTGCGAAGCCAATAGAAGGATGAAGGCCATGGGTCGTACACCCTTGCACGGCCATGTGGTCTATGCAGAGAGAAGAAGGACACAGGCCGTGCAAGAATGCCAGAGAAGGAGAAGGCTCGGGTCGTGCCAATTGACATGGCCGTGGGACATGACCAGAGAAGAGGGAGGACTGGGCCGTGCCAATTGGCACGGCCGTGAGACCTTGGCCGAGGGGAGAAAAGAGGAGGTTGTGCCAATCGGCATGGCCGTGCAGAGCCCTACCTAAGCCGGTCGTGTCTATAAGACACGGCCATGCCCCTGCCCATGTGCGCCACCCACCTCTCCAAAAAAAAAACCCCTATTTCCATCTCCTTCTCTCCCAAAATCCTTCTCCTCCCTACTATACCTCATCAAACCCTAATTTCCCAACTCTAGAGCTCATTTTTGCTTAGATCTACATCTAGATCTAACACTTCTTCAAGCCACAAATCCAAAAAGAGAGAAGAAACTTCTCTTATTTTCCTTCCTTCTCCTCCTCTCCCATCCTCAAGACCCATCTCCACAAGAAATTCCTCGACCTTACACCATGTCGCAGATTTTGAAGAGACTTCGTCGAGGAAGCAGTGGATCTGGCGAAGGAGATGCACCGGGAGGCGACAAAGGCAAGGGGAAAGCGTCTTCTTCAAAAGGCAAAGGAAAAAGGGTGGCACGCGATGAAGGTAACGAAAATGAGTTCAATATTATTTTTAGAAATCATGAACAAAAAGCTAGATATGATATCCTTGTCGCTAGAAAAATTACATGCACTAAATATATGGATCCCATTACTATGAGCATGCTAGGAATTAGGGATGATGTAGATTGGATGATTAGCTCTTTATATTGGAATGATATTATATACGCTCATGCACCAACTTACCCCCGCCTAGTCCTTGAATTTTTTAGCTCGATTGATGTTAAATTTTCTTCTGAAGATAACTACGTAGGGGTTATAACTTTTAAGATGATGAATAAAGAAGTTCGGTAGACTTTTAGTGATTTCAATAATTGTTTTGGTTTACCCATTGGTGGTGCCCGTGGATTTGATGATGAAATAAGATGGAATGAATTTTGGACGTCGATAACCGGATCAAAAGACCCTTATGAACCCTCTAGAGCCAAGGCATCCCGCATGCAAAACCTAACCTTTAGATACCTTCACCAAGAAATGAGCAAAATGATCTTTGGCCGAGGAGAGAGTGATGGGGTGGTTAGAAAGATAGAACTCTATTCTCTTTGGGCGATGTTGAATAAAGTTGATTTTGATTCCGGATTTCATTTTTTACAAACTTTGTTGAGGGCAGCTAAGGCATCTTTGGGGATGATAGTGTTTGGTGGATTGATCACCTAAGTAGCATTCAATCTGGGTTGTGCGCTTGATGGATTAGAGGTGATTCATGGTAATGACAAGATCGATATTGATTCTTATCTTGCTATGAAGATGATTTTTCGGGATGAGAATGAGTTTTCTTTCCCTAGGACCAATGGTTTTCCATTACCCCTTCCTTGCCCCGAGCACACTTCAGTTCGCGACCCCGCGAATTGGGTGATTACTGATTTACACCTCGAGACTGTACCCTCCATTGTAGAAGAAACCGAGTACCACGAAGAGCCTGTTAGGACCTTCGGACGCGGCTAGAGAGGGGGGGTGTGAATAGCCGACCCCAAATTCACGTTTCTTCCTACAATTTTAGTTAGCGCAGCGGAAATAAAAGATAGAAACGAAACAGGAGAATATCAAACCTCAAACGCGACGATATAACGAGGTTCGGAGATGATACTCCTACTCCTCGGCGTGTCCGTAAGGTGGACGAATCCTATCAATCCATCGGTGGATGATGTTGGTGCAGTTAGCACTAACGGTCTAACTCAGGTTTTGATGAATGACAAATCAGGTTAAGTTAGGTTTGTTGTTGTCTGACACTTTTATCAAGTGTGCAGGAAAAGTCCAGCTAGGTCGACGGGCTGACCGGATAGTTGGCGAGAAGTCCAAGCGGGTCGACGGGCTGACCGGACGCTTGGCGAGAAGTCCAGCTAGGTCGACGGGCTGACCGGATAGCTGGCGAGAAGTCCAAGCGGGTCGACGGGCTGACCGGACGCTTGGCGAGAAGTCCAGACGGGTCGCATGGCCGCCTCTGGCGGTAAGTGAGGTAAGTCACTTGAGGGGAGTGATCAGCGAGGCCGCGTGAGGGAACATTAGGCGTCGATCCGACTTAGATCCATTTCGGATATCTAAGTCGAGATCGTGACTAGATTCCGATCTCGAAGACGGAATCTAAGTCATACTTTGCTCATCTATAAAACGTGCTAACATTCTTTGCTGCGGTACATTTGCCTGACTAACCTTTTCGCGAGAAGGACTTTCGAGAGTCCGGCGCCGGAGGATCCGGCGCCGAAGGCAAATTTCATCCAGTCGAGCCACGCGGAGCATCATGGTTTGTGCAGCTCGTCACATTCGTGCGCCGGAAGGATTCAGCGCCGGACAAGATATAAAAGAAGCCCAGAGCTTGAGAATCAATCATCAATCGAGAACTTTCGATTGGGTCCCACGCTTCACGTTCTCGCGACGCTAACAAAGCTCCGACAAAGTGCTTCTTCGCTTTTGGTTAATTTTCTTGTCGTACTTTGTTTCATTAAGCATTTCCTGTATTCATTCTGTAATCATATTCGAATTGCTAGTGATTGCCCAACGAAAGTGGTCAAGGACCACGGCCTCGAGTAGGAGTCGTCACAGTTCCGAACCAAGTAAAAACAACTGTGTCTACTTTACTTTTCCGCTGCGCTAATACTCTATATTTTGATCGATATTCACCCCCTCTATCGAACCTATCGGTCTTACAAGTGGTATCGGAGCGGTCGCCTCGATTTGGTGCAACCACCAATCGAGTGGGTGAAATATTTTTAATTCCAAACTGATATTATTATCTTTTGGAAGATTTTTTTCGTTACACTTAGAGTTTCTATTTTTCCCCGATCGCTAATCCAAGACGAAGTCTTGGAATTTTTTCTAGTTAATTTAGTGTGTGCAGGATAAGATGTCTCAACAAGAAGGCTTCAACAGTACGTCCTCCCTATTCAACGGGATGATTTTTCGTATTGGAAGAGAAGAATGGAGGTCTACATGAAGACGGATTACGACCAATGGATTAGCGTCACAAAGGCTTATAAAATTCCAGTAGACAACTCCGGGAAAATAATAGACCCCGAAGAATGGACAAATGATTTAAAGAAAAGGCATCAATGGAGAACAAAGCCATCAACACTCTACAATGCGGACTAACACGAGAAGAATCGAACTGGGTCGGACCGCATGAAAACGCTAAGGAGCTCTGGGATAAACTGATCGAACTGCACGAAGGAACAAGCGATGCTAAGGTAACAAAAAGAGATTTGTTGTTAAATAAAATTTTTAATATAAAAATGCAGGAAGGTGAAACGGCAAGTCAGCTCCACGCGAGGATCAAAGATATCCTCAACGGTCTCCACTCGATAGGACACCAAATGGAGAACCGAGACTTAATAAGGTACGCGTTAAATGCTTTTCCACGAAATAATTTGTGGGCATCAATTGTAGATGCTTACAAAATTTCAAAAATCTATCTAAATTAAAATTGGATGAACTCTTTTGTGAATTAGAACTTCATGAGCAAACTAACGCTGGGTCGAGAAAGGTGTAGCTTTAATTGCAGGTTCCTCTAAAGAAAAGAAGAACAAGCCTGAATCAAGAAGATTCCGATCAAGACTCTGAGGACGAAGAACACCGGTGAACCTGGTAAGGAAGATGTTCACCAGAAAGAGAAGCTTCAACAAACAGGATCTTCAGAAGATCAGTTCGCCAGCCGACTCAAGAAATGTCACATGTTTCGGATGTAACAAAAAGGGGCACTACAAGAACGAATGCCCAAGATTGAAACTTGACAAACCAAAGTCAACAAAGAAGAAAGCCCTCAAAGCAACATGGGACGATTCCTCCTCGGACGAATCGGAGGGAGAAAGGCAAAACACCAAAGTCACCTCGCGTTGATGGCTCGCGAAGAGGAATCGGAAGACGGGTCCGAACCCGAATCGAGCCACGAGTCCGCACTCGTTTCCGAAGGTTCCGAAGAGGTATACCGAAACTTAAATCATAAATTCTTTAGAATTATCTCGTGTTTAAATAAAAAATTAGTTAAATTGGAAAATGAAAATAAATCGCTTCTTGAGGAAAATCAAAACCTCAAGGAACAATTAAAAAATTCGAATTCAACTCAAGACCGAACACTTGAGGAGGAGAATTTATCATTAAAAAGTGAAATTAATAAGTTAAAAGAATTGTTGGAAAAATTCACAACAAGATCTAAAAATTTAGATTTAATTCTAAATAACCAAAAGGCATGCTATAATAAAACCGGACTTGGATATAAGTCAAAATCAAACAAAACCTTTAAATCATTATTAACCCAACACAAAGCAACTAAACAAGCTTGGGTCCCGAAAGCGTGCTTAACCACGCAAGTAGGACTTAATCAATTCTATATACCTAAAGATAAAATACATTATATAAACTTGAATAAATCAGATCAAAACCTAAAAAATAAATTTAACTTAAAATCAAAATTCAAAACTCAAAATTTAGACTATCACCAAGTTGACTATAACTATAAAAAGAATCGACACAAACCCAAAAATCTAAATTAATGGCCAATAATTCAGGAAGAGGCTCCAGAATAGCTGGCACCTCCAAAACTAACATAACCCGACAGGGTAATCAAGATTGGTTAAAAAGAGACCGAAGTTAACTTGACTCATGGTACTGGTGAAGTTTTTGGATGATAGTACGTTAGGGAAGCTTGGGCATCGCATGTCTAGAAAGATATGGCTTCGATCTGGTGCATTTGGCCAAGTGGAACTGACCGAAGCTACCCTTAAACGAATCCTAACCAGTTAGATCAAGATTTAGTACTAAGTTCCGTGGATAGGACTATTCGGAAAACTTCGAAAGGTTGGTTACTTCTAATGATGTCCCTGTGACTCACCAAGCTTAGAAGTTTATCCGAAGAATGCCTATTTGTGGAAACCAAAACTAAATCTGAATCTAACACAAGTTAAACCAAAAGTCTGTAATCAAACCAATTTCATCTCACAAAATCATAGGATTCCCTGATTGATAATATAGATCGGGTGAGATGAATAAGGCTTAACTTAATTTTAAATTTTCAAAAATTTAATTTTAAACTTAAAAATTATTTTCAAAAATTTTAATTTTAAACTTAAAAATTATTTTCAAAAATTTTAATTTTAAACTTAAAAATTATTTTCAAAATTTTAAACTTAAAAATTATTTTCAAAAATTTTAATTTTAAACTTAAAAATTATTTTCAAAAATTTTAATTTTAAATTTAAAAATTATTTTCAAAATTTTAAACTTAAAAAATTATTTTCAAAATTTTAAACTTAAAAATTATTTTCAAAAATTTAATTTTAAATTTAAAAATTATTTTCAAAATTTTAAACTTAAAAAATTATTTTCAAAATTTTAAACTTAAAAATTATTTTCAAAAATTTAATTTTAAATTTAAAATTTATTTTCAAAATTTTAAACTTAAAAAATTATTTTCAAAATTTTAAACTTAAAAATTATTTTCAAAAATTTAATTTTAAACTTAAAAATTATTTTCAAAAATTTTAATTTTAAACTTAAAAAACTATTTTCAAAATTTTAAACTTAAAAATTATTTTCAAAATTTTAAACTTAAAAATTATTTTCAACTTAAAAATTATTTTCAAAATTTTAAACTTAAAAATTATTTTCAAAATTTTAATTTTAAAACTTAAAAATTATTTTCAAAATTTTAATTTTAAAACTTAAAAATTATTTTCAAAACTTTAAACTTAAAAATTATTTTCAAAATTTTAATTTTAAAACTTAAATCAATTTCTTAAGTAATGATTGATTAAAAAATTGATAAACTAAGACTAACATAAATCCTACGTGTTGTAGGAAACCAAGTGGATTTTGGACAGTGGTTGCTCCAAACATATGACTGGAGATCACACCAAGTTCACTCAATTAACCTACAAAAGCCTAGGAACAGTTGCCTTTGGAAACAACGGTAAACTCAAGGTAATTGGTATAGGTAATATTGAATTAAACATAGATTTCATAATTTCAAATGTTCTACTTGTTGAAAATTTTAAATACAATCTTCTGAGTATAAGTCAATTGTGTGACACTAGGTATAAGGTAAAATTTCTATCCACAGAATGTTTGATCAAACATCTAGATAATCCAACTATAAGCCTAAAAGGCTTTAGAAAAGACAATATCTATGCCATCAACTTAACCACTTCTTCAGTCAAGTGTTATTTAACGCAAAAAGAAGAAACCTGGTTATGGCACAGAAGAATGTCACACACCCATTTCAGAAACATAAGTAAATTAAACGGTCTAGTTAGAGGCTTACCAAAATTACCTAACTTAGATTCAACAATATGTAATGCTTGTCAACAAGGCAAACAAACAAAATCTACCCACAAACCAATTAATGAATCCCAAACCAACTCAGTCCTAGAACTTTTACACTTAGATTTATTTGACTCCCACGGGGTCAAATCAATAAATGGAAGTCTGTACTGTTTAGTTATAATAGACGACTATTCTAGGTTCACTTGGGTCAAATTCTTAAAACATAAAGATGAAACTTTTGAAATTTTTACGAATTTCTGCAAACAAATTGAAAATGAAAAAGGCATAAAAATTAAAAGAATCAGAAGTGATAATGGAGGAGAATTTAAAAATCATAATTTTGATAAATTTTGCCTTGAAAATGGCTACCATCATGAATTTTCTTGCCCTAAAACTCCCCAACAAAACGGAATTGTAGAAAGGAAAAATAGAACCTTACTTGAAGCATCTAGAACTATGCTAAATGAATACAACTTACCTAAATATTTTTGGGCAGAAGCTGTTAGTACAGCCTGCTATGTACAAAACCGAACAACACTAAACAAAAACCACAATAAAACATTTTTTGAAATATTTTACAACAAGCAACCTAATATAAAATACTTTAAGGTATTTGGTTGCCCAGCCTTTATCCTAAATACTAGAGAACACTTAGGCAAATTCACTTCCAAAATAGAGAATGGAATTTTTCTAGGTTACTCTCTGAATAGCAGAGGCTACAGAATTTATAATAAAGTCACTTTAAGAATTGAAGAAACCACCAATGTAAAATTCAAAGAATCCAATCAAAACCTAGAACAAGCCCAACCTCAACCAGTTGACTCTGTTCACGAACATATCAATTCTGAGGGAACAAACCAAACCCAAAATAATGAAGAAGAAGAACAACTACAAGAAAGTCAACCTCCTAGAACCATAAGAGTCAACCCAAACCATCCTACTAATCAAATAATTGGTGACCCAGACCTGAGGGTTCAAACTAGGTCATCTTTCATAAACCTAAGTCAAATCTCGTTAATCTCAAATATTGAACCCAAAACTGTAGCTGAATCTCTACTTGACCCAGACTGGGTCATAGCTATGCAAGAAGAATTAGCTCAATTTGAGCGCAATGAAGTTTGGGACCTAGTACCTCAACCTACCGATAAGAAAATAATAGAAACCAAATGGGTATTTCGAAACAAATTAAGTGAAACTGGAGAAATTACTAGGAACAAGGCCAGGTTAGTTGCCAAAGGGTTCAGTTAAGTTGAAGGACTTGACTACGATGAAACTTATGCCCCGGTAGCTAGACTAGAGTCCATTAGAATGTTACTAAGCTATGCAGCCCATAAAGGATTCAAACTATACCAAATGGATGTCAAGTCTGCCTTTCTTAATGGATTGATAAAAGAAGAAGTGTATGTAGGTCAGCCGCTAGGTTTTGAAAGCCTAGAACACCCTGATTATGTCTACAAATTAAAAAAGGCATTATATGGACTTAAACAGGCACCTAGGGCATGGTATGAAAGACTAACCTCTTACTTAACCTCTAAAGGGTTCAATCAAGGTCAAATTGACCCAACACTATTTGTGAAATCAATAAAAGAAGATATTTTTATAGCTCAAATTTATGTAGATGATATCATCTTTGGTTCAACCAACTCAGAATTTTTAAACGAATTTACAAACCTAATGGAACACGAATTCGAAATGAGTCTGGTAGGAAAATTAACTTATTTTCTAGGGTTACAAGTCAAACAAACAAATGAAGGAAATTACATTTATCAACAAAAATATACTAAGGAGTTACTTAGAAAATTTGGAATGGAAAATACTAAAGAAATAAAAACACCTATGGCCGTAAACACAATCCTAGATGATGATCCTAATGGAAAATCAGTAGACTTAAAACATTATCGGAGCGCAATAGGTAGTCTACTTTACCTAACTGCAAGCCGACCTGACAGTTTATTTGCAGTTAGTATGTGTTACTAAACCTGTGCTAAAGAATCTCATTTGACTCAAGTCAAAAGAATCTTTAGATACCTCAAGGGAACCACAAATGTAGGTATTTGGTATCCTAGGACCAACAACTTTGAATTAATAGGATATTCTGATTCAGATTATGCCGGATGCAAATTAGACTGCAAAAGCACAAGTGGTGGATGCCAACTACTTGGTCCATCCCTTGTCAGCTGGTTTAGTAGAAAGCAACACTGTGTTGCACTATCTACAACTGAGTCAGAATACATAGCTATAGGCGAGTGTGTTGCACAAATATTATGGATGATGCATACTCTAAAAGATTTCAACTTAAATATCACAAATGTAAAAGTATTAATTGATAATATAAGTTCGATTAACTTAACCAAGAATCCTGTGCATCATTCAAGAACCAAACATATTGAAGTTAGGCATCACTTCATCAGGGATCATGTTACTAAAGGTGATATTGAACTCAAGTACATTGAGTCTAAATCAAATTTAGCTGACATTTTTACAAAACCACTCCCTGAAAGTGAATTTAGCAACTTACGACGACAATTAGGGATGTGCTCAATAGACTAGGATCCTTCATAAATACTTTCAAAACTGATTTTATCAACTTATAGGCTAAACTTGTTTGTTTTCAAAATTTCCATTTTTAAACTTTCAAAAACAGTTTTGGCCTTAGACTAGTCTTACATCCTTAGAAAGCATGTACCCATAGGTTTAGCTCTTGAGCATCTCACCAACACCTTAGGCTTACCTTGCTTGTGGTTGATAAACATAGAAAGGGGTGAGATGCATAGGCCATCTGTCTGGACTTAAGATGCTTATTTCAGTGCATCAGTATAAGTCTGGACGTTAAATACAATTCAAATATTAATCAGATTAAAGTTCATCAGTCAAGTCAAACACTGACTGATTATAATTAACTTAATCTGACTAACCAAGTGAAAGCTACTATTTTCTAATAGTTAGTTAGTACCTAATTGGTTAGACAGCTGGTTGAAGTTAAATATCAAATTCAGGGGGAGAAATAAAACTACTTTAGTTTTCCAAATTGAATTTTAAACTTAAATTTGAAAATCAAAGTTTAAAAATAATTTGTTTAAAATTGTGAAATTTTAAACTCACAAACTTTTTATCCTTTTTACCTATTCTTTGAAAACTGAACTTTTCAAGTATTTTAAACCATAGTTTTGAATCTAATACTTTTAAACTTTGAAAAATTTGATTTTGAAAAGCAAACTTTACAAAAACATTCCAAAAATTTTTTCTTACGTTTATCAAACTCCTTTGAAAACTAAAAGTAAAGATTTAAACTTAATTTTACTTTGAAAATTGTCCTGAGTCTACTTCTTAAAGATTTGACTTTACTTAATTTTGACAATTTAATTTGAAGGATAAACTTTACAAAATTTAGTTTACAAACTAAGCTTCTCAAAGTTATTTTCCTTGTTTTGAAAATTGAATCTTGTACACTTAGTGTTGAAAAATAAATTTCAATTAGTTTTGAAAAATAGACTTTTCAAACTTAGCTTTGGGATTTTGGTTTTGAAAACTTATGTTTAAGTAGCATTTCAAAGTTGAAACTTGTTTTGAAAAATTTTTTTTGACCTTATACACTTATGTTTGAAAATTAACCTATCTAAACTTAGCATTTTTTTTTCTAAAAACTAAAAGCTAATGCTTTCAACAAATTTTCAAAACTTTATACCCCCCCAAGTCAATTTGATCTTCTCTTGGATTTAAAAACTCAGTTATTGTTCAAGGTATTATTGTTTTCAGTATTTCTCGCTATGATTGTTTACCCTTGTTGTTTGATGAATGCCAAAGGGGGAGAGTTAGGTTGGTTAAGTTAGGGCAACTAAATGCAAAACTTAAAAAAAAAAAAAAAAAAAACTAACTTAAACCTTAAAAACCTCAAAAATCATGCTTGATTTTTTGCATACTTTTTATCACTAACTTAATCAGGTTGTCATTCCATCAAAATGGGGGAGATTGTTGGTGCGGTTAGCACTAACGGTCTAACTCAGGTTTTGATGAATGACAAATCAGGTTAAGTTAGGTTTGTTGTTGTCTGACACTTTTATCAAGTGTGCAGGAAAAATCCAGCTAGGTCGACGGGCTGACCGGATAGCTGGCGAGAAATCCAAGCGGATCGACGGGCTGACCGGACGCTTGGCGAGAAGTCCAGCTAGGTCGACGGGCTGACCGGATAGCTGGCGAGAAGTCCAAGCGGGTCGACGGGCTGACCGGACGCTTGGCGAGAAGTCCAGACGGGTCGACGGGCTGACCGGACGTCTGGCAGGTAAGTGAGGTAAGTCACTGGAGGGGAGTGACTGCGAGGACGCGTTCCCGGGTAGGGAACATTAGGCGTCGATCCGACTTAGATCCATTTCGGATATCTAAGTCGAGATCGTGACTAGATTCTGATCTCGGAAAGACGGAATCTAAGTCATACTTTGCTCATCTATAAAACTGTGCTAACATTCTTTTGCTGCAGGGTACATTTGCCTCGGACTAACCTTTTCTTGCAGGAGAAGGACTTTCTGGAGAAGAGGGGTCCGGGCGCCCGGAAGGGATCCGGGCGCCCGGAGGTCCGGGCGCCCGGAAGGGATCCGGGCGCCCGGAAGGCAAATTTCATCCAGCCGAGTCGTCGCCACGTGGAGCATCATGGTTTGTGCAGCTACGTCACATTCCAGGCGCCCGGAAGGGATTCAGGCGCCCGGGACAGCATATAAAAGAAGCCCCAGGCAGGAGCTTCAGAATCAATCATCAACTGAGAACTTTCGACTGCTGGTCCCACTGCTCTACGTTCCTGCGACGCTAACAAAGCTCCGACAAAGTGCTTCTTCGTTTTTGGTTAATTTTCTTGTCGGTATTACTTTGTTTCATTAAGCATTTCCTGTATTCATTCTGTAATCATATTCGAATTGCTAGTGATTGCCCAACGAAAGTGGTCAAGGACCACGGGCCTTCGAGTAGGAGTCGTCACAGGCTCCGAACGAAGTAAAAAACAACTGTGTCTACTTTACTTTTCCGCTGCGCTAATACTCTATATTTTCGAATCAATATTCACCCCCCCCCCCCTCTATCGAACCTATCGGTCTTACAGATGAGACCCCGGAAAATCGGCTAATAAAAACTCCTTCTCAGTGGAGAAACCTCGCCACAATCTCTCTTGCAACAGCAAGATCGGAGTACAAAGATAAAGCAAGAAGCCAAGAACAATATGAATGTAAAAACACTAGTTTGCTTGCCTTCTCGTCGACTGGTGATGAAGCAACTACTTCACGGATGCCAACAACAACAGCAACTGATCAGTTGGAGTCCAGCCGAGGGAAGCTCACACGAAGCTTCAGCAGTGGAGAGCTCAGCAAAGCTCAGATCGCAGGAGCAAGAAGAAGTCAGCCGCTCTGTCGACCATCTCTATGAACTTGAGTTATGAAAACACTGAAAAATTTAAGTATCAGACACTGATAGGTCTACGGACCGATCGCTCCACCCATCGGTGTGATCTGATCGGTCGGGGACCGATCAGGTCGGCCTAGCACGCGGAGCTCGCAACTGATCATTTTCTGATCGGTCTACAGACCGATCAGGAAGTCCCTGATCGGTCCGCGGACCGATCCTCTATCTCCTTCTCCCAATATGTTTGGTTACTGATCGGTCACCAGACCGATCAGATGACCCACAGTGAGAATCAGTGTATCACTGGATCGGTCAGCAAACCGATCCAGATACCCATAGTATCACTGGATCGGTCAGCAGACCGATCCAATTTCCCAGCCTTAAACCCTAAAGCCTTCCTGATCTAGAGAACGAGCTACCGAGCCCTCTCCGACTTCCACATCCGGTCCAGAGAACGAGCTACCAAGCCCTCTCTGACCTAGTCCGGAGAACGAGCTACCGAGCCCTCTCCGACTTCCACGTCCGGTCCAGAGAACGAGCTACCGAGCCCTCTCTGACCTAGTCCAGAGAACGAGCTACCGAGCCCTCTCGGACCTAGTCCGGAGAACGAGCTACCGAGCCCTCTCCGACTTCGTCCGGTCCAGAGAACGAGCTACCGAGCCCTCTCTGACCTAGTCCGGAGAACGAGCTACCGAGCCCTCTCCGACTCTATCCAGTCTAGAGAACGAGCTACCGAGCCCTCTCTGACCTAGTCTAGAGAACGAGCTACCGAGCCCTCTCTGACCTAGTCCGGAGAACGAGCTACCGAGCCTTCTCCGACTCCATCCAGTCCAGAGAACGAGCTATCGAGCCCTCTCCGACCTCCAATGCCAAGCTTCCATACTTGGACTTTTCCCCGTGCCAAGCTCCCTGCTTGGACTTTTCCCGTGCCAAGCTCCCTGCTTGGACTTTTTCGTGCCAAGTCTCCATACTTGGACTTTTCCCGAATTAGGTCAACTCAAGTCGGGTCAACCTGGTCAACCTTGACCAAAGATTGCACCCACAATCCCCCAAGTTCCTATTCTTGTCAAACATCAAAATACAACTTCTCTATTCTTGTCAAACATCAAAATATACCTCGAGTCAGGTCAACTCGAGTCGGGTCACCCAGGTCAACCTTGACCTAAGGTTGCACCAACAGAGCCCTCGTCATTAGGATTCCTGTATCCTTCCGGACATCCAGAATCTCCTAGACACTCTTTTGCATATGGCACGGGATCCTCTAGGTTTGATTTTTCTGACTTCCGTGCCTCTTTAGACTCCCTTCATGAGAAGCAAACAACCCAACAACGATTGTTGGAGGGTTATTTCAAGTTATCTGACGACCAGTTTAGGGAGGTACAGGATCATTTTCAGTTTACTAGGGACTTCCATAGTCAGGTGACAGAGTTCGTTCAGGATTATGAGGTTGACCAGAAAAGAATGAGAAATTGTATAGATGATATGGATATCACTAGACAACAAATAGATGCCCTTTATCAATATCATCAATACCTTAGCCATCTTCCTGATATGCCTAGATTTCCACCTGACACACATCGGGGACTCCCTTATCCCCCACCCCGTCACTGTATTGATTTCATCGAGACAATGAAAAGTCTAAGTCTAGGGGGGTGTTGTGTCTGTCTGCACAACTTGAGTTGAGTTTTTGAGTTTTCTTTTCTTTTTGCATTTTATTTTATTTTTCATTTTTCTAGTTTCATATTTCTATTTGCACTTTACTTTGTTTATTTGAGAACATCAAACCTTCTACTTTTTCTTCTACTTGTCCGATAGCAAAATGACTAGCATTTTCTTAGTTTATGTGTTGTCAAGATAGTGTTAGTATGTTTGGTGTATTTGTTTTCTCTATCTCTAGTAGCATGAAATAAGCTAAGTATTGTATGGAGTTTGGTATAAGTTTTGGCCTAACCTTAAGGATCTTATTTACACTACACTTAAGTACTTGAGCTTGAATAGTAGAAATACTTTTGGAATAATTTGATTCATCCAAATTGTTTAGTACTTTTGTTCCCATGGTAATTTCTTATTTCCATTTTGGTTACTGGATGATCTCGGATCATGGAAGCTCATTTGGAAAAATCTAAATCCCAACATATCCATCTTGCATGTGTGATTAGTGCTACACTATAGCACCCAAAATAAACATAACAACAACAACCAAGCCTTTTCCCACTAGGTGGGGTCGGCTGTATGAATCCTTTTACGCCATTGAGCTCTATCTCCTATTATATCATCATCTATATTTAAATAAATTTTATCTTGTTTTATTGTTGCTAACCAAGTCTTTTTTGGTCTTCCTCTTCCTCGTTTTATATGCATGTTTATCATAGTTTCACATCGCCTAACTGGAGCATTTATTGGTCGTCTAAGTACATGTCCGTACCATCTTAAACGTGTCTCTCTGAGTTTTTCCTCAATAGATGGAACTCCTACTTTCTCTCTAATGCTCTTATTTCTTATTTTGTCCATCCTCATATGTCCACACATCCACCTTAACATCCTCATCTCTGCAACTCTCATCTTCTGCTCATGTGCACGAGTCATAGCCCAACATTCAGCTCCATATAACATAGCAGGTCTAACTGCAATTTTATAGAACTTACCTTTAAGTTTAAGAGGTACTTTACGGTCACATAAAACACTCGACGCTCCCCTCCATTTCACCCATCCTACTTGTATTCTATGTAAGACATTTCTCTCAATCCCTCCATCATTTTGTAAAAATGATCCTAAATATTTAAATCTCTCGGTTCCAGGCAACTCGTCCTCTCCTATCTTAACAATTGTTTCATTACTTCTAATATTGCTAAACTTAAATTCCATATATTCCGTCTTTAATCTACTAAGCTTAAAACCTTTCCCTTCTAGTGTTTCCCTCCAAGATTCTACCTTAGCATTTACTCCTTCACGTGTCTCATCTATCAAAATAATATCATCTGCAAACAACATGCACCACGGTACTGTGTCTTGAATGTGTGGAGTGAGTTCATCCATAATTAATGTAAAAAGATAGGGACTTAGAGCTGATCCTTGATGTAACCCTATCTTTATTAGAAATGCTTCAGTTACTCCACCTGAAGTCTTTACTCTGGTCGTTACATCCTCATACATATCCTTAATTAGTTCAATATATGTTACGCTAGCACCTCTCTTTTCTAAAATTCTCCATATAATTTCTCTTGGGACTCTATCATATGCCTTTTCTAAGTCAATAAATACCATGTGTAGATCTTGTTTTTGCTCCCGATATTTTTCAATTAATTGTCTAAGAAGATGTATAGCTTCTATTGTCGACCTTCCAAGCATGAACCCAAATTGATTTTCTGTCACTATGATCTCCTTCCTTAATCTTTTTTCTATTACTTTTTCCCAAAGTTTCATAGTATGACTCATTAGTTTAATACCCCTATAGTTTGCACAATTTTGTACGTCTCCCTTATTCTTATATAAGGGAACTAGAGTACTTATCCTCCATTGATTAGGCATTTTTTTCATTTTCAATATCATGTTAAATAATTTTGTAAGTCATTCAATACCTTGTTTCCCTAAGCACTTCCATACCTCTATCGGAACATCATCTGGTCTAACGGCTTTTCCATTGTGCATCTCATTTAAATCTTGTTTTACTTCTGAAGTTTGAATTCTACGATAAAAATTAAAATTTTGATGCTCATTTGACCTAATTAAATTACCTAAGTTAAGTTGGTCTCCTAAACCTTCATTAAAAAATTGATGAAAATACCTCTTCCACTGCTCTTTTATTTCTCCATCACTTACTAATACCCTATTACATTCATCTTTAATACATTTTATTTGGCTAAGATCTCTTGCTTTTCTTTCTCTCACTTTAGCTATTCTATAGATGTCTTTTTCCCCTTCTTTTGTATCTAATTTTTGATATAACCGTTCAAAAGTTTCATTTTTTGCTTCACTCACTACTTTCTTAGCTTCTTTCTTGGCTATTGTATATTTTTTTAAATTTCCCTCGTTCTTACAAATATATAATTCCTTATAAGCTATTCATTTTTCCTTCACTTTCTCTTGTACTTTCTCATTCCACCACCAAGATTCTTTATTTAGCGGTGCATGCCCCTTTGACTCACCGAGGACACTCTTAGATACTATTTTCAACTTTGATACCATCTTATCCCATGTTGTATTAGAGTCATCGTATATTTCACCTAATGTTTGTACTTCTACCTTCTCTTTAAATATATGTTGCTTCCCATCCTTTAACTTCCACCACTTAATTCTAGGAATTGTATATATTTTCTTTCTATTGATACTATGTTTGAGGCGTATATCCAACACTACTACCCTATGTTGGGTAGTTAAGCTTTCTCCAGGGATGACTTTGCAATCTTTACAAATCTTTCTATCCTTCTTCCTAACCATAAGAAAGTCAATTTGTGATCTATTATTCCCGCTTTTGAATGTGACTAAGTGTTCTTCTCTTTTCTTAAAAAACGTATTAGCTAATATAAGATCATATACTATCGCAAAATCTAATATAGTTTTCCCTTAATCATTCCTCGTTCGAAACCCATAACTCCCATGTACTCTCTCATATTCCTCATTTTTCACTCCAACATGCCCATTTAGATCACCTCCTATTAAAATCTTTTCATTTGGTGGAATATTTTGTAATATTTCATCTAAGTCCTCCCAAAACCTTAATTTGGTAGCTTTATCTAATCCTACTTGTGGTACATATACGCTAATTATGTTCATAGTTTCTTTCGCCACTATTATCTTAAGGGTTATAATTCTATCCCCTTTTCTAACTACTCTTACAACTTCATCGTTTAACAAACTATCTACAATAATACTCACTCCATTTCTTGCTTTACTCTTTCCCGTGTACCATAACTTAAAACCCGAGTTCTCTATCATCTTTGCCTTCTCACCTGCCCATTTTATCTCTTGTACACATAAAATATTAATTTTTCTCCTAATCATCATATCTACTACCTCCATTGATTTACTAGTGAGAGTTCCTATGTTCCATGTTCCAAATCTTAGATTATTAGCTTTCCTATCATATTTATTCTTATCTAACCTATGGTGTGAGAACTCTTGCCTATTTAACACTACACCTAAGTTCTCATGGAGATGTAGCGGTCCTTGCTGAGACGTTACAGTCGAACCCTGTAACGCGAACTCTTGCATATTTATCACTACACCCGAGTTCTGGAGATGTAGCGGTCCTTGCCGAGACGTTACAGTCGGACCCTGCAACGCGTTCCTTCCGAGGAAAAACCTAGCATTAGCACAATAGTTTAATGGATTCATTCATGAAATATTTGCCATAGTTTGACGCTGGCTGGCAACCTAACGCAACCCTCCTCCTTTATCCGGGCTTGGGACCGGCCATGACCGGTCATCATGGGCGGAGTTAGCACCCAAAATAAATTTAAAAAAAATTAAATGAATAAGGGATAAAAAATAGTTATCGTGAGTGGAAACTAACAATTCACCCTTTTGAGACCGAGTTAGGTTACTGGAGAAATGAATATTATATTTCTCTTGATTCCGAGGTATCCTTTGAGACCTTGTGTAATTTTAGAAAAATGAACCAAGTGTATGGCAGGTAAGTGCCTATCACCGGGAACATTAGGAACTCAATTATATGATGACTTAACTAGGACAAAGAATTGAAACTTGAAGAGTTTGAGCTACCTATTGCACCGAGCACAAAGAACTTATGCTTAGGTCATACTTAAGTAACTCCATGATTATGCTTACCAATGAAACTAGTTGATAGAATTAGGCGAATGCACGAGGGATTATGAAACACTGTCAGGCGCTCATAAACATAGTTTGTAGCGTTTTGCTTGAGGATAAGCAAAGGTTCAAGTCTGGGGGTGTGATGTGCGTAAATATTATGATCGTTTATGCATGTTTTTATGCACATTCACTTGCTTTATATGTATATATTATTTGTATAATCACCTCTTTTATCGTGTATTCATCATATATACTCTTTTATTCGGATATATGCTCTTTGTTTGGTTTTGTGTTGACAGGGACAATTTTTGGAGTGAAAACGATATATGATTGTCAACGCACCGGAACAAAGCAGAGAGCACGACCGTGCAACCTTGCACGGTCGTGTGGCCAATCCAGAGAGGGATTTGAGCACGGCAGTGCAACCTTGCACGGTCGTGCCTCATAGCCAGTAGCCAAGCAAGGAATGGTAGTGCAACCCTACAAGACCGTGCCTCTATGACTAAGACCAGGCAGTACACGACCGTGCAACCCTGCACAGACGTGTACCCAGAGCCGAGCCCCAGCATCACGCAGTCGTGCCAATTGGCACGACCGTTCAGTGCACCCAGAGTCAAGAAAGTGTTAGGATCCTTCGTACGGCTAGAGAGGGGGGGTGTGAATAGCCGACCCCAATTCGTTTGATTCTTTCTACAATGTCGAGTTAGCGCAGCGGAAATAAAACAATAGAAGCGACACGGAAAGAAATCAAACCTCAAACTCGATGGATGTAACGAGGTTCGGAGATTAGGGCTCCTACTCCTCGGCGTGTCCGTAAGGTGGACGAGTCCGGTCAATCCGTCGGTGGATGAGTCCCCGGAGAACCGGCTAATATAAACTCCTTATGGGTGGAGAAACCTCACCACAATCTTTTGCAACAGCAAACAAAGGAGTACAACAATGGAGAAAAACAAACAAGAACAATAGAAATTGTAATACACTTGCTTGCCTCTTGTTGTCGACTGGAACCTTGATGAAGCAGCAGCTTCTCGGATCCAGCAGCTAGAACACCAGCAGGAAACTCACGCAGAGCTTCGACGAGTTCAACAGAACTCAGCACAATGAGAGCTCAACCAAAGCTCAGCAGGAAGCAGAAAAGATTCAGCAGAAGGAGTACTTCCCGAAAGAAGAAGAATAAGCCCTGTAGAAGCCCTCAGCCCCTTTATACCTGCGAAGAAGAAACAGCGAAGAAACTAGCCGTTGCATCGCAACGCTTAATTCAATCGATCTGGCCCGCACCGATCAGCCCAGGCCTGCGAAGCTTGTTTGTCACCGATCGGTCCCGCATCGATCAGTGTCGCGATCAAGCTCGATCGGTGCGTGGACCGATCAGAACCTCGATCGGTCCATAGACCGATCGCTTCGCTCTCGCCATCGATCTCTTCCGATCGGTGCCCGTCCGACCGATCAAACATGGGTGGATCGGTCGGAGGATCCACGGTTTCTTCTCGCAGGTTGCGTTGCCTCGATCGGTCTCCGCATCGATCAGATTGCAATCAGTGAGCCACTGATCTAATTCTGATCGGTCACCAGACCGATCAGGGCAAACGCAGTATCACTGGATCGGTCACCAGACCGATCCAACTCCTCGGTTTAGAGTACCCTCTCTAACCTAGTTCGGAGAACGAGCTACCGAGCCCTCTCCGACTCCATATGCCAAGCTTCACTCACTTGGACTTCTCAACACCAGATGTCCGATCACCCTTGATCCATCTGGATTTTCCCTTGCCCGACTTCACTCACCAGGACTTTCACCTAGCTTTACTCACTAGGGTTTTCACCTGGCTTCACTCACCAGGATTTCCACAACTGCCTGGCTTCACTCACCAGGACTTTCACCTAGCTTCACTCACTAGGATTTTCACCGTGCCAAACTCCCTGTTTGGTCTTTCCGCGTGCCAAGCTCCCTGCTTGGACTTTTCCGTGCCAAGTCTCCATACTTGGACTTTTCCGTGTCAAGTCTCCATACTTGGACTTTTCCAGTGCCAAGCTCCCTGCATGGACTTTTCCGTGCCAAGTCTCCATACTTGGACTTTTCCGTGCCAAGTCTCCATACTTGGACTTTTCCAGTGCCAAGCTCCCTGCTTGGACTTTTCCGTGCCAAGTCTCCATACTTGGACTTTTCCGTGCCAAGTCTCCATACTTGGACTTTTCCGTGCCAAGTCTCCATACTTGGACTTTTCCAGTGCCAAGCTCCCTGCTTGGACTTTTCCGTGCCAAGTCTCCATACTTGGACTTTTCCCGAATCAGGTCAACCAGGTCAACCTTGACCTACGGTTGCACCAATAATCTCCCAAACATCTATTCTTGTCCCACATCAAGAATAGAACTCTCTCACGAGTGTCAAACATCAACATGCAACACAACTAGGTCAACCTTGACCTAAGGTTGCACCGACAATCTTCCCAAGTCAAACATCAAAATACAACTCGAGTCACGTCAACTCGAGTCGGGTCAACCAGGTCAACCTTGACCTAAGGTTGCACCAACAGAAAGGGCACGGCCGTGCCATCCTTGCATGACCGTGCCGCCACGCCACGCCCTAGCCTATAAAAGGGGTTTTAACCTTTTTCGAGGGGGGGAGAGCCGGGAGGCGAGCCGTCAACAGGAGAATCACTCTGGTGTCGTACCACGCCATCCAGGGCATCAGTCCAGCGATCTTCCATCACCGCATTAACTCCAGAAGCAAAGGATTGGATCCGAAGTGTTAGTTAGAGCCCTAGAGCCAATCATTTGATGATTGTATGGACTCATGTATATCATATTCTTGTATATTAATAAAAGGCTTTTGTTTGGTTATTATACTTATTTATATTAGTGCCAAATAGACTAAGTATAATAGCGTCCTTGAGTAGAAGGTTCATACCTATATCAATCGATTAGTTGAATCGATAGTGAGATGATATAGGGAACACTACTCTAAATCATTCCTAGTCAAGTATTAGCATTCAGGGACAATGTTAATACAATAAGACTAGCATGTAGGTCAGCTCGATGACTTGATCTCACAAGTCATGGATATAGAGATATCAAGCTGACACATGAGTATGCATTAGAGAATGTATACTGAATGACCCGCCATGAGAAAGTATCATGGATCGTTATATGAGTGTCATATACTTTCTCATGTGGCTATTAGTATGACTATTAGTCCTTAGACCTGAAGTCACCATGGATCCCTACATAAGGAGTTATGTACTTTAGTTTCGTCAAACGTCACCCGTAACTGGGTGGACTATAAAGGCGATTACTGGGTATATAACGAATTATGTAGAGGGATGTGAGTGATGTAGATGGGATCTATCCCTCCCATATGACGGGAGCGACATCGGTATTCTTGATAGAGTGAGACCACTAAGTGCATGGCCATGCCCAAATGAGTCAACATTAGATGTTGAGCTCATTTGATCGAGTGAGTCTACTTGGAGTTCAAGATTTAGATTGATTAGAGGATGACACGGTCTATGCCTCACATTGATCAATCTAGATGTCTAGGATAGAAGGACACTTGTCATTATTTTGTGAGTAGTCACAATTGGTAGTCACAAGGTGATGTCGGATCTCGACATTCTTGTAACTTGGGTAGTAATGATGTGTTGCTAGATACCGCTCATTACTTATGCTCCTAAATGGGTTTAGGGCATTGCCAAGCGTTACAAGAACCTATAGGGTCACACACTTAGGACAATTAGGTGGAGATTAGGTTCATATGATGAACCAAGAGGATTAGATTCATTTGATGAATCAAATTGGATTAAGAGTAATCCTAATTGGGCTAACTTGAGTTCGACTCAAGTTGATTCATGTGTTAAATGAGTCTAATTTAGATTTTGACTCATTGAATTAATTCAATTTAATGAATTAGATTCATTATATTAAGTTGGCTCGAATCAAATGGTTGGATTAGATCCACCATGGTAGAGATTGAGTCAAGTTTGACTTGACTTGAGAAGGAAGACCAAAGGTCAATTTTGACTTGACCTTTTGCCACCTCATTGGTGAGTTGGCATTAGGTGGACCAATAATGATGTTCCACATCATCATGGGTGCCACCTCATGGAAGTTACAAAGCCAATCTCTTAATGGTTTCATATTAATTGCAATTAATGCAATTAATTGGTGAGTTTTTGAAAGTGGCCGGCCACTTGGTTTTTGGGTGTGAATTTCATTTTTCCCATTCAAGTGGTGTAATTCCTTCTTCCTCCTTGTGTTCTTCCTCTCAAGCTCTCCCTCTCCCTCTCCTCCTCCCTTGGCCGAACCACATAGGTGCTAGCACACCTTGGTTTTTGGTCATCTCCATCTAGTGTGTCCGTGTGGATACTTCTAGAGGACCGACTTGACGGTCTTGAGATCCGGCATCATTTGAGAGGGAACGCGAAGGGCATCGCTACAAGGGTAAACATTTTTCGTAGATCTAAGTAGTAGATCAGTTTTGAACTCGTACAAGAAATAGTTTTTTCGAATTTTGTATACGAATCTTTGCACGGATCTACGGCTTTGGGTCCTTCGGGGTTTCCTGCGACAGCGGTTTCGTGGCCGAAGAACCCAACGAATGGTATCGAGCCACGCAAAGACTTGTACGAGTTAGTTTTTGGTTTTGGAAAACAAAACTTCTGTGATTTTCTGTAAAATTCAATTTTATGTTTTATGGGTAATTTTTCCTTATAGGCGAAGCACAAGTGTCTCGACACTTGTAGACCGAGAAGAATTTTCCCAAACGGTTGTTTCGACCCAAAATCTTTTGGGACAGCGGACTCGGGTGCCTTTAGATCGCAGGAGCAACTCACGATGGTTAGATCGTGGGTGGGGCACTTCCCCTAACCCCGAAAGGGGCATCGATCGCACCGAAATCGCTAAAACGAACCCGTCGGAAGATTTTTCGAAACGGTAATGTCTCGCCCAAATCGTTTTGGGACAGCGGGTTTAGGTGCTGTTGGATCGCAGGAACCCTCGCGATGGTTAGATCGCGGGTAGGGGCGCTGCCCTGGCCCCGCAGAGGATCGCTAACAGGACCGCCATAAACGGGACCGCGGAAATTTTACTTGTAAAATTGTAAAAATTATTTTTAAAATTACAGAAAATAAGAAAATATATAATTTTGAATTATATATTAATTTTGTGATAGTCATGGCCCAAAACCCAATATGATTGGTTGTGTTGTAATTCATAATACGGCCTGCGTGCCGTGATGTGTTTTCGCGTGTTGTATTTATTTTATTATTCGCGACCTGCGCGTCGTGCCTCGTCTTTTATTCTTGTTGTAAATTAGATTTAGACTCGAATGTAACTCGAGTTTCAAATTGTAATGTACAAATTGGAGCGGTGGAGCTAGGGTCCACACGAGACGGAGTTCCGAGGCGGGCACGAGCAACACAAGGTGGTCAAAGGGAGGAGCTTGGAGAAGCTGTTGACCCTAGGTTGACCATTCAATCTTCTCATTGGCTTGAGAAGATCGTAGTAGGGCCATGACTAAATCACAAATAGATTAATTAATTAATTATTATGTATCTGATGCATGTTTAATAGTTAATTAATTAATTAGTGCCTTAACGATTAGATTAGATCTAAGTCGTGCACATGATGCACCCTTGCGATTAGATTAGATCTAAGTCGTGCACAAGATGCATCCTTCTCGATTAGATTAGATCTAGATCGAACCAACTCTAAATGCCTAACCGTGCCGTGATACCTATCACTACCTCGATCACATGTATTGTTGAATCTGCCAAAGCAGAGCAATACATATTATCTTGGTAGGGTACGGAGGGACAATCTTGGTCCCGCCTATCAACGCATGGGTGAATACAAACTCAATTAGATTGAGTATTCCTAGTTACTCGGTTGGATCGAGTCAACTATAGGCATTATTCCAACGGTTGGAAAAGATAGGTCAAAATCACATCTATATTAACTCTCAGGCGTATTAGCCGAAGCTAACTCGAGTTTTAATATAAATGCAGATATTGATTCTATAAACAAGAGTTGCATAGAGATGTAATTGGTAATCGTTACCTACCGATCATACTAAGCCTTGGGCGTATTAGCCAAAGCTAACTCAAGGATTAGTATGATGTGAATCTTGTCCCACAAGAATTATAGAATTCAGTGGGAGCATCGTTTAATTAAAGGCCTAATTAAATGATTTTTAAAGAATATGATATTTATTTCTGCAAATTTTCTGTTGTAGATAACCATGACGTCGAACACGAATTCCTTCTCCCTGCGATCTGTCCTTGAGAAGGACAAGCTCAACGAGCGAATTTCCTGGTACAGGAACTTGAGAATAGTTCTCACCCGGAGCGTGTTGCGTTCTGGAGCAGCCCATTCCGGAGGCTCCTCCCGCCAATGCCCGAGCCGATAAAGATGCTTACAAGAAGCATCAAGGCGACGCATTAGATGTGTCATGTCTAATGCTCGCGACCATGAACTCGGAGCCGGAGCAACATGAGTTGATGGGCGCTTTTGATATGGTTGAGCATCTTCGCCAACTATATCGGGGACAAGCGAGGCATGAGAGATTTGAGATCTCGAAGGCACTGTTTCAATGCAAGATGTCGACATGCGAGGTCCTTATGTACTCAAGATAATTGGGTACATAGAGAACCTACAAAGACTGGGTTCCCACTTGGCCAAGCTGGCCATCGACTTAATCTTGCAATCCTTGCCGGATAGCTATAGTCAATTCGTTTCAATTATAACATGAACGAGATTGACAAGCCACTCCCGAGCTCCTTAGTATGTTACGAACTGCTGAGATTAACCTTAAGAAGGTTAAGCCCATTCGATGGTCCGAGCATAAGGGCAAGGCAAGCCCAAAGGCAAAGGAAAGTCCCAAGCCAAGGGCAAAGACAAGGCCTCAAGCCTAAAGGAGGGGTCGCCAAGGATGCTACTGTTGGTTGCTACACTGGACATTGGAAGATGAACTGCAAGGTATACTTGGAAGATCTTAAGAAGAATCGAAGTGAGACTTCCACTTCAGGTATATATGTTATAGAAGTCAATCTATCTATTTCTACATCATGGGTATTAGATACTGGATGTGCTTCTCACATTTGTACTGATGTGCAGGCGTTGAGAAATAGCAGAGCATTGGCAAAGGGCGAGGTGGACCTACGAGTAGGCAATGGAGCACGGGTTGCTGTTGTTGCTGTAGGAACTTATCAGCTATCTCTGCCCTTTCGGCTTGTACTAAATTTAGATGATTGTTGTTATGTGCCTGCTCTTACTAAGAACATAGTTTCAGTTTCTTGTTTAGACAAGAAAGGATACTCTTTTATAATAAAAGACAAATGTTGTTCTGTTTATTTAAAAGATATGTTCTATTATAGTGCACCACTAATAAACGGACTCTATATTCTAGACCTTGAGAGCCCTATCTATAACATTAGTACCAAGAGGTTCAAGTCAAATGACATAAACCAAACCTACCTCTGGCACTGTCGCTTAGGTCATATAAATGACAAGCGCTTATCCCAGCTCCATAAGGATGGTTTGCTGGACTCATTTGATTTTGAATCATATGAGATATGCGAGTCATGTCTACGAGGCAAGATGACTAAGACGCCCTTTAGTGGGCATAGCGAGAGAGCAACTGATTTGTTAGGACTCATACATAGTGATGTATGTGGCCCTTTCAATGTTGCTGCTAGAGGCGGTTATAGGTACTTCATCACATTTACTGATGATTTCAGTAGATACGGTTATGTGTACTTGATGACACATAAGTCTGAATCATTTGAAAAGTTCAAAGAATTCAAGAATGAAGTACAGAACCAGCTTGGCAAGAGTATTAAGGTACTTCGATCAGATCGAGGTGGTGAATACTTAAGCCATGAGTTTCGTGACTACTTAGCTGAGTGTGGGATTTTATCTCAACTCACTCCTCTTGGAACACCACAGTGGAATGGTGTATCCGAAAGGAGGAATCGTACCTTATTAGATATGGTACGATCTATGATGAGTCACAGGATCTTCCGACATATCTATGGGGATATGCTCTAAACACGGCACTTTCATACTCAACCGAGTTCCATCAAATCCGTGATAAAGACACCATATAGGATATGGACGGGGAGATGCCCAGTGTCTTTATGAGGATTTGGGGTTGTGAGGCTTACGTCGACGTCAAGTCTCGGACAAATTAGGACCTAAATCGACAAGTGCTATTTCACCTGGATATCCCAAGGAAACTAGGGATATTACTTTACATTCAGTCGGCACAAGGTAGTTGTGGCAAGATCGGGTCTTTCTAGAAAGGGACTTTGTTTCTAGAAAGACTAGTGGAGCGCGTTCGATCTTGAAGAAGTTCAAGATGCGAACAATAGCACTAATGCCACGATGGAAATTGAACTGGAACCACAAAGTGTTGTGGATGATGTTGTTCCACAAGGAGTTAAGGAACAACAACCGGTTCATGTAGACATACCTCTTCGCAGGTCTGATAGGGTACGTCGTCAGCCTGAGAGATACTCATTTCTCTTGTCTGACCATGATGACATTGTGCTCATAGAGGATGAGCCTACCACCTATCAGGAAGCTATGATGAGACCAGATTCCGAGAAATGGCTAGAAGCCATGAGATCCGAGATGGAATCCATGTACACCAACCAAGTATGGACTTTGGTTGATCCACCTGAAGGGGTAAAACCCATTGGGTGCAAGTGGGTCTTTAAGAGAAAGAGTGACATGGATGGACTTATCTATAAGGGTCGCTTGTTAGCTAAAGGTTTCAAGCAGATTCATGGTATTGACTATGATGAAACTTTTTCTCCAGTGGCGATGTTTAAGTCCATTCAGATCATGCTTGCTATTGCAGCCTACCATGACTATGAGATATGGCAGATGGATGTCAAAACCGCGTTTCTGAATGGAAACCTACTCGAGGATGTGTACATGACACAACCTGAGGGTTTTGTAGATCCACAGCATACTAGTAGAGTATGCAAGCTGCATAGGTCCATTTATGGACTAAAGCAAGCTTCTCGGAGCTGGAATCTTCGATTCGATGATGCAATCAAACAGTTTGGATTCATCAAGAACGAAGATGAGCCTTGTGTCTACAAGAAGGTTGTAGGGGACATAGTTGTCTTCCTCATATTGTATGTGGATGACATACTACTCATTGGGAAGGACATCCCTATGCTTCAATCTGTCAAGACCTGGCTAGGGAGTTGCTTCTCAATGAAGGACTTAGGTGAGGCATCCCGTATTCTAGGGATACAGATCTATAGAGATAGATCTGATAGATTGCTTGGCCTAAGTCAGAGTACATATATTGACAAGGTACTCCTTCGGTTTGCCATGCAGAACTCCAAGAAGGGATTTCTGTCGATGTCACATGGTGTGAGTCTTTCGAAGACTCAAGGTCCCTTTTCTAGAGAGGAGAGAGACCGCATGGATCAGATCCCTTATGCCTCAGCCATAGGATTGATCATGTACGCCATGCTATGTACTCGACTTGATGTCTCGTATGTTTTGAGCATGACGAGCAGATACCAATCAGATCCAGGTGAAAGTCACTGGATAGCGGTCAAGAATATTCTTAAGTACTTAAGAAGGACTAAAGAATATTTCTTCATATATGGAGGCAGTGATGAGCTAGCTGTAAAGGGTTACAGTGATGCTAGCTTTCGACCGATCGGGATGATTACCGATCGCATCGGGGTTCGTATTTTGCATTAATGGTGGTGCAGTCAGGTGGAAGAGTTCGAAGCGGGATACAGTTCTACAACAGAAGCCGAGTATATTGCCGCATCGGAGGCAGCAAAGGAGCCGTTTGGATCCGCAAGTTCATCACTGAATTTGGGGTGGTTCCTAGCATCGCTGACCCTTGAGCTCTATTGTGACAACAATGGAGCTATAGAACAGGCCTCGCTTACACCAACGGACCAAGCACATACTACGGCGCTTCCATCTCATTCGAGATTATCGATAAAGGAGATGTGAAGATTTGCTGAGTACCGACCGAGGCTAACATCGCAGATCCCTTGACCAAGGCTTTGTACAGAAGAAGCATGATGGTCACACTAGGTCTTTGGGCCTTAGAGCCTATCTTGATTGGCACTAGTGCTAGTGGAGATTGTTAGTTAGAGCCCTAGAGCCAATCATTTGATGATTGTATGGACTCATGTATATCATATTCTTGTATATTAATAAAGGCTTTTGTTTGGTTATTATACTTATTTATATTAGTGCCAAATAGACTAAGTATAATAGCGTCCTTGAGTAGAAGGTTCATACCTATATCAATCGATTAGTTGAATCGATAGTGAGATGATATAGGGAACACTACTCTAAATCATTCCTAGTCAAGTATTAACATTCGGGGACAATGTTAATACAATAAGACTAGCATGTAGGTCAACTCGATGACTTGATCTCACAAGTCATGGATATAGAGATATCGTTGACACATGGGTATGCATTAGAGAATGTATCTTGAATGACCCACCATGAGAAAGTATCATGGATCGTTATATGAGTGTCATATACTTTCTCATGTGGCTATTAGTATGACTATTAGTCCTTAGACCTGAAGTCACCATGGATCCCTACATAAGGAGTTATGTACTTTAGTTTCATCAAACGTCACCCGTAACTGGGTGGACTATAAAGGCGATTACTGGGTATATAACGAATTATGTAGAGGGATGTGAGTGATGTAGATGGGATCTATCCCTCCCATATGACGGGAGCGACATCGGTATTCTTGATAGAGTGAGACCACTAAGTGCATGGCCATGCCCAAATGAGTCAACATTAGATGTTGAGCTCATTTGATCGAGTGAGTCTACTTGGAGTTCAAGATTTAGATTGATTAGAGGATGACACGGTCTATGCCTCACATTGATCAATCTAGATGTCTAAGATAGAAGGACACTTGTCATTATTTTGTGAGTAGTCACAATTGGTAGTCACAAGGTGATGTCGGATCTCGACATTCTTGTAACTTGGGTAGTAATGATGTGTTGCTAGATACCGCTCATTACTTATGCTCCTAAATGGGTTTAGGGCATTGCCAACGTTACAAGAACTTATAGGGTCACACACTTAGGACAATTAGGTAGAGATTAGGTTCATATGATGAACCAAGAGGATTAGATTCATTTGATGAATCAAATTGGATTAAGAGTAATCCTAATTGGGCTAACTTGAGTTCGACTCAAGTTGATTCATGTGTTAAATGAGTCTAATTTAGATTTTGACTCATTGAATCAATTCAATTTAATGAATTAGATTCATTATATTAAGTTTGCTCGAATCAAATGGTTGGATTAGATCCACCATGGTAGAGATTGAGTCAAGTTTGACTTGACTTGAGAAGGAAGACCAAAGGTCAATTTTGACTTGACCTTTTGCCACCTCATTGGTGAGTTAGCATTAGGTGGACCAATAATGATGTTCCACATCATCATGGGTGCCACCTCATGGAAGTTACAAAGCCACTCTCTTAATGGTTTCATATTAATTGCAATTAATGCAATTAATTGGTGAGTTTTTGAAAGTGGCTGGCCACTTGGTTTTTGGGTGTGAATTTCATTTTTCCCATTCAAGTGGTGTAACTCCTTCTTCTTCCTTGTGTTCTTCCTCTCAAGCTCTCCCTCTCCCTCTCCTCCTCCCTTGGCCGAACCACATAGGTGCTAGCACACCTTGGTTTTTGGTCATCTCCATCTAGTGTGTCCGTGTACTTCTAGAGGACCGGCGCTTGACGGTCTTGAGATCCGGCATCATTTGGACGAGCGGGAACGCGAAGGGAATCGCTACAAGGGTAAACATTTTTCTCGTAGATCTAAGTAGTAGATCAGTTTTTGAACTCGTACAAGAAATAGTTTTTCGTATTTTGTATACGAATCTTTGCACGGATCTACGGCTTTGGGTCCTTCGGGGTTTCCGCGACGCGAAAAAGCGGTTTTAGTGGCCCGAAGAACCCAACACGAAGATCACTCGTTGTTGTTGGATAAGCATACCTCTTCTTTCTCTCTTCGTGTTGAGAATTTGTATGTTTATATACATCATGTCTTCGGATTTTTCTCCAGCGTCTATGGAGTAGAGTCCTTGTTCTAGGATGATGGAGTAATTGTGGATTGATTTTGATGTAAGACCCATATTATGTTTATATACATTCGATGATTTCGCTTGTTTTGTTTCGACTACTCGATCTCTTTGTCGTGTTGATTGATTGCATAGGAATTGCCAACTTCATATAGGGAATACCTTAGATCATACACCCGAGGGGCCCTAGTGACAGGGGTAACCCGTTCATGGATATCTAGGGTACTTCCTTGAAAGGAGAGGAGACTCCTTCACAAGGAAGTAAGAGACCAAACTAAGCTCCTTAATTCTATCTTTGATAACATCAATTAGAGTTGTGTCCTTGTAATCTACCGAGGCACCTTAGTGACAGGGGTTAATCGTAACAGGATTGCATAGGGATCGTCTTTGTTTGGTGTTTAAGGATAGTTGCCTTAGCTTCCGGCGAATGCAGGCTGATGGACAATGAGTATAGGATAGTATGTGATACATCAACACCACCACAATGAAACCGAACTCCTAGAACTCTTCATTAACCAGGTTGATTACTTCTCGTTGCCAGTTCTTGTTTTTGCTTTCTAATCTCTTTCCTTAGATTACTTACAATTATCGATAGTATATCTAATCCTAAGTGTGCCATCACTAGTGCTTATAACCAGTCCTCGTGGGATCGATATTCTTTATTACTGATGATGAATCCGTGCACTTACGGAAGCGTAACACACATCATGGGGAGAAATAGGCAAGATCGTTGGAGGGCCGACTGGCAGCGACTCCAACAGAGCCTGGAAGTCAAACGCTCGGCAGCTAGAGATCCACGCGGTGGGATGCAGCAAGGAGAAGGCCGAAGGGCCCCAGATCAGCTTCAGCCCTAGCGACTTGGAGGGAGTGGAGATCCCTCATAACGACGTGCTGATCATCTGATTGGTAATCGCTTATTATACTGTTCACCGAACTTTTGTTGATACAGGGAGTTTAGTGAACATCATTTTCAAAAAGGCGTTCGATCAATTACAAATTGATCGAAATGAGTTACTGTCCATGACGACCCCACTTTATGGCTTCACGGGCAATGAGGTACTGCCGCTCGGACAGGCCTGGCTGGCCATCTCGCTCAGGGAAGAACCATTGAGAAGAACCAAATACTCGAACTTCATTGTGGTGGATGCACCGTCAGCCTACAACGTCATCTTGGGTTGACCGGCCCTCAACGAGTTTTGGGTGGTGGTGTCCACTTATTACCAAAAGGTCAAGTTCCTAGTGGATGACTGGGTAGAAAAAGTAAAAGGCGATCAGTTGGTCGCTCAGAGGTGCTACGTCAAGATGGTCAAATCTGAGGCAAGGAACACTTAGAAGAATCCGCGCTTAGAGGTGAACACCATCACCAGTCCAAATTCACCCTAATCGAATGGAGGCCCCCCTATTAATCACGGCCGATTAGGAACCTGAAAAGAAGGCAGAGTGGTCATGTAACGCGAAACGTCTCTAGCCCTAAAGGCCCGAATGAGAGGTGCGCGAGTGAATTTATGTATTTCTGTATGTTTTCTAAACGTAGGGAAAATTTTAAATAAAAAAGCAGAGGCCTCTTGAAGTACATATCTCTCAACGGTTAACCGGCGACCTAAAACCCGGGTCTACATCGAGTTTACATCAATAGTTGAGCGGCGACCTTAAACACGAGTCATCATCAACAGTCGAGCAGTGACCTTAAATCCTTGTCTCCACCGACGGTCGAGCGGCGACCTTAAACCCTTGTCTCCACCGATGGTCGAGCAGCGACCTTAAACCCTTGTCTCCACCGACAGTCGAGCGGCGACCTTAAACCCTTGTCTACATCAACGGTCGAGCGGCGACCTTAAATTCGAGTCTTCGCATATTCTTCATCAACAGTTGAGCAGCAACCTAAAACTCGAGTCTTCATGAACATTCGAGCGACGACTATAAACCCTTGAGTCAGAGACTCCTGTACCAATCGACCAAGTTTTGAGTTAGAGCCATGAGCTCTAGAGGTCAGCGATCTTTGTTCATCTCAGACCAGCGTGACGGATCTCAAATCTCCCCCATTCAAGGTCGAATGGTCTTCACTAGTCTCGGACCAGCATATGGAATTCCTTGTCTCCCCCATTCGGGATCGAGCAGTCTTCAGAATATAGCAACCGTTCATCACTTTTCTTCAATATACTCCCAGGGCTGAGCGAGAGTTCGTGGAATCATGAACCCTTAATATAAAAGGAATCAGTCGGCTGATAGACTAATCATGGGAGAGGCCATGAGCTCTTGCAATGCTCATGGAGTTGAAAAACATAAAAGGAGGTAAATCTTGTCCGAATGGATGAGCATGCATTTAAACTTCAAAAAATTTACACGAATTTTACAGTGACTCTCGGCCTCACTCAATGTAGTCCAAGACGTCATCAGGCAGCGCTGCGGTGAGCTTATCCCAGCTAATGATGATGCTGGTCATAACTGCCGGTAGATAGCCACCCTCGCAGAGCTAGTCGATCATCCCATCAATGGCAAGATCGAAGAGGCGCAGAGCCCGATCGGCGACCTTCTTGTTGAAAACATCCGAGCAGAGGTAATTCTTCTTCATAGCCTCGAAATGGCTAGGCTCGACTTCTTGGTAGGTCGCCAAGGCCACTCGGGAGGCCTCCAGCTCATTCTTGGCGGTAGCTAACGCAGTGTCTTTGGAGGTGAGTTGGCTGTGGAGGGCAGCTTCTTCTGCCGACCGGCTTATCCGCTCGCCGAGCAAGAAGTCCTCAGCTTCCTTAAGTTTTTGAGCAAGGGCCCAGGTTTCCTTATGTTAGAATGTATACTAAAAGCCTAGCTTTTGGTATAAACATTTATCTAGAAATAAGAATCACATTGGTCAAATATCTACATTTATGATAAATGTAGTTGTTCAATTAATTTATATTGTAGATAACATGGTGTGTGGTGTCACACACAGAGGATCATGTTATCAGTACCTTATAAATTATAAACAGTAACTCACGACCATAATGGAAAGGAACAAACCATTGGAAGGTCGTAGTGTAATTAGGTATTAGTTTATCTTAACTATATAATTACACTAGTACACTTAGAGTGTATTGAGTAGGACCATTTGAGGTCGTTTCTTTTATACTGGCTTTATAAAGAAACAAAGACCTCGGTTATTATGGAAGTGTGTACTCTTAATCCTAATATAATAACAAGCACATATATTTGATATTTATTTCTTTAATTTATCAATGGGTGAGATTTAGTTCGATAAATCAATAAGCCCGATAAGTTGGGAAATGATATCACTTATAGTGTGTGTTGTTGATTATAGAAGGAAACTGTGTCCTAGAGATACTAGGTTGATAATGTCCTCAAGAGGAGCTCATAAAGATTGTCATGTTAAACCCTGCAGGTGGACTTAGTCCGACATGATAATAAGGATGAGTGGTACTACTCTTGGACTTAGATATTAATTAAATGAGTTGTCAGTAACTCACTTAATTAGTGGACATTCGATATCTTAAACACAGGGAGACTAACACGCTCATAATAAGAAGGAGCCCAAAAATGTAATTTGGGATTGGTGCGGTAGTTCAATAATAGTTCTCTAGTGGAATGAATTATTATTGATAAAATTAAGTTGTGTGTTCGGGCGAACACGGGATGCTTAATTTTATCGGGAGACCAAAACCAATTCCTCCTCTCGGTCCCTATCGTAGCCTCTTATTTATAGAGTACTATACCCACCTATACCCACCTTCATACCCATGTTATAGGGGCCGGCCAAGCTAGCTTGAGGATCAAGCTAGGGCCGGCCAAACCATTGGTTCATGGGTGGCCGGCCCTAGCTTGAACCCAAGCTTAGGTGGCCGGCCCTATTTAATTTAAAAAGAATTTTAATTTTAAAATTTTCTTCTGTGAAAGACATAATTTATTGAAGAGATTAAAAATTAAAATATCTCTTTTATAAGTCTCTACAAAAGATTAAAGAAAGAGATTAAATCTCTTTCCTTATTTGTAGATTAGAAAGGATATTTTATTTCTCTTCTTTATAAATTATTCACATGTTGAAAAATTAAAATTATAGAAATTTCTTTTTATAAACCAATCATAAAAGGGATAAAAATTATTGGAGAAATTTTTTATAAAATTTCTGGAGACAAATTAGGAAGTTTTAATTAATTAAAACTCTCCTTGTTTTGTTTTTTAAAGTGGCCGGCCATTGTGTTTAAAAGAAGAAAATTGTTTTAATTAAAATAATTTTTCTTTACATGGCAAAAGAATTAAGGAAATTTTGTAATTAAATTTCCTAATTTGCAAGAAGGAATATAAAGGAAGAGGTTAGCATGCCTTACATTTTTCCTCCTCTTTTCCTTGGTGTGGTGGCCGGCCATCCTCTACCTTTCTTCCTCTTTTGTGGTGGCCGAAACTTATCTCTTGCTTGGAGTTCTTGTGGTGGCCGGATACTACTTGGAGAAGAAGAAGAAGGAGGAGAGAAAGCTTGTATCCCTTGGAGTTTGGTTGGTGTTTTGTTCTTCGTCCTTAGTGAAGCTTCTTTGTGATTGGCCGAACCTAGCTAGGAGAAGAAGAAGGTGCTTGGTGGTTTCTCATCTCGGAAGATCGTTGCCCACACAACGTCCGAGGTTAGAAGAGGAATACGGTAGAAGATCAAGAGGTTTTTCTACAAGGTATAACTAGTAAATTTTATTTCCGCATCATGCTAGTTATTTATGGAAATAATACCAAATACAAGAGGCTTACGTTCTAGAATTTCGAATATGTTTTTCCGAAGTTGTGTTCTTTTGTTTCTTTCTTTTCCTTGTGATTTGATTGTTCTCTTTGGTTAACCTAAAGTTATTTTAGGAAATTAAATATTAGCTTTCTATTAAAGGTTTTGTCTAGTCGGTGGTGGTTGCTCCCATATCCAAGAAGGTCATGTGCCTCGCCACGTCAGTACTGGGAACCTTTTATGGAAATTAATATTTAATGGAATTAAAAACTTAAGGAGACTTGGGTCGAACGTGTTAAGTTCCGCAGGAGATCCAAGTCAAAACCTAAAAGAACAAATAGATTAAGTTTTGGATCAAACGTGTTAAGTTCCGCAGGCGATCCAAAATTTAATTTAAAAGAACACATGGTAGCTAGGAAAAGGTTCAGACCTTTGTACAAAATTTTTGTACAGTGGAACCTATAGGTTTTCCGAGTAGCAACCAACAATTGGTATCAGAGCTAGGGTTTTGCCTCTGTGTATTTGGTATTAGTTTAATTATGCACATGTCATACATAATTTAGGCAGGATAATAGTAGGATGTGCTAACTTTGTGGATGCAGGATCCAACTATTATGGCTTATAGTTATTATGTGTGTGATTGGACCCTTAGACATGTCAAGGGCATTTTATTGTGTGTGCATGATTGTATTATAAAATACAGCAGGAGCTGTATTTAGTTTTATTAGGATTTTATTTTTGATCTAGATACATGTACATTCCTTTTATGGAATATAGGATCAAAAATGTAAAATTCTATTTATGTCGCGGATCGAATCTTGCAAAGCGTGGAACCTTCTAAGGACCAGAGGCGCTAGGAGCAAGATGGATGCGACAGCTAGACCCGGTAGCGGTGGCCAAATATGGCAGCAGCTTGGGATGACAACACACTGATGACAACTAGAGATAAAAGCCATAATAGTTGAAAATTAGATTTTCTATTTATTTCTTTTATATGTCTGTGTGTGCATGTTGGTTTACATATTTAGTAGGCTAGCATAGTTAAAATTCCTCATTTATAAATAACTAAGTGGGAGAGGATTTTTAAGTAAATCCCATGGTATCCATTCCTCGTTTGTCAGTGATGCAAACACGCTTGAGCGTTGGCTGTGAGTGCCTTCCTCCATAACGGATGAGCTTGTTTGTGGCTCACTAGCACAGAATTCCATTTTTGTATGCCTATAGGAAGTTAATTAAGAGCGTGTGATCTTCCCAACGGAAGGGCATAATCTTATTAATGGACTTAGTGTCAAGTAATGGTATACACTTAGACACATCTAATAGTATCCTCCCATCGGAGTCACTGCTATTATTTGTGTGACCAAATGAAACCAACTATTAATTTGTCATAAAACTAGGTTGACAAGATAATAAAATTAAAGGGTTAAAACCCTCCTTACAAATGATTGATTTTGTATACGTCCACACTAACGTGGCATACAAAATTAACGGTGTTTGAGATAATTTTATTTGTCATAAAGATACGTTGACAAGATAGTTAATGGGTAAAACCCTCCTTTTACAAATGTTGAATTTGTATACGTCCACACTAACGTGGCATGCAAAATTCACGGTGTTTGAGGTGTTGGTAAATTTAAATAATATTGTTTGAGGAATCAATGTTATTTTAAATTCAAAGAGTTTTGACCAAATATTTGATCAAAGACAGATCAACTATTAATTTTATTCGTCATAAAGTAAAGTTGACAAGATAATAAAATTAATGAATAAAATCTCCTCTTCGATTTTGTATACACAAAATTCATGGAGATTTTAAGGAGTTGATCTTGACCAAATGTTTTTGTGATTCTTAGGATGTTTGTCAATCCCTAGTAGTCATACTATAGAAAAAGACTTAGTAGTCCCAATTGTAATGATTGAAAATAGGACTTGGACATTAAGGTAGACTGTCTTCTTAGAACTAAGAACAATTTAGGTGTATTTAATTCATTAGTTGAAACATGTCTAGTGGTGTTATCTACCAGAACCTGAAGTGTAGATACAAGATGTCATTAATCATGTCTGCAATTCATTGCAGGGTTCCAGGAAACCCGACAACTAAATGAAAGGTAAATCACCATCCACATGGGCACTACTGTAAAAGTGGTAACTGTTGCAGTGGGAGATGTTTATCCTTTGATAAGAATAAAATATGGATTTTAAGTAATTGTCTTTACGTACCAAGTTTAGAAAGAACCTGATTTCAGTTTCTAAACTATTATAGATATTATGTCTATTTTGATAACAAAGTTGTTATCAAGAAAAATAGGAAAGTTATCTATTCTGGTATGATGGTTGACAATTTATAATCCAATAAACTTCCACGATGCAACAAATGGAAATTAGTAACACATCTTCTAATTTTAAGAAAAAGCAACCTTCGGAAATGAACCAATTATATCTTTGGCATCTAAAGCTAGGTTATACTTGAGTAGGATTCATTGGTAGCTGATGAACTTTTGGGTTCATTGGTAGTGGAAATCTTTCCAACCTACGAGTCTTACTTGGAAGGAAAATAACCAAGAAGCTTTTAAGTCCAAGGGGTATGGAGTCAAAGATATGTTGAAAACGGTTCATTCTGATTTGTGTGATCCTATGACTATCCAGACAAGAGGTAGTATTGAATATTTTGTCTATTTAATAGACAACTATTCAAGATACAAATAAATTTACTTAATGTACCGCAAGACTAAGTACTTTGATTAGTTCAAAGAGTACAAGGTTGATGCGGAGAAATGTTAAAGTAAAAAGTCACTATAGAAGATTGTAGTGGCAAGTACCTCTTGAGAGATTTTAGGAGTCACTTATCAGAAGTTGGATTTCAATCTGGTACACCCCAACAGAATGGTGTAGTAGAAAGAAGGTAAAGGACTCTTATGGAATAATTAGATAGATGATGAGTTATTCAGAAAATTACCAAATTTGTTTTAAGGATAAACTCTGAAAACGAAAGTGAACATAGTACCTTCCAAGTTAGAACTCTCTACTCATATAGAATTGCTGAATAGGTGAAAACCTATTTTGAAGCATATTCGGATTCGGGTAATCCAGCACATATGTTAAAGAGAGACAATGATAAGTTGGATAGGAGTTCACTTGTTTGTAAGTTATCCTAGATAAACAAAAGTAGGTTTATAGTCTTAAAATCAGAAGGTCATTGTTAGCATCAATGACTGATTTTAGAAAAGGACTATATAATGAACCACGTGCTCATAAGTAAATTTGTTCTTAAGGAAATAATAAAGGACATGTCTAACCTAGTACCAACTGTACAAGATGAGATACCACAAGAAAACTGCAACACGTATCACAAATGATACACAATTGCATAAAGTGTCTTGTCATAGTGGGAGGGTTGTTAGGCAACCTAAATAGGTTCATGTTTTGGGAGAGTTTTTGGACTCGATCCCTGAAGGACATAAACCTGATCTCCGGACATATGACGAAGCACTCCAAGATAAATATGCAGCATCTTGGCAAAGAGTAATGAATAATAGAATTAGAATATATGTATTCTAATAAAATCTGGAAGCTTATAGAACCACCAAGTGGTGTAAAAGCCTTTGGGTGTAAAAGGTCTATAATAGGAAAAGAGGGATAGACAGGAAGGTTGAAACCTTCAAAGCAAGGCTTGATGAAAAGGAAACTTTTTCACTGGTAGCCATGCTTAAGTCTATCCAGATTCTTTTATCTATTTGGCAAGTGGATGTCAAGACAGCATTCCTTAATGGAAGTCTTGAAGAAAGCATCCATATAAAGCAACCAGAAGGGTTCATTGCAAAGGGCTAAGAGCATCTTGTGTAAAGCTCAATCAGTCTATGGACTGAGGCAAAGCTTCAAGGTCTTGGAACATCCGGTTTATCAAAGTAATTCAGACCTATGGATTTATTTAGTAACCGGATAAGTCTTGTGTATACAAAAGGTGTGATGGAAGCGTGATGGTATTTCTTGTACTATACGTAGATAACATTTTTGGTAGTTGGAAACAATATCAAAATGTTATCAGAAGTAAGGGTATGGTTGTCCAAACAATTAGATATAAAGGACTTGGGAGAATGTATATATTCTTGAGATCAAAGTAATAAGGGATCGCAAGAAAAGAATATTTTACTTATCCCAAGCTTCATACATCGGAAAAATCCTTGCTCGTTTTAAAGCATGCAAAACTCCAAGAAAGTTTTCTTACCTTTTCAGGATGGAGTAACTTTATCTAAAGATATGTCTCTGTAGACATTAAAGGAGATAAAGGAAATAAAGGCAGTTCTTTATGCTTCGGCTGTCGGAAGCCTAATGAATGCTATGCACGAGATAAGAAATCTGTTTTGCCAAGGGCATAGTTGGCAGATATCAAAGTAACTCTGGACAAGGACAGTGGACTGCAGTAAAGCATATATTGAAGTACCTTAGATGCACTAGAGATTATATGCTAGCTTACAAGGCAGTTAATTTGGTCCTTGTGGCTTGCATGGATTTTGACTTCCAATCGGATAGGGACAATAATAAGTCAACCTCGGAGTTTTGTGTTTACTTTAGGAGGTAAAGTCATAACTATGGAAGAGTGATAAGCATAGGTGTTTTTCTGGACTCCACCATATAAGTTTAGTATATGGCAAGCCTCTGAGGTAGCCATAAAAGCTGAATGACTCAATAACCTCAAGATAGACTTAGATATGATTTCGGTTTAAAGATTATTACAATTTATTGTAATAATATTGGTCAATAACAAACTCGAAGAAACCATAAGTCTATAAAGGCAAGTAAACAAAATAGAGCGCAATCCAATACGAGAAATCGTATAAGCGAGGAGAAGTTGTTGCCTAGAATGCATCAGATGATGACCTATAGATCTTTTCACTAAGGTCCTTAAGGCGAGAGCTTTTGATGGACATGTTGAAGGGTTGGGAATCAGATGTATGGCAGCAGATATGGCAGCTTAGTCTTTTAGTATAAGTGGGAGATTGTTAGAATGTATACTAAAAGCCTAGCTTTTGGTATAAACATTTATCTAGAAATAAGAATCACATTGGTCAAATATCTACATTTATGATAAATGTAGTTGTTCAATTAATTTATATTGTAGATAACATGGTGTGTGGTGTCACACACAGAGGATCATGTTATCAGTACCTTATAAATTATAAACAGTAACTCACGACCATAATGGAAAGGAACAAACCATTGGAAGGTCGTAGTGTAATTAGGTATTAGTTTATCTTAACTATATAATTACACTAGTACACTTAGAGTGTATTGAGTAGGACCATTTGAGATCGTTTCTTTTATACTGGCTTTATAAAGAAACAAAGACCTCGGTTATTATGGAAGTGTGTACTCTTAATCCTAATATAATAACAAGCACATATATTTGATATTTATTTCTTTAATTTATCAATGGGTGAGATTTAGTTCGATAAATCAATAAGCCCGATAAGTTGGGAAATGATATCACTTATAGTGTGTGTTGTTGATTATAGAAGGAAACTGTGTCCTAGAGATACTAGGTTGATAATGTCCTCAAGAGGAGCTCATAAAGATTGTCATGTTAAACCCGGTGGACTTAGTCCGACATGATAATAAGGATGAGTGGTACTACTCTTGGACTTAGATATTAATTAAATGAGTTGTCAGTAACTCACTTAATTAGTGGACATTCGATATCTTAAACACAGGGAGACTAACACGCTCATAATAAGAAGGAGCCCAAAAATGTAATTTGGGATTGGTGCGGTAGTTCAATAATAGTTCTCTAGTGGAATGAATTATTATTGATAAAATTAAGTTGTGTGTTCGGGGCGAACATGGGATGCTTAATTTTATCGGGAGACCAAAACCAATTCCTCCTCTCGGTCTCTATCGTAGCCTCTTATTTATAGAGTACTATACCCACCTATACCCACCTTCATACCCATGTTATAGGGGTCGGCCAAGCTAGCTTGAGGATCAAGCTAGGGCCGGCCAAACCATTGGTTCATGGGTGGCCGGCCCTAGCTTGAACCCAAGCTTAGGTGGCCGGCCCTATTTAATTTAAAAAGAATTTTAATTTTAAAATTTTCTTATGTGAAAGATATAATTTATTGAAGAGATTAAAAAATTAAAATATCTCTTTTATAAGTCTCTACAAAAGATTAAAGAAAGAGATTAAATCTCTTTCCTTATTTGTAGATTAGAAAGGATATTTTATTTCTCTTCTTTATAAATTATTCACATGTTGAAAAATTAAAATTATAGAAATTTCTTTTTATAAACCAATCATAAAAGGGATAAAAATTATTGGAGAAATTTTTTATAAAATTTCTGGAGACAAATTAGGAAGTTTTAATTAATTAAAACTCTCCTTGTTTTGTTTTTTTAAAGTGGCCGGCCATTGTTTTTAAAAGAAGAAAATTGTTTTAATTAAAAAATTTTTTCTTTACATGGCAAAAGAATTAAGGAAATTTTGTAATTAAATTTCTTAATTTGCCTAGGCCAAGGAATATAAAAGAAGAGGTGAGGGTGCCTTCATGGGACAACCTCTATTATTTTTCTCCCTCTTTTCCTTGGTGTGGCCGGCCATCCTACCTTTCTCTTCCTCTTTTGTGGCCGAACTTATCTTTTGCTTGGAGTTCTTGTGGTGGCGGATACTACTTGGAGAAGAAGAAGAAGAAGGAGAGAAAGCTTGTATCCCTTGGAGTTTGGTTGGTGTTTTGTTCTTCGTCCTTAGTGAAGCTTCTTTGTGATTGGCCGAACCTAGCTAGGAGAAGAAGAAGGTGCTTGGTGGTTTCTCATCTCGGAAGATCGTTGCCCACACAACGTCCGAGGTTAGAAGAGGAATACGGTAGAAGATCAAGAGGTTTTTCTACAAGGTATAACTAGTAAAATTTATTTCCGCATCATGCTAGTTATTTATGGAAATAATACCAAATACAAGAGGCTTACGTTCTAGAATTTCGAATATGTTTTTTCGAAGTTGTGTTCTTTTGTTTCTTTCTTTTCCTTGTGATTTGATTGTTCTCTTTGGTTAACCTAAAGTTATTTTAGGAAATTAAATATTAGCTTTCTATTAAAGGTTTTGTCTAGTCGGTGGTGGTTGCTCCCATATCCAAGAAGGCCATGTGCCTCGCCACGTCAGTACTGGGAACCTTTTATGGAAATTAATATTTAATGGAATTAATAACTTAAGGAGACTTGGGTCGAACGTGTTAAGTTCCGCAGGAGATCCAAGTCAAAACCTAAAAGAACAAATAGATTAAGTTTTGGATCAAACGTGTTAAGTTCCGCAGGCGATCCAAAATTTAATTTAAAAGAACACATGGTAGCTAGGAAAAGGTTCAGACCTTTGTACAAAATTTTTGTACAGTGGAACCTATAGGTTTTCCGAGTAGCAACCAACACCTTATTCTTCAGCTCGAGGTCTTCAATGACCCGGTTCTTTTGCACGTTGGATGACTCAATTTTATTATAAAAAGTGGTGACCTGTTTATTAAACTGCTCCAGTATAGTGGCTTGCCCGACACTCTTGGCCCGTTCAGCCTAAAGCAATTTGTGGCTCTTCTCCAGAGCGGCCCATAACTTGGCCACCTCGGCGTCTATTTCTTCCTGAGCGGCGGAGGAATGGTCGCTCGATGCCTTCAGCTGCTTTACTTCCTCCTCTAGAAACACAAGCCTTTGGTACATGGCCAGACTCTCCACCCAGTACTGCAAAAAATAAGCAAATATGAGCACCGATCAGAAGTGAACTATGCAAGTGTAAAACTTACCCAGTGGACATATGGGTGTGACTGCCCGCTAAGGCCCCCGGATGCATCACCGCCACACAAGCTCAAGCGTCTTCCCATATTTTGGCAAGTGGCCCTTGTATGATGATCTAGTGCTCTGGAGCTCGGGACTCGGCGCTAGATTTGTGTCATTCCTCGGTCGGCAGATGCAGAATCGTAGTAATGTGGCATTGGTCGCTCAGAGCCGACTGTACAGAAGTGGTCCTCCCGGATGACTGCGATGAAGAAGCCGGCCAGATGCCTGACTTCTTAGTCTTCGACTTCGGTGGCAGGAATGCCACCGGCGACGCGCAAAGCATCCCCTAAGGCAGACTGAATAGGGAGGGTGTCTGATCCAACAACTCAAGGGCAGTGGACTCTTGGACAGGAGCAGGGGTCGACGTCTCGACCCGTTCAGAGGACCGCACTCCCGAAGTGGCAGAGCGTGATGAAGGCTCCGCCCGACGCCTCTTGTGCCGGATCAGTGGCTCAAAAGAGGAGGCTGAGCCCGAAGCCCCCTTGATCTCAACGACCAATTATCGTGCGGAAGTAGGTTGGGAGCCTCTGGTCGCTCCACCGCTAGCTAGAGCGGGAGTCGCCTAGAAGTACTTAAGAAAATTCTTGACCGTTATCCAGTGACGCTCACTTGGATCTGACTGGTATCTGCTCGTCATGCTCAAAGCATACGAAACATCAGGACGAGTACATAGCATGACGTACATGATAGATCCTATGGCTGAAGCATAAGGGATCTTATCCATGCGGTCTCTCTCCTCTCTAGAAGAGGGACTTTGAGTCTTCGAAAGACTCACACCATGTGACATCAGTAGAAATCCTTTTTTGGAATTCTACATGGAAAACCGTAGTAATACCGTGTCAATATATGTAATTTGACTTAGGCCAAGCAATCTCTTAGATCTATCTCTATAGATCTTTATACCTAGAATACAGGCTGCTTCACCTAAGTCCTTCATTGAGAAATAATTCCCCAGCCAAGTCTTTACAAACTGCAGCAAAGGGATGTCATTTCCAATGAGTAGTATGTCATCCACATACAATACAAAGAAGACAACTGTGTTCCCAACAACCTTCTTGTAGACACAGGGTTCATCTTCATTCTTAATGAAATCAAACTGTTTGATCGCATCATCGAATCGAAGATTCCAGCTCCGAGAAGCTTGCTTTAGTCCATAAATGGACTTATGTAGCTTGCATACTCTGCCAATATGCAATGGATCTACAAAACCCTCAGGTTGTGTCATGTACACATCCTCGAGCAAGTTTCCATTCAGAAACGTGATTTTGACATCCATCTGTCAGATCTCATAATCGTGGTATGCTGCAATAGCAAGCATGATCCGAATGGACTTAAACATCACTATTGGAGAAAAGTTTCATCATAGTCAATACCATGAATTTGCTTGAAACCTTTAGCTACCAAACGACCCTTATAGGTATGTAAATGTCCATCCATGTCAGTCTTTCTCTTAAAGACCCACTTACACCCAATGGGTTTGACACCATCAGGTGGATCAACCAAAGTCCATACTTGGTTGGTGTACATGGATTCCATCTCGGATCTCATGGCCTCTAGCCATTTCTCAGAATCTGGTCTCATCACAGCTTCCTGATAGGAGGTAGGCTCATTCTTAACAAGCAAAACATCATCATGGTCAGACAAGAGAAAAGAGTATCTCTCAGGCTGACGACGTACCCTATCAGACCTACGAAGAGGTAGGTCTACTTGAATTGGTTGTTGTTCCTCAACTCCTTATGGAACAATCTCATCATCCACAACATTTTGTGGTTCCAGTTCAACTTCCATCAAGGCATCAGTGCTATGGTCCATATCTTGAACTTCTTCAAGATCGAACACACTTCCACTAGTTTTTCTAGAAACAAAGTCATTTTCTAGAAATACCCCAGTCTTAGCCACAAACACTTTGTGTTGACTGGGAATATAGAAGTAATATCCCTTCATTTCCTTGGGATATCCTATAAAATAGCACTTGTCGGATTTGGGTCCCAGTTTATTCGAGACTTGACGTCGAACGTAAGCCTCAGAACCCCAAATCTTCATAAAAGATACCTGAGCATCTCTCCCAGTCCATATCCTATATGGTGTCTTTATCACAGCTTTGGATGGAACACGGTTAAGTGTGAAGGTTGTTGTGTCTAGAGCATATCCCCAAAAGGATATAGGAAGATCTGTGTGACTCATCATAGATCGTACCATATCTAATAGGGTACGATTCCTTCTTTCGGATACATCATTCCACTGTGGTGTTCCAGGAGGGGTGAGTTGGGATAGAATCCCACACTCAGCTAGATAGTCATGAAACTCATGGCTAAGGTATTCACCACCTCGATCTGATCGAAGTATCTTAATACTCTTGTCTGTCTGGTTTTGTACTTCATTCTTGAATTCTTTGAAATTTTCAAAGGATTGTGACTTATGTGTCATCAGATACACATAACCATATCTACTGAAGTTATCAGTAAATGTAATGAAGTACCTATAACCACCTCTGGCAGCGACATTGAAAGGGCCACATACATCACTATGTATAAGTCCTAACAAGTCAGTCGCTCTTTTGCTGTGTCCACTAAAGGGAGTCTTGGTCATCTTGCCCAGTAGGCATGACTCGCATGTCTCATATGATTCAAAATCAAATGAGTCCAGCAAACCATCTTTATGGAGCTGGGATAAGCGATTCTCATTTATATGACCTAAGCGACAATGCTAGAGATAGGTTCGGTTCATTTCATTTGACTTGAACCTTTTGGTACTTATGTTATAGATGGGGTTCTCTAAGTCTAGAATGTAGAGTCCGTTCATCAGAGGTGCACCACAATAGAACATATCGTTTAAATAAATGGAACAACATTTGTTCTTTATTATAAACGAAAAGTCTTTCTTGTCTAAACAAGAAACTGAAATGATGTTCTTTTTTAGAGCAGACACATAACAACATTCATCTAATTCCAGTACAAGCCCAGAGGGCAGAGATAGAAAGTAAGTTCCTACAGCAACAACTCTGAGCAGACATCAACTCATGGTCGCAAGCATGAGGCATGCCACATCTAATGCATCATCTTGATGCTTCTTATAAACATCTCAGTCAGCTCGCGTGGCAGTGGCAGGAGGTGCCTCGAGAATGGGCTGCTCCAGGACGTACAGTTTTCTTTCTTGTGTGAGAACGATTCTCAGATTCCTGTATCAGTCCAGGAAATTAGCTCCATTGAGCTTGTCCTTGTCAAGGACAGAACGCTGGGAGAAAGTGTTTGCGTTTGTCGACATGGCAATCTACAACAGAAATAATGCAGAAAGTAAATATCATATTCCATTTATCATTTAATTAGGCCTTTAACTAAATGATGCTCCTACTGAAGTATAGGGCTTTTGTAGAATCAAGTAATGGATGTGGTCAAACCACACTTCTAGATTCATACCAATTAGCTATAATTCTTGTGGGACAAGATTCACATCATACTACGCCTTGAGTTAGCTTTGGCTAAATCGCCCATGACTTAGTATAATCGGTAGATAACTTATTATCAATTACATCTCTATGCAACTCTTGTTTATAGGATCAAGATCCTCATTTATACTAAAACTTAAGTTAGCTTTGGCTAAATCACCCAAGATTTAGTATAAATGTGATTTGTATCCTATCTTCCAACCGTTGGAAAATGCCTATAGTTATACCCGATCCAATTGAGTTAACTAGTTATACTCAATCTAATTGAGTTTGTACTCACCCAAGCTTTGATAGGCGGGACCAAGATTGTCCCTCTACACCCTACCAAGATAATATGCGTTGCTCTGCTTTGCCAGATTCAACAACAACAAATGATTGAGGTAGTGATGGGTATCAAAACTTGGTAGGCATATAGAGTTGACTTGATTAAGATCTAATCTAATCATGAATTCGTATCATATACGCATTAAGGTACTAATTACCCTACATTAGCATGCATCACATACACACAAAGAATATAACAATATTCAAAGATAATGTGACATGGTTATGGCCCTACTAGGATCCTCTCTAGCCAAAGAGAAGATCGAATGGTCAACCTAGGGATAGCACCTTCTCTAAGGTCTTCATTTGACCACCTTGTGTTGTCGGCTCCCTTCTTGTAACTTCATCTTCAATTGTACATTACAAAAGTAAAACTTGAGTTACATTCGAGTCTAAAACTATTTTACAACAGGAATATTAAAAGAAGGAGGGCACGACACACAGGTCGTGTAACAAAATACAACACACACAACCAACTGACGGCTCGCAGGCCGTATTATGAATTACAACACATAATTTCCAATCATATTGGGTCTTTTGGGCCATAACCATGAACACATCACACACATATTCAAAATATGCATTTTTCATAAATTTTCATAAATTTACTACCATTCTAATAACCCTTTATGAGCCGTAACTTCGCAGCGATCTCGCTTGTTGTTTTTTCAACCGAGGTCAAGTAATAATTCCCCTTGCGGGGTTAGGGGAAGTACCCCTACTCACAAAATTAATTTTGTGAGTGTTACATAGACCTTACAGCACCTAAAATCACTTAGATCACCAATTTGGCCGAGACCAACTCGTTGCGAAAATTTTTTCTTAGTGGCCGAAACCTCCAAGTGACTATACACTTGTTGTTTCGCTCCCAAGAGAAAAATACTCATAAAATGTTAAAATTTAGTAAATCTACAGAAATTTACAGATATGTAAATATCCAATAAAATGCAAATAAAACTAGTATATGCTTCGCACGTGACTCTGATACCACTGTTGGAACTTTTTGCGTTGCGGAAAACCTCGAAGTTCTTGCTACGGATCCGTGCGAAGATAAAAATTTACATATACTTAGTTTTCTCCTAGATCTACACTAGATCTACATGGTAGAGATTATACCTTTGTAGCGAAGCCCTTCACTTATCCCGCTCGTCCAAAAGTCGTCGGATCTCGTAGAGTGTCAAGTGAACACTCCTCTAAAAGTATCCACAATGACAAAAGGTGGAGAAAAATCACTTAGAGTGTGCTAGCACTCTCAAGGGGTTTCGGCAATGGAGGATGAGGGAGAGGGAAGAATAGAGGAGGAAGAAGAAGACTTGAATTCCCATCAATATGTGGCCGGCCACTCTTGAGAGGTTTTAAACCTCCATGTAATACCAAGAGTCATGACTCTTGGTCTTCCTCATGAGATGGCACACACTTGATGTAGCTTTGATGATGTGGACCATCATCATTGGCCGGCACTATGCCAAGTCACAATGAGGTGACAATTGGTCAAGTCAAACTTGACCCTTCATCTTCCCTCTCAAGTCAAGTCAAACTTGACCTCTTATCTCCCATGGTTGATCAAATCCAACCTTTGATTCAAGTCAACTTAATTCAATGAATCTCTATTCATTGATTTAAATTGACTCAATGAATCATAATCTAAATTAGACTCATTAGACACATGAATCAAATTGAGTCCAACTCAATTAGTCTAATTTGGATTACTCTTAATCCAATTTGGTTCATCATATGAACCTAATCCTCTTGGTCCATTAGATGAACCTATTCTCCATCTAATTGTCCTTTGTGTGTGACCCTATAGGTTCTTGTAACATTGGCAATGCTCCTAAATCCATTTAGAAACATAAGTAATGAGCGGTATCTAGCAACACATCATTACTACCCAAGTTACAAGAATGTTGATATCCAACATCACTTTTGTGACTACTAATTGTGAGTCTCACAATATGTGACAATGTCCTTCTATCCTTGACATCTAGATTGATCAAATTGAGGCATAGATGGTGTCATCCTCTAATCAATCTATATCTTGAAATCCAAGTAGACTCACTCTAAACAAATGAGCTCAATATCTCATATTGACTCATTTGGGCATGGCCATGCACTTAGTGGTCTCACTCTATCAAGAATCATGATGTCACTCTCGTCATATAGGAGGGATAGATCTCATCTACATCACTCACATCCCTTCACATAATTTGTTACACACCAAGTAATTGCCTTTATAGTCCACCTAGTTACGGGTGACGTTTGACGAAGCCAAAGTATGCAACTCCTTATGTAGGGAACCATGGCGACTTCAGGTCCAAGGACTCATAGTCATACTAATAGTCACATGAGAAAGTGTATGACACTCATATAACGATCCATGATACTTTCTCATGGCGGGTCATTCAATATACATTCTCCAATGCATACCCATGTGTCAACTTGATATCTCTATATCCATGACTTGTGAGATCAAGTCATCGAGTTGACCTACATGCTAGTCTCATTGCATTAACATTGTCCTTGAATGTTAATACTTGACTAGAAATGATTAAGAGTAGTGTTCTCTATATCATCTCACTATCAATTCAATCAATCGATTGATATAGATAAGAACCTTCTACTCAAGGACGCTATTATACTTAGTTATTTGACACCAATACAAGTAAGTATAATAACCATAAAGAAATGCCTTTATAAATATATAGGAATATGATATATTGAGTCCATACAACAATCATCATATGATTGGCTCTAGGCTCTAACTAACACTTTAAGGCATAAACTAAAATTAATTTTGGGTCATCATGGTCTCCTTCCTTATTCTTTTTTTTTTTTTATATTATTGTTTTCCAAAGTTACATGGTATGCCTCAATAGTTTAATACTCCTATAGTTTGCACAATTTTATATGTTTCCCTTGGTCGTATATAAGAGAACTAGAGTACTTACCCTCCATTAATTAGATATTTTTTAAAAAAATTTATATTATCTTAAATAATTATATAAGTTATTCAATATCTTATTTCCCTATGCACTTTCATACCTATATTGAAATGTCATCTAGTCCAATGACTTTTCCATTTTACATCCCATTTAAAACTTATTCTATTTTTGAAGGTTGAATTCTATGATAAAAATTTTAATTTCTATATTCATTTGACTTACTTAAATTACCTAAGTTAAGTTGATTACCAAAACTTTCATTAAAAAGTTGATGAAAATATCTCTTCCACTGTTCTTTTATTTCTCCATCATTTACTGGTATTCTTTTGTATTCATCTTTGATACATTTTATTTGGATAAGATCTCTTGTCTTCCTCTCTCTCACTATAGCTATTCTATAAATATCACTTTCCCCTTCTTTTATATCAAATTCTTGATATAGTCATTCAAAAGTTTCATTCTTTGCTTTATTTACTACTTTCTTAGTCTCTTTCTTGGCTATTGTATATTTTTTAAAGTTATTCTCATTCTTATAAATATATAATTCCTTATAGGATGTTTGTTTATCCTTTAATTTCTCATGTACTTTTTTATTCCACCATCAAAATTTCTTACTTGGTGGTGTATGCTTATTTGACTCACAAAGTAAACTCTTGGCTACTATTTTCAACTTTGATACCATCTTATCTCATGTCATATTAGAGTCACTATATATTTCACCTAATGCTTGTACTCTTACCTTCTTTTTAAATATGTTTTGCTTCCCATGCTTTAACTTCCATCACTTAATTTTAGGTGTTGTATATAGTTTCCTTCTATTAATATTATGATTGAAGGGTATAACACTACTAACCTATGTTAGGTAGTTAAATTTTCTCCAGGGATGACCTTACAATTTTTACAAATCTTTTTATCTCTCTTCCTAACTATTAGAAAATTAATTTATAATTTATTATTTTCACTTTTGATGTGACCAAGTATTCTTATCTTTTCTTAAAAAATGTATTAGCTACTATAAGGTAATATGCTATTGCAAAATTCAATATAGTTTTTCTTTCTTTATTTCTTGTTCCAAACTCATAACCCCCATGCATCCTCTCATATTCTCATTTTTCACTCTGACATACCCATTTCGATCGTCTCTTGTTAAAATCATTTTATTTGGTAAAATATTTTGTAATACTTCATCTAGGTCATCCCAAAATCATGATTTGGTATCTTCATCTAATCCTACTTGAAGTTCATATATATGCTAATTACATTCATAGTCTCTTTCACCACTATTATCTTGAAAGCTATAATCTATCCTCCTTTCTAACTACACCTACAACTTTATTTTTTAATGAACTATCTATAAAAACACTCACTCCATTTCTTATTATACTTTTTCTTATGTACCATAACTTATTTCTATCATATTTATCTTCTCACCTGCTAATTTTTCTCCTAATCATCATATTTAACTACCTATATTGCTTTATAAGTGAGAGTTCCTATATTCCATATTCCAAATCTTAGACTATTTGTTTTCTTATTATATTTATTCTTATCCAATCTATGGTGTGAGAACTCTTGCCTATTTAAAATTATACCCAAGTTATGATGGAGATGTAGTGGTCCTTATCGATACGTTATAGTTAGAGCAACATGAATTCTTGCATTTTTATCGTTACATTCAAGTTATAGAGATATAGTAGTCCTTTCTGAGATGTTACAGTTAAACCCTAAAATGCATTCCTTCTGGAAAATAACATATTATTAACATAATAGTTTAATGGATCAATTCATTAAACATTTGTCAAAATTTAACGTTGGCTGACAACCTAACACAACTCTTCCCCTTTATCTGAGCTTGGGACCAACCATGACGAGGGTAATTCATCTTGGGCAAAGTTTAGTTTTATATGTTTAATGAAAATATATATATATATATATATATATATATATATTGTTAAATAGAGTATATTTTTTCATAAAAAAATATTATTTAAGTTAAATAATTGTTATAAAAAAGTTATTTTTTTATAAATTTAATATTAAATAAATAAAATAAAACTATTTAGTAATTAAAAGAGTTAAATAAGATTAATAAATTTAATAAGTTAAAGATTGAATAATTCCACATCAAATAATTCAAGATAAATTTATTATGAATTAGCTTTAATACAAGGGTAGAATAGTCCCACACCAAAAAGTTCAAGGCAAATGAGTTAAAAAAAAATTGTTTAAATAAATAGGTAGAATAGTCTCACATCAAAGAATTTAAGGAAAATATGTTAAAAAAATTAGTTTAAATAGAAAGATAGAATAGCTTAATTGAACCACACCATTAAAAAATTAACGAATCGGTAGTTTTTATTGGATCAGAATTCTAACTGCCCCCTTGTCGGGGCAGGGATAGTTACTGTTTTGGCTCGACAACTAGGTCAATAAGTACCCAATTACGGGCTTGGACCGGGTCTAGTTCGGACCTGGTTATGGGCCAGAGCTAGATCCGGGCCCGACTCGACATCGGGTCTAGCAATACCCCAATCTTAGTTAAAGGTTCCTCCAATTGTATTAGAGATGATATAGAAAAATCTTGATTCACTACTCCTATTGGATATGCAATATCCAATATAAGGTATGACAACTATACCTTACTAATTGCACTAGTAATGACCACAAGAGCATTGCTAATACTTTCCTTACAAGATATGGTCCTAACCTTAGTGCTACCACTGTACTATCTTCAATAAATTTGACATTTTCTATTTCAAAAAATGATCTATTGGAGGGGTTATAAAATTTATAGCTCCTGGACTTTTTAGAGTAACCTATAAAATTACAATTGACAACCCTTGAATCCATGTTATTTTCATTAGGCTTATAAAGCCTAGCCTCAGCTGGACAATCTTAGAAGTGTAAATATATAATACTAGGAATCCTACTAGTCTACATCTCATATGAGGTTTTAGTCACTGCCTTATTGGTACTATGTTAAGTAGATAAACTATAGTTTTAGTGCCTCACCCGATAAAGACTTGGTAAAGAAAAATCATCATACCTCTCTCCATATCTTTTAGGATTTAGTTTCCTTGCTCGACTACACTATTCTGATGAGTAATACTAGACATTATCGAGGCATGATCCTACACTTAGTAAGGTAATTTGCAAACGATCCAAGTTGTTGTTCACATGATTCGTCATATCGATCATAGTATTCACCACCATGATCGGATCTAATAACCTTAATTTTCTTACCTAGTTGTTTTCAACTTCGGTTTTGAAAATTTTGAACACGTGATTGTGACTTCTCATGAATAAGGCATAAATAGCCAAATTGTGAATAGTCATCTATGAACCTAATAAAACATGAGCATCCATTCCAAGATGCCTTAGGACATGATCCACAAATATTTATATGTATTAACTCTAAAATATCACTCTGTATATACATCAACGTATGACATGTCAAAAGAATCAAGAATCTCATTAACCTTTCTAGACATTATTTGGATATATGTCCAAAACACAGATGTCATAATATGGAAGAATTCTCGTCAATCAAATTGTGTTTCATACCTATACAGTGCATAATTTCGTTATCAATAGCAGGAGTTAAAATGTTCAATTTATACAGTTTATCAATCAACAAACCATTATCAACCAACACTGAATTTAAGAAAATATAAAACATTCTATTATTTATAAATGAACAAAAATAACCAAATTTGTCCAAACAAGAAACAAAATTTAAGTTATATCTAAAACACTATACAATAAATATATTTTCTAAATTCAAAAAGATATCAGTTCCTAAATAAATCCTAAAAACACCTATGAATTCTACTTTAGCCTTCTTGTCATTCCCCTTATAGATGTATTTTTCACTATCAAGTGGAAGTCAGTTCCTAAGACAATCCTACATAGTAACACTTATGTGAATAGTAGTAACATTATCTATCCACCGAGTGTCAATAGACATAATAGCTAAATTAACTTTCAAATTAACAAAGTTTAGAAGTTTGCATTTCTTAATACATTAGTTAGTGTATTTGAGTCGTCTTTCTTTTGATCTTTTTCTTATAGAAAAAATAAGTGGATTTCTTATCCTCTCTTCTTTTTTTTTGCTTGTTATGACCATAATCTCCAGAATCTAGGGCTCTATAAACAAGTCAAGTCAAGTTTTACGGTATTCAAGCTTGTTTGATAATGTAGCCAAGATAAGCCAAGTCGAGCTTAAGATGAACCAAGCTTTTAAAATGATTATTCAAGCTTGACTTGGTTTCTTTCTTGAGCTTGGTTCAAGTTTGGTTCGCTTAAATGTTATCGAGCTCTCAATTCAAATTTGTTTGAAATTTTTTACATTTTAAACTTGTTTGGTTGATTATTGAGCGTTGTTTATTTAATATGTTGATAAGAGTTTTATTGATAAACATGTTTTAAAAATATTGTTCACAAATGTTGTTCACTAACGTTGTTCATGAATATTAACGAGTTGACTGTTGAGGCAATTTCCCTAGGTCAAGGTTGACCAGTTTGACTAAGCTTGAGTTGAGTCAAGCTTGAGTCAGGATTAAAGTTTTGATGCTTGACAATATAAGAAGATTGCTAGAACAATCGTCCGGATATGGAGATGGTCAAAGGGTTGACTAGGTTGATGAGAATACAAGTCAAGTAGGTCAAGGTTGACAGGAGACTTGACTGGGAAAGTCCTAACTGGATGTTAAGCATTTAGAAAGTCCTGGTGAGGAGTCAGGCAACGGGAAAGTCCTAGTGAGGAGCTAGGCAGGAGAAAGTCCTGGTGAGGAGCTAGGCAATTGAAAAGTCCTGGTGAGGAGCTAGGCAAGTGGAAAGTCCTGGTGAGGAGCCAGGCAGTTGGAAAGTCCAAGTGTGATTTTGGCAAAGGAGAAAGTCCTGGTGAGTAGCCAAGCAATTGGAAAGTCCAAGTGTGATCTTGGAAAAGGGTGTAAGTCCAAGCATTTGGTCTTGGCAAGATAAGTCCTGGTATGATTTGGCAAGGAAGACCCAACAACTAGGATGAGGCTGAAGGAAGCTCCTGAAGGCAAGGCATGAAAAATGGGGAGATATCCGAGGGACACAAGGCTAATGGAGAAGGCTAGAAGGCTAGTTCGAGGTTGATCGGGTGTGGCCAAATGCTAGGCATGGAGACCTAACAGATCACGGTTGACTGGAAGTTGGGTTTGGGACTTTGGACTTCAGTTTGAGTCAAGTTCAGAGTGTTCAATCGATCGGGCGATCGATTAAACAAGGTCCAAATCGATCGATCTGTGCTGCGATTGTGGGAAGGCCCAATCGATCGGTCGATCGATTGGGATATGAAATCGCGAGCACAGAGACTTTCTCAATTGATCGAGCGATCGATTGGGAGGTGTTAATCGATCGGTTGATCGATTGGGCAGCAGAAGCTCTCGCACGATCGCGAGAGCACAGAAAGGCGCTGAATCGATCGACCGATCGATTCAGGCAATCCCAATCGATTGGTTGATCGATTGGGAAGTGACCGTTGCGCAGGATGCAGGTGATGGACGGCTGCGATAGAGCAGTGCTGACATGGCAATCGATTGGGGTTGATTTCAATCGATTGGGAGCACTGTATATAGCCTGGGCGGAGCGTTTTCTTCGTTAGATCTTTGCAATTTCTTTCTTGCGAGCTTACAGCGATCTTCAACGACTTTCTCCGATCTTCACCGCCAGTTCTTGAAAGCTCTTGGGAGTGTTCTCCGAAGGTTCAAGAGGCAACAACAAGCAACAAGTAAGCAAGAAGAAGTAGTGTTTTCATTTGTATCTTGTACTCTCTTCTTGTATTTTTGTTTGTGTTGTTGTGTGAGTTTGTACGAGGCTTCTCCGTCTCTGGCTGCGACCGAGAATGAGTGTTTCATTAGTGGAGATAGCGTCGTGTGTGGATCCTTGGATTAGTCACCTCATCTTGAGGTGGATACCAAGTAAACCCTAAGTGTTAGCATTGTGAGTGTTTGTCTTCGAGTATTCCGCTGCACAACAACAAGACGAATCAAATAGACGCAAGCGCGACAAAACGCTATTCACCCCCCCCCCCTCTAGCGGGCACATCAGTCCCAACAATTGGTATCAGAGCGAGGTCACTCTTCTACGGACTAACCGCCAAGAGAGTAAGAAGCTAGAGGAAGAAGATGGAGTCCGAAGGACCGCTCAGATGGGACATCCGGATTCCACCCCCGTATGACAAAGAGGACTTCAATTTTTGGAGAACTCGGTTGGAGACATGGGTCCAAATGGATTGGAACCAATAGGTTATTTTAGAGGACCCATTTGAAGCTCCAACAGACAAGAAGGGTAAGCGCCTCCGACCTCGATATTGGACCAAGGAACAAAGGGAGCAAGCGGAGGCGGATAAGGAGGTAACAAATATTTTGTTAAATCTATTACCTTCTAACATAATTTTGAGTGTAGGTGAATGCACAAGTGCAAGTGATCTTTGGAAAAAGGTCATTGCCTATCATGAGAACCCCACTCAATTTTAAGGAGTGGATGAGCCTAAGGAGAAGGGCTCATTGGTCCAAGAAGAGAAGGACCAATCCGATGTTGACATAAGGTCAACATTCGAGGAGAAGAAGGAAGAGGAGGAGAAGGAAGAAGATGAGAGATCTTCTACATCTTCAAGAGAGGAAGAGGTGGATCCTCAAGAGTTGAAGAAGTGGAAGCAACCACACCCTCAAGAGGAGAAGAAGAAGAAGATGATGCAACCTCCACAATTCAAGCTACATGAAATGGAGAATCAAGCATCATCCCTACAAGCAAAGGTATAGAAACTTCAATTGTAAAAAATAAAAACCATATCATTGCTTTGAGTGTAGGGAGCATGGTCACTACAAGAGAAAGTGTCCCAAGTTGGCCAAGAAGAAGAGCCAAGTAGTACCCAAGGGCAAGGAGAAGCCCAAGGAGACAATCCCCACAATAAAGAAGAGCAAGGAGCACATTGTGTGTTTCTTGTGCAACCAAAGAGGACATTATCGAAGTCAATGTCTAAAGGGGAAGAAGTCGGGCAAGGTAAAAGGAGGAAGCACAAGTCAAGGGGGAGCTTTTAAGAGCAAACCCAAGGTAACCTTTAATAGTGCAATTCCTTTTAGTCATGATAAAATGCATGTTAGAAATAATCCTTATCATTTTAATGCAAATTATCATGAAAGTAGAAAGCATGATGGCACTAAGGATAAATACATTCCTCCTCGTGCTAGAACTACCACACCTAAGTTTAGGAAGGTAGATAGTAACTTAGGTAATAACTCTAAGGACTTTAGATATATGCCTAAAAATAGGAATGCTCATAGGGGTCAAGAAAAATCCAAATCTATGGATTTAATGACGGAGAACCAAGTCTTGAGGTGAAGACTTGATAATTTAGAAAGGACTCTAGCAAGAATGGAAAACATGCTTAGGGGTCAAAACGAGCATAACCTAGGAAAAGCTAGACAAGAGTCATCCAATAGCTATAGAGGTTTGGGATACAAACCTAAAGTCAAGAAGAATGTGACTTCTTTTCATAGGGTTCCATATAGCTATGGGACCAACTCTAAGTTTAGAGGTCAAGCCAAAAATACTAGGGAAGTTATCCCTAAGAGTATGTTTGTCAAGACCAATGTGACTAACACTTTTAAGAAGTCAAACAAAGTTACAAAGAAGGTCACAAGGGAAGCAATCCCTAGAGTTGACCTAGTAGAGGTGACCAAGACTTCTAAGAAGGCTAGAAAGGTCCTTAGGAAGGTATATAGGGAAGTCATCCCTAGTGAGTACCTAGAGCATCCAAGGAGTACCAATAGGTTTTGGGTTCCTAGGAGCATATTCTCTACACCCTAGATGGGTTTAGAGAGTGTCAACTCTAATTGGAAGGGTAGTCAACCCAACCTTGATGAAGTTGGCACTTGGAGAGCATTTTCAAGGTTTTACTAACCTTTGAAAATGAGAAGGATTAAGTGTTATTCTTTGAAAGAGTAAAATGTGTCAAAATTTGAGGAGTTGAATCTAATTTAAATTGATACACTTGAGAGAAGCAAAAGTAATGACAATTTTAGAATTTGACATTTTCTTATGGAATTAAGGGAAATGTAAACCTTAATCCAAATTGTCACTCTTGGAAAGAGTAACATGTGCCAAATCTTAAGGAATTATGTTTGAATTAAATTGGCACAATTTGGAGAATCATATGAACTACCAAGTTGGGATTTTAGTATGTTTTTAGGGAGTCAAGGGCAAATTCGAGCTTAAAATATAAGGTGATTACTCCTTTGGAATGATAAATATGTCAAATTTGAGGAATGTGCTTAATTTTAATTGGCATGAATAAATCAAGAGATTAAAGACATGCCAAGTTGGGTTGTGACATTTCTTCAATAGGCAATCTAGGATTAGAATTTAAAGGCTTAGCTAAGGGATTAAGGATACTTAGATAGTCTATCTAGGTATATTTTATATATGCTAAAGTGTCATGATTGATTGCTTATCACATGTCATGACATCATGTGTTACATTTATTTTTAGTATGAAAAATACAAAAATACCATGTCATGTCATACATACATCATGTAGTTATAGGAAATTTTCTTTTGAAAATTATTTCTTTTTGATGTATGTCAAAACATATCATGCATTATGTTTAATTCCTTGCAATTAAGGACCAATGGCATTCACTAACAGGTAACATCCTTGGCGGATGGTCATAACCATCAAAATGCCTAGGTAGATATGCATGATCCCTTAGTTTAGGGCAAAACCAAATATACATCTCATAAAGAACCATAAGGTGACTTGTATGTGTTTTAGTATACATTAAATACAAGTGAGATGTTAGGATGGTGAACAAAACTCAAGATGTTGATTTAGTGCATCTTGTTGAGTTTTAGGTTCATTAAAATACATAGTTATGTGTTTTCCAATCATTGGGAAAACTGATGTACAAGTTATGTGCATTGAGCCCAAAGAACATGGTTGGATATTGGTATTAAAAATGTTTTTAAAATGCTTTTGAAAACCTTGGTGAAGACTATCTTTTGATAGTATTCATCATTGAAAAGTTAGACACGGATTAGGAGAAAATATTGAAGTTTTCAAGAGTTTTCAAATTTGTGTCAATCTTTGAAAATAGGAAGTATTTTCATAAAAAAACTATTTTTCCTTGATAGAGTATACCCTAAAGAGTATCTACATGAATTTTCATGATTTTTTGTAATTTTGTAGAATTTTTGGAGAGTTTCTGAATTTCGCTGAAACTAAATTTCAGAAAATCAGAAACCCAATCGATCAGCCGATCGATTGGGATGGTTTGAATCGATCAGTCGATCGATTGAGAAGCCAATTCCCACGAACAGAAGGTCAGTGAATCGATCAGCCGATCGATTGACCTAGGATGGATCGATCAGTCGATCGATTCAGAGGGAATTTCTATAAGCAGAAGCTCATAGAATCGATCAGTGGATCGATTGAAGTAGCTTTAATCGATTGAGTCCCAACTTCAATCGATTGGGAAGTCTGATTATGACTGGAAAAGTCTGATTTCAGCACATTAAGCCACTTCAAGTTCCAATAACCATTCCAAATCCCTTGGAATACATTTGAATACATTTAGGGGGAGTTTTCTTGATGAAAATAGGTATGGATTGGTTAAGATAAATCAAAGTGAAATTTAGGATGTGATTTAGTTTCAATTTCGAATTTTGGAACTTCAAACTTCAAGTTTTGATTTTCAAGGGTCATTAACCATTCCTAACCCTTTGGAATACACTGGTATACATTTAGGGGGAGTTTTCATGATGAAAGCAAGTATGGATTGGTTAAGGTAGACTTAGGTGAAGTTTAGGTTGGAGGTTTAGTTTTATTATTGAATTTTGAACCTCAAAACTTCAAGTTTTGTTTTTCCTAACTGTTTAGGAACTCCAAGTCATTGTTGGTGCAATGATAGAAGTTTGACCATGTTTTTAGGGGGAGTTACTCCTTGAATGCATAAAAATTTATCTTCAAGGACCCTGGAAGGGGGTTAAACCTTTGTGATGGATAATACTCAGGGTCGAGTATTTGGGGGCAATGGAAGATTGGTTATCTTCGTTGTTAGGATGATAAATGCTCTTGGATGAGCATTGAGAAGAAGATTACTGCTCAAGGGGGGCATTGACTACAATGAATGGGAGTTTCATTGGGAAGTTGATGCATGCTCTAGGATGAGCACTTGTGAAGTGAAGAGCTCAAGGGGGAGCTTTGGCGGCAATGAAGAATATGAGATCTTCATTGTGGGGTTGTTAACAACATGTGAGGTTGTAAATAACGTAGAGTTAATTCTTATGGAGAAGAGTTTGTCTTTTGGTTTTGATGTGTGACAAAGGGGGAGAATGGAATGTTAAGTTAGGCATTCATCCCAAGCAGAGGGAGTTTGCCCTCTAGGAAAGGGAGAGAATGAAGGAAACCTTCATTCATGCCTTGTCATGAAAGAGTTAAGGCTATGGGATGTAGCCTTGTGATAAAGAAGAGGTTAAGGCTATGAGATTTAGCCTTGGTATAAAGAAGAGGTTAAGGCTATGAGATTTAGCCTTGGTATAAAGAAGCGATTAAGGCTATGGGATTCAGCCTTGTGATGAAAAGGAGGTTAAGGCTATGGGATTTAGCCTAACTTAGAGGTATTGTCAAACATCAAAAAGGGGGAGATTGTTAGGGCAATTTCTCTAGGTCAAGGTTGACCAGTTTGACTAAGCTTGAGTTGAGTCAAGCTTGAGTCAGGATTTAAGTTTTGATGTTTGACAATATAAGGAAATTGCTGGAGCAATCATCTGGTTATGGAGATGGTCAAAGGGTTGACCAGGTTGATGAGAATACAAGTCAAGTAGGTCAAGGTTGACAGGAGACTTGACTAAGAAAGTCCTAACTAGATGTTAGACATTTAGAAAGTCCTGGTGAGGAGCCAGGCAACGGGAAAGTACTAGTGAGGAGCTAGGTAAGGGAAAGTCTTGGTGAGGAGCTAGGCAATGGGAAAGTCCTAGTGAGGAGTTAGGCAGGAGAAAGTCCTAGTGATGAGCCAGGCAATTGGAACGTCCTGGTGAGGAGCTAGGCAAGTGGAAAGTCCTGGTGAGGAGCCAGGCAGTTGGAAAGTCCAAGTGTGATCTTGACAAAGGAGAAAGTCCTGGTGAGGAGCCAGGCAGTTGGAAAGTCCAAGTGTGATCTTGGCAAAAGAGAAAGTCCTAGTGAGGAGCCAGGTAGTTGGAAAGTCCAAGTGTGATCTTGGCAAAGGAGAAAGTCCTGGCGAGGAGCCAAGCAATTAGAAAGTCCAAGTGTGATCTTGGCAAAGGGTGTAAGTCCAAACATATGGTCTTGGCAAGGTAAGTCCTGGTATGATTTGGTAAGGAAGACCCAACAACTAGAATGAGGCCGAAGGAAGCTCCTAAAGGCAAGGCATAAAAAATGGAGAGATATCCGAGGGACGCAAGGCTAATGGAGGAGGCTAGAAGGCTAGTTCGAGGTTGGTCAGGTGTGGCCAAATGCTAAGCATGGAGACCCAACAGGTCACGGTTGACCGAAAGTTGGGTTTGGGACTTTGGACTTCAGTTTGAGTCAAGTTCAGAGTGTTCAATCGATCGGGCGATCGATTGAACAGGGTCCAAATCAATCGGTCGATCGATTTGGACTGTGCTATGATTGTGGGAAGGCCCAATCGATCGGCCGATCGATTGGGATATCAAATCGTGAGCACAGAGACTTTCCTAATCAATCGAGTGATCGATTGGGAGCTGTCAATCGATCGATCGATTGATTGGGCAGCAGAAGCTCTCGCGCGATCGCGAGAGCACAGAAAGGCGCTAAAACGATCGACCGATTGATTCAGGCAGTCCCAATTGATCGGCCGATCGATTGGGAAGTGACCGTTGCGCAGGATGCGAGTGATGGACAGCTGCGATGGAGCGGTGCTGACGTGGCAATCGATTGGGGTTTATTTCAATTGATTGGGAGCACTGTATATAGCCTGGGCGGAGCGTTTTCTTCATTAGATCTTTGCGATTTCTTTCCTGCGAGCTTACAGCAATCTTCAGCAACTTTCTCCGATCTTCACCGCCAGTTCTTGAAAGCTCTTGGGAGTGTTCTCCCAAGATTCAAGAGGCAACAACAAGTAATAAGTAAGCAAGAAGAAGTAGTGTTTTCATTTGTATCTTGTATTCTCTTCTTGTATTTTTGTTTGTGTTGTTGTGTGAGTTTGTACGGCTTCTCCGCCTCCGGCTGCGACCGAGAATGAGTGTTTCATTAGTGGAGATAGCGTCATGTGTTGATCCTTGGATTAGTCACCTCATCTTGAGGTGGATACCAAGTAAACCTTTGTCTTCGAGTATTCCGTTGCACAACAACAAGATGAAGCAAACCGACGCAAGCACGACGAAACGCTATTCACCCCCCCTCTAGCGGTCACATCGGTCCCAATATTGACAACATATGTGTTCAAGCTTATTTGTTTATTTTAACAAGTTGTTCAAACTTGTTTATTTAATTGATCTAGTGTGAATTAAATGAATATAAACAAGCTCTTACCAAGTCAAACACCACGCTTATTCAGGAGCGTTCAATTCATTTACAACCCTACCAGAATATGCAATTTGTTTACCTTTACCCTTAAAATTGATCATCTTTCTTTTATTGTTCGAATCTTGAGAATTAGATGTTAAGTGAACTTTTAGACGTCTCATGTCTCAATCTATCATCTTCTTTCACACATTGAGCAATAAGTTCATTTAATGTTGTACACTGTCCCTTTTGGGTATTATAGAAAATTTTAAAATGAGTGAACCGTGTAGGTAGAGACATCAAGATGAAATGCAATAACATACTCCTAGACATTTCGAGTTTTCGTGCCTTAAGTCTTATAGCAAGATTAGACATCTCTATAATAATACTTCCTCACCTTGCCATTATACCGTATGAACACCAACTTTGAGAGAAGTGTGATAGTCTCAACCTTTTCATTTGACATGATTCGGTCTGCAAGTTGCCTTAGGAAACTTCTAGAATCCTCTCTTCAAGTATAGAGCCTTTATGGGTTCCAGAATTGAATGTCTTATGATACTTAGATTCATGCGATTAGATCACTCCTATTTTTCAAATTCAACCCTTTGCTCAAAAATGCACACTGGTTAGAGGTGCAGGATGATCTTGTCTCAATACATAGTCTAAATCACACAATCCAAGACTACGACATATTCAGTACCATCTAACATGGCATAACTATGTGCGTGGCCATGTTCCCAACACCTAGCATGACCGTGTTTAACCCAACCAGAAGGCCACACAACCTTGTCCTGTTGAGCAACACAGTCGTATTTGACAGTTGTATTTTGCCCAGTGCGTTGTTCAACATGGTCGTGGAGTATGAAGATGTAGTTCAACTTTTTTTGGATCAAAAACGATGGTCACATGACCTAGGTTTTCTTCTCTAGATTTTCGATGATTAAACATTATTTTATGCTAGTAAATCAAAATCTAGCATAAAACACCAAAAATATGAAAAACCTAAACTTTAATGCCATAAAAATTGATGAAACTACCTTAGCTTTGATAGAAATATGATTTTCCTAATCCACATGAATTCTAAAATACAAGAACTCGAATATAGGAAAAAACATATTTAGTAATATCGATATTTACAACACAATAGGAAATAAATTTACAGAAATAGAGATGAAGAACTTGAGTGTAACGGAATCAACATTGTCTCTGAAAGTGTTGTACCCAAATCCAAAAATCCAACGAAAGAGAAACGAGAACAAGGGACTGGTCTTCTGAAAGAATTAGTTTGACGACACTATAATCTCTTGGACATGACTAATCACTATATCCTTATGCCACAAATCACTATAATATCTATTCCACGCTTGATGTTGCCACAATGCAAGTTTCACTCACTTTGTACTCATGTTAATGCAATCATGCCCCCAAGTGGTCAGATTCGACCATGATTTTGGATGTGTTTAGTAAATAATTTAAGCTCCAAGTGGTCAGATTTGACCTGCAATCCGAAGTTTCTAATGTGTTGAGCAATGACTTGGACATGACTAAGATTGGTTATTGGCTTTATGGCTCCAGATCTATTGAGATGAAAGAATGATGTTATTGGGCATCTAAGGGATTGCAGGAAGAGAAACATTGAGGTGACAATGTTGATGACAACCAAAAGGAAATGACCTACATCTAAGGGTGACATAAAAAATGAGCCTAAGGGTTCCATGTATCAGATAGATTTATAGCATAATATCTACTAGTACCAATAAACAACCTTACCTTTCCATATCACAGAGATCAAACTGTGCTTAAGAAACAATACCCTGGTTAGATTGAATGACTAAAGAACAATTACAATGCTCCTCCAAATTCCAAATATAATGCTCGAGAAGACCTACACATCTAAAGATACTACAACTGGTCACCACAACCGTGTTTGTTAGTTTGAGCAACAAAGCTTTCTCAGAGAAAAAAAAGCTTCCTCAGATAAAACTCAGTAACAAGCCTTAGTTACATCATCAAAGTAGGAGTGTTCCATAGCTTTCTTAGCAGAAATCCTCTTTGAGGGCTCATACTTCAACATCTTCTGCAAGATTAATAATAATACTCAAATGAAACTTACAAGAAGTTTAGACCACAAACAGAAAAGAACAGCAACAATCTGTCTACTGAACTGCACATACCGAGAGAAGGTCTAGCCCATTGGGATCAAGGCCAGGTACAGCTGATGAAATATCCTTTGGGCTCCACTGTGGATACTCATGCCAATTTGCTAGTTTACTTACTCCTGGCCAAACTTCTTCATTTGGCGTACCAAGTAACCTGTATCAGCAATGTCATCACCAACTTAGCCTAGAAACCTAACTGAAAAATGATCTTTTCATTGAGAATTAATTTACCTGAAGATGTGAAGAAGCTGTTGCAACTCGGAGTCACCAGCAAACAGTGGCTGGGTTGTGACTAGTTCAGCTACAATGGAAAAAAGAATGCACGGAGGAGTAAGAAAAGATAAGCAAGCTTTTGATGAAGTCCAACATTATAGAAATCACGACCAAAGATTCTTACCGAACACACAGCCAACTGACCACATATCAACCGGTGTTGAATAGTGTGTGGCACCGAGCAGCACTTCTGGAGCTCGATACCACAGGGTTAGGATCTGAAACAGAGATAAAAAAAAAAAGAGATTTGATTTTCAATTTGTTCACGTAAAAAGGAAAAAAAATCACATTTTTCCAAAATATTCTGAAAAAGATATGTGACCTCGTGCGTGTATTTCTTGAGGGGAATGGTGAAAGCACGACTGAGTCCAAGATCCGCAACTTTTAGCATCATAGTCTTGCGGTCCATTAAAAGATTGTGAGGCTTAAGATCCCTGCAAAATGAAGGAGCAAATTATTCAACAAGATCTTATCTTTAACATACTGAAACAAGATGGTGAATGAGTTTTTTTCCAACCTGTGCAACACTCCATGACCATGACAGAATGAAATTCCTTTGCAGAGTTGATACATCAAAATCTACAGCAAGAGATCTTGTGAGAATCTAAAAGTACCATAATTTATCAAATATTTAGTGCCCTATCGCTAGTGGAAGCAGAGAAATTTTCTGCCCTAAAATTCATGTTGTTGATGCACAATTATCTTTTAAAGAACCGTTAAAGAAACAGAGAGAAATCATGAAGCTCTTCAACAACGTCTTGGTAACGAGGATTTCAACAAATTTTGATGCATCATATTGGGTGGCAGAAAAAAAAATTTGCGTAATTTTTACCTTAACAGTCATTGGTGGCATCATTTCATGACTCTGGCGGAAACTTCTGATGTACTTTTTCAGATCCGTGTCCATGTACTCAAAGACTAGGTAGAGAATGGTTTGCCCCTCCTTGTTCTGGTCTTGCTTCAGATCCAAAAGCCTGGAATCGAAATCAAGAGCAAGCAAATCGATGAAAAAAAGTCTCGAGAAAACGAAATTTCCATAAATTATTCAATCAGGTTAAGAATAGCAACCTGACGACATGGGGATCGATGGAAAGCATGCGGAGGAGGGAGACCTCGCGGAGCGTGGTGGGAGGAACGCCCTCGTCATCCTCGGGGAGGCGGGTCTTCTTGAGAGCGACGATCTTGCCGGTGGCCTTCTCCCGCGCCTTGTAAACCTTGCCGTACGTTCCTTCCCCGACCTTCTCCAGCTTCTCGTACGCGTCCATCGCCCGCCCCTGACGTCCTTCGACTGCGATCGACATGTCTGCTCCTCGTATTCTTCTTCTCGGAGAAATTAGGGCTTGTTTCCTCTTATAATGTGGGCCAACGACGGCATCGATTGGAAGAAAAAATAGCCGTTGGTCAACGTTCTCGTAGAAATTTAAATTTGAATTTAAATCTAATGTCATCCTTAATCATTTAAAATTTAATGTAAAGTAAACTTTGTTTAAGACAAAGAACGGAAGGTCCATTTTGTCTCTCAATTATTTTTTAGCCTGGGGTAAAATTGAGTTAATTAGTACGGAACACAATTATTATGATAAAATAAAAATTTGAATCTCAATAAAATTAAGAAAAAAAATCTTTCTTCATACTAATCAACTGTAATTTCCTGATTTATTTTTTTACAGGATTGATCCTACGAGCAAATTAAACTTTACTTAAATTGGGATTTGCTTTTAATTTTTTTATATTCTAGGTATCGAAGGCCTCACAAATTCAATTAATTTTAAAGATTAGCGAGCTTTTCTCAATTCACCTATAGGATAAATTTGAAAATACAAGTCAATAATCAACGTCTCAAAATTTTTTATTTCATTTGAGGAAAAGACTGAGCAATATGTGGTAGTTAGGATTCAAATAGTGATAATCATTTTTAATTTAATTTAGAAAGTAATGTAAAGTAAAATTTATTTAAGACAATAGAAGGTCCAGTTTGCTTTCTCAAATTTTATGGACTTTAAAATTTTTAAAATGCTTTTATTTATAATTTCATTATTCTAAAAGAAAATTAGATTAAATAAGGATTTTTGGTGATGTTGAGCAAAAATTAAACTTTTATATAATCCACATCATATGGGCATCCGGTCTAATTAATCTACGGCTCAATCTCACAGATTGACTATCAGACAAATTCTGAAGGAAGGATTTCTCATCTAACAATCAACGTTTTTAATTGTTCATCTACTAGAGAAAAATACCCAGTAGTCTGCTATAGCTATGCTTTGAATGGTAGATGTCTTGAGAAGGTAATGTAAAAGTAAAATTTATTTAAGACAGTCTTCTGAATTTTTACGGACTCCTAAAAATTTTAAAATGCTTTTTATTTATAATTTCAATATTCTAAAAGAAAATTAGATTAAATACGGATTTTTGGTGATATTGAACAAAATTAAACTTTATTCATTTTTTTTTTATAATTCAGTATAGATATACGGGCTTTCGATTCAATTAATTGTCTCGCCTATCAATCAATCTCCTAAATTTTTTTATCCTATTAGAAGAAAATGTCCTATACGTTTTTTTATAGTTGTGATTCCAACCATACGTACTTGACAAATTACTTGATCAACATTTTAGAATATTTATATCAATTATTCTATTTAAAAATTTCCTCTTCTTATATAAGATAATTAAAAAAATCTTTACAATATTAGTTATCCTATCTATTTTCTATATTTTATATTTATGCCTAATAATTCCGTCCGAAATCTGAGTCAGATGGAAGCCGGCTGCGCTGTCGCTGATGTTAACGGAAGGTGATGGAGACTTCCTACGAGTACAGTACTTCACGAGTGGGTTTCCCAGGCTGCTGACGAGGGGTGGTGACTAGGATGACGAAGCGAGAGTTCCCTGCGCACACTCGAACCCCCTCCACGTTAGGGACCAAGAACCAGGGGAAAAGTCCCCGGAGCATGTCCTCCGACGCTCAAGTCAGGCATTTTTTCCCCAGAAGAACAGTAAAAATGCAGAAAGTAGAAGACAGATGAGAAAGGTGAGTGAGCGTACCTGCACAAGAGAGAGGACGCCCCTTTTTATATGACCATGTGTACTTAGGGCTTCTGGCAAATGCCAAGGAATGTTGAGTGTCAGACCATGTTTGGCGATGGGTGACACTTGGCATCTTCTTATAGGTCGAAGGAAGGCTCTGTTACCAGCTGGTCACAGATAGTTGGAATATACCCTGACCACAACAGATATTCTCTGACAGGTGGTTACGATTCTCGGACTCTATTGTTGTTTTCGTTGATCGGGCACAAACAAGAGAACTCCTGACAACCAGCACTTGACGAGCCTGACCGGGGTGCATCTGAGTCGTCCGTTATATCCCGACCAGGCGCATCAAGTTCTTATATATAAGTTTGCTATGAGAAAACTCGGCCGGTAGATATGATTCCTTCTCCTTCTTCCTTGTTTCTTGTGCTACTAGTCTGACTTCTCGACCTGGGCATCCCGACCGGTCAACTTGTCTAAATTCCCGACCTGGGCTTCTCGCCCGAGTAACCTATCTGAATTCCCGACCTGGGCCTCTCGCCCAAGGAACCTGTCTGAATTCCAGACCTGGGCATCCTGACTGGGTCCCTTGCCTGAGTAACCTGTCTGAATTCCCGACCTGGGCCTCTCGCCCGAGTAAACTGTCTAAATTTCAGACCTGGGTCTCCCGACCGAGTGTTAGCTGGGTAACGACTTTTAAAATTACAACCCCTTTGTGGGGTGATACATCTTCTCGACCTCTGACTATCACGTTCCTTTGACTTCTGACTGCCACGTCTCTTTGACTTATGACTGTCACCCCCCTTGACTTATGACTGTCACGTCCCTTTGACTTCTGATTGTCACATCCCCTTAACCAGACTCTATCATTATGCACCGTATCACAAGCTTCCCCCTCAAGTCTAGTCGAAGGAGGCCCAAGCCCGCCTGACTAGACTGGAATTTAGTTTCACTTGGCTCTCTTACCGAGACATTAACCACTTCTCCCTTTCCCCTGGTCTTTGGGAATTTATCACGCTACCAAGTGTTGTATAATCTCCCGAATGTTTGGGCTACTGCATCTATCCCTAGATCTGGGAATATGTAACGTGCCCCTAAATGCGACATCATTTCCCGGAGGCAATTGCACGCCCCAAGGAACATGCTTTATTTTCATCTCTTTACGAAGAGCTAACCCCCCTCCTACTGGAGCCGAGGTGAGGGTATGGAATCCAGATCGAAGCATCGAGGGTCGTGAGAGCAATATCACTTATAACTCGCACTGGGATGAGAGTCTGGGACCCGACCGACAGGTCGTTGGGCGTGAGAGCAAGCTCACTTATAACTCGCGATGGGGCGAGAGTCTAGAATCCCGACCGAGAGGTTGTTGGGCGTGAGAGCAGGCTACTTATAACTCGCACTGGAGCGAGAATCTGGATTCCCGACCGAGAGGTCGTTGGGTGTGAGAGCAGGCTCACTTATAACTCATACTGGGGCGAGATTCTGAAGGTGTGAGAGTATGCTCACTTATAACTCGCGTTGGAATGAGAGTCTGGAATCTCGACCGAGAGGTCGTTGGGCGTGAGAGCAGACTCACTTATAACTTGCACTGGGGCGAGTGTCTGGAGGTGTGAGAGCATGCTCACTTATAACTCGTGCTGGGGCAAGAGTCTGGAATCCCGACCGAGAGGTTGTTGGGCGTGAGAGCAGACTCACTTATAACTCGCACTCGAGCGAGAGTCTAGAGTCATGAGAGCATGCTCACTTATAACTCGCGCTGGGGCGAGAGTTTGGAATCCCGGCCAAGAGGTCATTGGGCATGAGAGCATGCTCACTTATAACTCGCATCGAGGCGAGAGTCTGGAGTCGTGAGAGCTGTAACGCCCGCCCTCCCTGATAACCCTAAGGGACGGGGCTACGATACTCTATGTACAAATTTTTCTTTTTAAAACAGCGGAAGACTTAAAATAATTCTCTTAGTTTAATAAAAACTTTTCTTTTGTTTTCCCTTTCATCAAATCCGAACTACACTATCATGGCCTCAATAACATGATATCAAAATTAGTAGAAACATAACATCAAGTCACACATACGGTACTACAATTCATGATACCAAAGCATAATTCTTTAAAAGTTTTTAAAGCAGGTTCTTATTTGGTTGCCTAGCCACTGCCACACACATCTCCTTGCCTCTCCTGCTGCTCCTCTAGCTCATCCAGCTTTTTCCTTTATTTGTGGTACAAGGACAGTAAGCTGTGAGCACTCATGGCTCAGTAAGTTCCTTTCCTACTCACTAAAACCGAAAATCATAGTATAATCAAAGAATGTCTCAACATGGCATCATTTCAACTAGTCATGACATAATGTAACATACTCTTTTAAGCATATCATGCAACATGAAGAAATCATAACTAGTCATGGCATATCATAGTGTAAAGCATAGCATGAAGCATAACATAATCGTATCTAATCATAGCATATCGTCATAAGGAGTCATGGCATATCCTACACATGGACATATCATGGAGCATAACATAATCATATCTAACCATGACATATCATAAATCATCATAAGGTATATGCAATATGATTTTGAAAAACATGTATCCGAAAAACATGTGTATGTCTCATGATCTTTAAAACCATTTCTTCTTACATATATACTTGAACATAATCTCAACTTAAAGGGGATCCCGGCTATGTACCACTTACATATTACGCGCAACCTATGTAGGTCCAAGGTAGCAAGTCTTGAACCCTACAAGGCAACATACTAGGCCCGAGTCTTACTCCATCGACCTAGGGGCACTTAGGAGCTCATCCCTAACGAGGCCCGAGTCTTATTCCATCGACCCCGGGGCGCTTATGGAGCCCACCCTTGGTACAAGCCATATAAAGTAAAGTACATGTCATACTTATACATATCATACATCATAAAAGCATGCATCACTTAGGCACACATCCTATCATAAAAGTATGCATCACTTAGGTATACATCATGTCATAAAAGTATGCATCACTTAGGCATACATCATATCATAAAGGTATGCATCACTTAAGCATACATCATGTCATAAAGGTATGCATCACTTAGGCATACATCATATCATAACAATATGCATCACTTAGGCATAGATCATAAAAACATGCATATCTTAAGCATAAAGCATATCATCAAGCATGCATAATTTAACCACATAGCATATCATGAAAGCATGCATATTTTAAGCACTAAACATAGCATCAAGCATGCCTAATTTAACCACATATCATAACATAAGCATGCATATTTTCAGCTCATATCATATCATCGAAGCATGTAAAATTTACCCACATATCATAACATAAAGCATGCATATTTTGAACTCATAACATATCGTAGAAATTCTCATCTTGTATAGCTCACAAGCATACATGTCTAAGCATAAAAGTGTATCATGTGCTCAACCAATCATAAGGAACAATGTAACATGATTAATTTGGGTACTAAGCTTCCTAGTCCTTTGGGTTCTTATCTTGGCCGAAACCCTCTTAGGTGCCAATTCAGGTTTTAAACAACATCCAAGCATGTAGAACCTAATTCATCCACATATCATTTTCATAGGAAGTATTATAAACAAGATTTACTTGGACTCTAAGTTCTCCAAGTCCTTAAACCTCATTTGGCCCAACCTTAACAAGTGTGAAACAAGGTTCTAAATGACATAAAGCATGGAAACCTTAACCATATTTATAACATTTGTTTCAAGGAATATGGTAAGCACAATTGAGTTAGTTCCTAAATCCTTTAAGCCCTTAAAATTATGTCATGGCCGAAACTTACAAGTACTCATTTAGGTTTTCAAGCAAGCATACAAGCATGTGAACTTACTCTAACATCATGTATAAATTTATAAATGGCATCATACAAGTGGTCATGGCCGAAACTTCCCTTAGCATCAATTTAGGTCACTAACAACATATAGCATGTGAATTTTTAGCTTTCTACATTTCATATTTCATGGAGAGTGACATGAGCATGTTCAATGTAAGTTCTAGGGTTTCTAAGGCATGTATCCCTTCATGGCCGAGACTTTAAGGTGTCCATTTGAATCATAGTTAATTGTATAAGCATGTGAACACAATCAACATGTTATCTCAATTTCATAAGAAGCATCTTTAACACATGAGGTCTAAATTTTAAGGTTTCTAGGTCTTTAAACCCTACATGGCCGAACCTCATCAAGCATGGAATTTGTTCAAATGGCATAAAAGCATAGAAAGTTGTAACACATTTCATAACATGTATCAAAGTCAAGCACTATAAGCATACATTTAAATTGTGTCTTAGGTTTCCTAGGTTTTTCCTTTCTTTATCTCATAGCATATGTTTGGCCGAAACCTTCCAAGTCTTTAAACTAGGTTTTAGGTGGCCTAAAGTATGGAAAACCTAAACAAGTTTTATGGCAAAAATATCAAAGAAACTATACATATAAGTTTGGTTCACAAACAAGCTAGGACCCTTGTGGTCATAATTATCATATATCATGCAACCAATTTTCCTATACTCTAATTAAGCATGGGAGCATCAAACAACTTTCATATCTTATTGTCATGGAGGTTTTGAGCATGTTAAAAAAAATCTGTTTAAGCTATTCTAAACCATCCACCTTACCATGGCAGAAACATTAAAAGTGATGTTCATGAGTTTCTATCAACATACAAGCATGCAACTCTTTAAGAAACTCTATATTCTATCATATAAACATGGTGAGTTTAAATTCAAAGTCTTCCTAACCCTAAACCCTTCCTTGGCCGAAACTTGTGAGTGGGGTACTTTTGGTTCCAAGTAATCTTCAAGTATGAAAACAATAATGGATCCTTAACCATTTATTTAGAGGGTTTTGTGCAAGTTAGGTAAACAAATAAATTCCCTAGCCCTTATAAAACCTTTTTGGCCGAAACTCTAGGGTTAGGTACATCTCTAATCCAGCATCACATATATATAAAAATATGAGAGAAAACCTTCTTACAAAGCATAGAAAAATTATCATGAATCAAGGCTTATATTAAACATTCCTAGGATCAACAAGTCCTTTCTTTGGCCGAATTTTCATAACTTTGTTTCTAGGTTTTAAAATCCTCATAAAATCCAAAAACACATTAAAACCACTTGTACCACAGGTGAGGGGATACTTACTTCCTTTTTGCTTGTGGTTCTAAAGTGTGGTGATGGAAGAAAGGGTCTCTTCTTCTTGTTCTCCTCCTTTGATTTCCCTTGGTAGCCTTCCTTGTATCCTAGGAGGAACCTTGTTTTGGGGGCAGAAAATGGAGGAGAGGGGGCTGAGGCTCTCGGTGGTGGAGAGGAGAGAATGAGAGAAAAATAAAATCTTCTCTTTACCTGCTCCCTTTTATGTTAAGGGCGAAGAGGTAGCAAAATTGGTTTTTGCTTTCCTTCTCCCTTAGCCCCTTTTTTTTTTAATTTTATTTATTTATTTGTTCTCATTATTCATGATGAAACAAGGGGGAATGAATCCCCTTAATTGTCCTCTTTAAGTCACGGCAAAGGGAGAGGAAGAGGGAGAGAAAAGAAGGAAGGCAAGTTGCCTTTCTCTTGCTCTTTTCTTGCTTTTTTTTGGCTAGCTTTTACTCTCATCCTTATCATGAGTTTCCCTCCTTTGCTATCAATATATCATTCCTATCCCAACTGGTTATTACCCATTAATCCTATCATTTACATCATGAGAGGTTCAAGGTTCAATCCTTGACCACTCCCTATTTTTATTTCTTTTTATTTCTTTTTGGTTCAACATTCTACTAATATTTTTATAAGGCAAATTCATCATTCTCATATTTATCTTAAAAGCTTAGTGGGTGTTACAAGAGCATGCTCACTTATAACTCGCACTGGGGCTAGAGTCTAGAATCCCGACCGAGAGGTCATTGGACGTGAGAGCAGACTCCACTACAACAAAATCGCTCATAGACATCGGTTTTCCACCGGTGTCTATTTGATTTTCGACCGATGTCTATGAAGCCGATGTTAAAAGTCTGCCATTTTAGACATCGGGTAAAAACCGGTGTAGTATCACTTAACGACACTGGTTTTCGAATCGGTTATTAACCGGTGTAGTATCAATTAACGACACCGTTTCATACACGGTGTAAAACCGATGTAATATAGTATGTTAATAACACCAGTTTTGGCAGCGGTAAATGACCGATGTAATATTACTTTATAACACCGGTTTAACATCGGTGGAAAACCGATGTAATATGTATTTTTTCTAACAGCACAGATTTGATTTTAAAATCGACAATAACAAAAAAAAAATACACAAATATTCACAAATTGTACAAATATTCTTCATTCAATAATATCCATAAAATACACAAATATTCACAAATTATATAAATAATCTTCTTACAACAATATCCATAAAATACCCAAACATTCTTTTTACATGTTTAAACAACTAGCTAATAGATATCAAAATCAAAGTATAACATTCTGTTAACACATTAAGGTACAACTGTCTCAAATGTAATCTAGCATGCATTCGAACCGCACTTCATCAATTTCAACTCTGGAGTACTTGAGATTTGTAAACTGTAAAAACACATAAATTCACCATATGTCAAATAACTAAAACAAATGTGTGCATGTATCAAATAAAATAGAATACTGAGTTTTTAAAGGCTGCTGTGGAAGATAACGAATAGAACAGTGAAGGAAGCATAGAAGAACAAAGAAAATGTTCATAGTTAACAAGCAAATGAAGAGATATACTATTTATTGTACTACCTCTGATGCCATCTTCCAAATCTCATAAGCAAGAATGCAACTGTGCCCTTTGTATACACATGGCTAATAGACATAATACAATAAGGAGCAAAAGCTATAAAATTCACCATCACCACACAATCAATGAAGCAGGCAAACACAAGGTGGGTTGATATGCAGTGAAAGTGTTAATTAAGTGGAACTACAGCAAATCATGACTCAAGTCTGAGCACTATTTTAACAATACATTGCAAGGATATCTGAAGGATGTGAACACTGTATTAGAATTGTACAAGGCATCACAAATCAAAATATTTCCCTACGAGCAAGGTTTAGACAAATTAGCCTCCTGGTCAAGAATGTTTTTGAAAGAAGCATTAACCACCAACCGAAATCACGAACAGTACCAGATGCGTTTACAAGAGGTAAATGGATATTACTTGCAAAGAAAAATCATGTCTAAACATTCATAAATTTGGAGTTTTGTTCAGGTGGATTATGCTCTAAATTTTCCGATTTGGTCCAATCTGGAACGTTTAGAGCATAAAAATACCATTGAGAACTTCACTCTTGGCAACTTGCAAGTTCTCAAAACTTCATACGAGTAAGATCCAATATAATGTGTAACAACAATGTCTGTTGTCAACTTTCTGCATATTATGCTCCTGATTTTTTTGAACCTGTAAATAGGCATTATAGCATAAAGGATAGGGATCTAGTGGAATTGGCATTGGTTTCCTTTGAAACTTCTCAGCGTATATATCAGGAAGAACTCCAAATACTTGACAAGTATTTCCACTGTTCTATTACCTACATGACTAGATAGTTTAATCCTCCTCTTTTTCTTTTTCAGTGATCATATTTCTTGAATTTGACAGTTGGGTGAAAGATAACAAACTAGATCAACTGGAACATAAAGAACATATCCCAAATTCAAGAACATAAAGATCCTAACATATCACACTTACAAAAAAAACTTTCTCTAATAAAGAAACATGATAGCATCTAATAAAGTAGGGTCATACTTGATGGTAGATGTACAAAAAAAAATTGGTTCTCAAAATTCAGAAAATACACTTAAACAATAAAAAAAAACTTAGTTTAGAGTCACAAAATGAACCTAATCTCTAATTCCTTTCTTCTTAGGCAATCATTTAGTCTCCAACTAGTATATGGTTTGTAACAAAAGCATAGCATTCGGTTTGTATAAAAAAATCATTGTAACAAAAGCATAGCATCCGGTTTGTATCAAAAAATCATAGCAAGCACCAGGGGAACTAAATCAAAATTATCAAAATCACCAGGGGTAAATATTTTATTATTACCATTGCTGGAAGTGAATCCTTGTGGTCAACTCCAAAATTTTCAATTAAATCTTTCATATATCGCATGATATAGAAACCACATTGCTCCGCATCCGGTTGTTGAGGAGCCTATGTTAGAAAAGAAATATTGGAATAACTCCTTCAAGGATAGTGAAACAATTGCTAATAAAAGGACATACCTTGACAGCTACCCATGTTGGTTGTTTTTTCCCTTTCCTTCCAGCCTCCACATTATACATTTTCAAGGCCCTACATGCATATAACCCATGGGAATTGTATTGCCACATCAAAATACTTACATGTTTCAACAAAGGTAAGAAAAGAAGCCAAAAAACTTACATGTTGACAACATATTTCCAATCTTGATCACGAATGCGGTGACTAAGAGGATCCAACAAAAAAATAATCTCCTTCTCAACATTGATGATAGTCAAAATCCAGTGAAAACTACACAAAGAAATATAATTAGTGTATATATGCATCTTGCAAGTTCTCAAAATATGCAAGTGAGAGTGATATATAATGTTATTCTTACTCACCCAACGTTGCATGGCACAACAACCAATTGACCAGATGAGGTACCAATTAGCCTACTGCTTAAGTAACAAGCCCTTTTATTCAACTGTTCTTGGATGAAATCTCTATTCTGATTTCTTGATGGTACATATTCCACAGGCACTGGATCCACCAATCTGAAATCTTGCAGCAACATCTTTTCCTGCATCTTTCTATATAGATGCCTACAAAGAGTGGATCTGAGCTCAAGAATGGCACAGGTTTTGTTACTAACATCCATGTGATTAGATAATCTTGCTATCAAGTAGACATGGCAATAATTCATATTTATGCTTTAAAATGCTTCATGCCTTTCGGGAACTGACATATGTTTTGGTACTAACATATGCTTTCTGAAACTATTGAGTTCACAAATCTGTAAATTAGAGATATAATTTCCTAGGAAGTTGTACAAAATGTGAAACATAGGGAGGCAGCATTTGGTGAAGCTGTGTAATGAGATATAGTAGACAAGCCATGATTCATCAAAATGTCAAACATAAAGACGACTAGGATTACAAGAGAGGAGACTAGTGAGACAGAAAATATCCCAAAAAAATGATGAAATATAAATTAATGAAACACATAAATAAAGTCCAATTCAATTGAAAGCTTACCACATATACACAACTATGCAAGTGTCTGTGATTGGCTTCAATTCACAAAAGGGAAATATGTCATCGCAATTAACATGGATTGTGCGTTCCATGCCAAATACATCAGGAACTAATTCCAAAATCACATTCTCTGTTTCATCAAGACGTTGAAAATAACTATATAAGATGTGTAAGGGTCTTGGCACATTGGACGATTGTAACTTAGACTTCTCTTGTCTGTTGTCAACTTGTTTCTTCCTGGTCTTCTACATATGTAGATGCAACCATATATATATTAGATATGTGACATACTTTAAATGTACACAAAATTTACACAACACTTTATCACATTTACCTCATCCCGCATGCTGATTAAGTGCACAGGCCAAGCCACATGGCCACGTACAGCATCCCCAATACTCTGACATTTGGACGGGATTGCAATAGGCAGGGGTGCTGATTGATCAATTGCTTTATCAATGGCAATCCTCATGCAATTCACAGGTAATGGAACATCATCAATAAAGTTGCCAGGTCCATTAATAGAGACAATTGTCCCATATGCAACAGTCTTGTCGTTAGGCTGCAATAACAACATCACTGCTTTTCCCTATAAGACAAACAATTTATGAATCTTCAACATCACTGCCAAATTCATTAGATACTAACGATGGGATAATAATATCAACGTGAAATATAAATTTAACCTGTAAAGTCGAATCCTTCTCAATAACTTTCACATCATCATCATCATGTTCTTCTAGGCCTTCATTTGAGAGGCGCGTATGACGTTCAACTTCAGGTTGTATATCGATCAGGCATTGTGGTTTAACTGAGCAGCTACCCTTCTCCTCACTGTCAAATTCTCGACCAGAAAGTTTCAACACCATTGCTTCCAATTTTTCTAGTCTGTCACCTTGATAAGAAAGCATAGCTTTTGCCTCCTTAAACTCTTTCTGTTGGCTTTCATAGGCAGCCTTATCAATTTGCACCTTCCCTCTAGCAAGCTTGAAGAAGGATGATGGAGTGACATTTGCTCCTATGCCTCTCACACGTCCACCATGTTCGTTAGAATTCAAGGCCTTCGTGAGAATATCCTCAAATGGTTTGGTAAAGGGCATCTTACCATCCTTCTTTTGGACAATATAATCATCCTGTCATGCATCCAAATACAATAACTTTAAATATATACATATATCATATATGTACAAAATAAGCAATTTATGTATACTTTTGCTTACAATCTTATTCACTGTTTGCTTCAACTCATCGCCAACATATTCCCCAGCTTTGTTGAGCCGCCCTTTCTTCCAGAGGATGGCTCTGTTTATCTCTTCGTCATCACATAAAACACTGGACTGATACCAAAAACCACATGAAGTCAACGTACTCAACAACCATAAGTAGGAATTTATTAATGTTAACTAAATACTTACTATTTCTTCAGACAAACCCGCATATCCTTTTCGAGAAAGACGATGAGGGTATAAGTTTTCCTTGCTTCTCTGACTTTGTAGTTCACTTTTCCTCTACATAGTGATAGATGAATTATAACCACATATATCAACTAGAATTTAAAAAGACCACCTTAAACAACTTACTATAAAGTCTTCAGACATCCGATTAATCACAAAACTACTCCAATCTTCACGTGAAATGCAATGCCCTTGAGGTACCTTATTGAGAAGCTTCGGATTATTTCTATTTGGCTGGATGAATGTCCTGGTGAGGTGAGTTTTATACTGACGCCACTTGGTGTTTGCAGAGATCAAACACCCATTCCTCCATTTTGGGTCCAGTTGGTATGTCAACTACACAAACAAATATCTTAAGTATATAAATAAAAGAAAAGAAAAAAATGCATCACATAAGAAAGTATCATGTTACTTACATTGACGGATTCCCATATCATGTTCTTAACTTCATTCGACACTTGCTTCCAAGAGTGGTAATTAATATTAACTTTTTCCCGAGCAAGCACACCAATAAAACTTTGCAATTCAGAAGCCTTTTGGCCAACTAGCTGTCCATGCTCATTAAATTTGACACTTTGTTTGACTCCCTGAACCCTTTGAACAACAAGCTTATTCATTTGTGTACGACCTCTTTTTGATCTTGTTGTTTGGGCCACCCCGTCTGATCCTATGTCCTGGCTATCCTCAGCACCCTCTTTTTGATCTTGTTCTTTGTCTTTTGCATTTGTGTGTGAATACTTATCATCATCACGTGCTAAATGGGCCTTTTTTCTAGTGTTCATTGTGTCAAAAACCTAATCATAACAGTGAGAATTTGAAATAGAGCAGAGCATATCATTCAAAATCACAACAAAGTAAACATTCGTATATTTAAAAAAAAACTACTACCAAACAATGAACCAAAGTTACCAAAATAAAGTAAATAGTCACATATATAAACCATAAATAAAGTTACCAAACTAAAAATTCTCATTGTCAACCCAAATCCCATCACAATCTCCACGAATACAGGATGGTTCATTGTCATCAGTTTCGTCAATATCCATTGATGGCATCCCTTTTGTGAAGCATTGGTAGTGGATTGAAGGATCTCCCAACTTATCATCAGTGATGTATTCAAAATACTCTCTATTTGTAGTTGAAAGTACAATAGACCATGTGGGATCTTGAGGGTCTTCTACATAAAATACTTGCTTTGCTTGAGTGCCCAAGATAAATGGGTCGGATTTGAATCCCATTCTCTTAAGATTTACCAAGGTGAAACCATTATCATCTACTCTAATACCAGTGTTATTCTCTACCCAATCACACTTAAACATTGGAACTCGAAAATCATGGTAATTGAGCTCCCATATTTCTTGTATCACACCATAATACATCATGTCTGTTATAATTGGATTCTTATCCTTTGAACTTGCAACTTGCATTGTTTGTGCCAGCAAGCTTACACTCGAGTTTTGAACAACTGTAACATTATCACGTTCTTTCGTGTAATAAGTGACCCCATCGATCATATAACTAGAGTATTTTAGCACTTGCTTGCTAGGTCCATTTGCCAACAGCTTCACTTTTTCTGATAATTGATTGGAGGAAGATGATGTTGTATTTGTAACCTACAATTCATCATAAGGGGGTTTAATTATTAAAAGTCTTAAAGTTCTTGTGTTCAATAATAAACATGCTAATATTTATGGTACTTACATGTTCATGGAACCAAGAAATAAAACTTCTGTGGTGTTTATCTTGTAACCACTTTGCACCTTTAATAGGAAATTTTTGCTTCAAGTGTGTCATATGTTCCCTAATCAAAAAATTTTGAAGAGATTAATCATATATTTTTTTAAACAATTTCAGGAGATTATTACTGAATTAGAGGGCTTACACAATGTAAGGATCAACCTCAGCTTCATTTTCCAATACATACCGATGTGCTTGTTCCCACTCATCGTGACAACATAAGTGCACCTTAGCACCTGACAAGGACTTAGTGAGTATTGTTTCACGATGCTTTGATGGAATCCCTATCGTGTTCATATTAGATAGAAATTCTGAGCAAAACTCTACAGCTTCTTCAGCAATATAACATTCAGCCATGCATCCTTCTGGTTGATTTCTATTCCGCACATAACCTTTCAATGTTTTCATATATCTTTCAAATGGAAACATCCATCTATACCAAACTGGTCCACACAACTTGACCTCACGCACGAGATGAACTGTTAAGTGAACCATTATATCAAAAAATGAAGGTGGAAAATACTTTTCAAACAGACACAATGTCGTCACAATTTCTATTTGTACTTTATCCAACTTTGAGGCATCTATTACTTTGTTACATAACACATTGAATAAGAAACAAAACCTTGTGATAGCATTTCTGACGTGCTTGGGTAGAATACCACGGATGGCAATTGGAAGCAAATGTTGCATTAAGGTGTGGCAGTCATGTGATTTAAGACCAACCAGTTTTAGGTCCTTCATTGAGACAAAGTTTTTGATGTTGGAGGAGTAACCCGTGGGAACCTTAATTCCGAACAATGAATTACAAAGTCTTCTTTTCTCATCCTTGCTTAATGTATAACATGCTGGGGGCAAAAATGTCCTTTTCTCCCCTTTTTGTGGTGCTAATTCTCCCCTAATTTTCATATCCACTAGGTCATTTCTTGCTGCAATTCCATCTTTTGTCTTTCCTGGCATATCAAGTAATGTACCAATCAAACTTTCGCAAACGTTTTTCTCTATGTGCATCACATCAAGAACATGTCGAACATGCAGATCTTTCCAATACTCTAGTTCAAAGAATATTGATTTTTTTTTCCAGCAGGACTTACCATCATTTTCCTTTGATTGAAAATTTGCTCTAATTTTTCCCCATCGGCATGTAATTCCTTCTACTTTTTTTAAAACTTCATCACCGCTTAGTGGTTTTGGGGCCATAGTAAAGTCTTGCGTCCCATCAAATGCCTTCTTCTGCCTTCGATAAGGATGATCTCTACGAAGAAACCGTCTATGACCTGTAAATGACATTTTTTTACTATGCTTCAACCTTTTTGCACAAGTTTCCTCACCACAGATAGGGCATGCTTGATATCCTTTTACAGTGCATCCTGCCAGGTTTCCATATGCCGGAAAATCATTAATTGTCCACAATAGGACAGCTCTAAGCAAGAATCTTTCTTCTCGGTGTGCATCATATGCTTCAACACCAACTTCCCATAATTCTTTTAAATCGTCAATCAAAGGCGCCAAGTACACATCAATGTCATTTCCCGGCTGTTTGGGACCAAAAATCAACAACGTGAGCATCATATATTTTCTCTTCATACATAACCATGGAGGAAGGTTATAGGTGATCATTATAACTGGCCAACAACTATATGTAGAACTCATCAAACTATGAGGATTGATCCCATCAGCTGCTATGGCCAACCTTAGATTTCTTTTCTCAGAAGCAAAATTTGGCCAATTATGATCCACAAGTCTCCAACAAGGTGCATCAGCTGGATGTCGCATATAGGCATCACATACTCTTTTATTAGCATGCCAAATTAACTCCTTAGATATTTCCTTGCTCCGAAACATTCTTTGAAATCTAGGAATAGGAGGAAAGTACCATAAAATTTTTGCAGGGACTCCTTCAATTATCCTAGAATTCTTGGCCAACTTCCACCTTGACACCCCACAAGTAGGACAATCAGTAAAATCCTCATACTCCTTCCAGTATAAGACACAATCATTAGGGCAAGCATGTATTTTCTTATAAGTCATCCCCATTGCACATAAGCTTTTCTTTGCATCATATAAAGATAAAGGCAATTCATTGTCAACAGGAAGCATTTCTCCAAACAATACAAGTAGTTCAGTAAAACTATTATCACTCCAGCTGTATTTCGCTTTCAAGTTATATAATTGCACAATTGCATATAGCTTTGTAAATTTAGTACACCCAACATATAGGGGTTTCTCAGCATCCTCAAGTAATTTTATAAATTGATCTGGATTCTCTGAACTTTCATATGCAGCGTGTACCATATCTATAGGTTTATCAGCAAAATAGTTTTCACTTTCTCCAGCTGCATCATTCTCTTTCTTTAAATCTCCTAATACAGATTCTTCCCCATGCCATATCCATTTTTTTGTATGTTAAGTCTATACCATTACAGTACACATGTGCCCTTATGCTGTTAATATTAGTGTTCCATAGATTGCCACATTTCGTACAAGGACAAGGTATACTAGTAGGATTAGTAGCATGTTGCAGCGCAAATTGCAAGAAAGATTCTAGTCCAAGTTCAAACTCATGTGATAATCTATCCTTTGCCATCCATGCCTTGTCCATTTTGTTGTACTAATGAATCTAGAATCAATCAAAAATATCAAGACAATTACAACAATGAGCCAAAATTCTTAATCCATCATTATACAAATAAATTAACTATGCGGGTCCTCCAAGAAACCAACTACGCTTACCAAGGAAAGGATATGAATAAATTTCATAAACCAGAAACCAACTACTTCATCATTATACCAATAAATTTTATACCAGAAACCAACTACTTCATCATTATACCAATAAATTTCTAAACCAGAAACCATGACATTTCAGTGAAAACAATTAGCCTAGACATAAAAGAAACTTGATAGTTCAAGGATTACATAAACCCTACTTAGCAACAGGAACTAACAACTCCTCAATCTATCAAACATAAATGATCAAATCAACTCAAGGTAGTGTTTGAGGAAATTCATCAACCACATTGCATGCATCAATCAATTAATACTTGCAAACAAGAGATCAAGAAGAAGAAACTGTCGAAGATGAGGAAGAAATTCAGTAGCGATGATGTATAAAGGAAAAATTACCGGAATGTGAAGAAGGGCTCGAGCGGTGGCAGTGAATGCTGGACCGGAGATGGATGAAGCAAAAACTACTGGAATGCGAAGAAGGCCTCGTCTTCTCAACCAAATGGAGGAGTTGGAGGAGATGCGGTGTGGTTGGACGGAGAAGCAAGTTCGTCGTGTCTTGATCCTGATCGGGAGAGGATCTAGGAAGGGGGGAAGAGGGAGATGAGGTTGAGAGAGATGGTCGAACGACCAGCGGCTAGGAGGAAAGTCGTGGTGGTGTCGTGGTGGCGTCGCGTGGTGGTCGGATGGTCGGAGGTTTAGGTTATCGCGAGAGAGATGTCGCGCGGAGGAAGGGCGGGATAAAGATTTAGGTTTGGAGGGAATTCACAGTGTGCAGATTTTAGCATGTGGGGAAAAATTAAAATATTTAAGAAGGGGTTTATTAACATCGGATTTTAAAAACCGATGTTAAAATCGGTGTCTATTAACCAAAAAAAGGGCGCTCATAGACATCGCCTAAAAAATCGATGTCTATGAGCTAAAATCTGCGCTCATAGACACCGGTTTTTAGAAAAACCGGTGTAAAATACTCAAAGACTTCGGTTTTAGCCTAAAATCGATGTTGTTCCACTGATGTCTATGAGCGATTTTGTTGTAGTGCTCACTTATAACTCGCACTAGGGCGAGAGTTTGGAGGCGTGAGAGCATGCTCACTTATAACTTGCGCTGGGAAGAGAGTCTGGAATTCCGAACGTGATGTCGTTGGGCGTGAGAGCAGACTCACTTATAACTCGCACTGGAGCGAGAGTCTAGAATCTTGACCGAGAGGTCGTTGGGCGTAAGAGCAGGCTCACTTATAACTCGCACTAGGGTGAGAGTTTGTGACCCGATCGAGAGGTCCTTGGGCATGAGAGCAAACTCACTTATAACTCGCACTAGGGCGAGAGTCTGGAATCCCGATCGAGAGGTCGTTGGGCATGAGAGCAGACTCACTTATAACTCACACTGGGGCAAGAGTCTGGAGGCGTGAGAGCATGCTCACTTATAACTCGTGCTGGGGCGAGAGTCTTGAATCCTGATCGAGAGGTCGTTGGGCGTGAGAGCAGGCTCACTTATAACTCGCACTGGGACGAGAGTCTGGAGGCGTGAGAGTATGCTCACTTATAACTCGCGCTGGGGCAAGAGTCTGGAATCTCGACCAAGAGGTCGTTGGGTGTGAGAGCAAACACACTTATAACTCGCACTAGGACGAGAGTCTGGAGGCGTGGAAGTATACTCACTTATAACTCACGCTGGGGCGAGAGTCTGGAATCCTGACCGAGAGGTCGTTGGCGTGAAAGCAAACTCACTTATAACTTGAACTGAGGTGAGAGTTTGAGACTCAACTGAGAGGTCGTTGAGCGTGAGAGCAGGCTCACTTATAACTCGCACTAGGGTGAGAGTCTGGAGGTGTGAGAGCATGCTCACTTATAACTCGTGCTGGGGCGAGAGTCTGGAATCCCGACCGAGAGGTCGTTGGACGTGAGAGCAGGCTCACTTATAACTCGCATTGGGGAGAGAGTCTGTGACCCGACCGAGAGGTCGTTCAGAAACCCCTCGGAACTGGTCTAGAGATCTGATTGACGTCTGAAGGTTGACCTAGGAATTAGTCCAGGAACTCCTGCTTTGTTGTTGCATTTAGAGGTCGAGCCAATTATGTGTAACTTGCGACGTCCCCTACAATCTCAAAATACATTACATAAGCTTTAATTAAACAAGTCATCTTTAAATCTTACTATGCTTTCGAGGTAGAAAAATAAATTGAGAGCGCCAAATTCAAATCGCCGCTTCCTTCCCCTTTCCCGAGGTAACTGCATGACCATCTCAATACCTGACGTATGGTCTTTCGTTCCCTTTCCCAAGATAACCGCATGGTCGTCCTGCCACCCGACGTATGACCTTCCTGCGTTGAGTTGCTGTCGTACACAAATCTCTCTCTTATAACTCGCGTTGGGACGAGAGTCTGGAATCCTGACTGAGAGGCCGTTGGGCGTGAGAGCAGGCTCACTTATAACTCACACTGGGGCGAGAGTCTGGGACCCGACCGAGAGGTCGTTCAACAACCCCTTGGAACTGGTCTGGAGATCTGATTGACGTCTGAAGATTGACCCAAGAATTAGTCCAGGAACTCCTGCTTTGGTGTTGCATTTAGAGGTCGAGCCAATTATGTGTAACTTTCGACGTCCCCTACAATCTCAAAATACATTACGTAAGCTTTAATTAAACAAGTCATCTTTAAATCTTACTATGCTTTCGAGGTAGAAAAATAAAATGAGAGCGCCAAATTCAAATCGCCGCTTCCTTTCGTCTTCCTTCCCCTTTCCCGAGGTAATTGCATGACCATCTCAATACCTGACGTATGGTCTTTCGTTCCCTTTCCCAAGGTGGTTGCATGGTCGTCCTGCCACCCGACATATGACCTTCTTGCGTTGAGTTGCTGTCGTACACAAATCTCTCTCTATGATTTCCTTGTCACGCCCATCATTAATACCTTTCATCGGGGAGTGACACGTGCCCCACAAACCTTTCCCATTACTGTGATTGATAAACACTTTTTTGCACATGACCATAGATAACTCTAGACTCTTGATCTGACGGCTCGAGTTATCATACCCCTCCCCTTCGATGCTTCCTAAGATGGGCTTTGCTTTATAAACCTTAAAGGTTGTCCGCCGTCACCTTCTCCTTGCTTCAACTACCTTCAACCTTTCGCCTTCTTCCTGCTTCAACTGCCTTCACTCTTTCAACTTCCTCTTGCTTTCGCCTATTAAGCATTCCTCTTCATATTTATCCTTTGTAAGTGCTCTCCTCTTAGTCTTCATCATTTCCATTTCTTTCATGGCTAGGGAGAGGGAGGTACCATGGTACTCGTATTTTTTTTCTGACTTAGATAACAGCGACCTATCATCGATTCATGTCAATCTATGCCTTACTGATGATTATCGACTCCGGCCTCCGAGACCGAATGAGCATCCATCCTCTCCTCCCAAAGGATTTGTAACTTTTTTCAAAGACCAACTCCTCGGAGGCCTTCGTTTTCCCATTCATCCCTTTTTCTCCTTTCTGAGTCAGCACTTTGGCATCCCTCTTTCTCTGTTTGCTTCCATTGCCTTCTACGCCATGTGTGGAATGGTTATTCTCTGCCGCTTGTATCGAATTTCCTTAACCCCCCCCCCCCCCCACCAACTATTTCTCCACTTTTACTCTCTCAAATGATACGAGCCAGGTGTATTTATGGTACAATTCCAAGTCGGGTATAAATTTTTTGAGGATATGTCTTCTCCCATTGCCTTCTACGCCATGTGTGGAATGGTGATTCTCTGCCGCTTGTATCGAATTTCCTTGACCCCCCCCCCCCAAACTATTTCTCCACTTTTACTCTCTCAAATGATCCGAGTCAGATGTATTTATGGTACAATTTCGGGTCGGGTATAAATTTTTTGAGGATATGTCTTCTTCCAACAAAGGTTGGAAGTCTTGCTTTTTCTTTGTTCGGCTGCCTGAGTCAGTATCATGGGCGACCACATGGCGTTATTGTTGGTGCGGGAAGCATCCGACGATCGAACCTTAGTTTTGATAATGACAAAGGATTCAAAGTTAAGCTTCTGGTGATCTAACATGTTGAATAAGTGTTTCAGGAAAGTCCTAGCTGCGGTTAGGCAAAGGGAAAATCCTAAGCGGTGGTAACCTTAGGTCCTAGGGGCGGTAACCCTAGGTGAGGGAAAACCCTAAGGGGTGGTAACCTTAGGTCCTAGGGGGCGGTAACCCTAGGTGGAGGAAAACCCTAAGGGGCGGTAACCTTAGGTCCTAGGGGGTGGTAACCCTAGGTGGAGAAAAACCCTAGGGGGCGGTAACCCTAGGTCCTAGGGGGTGGTAACCCTAGGCGGAAAGTCCAGTCGGTCTGGAGGACCAGACTGGCATCAGGTAATCTCTCCTGAGGGGAGTAGGTGAGGACGCGTTCCCCGTAGAGGGAACAGTAGGCGTCGGGTCGACCTAGGGTTTCCGGTTGGGAATCCGAAGTCAGACTCGGACAGTCCGAAGACTGTCAGTTATTCCTTACTGTGTTTTATCAGATTCTAACACTGTCTTGCAGGGGATTTTTCTCGGACTAACCTAGTTTTGTAGGTGAGGAACCTGCTGGAAAAAGGTGGTCCAGGCGTCCGGGATGGATCCGGGCGCCCGGAGCTCCAGGCGCCCGGAACAGGTCCGGGCGGCCGGGACCAAGTTTTATCCCTATCGCGACTTCGCCACGTGGAGCATCCTGGTTGGTTGGACACGTCACACTCCAGGTGCCCGGAAGGGATCCAGGCGCCCGGAATGTCATATAAAAAGAGGGTCGAGGGTGCAGCCAAAGGACAACACATTCTAAGCTTTCTTCTGTGAAGTGCTGCCAACGAGACGACCTTGAAGTGCTACTACTCGACGTCGACAACCCGAAGCTCAAACTCTTCGATCTTTTGTTGTCGGTATTAGTTTACTTATTGCATTAATTGTAATTCAAATTGTAATCTTTCCGATATATAGTTGTTGCCCACCGAAAGCGGTCAAGGACTGCGGGCCTTCGAGTAGGAGTCGTCATAGGCTCCGAACGAAGTAAAACACCTGCGTCTCTGTGTGTTTGATTTTACTTTCCGCTGCGTTTCTATTCTGTGTTTTAAATCGTTAAAATAGCCACGAGCGCTATTCACCCCCCCTCTAGCGCTTTCGATCCATCAATTGGTATCAGAGCGGGATCGCTTTGAACTGGTGCAACCACCATTCAAGCATTTTTCGTGGCTTTGTCGTTTGTATAGGTTAAAAATAAAACCTTACGCCTTTCATTTTTTCCCTCCAAAACTGTTTTTGAAAAATTAATTTTCATCTTTTCACCATTGGTTGGAATTAGCGAAATATTGCGTTTTCAAAAATTTGTAGTAATATTTTTTTAATATTATTTTATTATTTTTTTCTCAAAATTCCTGAATTACTATTTTTTCTCTCCCGCACTACTAATCCAAGACTAAGTCTTGGAACAAGTTTTATTGTGTTTATTTTGCAAGATTGTCTTTCTAAAAATGGCCCATCAAGAAGGCTACAACACTGCTCGCCCACCGCTCTTCTCCGGAGATGATTTCGGAGATTGGAAGGGTCGGATGGAGGCGTATCTCCAGACTCACTTTGAAGTCTGGATGATCGTCAAAACCGGGCTTCAACTGCCAACTGACAGCGTCGGCAATCCACTACCGTACGAGAACTGAGACGCAAACCTTATCAAAAAGGTAGAAGCAAACGCAAAAGCAACGTATACACTTCAGTGTGGTTTAACGAATAAGGAGCTGAATCGCGCCGGCCCATTTTCAAGCGCTAAGGAGCTGTGGGAGAATCTGATTGAGCTACACGAAGGTATTCTTGATACGAAAATAGGTAAGCATGTTTTAATAAATAAATTATTTGAGCAGACTAATACTATTCAGGCCGAGGAAGGTGTTGCGTTATTTGCAGGAACAAGCAAGACGAAGAAAGCACTGAAGGCAACATGGTCCGAGTCATCAGATGAATCCGGGTCCGACGAAGAAGAACCGACGAGCTTTCTCGCTCTACCAGTACAAGCAACCGTGGCAGAAACTGAGTCCGAGTATGAGTCAGAAACCGAGAGCGAATCCGAGACTGAGTCTGATCAAAGCCACGAATCCGCATTCGTTTCCGAAGGACCAAAACCCACTGTAAGTTCACTACTCGCAGAATTTCAATTAGATAACTTGCATGAATTATTACCTTACTTAGTAAAAAAGTTGGCTAAATCCAACGTTCGGGTTAAGTCGCTCCAAAAGGAGGTAACAGCCCTTAAGGAAGCGACTGACTCGAGCTCTTTAACTGAGTCAGTTCAAACTGGAAGTTCAACTCAAGTCCAACAACTTGAGGAAGAGAATTCCAATTTGAAAGCTCAAATTAAAGAACTCAAGGACACGTTGGAACTGTTGGTTGCTACTCGGAAAACCTATAGGTTCCACTGTACAAAAAATTTTGTACAAAGGTCTGAACCTTTTCCTAGCTACCATGTGTTCTTTTAAATTAAATTTTGGATCGCCTGCGGAACTTAACACGTTTGATCCAAAACTTAATCTATTTGTTCTTTTAGGTTTTGACTTGGATCTCCTGTGGAACTTAACACGTTAGACCCAAGTCTCCTTAAGTTATTAATTCCATTAAATATTAATTTCCATAATTGGTTCCCAGTACTGACGTGGCGAGGCACATGGCCTTCTTGGATATGGGAGCAACCACCACCGACTAGACAAAACCTTTTATAGAAAGATAATATTTAATCTCCTAAAATAACTTTAGGTTAACCAAAGAGAGCAATCAAATCACAAGGAAAAGAAAAAACAAAAGAACACAACTTCGAAAAACATATTCGAAATTCTAGAACGTAAGCCTCTTGTATTTGGTATTATTTCCATAAATAACTAGTATGATGCGGAAAGGAAAAATTACTAGTTATACCTTGTAGAAAAACCTCTTGATCTTCTACCGTATTCCTCTTCTAACCTCGGACGTTGTGTGGGCAACGATCTACCGAGATGAGAAACCACCAACCACCTTCTTCTCCTCCAAGCAAGGTTCGGCCACAAAGGAAAACTTCACCAAGTAGAAAAACCAAAATACTAACCAAGTTCCAAGAGATGCTAGCTTTCTCTCCTTCTTCTTCTTCTTCTCCGAGTAGTATCCGGCCACCACAAGAGCTCCAAGGGAGAGGGAGAGGTTCGGCCACCACAAGAGGAAGAGAAGGAGATGATGGCCGGCCACACCAAGGAACAAAAGAGGGAGAGAAATAATAGATGTTGTGTCTCATGAAGGCACCCTCACCCCTTCTTTTATATTCCTTGGCCTAGGCAAATTAGGAAATTTAATTACAATAAAATTTCCTTAATTTTCCTTGACATGAATTAATTGAGAAAAATAAAATAAAATTTCCCAATCAACTTGTAATGGCCGGCCACAATCAAAAGAGCAAATTAGGAGAGTTTCAATCAACAAATTAAAACTTCCTAATTTGTTTCCGGAAATTTTAAAAAATAAAATTTCTCTTTAAAATCTCTTCATGATTGATAAAAGGAAATTTCTATAATTTTAATTTTATCAATATGTGAATAATTTTTAAAGAGAAAATAAAACATCTCTCCAATCTACAAATAAGGAAAGAGATCTAATCTCTTTCTTTAATCTTTTGTAGATCTTTTACAAGAGAGATATTTTAATTTTAATTTTAATTCTCTTTAAATTATATCTTCCACATAATAATAAAAATTAAAATTAAATTTCTTTTTTAATTTAATTTGGCTGGCCCTACTAGCTTGGGTTCAAGCTAGGGCCGGCCACCCAATATTATACCTAGGCCGGCCCTAGCTTGTTCCCAAGCTAGCTTGGCCGGCCCCTATTGGGTGGGTATAGAAGGTGGGTATAGGTGGGTATAGAACTCTACAAATAAGAGGCTACGATAGGGACCGAGAGGAGGAATTGGTTTTGGTCTCCCGATAAAATTAAGCATCCCGTGTTCGCCCCGAACACACAACTTAATTTTATCAATGATAATTCATTCCACTAGAGAACTATCATTGAACTACCGCACCAATCCCAAATTACATTTTTGGGCTCCTTCTTATTATGAGCATGTTAGTCTCCCTGTGTTTAAGATATCGAATGTCCACTAATTAAGTGAGTTACTGACAACTCATTTAATTAATATCTAAGTCCAAGCGTAGTACCACTCAACCTTATCGTCATGTCGGACTAAGTCCACCTGCAAGGTTTAACATGACAATCCTTATGAGCTCCTCTTGGGGACATTATCAACCTAGTATCTCTAGGACACAGTTTCCTTCTATAATCAACAACACACACTATAAGTGATACTATTTCCCAACTTATCGGGTTTATTGATTCATCGAACTAAATCTCACCCATTGATAAATTAAAGAAATAAATATCAAACATATGTGCTTGTTATTATATTAGGATTAAGAGCACACACTTCCATAATAACTGAGGTCTTTGTTCCTTTATAAAGTCAGTATAAAAAAAAACGACCTCTAATGGTCCTACTCAATACACTCTGAGTGTACTAGTGTAATTATATAGTCAAGATAAACTAATACCTAATTACACTACGACCTTCTAATGGTTTGTTCCTTTCCATTTTAGTCGTGAGCTACTGTTTATAATTTATAAGGTACTGATAACATCATCTTCTGTATGTGACACCACATACTATGTTATCTACAATATAAATTAAATGAACAACTACAAACAAATGTAGACAATTTGACCAAATGTGATTCTTTATTCATAATGAATGTTTACAAAGCTTAGGCTTTCAGTATACACTCCAACAGGAACGGTTCACCTTGGGCTCCAAGAATCTGGATCTGATTCTTGGAAAACAGCGAGCCGTTTACAACAGAACTGGACTTGGATATAAAACTAAAACAAAATACAAATCATATTTATCGCTAGTTAATAGAAATAATAGAAAAATTGTCCAAGCATGGGTGCCAAAATCCAACTTGGTTAATCAAGTTGGAAATGGTCTCTATTGGGTCTCCAAGGATCAAGTCTATTACCTTGATAGACCATATCGAGGCTATGATCCAAGGGGAGCTAATAGAACAATAATATTAAAAACATAATTCAAATTAATATTCAAAATTAAAAAAATTCAATTAAAAATTCAAAATTAAATTAAAATTTCAAAATTCGAAATTAGTTATTAAAATTAAAATTCAAAATTCGAAATTTATTATTAATTATTAATTATTAAAATTCAAAATTTGAAATTAGTTACTAAAATTCAAAATTTGAAATTAATAACTAAAATTCAAAAATTCAAATTCGAAATTAATTATTAAAACTTAAAATTCATATTCAAAATTCGTAATTAAAACTTAAAATTCATATTCAAAATTCGTAATTAAAATTTAAAATTCAAACTCAAAATTCGTAATTAAAATTTAAAATTCAAATTCAAATTCAAAAATTTGAAATTAATTATTAATCAAATAGTAGGAGGGTCCAGAATAGCTGGCAACTCCGAAATCTATTTACCCGACAGGGTAACCGAACTTAATCTACCCGAAATGGGTAAACAAGAGTAGATTACCTGGATGGGTAAATAAGGATAGATTAAAAAGGGTTAAATTTTAACTTGAAGCACAGTGCTGGTGAAATTTTTGGATGATAGTACGTTGGGAAAACTTGGGCATCGCATGTCTAGGAAGATATGGCTTCGACCTGGTGCATTTGGCCAAGTGGAACTAACCGAAGCTACCTTTAAATGGATCCTAACTAGTTAGACCAAGGTTCAGTATTAAGTTCAATGGGTAGGACTATTTGGAAAACCTCAAAGGCATGGTTACTTTAATGAGCTCCTTGTGACTCACCATAGCCCAGAAGTTTATCCAAAGAACGCTTACTTGTTGAACCCAAAGCTAAACCCAAATCTAACATAAAGTTAAACAAAACCCTAAAAATTGAACTAACTCATCTCACAACAATTATAGGGTTCCCTGATTGAAAATTTAGATCGGGTGAGATGACTAGGAAATTAAAATTAAAATTGACTTAAATCAAGTTAATTCAACTAAATTATTTCAAAAATCTTTTAAACTCAATTTCAAAATTATTTCAAAAATCTTTTAAACTCAATTTCAAAATTATTTCAAAATTATTTCAAAAATCTTTTAAACTCAATTTCAAAATTATTTTAAAAATATTTTAAACTCAATTTCAAAATTATTTCAAAATTATTTCAAAAATCTTTTAAACTCAATTTCAAAATTATTTCAAAAATCTTTTAAACTCAATTTCAAAATTATTTCAAAATTATTTCAAAAATCTTTTAAACTCAATTTCAAAATTATTTCAGAAATCTTTTAAAACTTATTTTAAAATCTTTTAAAAATTATTTTCAAAATCATTTAAAAATATTTAAAACTTATTTAAAATTCTTTTAAAAATTATTTGAAAAATCATTTCAAAATTATTTTAAAACTTAATTTGATCATTTCAAAATCTTTTGAAAAATCATTTGAAAAATCCCTTGAAAAAATTAATTTCAAAAAATTATTTGAAAAATCATTTGAAATATCCTCTGAAAAATTATTTCAAATCCTTTTCAGAAGTTATTAAATTCTTTTAAATTCTAAACTCAATTAATTTTTAAATCTTCAAAATAATGGTCACCTATTTGGAATTCTAACTGATATTTTCAATGTTGTAAATTAAAGTAAATTCCATCTCACACTCACTCATATGCTAAACATGCTTGTTAATCTAGAATGAGTGAGATGGAAAATTAGGAAAATAATTTTTTGACCTCTCATGCTTAACTCCTGAACTCAAAAATTTATTAAGGCATTAATTAAGGGGGAGTGATTTTGAGTCAGTTTTAAAATTAGTTTTTCTTTAAAAATTTTGACTTGACCTAAAAATTAAAAACTAGTTTTGGCATATCTTCGAAAATTCAAGCTATTTTTTAGCTTTAAAATTAAAATTATTTATGACCTGACCTTCAAATTATAACTCCTCTATAAGCTAAATGTTTTCAAAGCTAAGTACTTAATTAAGTTTTCTCTAACTAAACTTAGTTAAAATTATCTTCTAAACTTAGCTAATTGGCAAGATGTTCTCTAGAGGCAATATTAAAGTTTAAGTATGCTTGTACTTAAGGGCTCTGATACCTGATCAAAACCAAATCTTTACTCATGCTTGGACTTTAGGGCTCTGATACCTTACTAAAACAAAATGGCAAGCTATTAAACATTAAGGTTATCACTTCTCCTTTGCCTTAAGTATTCTTGAAATTCATTTCAAAGCAGCTTTCTCAAAAACTTTCTCCAAATTTAAAACTTTCAAGTGTCCTCTATTCTGAAAATCCTTTTTAAATCTTGTTAGAAAGTTATTTAAGCTGAAATCTTTTCGAAAATTCGTTAAGTTAAAATATTTTCTGCTAAATTCTGTCTTGAAAAATTAAAGTTTTTCAAAACTAGCTCATTTTTTATATATGGCAAAGGGGGAGAGTAGAGAAATTCAAAGAAAGAAATAGAAATTCAAATTAAAAAAAAAAGGAGTAGAGAAACTCAAAGAAAATATTTTAAAGGGAGCTTGTATTAAGGGGGAGCTATGTTTATGCTTATCTTGCTATCACGCTTATCTTGTGTCTTGTGCTTATACATAACAGCATATTTCTTTTACTTAACATTGAATTTCGGTTGCCATTATCAAAAAGGGGGAGATTGTTGGTGCGGGAAGCATCCGACGATCGAACCTTAGTTTTGATAATGGCAAAGGATTCAAAGTTAAGCTTGTGGTGATCTAACATGTTGAATAAGTGTTTCAGGAAAGTCCTAGCTGCGGTTAGGCAAAGGGAAAGTAACCTTAGGTCCTAGGGGGCGGTAACCCTAGGTGAGGGAAAACCCTAAGGGGTGGTAACCTTAGGTCCTAGGGGGCGGTAACCCTAGGTGGAGGAAAACCCTAAGGGGCGGTAACCTTAGGTCCTAGGGGGTGATAACCCTAGGTGGAGAAAAACCCTAGGGGGCGGTAACCCTAGGTCCTAGGGGGTGGTAACCCTAGGCGAAAAGTCCAGTCGGTCTGGAGGACCGGACTGGCATCAGGTAATCTCTCCTGAGGGGAGTAGGTGAGGACGCGTTCCCCGTAGAGGGAACAGTAGGCGTCGGGTCGACCTAGGGTTTCCGGTTGGGAATCCGAAGTCAGACTCGGACAGTCCGAAGACTGTCAGTTATTCCTTACTGTGTTTTATCATATTCTAACACTGTCTTGCAGGGGATTTTGCTCGGACTAACCTGGTTTTGCAGGTGAGGAACCTGCTGGAAAAAGGTGGTCCGGGCGCCCGGGATCCATCCCGGGCGCCCGGAGCTCCAGGCGCCCGGAACAGGTCTGGGCGCCCGGGACCAAGTTTTATCCCTGCCGCGACTTCGCCGTGTGGAGCATCCTGGTTGGTTGGCCACGTCACACTCCAGGCGCCCGGAAGGGATGCAGGCGCCCGGAATGTCATATAAAAAGAGGGTCGAGGGTGCAGCCAAAGGACAACACATTCTAAGCTTTCTTCTGTGAAGTGCTGCCAACAAGACGACCTTGAAGTGCTACTACTCAACGTCGACAACCCGAAGCTCAGACTTTTCGATCTTTTGTTGTCGGTATTAGTTTACTTATTGCATTAATTGTAATTCAAATTGTAATCTTTCCGATATATAGTTGTTGCCCACCGAAAGCGGTCAAGGACCGCGGGCCTTCGAGTAGGAGTCGTCATAGGCTCCGAACGAAGTAAAGCACCTGCGTCTCTGTGTGTTTGATTTTACTTTCCGCTGCGTTTCTATTCTGTGTTTTAAATCGTTAAAATAGCCACGAGCGCTATTCACCCCCCCCCCTCTAGCGCTTTCGATCCATCAGTTATACCCTCCCCTTTGCCTCCAAACTGCGAGAACACCAACATCAACCCGACTACCGTACAGCTTCAGAGAAACTTGGTGGAGTGCACCTTCACTTATCTGTGATTATGCGAGAGGGTTTTTTACATATCTTCGGGCTTAGCCCGATCCCCGTGGCTATAGGAGCCCCTTTTGGTAAGACCGCGCATCTTCTTCTCCCAGTCTTCACTAACTGAGGTATTTTCCCTCCTATTTTGTAGAAACCGCCATGTTTCGCGCTTTCTCGACCGACTCTTCTAAGCTACCCAGTAGCATTTTGAAGAACCTAGGAGAGGAGATCACTAAGGGTTTAGCAACCTCTTCTGTGCCCCCAAAAGTGAACCAGCGGGAACCTTGATCCAACTCCCTGCGGAACCTGAAACCTCTGAAGCAGGTTCTATCCCTGTAGAGCCGCCCGAGGAAGAGCGGGTCCCTTCTCCTCCCCCCAGATAAGCGCCTACGTCTTCAACGCAAGAGGAAGAGAGTCACTCCCTCCGTCCAATCATCTCCCTCTCTTCCTCCCTCTGGACGAACTTCTTCCAAGACCTCCAAAGCTAAGACAAAAACTCCCTCTCGGGCGTCTTCTCCTCTCGCTCTAGAAGTCGCAGCTTCTACTCCAGCACAGGCTATGGCTCCTGAGCAGGCAGTCACAGCTTCTACTCCAGCACAGGCTGCGGCTCCCAAGCAGGCTAGTTACCCAGCTGGAGACCAGCCCAAGGGTTCTTCGACCCCTTCTGTCCCCCTTCCCACAACTACTTCAGATCAGGCTCCTTCTCGTACCAAGGAGCGGTCCAAGAATAGATACACCTTTTCTTCTTCCTTTCACTTACCCTCCATAGCTAGGCTAGACTCTGTACCTGAAGACGGTCCCTCCTCTCTCTGTGGTCAAGTTCAGCTGCATGGGGCCTTAGCTACTTCTTGGCAAACAACCAACGAGCAATTTTGGGAGGGCTCGTTGTTGGAGGGGACAAATCTGTTTTCTCAGCACATATTATCGGTGAGTCCTTCTCTCTCTCTTTTCGAGATTTGGAGTTATTCTTAACTTATCTTTATTCTGTACAGACCTGTTCTGTGGGCTTAAGTCTTTCTCATGTCGTGGCCGGTTTGCAACGAGAGAACGAGTCCTTGAAGGCTCGTATACAGGAACTGGAGCTACCTATAACCCAGCGGAGCGTGCTTAATCCCACAGCTCCTGGTGATCCTGTGCAATCCTACTTCCATCCAGCCGGGGATTCCACTCAATCAGCTCGGAACTTAGCCCATGTAACGTCCGAAAAAATAAAGACTCTGGAAAAGGCCCTAAAAACTAGTAAATCCCAGTTGAAATCAGAGGGGCAACGTCGTATCCAGATCTTGGCCGATCTGGATGAGAAAGAATCGGAGGTGGCCACTCTTTCTGAGCAGCTGAAGACCCTAGAAGAGTCTTATGCCGCCTTGGAAAAAGACTTGGCGACCACCCAAGTGAACCTAGCCGCCAGCGACGACCGAAAGGCGGCCCTCAAAAGCCAATGGGAGGCCGGGAAGGACACTATCCAGTCCCTGTAATCAGATCTTCTCAAGGCTAAGGGGGAGGCTTCCAACGCTGTACAAGAACTAACGCTGGCGCGGGCTGATGGAGATAAGGCTAAAGGAGAGCTAGCTGACTACAAGGCGGGGGAGATTGGCCGCCTGAAGGCGTACCGAGTCACTTATGTCAAGTCCACCACTTTTGGAAAGAAGATAGGCAGTTTGATTGACACGGTGCTATGTTATGGCGGCGTGGGTGCTGTACGCCAACTATTCGAGCAAGGCTTCCTTCGATCTGCTCCCCCAGATAACTTTCTGAATAGGACCTGCCTCCTGGAAGAGCTCCCTGCTGAAGCTTTTCCTTCCTTCGATGACGACGATAACTTTGTATCCCCTTCTGTAACTTGATAATGAACTAAGCTTAGGTTTAAGAGCTCCTTGGTGGACTCGTAAGGCCCAATCTGATTGACTTTTTGTGGAGGTAGGACGCTAGCAGATGAAACTCTACTTTGCTATTTGCCACAAAGTCGGCTTGTTCCTTCTTCGTCCATTGATATTTTTCCTTGCCCTCGGGTGCTTCAAAACCGAATTCCATTATTAACAATAAATCGAAGTCTATTTTGAAAAATATCTCCATTCTCTTTTTCTAGCTCATGAACTCCCCCTCAAACTTTGGTGGGTAGATGCTTGGTTCGGCCATCTCGTGTGCTTTATTTGGCGGTTAGTCCTCCTGAAGCATCATAGCTCTGATACCACTTGTTAGGACCCTTGGCGGCCGGCTAGAGGGGGGGTGAATAGCCCTACACAAAAACAAAACAAACGAAAACCTTTCTCGAACTTATAACTTAATTAAAACACTTGCATAAACATATAAAGAAATAATGAATCAGAAAGTCAAGGCTCAGCTGATTTACTTAGTTACAATCAGAGAGGTTGTTAATCCAAGATAGATGAAAAATTGCACTAAAAATCTCCTTTGGGTGGAGAAGACTTTTACAGCAATGAACGCACAGAATCAGAAAGCTAAATAGAAAAAGCATACAAGTGTCGTTTCATAATTTCTTGTTATTCTTAGCTTCTAAGAGCAAGGCTATTTATATAGCCTTGCTCGGGGCACCTAGAACCGTTCCAAGAACTTAAAATGGAATAGAATTCTATCCCCGACGTAACATTCAAACGTCACATCAAAATGACTAAGAATCAGGTTCCGGGCACCCCAGACTGGTCCGAGCGCCTCAAAGGTTGAAAGTCAACATTTTGTTGAATTTTTCTCCAGGCCTCTAGCTTCGGCTCCACTCACTTCAATCCGGGTCTTCTGCTTCGGCTCCACTTGCTTGGGTGATTTCGGCCATTGAGAATAGGGCTCACCCGAACCCAACTTCTAACATTCTCGAGCAAACTTTCGCTCCGGCTTATCGTCCCTCGGAATCACTGCTTACTTCCTTTTCGTCTGCCAACGTACTCTTCTATAGCTTTTCGTCCCTCGGACAGCTGCGTCTTTTGCTCCTCGAGCAATCTTCCGCTCTGGCTTCTCATCCCTCGAAAACACCGCACGCTCCCTTCTCGTCCACCGGTGTACTCTTTCATAGCACCTCGTCCCTTAGATGCACCAAGCCCATCGACTCTCTCTCGTGCCGTCCTTCTCGCTAGCTGCGTCTTTTGTTCGACTTCCTGTACTCCTAAGTTCCTGCACACTTAGACATAGGGTTAAACACAACAGGACCTAACTTAACTTATTTGATCACATCAAAACTACCTTGGGGTACCAATATGTCGAACTAGCCCTATTGGCAGACCATCAAATAGAAAAGGAAAGTAGCTCAGAAATGAGCATCAATAAAGGGGGAGGATCCTGAGGAGAAAGCTGTGATGAAGGAGGAGCATCAGAATACGAGGTAAGTGAGGTACATGCACTATCTCCCAAACAATCTTTCAATTTTATTAAAATACTTTCAAAGAATATAGTACAACTAGAAAAAAATGCTAAGATAAAAATGACCTTAGCCAATTCATATCCCTTAGAAATGTATGATAATTTAAAAATAAAAAATAAAAGATTGAAAATACAAATAAAAAATTGAAAAATGACCATGCATGTTCAAACGATTTTAAATTTAGAAATTATGATAGAATCAACTGGTAGATAAGAAATCACTAAGGACAAATTAGAAAAGTCTCTAGAAATTATGTACCTTTAAAATTTTAAATATATCCAGTATGAAGGAACCTATATTGGGTTCCAAAATCTTTTTTAGATAAAATTCTACTTTTTTAATTATTAGGATAGAAATTGTCTCAATTAAAAAAGTATTTTTTTTATTTTTCTATTTATATTTCGAGTTGAAAATTTTTCTTATACTATTTGATGATTTAATTTACAAATATAAATTTTTTCATATTTTTTTTCATGTTGAGTTATTTTTCTTTAAAAACAATATACTTTAAAATTTAAAATTATTTCATAGACTTAAATTTTGAAAATTTTATTTTTTGTGATAAAATATAATATTATCTGTCAAAAGAAATATTTTTTGAGGTTTTTTAACCATTAAGCTATTTTTTGTGAATTTATTAACAAAAATGATACTATAAAAATTAAAAATATTTTTTTGGTGTCTTTTTGATAACTTTTATTTTCCTGTGATGAAACATGATATTCTCTATAATTAAAAATATTTTAAAATTTTTTTTGAATAATGTCTGAATTATTACAAATGATTTTCTGAAAATATAATTATTAATATTAAAAAAATAAAAAATAGAAATTTTGAAACTTTTATTTTTCTACCATTAAACAATATGTTTTACACATCCAGAAAAAATAGTAGAAATTTTAGAGTTGAAATTTTTTTTAATGATTTAATTTTAAAAATTTGATTCTATAATAAAATAATTTATTTCTTTTCAAATAGAAAGTATTTCTTCGTGTGAATTTTTATATGAATCTAACATTGTCTGGTTGAGGTTGAGAAAATTTTTCAATGTTTTTAAAAAATAAAAAGTAATTTTTAAAATTAGTTTTTTTCAACACAGACCATTAATCATTAAAAATATAACATGTTTACAAATTATTTCTGAAAAATATTAACTTACTGATAATCATTGTTATATACCCCTAGAAAAATTCCTCAAATTTTTCTAACAGTTTACTTTATTTTTTCAAATTATTTATTTGTTAGTGTATTTTTCCCAAATTTTTTTGATGTGATCAAAAGAGGAGAAATATGTAAAAGTTAAAGGGGATTAAGGATTAAGGGGGAGTTAGGAATTTTTTTTTCTTATCATTGTAAAATTCTTAACTTAGTTATTTCATTGAATTGCAACTTTTTTACATAATCATGTTATTACTTCTTGTTTAACCCTAACTTTAATTTGGATTGATGCACATCAAAAAGGGAGAGATTATAAGTATCCCATAATAGCTTTGATGTGGTCAACCAAGTTAAGTTAGGTCCTGTGTATTTGATCCTTGTGTCTAAATGTGTAGGAGCTTAAGAACATAAGAAATCGAGTGGAAGATGCAGCTAGCGAGAAAGATGACACGGGAAGGGAGTCGACGAACTCGGTGCATCTGAGAGCCGAGGTGTTGCGGAAGAGTACACCGACAGACGAGAAGAACACGTGTGGCGATCCGAGGGACGAGAAGCCAAGGAGGAATGCTGCTCAAGGAGAAGGTCGGAGTTGGCTTCAGGTGAGCTCAACTCCGATTAGCCAGAGCATCCCTCACACGAAAAGATCAGAAAGGAGCTGATTTGCTGTATGAAAGGCACCTTCCATGGCTTCGAAGGCGCCTTCGATGAACAATGTGAATGAGTCTTCCAAGCCATTGGAGGCGCCTTCCAGTGACCATTAGCGAAGATAAAGTTTTATCTTCGCACAGATAAAACTTGCCACGTTGGAGGCTCCTTCCAGCCTATTGAAGGCACCTTCCAACCTCGAATAGAATTTTCTAGGGGCAATAAAAAGACCCATGGAGCTAACAAATAGAAAATAACTTGAACTATAACTCTTGTACTCTTTTCTTGTCTATTTCTTGAGTTGTTAATGTCTATAAGAGGTTTCTCCACCTGCAACGAAGGAGATCTTCTAGTGCATTTCACTACCTTGGATTAACAACCATATAGGTTGTAACTAAGTTAATTTCTAGCTTTCTTACGTCTTTCTTTTAAGTTGTTTTTTTTAGTTTTATTATTGTTATTACAATTGTGATACTAATTGAGTCCAAAGAATGAGAAGGGGATAAATTTGTTTTATAGGCAATTCACCCCCCCCCCCTCCCTCTTGTCGGCCTCGCTGCTCCAATAGTAAAATCCAAGTGTTAGCATTGGTGAGTCTTCACTTCAAGATATCCGCTACAAATCATCATCAACGAATCCATTGAAGTTATTCAACCCCCCTCTAACTCCCGGAGTGTCCTAATAAGTGGTATCAGAGTGAGATTGTTCTTCATTAGACTAATCACCGAGAGATTAACGAGCTAGAGGAAGAAGAAAAAGTTTTGAAGTGAAGTCTTAATTTCAAAGGTCAAAGATTCACCATCAAGAAGCTCAACTTCAAATGAATTTTGAGATGGATTCGGATACAATATCTTAGCACCTCCACCCTATGGAATTGGGAGTTTCGACCTTTGGAAATCAAAGGTTGAAAAATTATTTATGATAGAGATAGAGCAATGGTTTAATCTAATGGAGGGCTTTGAAGCTCCAAGAGACTTAAAGAGAAAATGGACCGAGGAGCAAATCAAGAGATGCGAGGCAAACAACAAGGTAACCAAAATTTTGATTCATTTATTGTCAAGCTCTATTTTATGCAAAATTGGAGAATACAGGATGCAAATGAGTTATGAAGGAAATTGGCCAAGCTCCATAAAGATCCCTCCACTTTGACAAATCAAGACAAATCCAAAGATAGAGAATCATTGGATCAAGAGGAAGAGAATTCAGAAGTTGAAACATGTTTAACATCCGAAGAAGAAATTCAAGATGTATTTACCTCAAGGATTGAGGTGGAGCATAGATCATTGACATCGGAACAAGAAAAAACATCATCATCATCCGAAGTTAATGAGGAAGAAGAATGTGTCATCTCTACAAGCAAAGGTATAAAAATTTTAATTTGTCAAAATAAAGATCATATCATTTGCTTTGAGTGTAGGAAAAAATGACACTATAAGAGCAAGTATCCTAAATTGCAGAAACAGAAGACTCGAGTGACACCCAAGGTGAAGGAGAAGTCAAAGAGGGTCTTACCTGTGATATACAAAGGGAATGAGCACATTGTGTGCTTCACGTGCAACCAAAAGGGGCATTACCAGAATCAATATCCTAAGGGAAGGCATAACAAGAGAGGAAGTTCAAATCTGGGGGAGTCTCAAAGAACAACACTAAGGTACCATTAGTTAATGATATTTCTTTAAATAATTATAAAAAGCATACTAGAAATAACTTCTATCATTTTAATGTGATTTATTATGGAAATAGGAATTATGAAAAATCTAATGACAATTATAAGTTTTTTCATGCTAGAACTACCTTACCTAAGATTAAAAAGGTAGATAACAATTTATACAAGAACTTTAAGGATTTTAGATATGTGTCTAAAAATAAGAATATCCAAGGCAATAATAGAAAATCAAAATTTGAAGATTTAAGGATAGAAAATAAAGTCTTGAAGTTAAAGCTTGATAAATTAGAGAAGACCATTAAAAAAATAGCAATTAGTGTCCAAGGGCCTAAGAAGCAAAACCTAGGTTTAGAAGAACAAGATTCATTCAATGGTAAGAGAGGTTTGGGATACAAACCAAAGACCAAAAAGAATGTTTCATCTTATCATAGAGTTCTATATAGTTATGGAACCAACCTTAAGTCTAAGAGTCAAACCAAGATTACAAGGAAAATTATCTCTAGAGTTAACCTTGAGAAGATCAACATGGTTAAGGCTTCTAAGAAGCCTAAGAAAGTCATTAAGAAGGTTATAAGGGAGGGTATCCCTAGAGTTGACCTAGAAGAGACTAGTGTGACTAAGTCTTCTAAGAAATCTAGGAAGGTTATTAGGAAGATATCAAGGAAAGTTATCCCTAATGAGTAATTAGAACACCCAAGGAGCACCAATAGATTTTAGATTCCTAAAAGTGTGTTCTTTACACCTTAGATGGATTTAGAGTGTGTCAACTCTAAATGGAAGGGTGGTTAACCCAACTGTGACAAAGTTTGCACTTTGGGGCATTTTCAAGGTAATGTTACACCTTGAAAATAAAGGTTTAAATATTTACTCTTGAAGAGTAAAAGTGTACTAATATTTTTGAGGAATAAATGATTAAATTGACACAATTTGATTAAAAGTTAAAGAAATGTCAAGTTGAGATTTTAGCATTTTCTTAGGGAGATAACGACAACCTAGGCTTATTTTTAATTTAGTGATTAGTTAACTGATACTTAGAGAATCTAGGGATTTTATTTATGCTAAAATTATTATATTTTGTATGCCCTATCATATGTCATGATATCATTGCCTTTGCATTTATATTTTTATGAAAATATCATATGTCATGCTATACATGCATCATTTAGATATGTTAGCTTTCTTTTTGGAAAGATACATTTGATGTATGTCATAATCATTTTCATGCATTATTTTTAATTACTTGAAATTAAGGGCAATGACATCAATTAACATCCTAGGTTGGATGATTAAAGTTTAAATAGTTAATTAAAAATACATGATCCCTTAGTTTTAAGGAAAATCCATTTTACATCTCGCAAGACCATAGATTTGACTTGTATGTGTTTTTGAGATACATTCGATACAAGTGAGATATTAGAAAGATGCAAAAAAAAACTCAAGATGTTGATTTAGTGCATCCTTTTGAGTTTTGGTTTCACCAAAACAAGAGATTATGTGAAGTCCAATAATTGGGAAAGCAAGTGTACAAGTCATATGCATTTAGCCCAAAGAAAATGGTTGAAAATTTATTTTAAAAATAATTTTGGACAACCTTAGTGAAGCCTATCTTTTGATAAAAATCACCATTGATTAGTTGGATACAAAGCAGAGTGAAACATTGAAGTTTTCAATGATTTCCAATTTTATATCAATCTTTGAAAATGAGAGTTCTTTTTATAGAAAATTATTTTTCCTTGATAGTACATGACATAAGTAATGTCTATGTAAAATTTCATGATTTTTCGATAATCATAGAATTATTTATGATTTTTAAAAATTAAATCTAAAATTATTTTCAGGAATCAAAAAATTCAGATATGCGTAATTGATTGGTTCAATCAATTACCACAACCCAATCAATTAGGGCAATCAATAGAGGTAATTTTTGTGAGCATAGAGGCTCGCAAAATTGATCAAGTGATATATCAAGCAGTAATAATTGATTAGAGCAATCTATTGGCACACGGTAATTGATTGAATCCCAACTTCAACCGATTTAGATAGACTGTAATCGATTGGTAGTTGAAATCAATCAATTAAAATGTTGTTTTTGGCTAAAATGGTATGATTTCAATCCATTAAGCCATGTTTAGCCGAGTTAATCATCCCTAACCCAAAGAAATGCCTTGACAAATATTTAAGGGTAATTTTCTTGATAAAAATAAGAAAGAAATGGTTAAAGAAGACTAATTTAGAGTTTAGGAGGAGGTTTGTATTCAATATTAAATTTTTAACCACAAAATTTTAATTTTGGATTTACTAAAAGTTTAGGAACTCCAAATCATTATTGATGCAATGACAAAAGTTTAATGCATGTTTTGAGGGGGAGGTCTTCCTTAAAAGTATAACCTTTTTTATATAAGGATGAAGAAACAACAGAAGGTAGGGAACCTTCATTGTTATAAATACTCGAGGATGAGCATTGGAAACTATGGAAGATTAGAAATTTTCATTGTGATGGAGTTATGCTCAAGGTTGAGCATAGGATACAATAAAAGGTATGAGACTTTCATTGAGTTCCTTTGAATAATTGACTCTTAAGGTTAAGAGTTTTTGATATGTGTCAAAGGGGAAGAAAATGTAGGGTTTAAGTTAGAAACTCACATTCATGCATTTTGCATGGGAATTGGACTAATATAGGTTAGCCTAACTTAAACATATTATCAATATCAAAAGGAGAGAGATTGTTGGTGCAATTATCCCTAGGTCCAAGTTGATCAGTTTGATTAAGCTTGAATGGATTTGAGTTTGAGTTTCAATGTTTGGATAATATGTGAGAAGAGGTCAAGTAGGTCATGGAAGACCAGATACTTGACTGGGAAAGTTCTAACTGGAGACTAGGCAAGACAAAGTTCTAACTCAAGGGTTAGACAAAGGTAAAGTCCAAGTGGATCAGGGAGGACCGTACGTTGGTAAAAGAAAGTCCTAACTGTGGTTATACAAAGGAAAGAAAGTCCAAGTGGGTCAAAGAAGATCGCATGTTGGTAAAGGAAAGTCCTAATTGCGGTTAGGCAAAGGAAAGTCCAAGTGAATCAAGGAGGACTACACGTTGGCAAAGGGAAGTCCTAACTGCGGTTAGGTAAGAGGAAAATCCAAGTGGATCAAGGATGACCGCACTTGGTAATCGAAAGTCCAATGAAAAGTTGTGAAAGTTCAAGTGGCTCAAAGATTGATCGGATACTTGGTTGGGAAGTCTCAATAGGTCATAGTTAACCGGACATTGGGCAAGGGTATCCTAGACTTGGATTAAGTAAGTTAGGGTTGGACAATTGATTACCCCTAGCCTAATCGATTAGGGAAACCGATTAGGACAATCCTAATCGATTGAACCAATCCATTAAGCAGTATTTTGTCACAAGAAGGAAGGATAGATTGAGACAATTGATTAACAAGTCTTATTTGATTGAGCTAATCGATTAAGGTCTTTCGCAAGAGAACAGAGAGTGTGGGAACAAGTCTTATTTGATTGAGCTAATCGATTAAGGTCTTTCGCAAGAGAACAGAGAGTGTGGGACTTGATTGGATAATCAATTAAGGCTTTCTGAATCAATTGGGATAACTTACCAATTAATTAGGGTTCCAAAAAGAACCATTCTACAGGTGTTGGACGGTCGGATATCGTGGCAATCGATTAAGGAAAAGCCTAATCTATTAAAGGCATTGAGTGAACCCTAGAAAAGGGTTTTCACCGAGATTGGAAGGCGTCGCTAATACACATTTTGGTCATCGGTTCTTGGGTGTTTGGAAGAACAAGTGCTGCTGCATTTTCTACTACCAAGAGGCATCTATAAACTACAAGAGATCAAACAAGGTGTTTATTATATTGTGTATTTGTTTTTTTGTTATATTTTCTTGTTGTTAGATTGTACGAGGTTTCTCTACGTCCAGATTATTTCCAAGAAGAAGTGTTTTTATAATAGAGTGTGTGTACTATGTGGATCCTTATAATCACCTTAATGAGGTGAATACCAAGTAAAATCTAAGTATTAGTATTAGTGAGTCTTCGCTTCAAGATATTGAAGCGATCGAAGCTATTCACCCCCCTCTAGCTCCCAGAGTATCCTAATACTGACACCAATTGTTGGTCGTATAAATCACGGAAGCTTAAGTAGTATCACATATTTTAATAATTTTCTTTAAAATTTTCTCATGTAATATCTATATTGAAAATAATAAAACGTATATAAAAATATATTGATACAATGAACGGACGTGTGGACATCTCAACTATTTTGATCTTCCTCATTAAAATGGAATGAATATAATTTTGTGATCTTTATCACAAAATAATATCTAATAAAATTCAATTGATTTAAAAATTAATTGAATGGTAGAAAACATAAAATTATAAAAGAAAATATTTTTCATTTATAATTTCTTTATCCACCCAATTAAGGATGTATAATAACTTAAAATTCAGCCTTCAGGGCGTAGCGTAGACGGTAGGCGCATGGTATTTCTGACGTAATAGGTAGGGGTCGATTCTCAGGAACTGACGACCTGGGGTTTATCCCGTCATGCGCCTATGACCTGTGTACCTGCATGAACCTCCCTCTATATCCATAGGGCCAACACTAAGGATGCCGCTAAGGTAACAAATCTACCTTTTTATAGCAACTTAAAATTCAATACAGAACAAGTGGTGGTTGATAAGGTCAAGAGTGAAGTCAAGTAAACCATAGTACAGGGTCATGAGGTATATTTGGGCCTCCCAACTTTCTCCCTCCGGAGCAATAAAACTCAGTTCGGCGGCTACTTAGCGGAGAAAGTTTCGATTAAAATTTAAGGGTGGTATAACCGATTTTTTTCAGTGGATTTTCATTAAGGCCCTTTTGACCAAGCAGATGTGGAGAATTATCCAGAATCCACAATCCTTGGTGGCGAGGGTCCTTAAAGCTCGATATTTCGAACACATGGATATTTTAAAGGCGAAGCTTGGGAATAACTCCTCATTTATACGGCATTCTCTTTGTTCTAGTAGGGATCCATTAGAAAAGGGACTGTGTTAGAGAATCGGTGACGGTGCAACAGTGGATATTTTTAAAGATAAATGAACCTCCTCACTATGCAGTAACCTTGACCCCATGATTGTCCAGCTACTCAGGCGATTCTCTCAATCCCTTTATCTAATACTACTGCTGGTCGATATACCGTACACAACGGTTACAGATGTGGCATTGAACTTGATGAGCCTCCTGCTCATCAATCGAACACAATGGTGATGCAGAATTGGTGGAGGCTGTTGTGGTCTTCATGTATTTTTGTGGCGAGTCTTTCATAATATCATTCCCACTGAATTTAATCTCCAAGGACATCACGTGCTGGTCTCTGGGTGGTGTCCATATGCAACAAATCAGAAGATTCTACTTGCCATTCTTTGTTTATTTACCCGATGGTGGAACATTTTTGGAAAAATAATGAAATATGGAATGATCTGAAGCGCTATAGGATCCATGATACAAAAGAATTGTGCTTTAATGTCCTATGTTCTAGGGATCGAAAAGGAGTTGAGGTGTTTATTGTTCAAGGTGGTAAGGTAATTACGCTCTTCCCTAGTATTTAATTTATCCTAGGATCAACATAGAGGAGGTAAATTACGGATGATTACAGTCTTTGGAATAGTGACTGACATATAAGGGAGATATTTACCTTGACTACGCTGAAATTCGAATCCTAGACAATCTTATGTGACAATATCTCATACTTTAACTATCGTACCGTCCCGATGGGACTAAGGTGTTTATTCTTCAAAAAAAAAAATGATTAACGAAGTTAGGTAACGTCAAGCCTGAGGTGACCGGTCCGGTCCCACGGAAATTTTCCACCGGCCACCAGGGTAAATCGGGAAACGTTCGCAGCCGGCAGTCCAGGAGCCCAACATCCTTTAGTTGCGTGCCTCATTTGGAAGAAAAATTCCTGGAGCTCGAACCGCGGGTATCTAGGTGACAATCTGGATGTCCTACCGCTGCACCATAGCCCCAGGGGCCAGGTGTTTATTTTTCAAGGTGGTAAAAGGCGAATACGCTCGCCCCCAGCGTCCCCACCAACCCATCCCAGAGCCAACATGAAGGAGATAAATCACGAACAGTTACTAGCCTTTGAAATAGTGACTAGCATATAAGGGAGACATGTACCTTGACTTTGTCGAGATTCGAACCCTAGATCTCATAGTGACAATACTTAATACATTAATCATTAGACCGTCCCAAAAAGACTAGGTGTTTATTCTTCAAACATGGATGGTACGGGGAGAGAGAGGTGGCATGCAGTCCATGATGGTGAGAACAAAGCGCTAAGAAATTCTTTAATTACTGCTGAAACTCTTCGGCATGAATTTCACTAGGCTGTAAAGGAGTGCTGCTTGAAGTGCCACCAACAGATCATCTTCGGCTTGATGTCGACGCAAGTTTCAGCCAAGAAGAGGGCCACTGTTGTGGTGAAGGCGGAGTTGTTCGGAATCATTTGGGCCAAGCTATGGCAGCCTTTGGCAAAACATTCCCATGGCTGGGTTAAAGACAAGGGTTCAAGCAGGTCTCAATAGTTTCTAACTCACTTTTGGCCATGCAAGTAATCCCGGAGCCATTAGTGTAGGTCCCGATGAGGACCGATCGATAAGAAGGGATGAAATACCTACAAATTACAATTAAAACTAAATTCTTTGCTGTCGTTCTTAACAAAGATGAACTCAAGTTAATTAAATAATAAAAACATAAACTAAAATAATAAGAGGTAACGAATTTTACATGATTACAACTGAAAAAGTTGTTAATTCAATTGAGGGCTTGCTTTCCGTGTCATCTTTCTAGTTAGTTACGTCTTTCGCTCAACTTTTTGTGATCATCCTAAGTTTCTACATACTTACACGCAAGGATGTGATACAATATGACCTAACTTAACTCGATTGATGATATTAAAATCATTCTGGGTACTTATAATTAGGTGATTTAAGCTATTCCGGCTTATGTGCTCAAGAGATTAAAGCTTTGATGTCTGAAATTTCTATTGTGACGATTTTCCACGTTACTCCTAACGTGGCACACTCCTTAGCTCATTTTGCTAGTTGTTCCCCTGCATCGTTTTGTTGGATGCTTGGAAAGTTTCCTAGTTGGTTGGTTGATCTTGTAATGAAGGATATTACCTATCATCAATAAAATGACATGTTCATCTGTCAAAAAAAAAATCAATAATTTTAAGTTAATAAATCTAATACTTTTACAATGTAATTCAGAGATAGTATAGAAAACTATGGACCTATAATCTCAAGATTCAATAATATTGATTAACTCTTTAATTAGTATGTCATTATCATTAATTCAATAATAGTCATTACCTATATTGTTCATAATCAAAGCAAGATATTTTCCATTAACCTTTTTAATTATATATTTTTCCTTAAGTTCCATTGATTTTCTAATAAATAATATATTTATGATCTAATCATAAATTGAGGGCTATTATTATTCAAATCTCAAATCAACACTTATGGAACAATTCTGACTTCTTTATGAAGGAATGGATTTCATCTTGTATATTCCTAGTTATTTATGTTATTAAATTTTCAATATATCAAAAATATTTGATATTACCTCATTTGTGTCATTAATTGATAAGGAAAAAAAACAATATTATAAATATGAGTCTATTAATTACTCAGATTTGATATCAATTCTAATATGACCATCATTGATTAGTAATGAATATTCTATTTATCACTAATTTTACTAGAGATTTAAAATTAATTATTTGTCAGCACTATATATTATATAAAGCACTTTCATTCCAAAAATCTCATTATTAACAATCATAATAAATTATTTCATTTGGAATGTAATGAACCACACAAGTAATTTTAAATTAAAGATTGCAACTTTAATTTCTAGAGATTTTTGATATGATTATGCATGTAAAGAATTATTATTGAAATTTTTCACAAATAAAATTAGAATATTTCTTTATGAACATATATCCCAATATTATTAACCATCAATAAATAAATCAAGATGAAGAAACTCTATCATTCTATTTGTCATCTTAATGACCCTTCTAGAATCTAGGATAGCCTCATACACTCATGAGTAATAATTGTCCACTGAAAAGGAAACAATTTGAGATACAAATTGTAGAACTCTTCACTAATTCCAAAAAAGTTAAAGAGAATGAGAGTTTTTAAAGAGTGAATAGTCAATCGAACCCAAGAATTAATGACCCATTTGCACGAGGGAGATCAAACACCGATCGAACCCTAATGACCTATTGCAAAAGCGTCATTGCATTTATCCCAGGTGAACCTCACAGCTCATTTCTAAGTTATGTGAAAGAATTAGAGGGGCATGTCATTGGAACAAATCCATCACCCTTTATTCAAAGGGGCACTCCGTAAGTAAGGACTAAAAACTTTATGTAAAAATTTAAGCTCCAATAATAAAAATCAACAAAATAACTTGAAAGATTATTCTAAAATTTGGAAATAGAATTCTCTCGACACACGTTCAAATATTGAGGATTAATCATGAAGGTAGAGTTAAGAATGAAATTTTAGTAAATTTAACAAATGGATTGCAAACATATTCAACCTTTCGTGCAAAATGTGCAAGAAATATAATTGTCATCACTAATTGCAGATTAATCGATTACACACACCAACTAAGATTCTTAATTTAATACTTGTCCAATCTAATTCAGTGCTCGAGAAAAGCTACACAACAAATAAGATCAGTGGCCAAAAACTCCTTTGTTAGAATGAGCACCCAAGCTTCCATGGAGAAAAAAACACCTCAGTAGCGAGCTTTATCTACCTCATCAAAATAAGGGTGCTCCATAGCTTTCTTAGCTGAAATTCGCTTGGAAGGCTCATACAGCAGCATCTTCTGCAAGTGTGAAGTTCAAAGAAGATCTATGTTACACAAAGAAGATAATTAAGCTTGTACAAAACTACATTTGCACTTACAGAGAGAAGATCTAACCCACTGGCATCCAGACCAGGCACTGCTGATGAGAGATTCTTAGGACTCCACTGAGGATACTCATGCCAATTTGCTAGTTTACTTACTCCTGGCCAGATTTGTTCACTTGGTGTGCCAAGTAACCTGTATCATCATCGATGTGGTTACCAACTTAGCCTAGAAATCTAACAGAATTACAAGCTTCTGATTGAGAAATAAATTTACCTGAAGATGTGAAGAAGCTGCTGTAGCTCAGAGTCACCAGGAAAGAGCGGGTTAGTTGTGACTAGTTCAGCTACAATCGAACGATAGTTTCAATGTTATTTTAATGAACTTCAATGTTTCTTATACAGAGAAAAATAGTTTCTTACCGAACACACAGCCAACTGACCACATATCGACTGGTGTCGAATAGTGTGTGGCGCCAAGCAGCACTTCTGGAGCTCGATACCAAAGAGTGAGGATCTGAAACAGTTTGGTTGTAAAATAAAGATGAGGAACTTGTGAAAAGTTGCAACTCTTTCAATTCCACAAGAAAATTGCAATTTTTTCCACACAATAAGACCTCGTGGGTGTACTTCTTGAGGGGGATAGTGAAAGCACGACTAAGTCCGAGATCAGCAATTTTTAGCATCATCGTCTTGCGATCCATTAAAAGATTGTGGGGTTTAAGATCTCTGCATAATTAAGCAGCGGATGTTTCAACAAGATCTCATTTTTAACGTACTGAAACAAATAATAGCTATATAGTTTATTTTTCCTTTCAACCTGTGCAAGACTCCATGACCGTGACAGAAAGAAATTCCTTTGCAGAGTTGATACATCAAAATCTGAAGGAAGAAACCTTATGAGAATCTAATACAAATATCATACACGGGAATTTCCCAAACATTTAGTCCCCGATCTATAATGGAAACAGAGAAATTCTGCCCCCAAAATCATAAATTGACGTACGATTGACAGGTTTTGAAGAAATTTTCCAAGGGACAGAATAATCGCGAAGTTCGCGAAACCGCTGGGTAACAAGGAGATCAACAAGTTTGGATGCAATTGTATTTAGTAAAAAATACGGTTTTTTTACCTTGACAGTCATTGCTGGCATCAATTCATGACTCTGACGAAAACTTCTGATGTACTTCTTAAGATCCGTGTCCATGTACTCAAAGACAAGGTACAAAATGGTTTGCCCCTCCTTATTCTGGTCTTGCTTCAGATCCAAAAGCCTGGAATCGAAGGCCCGAGCAAACAAATCGATGAAAATAGTCCCCAAAAACGGATTTTTTTTTTTCTCCCTTTCAAATTTGTTCGTTAATTAGATTAAGGAAGAGACACCTGACAACGTGCGGGTCGATGGAGAGCATGCGGAGAAGGGAGACCTCTCGGAGCGTAGTGGGAGGTACGCCCTCATCGTCCTCAGGGAGGCGGGTCTTCTTGAGGGCGACGATCTTGCCGCTTGCCTTCTCCCGAGCCTTATAGACCTTGCCGTACGTCCCTTCGCCCACCTTCTCAAGCTTCTCGTACGCATCCATCGCCTGACTTTGCTGGCCGTCGACCGTGATCGCCATGCCTACTCTTCGTCTTTACTTCTTGGAGTAAACTAGGGTTTGTTCATTTTATAATGTCGATCGGAACGAGAAAATAGCCGTTGGCTAACGGGCCTATGGATATTGAATTTGAAACATTGCAGGGGCCACCTTCCCCATGTAACCTAAATTATTTTGTAAAAAGTTTTTATTTTAAAATAAAATAATTTGTAAAGAGTTGTATTTCGAACAATAAAGTCTCATTTAAAATCAGATTTCATTTCCTTCTGGATTTTCGTAATCCTATTTAAATTCTTTATTTTTTTACACATAATTATCTGAGAAACTTTAAGAACTTTTTTAGAAAAATAAAAAATATTTATATCTTAGAGTTTTAATCTATTGTTTTTTTTGATAAATGTTTAATTTCTAAATAATTTTGTCCAAGGAAAAAAAATATTTAGATTTAAATTTATGTTTGAGGAAAATAAATATAGACTTTGTTTATTTGGGAGGAAAGAAATAAAAACTATAAAAAAGTTTCCATCCTCCGCTTACTGAGGTTGCTTGCGGTCGAAGGCAACGCGATTCTATTATTTCCCTTCCTTCCGTGTCGAACTTTTTGTTTTCTCTGCACTCAACATCTAGCATTGGGCAGTTCTCAGACAATAAGTTATATCATATATTTTGTTTCATGATTTTCTCTAACAATCATAAAAACTTTTTTTTATTACGGTCAAGTATAAAAAATTCAATGTATAATCTTACATTCAATATGTATTTCTAAATAATCTAATTTTTAAATTATTTAACTATTTAATTTTACCAAGTTCAATATTAATCAAATTAGTCAATAAGATATTATTTGTAACCAGTAGTTTTATTGACAGCTTAATTGGTTATATTTTCTCCGTAAAATAGATTAGATTGATATTATTTTGGATACATCAAAATATTTCGATTCAATCTAAATTGAAATAGAGATAAGTACGAATATCCTTATGACATAATTCAAAATTTTTATGTGGCATATCATGAGTATTCTCTTATTTATGTACGGTCTACTATTTAGATAGGATGTTACTAATAAAATAAATGAAATAGAAGAAAGGAGAGAAAGTGACTAAGAAAGTGAGATAGAAATTACTTTCTAAAGGAAGAAAGACTAAAATAATAGAATAAACGGTTAAAAAAAAAATCTTCCTTTATTGGGAAGAAAAAGGAGGATTTCTTATCCTTTCCTACGGTTTTTTTTTTCATCATCAATTTCTTTCGATCATCTTTTCCTCTTTCAAAGTAAAGGTAGCCTCAATTAACACTAAAGCTAGATCATAAGTTGAATGGGCACGATATGTGTTTGAATTGGCTCCATTATTGCTATGTTGGATCAACCACGATCGAACTCGTCTCAATTCAATTTTAGGGTTCAACCTATCTTGAGCTTGAATTTGTGAAATCTAGATTATGTTTGGTCTAGTTTGAATCAAATCAATTTTAATTTTAAAAATAATTAAGGAATAAAATATTTTTAAAATATAGATAATTTTGACTAAATACAATATATTTTTAGTAAATAAATTAAAATGAAAAATATATTTATGTTTTTATTTGTATCTAATATTTTAACACCTATAGAAATTTTCCACTAACTATCATAATAAATTTAAAAGCACTCAAAGAGACTCATCCTATTAGGACAGGATAAATTTAAATATCTATACAATAATATGATATTATTTACTTTGGGTCTAAGCCTTCATGGTTTTGATTTTCAGTTTTACCCAAAAGGAATCATACCAATGGAGATATCTTTTTCTTATAAGTTGATAATCTTTCCCATATGTTTTTTCGTGTGAGACTATATTTGCATCCTTGTAACTCCTTATAAGTCCATGATCCCCCCTCAGAAGAAGGACCACAGGAACCCCCTCAAGCGAAAAAATCTATCCGTTTGACGTATGATCCTTGACCCACCAGGTCTTCTTGCCCTTCGATGCAACTAACCTACTTGATCTTTCTTCCCCTTGGTCCATCCGATCTACTAGAACTTCCTTACCTAGCCACAACTAGGACTTCTCTGTTAAGTTGTCCACCATGACTTTTTGTCTAGTGTCTAGTCCTCTTGATCCAGACATGGGAACCCACATTTCCTTTATTCATAGTCAATATTCTACTGACATGACTCGATTAGATCATAGTTCTTATGCACATTTGACGGTTAGATGTTTTGGCAGTCCGGACTCTAATACCAATTGTTAGGACTAAAGGAATTTAGATATCTCCACGATGATATGATATTGTTCACTTTGGGCCTAAACCCTTATGATTTTATTTTTGGATTTTACCCAATAATCCTCATTCCAATGGAGATATCTTTCCCTTATAAGCTCGTGATATTTCCCATGTATTTTTTGAAAAATTGAATAAAGATGATAAAGGAGGGGTGAATATCGTTCGTTTAAAAAATCTTTCTTTTCGTGTTGATTCGTAAAACAAATATCAAAGTAGCAGCAGAATAAAATAGTAAGAATAATGCACAAAAGATACAGTTGGTTATTTGGTTCGAAATCTGTGTCGACTCCTACTACAAGACCTGTGATCCTTCATCGTACCCTTGGGCAATTCACTAATAGTATTTTATCTGAAAACTTTGGAGAAGAAGTAACTCGTACAAATGATGTATAGGATAGTAACAAACTACTATCTTACAGAAATAATGCAAGCACAAAATATATCGATAAAGATGAAGAGTTGAAGCGCAGATCATTAGAGAAGAGTTGTAGAAGCTTGCACATGTAAATGAAGCATAGTAGTGGCAACAGCATGAACAAAGAGAATGAGAATGTTGCTCAGAAAAGTTGATCTTTGATGTTGATCTCGAGATTCTCTTATAAGCCACATTCGATCGACCAAAAAGACATTCGGTCGACTAATCCTTTCGGTCGTCTGATCTCCCTATAGGTTGACTGATCACCTAGATTTTCTTCTTCGTCGAGATCCGATCTTCGCTCCATTAAGTACATTAATTGTTCAGTCAACCATCACTTTATTCGGTCGACCAATCCCTCAAACTGCCTTCTTCATTGTGATCCAAATCTACTTTGTCATTAATGCTTTTATTGTTCAGTCAACCGATCTATGGGTGCAGTCAAATGATCATGTTGTGATACCATGTTTGTGAACTTGATCAATTTTTCCATTCTTGCATGTTTCATCAACCAAACCTCTATTCGGTTGACTGATAAAATGGTCTGATTGGTTGACTGAACCTCCTATTCAGTCGACCAAACCCTTGGTGAAATGAAGATCTCTGAGTTGTTCACACGTGGCCACTAACAGAGCCTGATTATAAGTTCTGAGTCAAAAGTTATGACCTTTGAAATTCAAGGGGTCATATGATCGTATAACACAGAGTTAGATAATAGATATTGATCCTGTAAATAGAATTAGATAATATATATTAAATATGCATGAGTATGATGTTAGTTAGAGCCCTAGAGCCAATCATTTGATGATTGTATGGACTCATGTATATCATATTCTTGTATATTAATAAAGGCATTGGTTTTTGGTTATTATGCTTATTTGTATTAGTGTCAGATAAAATAAGTATAGTAACGTCCTTGAGTAGAACGTTCATACCTATATCAATCGATTAGTTGAATCGATAGTGAGATGATATAGGGAACACTACTCTAAATCATTCCTAGTCGAGTATTAACATTCAGGGACAATGTTAATACAATAAGACTAGCATGTAGGTCAGCTCGATGACTTGATCTCACAAGTCATGGATATAGAGATATCAAGCTGACACATGGGTATGCATTAGAGAATGTATACTGAATGACCCGCCATGAGAAAGTATCATGGATCGTTATATGAGTGTCATATACTTTCTCATGTGGCTATTAGTATGACTATTAGTCCTTAGACCAAGTCACCATGGATCCCTACATAAGGAGTTATGTACTTTAGTTTCGTCAAACGTCACCCGTAACTGGGTGGACTATAAAGGCGATTACTGGGTATGTAACGAATTATGCAGAGGGATGTGAGTGATGTAGATGGGATCTATCCCTCCCATATGACGGGAGCGACATCGATATTCTTGATAGAGTGAGACCACGAAGTGTATGGCCATACCCAAATGAGTCAATATGAGATATTGAGCTCATTTGATTGAGTGAGTCTACTTGGAGTTCAAGATTTAGATTGGTCAAAGTATGACACGGTCTATGCCTCACATTGATCAATCTAGATGTCTAGGATAGAAGGGCACTTGTCATATATTGTGAGGAGTCACAATTAGTAGTCACAAGGTGATGTTGGATCTCGACATTTCTTGTAACTTGGGTAGCAATGATGTATTGCTAGATGCCGCTCATTGCTTATGTTTCTAAAGGAGTTTAGAAACATTGCCAACGTTACAAGAACCTATTGGGTCACACACAAAGAACAAGTGGATGGAGATTAGGTTCATATGATGAACCAATTGGATTGGGTTCATATGATGAACCAATTGGATTCAAATTAGACTTATTGAGTTAGACTCAATTAGATTCAATTGTTGAATGAGTCTAATTTAGATTTGATTCATTGAGTCAATTTATATTAATGAATTGAGATTTATTAAATTAAAATTGACTTGAATCAAAGGTTGGATTTAACTCAACAAGGAAGAAAATTGGTCAATTTTGACTTGACCAAATGGAAGTTGAAACATCAAGTTTGACTTGATGTATTGCCACATCATGAAGGTTGACTCATCCTACATGGCATGACTAACCTTGCCACATCATTTCCACCTCATAATGGTGTGCCACCTCATGGAGGTTACACATCTTATACCAATTAATGTGGCCGGCCCACATTAAATGAGGGGAGTTAATGTGTGTGGAGGTTTTTATTGTGTGGCAATTATGTGTGATGAATGTCATCTTCTTCCTTGAGTCTTTCTTCCTCCCTCTCTTGCTGTGGTCGTGGGTTTCATGGAGGAGAAGATGGTTGAGTTGATTCCAAGAACAAAGGAAGAGTGAAGGTCACAAAAGGAAGGATACTACTAGTGAGTGTATAAGTTTTCTTTTGTATCTTCTTCTTTTCTTCCTTTCCAATCCCATTCGAGAGCTCTAGAAAGTGCTAGCACACTTGGGGCTCTCTTCTCCATCCTTTGAGTGTGGGAGACACTCCTTGTTCGTGTGGATATCATTAGAGGAGTGTCTACGTTGACACTCTCGAGATCCGGCGTACCGTTGGACGAGCGGGATTTGCGAGGGCACGCATCGAAGGTAAAATGGTTTTTCCCTTCCTAGATCTACTGTAGATCATTGTTTATAACTCGTACATGTGTTTTCAAAAATTTTTACCTTGCACGAGATCCGTGGCTTGGGCGATTCGGGGTTTCCGCGACGCGAAAAGCGGTTTTCGCGGCCCGAAAAACCCAACAGTGGTATCAGAGCCACGTGCAAGGCTTGTACGAGTTTTAATTTTTGGTTTTTTGAAAACTAAAGTTTCTGTAATTTTCTGTAAAATTATGTTTTTATAGTTTTTATTAGTAATTTTTCCGTAGAAGCGAAGCACAAGTGTCTCGGCACTTGTAGGCTTCGGCTACCGGAAAGAATATTCCAAAACGGCTTCGTTTTGCCCCAAATCCATTTGGGACAGCGAGCTTGGGTGCCATTAGATCGCAAAGGAGAAACTCACGATGGTTAGATCGTGGGTAGGGGTACTACCCCTAACCCCGCAAGGGGATTTGCTCCGCGATTGCACCCGAAATCGCTAAAAACGAACCCGCCGGGAAGATTTTTCCGAAACGGCAATGTCTCGGCCCAAATCGTTTTGGGACAGCGTGTTTAGGCGCTGTTGGATCGCATAGGAACCCTCACGATGGTTAGATCGTGGGTAGGGGCGAAGCCCCTGGGCCCCGCAAGGGGATCCGTTCCGCGATTGCGCCCGAAACCGCTAAATGGGTCCGCCGGGAAATTTTACTTGTAAAAATTGTAAAAATTATTTTTAAAATTATAGAAAATTATGAAAATATATAATTTTGAATTATATATTAATTTTGTGATAGTCATGGCCCAAAGACCCAATTTGATTGGACAATGTGTTGTAATTCATAATACGGGCTGCGTGCCGTTATGTGATGTGCGTGCTTGTAATATTTATTTTATTATTCGCGACCTGCGCGTCGTGCCTCGTCTTTTATTCTTGTTGTAAATTAGATTTAGACTCGAATGTAACTCGAGTTTCAAATTGTAATGTACAAATTGGAGCGGTGGAGGGTCCACACGAGACGGAGTTCAGAGGCGGGCACGAGCAACACAAGGTGGTCAAAGGGAGGAGCTTGGAGAAGCTGTTGACCCTAGGTTGACCATTCGATCTTCTCATTGGCTTGAGAAGATCGTAGTAGGGCCATGACTAAATCACAAATATATTAATTAGTTAATTGCTTATGTATATGATGCATGTTTAATAAGTAATTAATTAATTAGTGCCTAACGATTTGATTAGATCTAAGTCGTGCACATGATGCACCCTTGCGATTAGATTAGATCTAAGTCATGCACAAGATGCATCCTTCTCGATTAGATTAGATCTAGATCGAACCAACTCTAAAATGCCTAACCGTGCCGTGATACCTATCACTACCTCGATCACATGTATTGTTGAATCTGCCAAAGCAGAGCAATACATATTATCTTGGTAGGGTACGGAGGGACAATCTTGGTCCCGCCTTACATGGTGAATACAAACTCAATTAGATTGAGTATTCCTAGTTACTCGGTTGGATCGAGTCAACTATAGGCATTATTCCAACGGTTGGAAAAGATAGATCAAAATCACATCTATATTAACTCTCGGGCGTATTAGCCAAAGCTAACTCGAGTTTTAATATAAATGCGGATATTGATTTTATAAACAAGAGTTGCATAGAGATGTAATTGGTAATCGTTACCTACCGATCATACTAAGCCTTGGGCGTATTAGCCAAAGCTAACTCAAGGGTTAGTATGATGTGGATCTTGTCCCACAAGAATTATAGAATTCAGTGGGAGCATCATTTAATTAAAGGCCTAATTAAATGATTTTAAAAGAATATGATATTTATTTCTGCAAATTTTCTGTTGTAGATAACCATGACGTCAAATACGAACTCTTTCTCCCTGCGTTCTGTCCTTAAGAAGGACAAGCTCAACGGAGCAAATTTCCTGGACTGGTACAGGAACCTGAGAATAGTTCTCACTCAGGAACGTAAACTGTACGTTCTGGAGCAGCCCATTCCGGAGGCTCCTCCTGCCACTGCCACGCGAGCTGACCGGGATGCTTACAAGAAGCATAAAAATGACGCATTAGATGTGTCCTGTCTTATGCTCGCGACCATGAACTCTGAGCTTCAGAAGCAACATGAGTTGATGGGTGCTTACGATATGGTTGAACATCTTTGTCACCTATATCAAGGACAAGCAAGGCACTGGAAGAGGAACTCCAAAGAATACCTGGAAGATCTTAAGAAGAAGAGAAATAAGATTTTTACTTCAGGTATACATGTTATAGAAATCAACCTCTCTATTTCTTCATCGTGGGTATTAGATATCGGATGTGCTTCGCACATTTGTACTAATGTACAAGCGCTGAGGAATAGCAGGGCATTGACGAAGGGTGAGATAGACCTACGAGTAGGCAATGGAGCACGAGTTGCTGCTATTGCTGTAGGAACTTATCATCTATCTCTTCCCTCTGGGCTTGTACTAGAATTAGATGATTGTTGTTATGTGCCTGCCTTGACTAAGAACATAATTTCCGTTTCTTGTTTGGACAAGAAAGGATTTTCGTTTATAATAAAGAACAAAAGTTGTTCCGTCTATTTAAACGATATGTTCTATTGTAGTGCACCTCTGATAAACGGACTCTATATTCTAGATTTAGAGAGCCCTATCTATAACGTAAATACCAAGAGGTTCAAGTCAAATGACATGAACCAAACATACCTTTGGCACTGTCGCTTAGGTCATATAAATGACAAGCGCTTATCCCAGCTCCATAAGGATGGTTTGCTGGACTCATTTGATTTTGAATCATATGAGATTTGCGAGTCATGCCTACGAGGTAAGATGACCAAGACTCCCTTTAGTGGGCACAGCGAGAGAGCGACTGATTTGTTAGGACTCATACATAGTGATGTATGTGGCCCTTTCAATGTCGCAGCTAGAGGCGGTTATAGGTACTTCATCACATTTACTGATGATTTCAGTAGATACGGTTATGTGTACTTGATGACACATAAGTCGGAATCCTTTGAAAAGTTCAAAGAATTCAAGAATGAAGTACAGAACCAGCTTGGCAAGAGTATTAAGATACTTCGATCCGATCGAGGTGGAGAATACCTTAGCCATGAGTTTCGTGACTACTTAGCTGAGTGTGGGATTTTATCTCAACTCACTCCTCCTGGAACACCACAGTGGAATGGTGTATCCGAAAGGAGGAATCGTACCTTATTAGATATGGTACGATCTATGATGAGTCACACAGATCTTCCGACATATCTATGGGGATATGCTCTAGACACGGCAGCTTTCATTCTCAACCGAGTTCCATCCAAGGCCGTGATAAAGACACCATATAAGATATGGACTGGGAGAAATGCCCAGGTGTCTTTCATGAGGATTTGGGGTTGTGAGGCTTACGTACGACGTCAAGTCTCAGACAAATTAGGACCCAAATCTGACAAGTGCTATTTCATCGGATATCCCAAGGAAACTAAGGGATATTACTTCTACATTCCCAGTCAGCACAAGGTAGTTGTGGCAAAGACTGGGGTCTTTCTAGAAAGGGATTTTGTTTCTAGAAAGACTAGTGGGAGCGCGTTCGATCTTGAAGAAGTTCAAGATGCGAACAATAGCACTGATGCCTCGATGGAAATTGAACTGGAACCACAAAGTGTTGTGGATGATGTTCCACAAGGAGTTGAGGAACAACAACCGGTTCAAGTAGACATTCCTCTTCGTAGGTCTGATAGAGTACGTCGTCAGCCTGAGAGATACTCATTTCTCTTGTCTGACCATGATGACGTTGTGCTCATAGAGGATGAGCCTACCACCTATCAGGAAGCTGTGATGAGACCAGATTTCGAGAAATGGCTAGAGGCCATGAGATCCGAAATGGAATCCATGTACACCAACCAAGTATGGACTTTGGTTGATCCACCTGAAGGGGTAAAACCCATTGGGTGTAAGTGGGTCTTTAAGAGAAAGACTGACATGGATGGACTTATTTATAAGGGTCGCTTGGTAGCTAAAGGTTTCAAGCAGATTCATGGTATTGACTATGATGAAACCTTTTCTCCAGTAGCGATGTTTAAGTCCATTCGGATCATGCTTGCTATTGCAGCCTACCATGACTATGAGATATGGCAGATGGATGTCAAAACCGCGTTTCTGAATGGAAACCTACTCGAGGACGTGTACATGACACAACCTGAGGGTTTTGTAGATCCACAGCATACTAGCAGAGTATGCAAGCTGCATAGGTCCATTTATGGACTAAAGCAAGCTTCTCGGAGCTGGAATCTTCGTTTCGATGATGCAATCAAACAGTTTGGTTTCATCAAGAATGAAGATGAGCCTTGTGTCTACAAGAAGGTTGTAAGAGATATAGTTGTCTTCCTCATATTGTATGTGGATGACATACTACTCATTGGGAAGGACATCCCTATGCTTCAGTCTGTCAAGACCTGGCTAGGGAGTTGCTTCTCAATGAAGGACTTAGGTGAGGCATCCCGCATTCTAGGGATACAGATCTATAGAGATAGATCTAAGAGATTGCTTGGCCTAAGTCAGAGTACATACATTGACAAGGTACTCCTACGGTTTGCCATGCAGAACTCCAAGAAGGGATTTCTGCCGATGTCACATGACGTGAGTCTTTCGAAGACTCAAAGTCCCTCTTCTAGAGAGGAGAGAGACCGCATGGATCAGATCCCTTATGCCTCAGCCATAGGATCGATCATGTACGCCATGCTATGTACTCGACCTGATGTCTCGTATGCTTTGAGCATGACGAGTAGATACCAGTCAGATCCAGGTGAAAGTCACTGGATAGCGGTCAAGAATATTCTTAAGTACTTAAGAAGGACTAAAGAATATTTCTTGATATATGGAGGCAATGATGAGCTAGCTGTAAAGGGTTACAGTGATGCTAGCTTCCAGACCGACCAGGATGACTATAGATCGCAGTCGGGGTTCGTATTTTGCATTAATGGTGGTGCTGTCAGCTGGAAGAGTTCGAAGCAGGATACAGTAGCTGATTCTACAACAGAAGCCGAGTACATTGCTGCATCAGAGGCAGCAAAGGAGGCAGTTTGGATCCGCAAGTTCATCATTAAACTTGGGGTGGTTCCTAGCATTGCTGACCCCATTGAGCTCTATTGTGACAACAATGGAGCTATAGCACAGGCGAAGGAACCTCGCTCACACCAGCGGACCAAGCACATACTACGGCGCTTCCATCTCATTCGAGAGATTATCGATAGAGGAGATGTGAAGATTTGCAGAGTACCTACAGAGGCTAACATCGCAGATCCCTTGACCAAGGCTTTGGCACAGAGGAAGCATGATGGTCACACTAGGTCATTAGGCCTTAGAGCCTATACTGATTGGCACTAGTGCTAGTGGGAGATTGTTAGTTAGAGCCCTAGAGCCAATCATTTGATGATTGTATGGACTCATGTATATCATATTCTTGTATATTAATAAAGGCATTGGTTTTTTGGTTATTATGCTTATTTGTATTAGTGTCAGATAAAATAAGTATAGTAACGTCCTTGAGTAGAACGTTCATACCTATATCAATCGATTAGTTGAATCGATAGTGAGATGATATAGGGAACACTACTCTAAATCATTCCTAGTCGAGTATTAACATTCAGGGACAATGTTAATACAATAAGACTAGCATGTAGGTCAGCTCGATGACTTGATCTCACAAGTCATGGATATAGAGATATCAAGCTGACACATGGGTATGCATTAGAGAATGTATACTGAATGACCCGCCATGAGAAAGTATCATGGATCGTTATATGAGTGTCATATACTTTCTCATGTGGCTATTAGTATGACTATTAGTCCTTAGACCTGAAGTCACCATGGATCCCTACATAAGGAGTTATGTACTTTGGTTTCGTCAAACGTCACCCGTAACTGGGTGGACTATAAAGGCGATTACTGGGTATGTAACGAATTATGCAGAGGGATGTGAGTGATGTAGATGGGATCTATCCCTCCCATATGACGGGAGCGACATCGATATTCTTGATAGAGTGAGACCACGAAGTGTATGGCCATACCCAAATGAGTCAATATGAGATATTGAGCTCATTTGATTGAGTGAGTCTACTTGGAGTTCAAGATTTAGATTGGTCAAAGTATGACACGGTCTATGCCTCACATTGATCAATCTAGATGTCTAGGATAGAAGGGCACTTGTCATATATTGTGAGGAGTCACAATTAGTAGTCACAAGGTGATGTTGGATCTCGACATTTCTTGTAACTTGGGTAGCAATGATGTATTGCTAGATGCCGCTCATTGCTTATGTTTCTAAAGGAGTTTAGAAACATTGCCAACGTTACAAGAACCTATTGGGTCACACACAAAGAACAAGTGGATGGAGATTAGGTTCATATGATGAACCAATTGGATTGGGTTCATATGATGAACCAATTGGATTCAAATTAGACTTATTGAGTTAGACTCAATTAGATTCAATTGTTGAATGAGTCTAATTTAGATTTGATTCATTGAGTCAATTTATATTAATGAATTGAGATTTATTAAATTAAAATTGACTTGAATCAAAGGTTGGATTTAACTCAACAAGGAAGAAAATTGGTCAATTTTGACTTGACCAAATGGAAGTTGAAACATCAAGTTTGACTTGATGTATTGCCACATCATGAAGGTTGACTCATCCTACATGGCATGACTAACCTTGCCACATCATTTCCACCTCATAATGGTGTGCCACCTCATGGAGGTTACACATTATACCAATTAATGTGGCCGGCCCACATTAAATGAGGGGAGTTAATGTGTGTGGAGGTTTTTATTGTGTGGCAATTATGTGTGATGAATGTCATCTTCTTCCTTGAGTCTTTCTTCCTCCCTCTCTTGCTGTGGTCGTGGGTTTCATGGAGGAGAAGATGGTTGAGTTGATTCCAAGAACAAAGGAAGAGTGAAGGTCACAAAAGGAAGGATACTACTAGTGAGTGTATAAGTTTTCTTTTGTATCTTCTTCTTTTCTTCCTTTCCAATCCCATTCGAGAGCTCTAGAAAGTGCTAGCACACTTGGGGCTCTCTTCTCCATCCTTTGAGTGTGGGAGACACTCCTTGTTCGTGTGGATATCATTAGAGGAGTGTCTACGTTGACACTCTCGAGATCCGGCGTACCGTTGGACGAGCGGGATTTGCGAGGGCACGCATCGAAGGTAAAATGGTTTTTCCCTTCCTAGATCTACTGTAGATCATTGTTTATAACTCGTACATGTGTTTTCAAAAATTTTTACCTTGCACGAGATCCGTGGCTTGGGCGATTCGGGGTTTCCGCGACGCGAAAAGCGGTTTTCGCGGCCCGAAAAACCCAACATATGACAGTTAGGACTATCTTGATCTCAACTTAGAAACCTCCATTGGTTTTTTTAATTGGATTAGTGACCTAGGGTTTGTCCCTTCCCAGGACAATACCTCCCCGTCGATCCACTCCAGTTGCTTATGTCAATCTACCTACCAAATATCGGATCCTCCAAACCTGTTTGGACTTTACAGCCTAGCTGCAACTAGGGCTTTGCCGTTTGAGTAAACAGTCTACATACTTAGTCAATTCATCAGATAACAACATAATTTAACTTGAACCTTTAATAATATCAAAACTCAGGTTAGCAAAATCAGGAAAAATATCTTTTGAGGAATGCGTTAGCAATTCTCCTGTGGTTACTACTGGTGAGATCAGTAGTGGTATGATTACCATACCGTACATTATGGGTATCACACATCCAGTAAACGTAGTGAACCAAGATATTCTCATGACATCTCCAATGTAATTGAAGGAACCTGTCACTGAAATTGAAGTATTACCTCATATTGATGAGCAAGTACCTCAACCACCTCAAACACAAGTGCCTTTAAGGCAATCCACAAGGGAACGGAGAAGCACGAATTCTCGTTATCATGTTTATCTCCAAGAGCATGATTTTGACATAGGGTTGGAGAGTGATCCTACATCTTTCCAAGAAGTCAAACAATGCTCTTATCTTGAAAGGTGGATTAACGCCATGCAAGAAGAGTTGAAGTCTATGGCGGACAATGACGTTTGGGAACTTGTCGAATTACTTGAAGGAAAGAAGCTCGTTGGCTGTAAATGAATATTTAAAACTAAGCGGAATTCAAGGGGTAACGTCGAAAAGTATAAGGCTCATCTTGTTGCCAAGGGATTCACTCAGAAAGAAGACATTGATTACAAGGATACTTTCTCACCTGTGTCGACGAAAGACTCTCTTAGGGTAATCATGACATTTGTAGCTCATTATGATTTGGAGTTACATCAAATGGGTGTAAAGACTGCATTCCTCAATGGAGACATAGAGTAGTTTATATATGTGGTGCAACTAGAGAACTTTGAGTCTAAGGACTCAAAGCACCTAGTATGTAGATTAAAGAAGTTCATTTATGGTTTAAAGCAGACATCCCGTCAGTGGTACCGAAAATTTGATCAAGTGGTTACCTCATTTAGATTTAAAGAGAACCCTGTTGATCAGTGTATATATGTCAAGTTCAGTGGGAGCAAGTTTGTTATACTTGTTTGTATGTGAATGATATATTGCTTGCGAGCAATAATAATGATCTGCTGCTTCAAACTAAGTCATTTCTATCTGGTAATTTTGAAATGAAAGATTTTGGTGAAGCATCCTTTATTTTAGGCATACAGATCTATCATGATCATTCAAAAGGCATTCTTGGACTTTCACAACAGGCATATATTGAAAAGGTGCTTATAATGTATGGTATGCAAAACTATACACCAGGTACACACCTATGTCAAGAGGTGACAACTTCATCTTGCAGCAGTGTCCACGGCTTGAACTTGAAATAAAGGAAATGGAGCAATTTCCATATACGTCAGAAGTGGGAAGTCTCATGTATGCACAAGTTTATACTCGACCAGATATAACATTTATAGTGGGGATGTTAGGTAGATATGTTAGTAACCTAGGGTTGTCACACTAGAAAGCGGTAAAGAGAGTGATGCGATATTTGCAAAGAACTAAAGGACATATGCTCACGTATCGGAGATCAGATCACTTGGAGGTGATTGGATATTCAGACTCTGATTTTGCTGGATGCTTGGATAGCAGGAGATCCACTTCGGACTATATCTTCATACTTGCTGAAGGGGATATATCTTGGAAGAGCGTCAAGCAGACGCTAATAGCCACTTCTACTATGGAGGCAGAGTTAGTAGCATGCTACGAAGCATCCAATCACGGGATTTAGCTGCGGAACTTCATCACAACATTACAGATTGTTGATAGCATTGATAGGCCACTGAGAATCTACTATGATAATAAAGCCACGGAACTTTATGCCAAGAACAACCGCAGTTCGTCGAAGTCTAAGCACATCGACATCAAGTTTTTAGCGATTAAAGAAAGAGTTCAGAGTTGTCAGATTATGGTAGAGCACATCAGCACAGATTACATGTTGGCCGATCCACTCACCAAAGGCTTGGTGCCTAAGGTGTTTCATGCGCATGTTATCGATATGGGAGTCCTTCTTATGGAAGAAGAACTCATCTAGTGGGAGTCTATATTTATCTTATTGCTCTATATTTGATAATAAAGACAAACATTTGATTTTGATTATTGTACGTACTTAAAGTTCAAAACATTAATGGGAATTTACATGTTTGTTTGACACTCTGATTTTGATATCATCATTTACTACTGTTGTTTAGCATTTGGTGTTTGTAAATATGATAAAGATTTCTTTTGAAATCATAAATTTGATCATGATTTGCTATTGCAGTTTAGCATAAAGTTTTTTGTAAATATGATCGGACCTCTTTTGAGGTCATCTTAGGACCAGTTGGAAATTGACATGTATTGATCACATTTCATGTAATTTCTACTCTATACATCCACATCTTGATCTATGTCATTAATGACATTGGTATTGTGATTACTGTTGGGGCTTGTTATGATCATATACAGTAGCTATGACCTCTTTAGCCCTATACCAATGAAGTTAATGGACCAGATTATTTATAGGGATATTTTGTACCAATAAAGTTTGATATCAACTAAAATTTTACTTGTATTTTACATACAACTCACATATAGCCCAAGTGGGAGATTGTTGGATATAATTATCTCTATTAGGTGGACTTATTTGTAAGTTACACACGTGAATACGATCCGAACCCTTTAAAGTGATCTAACTTATGTCTAGTGGGGTTCGGGTAATTAGATGTGGATCTCATATGTGCATAACCTATAGTCTCGCATCCATTATTATTGATGGGCTGATAATAGATGTGCACTATATAATGCGTTGGTCCCCAAAGGATTAGGGTAATCTTGAGACGTCTCTTCGTTCCCCATTGACGAAGAGAATTCGACGTCGTTAACCCTAACTCCTCCAGAAGACCTACCTTTTCCTTCCGCTATTTCTTCTTTCACAGGATCTTCTTGACAACGCTAAAGGACAAAGATATGACTCTTCAATCAGGTTCTTTGTCATTATATTTATGTATTATTACTTTCTTATGTCATGTTCTCGATGAAACGAAGATCCATGCTCATATGTTCTTGTTTTTCCTATACGAATTCTTATTTTGATTATCTAGAATTCATGTGATTTAGGTTTTACGAGAACCATCACATCAATGATAATTTTTTACAGCGAAAATACTCAAAGCAAGCTCCTCCGATCCAATGCCAACAAATAGGATTTACTTGGTATCTACCTCAAAAAAGATAACTAATCCAAGGACCTGGCCCTCTCTCGCACATTCATTATCAAAACATTCCTTCTTAGAAATAATCTGGATGCAGAGAAGCCTCGTACAACTTCACACACAAAAATACAAGAAGAAGAACAAAAAGAAGCTAATACAATATGAAATCTTACAAGATTTACAACAAATGAAACTCTAGCTTCTTACTTCTTGCTTGTAGACACCTCTTGATAAACTTGGAAGTACAACAACACTTCACTCTAAGCCTCCAAGAACTTGCGTGAAGATCTGTGAGCTCAATGAAGAGAGTGGGAGAGGAGAACTAATGAAACAATGCACGCGTCAACCCTTTTCTAGGTTTCCGTTGGTGCCTTAATCGATTAAGAATTTCTTTAATCGACTACCACATCAGCAACCTGCATAACAATTATTTTTCTGAAGCTTAATCGATTATCCTAATCAATTAAGTCTTCCTAATCGATTAGGCACCTCTCTGTGCACTCACGAAAACTGCTTAATTGATTACTGTAATTGATTAAGTCTTTCTAATCGATTAGCCTAATGATTAGGAAGCTCTCTATGCTCTCGAGAAAAACTGCTTAATCGATTACCCTAATCGATTTAGCATATCCTAATCGATTGCCCTAATCAATTATAGCCCTTCCTGTTTCTCGCGACAATGAGCTTAAACGATTAGGGTAATCGCTTAAGCTATGGTAATCGATTAGCCTAATTAATTACCAAACCCTAACTTCCAAAACTAAGTCTAGGGTTCCTCTACCCAATTCAAGTTTGGCTTGAGCTTAGTTCAAGTGTGGTTTGTTTAAATATTATCGAGCTCTCAATTCAAGTTTGGCTTGAAGCTTAGTTCAAGTGTGGTTTGTTTAGATATTATCGAGCTCTCAATTCAAGTTTAGCTTGAGCTTAGTTCAAGCGTGGTTTGTTTAGATATTATCGAGCTCTCAATTTAAGCTTATTTGATTGTTTAAAACTTTTACTTGTTTGATTGGTTACGTTATTAAGCTTGATACTTCAAACTTATTTATTTTATTTTATTTATTTAGCATATTGATAAGAGTTTTATTAATGAACATGGTTCGTGAATACTATTCACGAACATTGTTTGCGAATATTATTCACGAACATTAACGAGCTGCGCACATATGTGTTCAAGCTTGTTTATTTAGTTTAACGAATTGTTCAAACTTGTTTATTTAATTAATTTTGTGTATATTGAACGAACATAAATAAACTCTTACCAAACCGAACATCAAGCTTGTTCATGAACGTTTGATTTATTTACAACACTAGTTTGAGGGCATATATATATAAACAGGAGAATTAGCCTAACACATAAGAATTAATTTAATGTCAATCCGAAATAATTTAATCTATCAACTGATTTATTTAAAATCAATTTTGATAAAAAAAAAGTAAATTTATTTACTTAAAATTTTAATTTAAAATTTTAACATAAAGAAAAATTATTTATAAAAAAAAATTAATAAACTGATTTTCAAATAAAAATGGATTAGACTTATTAAAGGTAAAATAGAAAATAAATATATGATAGAGTTATTTTAAAATTTCCTTAAGCAATTTAATAATTTAGACCGTTTATTTATAAGGTTTGAAAAAAAAAACTTAACAATATTTGATCAAGTCCAGCATATCTAAGTTGACCAGGTCGAGATGCATGTCAAATTGCATCGAGTCACGCGGCATGACCCTGCCCATCTTGTCCACGACACTGTTAACGCCTAGGGAATCAACTCACGTACTCAATAGAAGGGAGGAAGACTCTCCTCCAATTGGTGGATTCACAAAATCCATCGTCCCTCACCTTCCAAACAGCAGCGTTCTCCTTGTCGCATAAACCGCTCCACACGTGTCGATGTCGCTGACGTGGCTGGATAAAACAGATACGCAAGCAAATCTATGCCATGTTTGGTGTCGGCGGTGGCCAGGAGATGAGTCAACTGCTCAAAATCTTCGGCTTTTGTGGCTGGACTGGGCCATGGATGACTGACCCTTCGGCATCTTCCGTGGAATCTCATCTCGCATCTCTCTCCTCTGACCAGAAAGCCAGGTAGCTGGTCGAGAGCTGAACAGAGAGTAGAGGAAGAGAGCATTGATGGCGTTGAAGATTCTCACTGCTCTTGACCATGCTCGGACGCAGTACTACCACTTCAAGGCCATCGTCATCGCCGGCATGGGACTCTTCACCGACTCCTACGATCTCTTCTGCATCGCACCTGTGATGAAGCTCATCGGACGAATCTACTACCAGGCCGACGATAAAAGTCCCGGGGAGACTCCGCCGTGGGTGGTCTCCACTATCGTGGCCGTGGTGCTCGCCGGCACAGTCGTCGGCCAGCTAATGTTCGGCGCACTCGGAGATCGAGTCGGTCGCCGTCGAATCTATGGCGTGTCGCTCCTCCTCATGATCGCCGGCTCCTTCGCCTGCGGCTTCTCCGTCTGCCGCACCCGTGGTTGCGTCCTCACCAGCCTCTGCTTCTTCCGCTTCGTGCTCGGCGTCGGCATCGGCGGAGACTACCCGCTCTCCGCCACCATCATGTCGGAGTTCGCCAACAAGCGGACACGGGGCTCCTTCATCGCCGCCGTGTTCTCGATGCAGGGGTTTGGGATTCTGGCGAGCTCCGGGGTGACCATGGCCGTCACTGCCGCCTTCGATCGCGCCACCAAGTCTTCCACCACCAACCCCCTGCACACACCGGAGGTCGCCGATTTGGCCTGGCGGATCATCCTCATGATCGGGGTCGTTCCGGCGGCTTTGACTTTTTATTGGCGGATTTCCATGCCGGAAACCGCAAGGTAATTAACCACCCTTCACATTTCCAATTGTGTCCGATCATGGCGATTGAATTTGGGGGATTCCTCTGCTCCGTAGATACACGGCGCTGGTGGAGCGAGATGTGGAGAAAGCCACCAACGACATGGGTAAAGTCTTGCCGGACTTCCACCTCAAGAACTACATGGAAGAGTCCGAGACTTTACAGAGGCAAACACGGTCGGCGCCGGCGTACGGACTCTTTTCCAGAGAATTCATGCGGCGGCACGGGAGGAACCTCTTTGCTTGCTCGATGGCGTGGTTCCTCGTCGACATCCCCTACTACAGCAGCACTCTGTTTCAATCCCTAATCTACCAGTCCTGGTTTCCGCCTGATAACTCCGTGAACGCCTTCCAGGAAGCCTACAACGTCGCCAAGTTCCAGGCCGTCGTGGCGGCGGCCTCCACCATCCCCGGTTACTTCGCCACCGTCTACTTCATCGAGCGGGCGGGGCGTCGGCGGATCCAGATGATGGGCTTCGCCTTCATGGCCCTATTCATCTTCGCGCTGGCGGCTCCGTACAACGCTTACTGGCACAAACACACCAAAGGCGCCGGTTTCATGGTCTTGTACGGCCTGACCTTCTTCTTCTCCAACTTCGGGCCGAACACGACGACCTTCATCGTGCCGGCGGAGTTGTTCCCCGCGCGGTTCCGGGCGACGTGCCATGGGATGGCGGGGGCGGCAGGGAAGGTGGGGGCCGCCATCGGGGCGGTGGGCTTCCTCTGGGCTTCGCAGCAGAGGCACGAGGAGCAGCGGAAGGCCGGGTGGAAGCCGGGCATCGGGATGATGTACGCTCTGATAATGTTGGGCGGCGTTTGCGTTGTCGGGACGTTGCACACCTACCTCTTCACACCGGAGACGAAGATGAGGTCGCTGGAGGAGAACGAGACAGGGGAAAGTGAGGACGACAACTCGAAAGATCGGCCGCCGTTGCCGGCGAGGGCGCCGCCTGTTCATCCTGCGGAATCGCCGCCATAGGGAATTCATTCTTAATTACTGCTCAAGCAGAGTAATTAATAAAAAAAAAAAGTCAACTTTTAAAATATTCATCGGATAATAATTATTTTTTTTTTAATTTATTGATGTTAAGTGATGCATATCTCTAAATTAATTTTAGAATAAATATGGTCACCCATGTGAATATCTTTAGAATAGGTATCTCGTATAACCTTCCTATCATATGAATTTCTCTCATAAGCCATCTTCTTCTTTATAGCAATAACTCCTTAAATTGCATTATATATCATATGAATTTATCTCCCCTACGTCATCTTCAGAACTCCATTAGCTTAACAACAAAGATAATTTAGAGAAAAGATGAGAAGATAATTGTAGTGTGAAAATACATCAAATATTAAAGGATAAGAATTTAGCAATGGATGAAAAATGACACTTAAAATTACAAAATTCTTAAAGATGCATTTAACTTTCAAATTTTGTAAAGGGCGCAGTTATTTTTCATTTTTACTCTTTCCATTAATTACTGTAGTCCTATATTCAAAGAATAACACTATCATATTATTGAATTTTAAAAAATAATATCACTGTAGTGTTAAATTTTAAAAATTAACACTATTGTGATGTTGATTTTCAAAATATAATATCATAGCGGTGCTAATTTTAGGGTTATACAATATCAAAGTAAAGTTATGTTACTCTTTAAAATCCAACATCACAGTGGTATTGTTCTTTAAAATCTAATGCCAAGTGATGCTTTTTTTTATATATAGCACTACACTAGCTGGTGAGAAGAATAAAATTCAAAAATAAATGCGCCCTTTGAAAAATTTAAAAATTAAGTTTAGAAATTCCTTAATTTTAAATGTGCTCTTTGGTCACTTGTTCATTTTAAGTTCTCTACGTTCATTTATTTTAAATTGAGCATCGAAGTGGTCACTTGTTCATTTTAGGTTCATTTTAAAGTTGTTCATTTAAAATTGATGCTTTTTTTATGCAGCACTACACTTGTTCTCTATGTTAGGTTGCTTCAGATTTAGAAAAATTATAACTATATTTATTTGATGGTGTTGCTTTTCATTTGTTCAGATTCCTCCTCTCCATACATCTTCGATGATGTTTTGATAATCTCTCCTCTGTCCGAACTTCAAAACCCTAATAAGTAAAAAAGTATTAGAATAGGCTGGTCTTAACGGTCGGCCACTTCAATGCTTAAATCAATTATCTATTTAAAAATAAAAGAAGAAAGTAACAAAAAGAAGAAAGTAAAAAATAATGTTAAATAATTAAAGTTTGGAGAAGTGTCACCTTTGTTCACTAGAAGAAACAACTATCACTTCCATTTGCCTTAGTCTCCATATAATATCTTACCTTGTCATGCCATTGAGGGCCAAAGGAGATAACTGCTAGATCGTATACTGATATTGTCGGATTACTAGTAAGCACGTTATCAAATATTATCATGCCGTTATGCTTCAAGATTTCGGATGGAAACGTGCTAGTATAGCAATGCTACTGTAGCACTGATTGCATTGATCGTGAACTTATTGTGATTATCGATATAATGTAGTATCACTGTAGCGATATTACTGTAGCAACGAAGCAGTGTGCAACTACGATAGCGGCTAAGGAGAGGATTGCTTGGGAAAACACGGTCTGGAATACAGTGGCACTGTAGTAGAACTGTAGCTAGCGCCGAGACAAATAAGTTTGGCAGAATAGTTGTATTGCTCGACGAATTTAATATAATTTTCAGAATAGTGTAACAGCGGGGAGTATTGCTTGGCAAATCTATCTTGATTCAAAATATTATAGTCCTACTGTAGCACTCGAGTAATATTTGGGTCAAGAAGATATATATTGATTATTATAGCAACAGTCCCTCGACTCAGGAGGTTCAGAGCGAAAAAAATAAAATGAGATTCAAAATAAAATTTTAATAATATACAATTCAATTATAAAGATTTCTTCTAGTATTTCTATTTATAAAATCGTTTATAATATTATTAATTTCAAGATTTTTTAAAATGTCTTTCTCAATACATAAAATTGTCAATACATTTAATTTTTCTTACGACATTGACGATCTCATATATGTTTTCAATAATTTTAATTTTAAAAAACTCTTTTCAGCCGATACTATCATAACAAGTATAGTCAACAAGATTCTATAAGTAATTGTAATATTTGGATAACAATTTATACTTTGAACAAATTTAATAATATCAATGGTAGACATTACTACATTTAGTAAAGTCATTTGTAATATTTTTTAATTTGGTAAATAAATCATCTAACTTAACATCTGATGAGTTGTTTGTTAGGACCGATGATCGCGGCTAGAGAGGGGGGGGGTGTGAATAGACGCCCCAAATTCTTCGTTTCTTCCTACGATTAGGGTTAGCGCAGCGGAAATAACTAAATAGAAACGTAAAGGAAAAAGACAAACCTCAAACTCGATGGATGTAACGAGGTTCGGAGATGAAACTCCTACTCCTCGGCGTGTCCGTAAGGTGCACGAAGCCTATCAATCCGTCGGTGGATGAGTCCCCGGAAACCCGGCTAATAATCACTCCTTCTGGGTGGAGAAACCTCGCCATAATGTCTTGCAACAGCAAGATAAACAGGAGTACAAGAATACGGCAAGAAACTAAGTACAATACAAAAATGTAATAACCCTAGCTTGCCTTCTTGTCGACTGGATGAAGCAGCAGCTTCAAACGACGCCTACAACAGCAGGAACCCAGCCGATGAAGCTCACACGAAGCTTCAAGCAGAAGTGAGCTTAGCAAAGCTCAAATCAGCAGCTCGAGAAGGAAGAAGAAGAGTAAAGACAGAGTCCTCAACCCCTTTATAACTGCGAAGAAGACACAGAAACTAGCCGTTGCTACGCCTAGATGTGGACCGATCAGCTTCATCCCGATCGGTCCAGGGTCCTGATCGGTCAGAGGACCGATCAGGCCCTTCCCCGATCGGTCATGGTGACCGATCAGGTCCTTCCCGATCGGTCATGGCCTCCTTCGATCGCTCCTTCGATCGCTTCCCGATCGGTGCAGACCGATCAGAACTTCACCGTATGCTCGATCGATCACGATCCGTCTCGATCCGATCGATAACACACGAAGCTCACCGTAGGTTACCGATCGATCACCGCATCGATCCAAATACCATAGTATCATCGGATCGATCCATCGATCGATCCGAGCTTGGTCGCCCAAACCAAGTCCCAGCTCCAAACCAACATCCGGTCAACCTTGATCTGTTGGTACATCATGCTTAGCATCCGCCACTCCCTTGACCAAGACTCCCCACCAAGTGTCCGGTCAATCCCTTTGACCCACTTGGACTTTTCTCTTCGTGTCAAGTATCCGATCACTCCCTTGACTTACTTGACCTTCTCAACATCGGATGTCCGATCACCCTTGATCCATCTGGATTTTCCCTTGCCCGGCTTTACTCACCAGGACTTTCACCTAGCTTCACTCACTAGGGTTTTCACCTGGCTTCACTCACCAGGATTTCCAATCTGCCCGGCTTCACTCACCAGGACTTTCCAACTGCCTGGCTTCACTTACCAGGACTTTCCAACTGCCTGGCTTCACTTACCAGGACTTTCCCACTGCCTGGCTTCACTCACCAGGACTTTCACCTAGCTTCACTCACTAGGGTTTTCACAATTGCCTGGCTTCACTCACCAGGACTTTCCCACTGCCTGGCTTCACTCACCAGGACTTTCACACTTCCGGTCCAGAGAACGAGCTACCGAGCCCTCTCTGACCACAGTTCGGAGAACGAGCTACCGAGCCCTCTCCGACTTCCACTTGCCAAGTTCCCATACTTGGACTTCTCCGTGCCAAGTCTCCATACTTGGACTTTCTCCCGTGCCAAGCTCCTCGCTTGGACTTTTCCCGTGCCAAACCCCCTTCTTGGACTTTTCCGAGTCAGGTCAACTCACCTTGGGTCAACCAGGTCAACTTTGACCAAAGGTTGCACCCACAATCTCCCATCAAAATACAACTCTTTTGTTCTTGTCAAACATCAAAATACAAATCGAGTCAGGTCAACTCGAGTCGGGTCAACCAGGTCAACCTTGACCTAAGGTTGCACCAACAATCTCCCCTTTTTGATGTTTGACAATACCTTTAAGTTAGTCTAATCCAATAGCCTCAACTTTCCTCATGCCACTAGGTAATGAAACATACGTTACAACCTTACATTCTCCTTCTAAGAAGGCAACCTCCTTCTTAGATAATGAAGGCCTAACTTAAACCCTTCATTCTCCCCCTATTGGCACACATCAACAAACTCTCCCCCTGAAGAGTAAGTTATCGTTGTTCACAACTTCACTCGTCGTGATCAACAAACTCTCCCACTAACTCCAATGTTCTTCCTTGAACATTCTCTAGACATTCTTCCCCTTTTTGACACACATCAAAAGAAGTGAATCAAGGTCAAGAGTTTCTTCCTAATGAAAGTCACATACCTTTCATTGAAACCCTTAATTTCCCCCTTGATACTAAATTCAACAATAACTCAGTGATAATCCCATATCACTCATCCTCAAAAATTTCGACGAGTAAAAACTCCCCCTAAAAGTCAACTCCTCCTTGACTAACAGGTAAAACTCCCCCTAAAGGTCAACTCCCCCTTGACTATTGCACCAACAATGTCTTGGAGAGTTTCAAACCTTTAGAAATCCAAAACACCAACTCCCAGCTGAAATTTCAGACAAAACAGTCGAAAATCAGCAAGTTGGCAAGCGCTGATCGGTCACCAGACCGATCAGCCTTCACTGGATCGGTCACCAGACCGATCCACACTCTCTTGGATCGGTCCTAGTGACCGATCCACACTGACCTGGACCGATCAGGGAACCTCCTGATCGGTCCACGACCTCTGATTTCTGATTTTCTGAATTTTTCTTCTCCCGAAATTCAGAAACCTCTAGAAAATTACAGAAAATTCCAAAAATTGTGAAATTTTGAGGATACATTCCTCATAACATGTACTATCATGGAAAAATAATTTTCTATGAAAATAACTTCCATTTTTCAATCTTGATACAAAGTTCAAAAGTCTTTGAAATAGCTCAAAGTTAACTTATCTTTGTATCAACTTGTTCAATGATGAATGCTATCACTAGAAAAGCTTCATCAAGGTTTTTCAAATCAATTTTGAAATGATTTTAAACCATTTAATTTAGGACCACAATCTTTGGGCTAAATGTACATGACTTGTACATAAGCTTTCCCTATGATCCCCAATTAGAGTTAGGCTCAACTAGATACAAGAACTATGCACCTTGTTCCTAACTCATCATCCTAATATCTCACACACATCTAAGATGTATCAAACACATCCAAGTCAATTTTGATGTGAGATATGGGTTTAGGTTATCTTAGGCTAAGGTCTCATGCATTTTCTAAACATCAATTTGATCTCCATATCAAATTGTGTTTTTAACCTTAAATCAATTTCATTGATTATAAATGCAAGAGATGATGACATGTCATAAAATGATATCATACATAATAACATGTGCCAATGTCATGATGTCATGGCATAAAGTATGAAACTTAAATAAAGCATGACATTTAACTAACCTAAGCATTATCATGACATTTTAAATGATCATGAATTAAATATGATGTCATGACATGGCATATGGCAATCAATATATGGCAAATAACATGTCAAGGTATAGAAAATACCTAATTCTAGCCTTAGTTGCCATTTTTGATAATTTTGATCATTTTGCCATAAATTTCATATTCCTAAGTGTAATAGACCTAAAATCACATACCAAGGATGTTTAGATCACTATGTGCCAATTAAATTGACCTAAGAGAACTCCTCAAATGTGATTGGCACATCCTAATCACCTTAGGAATAATTTTCAATTTCATTTTAAAGGCTTGATTGCACCTTGAAAATTCCTAAAGTGCCACCTTTTTCCATGATTAGGTTAACTACCTATTCAAGTAAGGTTGGCACACCCTAACTCATCTAGCGTGATGAAATCACGCTCCTAGGAACCCAATACCTATTGGAGCTCATTGGGTTCACTAAATATTCACTAGGGATGACTTCCCTAGCAACCCTTCTAATGACCCTCCTAGGCTTTAAAGCCTTGATCATTTGGGACTCATCAAGATCAACTCTAGGGGTGACTCCCCTTGTGACCTTGGTGATGGTTTTTCTAGCCCTAGATTTTGTTCCATAATCGAATGGAACATTATGATAAGTGGGCTTGACCACTTGGGACTTAGGTTTGTGACCCAAACCTTTCTTGTCCTTGGACATTGGTTTTTGACCCTTAAACCCTAGAGTCAAATCCTTAAGAGCCTTTTCTAGAGAGTCAAGTCTTGACCTCAAGACTTGATTTTCTTTCTCTAATACCTCAAGCTTTAATTTATCATTTTTCTTTGAGGTATTCCTAGGCATATGTCTAGATGATTTGGGATTTCTACCTAGATTTTCCTTAGCCTTAGATGGGTTAATTCTAGGGTTGGCTTTCCTAGTGTTATCCTTATCTAGGCTCACATGCTTGGCACCTAAGCATGTGTATCGATTTCTAATGTTATCATGCTTACCATTATTAACAATAGCAATAAGGCTACTAGCATGTGTTCTATTTGAATTGCAAAAATGAGCCTTAGAGATTACCTTAGGGTTTGCCTTAGCTCCCCCTATCGATGTGCTTGGTTTCTTGTCCTTGTGATGTTGCCTCCCCCTCGGACATTGGCTCCTATAGTGTCCCTTTCGCTTGCATTGGAAGCACACCACGTGCTCCTTGCTCTTGCGTGTTGGGACTCCGGATTCCTTGACTTTTGGTGCCGGTGGAGTCTTCCTAATCCTCCTTGGACACTTACTCTTGTAATGTCCATACTCCCTACACTCAAAGCACATTATGTGTAATTTATTTGAAATTGAAATGCTTGAGTTACCTAGGGTTGAGGATGGATGAAGACTTTCTTCTTCATCCCTTCCGGAGGTAGAAGCTTCTTCCTCTTGCTCCATTCTTGAAGAAGAACTCTCCTCCTCTTCTTTTTTAGATGTTGAGTGACCCTCAACTTCTAAATCCATTCCTCCATGAAGTGAACTCCTTGGCTCACTTGACTCCTCTTCATGGCTTGAAGTGGAGTTCCCCTCATGGAACTTAGCCAAGTTGTTCCACAATTCCTTGGCATTGTTGTAACCACCTATCTTACACAATATATCGTTAGGTAATGAGAATTCAAATATTTTCATTACCTCGTCGTTGATTGTGGATTGGTGGATTTGCTCCTTCGTCCACTTCTTCTTCTCAAGAGGTTTTCCTTCTTTATCCATCGGAGGAGTGAAACCTAATTGTACACAACTCCAATTTTCAATGTTAGTCATAAGGAAATACTTCATCCTTACCTTCCAATACGCGAAGTCGTCGCGATCGTAGAAGGGTGGAATTGTGATGTCTTCTCCGAGTAGATCCATTCTCTAGCTTGTGCTCCCTCGGGTGTTAATCCGGCGAAGAGCGACCTTGCTCTGATACCACTTGTTAGGACCGATGATCGCGGCTAGAGAGAGGGGGGTGTGAATAGACGGCCCAAATTCTTCGTTTCTTCCTACGATTAGGGTTAGCGCAGCGAAAATAACTAAATAGAAACGTAAAGGAAAAAGACAAACCTCAAACTCGATGGATGTAACGAGGTTCGGAGATGAAACTCCTACTCCTCGGCGTGTCCGTAAGGTGGACGAAGCCTATCAATCCGTCGGTGGATGAGTCCCCGGAAACCCGGCTAATAATCACTCCTTATGGGTGGAGAAACCTCGCCACAATGTCTTGCAACAGCAAGATAAACAGGAATACAAGAATACAGCAAGAAACTAAGTACAATACAAAAATGTAATAACCCTAGCTTGCCTTCTTGTCGACTGGATGAAGCAGCAGCTTCAAACGACGCCTACAACAGCAGGAACCCAGCCGATGAAGCTCACACGAAGCTTCAAGCAGAAGCGAGCTCAGCAAAGCTCAGATCACAGCAGTGAAGAAGAACAGCAGCTCGAGAAGAAAGAAGAAGTAAGAACAGTAGCTCCTCAACCCCTTTTATAACCTGCGAAGAAGACACAACAGAAACTAGCCGTTGCTACGCAACGGCTAGGATGTGGACCGATCAGGCTTCATCCTGATCGGTCCACAAGGGTCCTGATCGGTCACAGGACCGATCAGGCCCTTCCCTGATCGGTCATGGTGACCGATCAGGTCCTTCCCTGATCGGTCCCATGACCGATCAGGGCCTTTCCCTCCTTCTGATCGTCTCCTTCTGATCGTTTCCTGATCGGTCTGCAGACCGATCAGGAACTTCACTGTATGCTACTGATCGATCACTGATCCGTCTCCAGTCCGATCAGATAACACACAGAAGCTCACTGTGTGGTTACTGATCGATCACCAGACCGATCCAAATACCCAGTGTATCACTGGATCGATCCACTGATCGATCCAGAGCTTGGTTTTCGCCCAAACCAAGTCCCAAGCTTTCCAAACCAACATCCGGTCAACCTTGATCTGTTGGTACATCATGCTTAGCATCCGGTCACTCCCTTGACCTGCTAAGACTCCCCACCAAGTGTCCGGTCAATCCCTTTGACCCACTTGGACTTTTCTCTTCGTGTCAAGTATCCGATCACTCCCTTGACTTACTTGACCTTCTCAACACCGGATGTCCGATCACCCTTGATCCATCTGGATTTTCCCTTGCCCGGCTTTACTCACCAGGACTTTCACCTAGCTTCACTCACTAGGGTTTTTACCTGGCTTCACTCACCAGGATTTCCAATCTGCCCGGCTTCACTCACCAGGACTTTCCAACTGCCTGGCTTCACTTACCAGGACTTTCCAACTGCCTGGCTTCACTTACCAGGACTTTCCCACTGCCTGGCTTCACTCACCAGGACTTTCACCTAGCTTCACTCACTAGGGTTTTCACAATTGCCTGGCTTCACTCACCAGGACTTTCCCACTGCCTGGCTTCACTCACCAGGACTTTCACACTTCCGGTCCAGAGAACGAGCTACCGAGCCCTCTCTGACCACAGTTCGGAGAACGAGCTACCGAGCCCTCTCCGACTTCCACTTGCCAAGTTCCCATACTTGGACTTCTCCGTGCCAAGTCTCCATACTTGGACTTTCTCTCGTGCCAAGCTCCCCGCTTGGACTTTTCCCGTGCCAACCCCCCTGCTTGGACTTTTCCGAGTCAGGTCAACTCACCTTGGGTCAACCAGGTCAACTTTGACCAAAGGTTGCACCCACAATCTCCCATCAAAATACAACTCTTTTGTTCTTGTCAAACATCAAAATACAACTCGAGTCAGGTCAACTCGAGTCGGGTCAACCAGGTCAACCTTGACCTAAGGTTGCACCAACATTGTTATGAGTCAGAGTAGATTTTAGATTGACACAACATTTTCACAATTCATCATCATCCAAAGTCCTTAACATTTTTGAATCAAATAAAAAACCAAATATATTTTCAAAGGTTTTCATTTGCTCAAATATACATTTTAAAGAAGCAATCGTCATGTTCACAATAATAACAAAATAATCAATTTTAAAGAACTCTGATAGTGAAACTTCATCGTCCTCTCTTTCATTAAATTATTTTTTTCCTAAAAATATGACACTTTGTTATAAATATTGGCTCTATGTTCATATATGATGCAAGACTTTTAGTAATAGTCAAACTTGCAACAAAACCATCATTCTTATATTTTTCAAAAATAAGATTATACCTTCAAATTATTTCATGGCAGCCCCAAATCCCTAATTTTTCATTTGTTTACCACTTTGCAAATTCCAACCTAAAAGGATAAAAGGAAAAGACAATAACAAAAGGTTCTGAAATATGAATTTAGGCCCAATTATCCAAGGTCTCAACTACCCAAGGCCTCAACTACATGCCTATAATACATAATACTAAAAAAAAAAAAATTGGGTCCTCCCAAATTCTGGGCCCAGGGCCATCGCCCAGTGAGGCCCTCCTCCAGGGCCGACCTTGTATAGCAATACTGGTATTGATTGTATTGATATTGTAGTGGTAAACGTATTGCCCTGGGCCCAGAATTTGGAAATTGTAGCAATGGATATTGTAGCTCCGAGAGTGTATTGTTTGGGAGAACGTATTGCTCGACGAAAAATACACATTGCTCAAATAATACCAAATTGCTCAGAAATAAATATGATCAATCATCAGATGCATCTCCTCTAAAGAGCGAATAAAGTCCGATTAATATAGAAACCTAAGGATAATTGCTCGAGGAACAATTTAGTTATCATCCTATGCATCTCCTTTAAATTAGACTAAAGAACATAATCAAATGAAGCTCGATTAAAAATATCAAGTTGAAGAGGATTAGCTCGGGAATATCAAGAATACCAGAAATCCTATAACATCTCAACAAGGGATAAGAACTCATTCTCGTTGTTGTGAAACATAAGAATACCAAGAAAAATCCAAAGTTTGATTAGTCCTGACCAGGGAGAAATTCAATCCCTGGTTATGAGTGTAAGTACCCCATGATAGTTTTGATGTGATCAATTAAGTTAAGTTAGATCCTGTTATATTTGATCATTCATGTAGGATTGTTGCGTTTGGGGGGAGGGGGTGAATAGTGCTGGTGGCTAATTCGTTTCGAATAATACGATCGAAGATAACACAGTTTGTTTTTATTTGGTTCAAAGTTTGTGATGACTCATACTCCAAGGCCGGCATGTGAGGCGACTTTCGATGGGCAATCACTAATCAATTTGTAAAGATTACAAGTGCAGTTTAAAATAATTATAAGTAATTCAAAAACTAAGAATACCGACAATTTTATAGGATGAAAACTTCAGCAGAGTCGTCGTCGTCGGAGCTTTTGGACGTTGTAGAGGCTTTATCGGAGCAGTGCGCAAATGCAGAAGTGGTTTTAAATGTCATTTTTAAGCTCCCGGCCGAATGCTAGTTATATAAGCTGTTCCGGGTGCTCGGACCAAGTTTTTCCAACTTTTTATTTTCTGCAAAATAAAGTTAATTCAGGCAGTATAAAATATATGTAAGATATGAATTTGATAGCCTCTGACTGTCCGATTCTGATTTTGAGTTTCGCTAAAACTCCAGGATGAACCGACGCTTATTGTTCCCTCTTCGGGGGAACATGTCCTCACCTACTTCTCTCAGGAGAATTTACCTTTTACCAGATCGGTCCTCCACGACCATTTGGAATTTTTCTCAGCATTTGAGACCTCAGGTTTTCATACTGAACGTCCGCTCCATGACCCGTCTAGACTTCCACCTAGTCCGCAACCACTAGGATATTCACCTAGAGTCCCCGACTCTAGGATTTCGCCCAAAGTGCTAGACCTACCAAGACTTCACCTTGTCTAACCGTAGTTAGGGTTTTCCTTTACCTAGAGTTACCTCACCCTAGGACCTAGGGTTACCTCCTCCTAGGGTTTTCCACCTGCCTAGAATCCACTAGGACTTTTGCCTACGCATACTTAAGACTTTCTTGCAAGCTCATTCAACCTTGTTAGACAACAAGTAACCTTAAATTTAGACTCTTTATCATAATCAAAACTTACGTTCGATCATCTTGTGCTTCCTGCACTAACAATATCTCTCTTTTTTATTATAGCAACCTGGTTCAAAGTTAAGTAAAACATAACAATAAAATATAGAACTTAAACATCAAAAGAACTTATGCATAAGTAAAATCATTTGACAAAAAAAATTCCCTTATGCTCCCCCTTAATCAAAGGTTATATGTTTAACTTAACTTTAACCTTTCTCTTCCCTTTTGACATATATCAAAAAGATACTAAGTGAGAGAAAAAAATTTAGCTATAAAGATAGTTAAAATAATTTTAATCTCTTTCATAATTACATCACTAAGCTCCCCCTTAAATAAACAATTTTAGTTTTAAGAGGAATTTAAAATACTTAGTTAAGTTTTTAGCAAAGAAAACTTTTAAAATCTTTAAGGCTTAAGCAGTTTAATTATCTTTTTATAAAGAATTTGATTGATCCTGTCCGAATGCTGAATCAACGGACGCTGGGCACGTGGTGCTCCCGGCTGCTGACGTGGATCTTCGACTGGTTGCACGATCCTCCGGCGAACCTGCACAGAAGTCGGGCCGGGAAGGGGTTCCCGGCGGCGACCCTCCGACGCTCAAGTCAGGCAAGTAAACAGTGAAGAAAGTGGCTCCAGAGGTGTTGAACGCGTACCTCCGGCGAAGTATGCGACTCTTTATATAGAGCGGTGAAAGAGCTCCTACACGTCCACCGAGGCGCGTACGTATCCGCAGCCCATACCTCGGTATGTGTCTGTCAGAAAGCTTACCTGACGCCATACTGCTACAGTCCAATCACGTCTTCGATGGGACAACAAAACACCTCGTTGTCAGACTTGGAGTATGGCCTAGCCATAGGACTTGACGGCTGTCAGAAGATGTTCCTGTCCTTCTTTACCCACCACCGGCCGGGACGTCCGTCCGGCCGGCTGGACGAAGAGCGTCGTCCGGACGACCCTCATCCCCTGCGCCGGCCGGGCGGCACGCCCATCACGTCCCGCCTGTCGTTTGCATTGATATGCTGGGGAGACTTCCGGGCGGGTGCTACGTAAGGACTGTTAGCACTATGCTACCTTATATTTTCGACCAAGCCTGACTTCCGCTCGGCCATTCTTTACTGTTCCATTGAACGTCGGACCCCGACTCCTATCCGACCGGCCGGGAGGTCAGCCCCTCCTTCTCCGGTCAGCCGACCTGTCCACCTGGCCTTTTGACTTCCACATGGCGTCGACCCCTCAGCATAGGGGTCCTCGGTTCTAACCGTCGGATCATTGATAAAAGCATTTAGTTAAAACCTTTAACTAAATACGTTAACTTTTGAAGGATTTTCTTAAAAAATTAAATACTTAGCTTTTGAAAGATGTCTTAAGAATACTTAAAATTTGAAAGATTTCTTAAGAAAATTTAAATACTTAGTTTTAGAAAAATTTGACTAAGTATTTAGCTAAAAAAATTTCTTTTAAAAATTTAACTAAAGATTTTCTTTTAAAAAATTTAACTAAATACTTAAATTTAGAAAAACTTCTTTAAATTTTAACTAAAGAAAAAAATTTAAATACTTTTCCAAAACTAATTGAAAAACATTTAAAGTTACTTTTTAAAAATGGTTAGACTTTCTTTTTAAAAAATAGTTAAACTAAAACAACATTAAACTTCCTTTTAAAAATATTTTGAACTTTTTAAACAACTCTATTTTAAATTTTGAAAAGAATACTTTAAATTTTGAGAAAATAATTTTTAAAAAAATATTTTATTTAATTTAAGTTCTTCACTCCCGTTTGATCAATGCCAAAAAATTTTAAGAGAATCATTGAAGTTTTGAAAGGCCTAGAGTCCAAGCAAACAAAATAAAATAAAAGGAATTATCTATTTTTCTAATTTTTCATCTCACCCTTTCTAAGTTATTAAACATGTGAATCTTATGGGTGATAGTGAGATGATGAGAATTCTGAAAAAAAAGTTTGAACTTTAAAAATATTTGAATTTTTAAAATATTTAAGTTTGTCAAATATTGAATTTTGAATTTTAAAATATTTAAGTTTGAGAAATATTAAATTTTAAATTTTAAAATATTTAAGTTTAAATTTCAAAAATATTTAATTTTGAATATTAAAATATTTAATTTTAAATATTAAAATATTTAAGTTTGAATTTCAAAAATATTGAATTAAAATATTTAAGTTTGAATTTCAAAAATATTTAATTTTAAATATTAAAATACTTAAGTTTGAAAAATATTGAATTTTGAATATTTAAGTTTGTGTTGAAAATAATTAAGTTTTAATTTTTGAAATTATTAGGATTTTGAAATTAATTAGGAATATGAAATTAATTATACTTTTGAATTTAATTAAGAATTTAAAATTAATTAAAATTTTAAAATTAATTAAGAATTAATTAAAATTTTGACATTAATTAAAGTGACTTAGGTTAGTTAAATTGAATTAATTTTAGTTAAATTTTAATTAAGTTAACTTAATTAAATTGAGTTTAATTAATTTGGATTTGGTTAACTACTATTTATTTTAAACCTAGGTCCATCTCACCCTTTTCTAGATTTACAATCAGGAACCTTATAAGTTTTGTGAGATGATTAATTTAATATTTAATTTAAATTTAAGGATTGATTTACATTTGAGTTAGACTAAGATTTAACAGTTAGTCAATTAAATATTTATTTCAAGAATCAGCTTCCAGACTGTGGCGAGGCACTAGGCCTTCTTAGGTATTGGATCATCAACCACTTTTAGTCAAAGTCTTTTAAAGAAATTGAATATTTAATTTTTTTTTTTTGAAAATCTTAGGTCTAACTAGTCAAGTGTAGATCAAGCCTAAGTCTTTATCTATCCTAATCTAAGCATGGATAATAAAAAGTGGTAGAGCAAGCATCAAACAAATTTATTTAATAACGAAGATGGTCTTTCTATTGGCTCCCCCTGGACATAGCCTCAATAGGGTCTATCAAGGTAATGGATTTGATCCTTAGGAATCCAATATTGACCAAGTCCAACTTGATTAATCAAGTTCGACTTGGGGACCCATGCTTGGACTATTCTTCTATTTGATCGATTCACTAAAGACAAGTACGATTTGAATCGATTTCTAGACTAGTATCCAAGTCCGGTTCGGTTGTATATGACTCTTTGTTTTCCAAGAATCAGATCAAAGTTCTTGAAACACAAGGTGAACCGTTCCAACATGTTCCTAAGTTCCTTGACTTGACTTTTCAAATTGGAATTCTTTTCCTTAAGTTGTTGAACTTGAGTTGAGGTTCCTTCTTGAATTTGCTCAGTCAAAGAACTCGAGTTAGTCACTTCCTTAAGGACTGTTACCTCATTTTAGAGTGACTTGACCCGGAAATTGGATTTAGCCAATTTTCTTAACAAGTATTCAATTAAGTTTTGTAATTCATCTATTTGAGTACCAGTGAACCTCTAACTTACAAAGTAGCTTAAGAGAGGATTTTTCTCTCTTTCAATCTGGGACGTTCATCTTTGTAAGGAAGATGGATGCAGATCTGGCCATTTGATCTAGCTGATGAAGAGATGAGTGGTGCGGATCTAGTTGCCTTCTTGCTTGGATCCAATGGTCCATGTAGCTTCAAATCTGGATGGAGGGCTGGATGGCTTAGATCTGAATGAAGGAGGAAGATCTCCCTTGATCTGGATCAACGACTCATATTAATTCTGCTTGATCTCCCTCATTTGACCTCCAAATCAAGTCCAATTTGATTTGATTCGACCCTAATTGATGGCTATTTTGATTTCCTACAAATCCATAATAAAACACGAGATTAAATAGCACAATTTGTAGAAAATTTATAATTAAGTTCAAAATAGATCCTACTCACAAAACATAATATAAATTCAAAATTAAGCATGCAAGAAGGTAAAAATTCCAAGAATAAGAGCCAAAATAATGCACAAAAATGCTAGTTATCAACTCCCCTACACTTATTCTTGCTCGTCTCGAGCAAATGAAATAAAATTAAGAAGCAACTAAAAACTTATCTCCCTATCAATTCCCTAACAATACTCTGAAATTAGTAAAAGAAAGTTACTTAGGATCATCAAGTTTTAAGAATCAAGGTATTCATAGTTCCAATTCTCACATAAGTCAACAAGCATGGTAATTTCAATCAACTTGAATAGACTAAGCATGATAAAGTCTCACAAGGTGGGTATATGCACTAATACTGACATAAATAATAGACATGAAAGTGGAGCTCTCTCTAAAGCAACTCATGACATTGCACTACCATATGCTTGCTTAGTTTCTACTTCTCCACTAATGTAAACATAAGTACACATAAATCAAGAGGACTTGTCATGATTAATGAAACCATACATGTAAACAATAGAACAAGAAGGATAGACAATAAAGGAATTCAAAGAGAATATGAGAGCATTGAGATAATCTACATGAAGAATACAATCAAATAATATGCTCAAAAACTCACCCAAACATCCAACACTCAACTCTCTTTACACATTCTCAATGTGATATACATCAACCACTATAACATCTCCAAAATATATGTATGTATTAACAACTCAACTCATGAGAATCTCTCAATAACAATGTTAAATGGATATACATCAATCTTTCCATAGAGATATTACTTCTTGTTCATCACTAACAAAATAACAAATGCTTGAGAACTTTTTTTTTCCTCTCTTTTATTTTTTTCCAACTTTTTTTTTTGATGTTTTTTTTCTTCTTTGTTTTTTTTTTCGTACATAGAGAGAGTTTTTTTTTTCACAAGCATTCGTCCATACAAATTTGCCTCCCCCCCACACTTAAACTTGTCCATCTCGGACAATATAAATAATCATTTAAAACTCACAACAATAGGGGGCTAAAAATAAACCAATAAAGATGTGACAATGAAAATGTATCTCATTATGCAATCACCCAATGCTCTCATCAAAGGACTAGGGAATGAATGGATCGATAAAGATATGCTAGTGAAAATATAACGACAATGAGAAGATATGACAAGGGAAGTACAATGATAATGATAATGAAAATATAATGGCAATGAGAAGATATGACAAGGGAAGTACAATGAAACATGAAAGCAATAGGTGAAATACTTACTGGTAAGAACAACCAAGTATAGGAACAACTAAGAGATCGATAAGAAAATTTGCCTCTATCATATTCATGCAAGCTTATGTTACCATAATTCACTACTAGAAAACTAGGCTTTTGAGACAAAAATTTTAAGACAGTGACAAAATTCGTCTCAAATACTAAGTAATTAAGACAGTAATAATAGATGTCTCAAAATTTTACATAGAGACATTAAATTTAAGACAGTATTTAAGATTTTGTCTCAAATTCAACTAAATAAGACACCTAATGTAACATACCAAAAATGTAAATAAGGATATACTAACTAAAATTTTGTTATTTTAAGGAAAATAAATATAATCCAGTATATAATTTATTAGGAAATAAGTTTATATGAATTTAAGATATTTACTAGAATTTTTCTAGATTTTAAAGAAATTATTTTATATTTTAAAGGTTAAAATTGGATAAAAGATAAAGACCATTAGTAATACCTAATTAAGTGAGGAGTTAATTAAATATATATATAATACCTAAGTTTAGAGCTAAACCTTGGTTTTAATTGCCTAAGGGAATTCCGCCGCTCACCTCTCACGGAATCCCCAATCCTCTTCCTCTCAACTTCACCGCCGCAACCCAAGCTCTCGATTCGGGTCGACATCTTGGCTGATTGTTGACGCCACGCTGGTGATCTCCTCTGTGGACAAGCCTTCCTCTCCATCGCGTCGTCCTATGGCTAAGGCTCTCGGCAGTGGCAAAAGAAGGAGAAGGCAAGTACATCCTCTATGATGATATGGGATCGATGAGGTAAAGGATAGGTAGCTAGGTAGGTTGATAAACTTGCCAACAAAGTCCGATTGATGGATTGTGTTAGGGATCGATTTCTTTCCACGTTGTTCTTGATTCAGCTTGAGGTTCCGTTGGTGTTCTTGCTTGGTTCGCATTGCTTCTGGATTTTTTTGCCAGTGCATTCTGTGGTGATGAGTTCTATTTTTCCCAGAGTGTTATGCTCATGGTTCTTCTGGTGTCCGATGGGTTGTGATTGAGTTTGGATTCGATTTCTTATGTGAAGTGGATGTTACGAGTTTACTGTGTCACACTTGTTTGCTTAAATGCTTGACTAAGATATCGATTGGTAGAATGAGTTGTGATCGAGCTTTTGTGAAGTTCTAGATTCGGTTTGAGATTTCTGTCAGGTCTTGATTTCGGATTGGGTTTCCATGAGGTTTTGCTATGGTTTGTGGTTGAAATGAGTTTTGATTGGTTTCTTCTTGTCAATTTGAGCTTGAAATCCAGTTTTTGGTAGCCTTGATTAGTTGCAATGATGTTAAATTTATTTTTGCACATCTGGAAGTTTCGGAAAAGGTCGTTGGGATTTTTATAGGGTCTGTTGATGATCTTGCTGCATTCCTTTTTGTTTTCGAGAACACTGGATGAAATTGGGCTTTGATATGGAATTACCTTTCGAGATTTTTCTGTTCCTTTGTTGTGGTTTTTGATTTCTGTTTTGGTTCTTGATGCTGTCCGTTTGTGTTCGGTAAAGATTAGACGAAATGGGAATGTTATGGGACTTCCCTGCATCGTTGTTTTTCTGTACCCAAGCAGCTATGGATTTCAGTTTTCTTAGTTACCCTTAAGTGTTCTTCAATTGAGTTGGCATTGGGTTTCCTCTTCCTGGCAGTAACAAAGATGAGGGGTTTTTCTTTCAATGGTGTGCACATCTTCTAGTTAACTGAATTTTATTCCATGATAGCTGAACTTGGGTAGTTGTGATCCATCAATTCTGTGAAATTTGAATGTTATTGCACTATTGAAGTTTAATGTAGTTGCTTCACCTAACTACTTAGGAGGTGTAGAATTATGGAAGAACTAGAGCTGTAGTCCTTATTTATTATGCATGAGTCCTTATTATTCGTTAGTTATCCTATGTTATACATGATTTATGAATTGTTGTGAATACAAGAATGAATTGAATGTATTATTGTTATAGGTATAATGTGGATTGAGCATATTTTCTTATGTGGCTAATTGGATGGGTATGAGCATACGTGGTGACAATACGGGTTGGGTGCCTCGGGATGAGCTCCGGGAAGGGCCCTTCCAAATGATTGACACTGTAACTTATGACTGATATTGTTATTTATTGTTAGCTTCAGCTATATGACTGCATGTTCTCTAGGAGGTACCTCTAGGTCATGAGACTGTTTGACTGGCTCTATTAGTGGTTACTGGATATGTGACATACTCACCCCTATTAGCTATGTAGGATCTTTCACATATTACATTTTTCCTTCGCTCTACTGTATTTGAGTTATGTTTCATGTTGATGGGAAGCTTAAACTGAAAGGAAAAACATTGGATGTGAAGGGAGGTGGCGTGAAAAAGAAGAAGAAGCATAACTATGAAATAGATTCCAAAACTGAAAACCAGGAACTTACAGAAGGTAGATTCTTACTATTTTTTTTCTCTAGAAAATATTTTATAATCATACCAAGTACTTTCAAGATTATTCTGTCCTACCTTGGCCTTTCATGAGATGTTCTTGTTTTCTAATGCTTATTAAAATCCACTTTATTTGAGAAGGGATGTAACAATTTTTTAAGATTGCTTATGGTATCATACAGGTGGGAGTTCTGGATTATCAACTGATCCAACTGATGTTCTCACTGAAGCTGAGAAGGTTGGGTCTGAAGGACAAACCCCATCAGTCGATGATCACTTGACTCCAGCAGAAAGGCGATATATTGAATAGAGGGAGAGGATTAATGCGAAAAAGCTGGCGAAGACATCAAACAAGTCTCACCGTGATTGCATCCAGGATTTCAATCAGTATCTGGCAAATCTCAGTGAGCATTATGACATTCCAAAGGTGGGTCCGGGTTAACTATATGGTACTATCTTGAACGAACTACTAGATTTAGAAATCAAAAGGTATCTTTACTTTATTTAAATAATTGACTTTTATAATAAATTTTGATAGTTTTGTGATACATATATTATTTTTTATTTAGGTTGCAGATAATATTATTTCACATGAACAAGGATTGGATAACCAACAGGTACATTGGTAGTTATTTTCATAAGAATTTGTTTTTAGTTTTATTAACAATTTTGGTGATGTAGTAGTGTACATATTTTTAAGCTGTAGATAAATTTATTTTACAGGCGCAACAACTTGAAAGGCACAAAGATATTGACAAACACATAGACCATCATTTCTTATTACGAGATGAAGAGGTTTGTTTAACTTGCGGTTGTTTATGTTGTATATATATAGTTGCAATAAAGAGGATTATGTGTTAGATGATGAGATTTCTTATTGAAATGTTCTATTTATTGATTTTTTTGAACAATATATATTATAAATCATCTTTACCTCTAATAAGAGTTTTTTTTATGTTCAGGATTCTGGTGAAGAAGGATTATAGAAGTTATCTCTAGATCACGAGGAGTTGTTCTTTAGACTTTCTTTTGTGTAACTTTCATGGGAATAATTATTTTTTATTATCAAATTAATGATAGATATGTAGATATTTCTGTTATTGGATGAATATTGGATGCATTTCAATTAATGATTATAAAATTTTATATTGTGGATATCATTTTTAATTTATAAAAAGAGAGTTTTTTATTTTGTTTTGAAATGACAATTTAATAAATTTAATCTAGATTAATTTGTATAATAAATGTTCTTTAAAGATTATTAATTTTTGTCATAATTGTTGCATCTAACAAGTAAAAATATTAGGGACAGTAATTTATTGTCTTCACTTCTATTTGAGACAGCACATTACCATCTCGATTTAGTGTCGTTAGTTTTTTCACAGGATAAGACATAACATTTGAGACAAAACAATGACTGCCTTAAATACTTTTGAGACAATTGGATAGTTGTCTCATCACCGTCTCAAAAAAATATTGAGACAGTACAACTGTCTCAATATTTTTTTGAGACGCTTGTATTAGGGACGACTACATTACCGTCTCATCACCGTCTCAAAAACATTTTGAGACATTAAATTTATAGTTTAAGACATATTTTGTTATGTCTCAAAAGCTTAGTTTTCTAGTAGTGATTTCAAAAGGAATCAAAGCAAGTTCTAGAGTGTTAAGTATCACAAGTGTTATCACACACAAGAGGATTAAGGATAAGCGTGGGAACAACCTCACTAGGTGAATAACCAAATATCATGCATAATCTAACAAGATAGAGTCCATCACCACAACCAATGACTAATGCAATTAATGTACCCAACAATACCAAGGAAACCAAAACTTGATAGTCAAACTTAATTGTCTTTTTCGATTCTCAAAGCATTATAAAGGGACATCTAGGGAGATATGACTCAAAATCAAGCAAGGTATAAACAAGACCAAACAAAATGCAAAACAAGAAAGTAAAGTATGAAAGCAAAGTATGGAAGCAAAGTAAAGAAGCAAACAAACATGTAAGTGTAAAGATAAAGAGAAGCAAGAAAACGAAAGGAAAGGAACGAACTCCCCTTTATTCCTGGTGGCTGAAGACGATTCAGAAGTAGTATCCACGTAGGAAAGGGAACAACTTGATAAACAATCCATCCCGGCGATTGAAGAAGATTCAATTTGAGCATCCAACCCGGAAATGAAGTGATCCGAGCTAAGGAGAGAATTGCTTCTTCCACCATTCTCTTTAGTTCCTGGCGGTTGGAGGCGGTTTAGTAAAAGTATCCAATCCAAGGGCCGCCTGTAAAAACCTGCAAGGCCAAGGATAGAATGCACCTTCCACACGCATGTGGGGTAAGGAAGAGCTAAAACAATATCAAACTTAAACAAGCATGAATCCAAATATGAGTCACATCCAATAAAATCAATATTTGGAACCTCTATGGAATTCTCTAAAAGATCACAAGAAATATTAACATTGCTGTACTGAAATGTGTACCTGGAGGTTCTAGAATAGTGGATGTGACTTCCTCTTCATCAAATAATAGCTCAGACTCTGGTGGTGCATCAAATAGTAGTGATTCTTGGGGCTCTGCCTCCACAGCACAAGTCCCTACACTCTTATCATCAGGTGGTCGTGCAACAAAACTAGGTGATTCTTGGGACATTGCTTCCACCATGCAAGTCCCTACACTTTCTTTATCGATAGATGTATAATCAGGCTCAGCTAGCTCCTCAATATCACCAACAACACCTGCAACAACAATATCTACAGCAACAATATTATCATCAGAGTTAGGATCAACTACAACTATATCATCACAACACAAAAAATCAGAGGAGTCCTGTAAAGCTTGAGGATTAGAATCAGGGTTGTCACAAGCTCTATAATCCATCTCTTCACTAGATAGTTGTGTTTGTTGCTGGCTGATGGATGCTACAATTTGATCTAGATACATCTGACAATTTTGTAATGATGCTTCATTTCTTTGTTGAGACTGTATATAGGCCTCTTGTTGTTGTTGCATTTGCTGTATAACCTCCTTTAGATCTTGAAATTTTGATTGACTAGGGTCATGAACTTCTTCAGTGGACCCTTGAAATGTTCCCCAAGGTCCTGGATCAATCTGCTGGACCGAATGTGACCATGTGGGCATAGAATCATCCTAAAATCCTTGTGACCTCTGATATAATGGAAAAGATTGATCCAATTGTTGTTGCTCATTCCCATACATGAAATTTTTATGGTCCATCCAGTCTGAATTGTAACACTAAGGATGCTCAATAGTCGGTTGCTGTGTATTTCCATACTGCTTAAGAATTTTTTGGGGTTGATAGCATTGGGATTGGAAGTATCCATGCTGCTCTGGAGTCTGGGGTTGAAAGTACTGAGTCGAATAATTGCTCCAGTCATGACTATAGGTACTAGGAGCTGGATCATATGCCTGTTGATATTGATGTTGGAAATACTGGGGTTCAATAGGAAATCTAGCAATCTTTTGAATGAGATGACATATAGCAACTGGATGAGAAGGACTGCCACAATTAGTACATATGTGTCTCACTTGCCCAGTATCTAAATTGTGATATTCATTGAAACCTCCAAATTGCTGAGAATAAAGATCTATGTTAAACTGAAAGAATTGTTCTGGTCTTACACTGAAACAATAACAGACAAGATTAGAAGATATAGGAGTATATGATATCAACACATGAATCTATGAACATGAAAGCATTTAACAAAAAAAAAATTAACAAAATTTTGTAGAAAAATAAGAAAGCAATCCTAAAATTATCAAACACCACTACAAGTTTCCCCGGCAATGGCGCCAAAATTTGATATGAGCTCGAGTGTCGTGTGGTGTCATCCATTTTCATGTCACGTGGCACATCAAATTAATTAAAATTAAAACTCATTAAAATTAATACAAGCGTTGTAGCAACGAGTCCCAAGTCGTATTTTTCTTTCCAAGGGTAACTAATAAATGTGTGAGCATTCTAGAATTGATTCACTTAGCAAATTGAGTTCTTCTTCAATTCAAACTAAAATCAGAAAAGGTTTATTCTTTTCTACATATCACTTTCTTCTTAACTTGATCACCTTCCTTCCAAAACCAAATGAACATCACTTAAGTGAGGATTTTTATGCATCATTGAATCAAATGGTTCAATTCCTATCTCCACAATATACAATCTCAGTAACAAGGTACACAATCAAATCTCAAGTTAAGTTTTCTACAATTAAGCTCATTCACAGTAATAGATAAACTCATAAACTCCTTAAACAGAGGTAACAATCAAAACTAAAGTTGATCCATCTTCATTTAAGCAAGATCACAAGTTCAAAGACCAAAATCAGAGCAAAGAATTACTAACTACATTACAAGAGCCTACAACTATCAGCATTAGTAGCAGAATAAACCTAACAGCACTAAGGTCAATATCAGTATCAGTATCAGGTTAATAATCCGAGTTTGAAAGCAAGAATTCGGAATCAAAAACATAAAATCTCAATAGAAATTTAAAATTGCAAAGGTAGGTATCAGATCTGAAGATCTGAGCAAAATTTGAACACAATTCAAAGACAAGATAAAGAAAAACAAAACCTAAACATTCCACAAACCAAATCGGAACAAATCTTCTCCACTTTGCCGAAACAAAGGTGCTCTCGGAAACCTCCCCTCAAACACCCAACAAGCAATCTCCATGCGCTTTACTATCACCAGATAACGTTCATAGCTATTGGAAACCTCCCCTCAAGCTCGCATCTGACTGGTATCACCATCAACCGAAGAAAACAGAGCTTGACTCTGAGAATGCGCAAATCAGATCGATCGACCAAATCTATCCAATGTAGCTGCGGAATGGGATGCGGAAAAGGTACAAAAACTCCAAGAAACCTCCCTCGAAGCTCTGATGGATGCGGAGATCACTGATCGGAAACCTCCCCGATCGGCAATGTGGCAGTGGACAGAATCAAGGCGCGGCTGAGAAACCTCCCTCGACTGCTCTCTGATCGCCGGAAGATGAACGCCGAAGCTTGATGATCGTCGTCGGAGAAGAAGCTAAGCTCACGGATCTGGAATCAGAGAATGGGACTTCGGCGTCGCGGAGAAGAAGAAAGATGCACAGTAGCAAAATCGCGAGATCGCCGAGCCAAGGAACACTGTAGTTCCTCACTGCTTTTAAACCACTTCAGTTCTGATCGGACGGCTGAAGATTCTCGGCGCTTGATCAACGGTGGAAAACATCTCAGATCTAGATCAAAAGGTACTGATCTTCATCTATGGTCCAGATCTACTCCTCATTAGGTTGGATGAGCCGGATCTTCAACGGATGGCTCAGATCTGCTTGATCTTCAATGGATGGTCCAAAACACTTCAAAGCTTGATCGCTTCGTTTAGCCTTAGATTTGAGCCCAAGTGTGGCCTGATCTGATCGGGTCCATGACCCTTTTGATGACTACAAAATAAGAATCAAATATTAGCACCAAATACCATAAAAATTAGCTAATTTGTAATTAGGTCCAAAATCAAATGCAATATTGAGATATTATGCTAATGTGAGATTAAACTATGAATAAACCAATAAAAACATGCATTATGGTTCAAAATAATATAGCCAAAATCATGGTTATCAAATCCCCCACACTTAGTCTTGGACGTCCCATTCAAGTAAAGAAAACTAAAAATCATCTCCACAACAATTCCCTAGCAATACCTAAAAGATAGTAAAAAGAATTTAACTAAGATCATCTTAAAGATCACAAACAATCATGAATACAATTCAAACAATAATCAGTAGGTATGGTAGTTTCAATTCAATTAAAAAATTAAGCAAGTTGCAATCTCACAAGGTATTTATCTATTCTATCCCTCACACTCAAAAATGCATTTTAGTGGAGCTCACTCAATGCAACTCACAACATTTCACTACCATAAGCTTGCTTATTTTCTAATTCTCCACCACTATAAACATAGCATACATGAATCAAAAAGGATTTAATCAACAAGAATTGAAATGGAAGAAAGAAGAACAATTGAAATGAATGAAATTGGCAAAAGAAAAGTATTCAATGAAAAATATGAGAAGATGAGAGTATTGGAGGAATATACTTGATGAGTTGACCATTTTGATGTAAAAAGAGATGAATACCATTTGTTTTAACCAATTCAAAGTATCAAGTTAACCTCCCCTTCAATTTAATAGCAAACCGAAAATCTTGATACTTTTCCTTCACACTTGATACTCTTGATTTGCCAACAAAAATTTTCCTTTTCACTGTTTTCCACTTCAATTTCAGCAATTTGAAAGAAAAACAAACTCACATTAGCTAATGGAAAATAGCTCCCTCCCTCACACATAAAACATTTTCCGTCTCGGACAATACAAAACACCAAGCTTTCCAATTCTTAACACACTTTAAAAGCCACTGTTTCATTATTTCCCTGCTACAGAATTTGTTCTCTCTGATTTCATTCTATAGGAACTCTAGTAAACAAGCAACTGATTCCAAACCTCAGTTTTCAGCTTAACAAAGATTCCCATTCAGCATAGAATGGAAAGAATTGAATTTCAGCAACTTAATTTAGTTCCAATTCAGAATCTGCTTTTTTTCCTCACTCTGTTTTTGGTTTACTTCAGATTCAGAATTTCCACAATTGTAAATTAGTTTATGCAAAATCTCATTCCATTCAATTGCAAAACTCTTACACAATGTAGCATAGCTAAATGCACAACAACTCCCTGCAAATAGATTTTGTTTACAGATATCAGTTTGCTGCTGTAGCAAATTAAAAATCAGATTCTTGCTGTTTCCAGGTGGCAGCATCTATCTTGCTTAATGTAATCAAATTACTTCCCCACAGAACAGTGCTTTCAACTGCTTCTTTAATGGATTAACAGGTAAGAAATTACCAAGTTGATACATCATAAGCAGCCTCAACTACTGCTCACAGCAGTGTGCAGGTTTGCCCTTCCTTTTATACCTCATTTCAACTCCATTGGACAACTCTTAGCTCTTGCAATTCTGTACAATTCCTGTCTCAGAAATTCCCATCATGAAACGAATTTATCCTTATAACTCAGAACCATGTACAACTTCCCACAACTGTTTCTTATTAAGCTCTAAATATTGGCACACCATTGATGTTGCATCTTCCTCTTGCTACTGCTTCTAAGTTTTTCACACTTTACTGCTTTTTCACTAGCTGAATCTGTTTCTCTTCCTCAATTTAAGTTCTCGAATCAGCCAAGCAATTTCAGAACCCCATAACAGCATCAACTTCTGCCAATTTCAGTTTTTTCTCTGTCTCCTGCATTACTTGCATGTTGCATTCACCTCTATTCAATAAGGAAACCAAACCAAGTCTTTGGAACATAAACACCTCCTTAACCCAACTTACTATAACTTATAGCAGTCATGCTTTCCCTGTTTCAGAATTTTGACTATGAAGATGTTTAGGTTTAATTCGAAAAGAGTTGGGCAGAGAAGACAATATAAGACCAACAATTTCATGTGGCTTCTCACTAATTAAAAGCTTTATAATCAAAGACTTGGCACACAAATGATCTAAATTCTGTATTATAGAATTCAACTATAATCAGTAACACATTCCAGCAATTCGGTTACATAAATAAGAAAGCAATATGTTCCACTTAACCTTTCACTGAACATATACTTGCAATGGGTACTTGGCACACAACTTATGATAATCAACGTATCAATTTCAGGACTCATATCTGCATTTATGTGTTCTTGCTCATTCAGGCTGATTTCCATTCGGCCATAGATGTTCTTTATGCATTTGTCTTAGCACAAGGCTGATTTCTATGTTCTGCATTTCTGATTTCTGATTTTGTTGTATTCAAAATCTATCCTTTCTAATCTGATCTCACTCATCCCATTTCATTTCTTCATCACTTAATTTTCATTGTTAAAGGATTGCATTTTAAGTGCACTTGAAAGCTCTCAGCCATTTTCAGAAATGCATAAAATTCTGATTTTTTAGATTGGTCAGAATCAATTGCTAATTCATATGCTACTGCTTCCTTGCTTCAAGCTTCATCATGAATGTGCCCTTTCTCACTCTAACCTCAGAGCACAGATACACTTCTTCATCTACAGGCTCTTGTAACTGCCCGAAATTTTACCATGAAGTATTGTCCAATTTTGTCCAAATGTTCAGGGCAGCAACACCATTGGCATTCCATATCCTCTTTCAACATGTATCAGAATAGTATCAATCTCCAAAATTCAAAGCTGTTGGAGATTGCTCTTAACATGATAAAATTCAGGAATTGGATACATCTAGCATACAATTTTAAGAGCACTTCGTTCATAACAGAATTTTCAGCATTCCCTTCTTCAAGTTACATTTTTCTGAAACTAATCTAGCTAGCATTCAAGTTAGTTCCAATATTTAGCAATTCATAAATTCAAGTTCCCAAAACTCATTTCAGATCTTCACTTGAGTTACCTCATTTGATACTCAACAGCTTCCAGCTTCCTTCTCGAGATGTTTAGAGCTTCACTTAATTCTTCAATGATCAGAAAGTTACAATTGGAACTTGGCACAAAACATATTGAAGTTGGCACAGCTTCAATTCCGGAATTCATTGGCTGCTAGTACTCTTTTGATTTGTGATTCAATCTCAAAGCATAACCACTATTCAAACTCTATTCTCTTGGAAAATCCTCTGAATTGCTAAAGATCTGAAGCATAATCAAACTTTTATCTCAAAAGACTTCCCTTCTTTCAGCTTAAATTGCCCTCTCAATACATCCATTAGGAGCTGAACTTGATTTTTGTAACTCAGCAGTGTCACTCAAAATTGAATTCCTACATTTCCAGCTTTTGAATTTTTACTTCAGAGATGTCTTTTCTCGGGTTCACATCAAATGAATTCCACTACACAGATTAGCCTGATCTGAAACTTCTTGTTTCTTTGAAACCTTTTACAGCAACAAGATCTGAAAATGAATTGAAAGGTTGGCACAATTGCATTACTGCACTTTGTATCAAATGTTCTGTTTATTCTTTCCAAGTTATCACTGACAAGAATTAGCACATAGATGATCAATAGGAACAAGCAAACAAATGGTAAAATTTGATTTCTGAACTTATCACAACTTTCAGAAATTTGCAAAGATCACAAAACCTCTAAGATTCTGACTTATAACTCTCAATTTCTGAAGATTACAGCTTCTATCAGATTCCCAGTTCTGATGACTAGGATTCAGAAATTTGGACAAAAGAAACAGCTTCAATGGAGTTCAAGCAGTTTGATATTCTTCTCTATTTTTTTTACTGTTGTTGCAGATTCTGTTTTCCAGAAATTAAGCTTCCAATTCTAGAGTATCCCCAGCATGAAATGCTCAATGATCCTTCTCAACCGGATTATTAAGATGCTACTTTAGCAACCAGTAAGATCATGATCCATACTACATATATACCCAGCAACAGCAACAATCACAAATCCATCATCTCAATTTCGAGGCACTCCACAAATTTGAATTTTCAAAATCAATTTCCCAATTCACTTCACAATAAGTTCAACTATGACTTCTATCCTCTTAAAATCTTCTTGAATTTGACTTGTATCTCAAATTGGTTCAATCTTTGTCTGTTATTGGTATAGATTGAAAAAACTTGGCCAAACACCAAACAATTCGAACATCTGATTCCTAAATTATGAGTTCAAGAATTCTAGTTTTAGAAATAACTTAGACTTCAGATATAACCTGTTGGAACCCCAAGGTTGTTTTGGTGTGATCAACAAGTTAAGTTAGGTCCTGCGTTGTTTCTAACTTTGTGTCTAAGTGTGCAGGAGCTTAGGAGCACAGGTACTCGAGCGGAAGACGTAGCTAGCGAGAAGGACGGCACGCTGTGCGTCCGAGGGATGAGGTGCTGCGGAAGAGTACACCGGCGGACGAGAAGGAAGTGCGCGCAGTGGTTCCGAGGTACGAAAGCCGGAGCGGAAGATTGCTCGGGGAGCAAGAGACGCAGCTAGCGCGAAGGTCGGCACGGGGTGCGACCGAGGGACGAAGTCTGCGGATGAGTACCCTGGTGGACGAGAAGGAACACGCGGCAATTCCGAGGGACGAGAAGCCGGAGGGAAGCACGCTCGAGAAGACCGGAAGATGGGTTCGGGTGAGCCCTATTCCGGATGGCAGAGATCACCCAAGTAAGCGGATCCGGAGCGGAAGACCCGAACCGAGGCGGGACTGAAACGGAGCAGAGGTCCCGGACACAAAAGTCAACCAGAGTTGACTTTTGCTCCGGGGCGTCCGGAACTGTCCGGGGCGCCCGGAACCTGAAGTTTGACTAGAACGCGTCTTTCGCGTTCTGGATGTTGGGGGATAAAGTTTTATCCCCCCAGGGCGCCCGGAACCCTTCCAGGCGCCCCGACCAAGGCTATAAATATAGCCTTGGTCCAGAAGCTTTTCAACAATCACGATCATTCTATTTCCAAACACTTGTATGCTTTAGTTGTTAAGCTTCTGTTTTCTGTGCCTAAACGCTGTAAGAGGCTTCTCCGCCTGAAGGAGTTTTTGAGCTTAATCTTCCTTGGATTAACAACCACATCGGTTGTAACCAAGTAAACATCTGGTGCCTCGTCTTTTCTTTTATGCTTCTATTTATCTGCTTAATTCATTTTACAAGTGTTAGCTTAATCGTTCGAGGAAGGGTTGTCTATTTTTAATTGACAGGTTATTTATCAACCCTTCTAGCCGGCCAACGGTCCTACAAGTGGTATCAGATCCGAGTACGCCTCAGAGGGACTAACCGCCGTCTGGAGCTACAAAACAATGGCCGGAGCTAGCGACTACCCACCAGCATTCGAGGGGGAGCTTGCTTCTTGGAAGCAACAAATGATGGTATTTCTTAACTCTGATATTGGTATTTCTCTAATAATGAAAACAGGTTATGAAGCACCGAAAGACACGAACGGAGAGAAAATCGGCATACGCCTATGGAACGAGAAGCAACGTGAAGAGTCCATGGCAAATGCTCGGGCAGAGTTTCACATTCTAAGCGCAATACCAACTAAAGATTTCGACAGAGTCGGAGAGTACAAAAGCGCGAAAGAACTTTGGGAAAAGTTCTTAATGCTCTACGAAGAACCGGTTGAAGTCGTCTCCTCAATAGACATCGAGCCGTCATCAGAAGAATCCGAGATGGAAGAAATTACCAAGACAGCCCCAACATCCGAAGTACATCCCGAGATCGATGAAGGGGGAGAATCTTCGGAAGAAATTAATTTAACAAGGGGAGAACCAACGGTCGACGAGGTAAGTAAGGTATGGCCTCTACCCTCTGAACAACTGGTTCAATTAATCAAATTACCTGAAGATTTTTGCGAACCAAAATTTGAATTATCGAAAGAACTTTTCAGATTAGAAAATCTTCGGTCGAATAATTGTTGCAAATTACAAAATATTTTTACGAAAGAATTATGCAACTTAGAAATATTATCGAAAACTTTTTCCGGATCTAAAATTTTTTCCGAAGTACAAATTATCTCGTTGAAGGAGTTTTTCGAATCACAAAATAATTTGACAAAAGAATCTTGCAAATTACGAAACATTTTTTTAAACAAAGTTTGCAAATTAGAGATATTATCGAAAGAGTTTTTCGGAGTAGTAAATCTATTATCCACAGATTGTTGCAAATTTATGTTGTCAAAATACTTTTGCAAATTACAAAATATTTTGTCGAACGAAGTTTGCAAATCAGAAGTATTGTCGAAAAACTTTATCAAGTTTATATTATCGAAATATCTTTGCAAATTAGGAATTCAAAATGACATGTTATAATTTGCACAAGTTTCTACATGCTCAAAATTTCTTGCTTCAAAGTTAAGAAATTATGATAAATTAAAATGGAAATTTAAAATTTTCTGATAAAAGCATTAGAATATATAAATAAATAAATGCATAGAAAATTTCTTTTAATGTTATCAATTCTCTTAAAATTTTCTTGCATAAATTTTTTCGGCTTAGAAAGTGTTTAATTATTGATGACGAATACTTGAAATTTTTTTTTTTTAAAAAAAAAATTATTTCTTGACTTAGAAATTTGTCTTGACTTAGAAATATTTCCATGAAAATTATTGAAATATATTTTCAAATCTTTTTAATGTCAACCCTTAGATTTTAGTTGTTCCCCATTTTTATTGTGATCAAAGGGGGAGAAGGAAAGTATAAGTCTAGGGGGAGGTAGAAAATTGAAAATTAAAATTTGGAATGTTTGAAATTTAATTTCTTCTATCATGTTGCATGTTATTGCAATAAACTGTTTAATTTCATATCTATTGTTGACCCTATCTTAACTTGGGTTGATCACACCAAAAAGGAGGAGATTGTTGGAACCCCAAGGTTATTTTGGTATGATCAACAAGTTAAGTTAGGTCCTGCATTGTTTCTAACCTTGTGTCTAAGTGTGCAGGAGCTTAGGAGCACAGGTACTCGAGCGGAAGACGCAGCTAGCGAGAAGGACGGCACGCTGTGCGTCCGAGGGACGAGGTGTTGCGGAAGAGTACACCGGCGGACGAGAAGGAAGTGCGCGCGGTGGTTCCGAGGGAAGATTGCTCGGGGAGCAAGAGACGCAGCTAGCGTGAAGGTCGGCACGGGGTGCGACCGAGGGACGAAGTCTGCGGATGAGTACCCTGGTGGACGAGAAGGAACACGCGGCAATTCCGAGGGACGAGAAGCCGGAGGGAAACACGCTTGAGAAGACCGGAAGATGGGTTCGGGTGAGCCCTATTCCGGATGGCAGAGATCACCCAAGTAAGCGGATCCGGAGCGGAAGACCCAGACCGAGGCGGGACTGAAACGGAGCAGAGGTCCCGGACGCAAAAGTCAACCAGAGTTGGCTTTTGCTCCGGGGCGCCCGGAACTGTCCGGGGCGCCCGGAGCAGCCCGGGGCGCCCGGAGCAGCCCGGGGCGCCCGGAATAGCCCAGGGCGCCCGAAACCTGAAGTTTGACTAGAACGCGTCTTTCGCGTTCTGGACGTTGGGAGATAAAGTTTTATCCCCCCCAGGGCGCCCGGAACCCTTCCAGGCGCCCCGACCAAGGCTATAAATATAGCCTTGGTCCAGAAGCTTTTCAACAATCACGATCATTCTATTTCCAAACACTTGTATGCTTTAGTTGTAGTTAAGCTTCTGTTTTCTGTGCCTAAACGCTGTAAGAGGCTTCTCCGCCTGAAGGAGTTTTTGAGCTTAATCTTCCTTGGATTAACAACCACATCGGTTGTAACCAAGTAAACATCTGATGCCTCGTCTTTTCTTTTATGCTTCTATTTATCTGCTTAATTCATTTTACAAGTGTTAGCTTAATCGTTCGAGGAAGGGTTGTCTATTTTTAATTGACAGGTTATTTATCAACCCTTCTAGCCGGCCCAACGGTCCTACATAACCAAGCTCTCAACAAAAACTAGCTGCCAAATTGTATATTTACTGCCTAGTTTCAGAATATGAAATTGAAGAAGGTCTCGGCAGAATTCTAGAAGAGTTCAATTTGGAAACAAACATTATTCAGCACAACATTAATGGGGAATTAAATTAACCTTGCTTCTGGTCAGCAACTAGTTTGAAAAACTGGTTTTAGGGAGAAACATGGGTTTTCACTGATAGTAAACTGCAACTAAAACTCCTTTCCAGCCTCAAGTTCAGAATTTAAAAGTTGAAACAATTCCAACGTATCTAATAAACAATTCTGGATTTCAATAATGTTTAAAAGAAGCTCTCATTTAGCACTGAATTAACAAGGGTTAAATTCAAGTTGCTGTCGACCACGAATAGCTCATGGTCTTGGCACTAAACATGGTTCTGTTTAATTCTGTTCATAACAGATTCTCTACCAACTTCACTTGTTCCATTTGTATCATAGAAATTCTTTGCATTTAAACCTGAGAAGCACTGCTGAAAATGCATCAGTTTGATCTATTTTGCCCAAGTTTCAGTTACACTTCTCAGATTTCAATCAAACTGAAATCAGAAATGAAAATTCTGCCCCAAACTGTTCAACATTCTTAAACCTCCAGCAATGCAACCATCAACTTAAATCAACAACTTCAGAATTTTCTAAACAATTTGAAATATGAGACCTCCATGAATCTCAAGCATATGCAATCCTCCCCCACACTTAAGTCTTTTCCATCTTGGTACTCTAACTCATCAAGCATTCAACCAACACACTCAATTAAAGAATGACAAGCAAGGATTATCAAGAATTAGAATGCTAGATGAGAATGTATAAATAAAATTATGAGGAAAGGAATTGGAAAGTATGAGGGAACAAGAATGACAAATTTCCTTCATTTCCATGCACACAAATGCTATTGTGACTTTGAAAAGAAGCAAAGCAAGTTCTAGAGTTCAATTGCTATGAGTACATGCCACACAAGAGGAAATAATGAGATATAGGCTTAAAGTGGACCTCACTAGGTAGTATTCATGCAAACAAGCTTAATCAATCAAATTGGAATCCACTACCAAATTAACCAATATCATGTGAGAAAAGCATCCAATCATGTCACATGACCTAAAATTGATGATCAAATTTAAGAAACTTTTATCATCTTAAAAATATTACTAGAAAATTCCCATGAAGACTTTTATTCAAAATGAAAATGCTATGTACTAACAAAATGCAAAGTATGAAAGTAAATGTGCAAATGTAAGTATAAAACTAAAGAAAGTCTCATCAAAAAGAATTTATTAACAAAGCATGAATTAAAATGCAAGATAAAGCAAAATTAGAACCAACTCCCCTTTAATTCCGGCGGTCGAAGAAGATTTAGCAACAAAATTCACACCGGGAATGGAGTACTTTTGGTTGCAATCAATTTTTTTTTTCATCATTTTTCCATTATAAATTTTTCTGGAGGTCTAAGGCGGTTCAGTGTAAGCATCCACTCTGGAAGCTTATGTTCTCCTACAACATCAATCAAAGAAAACATCTCCCTCACACATGTGGGGTAAGAAAAAGATAGGAGAACATTAGTGTGTGTATAAAATATATCAATGAATGAATCACATCTAATAAAATCAACAATTGGTACCTCAATTAGATTTTCTGACAAATCACAAGAAATACTCACTTTGTCATCTTGAATGGTACCTGGAGTGGTGATTGTTACCTCCTCTTCATTTAATAATGGCTCAAACTGTGGTTCTGGTGATGGTTCATCCTCATGTAGTGATTCTTGGGTGCTTGACTCCATAGCCCAAGTCCCTACACTTACATCTTCAACTCTTGGTGACTCTTGAGGTAATGCTTCCAGTAAGCAATCCCCTACACTTAGATCATCTTCAAAAATATGTTCAGAACCTGAATCACTAACAACATCTTCAACAACAATATCAGTAGGATCAGAAATTTGCATAATCACATAATCATCACAAAAGATACTAGAAAAATTATGCGAATCAATGGAAGTAGGGTCAGGCCTGACAGAATCGCTACTTTCCATCTCTCCACTGGAATTTCGTGCTTGCAGTTGATTGATGGATGATGCAATTTGATCTAACTGATTCGGTATGTTCTGTATCCTTGAAAATTGTTGCTCTTGATGCTCATTCATTTGTTGCATGATCTCCTTGAGTTTCCATGTTATCTCATTCATCTGAGGATCATTTTGTTGAAAAGATTGTGGGATAAAATTTGTTGAAACCTCTTGAAATCCATATGAACTCTGGTAGGTAGGATATGGCTCAACAAATTGTCCTTGTGCATTTTCATACCTGAAACATGAATTATCCACCCAATTAACATTAAAACCATTATGAAATGATTCATACCTATTTTGTTGATCCATGTTTGGGTAAAACTGATACTCAGGTTGAAAATGATAACTCTCCATTCCACCTCCAAAATTCTGAAAATATGGATCCATGCTTAAGAAATCTCCTGTTCTTCACTTCAACACTAGAACAATTTGTTAGAAGACTCAAGAGCATAAAGTTTCAATCACATGAAAACATGAACAGTAAAATCATTTAATAATTCAAGAACAAACCAACATGAAAATACAAAGAGAATAAGCAATCAAATCAATCAACATGCTAACAAATAAAATCACTCAATGATCAATCTAAAATAAACACACATTGCTAGTTATTTCCCCGGCAACGGCGGCAAAATTTGGTGTTGCCTTTTTGCATGTCACTAGGCGCTCCAAATTAATTAAAATTGAAACTCATTAAAATTAATACAAGTGTCGTAGTAAGAAGTCCCAAGTCGTATTTTTTCCAAAGGTAACTAATAAATGTGTGTGTGAACTCTAGATTTGATTCAAAATTGATTTCTCACATTGACAAAGTTATTAGGCATTCTCATAAATCAAGAATCATAAAATCATTAATTGACCAAACTACATACAATCCTTAATTTCAATCACTTCAACAGCCATTTCAAGAATTCATTCACAATAACATAGAATAGAAGTAGCAATCTAAACATCAAATTAAGCATCCAACACCTAAACAAGATCATAGTCACAAAGATTAAATTGCTAACTAAATCACAAAACTTACATACTAACTGTAAACAATTTAATAAAGTCTAAACCGAAAAGAAATCAATTGCAAAAGTTCATCAAGGTCGGGGTTGCAAACAGAAATTGAAACTGGAATTACAAAAACTCAAACAAGAACTAAAGTAAGAAATGCAAACAAGAATAAAATGCAATCTATCTATCAGATCTTCAGATCTGAGCAATTTTGTGACAATTCAAAGACAAAGCAAAGAAATCTAAACCCTAATCATTCCACATCCCAAAACCGAAACCAATTCTCTCCAATCTGCTGAAAAACAAATGTGCTATCGGAAACCTCCCCTCAAGCACCCAACAACTAATCTCTACCTCCAGCTATTACCAGTAGGTGCTCATAGTCTTCGGAAACCTCCCCTCTAACTCCCAGTCTTATGATAATCTCACCATCCGAAGAACAAAGCTAAAATCCTGTGAATTGCGAAACTAATTCAATTGATCAGATCTACATAGCTTCCCAGCGGAATGGATATCGGAACAGACTCAAAAACCTCAAGAAACCTCCCTTGAAGCATCTGTTGATTGCGGAAATCGCTGATCGAGAAAACTCCCTCTGCCAAGATCGCGGCGATGAAACAGAATCCCAAACGCAGCTGAAGAAACCTCCCTTCGGCCACTCTTTGATCTCGGAAGGTGAACGCCGAAGCTTGGAGATCGCCGTCGGTGAAGAATGATGCTCTCGGATCTAGACTTGAGGAATGGGAAGCTCGGCGACGCGGAGAAGAAGAAGAATGCACTGTAGCTCAAAATCGCGAAAACGCCAAGTCCAAGGAAGCACTGTAGCTTCTCAAACGTTTTAAACCTCTCCTCATCTGATCGGACGGCCAAGAATGCTCTGATCTTGATCAACGATGGAGATATCTCAGATCGGAATAAAAACCTCGGGATCTTCATCAATGGCTCAGATATGCTTCCTCATTAGGTCGGATGAGCTGGATCTTCAACGGATGGCTCAGATCTGCTTGATCTTCAATGGACGGTCCAAAACACTCCAAGGCTTGATCGCCTCGTCTTGCCCTAGATTTGAGCCCAAGTGTGGTCCAATCTGATAGGGTCCATGACCCTTTTGATGCCTACAAAATAATAAACAAATATTAGCACCAAAATACCATGAAAATAGGCTAATTTACAATTAAGTCCAAGATCACATGCAAATTATGAAATGTAATCTAAATGTGAGATTATGCTGTGAATAGTCCAATAAAAACATGCATTATGAATTAAAATAATGTAGCAAAATCATGGTTATCAAATCCCCCACACTTAGCCTTGGACGTCCCGTACAAGTCAATAAAACCTAAAATCATCTCCATACAAATTCCCTAGCAATACCTAGAAGATAGTAAAAAGAATTTAACTAAGGTCATCTTAAAGATCACAAATAATCATGAATACAATCCAAACAATAATCAGTAGGTATGGTAGTTTCAATCTAATTGAAAAATTAAGCAAGATGCATTCTCACAAGGTATTCACCTACTCTAACCCTCACACTCAAAAATGCATATAAGTGGAGTTCACTCAATGTCACTCACAACATTTCACTACCATAAGTTTGCTTATTTTCTACTTCTCCACCACTATAAACATGGCATACATGAATCAAAAGGATTTTATCAACAATAATTGAAATGGAATCAAAAAGAACAATTTAAGTGGATGAAATAGCTAGGCAAAAGAAAAGTATTAAATGAAGAAAATGAGAAGATGAGAGTATTGGAGGAGTATACTTGATGAGTTGACCATTTTGATGTGAAAAGAGATGAATACCATTTGTTATTACCAATTAAACTTATCAAGCTAACCTCCCCTTCAATTTGATAGCAAACCGAAAATCTTGATACTCTTCCTTCACACTTGATACTGTTGATTTACCAACAATTTGTTTCTATTTTTTCACTTCATTCCATCACTTGAAAGCTCCAATATCTCACTTCAACTTGCCAAGAAGAGTCCCCTCCCCCACACTTAAAGTATTGTCCGTTTCGGACAATTAAAACAACACATGTATCTAATGTCATGATATTCTTTTAGCCACTATGTTTCCTTCCTGCAGAATTTCTTTTACTTCCCTTTACTGTTTCTGATTTTTTTTCGGAACTTAAGTAGTCAAGAGATATGATTCCAAATCTTAACTCCAACAAAAGCTCAGATCATATCAGCAAGAAGTAGAATATCAGAACTAAACAGCATTAAACAGGATTCAGAAAATTTCAGAAATTCAGAATTCAGATTCTGATCTAATGAAAACTGCTATAGCTGTCTCTATTTTTTTCATTTATAGCTCTTATCAGCTGAATCCAAATCCTTGAGTTTCATTGGTTCTTGTGTCTTCACTGCTGGAAAATTAGACAAACAAATTTCTGCATCTAACTGCTAAATTAAGCTACCTCAGGTTCAGAATTTTCATCCATTGAAATTGCATACTTCAAACCATACAAGAGTTAAACTTTAATCCTTCAATTTCAGACATCTCACCAAGCATTCAATAGATAAAAGACCAACTGTATCCTTATGTTCCAGCAGCATATGCTTAATTCAAATGGTTCGACAATCAAAAGTTGTGCTTATACTTCATGCTGATAAGGAACTTGCATCCACAATTTAGCACACAAAACTGATACATAATTGCATGTTCTTCAAAATCTTTAATCGAATCCATATTTCTTTGATTTGATTCATCACATGATCCGAGTTTCATCCATTCCTTAAAAACACATTGAAATTCTGATAATTAATAGTTTCTGTGCTATAGAAACATGAATCTGCCTTTCAATTTCTGATTTTGTTTCTAGTCATTGCAGCCCAGTTTCCCTAGCTAGTAGACCTTTGAAGATAGTTCATTTGCTGATGAACAATGATGGTTTAAGTTCCATTCATTTCAGATTCGCATAACCAGAAAGTTTGACATTAACCAGTAGATTTCTCCTTGGCACAAGACTGTTCTGTTTCCCCAAAGCAGGATGCTCTGATTTCTGTTTGTCTGCACTTCTCTCTGCACTTGACTGCATTCATACTTAACCTCATCTTTTTCAGTAGCACGAAATTTCAGCTTCACTTTGAGTTTTCACCTGCTACAAACAGCCCCGAACTCAGGCTACAATTTAGTTCAGTTTGTGTTCAACCTCTGATTTCAGTTTGTCTTAGTGCTGAACTTTGTATCAATCTATCATGTTTAGCCACAAGAAATTTTAATTCTCCTTCATCTTGTCTCTTAAGAACCCTTTACAATACATGAATGAGAAGTTTACAAGTTTCAGTAACTCTACATGCTTCAGTCCATTTCCCAATTTGGCACAAAACTGCCCTATTCCTGCAAAATATGCACTTCATGAATTCTGCACTAAATTCATTCCTGTCATTCCAGCAATCTTCCTCTTTGTTTCCATTGTTCAATTTTAGATTTGATACTCCATTTCTTGAATTGAATATCACTTCACAACTCAAGAGCTATCACTGTTCTTTTTCTCTTCTCATCCACCAAAATTCAGCCCTTTAAATCACTAACCAATGTCATTACCACTCCCTCTTACAGTGTTAAAATGAATTGTGTTAGCAGCTATTTTCTCCAACATTCCATTTGTTTCTTCACCTTTTACAACTTCCTTCAAGCTTCTTCCTTCCTTGATATCACTTTTGAAATTTGATACTCCATTCATTTCCAACATTCTGAATTTCAGCTTCCAGCAGGTTTCAAAATTTCTCAATTCTGCAGTCTTCTCAAGATTAATTCAGAATGTTAGCTTAATAACTTGGCATCCACAACTGATGTCATTACTACCTCACCTAAAGCTTCAACAATTTATTCACAAAGAACTAAACAATCATTAGATTAGATGATAGCTTGAATTCTCATTTTGTCTCAACAAGTAACATGAATTAGAAAGTTACTGCAATTAAGACTTCTGGAATTTTGATACTATCAGAATTAACAATTGTTGCTGCTGAAATCCAAGAACTGCAAGGGCTGCTAATGAAAGAACTCAGAATGTTCAGAAAGTTGCACACATTTATTCGATTCTGACAATTTCCTCACTGTTTAAGTTCACTTGCTGCTCCATTCCTTCAATTTCTCACAATAATGATACTCCATTCAAGTACTCTCACTGTTGAATGCAGATGCCATAAAATATTGTATACCATTTGTTTCCACATTCTCTCACATTCCAACTAAGCTTCCACTCGTTTGGATATTGCATTCTAATTTTTGATACAAACCCGATACAAACTTTTCAGCCCTGCACTTCAATTTCTGCTTCTTCATCCAGCATCAGCCTTCTTTTAATGTCAATGGTCCTCACTGCTTCATCTTTTCAGTAATTGGATTTTAAATTTGTAGAGGTGAATGATGCAAGAATACCATTCATTCCTTCACATTTTCCAAACTCCTTCTCAACACCTCCCCCACACTTCAATCTTCGTTCATCTAGTCAATCCAACTCATCAAGAATTCAACCAAAACTTCTAATGGAATGAAGGCAAGGCAAAGTGATCAAGGGTTAAAATGCTAGATAAGAATATTGGAAGAAAATTGTGGAGAAAGGAATTGGAAAGTATGAAGGGGAACAAAATTGATAAAATCCTCAATTTCCATGCACACAAGTGTTATTGTGACTTTGAAAATAAACTAAGCAAGTTCTAGAGTTTCAATTGCTATGAGTACATGTCACACTACAAGAAAATACAGTGTAGGCTTGAAGTGGTCCTCTCTAGGTATTTTCATGCAATCAAGCTCAATCGATCAACATGGAATCACCACCATTTTAACCAATATCATGTAAGTAGAGTATCCAATCATGTCCAATGACCTAAATTTATGATCAAATTTAAGAAACTTTTACCATCTTAAAAATATTTCTTAGAAAATTCCCATGGAGACTTTTATTCAAAATGAAAATGCTATGAACTAACAAAATGTAAATTATGAAAGCAAAGTGTGGAAGTAAAATGCAAATGCAAAGTATGAAACTAAAGAAAGTCTCATCAAAAAGAATTTATCAACAAAGCATGAATTAAAATGCAATAGAAAATGAAATTAGAACCAACTCTCCTTTCATTCCGGCGGTCGAGGAAGACTTAGCAAAAGAATCCACACCGGAAATGGAGTAATCGTTGTTACACTAGAATTATTTTTATTCTTCATTTTTCCTTTCAAAGCTTTTTCTGGCGGACGGAGGTGGTTCAGTGTAAGCATCCACTCCGGAAGCTTATGTTCTCCTACCACATCAATAAAGCAAAATCCCTCCCACACGCATGTGGGGTGAGAAGAAAATAGGAGAATATTAGTGTGGGTAAAAGATATTTCAAAAAATGATTCACAACTAATAAAATCAACAAATGGTACCTCTACTGAATTTTCTGATGAATCACAAAAAATACTTACGTTGTCGTTTTGAACGGTACCTGGAGTGGTGATTGTTACCACCTCTTCATCATGATGTGGCTCAAACTGTGGTTCTGGTGAATGTTCATCCTCATGTAGTGATTCTTGGGTACTTGGCTCCATAGCACAAGTCCCTACACTTACATCTTCAATTCTTGGTGGTTATTGAAGTAATGCTTCCAGTAAGCAATCCCCTACACTTAAATCATCTTCAACAATTAAATTTTCACTTCCTGCATTATTCACAACATCTAGAGCAACATCATTAGTAGAATCAAAAATATTTTCAACTACATCATCACAACAATAAAAAGTACTTAAAGAATCAAATGAAGAAGTAGATGCAGTGTCAGGCCTGACAAGATCTCCACAATCCATCTCTTCATTGGCGTTTTGTGTTTGTAACTGATGAATAGATGATGCAATCTGCTCTAACTGATTCTGTATATTCTGTATCCTTGAGAATTGTTGCTCTTGGTGCTCATTCATTTGTTGCATAATCTCCTTGAGTTTCCATGTTGATTCATCCATCTGGAGATTGTTTTGTTGAAAAGATTGTGGCATAAATGATTTTGAAACTTCTTGGAACACATATGAACTCTGGTAGGTTGGAAATGACTCAACAAATTGTCCTTGTGCATTTTCATACCTGAAACATGAATTATCCACCCAATTAGCATTAAAACCATTTGAAAATGACTCATACCTATTTTGTTGATCCATGTTTGGGTAAAATTGATACTCAGGCTGAAAATGATGATTCTCCATTCCACCTCCAAAATCCTGAAAATATGGATCCATGCTAAAGAAATCTCCTGTTCTTCACTTCAACACTAGAAATCAATGTTAGAAGATTCAAGAGCATAAAGTTTCAAACACATGATAACATGAACAGTAAAAGCATTTAATAATTCAAGAACAAACCAACATGAAAATACAAAGAGAATAAGCAATCAAATCAATCAACATACTAACAAATAAAATCACTCAATGATCAATCTAAAATAAACACACATTGCTAGTTATTTCCCCGGCAACGATGCCAAAATTTGGTGTCAGCCATTTTCATGTCACGTGGCACATCAAATTAATTAAAATTAAAACTCATTAAAATTAATACAAGCGTTGTAGCAACGAGTCCCAAGTCGTATTTTTCTTTCCAAGGGTAACTAATAAATGTGTGAGTATTCTAGAATTGATTAACTTAGCAAATTGAGTTCTTCTTCAATTCAAACTAAAATCAGAAAAGGTTTATTCTTTTCTACATATCACTTTCTTCTTAACTTGATCACCTTCCTTCCAAAACCAAATGAACATCACTTAAGTGAGGATTTTTATGCATCATTGAATCAAATGGTTCAATTCCTATCTCCACAATATACAATCTCAGTAACAAGGTACACAGTCAAATCTCAAGTTAAGTTTTCTACAATTAAGCTCATTCACAGTAATAGATAAACTCATAAACTCCTTAAACAGAGGTAACAATCAAAACTAAAGTTGATCCATCTTCATTTAAGCAAGATCACAAGTTCAAAGACCAAAATCATAGCAAAGAATTACTAACTACATTACAAGAGCCTACAACTATCAGCATTAGTAGCAGAATAAACAACTATCAGCATTAGTAGCAGAATAAACCTAACAGCACTAAGGTCAATATCAGTATCAGTATCAGGTTAATAATCCGAGTTTGAAAGCAAGAATTCGGAATCAAAAACATAAAATCTCAACAGAAATTTAAAATTGCAAAGGTAGGTATCAGATATGAAGATCTGAGCAAAGTTTGAACACAATTCAAAGACAAGATAAAGAAAAACAAAACCTAAACATTCCACAAACCAAATCGGAACAAATCTTCTCCACTTTGCCGAAACAAAGGTGCTCTCGGAAACCTCCCCTCAAACACCCAACAAGATATCTCCAAGCGATCTACTATCACCAGATAATGTTCATAGCTATTGGAAACCTCCCCTCAAGCTCGCATCTGACTGGTATCACCATCAACCGAAGAAAACAGAGCTTGACTCTGAGAATGCGCAAATCAGATCGATCGGCCAAATCTATCCAATGTAGCTGCAGAATGGGATGTGGAAAAGGTACAAAAACTCCTAGAAACCTCCCTCGAAGCTCTGATGGATGCGGAGATCACTGATCAGAAACCTCCCCGATCGGCAATGTGGCGGTGGACAGAATCAAGGCGCGGCTGAGAAACCTCCCTCAGCTGCTCTCTGATCGCCGGAAGATGAACGCCGAAGCTTGATGATCGTCGTCGGAGAAGAAGCTAAGCTCACGGATCTGGAATCAGAGAATGGGACTTCGGCGTCGCGGAGAAGAAGAAAGATGCACAGTAGCAAAATCGCGAGATCGCCGAGCCAAGGAACACTGTAGTTCCTCACTGCTTTTAAACCACGTCAGTTCTGATCGGACGGCTGAAGATTCTCGGCGCTTGATCAACGGTGGAAAACATCTCAGATCTGGATTAAAAGGTATTGATCTTCATCTATGGTCCAGATCTACTCCTCATTAGGTTGGATGAGCCGGATCTTCAACGGATGGCTCAGATCTGCTTGATCTTCAATGGACGGTCCAAAACACTTCAAAGCTTGATCGCTTCGTTTAGCCTTAGATTTGAGCCCAAGTGTGGCCTGATCTGATCGGGTCCATGACCCTTTTGATGACTACAAAATAAGAATCAAATATTAGCACCAAATACCATAAAAATTAGCTAATTTGCAATTAGGTCCAAAATCAAATGCAATATTGAGATATGATGCTAATGTGAGATTAAACTATGAATAAACCAATAAAAACATGCATTATGATTCAAAATAATATAGCCAAAAATCATGGTTATCATCGTGCTACGGGAGCTTATCAAATTACAATTAAAGTTATCGAACCCCTCTACACTAAAGTAGTTTAGAAATGACTTGGGTCGTCTCCAAAGAATGTAACGATTGGATGATAACTTCAGGATTGGTTATGGCTTTTGGATTTTTTTTTTATATGAAACTGGGGGTTTGGGTTTTGAATTCTGAGCCTACAATATGAAATAACAAAACAAGTATGAAATTAAACCTAAAGAACAAAAGAGCAACGCAAGTATGAAATCTAATCCTAATTAATAAAAGACATCCTATCCATCCATTAGTAGTGATCTCATAGCGCATTGTCACTATACGCTACGATTTCACCAATAATGGAATTAAACTAAGGAATGAAATAGATAAGCATTAAATGAACCTAACCTAGTAAATGAAAGACAATGCAAATAAGAAAACCTAGTCTAACTTAAACTATGATTGCAAGGAAATTAAAGACAACATAAAGTAAGCCAATAACAAAACTAAGCATGGAACGAAATCTAGAGCATTAAAGAAATCTAATCCTAATTGCATTCAAACGAAGAACAAAACTTATAGCAATTGAAAGAAACAAGACAAGCAAACATTAAGTAAAATAAAGTGCATGAATTTAAACCTAACTATTGGAAGAAACATTTTGTCGAACACTTCACGAGCATGAATCAAAATAGCATTAGTACGTGCACTAAAACATGGGAGAACAACTTAGTACAAGCATCAAACAATCAACCACACAAATCAACATATCGATATGAATCAGGTGAAGAAATGCAATGATCAAAAGCTATCCGAAATCTGATGAAGAAGAAGTGTTGCTCGGACTTGAAGGGCTGTTGTGGCTGGCTAAATTTGGAGAAGATCTGCTGCTTGGAAAAGGGCAGGGATGGCGTCAGAAGGTGAAGAATCTAACCGGAGAACCCCTCTGGTGAGGTGGATGATCGGAGCCGAAGCTTGCCGCCTGGAATTGCTTGCCGTCGTTGCTGCCCTAGCCCACGCGTCGCTAGAAATCACGAACAGAGAGGAGATGTGGATAGGAGATGACCGCGAGATGATGGAGAGGATGATGAGGTGAGGGATGTCCGGTCAGCGGCGATGGATGAGCAGAGATGGCCACCGGGCGTCGGTGAAGGAGAAGAAGTGGAGAAGAGCGTCTGTGCCCTAGCTCTGTCGCGAGGAGAAGAAACGAAGCCCCCCTGTTCTGTGCCGTCGGTTTTTACTTAAGAGAGGATTTTTCTCTCTTTCAATCTGGGTCGTTCATCTTTATAAGGAAGATGGATGCAGATCTGGCCATTTGATCTAGCTGATGAAGAGATGAGTGGTGCGGATCTAATTGCCTTCTTGCTTGGATCCAATGGTCCATGTAGCTTCAAATCTGGATGGAGGGTTGGATGGCTTAGATCTTAATGAAGGAGGAAGATCTCCCTTGATCTGGATCAACGTCTCATATTAATTCTGCTTGATCTCCCTCATTTGACTTCCAAATCAAGTCCAATTTGATCTGATTCGACCCTAATTGATGGCTCTTTTGATTTCCTACAAATCCATAATAAAAACATGAGATTAAATAGTACAATTTGTAGAAAATTTACAATTAAGTTCAAAATAGATCCTACTCACAAAACATAATATAAATTCAAAATTACGCATGTGAGAAGGTAAAAATTCCAAGAATAAGAGCCAAAATAATGCACAAAAATGCTAGTTATCATACATCCGAAAGACAAGGTGCTGCGGAAGAGTACACCAGTAGACGAGAAGGACACGCGTGATGGTCCGAGGGACAAGAAGTTGGGTAAGAACGCTACTCGAGGAGAAGGTCGGAGTTGGATTCGAGTGAGCTTAACTCTGATTGGCCGGAGCATCACCCACATAAAGGAAGGTGCCTTCTGTGGCTTGGAAGATGCCTTTGATGAACAGTACGAAGACACCTTCTACCCCATGCAAGGCATCTTCCAATGACCGTTAACCAGGATAAAGTTTTATCCTTGGGAGATAGAATCTATCTGATGGAAGGCACCTTGGACTACTTTGAAGACGTCTTCAAGCTGCGGATAATATTTTTCAAGGGCTATAAAAATACTCCTGGACCTAGGAAATATTCAACAACTTTAACTACAACTCTTGTAACACTTTCATAGTATTCTTTTGAGTTTTTTCAATGATTGTAAGAGGCTTCTCCGCCTGAAACAAAGGAGATCCTCTAGTGCCTTTCACTATCTTGCATTAACATCCACCTAGGTTATAACCAAGTAAAACTCTGGCCTCTTATTCTTTCTTTTAAGTTGTTTAGTTCAATTTTATTATTGCTATTTTAATTGTGCTATTAATCAAATTCAAAGTACAATAAGGGGTTAATTTTATTTTGTAGACAATTCAACCCCTCTTGTCGACCCCCGCTGTACCAATAAGTGGTGTCAAAGCCAGACCGCCTCAGAAGGACTAACAGTTGACTAAAGCACCGAGACGATGACCGGACTAAGCATCTACCTACTGAAGTTCAAAGGAGAATTCGGGTTACGGAAAAAATGTATAGAGGTATTTTTTAAAATTAATTTTGAAGTTCTATTAATAATTAAATATGATTTTATAGCTCCAAAAAATCAAAAAGATGAATAAAAAGAAGAGTACCTTTAGACAAAAAAAGAGCAAGCGGACTTTGTGGTGAACGGACAAGCCAAATTCTACCTACTAAGTGTGTTGCCACCTCAAGAAATCTACAGAATCTGCGCCTATGAATCAGCAAAGGAACTTTGGGAAATATTCTTGGAGCTACACGAAGGAACATCTAAATCAAAGTTCGCTAGACAGGACCTTCTCCGGAATCAACTAACGAACCTCATGCTAAAAGAAGGAGAATCAATAGCACAACTGCATGCCAAACTGAAGAAGTTGATCACCGAACTCACAAATCTCAGAGAAAAGGTAACAAATCGAGATTCTCTAAGGTACACATTAAATACTTTTCCAAGGACACCTGAATGGTCCTCTATAGTCGACTCCTATTATATTACTAAAGATCTAGAGGTTAGTACATTAGAAGCTTATTTTCTATTTTAGAACTTCACGAATCTAAATGTGCAGAAGTAAATAAGCCAAGTCAGACAATTGCCTTGAAGGCAAGAACAGATGATTAAGATTCCGAAGCATCCATTAAGGAAGATGAAGCAGCATTATTGGTAAGAAAATTTAATAAGTTTATTAAATCTAATAAATTTAAGTCACAAACGAAAAATACTTTCGGGACAAAAGGAAGGTCCGATACTACAACTGCAACAAAGAAGGACATATCAAGGATCAATGCCCAAAGCTGAAGATGAAGGAGAAGAAGAAAGAACCAACCAAATCAAGGCACAAAAATTTAAAAGCAACATGGGATGAGTCATCATCGGAGTTAGAAGTTGAAGAATACGCTATACTTCCCCTATTAGCGGACCATCAAGGAGAAGATGGAAGCAACTCAGAAATGTGCATTGATGAAGGGGGAGGATCCTTAGAAGAAAGCTACGATGAGGGGGAAGCATCATAATACGAGATAAGTGAGGTGTGTGCACTATATATCTTCCAATCTTTTGAATTTATCAACATATTATCTACGAATATAGTACAGCTAGAAAAAGATAATACTAGGTTAAACTTAAACTTAGTAAATTCATCAGCAGGGATCTCCTGATCCCATTAGATATATTTGATAATTTAAAATAGAAAATAAAAAAATTAAAAGTACAAATAGAAAAATTTAAAAATGACTATGCATATTCAAACAATTTTCAAAATTCAAAATTTATAAATTATGGTAGAATAAACTGGTACATGAGGAATCACCAAGGACAAATTAGGAAAATCCTTAGAAATTATGTACCTCCAAAATTTTTAGTAAATTCAGTAGGCAGGAATCTATTTTGGGTTCTAAAATCTTTTTTAGATTAAATTCCCAAAATTTTAAATTATTAGGATAGAAATTATTTTAATTAGAAAAATATTTTTCAAGTAAAATTTTCTCTGGTACATGAGGAATCACCAAGGACAAATTAGGAAAATCCTTAGAAATTATGTACCTCCAAAATTTTTAGTAAATTCAGTAGGCAGGAATCTATTTTGGGTTCTAAAATCTTTTTTAGATTAAATTCCCAAAATTTTAAATTATTAGGATAGAAATTATTTTAATTAGAAAAATATTTTTCAAGTAAAATTTTCTATTAGAATTTCTTATCCAAAATTTCTATAAAAAACAACAATAATTCTATCAAGGATTTATTTTCAAAATTTTTTCATTGAATAATTTTCTATAAAATTATCAACAAAAATTATAATTTAAAATTTAAAAATTATTTAACAGACTTAGATTTTGAAATTGTTATTTTTCTATAATAAAATATAATATTTTTTGTCAAAGAAAATATTTTTTTATAATTTTATGACCAATAAATTATTTTCTATGAATTATTAATGAAAATAGTATTTTGAAAATTTAAAATATTTTGTAGACTTATTTTTAAAAACTTTTATTTTTCTTTGATAAAACACGATGTGTTCTATCATAATAAAAAATTTTAACATTTTTTGAATTTTATCTGAATTATTATGAATTATTTTCTAAAAAGATAATTTTTAATATTAAAAATTTAGGAAAATAGATATTCCGGAACTTTGATTCAACAATCTATTTTCCATATCCATAAAATTCTAGAACAATTTTCAAAGTTGAAAAATATTTTTAAGATTTATCATTGAAAATTCAATTATTCTAGTAAAATAAATCATTTCTGTTAGACTAAATAATATACTTCTATGAAAAAAATTTCTACTGGTCTACCTTATTCTACTTAAATTCGACAAAAATTTTCAAGATTTTTCAAAATCAAAGAGTAATTTTAAATTATTTTTTGTCAAAATGGTAGCTTAATTATTAAAAATCGAATATGTTCAAAAATTATTTCTGAAAAATATTAGCTTAATGATAATTTTTGTTGTGTTTGCCTAAAAAATTATTTCAATTTTTTTAACCTTTTATTTCATTTTTTATGATTCTTTTATACAATCAAAGGGAGAGAAATAGATAAAAGTTAAGAAGGATTAAGGGGGAGTTAGGATAATTTTTATCCTTGTACTTATTTTATCTTTATTAAATTGTTTAAATCATTGCATTGCAAATTTATTTTAATAAATGCAATTTACTATGTTATTTCATTTTGGCTTAATCATAACTTTAACTTGGATTGATGCACATAAAAAAGGAGGAGACTGTAAGTATCCTATGGTAATTTTGATGTGATCAACCAGATTAGGTTAGGTCCTGTTGTATTTTATCCTTGTGTCTAAGTGTCCAGGAGCTTAGGAATACAAGAAGTCGAGCGAAAGATGCAGCTAGTGAGAAGGATGGAACGGTAAAGGAGCCGACGGGCTCGGTGCATCCGAAGGACGAGGTGCTATGGAATAGCATACCGGTGGACGAGAAGGACGTACTCGGCGATCTGAGGGATGAGAAGCTAGGTAGGAAGGCTGCTCAAGGAGAATGTCAGAGTTGGGTTCGGGTGAGCTCAACTCCGATTAGCCGAAGCATCACCCAAGCAAAGAGATCAGCTAAAGAACTTATTTGTCTTATGGAATGCGCCTTCGATGAACAGTATAAAGGCACCTTCCAACACATAGTGTGTAACGACCCGCCTTCTGGGTACTGGCTGTAAGGCCGGTCGCTACAATATTGCTAAACTATACTGTGCGGAAAGCTGAGCTAATTAAAATTTTGCTCTACTAAGGATGGATACAACTGATAAGAAAGGTCTAAAGACCTTCTTTGCTGGTGTACACATGCTAAGGGGGAGAAACTGAACATCCCAACTGAGCTAGGGGCTAGAAACTAACTTCCCAACTACTCACAGACTTGCCGATCGATCCACAGATCGATCAGAGCTGCGGTCGTTCTGTTCCTAACTGGATCAGTCGGCTGACCGATCCAGGTGTGGCTGGATCGGTCGGTAGACCGATCCAGGTATGTCTAGATCGGTCGGCTGACCGATCCAGGCACCTGAAACTCTCCTGGAACGCTACTGTATCGTGCTGGATCGGTCGGCTGACCGATCCAGGAGGATACAGTAGCATACTGTATCTGTCTGGATCGGTCGGCTGACCGATCCAGGGAGACCAATCAGAGTTCTGATTTCGTCCGGGAACTCTGATTTCAGCACTTTGGCGTGCCAAAACCTCACACAACAACTCTAAACCAATGCAAATCACACTAATATAAAACTACTAACATTCTAAACCTGGCATACTACATAGTGCATGGTTTACTATTTCATAACACTTAACAATCAAAACTGAATAATGAAAACTAAAACGCAAAGTGCTAATACTGAAGTAAAACTGTTTAGATCCCAAAGATCTTTATTCCAACTCCTGCCCACACACATCTTGATAGCATTGCCCTCCAGCCTCCGCTACTGATCCACTTTTCCTTTACCTTTATCTGCAGTATAAGAAAAGTAGTATCTATAAGCTAAAAAGCTTAGTAAGAAACCATCTACCTCACAAAAACATGCAACGATGCAAATATGATTTTAAATCATGTTGTTTAAAACATATGCTGGATATACTGAATAAACTAAGCATGGAATACTGAAACATGGTATAAACACTGAAACATGGCATGCATCATAAACTAAGCATATAATCATATCATAGCATCAACTAGAATAAACTATGCTGGAAACCGAACTGAAACTGAAACTATACTTGAGCTAAACTAGTGTTGTTCTGATGCTATAGTCACATATCTGAATAAACTTTGAAAGCTAATAGATATAAGTGAAAATACATAATCATGCTGTTTGGGCCCGGCAACTGTACTTGCTGTGCGCGCATCCCTAACTAGACCCGGGTTTGCAAGTCCCGAATTTAGTAGGGTTAACTAGGTTATCTAAACCTAGGGACGACTGTGGGAGTCCAACCCAATGGATATCTGATCCAGTACAGTGCCACTGAAAATAAAATACTGAATATAGCTAACTGTTTTAACTTGCTGTTTCTAGGTTATCTGAACCTAGAGCTAGGTTATCTAAACCTAGAGGCGACTATGGGAGCCCACCCATTGGACCGTAGTCCCATCTAAGCTAAAATAAACTGATTTGCTGTTTTAAACGCTTCTAATGCATTTAACTGAGCTATTAAAATGCCTAAGTTGCATCTTTTTACTGATCTAGTTACTTTGTCGAACACCTAGTGTGCCCCAACTCTCCTCTTTATTAGGGAGATCACCTTTAGGCACCCGACAACGTCTACAACCCCAAACTGAAGAGGGTAAACGTGTCCGGCCCATCTAAAGGCGCTCAACTAAATCCCTAAACCTGCGAGGAGGGTTAAAAACTCCCTACATGTCGACAAAACCTGCATAAAACTAAACTAATACACAGAAAATCCAAACGGAGCTATTATACTGCAGGTGAGGGGTTTCTTACCTCCTATTCGTAATTTCTTACGATTCTAATCGCTAGAGTTCCGGTGGAGATGACCTTCTCGACGATCCGCTCACGTCTTTGCGTTCCTCTCGCGGAGAAGAACCTCTTTCGTGTTGGAGTCGTCGCCGGAAGATGTTCCCTTGACCCTTGGCTTGGTGTGCCGAGAGGAGGAGGAGGGAAAAAGAGGTGGTCGGCGGAACTAGGTTGGGGAGGAGGAAAGGTCACGAACCCAAATAGAAAATAAACCAAACCCCACTTAAATTTTCTATTTATATTAAGTGGTAAAGTTCCGCCCAAATCCAACTTAAATAAAATTGTTTCCCTTTCCTTTCAGCACGGCCCTGCTGGGTTCAACTGGTTACTAGCATTATCCCTAAGCCATGGGTCTCTCTGTTCGCTGGGAAAGGCCTGGATCGATCCACTGATCGATCCAGCTCTTGGTTTTTGCCCAAAACCAAGTCTCATGCCTCTCAAACCAACATCCGGTCAACCTTGACCTGTTGGTACATCATACCTAGCATCTGGTCACTCCCTTGACCTGCCAGAACTCCCCACCAAGTGTCTGGTCAATCCCTTTGACCCACTTGGACTTTTCTCTTCGTGCCAAGTATCCGGTCACTCCCTTGACCTTACTTGGACTTCCACCAGATGTCTGGTCAACCTTGACCCATCTGGATTTCCTCGTGCCAAGTATCCAGTCAATCCTTTGACCTACTTAGACTTCCCAACACCAGATGTCCGATCATCCTTGATCCATCTGGATTTTCCCTTGCCTGGCTTCACTCACCAGGGCTTTCACCTAGCTTCACTCACTAGGGTTTTCCATCTGCCTAGCTTCACTCACTAGGACTTTCACCTGGCTTCACTCACCAGGATTTCCTTCTGCCTAGCTTCACTCACTAGGACTTCCATCTGCCTAACCTTCCAGTTAGGACTTCCCAGTCAGGTATCCGGTCACTTTTGACCTACTTGACTCTTCTTCATTCACTCTGATCAGTCCCTGATCAGAATCTCCTCATATGAACAACTGCACCTGCATTATCCATTGTGTCTACATGTATTGTCAAACATCGAAACTATGACCAAGACTCAAGCTTGGTCAAACCAGTCAACCTTGACCTAAGGGATATTGCACCAACAGTTGGCCTATACAACACATAAAGTATTCAAGTTATACCAAATGGATATAAAATTCGCATTCTTAAATGGGTTCATCAAAGAAGAGGTCTATGTAGATCAACCCCCAGAATTTGAAGACCTAGATTACCCAAACCATGTCCTTAGGTTAAAAAAGACTTTATATGGACTAAAACAAGCACCTAGGGCTTGGTATGAATGACTTTCAACATATTTAATATCTAAAGGATTTAACTAAGGCCAAATAGACCAAACCCTATTTGTCAAAACCTTAGAAAAAGATATTTTTATAGCCCAAATTTACATAGAAGATATAATATTTGGATCAACGTATACAAAATTTTTAAAAGAATTTATCAAACTAATGGAAAATGAATTTGAAATGAGTCTAGTAGGTGAACTCAATTTCTTCTTAGAGTTACAAATAAACCAAATAAAAGAAGGAATTCATATTTTTCAAACCAAATATGCTAAAGTATTAATTAAAAAATTTAGAATGGATAATTCTAAAAATATAAATACCCCAATGACAACTAATGCTAAAATTGACTCTAACTTAGAAGGAAAACTGATAGACTTAAAATACTATATATAGAAGTATAATAGGAAGTCTACTGTACCTAATTGTAAGTCGACTTGATATTTAATTTGCAGTGGGTTTTTGTGCTAAATATCAATCTTGTGCAAAAGAGTCACATTTAACAAGTGTAAAAAGAATATTAAGGTACATAAAGGGGACCCTAAGTGTAGGTCTTTGGTACCCTAGGATTAGCACATTTAACTTAGTTGGATACTCTGACTTGGAATATGCTGGGTGTAAATTAGATAAAAAAAGTACAAGTGGAAGTTGTCAATTTCTAAGTCAGTGCCTAGTAAGTTGGTCAAGCAGAAAGCAACACTGTGTTGCTTTATTCACTACTGAAGCAGAATATATAGCCATGGGAGAATGTGCATCTCAATTACTATGGATGATGCATGCCCTAAAATATTATCAACTTGAATACAAAAATACAAAAAAATTCAATTGATAACATAAGTTCAATAAATTTAACTAAGAATCCAATTCATCATTCAAGGACTAAACACGTAGAAGTTAAACACCACTTTATAAGGGATTATGTTGCTAAGATTGACATTGTACTTGACTATGTTTAGTCCAAGTCAAACCTAGTTGGCATCTTCACAAAACCCTTACCTGAACTTGAGTTCAGTACTCTTTGAAGAGAATTAGGAATATGCACAATAGAGTAGAAATTGTTAACTTCAAAAAGCTGTTATTATCTTTTCAAAATGATGTTTGGTTTTAAAATTCTAGGAAAAATATTTTCAAAACTCCCAGTTTTACTAGAATTTTTAAAGATTGAAACTATTCTAGGATTTTCCCCTTTAGAGAGCATGTACCCATAGGTTTCAATCGGAGCATCTCACAAGCACACTAGGATTACCTTACTTGTATATGAAAAATACTTAAAATGGTGTGAGATGCATAGGGTGCTGTCTGGACTTCAGAATGCTTATGTATGTACATCAACATAAGTTTGGGTAATAAATACCAATTTAAAATTGATCAAGTTAAGTCATCCATTTTAGTTAAACTAACTGAAGCACTTACTTAACTTGACTAACCAAGTAAACGCTGCTGCCTTATGGTAAACAACTAGTAGCTAAAAGTAAGATATTTTGTTAAAGAAAATAGATGTTTATTTTAAAAAAAAATTTTAACCTCTCATGCTTGGATCTTAGGACTTAAAAAAAAAATTTACGTTAATCAAGGGGGAGTGAAAAGACTAGGCATTAATTCCTTTTCAATACTTCAAAGTTAAACGGTTCTTTTTCAAATGAAAGTTCAGCTTTTCAACTATTTTTAAAAATAAATATCTTATTTGAAAAAGCAAGTTTAAGTTTTTTTTGGCTATGTACTTGATAAAATATTTTTTTGGCTATCTCTTTAAAGCTAAGCACTTAGCTATGTTTTTTTCTGCTAAAGTACTTAAACTAAACTTTTATTAAATTCTTTTTAATGTTAACTATTTTTTTCCTTTTCACGATTTCTTACTTAACTATGGATTTTCTCTAATTTTTAACTAAACATTTTTTCAAAAACTTAATCTATTTAAAATTATTTCAACTATTTTTTTTATATATGGTAAAGGGGGAGAGAAAAGTAAAAATTAAGTAGTTAAGAGAGAGCTAAAGTTAAGTTGTAAAGGAGGATCTAACAAATTAATCAAGGGGGAGCTAACTTAACAAATTATTTCGCTAATAAAAGTGAATGAATTTCCTAACTTAGTCTATACGTTGCATTTCTTTTTATTACATTTCACTATATATTTTACTTAACTTTGAATTGTATTGTCATAATCAAAAAGGAGGAGATTGTTGGTACGGGAAGCATCAGACGATCAAACCTGAGTTTTGATAATGGCAAAGGGTTCAAAGTTAAGATTACTTGTGGTTTAACGAGTTTGAATGACCTTGCAGGAAAGTCCTAAATGTTCTTAGGCAAAAGTCCTAGTTGTGGTTAGGCAGGTGGAAAACCCTAGGGGATGGTAACCCTAGGTCCTGAGGGGTGGTAACCCTAGGCGGAAAGTCTTGGTGGGTCGAGCTCTTTGAGCAAAATCCTAGAGTCGGGAACTCTAGGTAAAGTCCTGGTGGTCGCGAACCAGGTGGAAAACTGAATGGATCGTGGAGCGGGCGTTCAGCAAAGCATTGGGCGCTGAGTAAAGTCCAATCGGTCTGGAGGACCGGTCTGGCAATAGGTAATCTCTCCTGAGGAGAGTAAGTGAGGATGCGTTCCCCGGTGAGGGAACAGTAGGTGTCGGTTTGACCTAGAGTTTCTGGAGAAAATCCGAAGTCAGAATCGGACAGTCCAAAGGCTATCAAAGTTATTTATTTACATATTATCTGCTATGTGTTAACTCTGTTTTGCAGGAAGACTAAGGATTCTGCAAGTTAATGTTCGGCCTGGATCGATCGACCGAACCTCCAAGCAAACATAGCAGAGTTCCAGCGAGTGGACCAGGTTCGACCTAGGGATCGGTCGACCGAACTAGGGATAAGCAGTGACGTGGCCGAGCCAAGTTGATCAAACCAGATGTGCTGGGGATCGGTCGATCGAACAATGGGATCGGTCGACCGAACGAAGAAAGTATATCCGAGCAGAAGAACCGGAAGGCGGACCGATTCAGGGGGGATCGGTCGACCGATCGACGGTGGCTCAAACCTCTTCCCGAGATTAGGGGATCTGGATCAGATCAAGCTCGGCTATAAAAGGAGGCTCGACCAGGTGCTTCGACAACAACTCTTAAAGAACAACTTGAGCTCTTGCACGCACTCCGAAAAATATCTAAATGCTACTCCGACGATGATCAAGCTAGAAGTTCTATTTCTCCAAGTCATTGATAAAAAGTTTAATTTTGAGCAATACTTGTAAGCTGCATATTTGTACTTGTACTCAATTTTCGAATCTATAGTGATTGTCCAATGAAAGAGATCAACGATCGTGGGCCTTGGAGTAGGAGTCGTCACATGCTTTGAATCAAGTAAAAGAAATCTTGTTAGCATTGCTTGTCTTTTCATTCTGTATTCCGCTACGTATTCAGTGTGTTTTTCGAAATGAGTGAAAAAGCAACGTGTGTTATTCACCCCCTCTAGCACGTCTACGATCCTACACGGCCGAGTAGTGTCAGCCACAACACTGTAACCCTTCTCTATCGGTTGCGACACTACCGCCCTTCGCTACCGACCACAATCGAGCAGTGTCAGCCATAACACTGTAACCCTTCTCTATCGGTTGCGACACTGCCGCCCTTCGCTACCGACCACAGTTGAGCAGTGCTAATGCCAGTGTACTTAAGTGGCACTACCTATTGTGATTCATTTGTTAGTTGATTTATTAGATTTGGACTATTAATAATATTTATACATGTTGATGCTCAATATTTATCCATATTGATATTATATCTTTTATGACTTGTATATCTACTAATAATTTGGAATGACATCCTATTTGCATAGTTCGATAACTTGATATATAACTTCGATAATCTCCTCAAGCACATTGTTGTTTTGTCTGTTTGACTTGCCTTGATTAGTTTACTAGATACTATGGTTTCCGACATTTATGTTAGAATAGTGTCCCTAGTTTCATGAGACTTAAATGATTTAAATATAATTATGCTTAGTTTGACATGATTAACTATGTTGGAAATTTTATTCTCATTATGATACAATATATATGAAAAAGATTTGGATGTAAAATAGGTTAGACAATAAATTTATCAATAAAAAATTTTTTATTGGGGTTGAAGAGTTTATAAACTTTACTAAGTCTTATCCATAAAAAAAAAAGTGTCTATGTAATTAGCGCAGGATATATATATATATTATATTATAGGCTGTTATATTTTGTTAGGAAGAAGTAAGAATAGACCTAGCTCATAGGATTAGCTCATAGGATGTTATATTTTACTCGGAGGTGAAAAGGACTATGCCTGGCACATTGGAATTAATTCAGAAGATAAACTAATTTTGCTGTTAGATAGACATGATATACTGGTGTTTTTTTTTAATACCTGAACCTTGATTTAGTATGATAGTTTCTGTTAGAACATTGAGAGTGAATTAGGTTTTGAATTATGCCACTCTTAGATTTGACAACTGTTAAAACATAAAGACCGTGGTGGATGCGGTAATAAAATCTTAATTGGGCCTAATTATGTAGACATTTGGGTCTCCACTCCATTTTGGGCCACAATTGCTCGTTGGCCAACAAGTCACAACTACGACCCACGTGTGGCATCACACGTGGCATTCAGCAATGCCCGCACGTGTGGCGTTGTTGCCGGATATCGATGACGATGTCAAATGATTTAAGAATAATAGAATATATTTATTAATTGAACGACAAAATCCAGATTGCAAACCGTCGTTATTCGCTCATCGACGTGGATGCTCTGTATGGCTCTTTGTTCGATGAGTAATCATTTGCAGAGATATATTTATTATGAGAATGATGTCGGTGTTTAAAATGAATTATGAATAGGGTAGTGTTAAATGGTCATAATTTGATCAGTTAAAATGTATATATATATATACAGGGGTATTTTAATAATGTATATATGTATATTAATTACATACCGGCATATACATGTATTATAATTAGAGGATATAGATTTTTAACTGACCAAATTTTAACTAATAAAATTTACTGTTATGAATATTACATACTAACTTTGAAAATAGCTGTTAAATATAAATATAAATATCCTCACCACCGCGTCCAATGCCAATGCGAATGCTAATGGCGATGGCAATATCACCGCTGGCGCTGCTTGATTTGACAGCCTCGATCTCCACCGACGCTAACTTTCCACCTAATCTTAATTCATTCTCCTTTTTTTTCCATGTTTTTATTTTTATTTTATTTTCACTGAAATCCTCGCCTAATTAATACCTTTCTGGGAAAAATCAAAATATCGTAAAACGGTAAAAGTAGCCCTATGCAATGAAAATAGAATCCTCCTAAGATTTTTTACTATATCTGTATTTCACTCATCATCATTAGCTCATCGTCAGTGGCCTGTCATCAAACTGATAAAAATTATATTCTAAAGGAAGAGAAATTCAGAGGATCGTCGGCACAATCGGTGTTGAAATCTAATCACATCTTAGCAAGAACTCAAATCGATGACAAAAAAAAGTCTGCTTAGATTCAGTCAGATTTATGTGTCGATCATGCCGACGACAATCCCTTTGAATTCATCATTCTCTCAAGGTATAGTTCTAATCGGACCGATGGTCACCAGCGGCCTCTGGCCATCAGACTGGCCAAAACTATACTCTAAGGGAAGACGAACCTAGGAGATCGCCGCTGGCGCAATTGGCGTCGGAATTCAGTCGGATCTGAGTAAGAGCTCAAATCGATAGCAGAAGAAAGTCTTCTAAGATTCGACCGGATTCATGTGTCGATCATGCCGACGGCCATCTCTCTGGGTTCACCTTTTCCCCAAGGTATAGTTCTGATTGGATCAGCGGTCGGAGGCCGTCGACAATGGATTGATGAGATGAGTGAGACACGGGGACAAAATATTTTGGAGATAGAAGATCCGATCTCCATGTAATGGGGCAACGATGAGGTTTTTTAAATGGTTAATCAAGTATTTAAAAATTTAATTTATTTTTGCAAGTAGGATGATAATTCTTATAATATTAATTATTTAGATGGATCTATAAGTATAGTCCCATTTAGTAGGAAAATTTTCCGTACAATTGGAACACTAATATCTAATATTAATCAGTTCTAACAATTGAGCACGTGAATTATTAATAAATAAATAAATACAATAAAAGCATCTTTGCATAGCACTTAGAGTTGTTAGACGGATCAATCCGTGACGGGACGGGTTGACTCATGGCAGGTTAATCATTTGGTGGGACAGGGCGGGCTAACCTGCCAACTTGACGGGTTGAGAAATTTCCAACCCAACTCATTCTAAGGCGGGATGCGAGTTTGGCGGGCCAACTCGCGGACCCATAAAAAATTTTTAAAAAAATTAAAAAATATTTCATATCTTCATTATTTTACTTCGAAAAAATTTTCTACAATTAAATGTAACCTTGACTTGTTGGGATTTGATCGTTACTTAGCATCTGAGCAACCTTAACTTACCATAACTTTCCATCTCGTGTCTAACATTCGGTCAATCTTGACTTGTCAAAATTTTACTTTTTTGTGTCTAACATCTAATCCTCCATGACCTATTAAACTTCTCTCATTGTTAACTGTCCGATCAATCTCAATCCACTTGAATTTCGCCCTTGTCAATTTTCTATTGGATATCAAATTGTTAAATGTTCGATCAACTATGACCTAATTGGACTTCTCCTCTATGAAGTATTTGATAAATTTTCACTGACTTGATTGTTTGCTCCAGTCAATAAATATATTGATCAATTGTTAATTAAAGTATTTGGTGCCTATTTGATGTTTCACTCTACGAATTAATATATTGATCAAAATATCAAAATTTAACTTAAGCTTGGTCAACTGAACTTGATCAATCTGATCAACCTTGACTAGAGATGTATTGTACCAACACTCGAATGTCATCTAGTCAAGTTAATTATTAATGTTTAAAGGCATTAGCTAAAAAACAAGCTGTCCTATGCTCTAAGCTGTTTCCTTGATTTGGCCACCACCCAACCCACCGTCATCTCTAACATAAGCTAATCAAAACAACAACTCGTCGCAATCATGTGCATTCAGCCATTAATGAACATCATTAGTTGGCTTTTTTTTTCTCCCTTTTGTCATACACATCTATGAAACTATGTCGATCTGTTCTCAAATTTCCAATACTTCACTAGGATACAGAAAGTTATATATGTGATGTAGCCTCACGATTTTGATTTCTTCTACTTAATCTTCCATTCAAACATCAAAAACTTTACTAGGACAAAGTTAGTTGCACATATATGTTATGAGCTTTCTTGATTTAGCTGCACCAGAGTTATATCTTATCAAAGAACAATCAAACCTTTTATGGGTTCGTTTTAATGAAATTTAATGGACTAGATGATGAGTGTCTTCAGATCCACCAATTGTAGTAAAGGTAATAATACTCACCCCAAAAGCTTCTCTAGGATTGCTCCATGTGATCTGGAAGGAAAATAAATCATAAGGATTTTGTCTAACACAATGACCCTTGCATAGATGTCAGGTGACCCATGATGTATTTCATAGACGTTGAGAATCGACCCCATGATCTATTGTAATAACATCACATGCAAATACCAATTATGTCAGTCCATGGAGTTGGCTTTAGATCCACCAATTAACTTTGATCCTGTTGAGATCTAAGGCATGGGCTGACTTCTTTGCATGTCGAAATCGAGTTCTTCTTACAGTTCATATATGGATCAAGTCGGTTCCTCTTGAATCTGCGTCTGTCAGGTGTATTGCAGTCGAGTCAATTTCAATCAGATCAACAACTATCACAGTTCTAGGGTCGACTTGTACCAGGTTAGGCAACGCAAGGGCTCCGGAAAACTTGGTTAGAAGATGTATGGCCCTAGCAAAGGTCTTCGATGGCAGCAAATGCACTAAGAAGACTGAGAACACTATAAAAGAATATGAAAGGAGGCCAAGCGAACTTTGACGAAATCCTTTCGATGCTCAAGTTAGACTCCCGCAAAAAGAATGATAAGCAAATGAAAAAAAAATAGACTAGTCGAAATTTGATGTACACGTACCTATTCCCGTGTGAATGGGCATCTTTTTATGAGCACGGATTCTCTGGACTACAAAGTGTGGTCTAGAGGATGGACCAACTCATTTATAGATGGAGTTTTATGAACCCCATCTATTATATAGATGGGATCCATAAAATCTCACGAATCATCCTTAATTCAGAAACGGATCAGAGGTTGTGATCCAGAGGATCAGGACTGCCTTTTTATACTTAGGAGAGTGAAGGAAAATTCACATTGGGCACTCTGCGTACTTCTCACACGTCAGCCCACATCTTCAGATCGTGTCCACCTCACGTTTTGCATGTCTATCCATGTATTGAGACAGTGTCTACGCCACATCTTCTACTCGTCCGTCCATCTGGTCGAGTCCCCCATCGAACTCAACTCAAGTCAGACTACGATCACGTGGATCCACCTTTTGGTCTGTTGGCCAGACCGAGCTCATACTTGAATCGGATTGGTTAGTCTTGAGCTTGGTCGTGAGTCGGGCTGATTTGACTTAAGTTCGGCTGTGAGTCAGACTGATTTGACTTCATCTTGACTGTGTGTTAGGTTGACCTTGCGCTGTGTTGATCGAGTCCTAGGTCTGTCACGTGGCCCTTGTTGCCTCAGCCACATCAAACTTAAAATTGAATTGGTAAAGAAGAATCAATTTATTTGAACAAAGGTTTCAATCCAGAAAACACAATATTTTTTGAACCCATTAATATACATATACACATAAAAGAAATTAAAAATAATTAATAATTTTTAGATAAAATAAACTCCCCTCTAATTCAATATACTAGGGAAGATAATTAGTCATGATTGTGGCCAAAGTTATTACGCTCATTTTTGGCATTCCTCATAGTCCATCCTCCTATTATGCACTATAAAAAAAAATTGCTACAAATTTGACAACGAATTTTTAAAACAATCATCGGCGACGATTTCATTGCAGAAAACTCATCCCTAAATATTTGCAACAAAAAATGAATTTTATTACAAATTTTGCGACGAAAATAAAATTCATCACAAAATTCATTCCAAATATCGTAAAATTTAGAAACACGGATCTGTGATGAATGTTTTTTTCCGTCGTAGATTTTGCAACGAATTTTTATATTCGTTGCTGATTTTTTCATCAAAAAAAGAATTCGTCGCAAAATTTATGACGAATTATATTTTCCTCGCAAAGTTAGTTGGAAGATAACAAAAAAATTTAGAAACTCATATCTGCAATAAATTTTTATTTTTGTGATGAATTTTTAGATTATCGTGGAATTTGTCACATAACCTGCGACGAATATAAAAATTTATTACAAATTCTGTGACAACTTGCTAGATTCGTAGCAGAATCCGCGACGAATCTAGAAATTCATTGCAAAAATCTGTGACGAATCTGATAATTCATTGCAAATTCTGCAACGAATATCCAGATTTGTTGCAGATTTTGCGACAAATTATCGGATTTGTCACATATTTGTGATAAACTTTACCGAAAAATACTACTAGATTCTGCAATGAATTTTAAGATTAGTCACAGATTTTTGCAACGAATCTAGAAATTCATTGCAAAAATCTGTGACGAATCTTAAAATTCATTGCAGAATCTAGTAGTATTTTCAGTAAACTTTATCACAAATCTGTGGCGAATTTTAAAATTCATTGCAAAAATATGTGACGAATCTTAAAATTCATTGCAGAATCTAGTAGTATTTTCAGTAAACTTTATCACAAATCTGTGGCGAATTTTAAAATTCATTGTAGATTCTGCAACGAATCTAGAAATTCATTACAAAATCTGCGACGAATTTGAAACTTCATCGTGGAATCTAATAGTATTTTATCGGTACATTATGATAGTTTTGCGATGAAAATAATTTCATTGGAAATGTTATCGCAAATCAGCGATGAATTTTAAAATTTGTCGCTGATTCTGTGACAAATTTTCATATTCGTCGTAGAATCTACGATAAATTTTAAAATTCGTCGCAAAATCTAGTAGTATTTTTTCATTACATTATTATGGTTTTGTCACGAAAATAATTTTGTCACAAATTTTATCGCAAATCTGCGATAAATTTTCAGATTCATCACAGATTCTGCAATGAATTTGAATATTCGTCGTAGAATCTGCGACGAATATGAAAATTCATTGCAAAATCTAGCACTATTTTTTCAATACATTATGATAGATTTGCGATGAAAGTATTTTCGTAACAAAATTTGTTGTAAAAACGTAATAAAACTATCCAGAATTATATAATTTCTGTATTTAACCTGGTTAATACAAAAATACCTATCGAATTACACATCATTACGAGCAATAAAACTATATATAAAACAAATCACAATTTATACATCAAATCCAAACATCACAAAATATCCATAAAATCCAAACATTTTATACATCAAAATGTATAATTTAATATCCTTATAATCCAAACATTTCATACATCAAAATGCATCATTTAATATCCTTACAATCCAAACATATCATACCTCAAAATACAAACATCACAAAAGATCTAATATCCATACAATCCAAACATCATAAGAAGTTCTAAACCATTCATACATCAACAAATTTTCAAACATCACTAAATCTTCTCCATCTTCTTTCAATATCCTTATTTTCCTGCGTCAAAATAAAATTACAAACAATATCAATTATTACAAGAAAGAAATTACTATATATGAACCCAAAAAATAATTTTTACTTACTCTAACATTGATTTTCATTGCGTTGACCATTCATATTTTAAAAAAATTAACAGTATTAATCAAAAAAACATTTATAATCAAATAACTAATGTTCAAACATGCTAATTATGAGATAAATGCTAATTATGAGATAAATAAAATTCATACAAGAAGATCCATCACCACCATCGTCGTCATCATCTCCATCGCCACCAATATCACCAAAATCGGAAGGAACATAACTTAACTAAAGATGTGTCATAATTAAATCTTGATGTTAGCATATAGCTCTAATTTCTTCATCTCTAGCTCTTCTTTCTTCATCTCTTTCTAATAAATATTATGCCCTTTAAATGTGAAACCTCTTCAGTTAAGGAATTGGTTTGAGTCATGACTGTTGTTGGGGTGGAAAAGGATTTATGGGAAACTCTATGATTTTTGCTTAAAGAACTCATTCCCAATTTCCTTCCCCTTTTCTATCCCCCACTATCCTCCATCCATAAATCCTCACTAGCACATGAACTTCTATGTACTATTTCGAGCTCATCATATTTGTCCTGTATTGTAATGATAAAATTAAAATAAATTTATTTTAACAATAATTTAGAAACATATATTTTTAATTAATGCAAAACTTTATTGCTTTTGCTCTAGTCCCTCTCCAAGACTTGTCTTTTTTTTGTAAAAGTTTTGGTGAAAGTTTCTATGAATGAAGGTTCCTCCCCCATATCTTTGATCTAAAAAAACAGGATTAGAAATAATAAAATAGTCACGCATCAAAAAATTATTGAGAGAGTTAAAAAAATTATTAAGAGAGCTAAATATTTACCATTCTACATCTATGCTCATCGATATTAATTGAACCTCCCGCATATATCGCAGATGAGTCTCTAGAATTATAAGATTGATTTAATCTATTCTGTTGACTCCGTTGTTTACTTTCGTTGGTTGCCCAAAAATTATTGATCTTAGTCCAATTATCCTCTATGATACAAAGTGACTTTTTACCCTTTTGTTTAGCATGACTGAGAGTATGGCGAATGTGATCGCCACATTTTTTCTTGAAAATCTTCTTAACTTTCAATTCATAGACAAGGTCCCAATTATATGTCCGCTGAATAGAAAATAAAATAATTGAGTATATTTAATTTTATTTTAGATATAAAATGAATCATTTATACATTAAACTCGCTCCACCATAACCCTTTCATTGATAATGGAGTGCTTGAATAAGACATTGAATCCCCCATCCAATGATTATTCTCGATTAATTTCGTGAATAATACGTACCAAATTTTTGAACCTATGGTGAATGATGAATATTAAATACAATAATAACAAGAAAAGTCTAAAAATATAAGATAAGGGTAACCATATTTTTAAGATCTCTAAACTAGTAATTATAATTGACCATGTCTTGTAACTACCACAATCCAATCTAGTCCAATGGTTAAAATCCAATTATTTAATATATTAAACATATGAAGAGTATCATTGCTAATTAAAGATTGTTCAAAGTTTTTCATAAATGAGAGAATGAATAATGAGCATATACTAATCTAAAGGTCTAGTTGATAAAAAAAAAGGTACCACATCAAACCACTCTTAGAGTTTTTCATTATTGAGAATAAAGATGCCTAGTTGAAATTAAAGTAGCACATCAAAATATTTTCAGTGCCTATCATAAAATGAGAGGATGATTAAAGATAAAATAAAGTAATCTCATGATATAGTCGAAAATAAAGTAACTCAATTATACTATTAGAGCATGGAATAGAATGAAGTACTTAATTGATGCATATCAGGACTCAATTATTAAAATTAAATAAACTTGATAAAAGTTGACAATTGAAGTGATCAAATCAAGTTTTAATCCTACTTTACAATAATACATATAAAAAATAGGATAAAATATTAAAATATTAATTTTATACTTACAAATCTCCACAAGAGACTATAAATTCTCGAACATATTGGACCTTAGAAAATGAGTATCTAGTATGAACTCGATCTGCCAAATGATGCAGTGAAGGTACTGGAGAAGGCGAATGTGATGGTCCTGCATGTACTGGCGAAGGCGAATGTGATGGTCCTATCTGTACTGTCATAGAGGAATGTGATGATCCTACCTGTACTGGCGAAGGTGAATGTGATGGTCCTATAGCCTGATCAAGGATGGGCATAGGTACACTACTAGGTGTTGTCTGGCCATCACTACAAGAAAATATGCAATCAACAACAATTAAAAGACAACGGGTTTGATGGAAAACTGTTATTTTAGAGCCTTTAACAACGATTTTAACAAAAATCGTTGTCTTTTTTCGTTTTTTTTTAACAAAGACAACGGTTTTTGAAAAACCATTGTCTTTAAGAGTTGTTTAGAGGGGCTACGACAATAGATTTTTAAAACCATTGTGTTTAACTATTGTTACAAGGGTTATGACAATAGTTTTTCCAACCATTGTCTTTTTTCTCTTTTTTAGGTTTCAAGACAATAGATATTTTGGTTAAAAAAAACCCTCCCTTCCTTCATCAAAGACCCTCCTTCGTCAAAGACTCGCCTCCATCACCCCCGACGCTTCTCCGACAACTCAACGGTGAGGCGTTCGACTCCCGCAACTTGACAGTGAGGCGTTCGAACCTTCACTATGACTCCTCTCACGTTCTTCGACTTCTTGGCCCCGGCACTGACGAAACTCCTCTCATGATTAGATTGATCTACCTTCACCTTCCTTCGCTTCACCCTAATGGTACTCCTCACTGTGGCGTGCTTTGCTCCTCTAACTCTAAGCCCCTCCGCATCTCCTCTCCCTTGTCGTCGATGCTCACCGTCTCCACCGAGAAAGCGATTACTCACCTCCGGCGAATTCTGCTGCCAGAAGATGTATGTTTCAGGTACCTCTGCATAAATCAATCTTTCGCGAGATTAATAATAATTCTAACTCAATATAACCTAATTAGCCTTTTGTATAATTTCTAAATCAAAAAATTTCAATAAAACTTTTGTGTTCAACTCTAATCATGCATCCATCCGAAGAGTATATGGAATGTTCAGAAATAGGAATGTCTTTCTTTTAAGCAGCTACTCTTGTAGGAATACAAATGTTTTTTAACGTTGATCAAGCGTGTAAATCTTAATGAAGCAACATATATTTTAGGAATTAATCCTTTCAATATTTTAACTGCAAAAAAAGTTGGAGCTTATTTAAATTGCTCCATGTTTTTCTAACTCCTACTTGATTACTTTTGTAGTGATTCTACTATTGCCAACACTCTAGTGGCTTAGAAAAGTCTACTCTCGAGAAATCCTAAAATCATTTATGGCCATTTAATTTCTTTTTAATGGCTCGATGATTTGAACAAGCTAAGTTTATGGATGGAAATAAGTTTTCTCAAGATGAATTGGAAAACATGAAGCTGATGATACAAAGTAATATTTACAAGTATTTTACTGGAAGGACGAGAATACTTTGAAGAGGAGGCTTTGGCTAGGATTGGAAAGACAGTATCTGATGAAGAACACTCTACTGAAGGTACCATGGATTTTTATTCCAGATTTTCTTTGGTAAATTATGTCTTCAAAATGCTTGCATTTTTAACTCATTATACATTCCTTCAAACAATGTGTACTCCACAAGTTCGCATTGATGCTTAAGATTATGTTGAACTTGCTCCTTGTTACTCTTTGATTTGTTGAGGTATGATGTGTATTTTTATTATTAATAATTGTTATTTATGGATACAAATGTTTGATTTACATTGCATTTCTTTTGATACTTTTGAATCACAACTAGTTGACTGTAATAATCATCTAGTTCCTTGTTCTAGGATATTTTCCAGTTGAGCTTGCTGGATTATGGATGCCTCATATTCTTGCCGTCTCTAGTTGTTGCATCAGTTGTCTTTGTTTCTAGATACACCATTGATGCAAAAAGTCATCCTTGGGTAAGAGAACTACTTGAGATAGATCTATGTCATAACTATATTGGGTCAAGAACTAAACTCTCTTTAATTTGTAAAGCAAGAAACTTACTGAGTGCACTGAGTATAATAGAGTTAACCTGAAGGATTGCATCTAACCTCACGGGTGTGACTGGTAAGTACTTCGACAATTGCAACGAGGAGGATACGTGTCACATCTCGAGGATATACTTTTCCACCAAATCGGGTGGTACCCCTTAGTGACAATTCATGAAATAATCGATATCAAATCAATTCACGCCAACATAAAATATCAATATAAAATAATAGCACCAAGTCACAAATGACAATGCGGTATGCATGCATGTACATGCGAAACACCCTAAAATCTAGAATAGAAAGAACTATTACTATTAGCAACGGAAATAATAAAACGAAGCAACTCAACATAAATTCAACTCGAGTGGAACTGGCAGGCAAGACCTCTGAGCGACACACATCCTCTATCTGCTCACCTGAATGATCAAAGAAAACAACGGATAGTAAGTATAAAATACTTAGTGGGTAGAAGAAAATAGTATATGAATAATTACTATCAAGAGATCAAAGGATGCAGTCTCAGGTGAAGTACTTACTATAACAGTAAGAGAGTCAATATGATCAACCACTAGTAGAGCATAAGTAACTATATACTCATCTCTAACCTGTCCAACCAAGTGTGCCCAATAAATCGGGAGTACATATGGTACATCCCAACCTGCATGAACAAATACATGACCAACATATAGCAAGTATATAATGAGCATTGATTACAGGAGAACGCTCTACCACAAATAATCCCATGGGCAATTAAGGTAAACAAGTAGTCACTGTCTACAGGCGAACTCGCTACCACGAATGATCTCGTGGGGAGACAGGATGAGTAAATAGTCACTATTTACGGGCGAACTCGCTACCACGAATAGTCTCGTGGGCAGATAGGGTATATATGTAGTTATCTAGCTATGGACTATACACGAACTCACTACCATGAATGACCTCATGGGCAGTCATATATATCATGATCACTGACGACTCTCTCAACCACGAATGGGAGACAATAGTTGACAGGATATACTAACTAAGGGTCTAGTAGGATACTCAAAACACTACCCTGTGGTATTATCTTACTGATGTATAGGCATGAGCCTATATAGAAAGTAAGTATCTACTAGAATATTCAGTATCCTACATTACGGTATATCCTATTAATATGTGGGCAGAAAATAGACAATCTAGTCCTCAAATTTACTAGTCATCTAGTGTTAATATCACAACTAATTCCATGAAATCACCCCACGTATAATAAACAATGGAGTCAAGATCAAGTAATCCTAGGGGTTGATCCAAAGGGAAAAGTCTAGTGAACTACACTACGCCACTGCTGGGGAGTGATTTTCCATCAAGTATAGGTCAATATAATCTCACTAACATATATGCTCTCGCACTATATATATGCTCTCGCCTCAGCTGGCAGCTTGTATGGCCGGTCGTAAGCAGAAGGAAAGACAACTTGATAAGAAGAGGGAAATTGGTATGTGGATTTTAGCTTTTCTATGTCCTCCCCATCAAACCTAGACTTGGTGGAAGTATACCAAAGTCCAGGGATGGGCACCGAAGGCTGCGAGGAACTAGCCATCGAAAGTGAGGAAATCGGAAAGAATTAACGAACGGATTCGACGAAGGAAAAGAAGAAGGAGCTTACTGAGAATGGTCACCGGAGAAGAAGAGGAGAAGAAACGTCGCAGACGCCACTCGAAGACGAAAAAGCAAGGAATAAAGACGACAGTAAAGCGAAGTAATTTTATAAACCTCGCAGTTGATCGCCTTGAGCCGTCCAATCATGGGTTGTGAAAAACTAGGAGAAGATCCAGCCATAGCATTTGAAAAGGCCCCTGTCACATCACCAACGGTTATCCGCCTGTCACATCAAGCGTGCAGCGGTAGAAAGTAGGACACATGTCGGCAGGTTATAGCGAGGCATTAATGAGGCTTAATTAAAAGGCATGGACGGCGTGCTCAGCCATAATGATCAGAGATTTGCACGGTCTTCTAGAAATTGAGATGACATCAGCCCTTATCGTTGAACACCCAGCCAAGAAAGCACTAAGTATTGGTGTCAACCACCCCGATCGGCACAGATATTCAATTACGGTATAGCCAAACGACCAATCCAACACCAAACTTATGAGGTATCATCCAAGCGGCAGCTACACATCCCCAACAAAGGAATGGCCGGTTTGGCCTCTGACCAGTTACCAGGCCATAGATAGTGTCCAATCGGAGGAGGTCACCCGATACTCTACTTATCCAGTCAGTCAGATTTGTCGCTTTCTACGACTAGACTTGAGGGAAAAGCTTGTAATGCGATGATAAAGGGGGCCCACCAAGTGTGAGTCAAAGGAAGAAGATAGCAGTCGATGTGGAGGTCAAAATCAAGGATGTCAACGCCAGAGAACCAACAGGCTCACTAAATGGTAGCTGAGCGGAGCCCTACATCAAGGGTCGATCGGGCATGAGTAGCCCGACCAGCAATGGGATGAGCCAAGCGAAGGTGCGTGTAGATGACTGGATCGCTATTCCGATCGGCCATGAGTCGCCCGACCGACAATGGGATAAGTCAAGTGAAGGCTTGTGTAGATGACTGAATCGCTATTTCAGTCGGGCGTGAACATACTATCTAGACTCATTGTTGCAGGGAAGAGCAGCCGAACAGAGGAATACTCGACCGAGCAGAGGAGTACTCTACCGAGCAACTATCCTGCTCACCTGATATGCGGGAACGTTAACGTGTATTTGGATATACTTTTGGGAGATAGCGTCACCGACACGTGGCATGGTCTACAGACGGATTGTACAACGAACAAATCGAAGGGCATGCCCATGACCAATTGGAGAACGTGTCCATGACCACGTGTCCAGGACCAATTGGGGAGTGTGTCCGCAACCAATGGGAGAATGTACCCATGCCTCGAAAAGCGCACACGTCACCCACCAGGGCATTATATAAAGGGGGTTTTATACCGGTGGAGGTACACGTAATTCACTTTTTGTGCTTGTGTTACTGTTATTCCATCTTCTTCTTCATACCAGTCATTGACTTGAGCATTAAAGGGCCAACGTCAAGGACCCCTTCCCTGGCCCGACACTGACATTTCTCATGCTTGTATATCGGAGCGGGTCTACATCTAGTCAATGTAGCAGCTGCATCCCCGGCTTTTCATCTCCACGATTTTCGGATAGGATCAGATATGAAACCAGTTCTTATGATTTCCTTTAAATCCTCTGATTTTATAAATCTCCTTGACTATTAATTTTATCCAGCGGTGATTTTTTTACCATAAATGTTTTCAAAAAATGTTAATCACTTTTATAAAATCAATTATCTCAATATATTGGCTAAAATTAATATTTAAGGGTATCTATATGATCAGGAAATTTATAGGAACCCATAGGAATTAGTTTATCTCATTCCGACCTCTATGTACCTCAACTGTCTTTAGATATTTCAAAATAAGTGTGACATATTAAATTACAACTTCTTATAGAAATTTAACTAAGTTTTACGTGCACATAATTGATTTAGCAATTTAAGAAAAAATATAGTTGGTCAAATTATTTTTTAAGGGTATTTTTAAGGTCAGTGGGTTTATAGGTGTTGGTGCGGGTATCACTAATGGTCTAACTCAAGTTTTGATGAATGACAAAGTAGGTTAAGTTAGTTTCATTGTAATCTAACACTATGACCGAGTGTGCAGAAGAAGCCCAACTAGGTCAACGGGCCGACCGAAAAGCTGGCACGAAGCTCAGCTAGGTTGACAGGCCGACCGGATAGTTGGCATGAAGTCCAGACAGGTCGAAGAGCTGACCGGATGTCTGGCACGAAGTCCAGCTATGACGATGGGCTGACCTGATAGCTGGCACGAAGTCCAGACGGGTCGAAGGGCTGACTGAACGTCTGACAGATAAGTTAAGGTAAGTCACTAGAGGGGAGTGACTGTGAGGACGCCTTCCCAGGAAGGGAACATTAGGCGTCGATCCAACTTAAATCTATTTTAGAAATCTAAGTTGAGATCGTGATTAGATTTTGCTCTCGAGGAGACAGAATCTAATTATTGCTTTTATTACTATTATAACTGTACTATACTAACACTTTTTTTTGCAGGGTAGTTTTGCATTTTTCTCGGACTAATGTTTTTTGTAGGTTGCTGGAAAACAAAGGTCCAGGTGCCCGGAAGGGATCCGGGTGCCCGGAATGCAAATTTTATCCTCGTCGGCGCTTCACCACATGGAGTTTCATGGTTGGCTGGGCTACGTCACACTCCAAGCGCCTGGAAGGGATCCGGGCACCCGGAGCCTCATATATAAGGAGGATGCACCCTGGAGCAAGGATAATCTGACAACAAAGCCTTCCAAAGCTTGCTCTGTCATGCTGTGCTCCTGTGACGCTGAAGCTTCTCTGACACCGCGTTATTTTCTTTCGTTCTTAATTATTGCCGGTATTTAATCTTCTTAAGCATTCCTGTACTTTCAATTTGTAAAAACTTATTCGAATTGCTAGTGGATTGCCCAACGAAAGCACTTGACGAGTGCAGGCCTTGGGGTAGGAGTCGACCAAGGCTTTGAACCAAGTAAAAAATTACTTGTGGTAGCATTGTTCCAATTTCGAGTTTTCCGCTGCGTACTTGATCTTCTTTTCGAATATTTAAATTGATATTCACCCCCCCCTCCTCTATCGACTTTCATGATCCAACAAGTGATATCAGAGCAGGTATCGCTCTGATTTGGTGCAACCACCAGTCAGACAGGGGGTGAATTTTTTTTATTTTTTCTGGTTTTTCAGTTTTACGTTGAAAATCCAAACTAGTATCATTACCTTTTTGGATTTTTTTTTTCTCGTAGTAATTAAGCTGAATTGATGCAACACTAATTCAGTTTTAGATTCTTTTTAAGTTTATTCCGCACTGCTAATCCATGACCAAGTCTTGGGATTCCTCGTTTCTTTATCTATTTGTGTTCAGGATAAAAATGAATCAAGTCGAAGGCTTCAGCACAGTGCGTCCCCCCTATTCACGGGGATGACTTCCCCTAATGGAAGAAGCGAATGGAGGTCTACATGAAGACCAACTTCGACCAGTGGTTCAGCGTCACCAGAGGATACAAGGTGCCGATCGACAACTCCGAAAATCCACTAGACCTGGAACAGTGGACTCCGGACATGAGAAAGAAATCCTCGACGGACTACAAAGCTCTCAACACGCTGTAATGTGGGCTAACAAAAGAAGAGCTGAACCGAGTGTGACCGCACCAAAATGCGAAAGAGTTATGGGACAAGTTGATTGAACTACACGAAAGAACAAGTGACGCCAAGGTAACTAAGTGCGACCTTTTGTTAAATAAATTATTTAGTATTAAAATGCAGGAAGGAGAAACAACGAGTCAACTTCATGCGAGGGTCAAAGACATCCTCAACGGACTCCACGCGATAGGCCATCAAATGGAAAATCATGATTTAATCATGTACGCATTAAATGCTTTTCCACGAAATTCATTGTGGGCACCTATCATGGATGTCTACAAATTTCAAAAAAATTATCTAAATTAAAACTAGACAAATTATTCTACGAACTTGAATTACACGAGTAAACTAACGCCGGAACTGAGAAAGGTATTGCCTTGTTTGCAGGTTCCTCCAAGGAAAGGACAAAGACTAAGCCTGAACCTGAAGATGAGTCCGATCAAGATTCTGAAGACGAAGAGTACCTGGTGAACTTGATAAGAAAGATATTCACTAGAAGGAAGAAGAGCTTCAGCAAAAAGGACCTGCAAAATATCAACTCCCCGACTGAACCAAGGAACGTGACCTGCTTCGGGTGCAATAAGAAAGGCCACTATAAGAACGAGTGTCCCAGATTGAAGAGCGACAAGTTAAAGACATCCAAGAAGAAAGGTCTCAAAGCGACCTGAGATGACTCATCCTCAGAAGAATCGGAGGCCGAAGACCAGAAGCACCAGAGTCACCTCGCGTTGATGGCCCGCGAAGCAGAATCGGAGGACGAATTGGAAGACTGGTCCGAATCTGAATCGAGCCACGAGTCCGTACTCGTTTTCGAAGGTCCCGAAAAGGTAAATTTTAATTTGAATAAGAAATTTTTTAAAATAATTGCTTGTTTAAATAAAAAATTAACTATAATAGAAAATGAAAATAAATTGCTCCTTGAGGAAAACCAAAACCTCAAGGAACAAATCACAAATTCTAATCCAACTCAAGACTTAACACTTGAGGAGGAAAATTTAACACTAAAAATAGAAAATAATAAATTAAAAAGTATGTTAGAAAAACTTACAACAAGATCTAAAAATTTAGATCTTATTTTAAATAGTCAAAAAGCAATCTACAATAAAACTGGACTTGGCTACAAGTCAAGTTCAAATAAAACATTTAAATTATTAATAACCCAACATAAACAACAAAATAAAGCTTGGGTTCCGAAAGTGTGCTTAACCACGTAAGTAGGAATTAACCAATATTACATACCCAAAAACAAAATATACCATGTAAAATATGATAAATCAAATAAAAAATCGAAACACAAACCTAGACCAACAAAATCAAAATTGAAAAATTTTAGAACCCATCAAAAATCAGATTATCATCAAGTTAAATATAATTATAAAAGTAACAGAACCTAGAACTAAAACTTAAAAATACAGATCTATAATTCAGAGGGAGGCTCCAGAATAGCTGGCACCTCCAAAATTAATCTACCCGATAGGGTAACCAAAATTAACCTACCCGACAGGTAATTAGGATTAGAGTAAAAAGGGATAAAATTTAACTTGATCTACGGTATGAGTGGAGTTTTGGATGATAGTAGGTTAGGGAAGCTTAGTCTATGCATGTCTAAAAAGATATAACTTCGACCTGGTGCATTTGGCTAAGTGGAACTAACTGAAGCTACCCCTTACGGATCCTAACCAGTTAGACCAAAGTTTTGTATTAAGTTCAGTGGATAGAACTATTTGGAAAACCTCAAAAGCATGGTTACTTTAATGATATCCAAGTGACTCACCATAGCCCAGAAGTTTATCTAAAGAATGTCTATCTGTTGAGCTCAAGGCTAAACCTGAATCTGACACAAAGTTAAAACAACCCTAAAATTGAACTCAACTTCATCTCACAAAAATTATAGGTTTCCCTGATTGAAAACATAAATCGGGTGAAATGACTAAGGACTTCAAACCGAATCGAACCAAATCGATTAAAAATAAAATAAAATAAAATAAAAATAAAAATAAATTAAATTAGATTAAAAATTAAATTAAATTAAATTAAATTAAAAATTAAATTAAATTAAAATAAAAATTAAATTAAATTAGATTAAAAATTAAATTAAATTAGATTAAAAATTAAATTAAATTAGATTAAAAATTAAATTAAATTAAAAACTTATCTTAATTTTTTTTAAAAATCTTTTTAACTTAAACAAAAATTTAAACTTTTTTTTAACTTAAAAATCTTTTTAACTTAAGAAAATTTATCTTAAATTTTTTTAAACTTAAAATTTTTTTTTACTTAAAAATTTTATTTTAAAAAAAATCTTTTTAACTTAATGATTCGGCGGTAAGAACAGGGGACCCCATTTTGAGGAGTCAACTCCACGTGGAAGTCAAAGGGCCAGGTGGTCCATCGGAAAAGGAGGGACCGACCGGACGCTCGAGAGAAGGTCGGGCCGATCGGCCGATCGGCCGACCGGAGAAGGGTGGCTGACCGACCGGATGGCCGACCGGTGTTAACTGACGGCCAAAAGGCGCCCCGATGGGAGTCGGGGTTCTGGCGCACGATTGAACAGGAACGAAGGGCCTAGCGGAAGTCACGCTCGGCCGAAGACATAAGGTAGCATACTACTAACAGTATTCACAAAGCACATGACCGAGAATCTCCCAAGTAAACCACTATATATGTCCGGCCGGACGTAAGGTGGAGGCTGTCCGGCCGGACGCCCCGACATAGAGTAGGGAGAGAAGGACAAGGAACATCTTCTGACAGCTATCATGCTCTATGACTAGACCATACTCCAAATCTGGTGACAAGGTGTTCTGCTGTCCCATCGAAGACGTGCCTAGATTGTAGCAATATGGTATCAGGTAAGCTTTCTGACAAACACATATCGAGGTATGGGCTGAGGACACGTATTTGCCTCGGTAGGTGTGCATGAGCTCCTTCACCGCTCTATATAAGGAGTCTTATACTTCGCCGGAGGTACGCATTCTGGGAGACTGGGAGCCACTTTCTTGTTGTCGAGCATTGCCTGACTTGAGCGTCGGAGGGTCGTCGCCGGGAACCCCTTCCCAGCCCGACTTCTGTGCAGGTTCGCCAGAGGATCATACGACTAGTCGGAGATCCACATCAGTGACTCGGAGAGCGCCACGTGCCCAGCATCCGTTGATTCAGCTTTCGGACAGGATCACTTAATAAAATTTATCTTAAAATTTGTTTAACTTAAAAAATTTGTGTTAAAAAATTTTTTACTTAAAAAATTTATTTTAAAAAAAAAGTATCTTAAATTTTTTTCAACTTAAAATTTATTTTAAAAATCTTTTCATCTTAAAATTTGTGGCAATTTACCAAATCACGCACCTAGACATCTTAATTCACCAAAAGGCGTATGTTACTTTAGTATTTACCAAAGGACGCACTTTTTCAAGTGCACTTTCCTTTTTATCCTTCTGACAAATTAAACTTTTTTTTTGTCGTTTTTCTTTTCTCCCTCTTCTCTTTCCTCTCTCCTCTTTCATCAACGACATTTAATATTTAGTTAATTTTTTGATAACATTTTAATACATTTAGAGAAGCTAAAATAAACTATGAATAGTAAATTTGAACTCCTTGTAATCTTAGAAATCCACAGGAATTGAAATAAGTGCAATCAGAGCTCTTTAGGTCCATCAGTGGGTTTCAGTCAAAACCCACTGATGGACATAGAGAGCTCCAATTGCACCCATTTCAGTTTCTATGGATTCCTGGTGTTGCAAGAAGTTCAAATATGCTATCCATTATTTATTTTAACTTTTAGAATGTGTTAAAATATAAGAAGAAAGAATCAACAAAAAAATTTCATATCAGACCCACGTTGGGCCTGATATGATTCATATCAGGCCTAACGTGGAGCCTTTTTGCTGATTCTTTCTTCTTATATTTTAACATCTTCTAAAATTCAAAATAAATAATGGATAGAATATTTGAACTCCTTGCAACATCAGGAATCCACAGAAATTGAAATGGGTGTAATCGGAGCTCTCTAGGTCCATCAGTGGGTTTTGACCGAAACCCACTAATGGACCTAGAGACCTCATATTACACCCATTTCTTTTCCTGTGGATTTCTGATGTTGCAAGGAGTTCAAATATGTTATCCATTGTTTATTTTGACTTTTAGAATGTGTTAAAATATAAGAATAAAGAATTAGCAAAAAGGCTCCACGTTAGACCTGATATAAATCATTTCAGGCCCACGTTGGGCCTGATATGATTCCATATCAGGCCTAATGTGGGTCTCACTCTATTAGGAATGCTCAACTGTTTTAGAAACTCTTCATTTCATAATTGATGTGTCTATGATTGCTCTAACATTGTGTGGATAGCAAAAATTAGAGAACAAGAAGCAGAATATGTTGAGAAAATGAAAAACAAAATTACTATGGTTCACAAAGCAGCCAAAGAGAAGAGAGCAATGACTGAGGCTATGTGCCATGAAGAGCTATTGAAGTCAGAAGAAAGTGCGGCCAAATATCACGCCACAGGGCAGATGCCAAAGCAAGGTTGTAGCTGCTTCAATTCATGAGAAATGGAGATAGTAACAAGATGTTATCTCATGCATTCTTTCTAGCTTATGATGTGTTACTGCGGACTTCAGCTTGTATCATTGTAAGAAAATAAGAGGGATTTAATTTACAAGTCCAATTCTTCTTGTCTTTGTAATTCTTCATAAATACTGTATTTTGTCTCTGTAATTCATTATGAGTTTTATGTTTGGGTCAGTAGTACATTCTTTCACTTGTATAATTACTGCAAGCTAAACATAAGAATGCACTACAAAAAAATCATATCAGGTCTAACATAGCCCTGATATGATTCATATCAGGCCTAACGTGGAGGTTTTTTGCTGATTCTTTCTTCTTATATTTTAACATCTTATAAAAGTTAAAATAAACAATTGATAGCATATTTGAACTCCTTGCAATATCAGGAATCCATAGGAACTGAAATAGGTGAAATCGGAGCTTTCTAAGTCCATCAGTGGGTTTCGGTCAAAATCTACTGATGGACCTAGAGAGCTCCGATTGCACCCATTTAAGTTTCTGTGGATTCCTAGTGTTGCAAGGAGTTCAAATATGCTATCCATTGTTTATTTTGACTTTTAGAAGGTATTAAAATATAAGAAGAAAGAATCAGCAAAAAAATTTCATATCAGGCCCAACGTGGGCCTAATATGATTCATATCAGGCCTAACGTGGAGCCTTTTTGCTGATTCTTTCTTCTTATATTTTAACACCTTCAAAAGTTAAAATAAATAATGGATAGCATATTTGAACTCCTTGCAACATCAGGAATCCACATAAACTGAAATGAGTATAATCGGAGCTCTCTAGGTCCATTAGTGGGTTTTGACCGAAACCCACTGATGAACCTAGAGACCTCATATTACACCCATTTCAGTTCCTGTGGATTCCTGATGTTGCAAGGAGTTCAAATATGCTATCCATTGTTTATTTTGACTTTTAGAAGGTGTTAAAATATAAGAATAAAGAATCAGTAAAAAGGCTCCACGTTAGGCCTGATATAAATCATATCAGGCCCACGTTGGGCCTGATATGATTCTATATCAGGCCCAATGTGGATCTCACTCTATTAGGAATGCTCAACTGTTCTAGGAACTCTTCATTTCCAATGTAGCATTTTATTTTGACTTAAATCTCAGTTCATGATGTATGTCTTTGTTGGGGGTTTGAAAATTTATGCACATTGGAAAAGCCTTAACTGCTGAATACCTCTTCAAATATACTGGATTGGATATTGAAAAGTAAGGATTTTTGCAATTCCTCTGCCTTTTGCTTGGTATCTTTTTCCCATTTAAATAATTGACACACTTTTCTTTCAACCTTCAGAATTTGGAGTGGTGTCTCTTTGTCCTTTTCCCTTATTTCTCGTAAGTGATCTCATTTTCTGGATTAATTTTATTTTACAAAGAAAAAAGAAATAAGTGAGTCATGACTTATTTGGAGTTACATGTTAGTAGAAGAATTAGGTCTATCTGGTATTGTGTCAATTCTGTTTATTGGAATTATACGTATCTTCTCTTTTTTCAATAACTATACTATGACTATTTGTTCTTAGTGTTTGCATTTGTATTTCTTACAGGTAATGAAGCATTATACATTCTCCAATTTGTCAGAGAACTCTCAACGTTTTGCTACTACCTTTTTTCACTTGATTTCATCACTAGCTGAAACATTTATATAGGAGGATATGCATTGATGCCCTTATCTATTTTTCCACTTAGAGAAATCATAAACACATCCATTATGAAATGAAGAGTTTCTAAAACAGTTGAACATTCCTAATAGAGTGAGACCCACATTAGGCCTGATAGGAAATCATATTAGGCCCAACGTGGGCATGATATGATTCATATCAGGCCTAACATGGAGCCTTTTTGTTGATTCTTTCTTCTTCTATTTTAACACCTTCTAAAAGTCAAAATAAACAATGGATAGCATATTTAATGTAACGACCCACCTTCTACTAACTAAGCTGTAAGGCCGGAACGTCACATTATGCTGTGCTAAGCTATATCCATGATCATCATTAAGTCTAGACGCGGAAGCTGTACTAATTAAAACTTGGCTAAGCTGTTATCATTTCTTTATTCTATATGTGCTAAGGGGTGTAATCAAACTATTCATGTCATATATTACATTCCCCATGGTCAAGGAACTGGAATAAGGGGTTTCCCACTGCTATCAGGCTTCCCAATCGATCGGTGGATCGATTGGAATGGTCTAATCGACCCAGCATGCTACTGTATACGAAACTTAGGTTGGATCGATCCAGTGATCGATTCAGCACGCTACTGTGCTCGGGGCAATATTCTGGATCGATCGGTTGATCGATCCAGACTGGCCAATCGATCCAGTGATCGATCCCAGGGCTTTCTGTTCGCGACAGAAGGCATCCGGATCGATCGGCTGATCGATCCAGGAGCTTACTGTTCGCGGTACGAACTTCTCAATCGATCGGCTGATCGATTGAGAAGCCTCCAATCAATCGGCCGATCGATTGGGGTTTCTGATTTCGTACCACCAGTCTGATTTCAGCACTGTTTCGTGCCAAACTCACACACACAAGTTCTAACATGACCATAAACATCCCAATAACACTAACTAACATTCTAAGCAGGAATACAAACAATATAACCAGGTCTTTCATGATTCATAGCATTAAAATAACTGAAATAAGGAAAGTAACAACTTAATAAAATGCTAAAGTTTCAGATTTATTTCTAGTTTCTCCAAGGTCTTTATTCCAAGTTCCATCCACACACATCTTCATCGCATTGCCCTCCAGCCTCTGCTAGTCCATCTTTCCTTTACCTTTATCTGCAGTATAAGGAAAGAGTATCTGTAAGCTTTATGCTTAGTAAGAAACCATCTACCTCACAAAACATGCATACGATGCAATTTATGCTTTGAAAACATGCTATTGAAATATATGTATACTGAATATGCTAAGCATGGCATGGCATACAACACATAGAAATCGAACTAATCATGGCAATAAAGCTAATCATAACTATCACATTGTATCAATAGGAAAACTAATCTGATACAGAAAGCTGAGCTAAGCTAATGCTAGACTAATGCTGAGGCTATACTGCATTCACATAACAATATTGTGAGAGTTTGAAAACTATATATAATAAGTGAAAATACATAATCATGCTGCTATTTGGGCCCGACAACTGTACTTACTGTGCGGGCATCCCTAACTAAACTCGGGGTTGCAAATTCCGAATCTAGTAGGGTTTACTAGGTTAGCTGAACCTAGGGACAACTATGGGAGCCCAACCCAATGGATATCTAATCCAGTACAGTGCCACTGAGAAAATAAAATACTGAACATAAGCTAATAATTCTTGTCTTGCTTTTACTAGGTTGTCTAAACCCAGAACTAGGTTATCTAAACCTAGAGGCGACTGTAGGAGCTCACCCATTGGACATCTAGTCTTGTAAAAGTTGAAGCAAGACTAAATAAGCTGTAAAAAATGCTTCTATTGCATTTCTCTAAGCTAATAAAATGCCTAAGTTGCATTTTAACCGGGCTAGCAATTTAATCGAACACTTGGTATGCGCTGATTCGCATCCCTGGTGCCAAAAATCTACATACTACTAAACTGAAGCATAAAATTCATACGGAAGCTACTTATACTGCAGGTGAGGGGTTTCTTACCTCTTGCGCTAGTTTTCTTACGAATCTAGTCGCTAGTTTTCCGGTGGAGACGATCTTCTCGACGATTCTCTTACGTCTACGTGTTCCTCTCGCGGAGAGAAGCGTCCTCGTGTCGGAGTCGTCGCCGGAAGGTGCTCCTAGAGCCCTTAGGGCTTGGTGCGCCGAGAGAGGAAGAGGAGGGAGGGGCAGCGTGATGTTAGGGTGAGGAGGAGAAAAGTCACGAATAAAATCTAATAACTCCTCTTTTAATTTCCTATTTATATTAAGTGGTTAAATTAACCCAACTCCAATATAAATATAATTGTTTCCCTTCCCTTTCAGCACGGCCCTGCTGGGTTCACTTGGTTACTAGAGTCCGTTATAAGTCGTAGGATCCAATAGGTCTCGGGTTCAAAACCCGCGTTGGCCATTTACGACTCCATTTATTTTTGCTACTTCCGCTACTCTAAAAATTCCCTAAAAATATTCTAAAATTCCAGAAAAATCATAGAATATTTCTAAAAATCATTTTGAGAATTTTCGGGCGTTACATTTAAACTCCTTGCAACATCAGGAATTCACAGGAACTGAAATGGGTGTAATCTGAGGTCTCTAGGTCCATCAGTGGATTTCGGTTAAAACCCACTAATGGACCTAGAGAGCTCTGATTACACTCATTTCAATTTCTGTGGATTCCTGATGTTGCAAGGAGTTCAAATATGCTATCCATTATTTATTTTGACTTTTAGAATGTGTTAAAATATAATAAGAAAGAATCAACAAAAAGGCTCCACGTTAGGCTTGATATGAATCATATCAGGCCCACGTTGGGCTTGATATGATTCCATACCAGGCCCAATGTGGGCCTGATATGAAATTTTTTTGCTGATTCTTTCTTCTTATATTTTAACATATTCTAAAAGTCAAAATAAACAATGGATAACATATTTGAACTCCTTGCAACACCAGGAATCCATAGAAACTGAAATGGGTGCAATCGGAGCTCTCTAGGTCCATCAGTGGATTTTGACCAAAATCCACTGATGGACCTAGAGAGCTCCAATTGCACTTATTTCAATTCCTGTGGATTTTTGAGATTACAAGGAGTTCAAATTTGTTATTCATAGTTTATTTTAGCGTCTCTAAATGTATTAAAATGTTATCAAAAAATTAACTAAATCTTAAATGTCGTTGATGAAAGAGGAGATAGGAAAGAAAAGAGGGAGAAAAGAAAAACGACAAAAAAAAGAGTTTGATTTGTCAGAAGAATAAAAAGGGAAGTGCACTTGAAAAAGTGCGTCCTTTGGTAAATACCAAAGTAACATACGTCTTTTGAAAAATATTTTTCTTAAAAAATATTTTAAATCTTAAAAAAAAACTAAGTTTTTTTAAAATGGAATCTTATTAGCTTTGAAAATTGAAGTTTAACTTGGTTTTTAAAATTAGGATTTGAAAATTGGATTTTACAAACTTTTAGAAATTGAATTTTCCAAAGTTAATTTTGAAAATTGGATTTTACTTAGTTTTGAAAATTGAATTTTACGAACTTAAGTTTGAAAATTGAGTTTATCCACTTAGTGTTGAAATTTGGATTTTATAAACTTGACCTTGACAATCTTACTTTTTATAAAATCAGTATACTTGAAAATTAGTCTTTATGTTCGAAAAGTGTTTTAAATTTACAAGCCAGAAAATAAGGTTAATTTTGCAAAGTTTATATTCAAAAATTACTCTAAAGTTTACAAAGTCATCTTTCTAAATTATCTTTCTAAACTTAACTATTTTGAAAAAGAATTTTTAAAACAAAATTTTCAAAACTTTTCTATATTAGACTCCCCCAAGTCGATCTGACCTTAATTCAAATTTTTTATTGCACTGTCTTTTACTTCTTTAATCACTTATTTTTATATATGTTCTGTGTTATTTTTATGAATGTCAAAGGGGGAGGGTTAGGTGGTTTAAGTTAGTTAAACAACAAAATACCACAAATAAAACAAGAGTAACTTAAAAAAACCTTATAATTGCTTGTTTTAATTGCATATTTTTTTTCACTAACTTAACTCAGGTTGTCATTACATCAAAAAGGGAGAGATTGTTAGTGCGGGTAGTACTAACGGACTAACTCAAGTTTCGATGAATGATAAAGTAGGTTAAGTTAGTTTCATTGTAATCTAACACTATGACCGAGTGTGCAGAAGAAGCCCAGCTAGGTCGACGGGCCGACTGGAAAGCTGGCACGAAGCTCAGCTAGGTCGACTGGTCGACCGGATAGCTGGCACGAAGTCCAGACAGGTCGACGGACTGACTGGATGTCTGGCACGAAGTCCAGCTAGGTCGATGAGCTAACCTGATAGCTGGCTCGAAGTCCAGACGGGTCGAAGGGCTGACCGGACATCTGGCAAGTAAGTTAAGGTAAGTCACTGGAGGGGAGTGACTATGAGGACGCGTTCCCGGGAAGGGAACATTAGGCGTCGATCCAACTAGATCCATTTCGAAAATCTAAGTTGAGATCGTGACTAGATTTTGGTCTCGAGGAGACAGAATCTAATTACTGTTTTTTTTACTATTATAAATGTACAATGCTAACACTTTGTTTTGCAGGATAGTTTTGCATTTTGCCTCGGACTAATATTTTTTGCAGGTTGTTGGAAAACAAAGGTTCGGGCACCCGAAAGGGATCCAGGCGCCCGGAATGCAAAGTTTATCCTCGTCGTCGCTTCGCCACGTGGAGCTTCATGGTTGGCTGGGCTACGTCACACTCCAAGTGTCCAGAAGGGATCCGGGCGCCCGGGGCCTCCTATATAAGGAGGATGCACCCTGGAGCAAGGATAATCTGACAACAAAGCCTTCTAAAGCTTGTTCTGTCGTGCTGTGCTCCTGCGACGCTGAAGCTTCTCCAATACCGTGCTATTTTCTTTCATTCTTAATTATTGTCAGTATTTAATCTTCTTAAGCATTCCTGTACTTTCAATTTGTAAAAACTTATTTGAATTCCTAGTGGATTGTCCAACGAAAGCACTCGACGAGTGCGGGCCTTGGAGTAGGAGTCGACCAAGGCTCCGAACCAAGTAAAAAATTACTTGTATTAGCATTGTTCTAATTTCGATTTTTTTGCTGCGTACTTGATCTTCTTTTCGAATTTTTCCCCCCTCAATCGACTTTTACGATCCAACAATAGGAACTCATACAAACTTATTTCATGTCATTCCGAGCCCTCTAGGTACGTCAATTGGCTTCAGAAAGTTTATTTTTATAAAAAAAAATTGATTTTTGCGATGAATCCTAAATTTGTCGCAAAATTTGCGACGAATCCATTATTAGTCGCAGAATTTGTGTCAAATCCATTTTTCGTCGCAAAAATGAATTTTGTGACGAATAATATTTTGTTGGTAATTTACAACGAAAATATTTTTGTCACAAAATTTATTGCTAAACTACGATAATTTAGTTTTTTGTCGTAAATTTACGATGAATATTTTTTGTCGCAAATATTTGTCGCTAAATTATAATTTTTTTTGTAGGGATATGAATGGAAGTAAATCAGGGTATCAACTAAATTGACTAAGGGGTGAGAAGGATTTTTTTTTTTTTTTTTTTTTTTTTTTTTTTGATGATTAGTCATGCTATACATAAAAAAAAGTGCATACTCTGCCTCTAGAATGTATAATTTGTATTATATATTAAGAGGGGTAGTAGTTTATGTAAAATGTGCATTTTCTCAAGAAACGTACACTAATCTTGAAATGAATCTGAGTCAACTCGGGATGTTAATGGCCACCACCATTGGCAAAATGATTTTGGCATCACATCTTCATCGACATCATCGCTATCATCATCATCACCACGAAACGAAGAAAGAAAAAAAGGAAAACCCTATCATGGATCAATTTCTAGTTGCGTTGCATAATTTTCTCCAATGGAAAGATCATCCTGGAAGTAGATCAATTTTGTTTTTCATCTTCGAACACTAACTTTCTAACGAATTCTGGTAACTACCAACGATGAGATTGCGATCCTCACCTCCTTAACGAACTCCCATCAACTCTGGTAACTAACTCTCTCAGCAAAATTCACTCATTGGTGGAGGCCGCGACCTGCAGTAACAGAGGCCATGAGCTTGCGACAGCTGCCATGACCAAAATTCCACTGTTTTTTTTTCCCTCCTGCTTCTTTCTTTTCCTCCACGGTCCGCGTTTTTTCTTGCTGGTTTTCATAAATTAATTGTCTTTTCAGGAGGTTTAATGTGGTCCATTGTCAAAGGTCTCCCTAACTATGAAATGGATACAATTTGAATCAAATTTCATATTTTACCTCTCCACCCCTGTTTATTATATTTATTTTTATCTCTATCCTCATCCCTATTCCATTCCCATCAAATTTTCAATTTTCATCTTTTAGGAGATCGAATATTTATTCTCATACTCATATTCGTATTAAAGGTTAAAATATTCTCTATATTAATAATTTTTTTATTTCATCTCATTATTATCCTTTAATAAAAATATATTAAAATTAATATCATATTATATATATATATATATATATGAGTAAATCTTGCTGGCCAGAATCTGGCCAGCTAGAAATCCCTATCTCCCAATTAAAATGCATGCATGGACATGCATATAATTAATGTGACCATATGAAATTACTAAAATACCCATGCATATGCATGCATGCATATATTCTAGCTGGCCAGATTCTGGCCGTTTAGCAATACCCTATATATATATATAGGGTAATGCTAAATAACCAGAATCTGACCAGCTAGAATCAATACATGTAAGTGTACACATGTATATTTTAGTAATATCATCTGTGTACATTAATTACATGCATGTACATGCTTGCATTCTAATTGAAGGATAAAAAATTCTAACTGGTCAGATTCTGACCAACAAGAATTATCGAAATATATATATATATATATATATACAGAAATGATATGCTGCGGACCAAAGTCGAACGGACTGCTGCGGACATGCTTCCTGATCGGTCACCAGACCGATCAGGAGGTTCCCTGATCGGTCTGGTGACCGATCAGGAAGGTAAGTCCGCAGCGGTTCGCATGATTTTGATCCGCAGCATATTATTTCTGTATATATATATATATATATATATATATATAATTTAATTATATTCAATATCGTATATATATATATATAATTTAATTATATTCAATATCGCAGGGTCACAGGCACTTCCGCTTTAGGCAGTAAAACTGCTGAAGGAAGAAGCAGCAGCCGGAGAGCGAACGATGAAAGCAAATGCCAGGAAGGACGGAAATGGAGGAGCAGGAAACGGCGGAGCTTCACCGCCGGTTACTCTCCTCCCCTGCTTCGATGTGAAGGCCTTCGTCGCCGTTCTCGTCGTCCTTACCCTCGTAATGGCCATGTGGCAGCTGCATCCCTACGAATCTCTGCTCAGCTCTCGCTCCGTCGCCTGCCCTCTCCCGGCCGCCGCCGCCGCGGCCACCGCCCGCCTCCACAAATCGGCGATCTCCTTGCCTCTCGATTCCTCTTCCAACTCCACCGCCTTCGCGGGTCCGCCCCCAAAATCCAATCTTTTGGATCTGCCTCTGCGAGCTCCGCCGAGGGATCCCGACAAGCGCGTTTTCCAGGCGTACGGCAGCGCCGCCGCCCTCTTCGTCCTCATGGGCGCTTACCGCGGCGGTCCCACCACCTTCGCCGTCGTCGGCCTGGCCTCTAAGCCCACCCATGTCTACGACACCCCCTGGTTCAAATGCGAGTGGGTGCCCAACGCGAACGCCTCCGCCGCCGCCTCCTCGCCGCGGCCCATCCGCGCGAAGGCATACAAAATGCTCCCCGATTGGGGCTACGGCCGCGTCTACACCGTCGTCGTCGTCAACTGCACCTTCCCCTTCAACCCCAACTCCGACAACGCCGGCGGAAAGCTCCTCCTCCACGCCTACTACTCCGCAAAGTCCCGGCGGTACGAGAAGCTGGTGGCTTTGGAGGAGTCGCCGGGCTCCTACGATGAGGCCTTCTTCCGGCCACCGTTCAAGTACGAGTACCTCTACTGCGGCTCCTCCCTCTACGGCAACCTGAGCGCCAGCCGCATCAGGGAGTGGATGGCCTACCACACCCACTTCTTCGGCCCCAGCTCCCACTTCGTCTTCCACGACGCCGGTGGCGTCTCCCCGGAGGTGCGTGCGGTGCTGCAACCGTGGGTGACAGCCGGCCGTGCGACGATTCAGGACATCCGTGCGCAGGCGGAGTACGACGGCTACTACTACAACCAGTTCCTGGTGGTGAACGATTGCTTGCACCGGTACCGGCACGCCGCCAATTGGACCTTCTTCTTCGACGTGGACGAGTACATTCACCTGCCGGACGGAAGGCCGCTCGAAGCCGTGCTGCACAACCTCTCCGACTACACTCAGTTCACCATCGAACAGAATCCCATGTCGAGCAAGCTCTGTGTGCTCGACCAAAGTAAAAACTACTCCCAGTGAGTCCTCCAAACTTCATCTTATCGATTCATTTGTCAAGAGAAGTAGGATTTTTATCATTTTGTGGCATTCAGGGAGTGGGGATTCGAGAAGCTAGTCTTCCGGAACTCGATCACCGGAATCAGGAGAGACCGGAAATACGCCATTCGAGCGAAGAATGCATATGCCACCGGCGTCCACATGTCGGAGAATGTCATCGGCAAGACCACCCACGACACAGAGGACATGATCCGGTACTACCACTACCACAATTCCATCAACACAATAGGCGAACCATGTCGGGAATTTGTTCCGATGCCACCGCCGGGGAACGTGACATGGTTCGAGAAGATCCCGTATGTTTACGACGACAACATGAAGCGTCTCGCCGGGACCATCAAGGACTTTGAGAAGCAAACCATTAATGCAACCATTTGACAGTATAACCATGTACAGGACATGCCATTCTTTGGGGGTATCAGTATCACAATCTTCTTCTTTAAGCTTCTTCTTCCATCATGGAAGTGTGATCTTTTCCTCCCCCTCACATCATCTTTCTTTCAGTTAAATCTTTGGTCAGATTGATAAGTTCTTTCTTATGTCAATTGTTAAGTTGGTACTCAGATGGTAGAATTGTATTACGAGAGCAAAGTTCAAATCTCTTGAAATTCATTTTATTAGAGAATAAGTTCATCCTACTTAGAAGACAAGGTCTTGGGGTGGGGCATTTGGGATGAGCTTTATCAACTTTTGCATCACTAGAATAAAGAGTTGCCTGTTTTGACCACTTTGGCAAAGAGGTGACGAACAGCAAAGCGAAACCCTAAGCCCGACAAACGAATCCTGTGCTCTGGTGCTAAATCGTTGGTATTTTTCATTCTCAGGTTGGTTTGGGGTGGCATGTGAGCACGGTGGCTGCAATGATTGGAGACAAATGATGAACAATTGGGACCATCCAATTCAAAAAAAAAAAAAAAAAAAAAAAAAAAAAAAAATGATAATCCCAATTAACTTCATTGACTATATAGAATGACCAGTCCGGTTCCATGGAAATTTCTCACCGATCACGTGGATAAATTAGGAAGCGCACGCGGCAGCCAACCCAGATGCCCAGCATTCTTTGATTGCGCTCCTTATTTGAAGGAAAATTCCTACAAATACATCGTAGTTGGGGATCGAACCATGGGTACCTGGGTGATAATCTGTATGTCCTATTGCGGCACCATGTCCCGGGGACGGGACCATCCAATTCAAGAATCCCTTGATGGAGGTTTCTTAATCATAAATTCTAAAATAAGTTCTAGCAATTTATGAATTAGAAAAGAAAAATATGTACATGATCTAGTTAACATCAAAATTTTACAACATAAATTAAAACAAATAATAAGACAACAGATCCGAATGCAGCGGATTTGCCACCATCTCAACGTTCCCCATGAAATTCTAATCCTGAGAAGAAGAAAAAACAAAAGGCAGATCTTCCGTAGCTATTGAGATGAGAGCGTCGTACTCTCCTCATCAATAGAAAGCAGAGAGATCTCAAATTACCTAATTCTACGATGGTCATACCCTATATATATATCGTAGGTGTGATTCTATTATTAGTTCGGGTCAAATGAGTTCTACACATAAATCCATTCCAATAACACTTAATTTACACATAAAATTAACATCAATTAAATCACTTAATGAGTTTGTCCGTAATGATATAAATGCATGTGTTACAAATAACATCTAAATCCACCGAATAACAAGATTAAATCGAATATCTCCACCAACTTTTTTTTTTTTTTTTTTTTTTTGACATGGAATTATATTACCAAAGAATTGAATGAGATGATTAGTTTTAGGGAACAAAATATAATAAACTTATAAGAAGGTTTTGAGTAATGATTAGTGAAATGAGGACAAAAAAATACAAATTGCAGTATTTGAGATCAAAGGAAATAGTTAGTCTAGTTTCACGACAATTTGATAAAGAGTTCTTTAAGTTTATGAAAAGATATAAAACATGGATATGTTTAGCTCATCGTATAGTCCATACAAGTTTCATTAACAAAAAAGGATAACATTGATTCAGACTCTTAACTATGAGAAGTAAACACAAAGCTCTGAAAACATACAGTTAGTTTTTCTCAATATACCTTTCGCATATAGGCATAGCATATGTAGCGGGGAAAGCTAGTCGAGCTGGAGAAGAAGAGCACGCGTTGTTGCCGCTGCCATTTCATCGGCACAAACACGTGCCCTGCTTCTCCAGCTCGGCAGCAGCTTGCCCGGTCCCCTTCGTTCCCTTTCGATAAGATTATGTTGCAGGGTGACACTGCATTTATATGATCAAAACATTGAGTCTGAATTTATAGGCTACCTAAAAGGATATGGTCGACAAGAATAGCAATGGAGCATGGATATCTACCTTACTAACCACCTCCACTGACTGTTTGATCAATGGCAGACCACCCACCATGGTTTGCTACAAATGTCAGATTAAGGAAAATCCTTTCTAATTCAATCACTAACTATAAGATTTGTCGAATAATTATTTACAAAAGCTAATGACAAGAGATCGTGGATAGTCAGTTAAGAACTGACCGAACAAAATCTAAGGCAAAGGTATCATATCTCTTTTTTTTTTTCACCATGTGATCTGGCTTTTGTAAATGCCCATCAAGCATACTATCCTCTCTAAGAGCCCCGAAATGCCCTTTCGGTTCAAAATTTGGTCGTTCGATCGACCTCCTACTTGTGGCTCTTGTGTGATTTGAAATTGTGTTTCAAAGAGTATGTGATGTGAAAATTTATGATAGTTGTCGTTAGGATCTAATAAGCCACTCCTACAAAGGTTTCACTAAATCATACCTATCGCGCAAGAGGTAATGAGGTAAATCTTCTATCATATCATCTGAAATGCTTATCAGATGAAATTTCCTCTCCATGCGATAATGAAATTTATGCAAACTAAAGAATAGATACCAAAAGCTTGAGTTGAAGCATTCAACCTTATCCAAATCTATGAGATATTTGAACCTTACTAGCACAATAATAGAGGACTAAAAGAATATATATTCAAGAAACCTCTTGAGCTCAAAACTCTCCAAGAATGTATTCTAATCGATTGATCAAACAAAAGTAGTTTTTCACAACCAACACTAATTGAGCAATTGATTGTAATTCTCTCTAATCAATTAATTTTTTTTCTAGAAAACCAAACAATTTTTAAAATCAACAAGCTGAAAAAAAGTACTACGAATAAAAGACAGATTTGAAAGCAATTCTTATAATAGACTTTTGCAAAATAAAATAAAAGGAAAAAGCGCAAAAACCATCTAATTTTTTCCAAACAAGGATTGCAAAAGGGTTTTTTGTCCCAACTACGAATACATATTGGGAATTTGCTAAAATAAATAACAACAGAAGTTAATCGAGCACAGTTTAAGCAACCAGATTGCTATTAAGTTTGCACAAGTAACACAGATTCATCAAAAGTAAAAATAAGTTTTAACTTTGAAGTTTAAACTACTTCACGCACGTACAATAACACCAAACACAAATAGTTAGTTCTGAATCATGGAAACCTGGTTCAAAGATTCGTTTTGTAGGAAGATAACATGAAGACGACCATCTAAGTATCTGTACAGAGTCCAAATCTGGAAAATATTTACAAGTCATTTACCGGCTGCAAGCGAGCAGTGAGAAGCTCAAGAGGTGCTTAAGTAGGCACATAAAATATTACAATTTTCCAAGAAACAAGCAACAGGTTTCAAAGTCAATATGACCCACGATTACATAATGCACAATGTAGGAACAAACACAGACAAGATATGGAATATGTATTTTTCAAAATGGAACGTTTATAGAATATATTAACTTCTATAAGAAACATTGTATAAAAAACCTGAATTGTTTGATTTCCATCAGAAAAAACAGCAAACTTGCCTGAGATCCCTTAAAATGCTAAGAAAAGCCTGAGGACATGAACAATGTCAAGGAGTGAATAATATCTCAACATTAACAAGAACTATAGAACGAAATGAATCACCTCCCAAAGATTGTATGTCATGCTTGACGCAAACACTAGGATGTGAGCTTTTGTTTGTATGCATAGCCTAGTGAATAAGCAATACAAGTGAGAAATTCCAGATAAGATTGTGCCTGCAAAACAAGGCATATATGTTTTTTAATCATTCGACCATTTCAAAAACATAAAGAAAGAAATTGATTGGTAGTTCACCAGACTCAAGGTACAGATGAAATTGTTTCTTTGATCATTTCATTACTTCCACGAGACTTGCATGGCAGATCTGTCAGTGGTGCTTTCTGCATCCCAACTCCCTTCAGGCTCCTTTCTCTTTGAACCTACAGTCCAAAGATCATACATTCTGGCCTGATCCTCCATAAATGCCCGAGAAGTGGCAACTGAAAGCTGTCTTGATGCTGAAAGCAGTTTTTCATCTTTTCCTATCATATCTCCACACCCTGGACCAGTATTCAAATCAAAGTCTTGACTATTCACAGCACTAGTGCCGCCTTCTGGAAAGCTTATCATGTAGGAACTTGGATAATTAGATGAAACAGCGCCAGCAGGACCAGCAAGTAATGAAGAATAAGCAGGGAAGCAAGAACGACTTCCATAAGAAGCATCAACATAATGTGTTGAACCACCAGATAAAGACACTGGAGCTAGTGTAAAAGTGGGAGGAAAGGATGAGTTTGGATAAGGAAATGGTGTAGCTGGAGAAACCAGCATTGCTGGAGATGATGTACCACAATAAATATCACCGCGAAGGTTAACACCATTTAATGACCTCGGAATCATCAGAGATTCTGCAGTTGCAGCTACTGGATTTGATTTATCTCCTCTATCAGGCAGAAGAGATGGCACAGCAACAACTGGATAAGGGTTAGGACGGAACCAAGACAAAGTATAACCAGATTCGGAATTTGTTCTATGATCTGTAACAGGAGACAAATTTGGCACAACAGTTGAATTGTTTGCTTGTTGGTTCCTTGCTACTGCTTCTACACTAAGCCCATCAATGTCTGGTCTGTCATTCAGATCAAAGTTCCTCAGAACATTTGTTTTCTCAGCAGGGAGTCCTCCAGATGCAGGTTGCATGGGCAACAGTGGCACCTCTAATCTACTGCTGGTGCTAGCCAAGGACTGGCCATTTTCCAGACCCTCATCAACTCTATTTAAATGAAGATCAACTTCAGGAGCAGTCCTTGTGAGTGAATCATCATCAGTAGTAGTCCTCATCATTTGAATAGAACTCTGAGAAGCCATGCCTGCAAGAACTTCCTCATCAGGTATGTTAAGATCGATATCTAGCAGAGGACGGCTCTTCTTTCCAACACCATCAGATGGGACCATATCACGAATTTTAGATATTTTCTGTGGCTCTGCTGGTCGGAATGCGCTAGTAGCTGCTGAACCTTTCCATCCAGGTTCACCTTTGGTCATCAACAAAATTTGAGGAGGAACAAAATACCTTTTGGTTGGTGCAGCCACAGTAACTTTAGCAGGCAAATCAGTTGATATGTGACTTGTAAAGGGAGACAGAGTAGGCAAGTGAATTGCAGATGAACATATTGTAGAAGAGATATCTTTCTGGTCTTGATTCCCTTCAACTATAGGAATAACTTCATTCAAATCGAGCTCAAGTCTAATGGCAACAAGTGGTTCAGTAACAATACTCGACGAGGAGCAGTCTACTGATGATACAATATTATCCTCCCTAGCTTCTGCATCAAATCCAGATTCCTTAAAGGACTTTAAAGAGTTCTCAGTTTCCTTAATGTTAGAAGTAGATGGCACTTCAGCAGCAGCCAAAGAAATAACAGCTGATACTGCAGGTTCATCAGTGCTAGGAGGAGGCATACTGTTGTCCTCTTTTGCTTCATGGGGCAACTCCAAGAGGTTGATTTGTGTGTGATCAGAATGCAAAATCTTGGAGTCATCAAGTGCAACGGCAGAAGAAATATTATCAGCAGGAAATGAAACAATGGAATCAGTATTTACAGCTGCAGCATCTGGGGTTGAAGGTTTATGTAGGCTTTCAGTTGAGATAGAAGCACTTAATACTTCCTCCACCACGTAGCTTGACATATCATCCTGAACAAGAGGTGCTTCTAATTTCCTATCAGAATTAGTGGCATCTGTATCACACTTACCATCTACATTACCATCAGAAGTGCACCTAATGTCATCTTCCATCTTCTTATAATCATCACGAAAAGATATGTTTTCATCAATCAGTGTGCCCGTGAAGTTAGGTTTACTACATGTACAAATGTCAGAAAGTTGCACCTCAGTAGTTTGCTTATCATCAATTGAAGTTCCAACCTCATTGCCCTGCTCCACTTCTACTGGTACAGAAGCAGCTTTACCTACTCTTTCTTCCACAGGTTGTACCTCTACATTTGTAGAATTACACTTATCAAACAAACTCATACAGGTGATAGTATATTGTGTTGTTTGATGACCATTTAATTTGTTGTCCTGCAGTTGAGAAACATTAGCACTGTTAGTTGTAGGCCTGGTATCTTCAGTTTGTGATAGATCTTTCACAAATGTATTGCCAACTTTCTTCCCTTGCATCTCAGAATTGGCATTAACAGGTTCATCATATTGGATATTCTTCTGAACCATGTCATCATCACAAGATAAACTAAATGCATCATTGCTAGTGCATTGTTCCTCCACTGCAGGTGCAGTTCCAACTGAATTGATCTGTGACATTATGTCAAACTGGGAAATTTCCCCAGTATCCACACTAGCTAGTAGATTCATCCCGGTATCATCTCCAACTGCCAAAGGAGTGGTAGGTTCAGAATATTTGGCACAGCCTTCTTCCAAGGCATGCATAGAACTATAAGAATTTTTTGTCCCTGGTTCAGTTGAGCAGGCTCCATTTTCATTCCCAGATGTCAAATAGGCGCTTCTAGCAGGATCTGCAAAATTTACAGTTACCTCAATATTTCTTCTATGTTCTTCATCAGAACCCATTGGTGAGCTAACTTCTCCATTTCCAAATAATCCGTCTTTAACCTCATTGCCTTGACATAACACTGTATTATCATCCCTTATGATATGAGAGAAAGGAACATCACTCTTCCTTTTCATTCTACCATCATCCCGATCTTGTTTGTCTGGCATACCAGAAGGCAACTGGTTGCTTCCCATTACCAATGGATCCTCAACTGAGATTCCACTGTCATTCCTTCCCAGGCTTTGGCCAGGGTTTGGCAGCCTAACAACCAACCTATTGATATTTCCATGACCAATAGGGACATCAAGTGGCTTTTGACATGTCAGTCCACCTTGTAATGCATTTTCTGCTGCCACAACCTTGTTGGCCGACTCAAACCTACCAGAATGAGTTTCCTTTGGATCTCCAGATATGTTAGTTACAGGAAGCCCATTGCTTGACCTTTGATTATGGTTGATAGGGCTACCTAACTTGGTGGTATTCATCAATGCAGTGGCTGAACTCTTTGTTTCTTCCTTCTGTGAAGAAGACGTAAATTTTTCTTGATCACTAGAACAAGATCGATCATTGCTATGAGACTGATAGGAACCACTGTTGTTTTCCTCTTTAATTGCTACAGGTGGCAACACTAACCCCCCACTGCTTGCAACTGTTTTGCATTCTAGATCCTTTGAACTAACTACAACAGGTGCAGGTACAATTTTCTTAGTATAATCTAAGGTCCCAGGCTTACCAGTCAGAAGCTTACTTGCTGAGGACAGGGTGTTGGGCATTTTAGCAGTTCCATAAGTTGATTCAGTCCGCTTATGTCGTGTTTGACTGACATCAGAATGACCTGGCTTGTCTGGCAATGAAACTGGCTGGCTAAATCCAACAGATCTTCTGTCATTTACCTTTGACATCTCTGTGTCAACTCGTTTCTTCCAAGTATCAACAAGACCTCTAGCTCTCTTCTGGATCTCCAAGTTCTTATAACTGCGCAAATTGTTCACAGACTTGCCGATGTTACAACTTTGCAGAGTATTCAGACTTATAGGCAACTTTTCAAGCGCACGAAGTAGAGACAATAAAAAATCCTCAACTAAACTTTCACTTTCGCAAGGACTACTACCTTTATCATTCTTTCCTTTGTGAACCTCCTGGAGCCAATCATCCAGTACTGTCACTCCCTTGAGTTGCACAAACTTATGAAGGGAGTCAGATTTCTCCATGGCTGCAATGACATCAGCAAGCATTATCCGACCAGCCAAATCTATTTTTCTCTCTTTGTTACATACTTGCATTAAACTGACCAAATTCCCAACCCCTTCAATGCTTACAATCCCACCTTTGTCTGCCATTTTATTAATTTCTGCCTTAATGTTCTCAGACTTTATAGTGTCAATAAATCCTCCATCATTTAGTTTAGAAGAATGCTGTCGCTTAATTGGCTCAATTCCCTGCTTTTGCTTCACAGGTTCTATGCCTTTGCCACCTTTGATTGGCTCCATGCTTTGATCATTCCTCGATCTCTTCATTCCCTTGGACTGAGGAGTGGAGATGCCACTACTTTGTACACTATCTGAACCAGATTTTAACTGTTGGTTGCTTGTTGTATTGTTAAGAGATTTCGGTGAATGCCCACCTGATTGAACTGCTATATGCATTTCCAGCCGAGTCTTGTTCAAAAGTTGATCAACTTCTTCCTGATGTTCCTGAGGAAGAACAGTTAATGATCAATAAATGCATAGAGAATAATCAGGACAAGAAACTGGTGTCTTATTGTACCATAGAATATAGAGGCAGAATGGTGAAAAAACTCACATTGGTATAATCCTGATCAGTCAACCACCATAAATGTTTGTTAGCAATGTCATATACTCTCCTACACACGAATGCCGGTATTCCCAGTGGAAGTTCAACACTATTAGGTAAAAACGCAACTTTACACAGATGAAGCAACGAGGCAGCAGGAATCACATCCTTGTGGAAAGAGTAAAATACTTCATTTGGAGCAGCATCAAGCAAATTGCCTTTTGCAAGCTTAAGATCAGTTGGTCGATAAAGCCAGTTGACGCCCAACTTGGGAGAATCTTCTGTACATTTTATTAAACGTCGAATTATTCCAATGAAAGGTGGAGCATTTCTTGCCTGAAAAAGAGCACATTCACCAACATGTATTTTTCGTCCATCCTGTAGTTAAAAAAAAAAAAACAGGCTGATATAAGAAGATGGGGAGTACGATGGAAAACCAAACATCATACAAAAGCTTCAGATGTGCATTAAAGCAAGGTTGCAATTTGCAAAGGTTATCCTAAATATACAAGCCCCCAACATGGAGTTTGTATATGTTGATCTGAGGAAAAAATAGCTAGGTAAAGTCCCCTATAAATTTGTTTTCCAACAAATGGCCAGCTTTAAAACAGAATTGCCTCTCCCATTTGTTTAATACAGAGAAAAGACTACTGTGCCACAGACAGTCATTTAACAAGTAGAGGTCCAATTTGTTGTGAACCTACTACTTATTGCCAAAGGGTTTGTAATATATGAGGCCATGTGTTAGATCTTTGTAATTCTGAAGTGAAACTTCATAATTGGGATTTGTATAAAAGAAAATGGCAAATTTAGCTCAATCTTATCAGCAGGAATATTTCATGGTATCAACTAGCTAGTATTCCAGTTTTACACACAAAAAAAATGATGGTAGATGAACAAGAAGGCCTATGATGGTGATCAACTAAGGCATAGTAACAAGGTGAGGTAGGAATTGGACTCATCCTCTCTGATACCCGGTGAAGAACAATAAAAGATTTGATTCTGTATATAATCAGGCAAGGCTTTACTTTTCTTTAATCTCAATTTTGGTGGTGGTCTTTGTTCCATTTTGGAACAATAATGCAATATAGTCAACCATACCAACAGACAATATGCGGTGGGGCACCAATTTGCCCATGTCAGCCTACATTTTGTAGGAAACAATTTTTATACGTACATTCATAAACATAATTAATTGACTCTTCCATCAATCACATATTCAACTCTCTGAAAAAAAATTAATCTAATCAGAACTTGCATTTATATTTTATTTCAATAAGGCTATAACATTGACTTCTATGGACTCATATTCCTATTTACCCTACCAAATTATAACAACCATTCAGCAACTTATAATTTTGCCTACCTCACCCCACTTTCCATTCAAAACTATCTTGTCTAAGGTACATAGAGATTGCAAAAATGTATATTCGCTGGTTTTTTTATAGCTCAATGATGTGCATCTTCATTTACCTAGAAAACAAATATAAGAGAATTTAAGTTACAATTCAAGAGGAGGATTTGAAACTTGAAAATTGTGAGATTTCATATGTTTTCTTAGTCAACGCATCTCTGAAAGATATGCAAGTAAAATATGAAGTCAATTCTCAGATATTCAATATTGTTTCACTTATAATTTTGTTTAAAAACTTTGTTGGTTTTTCTATCTTTATTATGCAAGTTTAGGCATGACGATAGAACATGATTATTTTAGAAGTTCTGTTTTTTGTATTAAATTTTGTCTACATTCAACTATCTATTGCCTGTGTCGAGCAATGTCTTGCTCATATCATTCTTTGGATAGCCCATATCACCTTGTATGAAACAACATTAGAAAAACTTCAATTCTCAATATACTACAAACTTAGTACATTTGACCCTTATCACCTTCGTACAATTTGAGATTTAAATATATGCAATTAGCACAATTTACGTATATTTCTCATATAAAGATTATTGTGTCCCCTCGGGGCGGGGTGGTGCGGTGGTTAAGGCACGTGGTATTACCACATTAGGTCATGGCGTCAAAACTCAACACATCCGAGCATGTCTTCCCCCATGCCTTGGCCACTGCACTAATGGCTAATAGTCATCCGTAATTTACCTCCTCTATGTTGGCCAAGGGACGGGTTGGTGGGAGCGTTGGGCGCGAGTAAATCGCCTTTTACCACATCATATAAAGATTATTGTGACAAGTTTTACTCCTCAAAAAATGTTATCCAATTTAATAAAAAGGAAGCAAAATAAAATTATCAACATATATTCATTTTCAAGCTGTCTTTTTCCATGGTTGTCAAAATCTATATCAGGATAGATTGTCATAAAATGTAAATATCGACCATATCACACTAGTAGGACCTGTCAAATTGAAACTACTATGAAAAAATTAAAGAAATGATATAAAAAAAGACAAATGATGTTCAATCATAATAAGGATATATATCATGTCTCATGTTATAGCATTACTGATAACAAAATATAAATAATGAACAGTAATAAGTAATTAGATTAGTCATAATATCATATTAGTGTTATTATAGGTTAAGGATATCAGATTATTTTGTTATTAATTGATAAAATAATCTTCTAGAGATATTAAACAATATCATATTAATAATTTGTATATCTTTTTTAGATTCTTACTACATAATAAATCATATTTTAGTAACCAAAAAGTAAATAAATATTGCAAAACATTATTGAGAAAGTTATTAAATAATACAAGATACTAATAAATTATTTACTAAACTATATTATTAACTAATTCAATATTATTGGGTTTAGTTGAAAATGGGGTTTTGAATTAGTATTGATAGAGAGATGCACTATTTTCACTATTGATCAGTATTGGAGATGTTAAATTCTGAATTTTATCTATAATTTTTCACATCCTGGAAACAGCCTCTTGCAAAAAATAGGATAAGACTGCGTACAATAGATCCTTCCCCGGGACCCCGCATGGCGGGAGCTTCGTGCACCGGGCTGCCCCTTTTTTTTATCTATAATTTTTCACATCGTAAAATTTATTTATTTTTTAAATTTTTGAACCATAAAATAAATCAAATCAAACAGTTTAAAATAAATTTTGGATGTCGAGTTGAAATAAAATTAGGTTTGGATTAAAGCCATTGAGTAGACATGGTGATTAGAGTTATGTGGGTTCGAACTAGAATCAATTTAGTTTTGATTTGGCCATCTTATGGTCAAACCAAATTTTAAGTGGGCAAAACTAGTCACTCGGATTGGAATGAATTAGATAATTTTTTTGAAGAGATAGAAATAATTTTCACTCAACTCTCTTTCTCTCTCGTGATTTTTTCCTCCCACACGACTTTCTCTCTCACTACACACGATGAAGTTCTCTTCCATTCACTGGTCCATCCACCTGACACCACCTCTTCCTTCATCATCTTCTTCCTCCTCTTCTCCCAGCACCGGAGCTATCCACCTCCAGTCGCTCCTTCCCTCCACATGTCACCAGTAACATCCCTTCCTCTCCTCTCTCCCATTCCCTCCTCAAGCAATAATGGTCGTCATTGCTGCAATCACCTTAGTCGCAGCTCAAGAGAGGAGGCAATGCAGCCTCTCTCTTAGTTCCTGGGCCCACAGTTGGCTGATGTTGAGCCAAGGGAGAGAGCCACTGTTGAATGAGATTGTTGTTTGTACGCTAGCCAATTTAAAGGTAAGAATTGGTAAATAATTGTAAATTGATATTGGAAAATGATGCAATGGATAACTATCAGTTCCCTTGATTCGCGCATGAATACCGCAAGTAATCTTCTAAATCCTGTTGATTCCACATAATATCAGGAGATATATAATCAAACTCAACATTTGGGAAGAAACAGCGCAACCGCAAATTCTTATTGATCAAAAACTAAAACCTAAAACCAACTAAACAATGATTTAAATAGACTCAAGACCCTAACATTGCAAAGATGAAAATACCCTCAAAATCCTAACTCAACAAAATAATTAAAAAAAATTAAAATTGCTCTTCTGTTCCCGTATCATTCTCCCAAGATAGAGAAAATTCGCCCTCAAAGTGTTGGTCATATCAGCATCAGAAGAATCACCATGGAAAGTAATCAAATGTTTCACATTAAAAACACGAATATGACTAGGTCGCTTTAGATGATAAACATTAGGGTTTATCTTCTCATCAACCTCGATAGGATCAATCTTTTGGGCTAACAATTTGGTGTGCTCCTTAGCTTTGATCCAGTCTTGGTTGCTTCTAGGGCTCCAATGTACTCCCGGACTTTCTCCTTCCACGCTTTATATTCCAACTTCACATCTCTGTTGTCGAGATCAATTTCAAGTGCCTTGTTAATGTCAGACTCTGCAAAGTCCAAGTCGGCGAGTTGAATGTAAGCTTGTGCTCTTCTATATAGAGCCTTCACATTTCTTCTCTCGATCTCTAGCACCTTGGTGCAAAGCTTTACTACCTCTTTGTAGTCTTTGAGCTTCATCTTGCAAGCTATTGCATGCGTCCTTGAGTGCTTTAGATTGTTTTTGTTCCTCCTCTGATAAATTGTTGTCGTAATCTACGAACTTTAATGTCTTTTCATATCTCTTCGAAGCTCAAGCATCTTTCCCAAATTTGAATAGTGCATTTCCTTCCTCTTTCTTCTTCGCGATTGTGTTGTTTCTGTTGGATCGAGAAGCGCTAGAAGGGGGGGGGGGTGAATAGCGCTCGTGGCTTTTACTCGTTTCGGAATCGTAAAACTCGAGTAATAAACGCAGCGGAAATTGAAAGAGCAATCACACACAAAGACACGAGGAGTTACTTGGTTCAGAGCCTGTGACGACTCCTACTCCAAGGCCCACAATCGTTGATCGCTTCCGGTGGGCAACAACTATAAGCTCGAAAATTATTACAATCTAAGTACAGAGAGAACAATAATTAAATTAATACCGACAATAGAATACTGAAAAACTGACGCTCCGGGTTGTCGGGATGATGTTGCAGCACTTCGGGATCGTCTCGTTAGCAGCTTGTAGCGTAAGGATTGCTCAGAAGGTGTTGTACTGGGCTGCTGGTCAAGACTCCCTTATAAAGGGTGTCCAAGGCACCTCCATCAAGCTCCAAGGCGCCTTAGAACCTAAGTTTTATCCCGCTTCGATCGCTGTCGATCAAGCTTTGACTGCTGCTCATTATCCACCTGAAGGCGCCTTCAATGCTGATCCAAGGCGCCTTCGAGCAGTGATCCAAGGCGCCTTCAGTCCCATGAAGGCGCCTCCAGTTCCTCTGGACAACTGGCTTCGGCTTGCACCCGAGGCGCCTCCAAGCTCCATGGAGGCGCCTCGGACACTGTTCATCAGAGGTGAAAGTTGCTCCTTTGTTCCTATAAAATGTGTTAGTCCCAAACACATACCCTGCAAAACAAAGTTAGCACACAATAGATATGGTAAATAAAATATTGATAGTCTCCGGACTATCCTGGGTCTGACTTCGGATTTCCAACCGGAAACCCTAGGTTGACCCGACGCTTATTGTTCCCTCTGTGGGGAACGCGTCCTCACCTACTCCTCTCAAGAGAGTTACCTGTTGCCAGTGCGATCCTCCAGATCGACTGGACTTTTGCTCAGTGCTCGATGCTTCCGGACTTTCTACTGGACGCCCGCTCCCGGACTCGTCCAGTCTTCCACCTGGTTCGCGACACCAGGACTTTTCACCTAGGGTTACCACCCCTAGGACTTTTGCCTGAAGCCCTCGACCCACCGAGACTTTCCGCATAGGGTTACCACCCCTATGACCTAGGGTTACCACCCCTTAGGGTTTTCCACCTGCCTAATCTCAGTTAGGACTTTTGCCTAAGTACACTTAGGACTTTCCTGCAAGCTCATTCAAACTTGTTAGATCACAACATAACCTTAACTTTGAATCCTTTGCCATTATCAAAACACTAGTTCGATCGTCGGATGCTTCCCGCACCAACAATCTCCCCCTTTTTGATTATGACAACTTAAATTCAAAGTTAAGTAAAACAAGCATAATTAAACGAATGTATCAATGAACATAAGCAAGCTTTTTAAGTAAAAAGTTCAAGTAAGAACGTAAGCAAGCTAAATGTATAAGGCTCCCCCATAATAAGAGCTCTCTTTCTCTTATCCTTAATTTGAATTTTGATAATTTGAATTTTTTATCTTACTCTCCCCCTTTGCCATATATCAAAAAACTTTTGTACGAAGAACTATAGTATAAAGACAACATGAAAGGACTAAGAAATATATAGTATGGAGAACTTACATTTTCAGCTTAAAAAGTTATATATTTTTAAAACACTTAAAAAAAACTTGTCTTTGAAATAAACAAATTAAAGCCTAAGAAATATTTTAAGCAAAAAGTTGGTTTTAGGAAAACTGAGTTTAGTAACTAATTTAGCTAAAAAGATTTTTCTTTGAACCGGAACATAGCTAAATTAAGATCACTGTTTTGAATAACGCCTTTTTGAAATAATTAAAATAAATGATTTTTGAAAGACAAGTTTTGAAAGATAGTAAGCTTAAGTTTTACAATAATAAAAAAAATTGACTTAGCTAGTTTCTTAAGGCTTTGAAAAATATTTCGTTAAAAAGAATTTTTAAAGCCGTTTTTTAAAAAACATTACTTTTGCAAGCTTTTTCGAATAATTTTTAAAAGTTTAAAAAAAATAAACTGAGACTTTTTGTAAAATGATTGAACAGAACATTTTTGAAAATTGTTAGTTAAGTTGGAGGAAAAAAATCTTTTGATTTGACTTAGTTAAAAGATGACTATGGAAGTCATAAAAAAGAATTTTAAATTAACGGTAAAGGAAGAGCAATTAATTTAAGAACCTTAATGTCCAAGCATGAGTTAAGTTAAATGGATTTCAAATTAACCAATTTCTTATAGTGAGGTATCAGAGCTCTAAAGTGCAAGCATGAGTTAACTTGAAATTTTAATATCCTTAACCAACTGTCTAACCTTTAGTTACTGACTGAATACCTAGAGGGCACCAGTTTTCACTTAGTTAGTCAAGTTAAGTTAGTAATCTAGTTAGATTTGACTATGGCTGGATTATTTAACTTGATTAATGTAAAGTTAGTTTTAACGCCCAGACTCACTATAATGCACAGAAATAAGCATTCTGGAGTCCAGGTTGTACCCTATGCATCTCACGTCGTTCTAAGTTTTTTTCAAACACAAACAAGTTATGTCTAGTGTGTTTGTGAGATGCTATGGCTGAAACTAGGGGAACATGATTTCTAGGGGGAAGTTCCTAGCCTAAGTCCAGATTTTGAAAAACTAATAAGATTGGGATTTTGAAAACATTATTTTTCCTAGAATTTTAAAAGATAATTTTAAGGTTAAGCTATTTTGAAGATAAAAAAAAAATTTAAAATTAGATGTAGGAAATTTGTTTGAAAATCAAGATCTATTCTACCCAACACATTCCTACTTGTGCAGAATTAAAACATAAAAGACTGGTAATCAGAAGAAAGCAGCGTAACTGAATTCTACTAAACATAAGTTCAACTAGACTAGGAAATGAAAGTGTCTGTATCCAAAATCCAAGGTACAATGCATGAAAGAGATGGCATCAATGAGTGGGATCATCAGCTGGAGTGTCGTCAGTTGGAGGTGGTGCAATGGACTGCTCGGGTGCAGGGTGTCCCTGCCGACGTATCTCATCCCGGAGAGAGGCGAATCCGGCAGCTATCTCGGATCGGAGGGAGCGATGGCTATCTAGAACAGCCCGTCGCGTCTGAATGGACTGAACCTCGAGACGAGCGAGTCTGTCCTCGATGGAGAGTTGTGCCGAAGTCGAAGGCTCGGCTGAAGTGGAAGGCCCGACGGAAGTGGAAGGTAATGGATCTCCAAAAAAACTCCTCGGCTAAGAAGTCGGGTCACTCCTCTCCCTCGCCCGGGACAATGTCGGGCGATGCATCCTCGGCTTCTGGATCAATCGGAGCAGCAGCTGGCTGTGGTCGACCTCTCCAGGCTAGAATCCCCTCATCAGTGACGTGAACACGGGCTAACTTAAGATTGCGCTGACCAAACTCGTCATATAGGGTAAGAGGGATGACTGACCCTCTAGTAGTATCTATCCTAAGGGTCGAAAAGATGTAGGTCAAAACATGACAGTAGGGCATATGGACTACATGGGATGTGACGGTACTAGATGCATAAATAATGTGCTGGAACATATGTAATGCTATGTCTATGTCCAAACGGTGACTCAAAGCATACAAAAGGAATGAATGCCAGGGTCGCATCTTCAGGACGTCCCAAGATGAGATCGGCAAGACACAGGCTGTCAGGACTCTATACATAACATAGTCCTGAACCCTAAGAGAGATTGACTTGAACTCAGTCAAGCCAAGTGGTCTCTCCTCCCTGAAAAAGTACATATAGATGGTATTTAATGTAATATGGGAGTAGGGATTGCCAAATGGCAAATCCCTACTAGGGTAGCATAGAAAGGGACATGTAGATGCCCTAAGCTCTAAACTAGTGCGGATGAGTGAGGGGGTAAATTGAATGTCTGTCCCACCAACTCTGGTAGAATAGGTACTATCATCAACCTGCTCGAGGTTGTGGTAGAACTGTGCACATAAATATGATTTACTGCATTACTGCAGTAAACCAATCTACCTAGTTGGTAGTACTCTATCATCTGGACTGATGGGTGACAAAACTGATCAAAAAATGATCTTCTTAGATACCAAGGTTTAATGGTTTCAAATGTGTATCTAGCAAAGTTAATCCTATGCTGTTCTGAGGGGAATCTGGGATCCGTGGATGGGATTCTAGCTAGAGTAGGATCAACATTGCGACGTTTCCTATTTTTGACGACATATAACTAGGAAAAGGTGCATAAAAATAACATATAAGGACAATAGGATGGTTTAAGATATACCTAGGAGGCATTGTAGGATGATCGAAGGAGTGTAGACGGGGAGAATCCGCGTGAAGGCGCCTTGGATCGAAGAGGTTTGGAGAGAAAATGACACGGGAAACTCGTGGAGAACTCGGCAAGCGACGAACAGAAAGTTCTGTCTGTTCGTGGCAATATGAAGGATTGAAGGCGCCTTAAATATTGTTTTAAGGCGCCTTATAGGCACTGTTGGAGGCGCCTCGAAGATGATCCGAGGCGCCTTAGGTTAAGTCGGCGGGACTTTTCCCGCCGCTGGTTAGGGCGCCTCCCTTGTGTGGGAGGCACCTCCGAGATGCGCCACGTGTAAAATTTTTCTTTTATTATTATTATTTTTTAAAAAAATTTGTTTAATTAATTTTAAAAAAATATTAAGTTAATTAAGTTTTGAAAAATACTAGGTTAATTAAATTTAAAAAATATTAAGTTAATTATATTTGTGAAAAATATTTAAGTTATATTAAGTTAATAAAATTTGAAAAATATTTAGTTAATTAAGTTTTGAAAAATATTAGGTTAATTAAATTTGAAAAAGTATTAAGTTAAATTTTAAAAAATATTAAGTTAATTAAATTTGAAAAATATTAAGCTAATTAAGTTTTGAAAAATATTAGGTTAATTAAATTTGAAAAAGTATTAAGTTAAATTTTAAAAAATATTAAGTTAATTAAATTTTGAAAAATATTAGGTTAATTAAATTTGAAAAAGTATTAAGTTAAATTTTAAAAAATATTAAGTTAATTAAATTTTGAAAAATATTAAGCTAATTAAGTTTTGAAAAATATTAGGTTAATTAACTTTGAAAAAATATTAAGTTAATTATATTTGTGAAAAATATTTAAGTTAATTGATTAAATTTTGAAAAATATTAAGTTAATTAAATTTTTTAAAAATTATTAAGTTAAATTTTAAAAAATATTAAGTTAATTAGATTTTAAAGAAAAATATTTAGTTAATTAAATTTGAAAAATATTAAGTTAATTAAATTTTGAAAAATATTAATTTAATTATATTTGAGAAAAATATTTAAGTTAATTGATTAAATTTTGACAAATATTTAAGTTAATTAAATTTGAAAAATATTTAATTAAATTATAAAAAATATTAAGTTAATTAGATTTTTAAGAAAAATATTTAGTTAATTTAAATTTCGAAAAATATTAATTTAATTAAATTTTAAAAAATATTAAGTTAATTAAATTTGAAAAATATATATTAAGTTAATTCAATTTCAAAAATATATATTAAGTTAATTAAATTTTAAAAAAAATATTAAGTTAATTAAATTTGAAAAACATTAGCTTAATTAAATTTGTAAAATATTAAGTTAAATAAATTTTAAAAAAATATTAAGTTAATTAAATTTGAAAAATATTAGGTTAATTAAATTTGTAAAATATTAGGTTAATTAAATTTGTAAAATATTAAGTTAATTAAATTTTAAAAAAATATTAAGTTAATTAAATTTTAAAAAAATATTAAGTTAATTAAATTTAAAAAATATTAAGTTAATTCAATTTGAAAAATATTAAGTTAATTAAATTTTAAAAATATTAAGTTAATTCAATTTAAAAATATTAAGTTAATTAAATTTTAAAAATATTAAGTTAATTATATCTGTGAAAAATATTTAAGTTAATTGATTAAATTTTAAAAAAATATTTAAGTTAATTAAATTTGAAAAATATTTAATTAAATTTCATAAAATATTAAGTTTATTAGATTTTTAAGAAAAATATTTAGTTAATTAATTTTGAAAAATATTAAGTTAATTAAATTTTAAAAAAAATTAATTTAATTAAATTTTAAAAAATATTAAGATAATTAGATTTTTAAGAAAAATATTTAGTTAATTAAATTAGAAAAAAAATAAAGTTAATTAAATTTTGAAAAATATTAATTTAATTAAACTTGTGAAAAATATTTAAGTTAATTGATTAAATTTTGAAAAATATTTAAGTTAATTAAATATGAAAAATATTTAATAATTTTGTAAAAAATATTTAATTAAATTTTAAAAAATATTTAATTAAATTTTAAAAAATATTTAATTAAATTTTAAAAAATATTAAGTTAAATTATAAAAAATATTAAGTTAATTAAATTTTAAAAAAATATTAAGTTAATTAAATTTGAAAATTATTAAGTTAAATTTTTAAAAAATATTAAGTTAATTAAATTTTAAAAATATAAATTTTAAAAAATATTAAGTTAATTAAATTTTAAAAAATATTAAGTTAATTAATTAAATTTTGAAAAATATTTAAGTTAATTAAATTTGAAAAATATTTAATTAATTAAATTTAATTTTTATTTTTATTTTTATTTTTATTTTAATTTATCTTAATTTAATTTAAATTTTAATTTAATTTAATTTCAATTTTATTTAATTTAATTTCAATTTTATTTTATTTAATTTCAATTTTATTTCATTTAATTTAATTTTGATGTAATTTAATTTTAATTTTAATTTTCATTTTAATTTAATTTAATTTAATTTAATTTTAATTTAATTTAATTTAATTTAATTTTTATTTAATTTAATTTAATTTAATTTTTATTTAATTAAATTAAATTTAAATTTAATTTAATTTATTTTTGATTTAATTTTATTTAATTTTAATTTAATTTAAAATTTGTCCTTAGTCATCTCACCCGATCTAGATTTTTCAATCAGGGGATCTTATAATTTTGTGAGATGAATTTGATTTAATTATAGGGTTTTGGTTTAACTTTATGTTAGATTCAGGTTTAGCTTTGAACTCAACAAATAGGCATTCTTTGGATAAACTTCTGGGCTATGGTGAGTCACTTGGACATCATTAAAGTAATCATGCCTTCGAGGTTTTCCAAATAGTCTTATCCACTGAACTTAGTAAAAAACCTTGGTCTAACTAGTTTGGATCCATAAAGAGTAGTTTCGGTCAGTTCCACTTAGCCAAATGCACCAGGTCGAAGCCATATCTTCCTAGACATGCATAGACTAAGTTTCCCTAACGTACTATCATCCAATACTTCACCAGTACCGTGGGTCAAGTTAAACTTAGCCCTTTTATTCTAGCCCTAATTACCCTGCCAGGTAAGTTGCGCTTGGTTACCCAGTCGGGTAGATTCCTTTTGGAGGTGTCAGCTATTCTGGAGCCTCCATTATTGATTTTCCTTTTAACTTGTTTGTTAAGATAATTTTTAGTTATTTATTTGTTAAGATGAATTTAATTAATTATTTATTTGTTTAGATAAATTTTATTCATTTATTTATTAATTAAAATAATTTTTCTTTTTGCTCCCCCTGGATCATAGCCTCGATAAAGTTTATCGAGGTAATGTACTTGATCTTTGGGGACCCAATATTGACCAAGTCCAACTTGATTGACCAAGTTGGACTTGGGTACCCATGCTTGAACTAATTTACTATTTGGTTTGTTGACTAAGGATAGATAAGACCGATATTTCCTTCTGGATTTAAAACCTAGTCCAGTTCTATTGTAAACGGCTATTTGAGTCCCAAGAATTAGGTCAAGGTTCTTGGACCCCAAAGAAAACCGTTCTAGGGTCTTCTCCAAATCCTTGACCTGAAAAAGAATTTTCTTCCTCAAGCTTTTGGACTTGAGTTGAAGTTCCAGTCTGAGCTGAGTCAGGCAAGGTTTTGGAGTTAGTCACTTCTTTAAGGACTGCTACTTCCTTTAGAAGTGACTTGACCCGAATGTTTGATTTTGCTAATTTGCGTAATAAGTAATTCACTAAATTATTTAATCGAGGAATACTTACAGAGGGATCGGGTCCTTCGAAAACGGATACGGATCCATGGCTTCTTTCCGAGTTTGCTTTCAATTCGCTCTCGCTCTCGGACATGTTGATTTAGTCCCGGGCCATTAGTGCTAGGAGGCTCGTTTGTTCAAGCTCGTCGTCGGTGTCTTCTTCTGAGGATTCTTCAAAGGTCGCTTTCAGCACCTTCTTCTTCTTCTTCTTCTTTGCATCCTTCTGATTTGGGTAGTTGGCTTTGATGTGCCCCTTCTGGTTGCACCCGTAGCAGATTGTACTGCCTTCTTTAGGTCTCTCTTGTTGAAGCCCTTCTTCTTCTTGTAGAGCTTCTTCACAAGGTTCACGAGTTCGGTTGTCAGTTCGTCATCTTCTTCATCTGAGTCGAGTTCTTCTTCCGGCTCTGGTTTGGTTCTTTGCCGTGTTCTTGGTTCACGTGTTCTACTTGTACCTGCAATCAAAGCAATGCCTTTCTCGGTTGGCTGTGCATTAGTCTGCTCATGTAGTTCGAATTCAGAAAACAATTCATCTAGTCTAATGGAAGATAAGTCCTTGGAGACTTTTTAAGCATCTACCATTGATGCCCACAATGTACTCCTCGGAAATGCGTTGAGAGCGTACCTTATGATGTCTCTGTTCTCGACCTTTTGCCCGATCGCGTGGAGGGAGTTGAGAATGTCTTGAATCCGTGCGTGGAGTTGACTTGCTGTCTCTTCTTCCTGCATTTTTAGATTATATAATTTATTAAATAACATATCTCTTTTGCTTACCTTGGTGTCGGAGGTACCCTTGTGGAGTTCGATCAGCTTCTCCCATAGCTCTTTTGCGCTGGAGAACGGTCCAACTCTGTTGAGCTCCTCCTTGGTCAGACCACACTGGAGTACGCAGGTTGCCTTTGCGTTCGCCTCCACTTTCTTTATTAAGGATGCGTCATAGTTCTGGTATGATACTAATTTGCATGAGCCGTCAAGTGGGAGATCAAGGCCTGTCTTGGTGATCATCCAGACTTCGAACTGGGTTTGCAAGTACGCCTCCATCCGACCCTTCCAGTACCTGAAATCGTCTCCGGTGAAGAGCGGTGGTTGAGCGGTGCTATAACCTTCTTGAAGTGTCATTTTAAAACCTGCACACACAAATAAATCTGTTCCAAGACTGGGTCTTGGATTAGTAATGCGGGATGTATAACGAAAAAAAAACGAACTCGAGTGGTGTTGCACCAACTTCGAGCAAAACCGTTTCGAACGAGGAAAACTTGATCAGAAAATAGCAATTATGCTAATTCCGATCGACTCCGAGAAAACTGAAAATACCATGAAAGAAATGCGTGATTGGTGGTTGCACCAGATCAACGCTACCCCGCTCTGATACCAATTGTTAGATCGAGAAGCGCTAGGGGGAGGGAAGGGGGGGTGAATAGCGCTCGTGGATTTCACTCGATTCAGAATCGTAAAACTCGAGTAATAAATGCAGCGGAAATTAAAAGAGCAATCACACACAAAGACACAAGGAGTTACTTGGTTCGGAGCCTGTGACGACTCCTACTCCAAGGCCCACGATCGTTGATCGCTTCCGGTGGGCAACAACTATAAGCTCGAAAATTATTACAATCAGAAATAGTAATTAAATTAATACCGACAATAGAATACTGAAAAACTGACGCTCCGAGTTGTCGGGATGGTGTTGCAGCACTTCGGGATCATCTCGTTAGCAGCTTGTAGCGTAAGGATTGCTCAGAAGGTGTTGTACTGGGTTGCTGGTCGAGACTCCCTGATAAAGGGTGTCCAAGGCGCCTCCATCAAGCTCCAAGGCACCTTAGAACCTAAGTTTTATCCCGCTTCGATTGCTGTCGATCAAGCTTTGACCGCTGCTCATTATCCACCTGAAGGCACCTTCAATGCCGATCCAAGGCGCCTTCAGTCCCCATGAAGGCGCCTCCAGCTCCTCTGGACAGCTGGCTTCAGCTTGCACCCGAAGCGCCTCCAAGCTCCAAGGAGGCGCCTCGGACACTGTTCATCCGAGGTGAAAGTTGCTCCTTTATTCCTGCAAAATGTGTTAGTCCCAAACACATACCCTGCAAAATAAAGTTAGCACACAATAGATATGGTAAATAAAATATTGATACTCCGAACTATCCTGGGTCTGACTTCAGATTTCCAACCGGAAACTCTAGGTCGACCCGACGCCTAATGTTCCCTCTGTGGGGAACGTGTCCTCACCTACTCCTCTCAGGAGTTACCTGTTGCCGGTGCGATCCTCCAGATCGACTAGACTTTTGCTCAATGCTCGATGCTTCCGGACTTTCTGCTGGACGTCGGCTCCCTGACCCGTCCAGTCTTCCACGTGGTTCGCGACACCAGGACTTTTCACCTAGGGTTACCACCCCTAGGACTTTTGCCTGAAGCCCTCGACCCACCAAGACTTTCCGCATAGGGTTACCACCCCCTAGGGTTTTCCATCTGCCTAACCTCAGTTAGGACTTTTGCCTAAGTACACTTAGGACTTTCCTGCAAGCTCATTCAAACTTGTTAGATCACAACATAACCTTAACTTTGAATCCTTTGTCATTATCAAAACACTGGTTCGATCGTCGGATGCTTCCCGCACCAACAATTTCTTCCCAAATGTCGAATTTGGTTGTCTATCTCCTAGTATTCTACGAAATCAACAGGGTTTAAAAAATTGCTTCCGGTATTCGTACGTGAATTAATGGAACTGATAGTGATATGTTGCATCAATTGGTATCAGAGCTAAGTTGATCTTGAGGAATCATATCACTGAGAAGACAACAACGCGTCGACAACACTTTTGATCATGATATGGAGCAGCAGTTTCAAGAGATGATGACAATCAGTTTGACCAGGTTATGAAGAGGATGGCAGCAATGTTGAGAACCTTGAATAAGGGAAGTCTTGTCCAATGCAATAACAATCACCGAACAAACGTGGAGGAAGAAGGCGTTTTTGAAGAGGAGGCTCCCTATAGCCATCATAGAGCATCTAATAAATTTGCTCGCGACTTCGGTCTCCGACCGCAAGATAAGTCCATCCCTATGTCCGCTTGCAAGACAATCAATAGCTCAAGGAATGAGAATCGACGTAATAAAAAAATGGTCATCAAGGTGGGGTCTTGCGGACAAAGAGAAGAGAACCTAGACAGAGAAAAGGATGAATGTTGAGAAAGAAGATTTTTATAGTGAAAAACAATCATTTACTTCTTTCCTCTGTCTGTTATATGGTCAGCTTCTTGTGACGTTAATGAGGAGGACACCAAAGGTAGTGGCGAGAAGACGATGAATCCAATGATGAAGACTGAGAGGAGCAGCAAATTAGGGATTAGGGCTTTTGTAGGGCTCGATCCAACCCTCGACGAAGATGTGGAGGAGCATATCAACGTGCCCGGCAAGAATGACCTCAAGTTGTTCAAGATTGTTGTCAAGGTTCGGAAGAATGACCCTGAGATCCTCTGCAATGAAGCAAAGATCTATTCATCCGATGGGGAGGAGGATGAAGTCGACGACGATGAGAGAGCGAAGTGGAGGGCTGTCAAAACAACCTACGTACAGTCCCACAAATCGGCCATGGTTGGGGACTTCGACATACTAATGCCCTCCAACGAGGACATGATGGACGAAGGCATGATGGATCTCCTGTTGACGGCCCTATCCTCAAGGTCGGGGAGGAGAAGGAGATCGAGAAAGAGGGGCTTAAGAAGAAGCTTGTCAAGGAGGGGGAAGGCTGGGGCATGCCCGAGGTAGGAGACAAGGTTGAAGTGCACTACATTGGGACGTTGCTCGACGGGACTAAGTTTGATTCCAGCTGCGATCAGGATACACCCTTCAAATTGAAGCTCGGTCAAGGTCAAGTAATAAAGGGATGGGATCAAGGAATTAAGACCATGAAGAAGGGTGAAAATGCCATCTTCATCATCCCTCCTGATTTGGCCTATGGTGAATCTAGTTCTCCCCCGACTATCCCACCTAATGCTACTCTGCAATTTGATGTTGAGCTACTATCTTGGTCTAGCATTAAGGGCATTATTAAAGACAGAGGGATAATCAAGACAAACTTGAAGGAGTGAAATTTGAGAACCCAAAAGATTTAGATGAAGTCCTTGTGAACTATGAAGCAAGGCTTGAAGATGGAACTGTGGTTTCAAAGTCTGAAGAAGCTGAGTTCACAGTTAAAGACGGTTACTTCATTCCTTCATTTTCTAAAGCTGTGAAGACCATGAAGAAAGCTGAAAAACTTCTCCTCACGGTAAAACTGCAATATGCATTTGCTGAGAAGGGTAGGCCTGCTGCTGCCAATGAGGGTGCGGTGCCACCAAATGCCACCCTTCAGGTTGAGCTTGAATTAGTCTCGTGGAAGGCTGTTACCGAAATAGGAAATGATAAGAAGATACTGAGAAAGATTCTCAAAGAAGGAGAAGGTTATGAACGACCAAATGATGGAGCAGTAGTCAAAATGAAATTTTTCGGTAAGTTACAAGATGGGACAGTCTTTGTGAAGAAGGGGCATGACGACCAGGAACCTTTTGAGTTCAAGATTGATGAAGAACAAGTGATAAGGGTCTTGACCGAGCTGCAGCAACCATGAAGAAGGGAGAAGTTGCCCACCTGAATATGCATATGCGAGCTAACTGTACAGCTCTGTCTATTTTGAAGTGGAAATGGTGTCTTTCATCAAGGACAAGGAATCATGGGACCTCACCAACAATCAAGAGAAAATTGATGCAGCGTATAACTATTGGTTCCGTTGATTCGCGCATGAATACCAGAAGCAATCTTCTAAACCCTGTTGATTCCGCAAAATACCAAGAGATAAGCAACCAAACTCGACATTTGGAAAGAAACAACGCGGCCACAAATTCTTATTGATCAAAAACTAAAAACCTAAAACCAACTAAACAATGATTTATGTAGACTCAAGACTCTTAACATTGCAAAGATGAAAATACCCTCAAACCCCTAACTTGACAAAATAATAAAAAAAAAACTAAAATTGTTATTTTGTTCCCGCACTAGAAAAATATTTAGTTAATTCAATTAATATCAAGTTTTGGTAATTTACTGGAATAATACATTTCTACCATTTAAGCTCGGTGTGGTATGATATTTTAAACAATAGGTCATAGTCCAATTACAAAGTATCCAACTTCTCTAGCCTCGTTCTTGAACTTCTTGGGAAATTATTGTCTTTGATGATCCAAAAGATGCTTGGTTGGAGCTCACTAATCTAAATCAGCCAAGAGTAGTAGAGACTGTCTCCCTATATACATCTTAAATGAGGGATAGCTCAAGCCTCCCACTGCCCACTTGTTTCAGGGCAGCATGTTGTGAGCTTCAACCCTAACCACATCCGTAATAGTTAATTCTCATCCATACTAAGTGAGAGTCTAGGTGGATCCACTTTTCAAAGGAAAAAAACAATTGTTAAAGCAAAAGGGTCAAATTAAATATTTTTTAGAAAGAGGGACTATTATTAATCAAACAACTCATGACAACTTTTTATTGTAGAAGGTGCAAAATGCAGATTCTTAAAAGTGTATAAAACAAAAGGGGGTTATTCATGAAAAAAACATATTTGGAAAAAGAGATGAAAATAAAATTAGGAGCATTTAATTTCCCCAACTTCATGTCAACTTATTCTCTCCCCTCCCCTCTTCTTATGAGAGTTTGATGAATTGTTTAGATATATTGTCTCACCATCTCCCCTTTGTCATGTGATATTTGTGTATGGTTTAAGATGAGAATAGGTAACGTATATTGTTTCCCTACATTGCTCTTATCTTAGAAAGGATGTCTCTCTTGACATCCTCTCCTCTTAGCAAAAGACCAAAAATCACTTTCTTCCCAACTTTCTCCCCTCTCAGAAAATATGTTGACATTGATTCTGATTTCACAGATGTCTTATGCCTTCAACTCTATCAATCTCTACGGTGGTTGTAACTTCAGAAAAAAAATATACATTAGCCTTGTCTCTTTTCTAAGACTCCCAATCTTTCTATGGGTGGAAAATGATAGAATGCTACTCCATCTCCTCGCTGACATCTTCTCCTCACCTATTAAAGTTATACCAGACTTTCTTAGTCTCTCTCCTGATATTAAGTCGCTTCAAGAATCGATACTGAAAATGTGCTTTTAACTCTTTTTCTCCGCAACTCTTAATAAGTTTCCATTTCATCTTTGCAAACTGCAGAATCCTATAGCATATTCAGTTAAAGAGCAATATTATAGTGCTCGAGTGGAAACCAAATTAATTCATATTCTCATCAAGTGCAGCTGCCAACTCTTTTTAAGATCACTCTAGAGCACCACATCTTCATCAAGCAAAATGTAGATATTAATTAAACACAACATCTTCATCAAGCCTAAAGCCATCAAGTTTTGTTCTAGTAATTAACTTAATTGAGACTAATTACGATGTATTATTTAGGTTCGATTTGGTCAAGTGTTTCATACCAGCAAAATTCCTAGCGTGTTCTTCGAAAAAAATTGTAATGTATATATATACACACACATACACACTTATCACTTTAGGCTAGCATATCTAGTTTAGGATGAACAAAAAAGAGTATTGTTAGATTGTAATAGGTGTCTCATTTAGAAATTGAGGTTATATCAAAGGTTACAGGATCAAAAAATGATCCATGGACTTTGAATTTCAGTTAATATTTAGATTTTTATATTATTATAATTATTAGATATTTATTTTGGGTTTTATAAATTATTTTCATATTGTATTCGTAGAAACAAGTTCAAGTGGAGTACACTGATTTGCAAATACTCAGTTTTTTTGTTGTACATAGATGTGGTTAAAAATTATCATTTAACATGTAGATATTTTCTTGTCCATGTATAAATAAATAAAATGAATTGCATTCATGTGCTTATAATTGTTTATGAAAAAGGAGATTAAAATAATAATTAAAATAGTGAAATGGAATCTAAATGAAGTAAGTTATTGGGGGTTAAATAATTGATACTCTTTCATGATTATATGAAAATTTCAAATGGGATTAACACAGAAAGGGGTGTTTTAAAATTAAAATGGATGCTCTTATTTACTCAATTGATATTGTCATTATATTTGCTTTACCTTTCATTATACTTGTTTATATATATCCCTTGATCTTGCATACCTCATGCCTAGAGATCACATGCTAATATATAATAAAATAACATAACTTATAGAAAAGTTGATTTAAGTTAGTCCTTTAGATTATCTAATAAGATGTGAACCCTCAATAAAATAATTATGGTGTAAAGATTTAAAATGAAACAATTAAAAATTTAAATGTCGAAAAGAAATACAAAAAAGTGAAAACTTTCAACCTAGCCTTATACCAGAAACCCTAACTGCTCATAAAAGGAAGTGGTAGCGAGGGGTCACCCACAATTAGTATTTATTTACACGAGGACACTATGTTGTTATATACCAGTAAGAACTTCAACTCATACATCGCGTGATGTTATTACACTATAAAGACACTAGCTCCAATGGTTCACATTTTTGTCATTTATTATTTCAGAGATGATTATTGGTGACAGATTTATGGTGACTAAATGATGCTAATTAAAGTTATATTAATAGTGAAAAGGTGATAATTTAGAGCAACAATAGTGGCTCTAAATGTTGATGAATAATTGAAAGAAAAGAAATATATATATATATATATATATATATATATATCAACTAAAGAACTCAAAGGAGATTACAAAGTTGAAATATAAATTGTAGTTTAACTTATCTTCTTGACCTCTTGATTAATATTAAATTAATACACATCTTCCCCGAGTACCCACTTAGTAAATTTGTACTTATGTTTTTTTTTACTTCTAATTTTGTAAGCAAAGGTACCCTTTTTAATCATAACTGATTTACACTAGTAAATAAAGTTGCTCAAAGATCCCGAGCAAAGGTACACTTGCCAATATTTGTTGGGCTTTCCACATTCAAGTGTCTAGTAACCCTTAACTCACTTTAACTTCATTGGAAAGTATCTAATGACCTACTTGACACACCATTTAGACTTAACACATTGGCTTAACCACTTGAGTTAAACATACCTTTACACCTTTGACCAAGCATATAGCCAAATGTCAAAATGCCTTAGTTTAACTGGACCAAGTTGAAGCACAATTGCACCAACATTACTATATTATTTTGGTGAGTTTGACAAAGGGTTTAACTTAGTTTTGATGGTATGACTTATATGTATATGAAGCTTGCAAGAGCTTAATTGGCTTGATGGCTCAAGGTCTGCAAAAAGATCAGAAAGACGGTATGAGACATCAGAGAGATCGTAGGATGTAGAGCATCAAGGTGGCAGCGATGATGACAATCGGAAGGAGGTGAACTATGTAAAGGAGTGAAGGATGACAAATTATATGAGATGAGAACTCATTGCATCAGAGGGACTTAATAACCTAATAGGAGATGACTTAGATGGCAAAGCCAAACTACTAAGATAATCTCTTAAATGAATTATGAGAGTCGAATGATTGTACTTTGAGGTTTAAGTAGTGTCTTACTTAGGCGTAAGACTCGATAAAGAAATGGTGTGGGCTTCAGGGTTGTAGTCGATGCTTCGATCAACTGGAAATTGACTCCAATCGACTAATGTGCTAAGTCAGCAAGCAAGTTAACTAAGACTTAATTAGTTGCGAACAAAATCTAGGCAGTCAACTGATATGGTTTCAGTCAACTAGGCAATTGACTAATTTATTGTTAGAATTTAAAAAAAAGGTGGTTTAAAAGAAGAACTTATCCATAGGTGCCATTGATGAGGCTTTAATTCATGTGGGATGGATTTAAGATAGATAATCAGTCAATTGGAGACAGTGGCTGACAATTACGGTTTCTGTGATCCACATTTCAGTCAACTTAGATTCATTAGAAGAAGTTTATCCAAGCATGAATTGAAGATTGTAAATAAAGGTGGAAGAGGAGTTCAAAATAAGAAGAAAGTCCTGATTCTCGGACCATTCCACAGCTCCACAAAGCATTCTTTTATTTTCCCATTGTCATATATGCTTAGGACTGAAGGTTTGTACCTCAAAGTCCTAAATTTGTTTTTATATAGTCAGTCTCTTTGTCGTTGCTTATTTACTTCTTTTGTGAACATTTTGATATGAGATTTCTCCACCTCTGGTAAAAAGAAAATATAGTGGGCATTTTAAGGGGTGACTCACCTTAAGTGTTCATAGGGTGTGGCGTAGAAACTAGAGGTTTTGAATCATGTAAATTATTTGTTAGTGCTTGTATTTTTCTCTTGTTGTGTTTATCTTATTTATATCCGCTGCATTTATCATTGTATTTGGCTTTGCAAGAGAAAGGATTTCTTTGTTATGCCTAGTCATGAAACCTATAGAGAGAATGAGTGTTACTGAAAAGAACAAGTTTCTCGATTGCAAACTAGGAGACCAGACTCGAAACACAAATTATTCAGTTATATAAAACTAAGAAAACCAAACTTCCTTGACAATATATTAGCAGGAAGTACAAAGATCATTCATTCTGTAGCATAAAATGGAAATTTGCATAAAAGACGATGTGGATTTTACCTGAAACAAAACAATTTCAATTTGAAAGGCAATCTTCGTGGACAAAAGCTCCTGAAATATTCTTTCTGTAGACTTCCAGACAATAACAACAACAAGCTACGAGTCCCAACAATCTCGGATCAGCTATACGGAACTTATTTTAAAATTGGATTAATGTAGATTAAATTGCTAGCTTTGCATCGCATCTGGGTCATTTGAAGACTGTCAATTTCTCCTAGATTCTACGGGGCATGATAAATTATACTCGCTACAAACTTTGCTGGGCAAGACCAAACATCTTACGAGGAAGTACGAAAACGGCTGAGCAACACATAGTAACCAATTCCTAAAATAATCTAAATATACAGAAGCAAGTCCATAACCCGGGAAAGGAGGTACCTTCAGGAAAGAATCGGAGTGCGTCTCCGACGCCGACAACGATGTCCGAGGAGAAGGACCATGAGATGCTTCTTCTTCTTCTTCTTCTTCTTCTTCTAAACTACCAGGCGAGGAGACGGACTCTAATGAACCTCGATACTTTCTTCTCACCTTCCCGCCCATGCATAGCGTTGCATCTTGCCCGATTGGGTTCCCATCGATCCCACGAACCATCAATTTCCAATGACTTCCAAATTCCGAATGAACGAGAAGCGCAACGGGCGGAGTCGGCGGTGACCCCCTAGCTACGGCAACCGCGGCCCCGGTGGACGACGGCAAGCGAGAGAGGGATTGGATGGCAGCAAGCAGAGAGGGATCGGTAAGAGGAATGGTAAGTGGACCGAGAGAGGGATCTTCTTCGCTGCTCTTCGGCGAACGGAAGGAGAGGAGGGACTTTTGTACACTTCTAGGGACGCGTGGGCATGGGCTGGATATCAGTTATTTTTTCTTTTAATTGACCTCCGTTTACGCCGTTTAAGCCGACTAATACTGAGATTGATGCCCCAGGCGATACATCGGTCATCTCGAGTTTAATATTTAGGGGTGTTGGGTTCTTTCCTAAGAATAATAATCGGAATGAGAATTATTATATTGTGGAATGAGAATGGATATGAGTATGAATATCACTCTTAAAAGTAATGTTTGATTAGTTGCATATTTTCTATCGGAATCAATCAAAATTTCCTTTTTTACCCTTCAAGAAAAATAAGAAAAAAAAATTAGATGTGAGAAAAAGATAAATGTGAGAGAAAAATATGATGAAAGAGAATGATAAGAGAGAAAATATGATAAGAGAGAAAGTGTGATGAGAAAGAATAAAGAGAGAGAAAGTGTGATGAGAGAAAATGAGAAAAGAGAGTGTGATAAGAGAGAGCATGATGAGAGAAGATGAGAGAGAAAATATGATGTGAGAGAAAGTATGATGAGAGAGGATGAAGAGAGAAAATGTAATGAGAAAAACTAAGGAGAGAGAGTGTGATGAGAGAGATTGAGGAGAGAGAAGGTATAATGAGAGAGAAAGTGTGATAAGAAAAAAAAGAACAGTGAGTGTGTGATAGAAGAGATTGAAGAGAGAGAAAGTATGATGAGAGAGAAAGTGTGTTGAGGAAAAAAAGGAGGGAGTGTGACAAGAAAGATTGAGGAGAGAGAAAGTATGATGAGAAAAAAAGAAGGAAGAGAGTGTGATAGAAGAGATTGAGGAGAGAGAAAGTATGATGAGAGAGAAAGTGTAATGAGAAAAAAAAAAGAAAGAGAGTGTGATATGTGAGATTAAGGAGAGAGAAAGTGTGTGATAAAATGATGAGAGAGAAAATATGATGAGAGAGAACAAGGAGAGAGAAGTGATATAAAAGAAAAAATAAATAAATATATTTTGATATTTGATATTAAGGGAGAAGATTTTAATTTTAAGTCAAGGGTATTTTTTGGAATAAGAGAATATTTTGATTGATGAAAATAGGGTAATGGCTCATTGAAGGGGATGTATATGGGAATGAGTTATTACCCAATTTCAAATATTCATTCCCTTATTTGTATTCTTATTCCTATAATCCAAACATTAACAATGACAATCAATGATTCTCATTCTCATTCCTCACTCCTATTCCCCTAAATCAAACACCCCCTTAGTTGTGGTATAGGAAGGATTTTTTTTTCCCTCTGATAATGTTGATTGTCAGATTTTTATGTGTATTTTTTATCGACCATCTTAGTAAGACTTAAATATCTCATGTCAACTAAAAATAAGTTGAGGTTGATTGTTTTGATAATTTTCTATCGTTCAGGTATATATCAATACTAAGGGGGTGTTTGGTTGATGGGTTTGGGAATGAGGGAATGAAATGATAGTAAAAAATAATGTTTGGATTGTGGGTTTGGGAATCACATTTTGGGAATGATTACCAGATTTATGGGAATCAACCAAACCCATATAACTTGATGGGTTTCATTTCCATTCCTATTCCCATTCCACCCTACTATAAAACCCATACCCAAAGTCATTCCCATCATTTAACTAAACGTCCCCTTAGTGTTTATAGCGGAAATAGACTAAATTCTTACCCGCACGGAAAATAAATTAAAATAAAAGCTCCCTGCAACATTATTCTCCTTTAAAAATTTAATAATCTATTCTACACTAAGTTAGAAAAGGAAGATAAAGATTAGAATTTTGATATATACAATCATGTATGTATATGCATATCTAAGAAGTTGTGAAGAATCCTCTTTTATAGAAACCACATATCTTTTTCTTTTACGTGGTTATTATTTAATTTCTTAAATAAAATAAGATTTAGTCAAACCATCATCTTTGTTCTTAAAACGATTAAATTAATAGGTTCTTTCCTTCTGTTCCAATTTTTTGCTATTATTCCTTAAATAGCATAAGATTTAATTACACCATTGTCTTTTTCCTAATATAACAAGATCAAAAGACTTTCTTCCCGTTTTGATATTTCGTCCGATATTACTGAGAAAATGGGAAGTCCGAGAGGCTAATGAGCTAGGAGACCTAAAAAGATCAGGAGCCAGGAGTCCCGAGAGAATCTAGAGCCAAGAGTCCTGGTATGGTCAGGAGTCAAGAGTCCCGAGAATATCAGGAGCCGAGAGTCCTGCGACCTAGACCCTGGAGTCCCAAGAGGAACGGGAGCTAGGAGTCCCAAGAAGGTCAGGAGACAAAATTCTTGGAGTCGGGAGTCCCAAGAGGGTCAGGAGCTTGGAGTCCTAGAGCTAGTAGTCCCGAGAAGGTCAAGAGTCAGGAATCCTAGAGCATGGAGTCCCGAGGTCGGGAGCCAAGAGTCCTGAGAAGGTCAGGAGCCAGGAGTCATATAGCCTGGAGTCCTGAGAGGGTCAGGAGCCAAGAGTTCTGGAGCCGGAAGTCTTGAACGGGTCAGGAACCAGGAGTCCTAGAGCGGAGAGTCTCGAGGGCTTAGGAGCCAAAAGTCAAGCCTTGAACCTGTCTTTAGAATCACTTTGGCAAATTCACCATCCTTCCATCTATGTGGCATCCTACTAATCCTTACCTAGATCACAAGTCTCCTCTTCAAGCCTAGTCGAAGGAAGTAATAGTTTGATTAACTGGACAATTTTGGTAATCAAAATAATTCACATCAACTCTACTTTAGCCATGTAGCAGATCCCTTATACTTTTCTAATGGGATTATGCATTAAATGACGACGTGTCCATGTCATCATTCTCTTAAATGTCACCACTCCTTTTGAGCATGCCTTATGCATCATCTATCTTGATTCCAGAGTCTAGAATGCGCTAGTAATCCTCTAAGATTGCATCACATTAATGTGACTGATGTCATCGAAGTTCCTATGTCTTTTTTTATTAAGTAATGATTATCTTGGGATTTTTTTTCTCTTGTCCGCAAGATCAAATGGTCACAAATTTTTCCACCTTTTTACATAGCAGAGATCCAACACTCCTTTTGTACAAGCCAAGTTATATTAGGATGAATAAGAATAAATGAATAAGAATACTTTGTATTCTTATCGTTTTTCTTCACCGTCGCCTCTTCATCTTCTTTGTCTTCCTCCTTCGAGTTTCCTAAACCTAGTAAGTGACTTCAGCCTATTCTTACAATTCTTTTTCCTTCGGTCTATTAGTAGCATTCCTCCTTCGAGCCTGGAGTCCTGAGAGGTTCAGGAGCCAAGAGTCCCAACTGTTAGGACCAAAAGTAGCTAGGGGGGGTGAATAGCTCGCCGCGTGCCCGGTGTTCGGCGTTGCTTGTTTCTTCGAAGATGTGTAGCGGAAAATACAGAAACAAATCACACAACGCTAACACGGTTGGTTTACTTGGTATCCACCTCACAAGAGGTGACTAGTCCAAGGATCCACACCAACACACACACCTTCCACTAATGAAACTCTCCTTTATGGTAACTACCAAGGGCGGAGAAGCCCTACAAGACTCAATACAAGAAGAAGAAAGGGTAGTAAAGAAATACAAGCTTACAAGCTTACAATGAGTGCACAAACCCTAACCCTAGTTTCTTCTTCTTGCTTTGATCCACCTCTTGACTTGGAAGAGCCTCCAAGAACCTTCAAGAACTGGCGATCTCGAGCTTGAGAAGAGCTATGGAGGAGCTGGTGAAGATCTGAAATGAATCGGTGAAGAAGTGTCGAAGACAACGCTCGCCTGCGGCTCAAATACGACTCAACGGTCGGATCCCAATCGATTCGATTATTCCCAATCGATCGGGGAGGCTTTGGATCGATCCACGGATCGATCCAGATCGCCTCTGTGCTCTGGAAAAATGCCTGGATCGATCCACGGATCGATCCAGCGCTTATCGCGCGAAGCAGTACCGTCCCAATCGTTCCACTGATCGATTGAGACCTCTGGATCGATCCACTGATCGATCCAGAGGCTTTCTGTTCGCTGGGAAAGGTCTGGATCGATCCACTAATCGATCCAGAGCCTGGATCGATCCATCACTTGGTTTTTGCCCAAAACCAAGTCCCAAACCTCCCAAACCAACATCCGGTCAACCTTAACCTGTTGGTACGTCATGCCTAGCATCTAGTCACTCCCTTGACCTGCTAGGACTCCCTTACCAAGTGTCCGGTCAATCCCTTTGACCCACTTGGACTTTTCTTTCATGCCAAGTATCCGGTCACTCTCTTGACCTACTTGGACTTTCACCTAGCTTCACTCACTAGGGTTTTCAATCTGCCTAGCTTCACTCACTAGGACTTTCACCTGGCTTCACTCACCAGGATTTTCCTTCCGCCTGGCTTCACTCACCAGGACTTCCATACCGCCTAACTTCACTCACCAGGACTTCACAATCAAGTATCCGGTCAACCTTGACCTACTTGACTCTTCTGCAATCAACCTTTCATTGTCAAACATCAAAATCCAAACCAAGACTCAAACTTGGTCAACCAGGTCAACATTGACCTAAGGGATATTGCACCAACACCAACAAGGTCAGGAGTCCCGAGAAGGTCAAGAGCCAGGAGTCCTGGATCTTGGTGTAAGTATCCCGTGGTGGTTTTCATATGATCAACCAAGTCAAGTTAGGTCCTATGTATTTGATCCTTGTGTCTAAATGTGTAGGAGCATAGGAACACAAGAAGTCGAGCGGAAGATGCAGTTAGCGAGAAGGATGGTACGAGAAGGGAGTCAATAGAGTTGGTGTATTTGAGGGACAAGGTGTTGCGGAAAAGTATGCTGGCAGACAAGAAGGAAGCGCGCGACATTTTCAAAGGACGAGAAACAGGAGTCAAAGACTACTAGATGAGAGAAGGCTGAAGTTGGGTTCGGGTGAGCTCAACTCTAAAAGGCCAAAGGGTCACCTAAGCGACCGAAGAAGAAGACAGCGACCAGAGAAGGCATCAGACGGTTAGTAAGTGGCAGATCGATCCTAGCGCCCGGACTGTCCAGGTGCCCAGATAAGATGGTCCAGGTGCCCAGACTACTTTGGTGCCAAAAGGATGCCTCGACGCAATGGATCAACTTTGGGTCCACGTTAGCACCAGTCTGACCGCTTAGAGCTGGTCCGAGCGCTCGGGAGTGGATAAAAAGTTATCTTCGCACCGTTGCGAGGTCGTTGCGTGGAAATAGAATTTGTCATGCTGGGGATGCCCAAATAGGGTCTGAGCGCCCAGATTGTCCCACGTCAACAAATAGTCAAATTCGACTAGCAAACTATAAATAGAATCTTCATCTCAGTAGTTCATTACAACACTTTCTGTATTCAAGTTTTTTCACTCTGTTCTTCAAAGATCTATGCGTTCAAGGTTTTGTACGAGACTTTTCCGCCTCCGACTTATGTCAAAGAAGGAGTTGATTAGTTGAGGTTTATTTGTCTTGGATTAGCAACATCTCCGGTTGCAAACCAAGTAAATCATTTGTGTCTCGTAGTTATTTTATGCATTGTAATTTCTTTTATTAAAGTGTTTATTTTAATCAAAGCCATAAGTTTTGAGAATAGTATACTTGTCTTTTCAAGACAATTCACCCCCCTGCCTGTTAGGGTCAAAATGTAGCCAGAGGGGGAGAGAGGTGAATGGCTCGTCGCGCTCTTCGTGTTTGTCGTTGCTTGCTCCTTGATGATGATATGCGGCGAAAAATAAACAAGAAATAAAATACAACGCTAACACAAGAGATTTACTTGGTATCCACCTCAAGAAAAGGTGACTAATCCAAGAATTCACACACACGACACACTCCACTATGAAAAATACTCCTTTACGGTAACTATTGAAGGCGGAGAAGCCTTACAACACTCTCAATACAAGAAGAAAGAAAGAGAAGCAAATACAAGGAAAATCTTACAAGATTTACACCGAGAAACCCTAACCCTAATTTCTTCTTCTTGTTGTAGAAATGCCTCTTGACTTGAAAGTGCACCAGCACTTGCCTCCAAAAATCTTCAAGAACTGGCAGTGAGAGCTTGGGAGAAGTTGTTGTGTCTCGCTGTGGAGAAGAATGGAAGTTGTATCGAAGGAATCACACGCCAACGACTAAAACATGCGCCAACAGTCGAATCCCAATCGATTGGATTGCTCCCAATTGATTGGTGAGGCTTTTGGATCGATCGTACGATCAATCCAGAGTGTCTCTGTGCTCTGTAGAAATCGCCTGGATCGATTGCTGATAATGAGTATTTTTGTGTATTATTTTGTCTCTTATTACTTAGCATTTTTATCTTCTCACATTCTAATTTTGTGTTTATATTACATTTTGTGAGTTGAATCTATTTTTGGGCTTAATTATAAATTTCCTACAAATTGTGAAATTTAATTTCATATTTTTATGTGATTTTGTAGGAAATTCAAAGAGCCATGGATTAGGGTCGAGCCGGATCGAATTGGGCTTAATTTGGAGGTCAAATGGAGGAAATCAAGTTGAATTAATATGGACTATTGATCAAGATCCAGTGAGATTCTACCCCTTCAATTAGATCAAGTGATCCAGCCCTTTATCGTGATTTAAAGAGATCTAGACCATCCATAGAGATCATCCTCATCCAAGTCCAATTTATCTCCAATTTGGATCAAGAGAATAGCCCAATTTGAGCCAACAATTTAACTCCAAAAGCCTACTCTTCAAACCCAATCTTCAAACTCATTCTTCAAGCCCAATTCAGAAAGCCCAATTCCACTTCTATCTGGTTCTTCTCATTAACACAAACCCGAAAACCGAAATCCATTAAGAAACTTAGCCCTCTTTCTCACCTGCACAGCACAGTGTCGAATCCTTCTTCGGATCGCGCAATTTCTTCCCCACGGCATCTAGGGCACGCGATCTTCCACACCAGCACCTCCATCTCCTTCTTTCTTCTCTCCGGCCGGCGGCTTCTCCTTTTCTTTCGCTGTCGCCAGCCGGCCAACCACAGCCCATCACTCCATCTTCGTTTCCAGCGGCGACGGTAGTAGCACAGTGGCGGGAGCAGCAGGCGACGGCAGCAATTTCCGACCAACTCCACCTCACCGGGGGGGTTCTCCCGTGAGACCTTCACACTCCGGCACTTTTCCAAGGCTCTACCTACTAGGGTTCAAGCGGCAAAGCATAGGGAGGTCCGGCGGCGGTTCATTCCAGCACCTCCATCTTCATTTCCAGCCAACTTCCAGTAGAGGGGTTCTCCGTTGGAAGATTGGCTTCACCGTTGTCGAAGCTAGCAGCAACCAGCAGATTATGCATTGTCCATCAGTTTTGGGGGTTCCGAGCCGAGCCTTTCGTGTGACGGCGAAGGGTAGTCTTTGGTATCGGAAGAAGAAGTGTGGACTATGTTTGGTTTAGTTAGTTTAATTCTGCTTATTGCTCATGTTTGCTTGTTTGTGTTGAATTTTTATTGAATCCTTGTATTGAACTTGATTTCCATGTTTGAATTGCATGTAATTCGTTTAATTTGTTTCATGCATATCATGTGTTCGATGAAATGTTTCTTTAAGTAGTTAGGTTCAATTTGATGTATTTTATTTTGTTTAATTTCTATTTTTATCTTGTTCTTTCAATTTCATTAAGTTCTAGTTTTGATTGAATGCAATTTGGATAGATTAGTTTAGGCTTTCATTACATGCTTTAGGCTTCATTACATTCTTAGTTTCGTTAATGTTTTACTTCATGTTATGCCCATTGATAGATAATCTTGTATCGTAGTGTGACAATACGATGTAGAAAAATCTTCAATGGTTAGTTAGGGTAGACATAGTTTTCTTTACTTGCATTATCTTTCATTTACTAGATTAGGTTTCATTTAATGCTTTCTCATTCTATTTCTTAGTTTAATTGTGTTGATAGTTAATCCATAGCGTAGAGTGGCAATGCGTTGTGGATTAATGATGTAAGCCAAGAAGAGGCATTGAAGGGAATTGGGGGACCCATGACAAGGTTCAAGACTAAGAGAATGAAGCAAGCTTTGGAAGGCTTAATAATGAGGCTCAAGGAAAAGGAGGATCAATGCACAATGGAGGCAACAACTAAGTGGATCACATTCCTTCAATTTGAAAGTGAAATTGGACCAACATGAGGACCATTTTCGTGTGCATGCATGGGGGTTTCTAAAGTGACTTTTGATGTCCTTTGTGGGTTTTTAATGCATTTTTGAAAGTTCCTAAGCTAGTATAACAAATACCATGCATGCATGGTTGCATTAAGCTAGTATTAGGGATTAGTGGTTGCATTAGTGGATAATAAAACTCATGCATGCAAGTATGATATTTATTGCATAATTAGTGCATAGGGGATCTTAAGGGATGTTAAATAGGAGAACTCTTGTATGACAAATCATGTAAGTTTGAATGAAAATTTGAGTTTCTCTTTTGTGAGAGCTTCCTTCTTGTTCTTAGGCAAAGAACTAATTTCGATCTTATCAAGGCAACTTGTGGCGATCAAAACTCCATGACTTATCACTCACCTTCTCATCTTGCTTGAGTGTGGCGTTAATACCCTTCCCCAAGTTGAATTTCAAGGCGATCCATTTACAAGGTTTCTTTATCATTTGGTATCAGAGCCTTGGCTCCTTGATTTTCAGGCTTGTGTCTTGTTTTCATCTTTGTTCTTGTCCATCTTTGTTGATCTCTTCGTCCCTATCTATCATAAATTTCTATTCGCTATTTGGGTCCTCAACTCAAAAAAAAAAAAAAAAAGAAGGAAAATTCGAAAAAAAAAAAACAAAAAGAAAAAAAAAAGAATCATTAGAGTCATTGATTTCTGATTGAAAAAAAAAAAAAGAAAAAAAAGAGAGGAGGATTTGTGAATTGAAAGGACTCAATATTCTTTCTTTGTGAAATCTGAATTCAAAGATATATTTCTTCCATTGCTCTTGATCATTGTTGAATTTATCGTTTTATCCGTTTATTTCTCTTGTTCTACTCATATTTCTCTTGTTGGTTTCTTATTCACTTGATTGTCTACTTGTTGTCTTGAGAAAGATATTGATAAGGTTCTTTCCTTAAGAGCTTATAAAGGAAGCTGAGTGGATAAATTTGAGTGCAACCACGTGAGTAGAGTGGTGAGGTCCGTCTAACATTTCTTTTGTAATTTTCCTTGTCATCTTCTATTTTTTTTTTTACAAGCATGAGTGGGGAAAAATCACCTCATTCCCCTAGGCGAGATCTTAATAGGCTTCAAATGGAGGCACTTACTCAACAATTTGAGAGAATAATTCAAAGACAACTTGAAGAAATACACGAAAGGATGAACCGACTTGAAGGAGAAAAAGTTTTGAACCGTGGGGGCAATTCTAATCATGAAGAATTTCGTCAAAGTGAACCATTTTATGATTCACCAAGAGAAAGAAGGAGGCATGAAGGGGGAAGAAGACGTGAAAGAGGAGGTAGAGACCATAGACGAGAAGATGATCTAGGAGGTGTGAAAGTCCAGATACCTTCCTTCCAAGGGAGGAATGATCCTGAAACATATCTTGCATGGGAGATGAAAATAGAACAAATTTTCTCATGCCACAATTACAATGATGCAAAGAAAGTAAAGGTGGCTGCCCTTGAGTTCACCGATTATACCTTAATTTGGTGGGATCAATTGCAAAAGGAGAGAAGAAGGTATGGAGAGCATCCTATCAACACTTGGGACGAAATGAAGACTTTGATAAGAAGGAGATTTGTGCCTTCCCACTACCATAGGGAATTGCACAACAAATTGCAAAGACTCACCCAAGGGAGTAGGAGTGTGGATGATTACTACAAGGAGATGGAGGTGGCCTTGATTAGGGCCAATATTGTGGAGGATAGGGAAGCTACCATGGCTCAGTTTCTCCATGGCCTAAACCGAGACATTGGAGACATTGTGGAGTTACAACATTATGTGGAGCTTGACGACTTAGTGCATCAAGCAATGAAAATAGAGCAACAATTAAAGAGAAAGGGCGTTATGAAGAAATCATCTTCTCCAAACTACTCTTCAAGTTGGAAGGACAAGCCAAAGAAGGAGGGTTCTTCTTCAAATTCTAAGGAGGCAGCAAGCACTAAGAAGCCTATTCCTACTACCTCTTCTTCCACTTCTAAGAGTAGGGATATCAAGTGTTTTAGGTGTTGGGAAAATGTCATATTGCATCCAAATGCCCGAATAAGAAGACTATGGTGGTGAGAGATAATGGGAGTATCTCTAGTGAAGAAATTACTTCTCATTCCTCTTCCTCAAGCGATGAGGAAAATGATGGAGCAGCCTATGCGCAAGATGGAGATCTCTTGGTGGTTAGGAGATTATTGGGAAGCCAAGCCAAGGAGCATGAGGAGGACCAAAGAGAAAATATTTTTCATACCCGCTGCCTTATTCAAGGTAAAACATGCTCTATGATCATTGATGGTGGAAGTTGTACCAATGTGGCAAGTACTAGGATGGTCACCAAACTCAACCTCAAGACTAAACCACATGCAAGACCATATAAACTCCAATGGCTTAGTAATAGTGGTGAATTGGTAGTGAACCAGCAAGTGTTGATTAATTTCTCCATTGGCAAATATGAAGATCAAGTTCTATGTGATATTGTGCCTATGGAGGCAAGCCACATTCTTCTTGGAAGACCTTGGCAGTTTGATAGGCGAGCTCACCATGATGGATTCTCCAACAAGTTCTCTTTTGCTCACAATTCTCGCAAAGTCACACTTGTACCGTTATCACCAAGGGAGGTTTGTGAGGATCAAATAAAAATGAGAGAGAAAAGAGAAAAAGAAGAGCGAGAGCTTAAGAAAAAGAAAGAGTGTGTGAAAAAGAAAATACTTGATTTTGAAGACAAAATTCAAAAGAAAAGAAAGAATGAGGAAAAGAAAGAGAGAAAAATAGAAATTTGTTTACAAGAGGAAGTGAGGTGAAGAAAGCTTATTTGACAAGGCAGCCTATATTTCTTCTTTTGAGTAAGGAAATTTGCTTGGAATCTAACCCTAACTCCTTGCCTAGTGATGTTGTTGTTATTTTACAGTATTTTGAGGATGTGTTTCCCAAGGAAGTACCTCACAGTTTGCCACCAATGAAGGGGATTGAACACCAAATAGACCTTATTCCTGGCGCTTCTCTGCCCAATAGGCCAGCTTATAGGAGCAATCCTCAAGAAACAAAGGAGATACAAAATCAGGTGGAGGAGTTATTGCAAAAAGGATGGGTTAGAGAAAGTCTAAGTCCTTGTGCTGTACCCGTAATTTTGGTGCCTAAAAAGGATGGATCATGGAGGATGTGCACTGACTGTAGAGCAATCAACAACATCACAATTCGGTATAGACATCCTATCCCTAGACTTGATGATTTGCTTGATGAATTGCATGATGCTTGCTTCTTTTCTAAAATTGATTTGAAAAGTGGGTACCATCAAATTAGGATAAGGGAAGGGGATGAATGGAAAACAGCTTTCAAAATCAAATATGGATTGTATGAATGGTTGGTAATGCCTTTTGGGTTAACTAATGCACCAAGTACTTTTATGAGGCTTATGAACCATGTCTTACGAGAATTTCTTGGAAAATTTGTGGTAGTATACTTTGATGATATTTTGGTATATTCCAAAAGTTTTGTTGATCATCTTGCACATCTCCAATCAGTCTTGCATGTCCTTAGAAAGGAAAAACTATATGCTAACTTGGAAAAATGTTCTTTTTGCACTACTCATGTGGTTTTTCTTGGTTTTGTCATAAGTTCTAAAGGAGTGCAGGTTGATGAAGGGAAAGTTAAGGCCATTAGAGATTGGCCAACTCCTAAAACTGTGAGTGAGGTTAGGAGCTTCCATGGGTTGGCAAGTTTCTATAGGAGGTTTGTGAAGGACTTCAGCACAGTGGCAGCACCTCTAAATGAAATTGTTAAGAAAAACATGAGTTTTAGATGGAGAGAGAATCAAGAAAAGGCATTTCAAACACTTAAGGATAAACTCACACATGCACCCATTCTTGCTTTACCTGATTTTTCCAAATCTTTTGAAATTGAGTGTGATGCATCTCATGTGGGTATTGGGGTTGTTTTACTTCAAGATGGTCATCCCATTGCATATTTTAGTGAGAAACTAAGTGACGTCACTCTCAACTATTCCACTTATGATATAGAATTGTATGCACTTGTTAGAGCATTACAAACATGACAGCATTATCTTTTGTCTAAAGAATTTGTCATTCATAGTGATCATGAATCTTTGAAGTATTTTAAAGGTCAAGGGAAGCTCAACAAAAGGCATGCCAAATGGGTCGAATTTCTTGAACAATTTCCTTATGTGATTAAGCATAAGCAAGGAAAGGTAAACGTTGTAGCAGATGCACTTTCAAGAAGGTATAACTTGTTAGCTACACTTGAAACTAAATTGCTTGGCTTTGAACATATTAAGGAATTGTATATACATGATAATGAGTTTTCCCAATTATATGCTGCGTGTGAAAAGAAATCACAAAATGGATTTGCTAGGCATGACAACTACTTGTTTAAGAATAACAGACTTTGTGTGCCTAGAGGATCCATGCGTAAATTGCTAGTTAGGGAAGCACATGAGGGGGGTTTAATGGGACACTTTGGGGTTCAAAAGACCTTAGAAATGCTGCTTGAACATTTTTATTGGCCACACATGAAACACGATGTGCAGAAATTTTGTGCAAAGTGCATTGTGTGTAGAAAAGCAAAATCTAAGACATTACCTCATGGACTTTACACGCCTTTGCCTATTTCTAATTTTCTTTGGACTGACTTGTCTATGGATTTTGTTTTAGGGCTACCACGTACTCAAAAAGGTAAGGACTCCATTTTTGTGGTAGTTGATAGATTCTCCAAGATGACACACTTCATACCTTGCCACAAAGTGGATGATGCAACTCATGTGGCAGATTTGTTTTTCAAAGAGGTGGTAAGACTTCATGGCATGCCTAGGAGCATTATTTCAGATCGTGACACCAAATTTTTAAGCCATTTTTGGAGGACCTTATGAAACAAGCTGGGAACAAAGCTTCTTTTCTCCACCACATGCCACCCACAAACTGACGGCCAGACTGAGGTGGTAAATAGGACACTTTCTACTCTTCTTAGAGCAGTTATTAAGAAGAACATTAAGTCTTGGGAAGAATGTTTACCTCATGTTGAATTTGCTTATAATAGGGGCGGTCCATTCTACTACTCAATTTTCTCCTTTTGAGATTGTTTATGGGTTCAATCCACTAACACCTCTTGATCTGCTTCCTTTACCTAACACTTCTTCTTTAGTTCACAAGGATGGCAAAACAAAGGCAGAATATGTGAAGAAACTTCATGAGCAAGTTAAAGCTCAAATTGAGAAGAAAATGGAGCAATATGCAAATCGAGCCAATAAAGGAAGAAAAAGAGTGGTCCTTGAACCCGGTTGATCCTGTCTGAGAAGCTGACCGTGAAGGAGATCCGGAAGAAGGAAACCCACTGTAATGACGAAGACTAATGCCGGTGAAACCTCGACCCGAGAAACCCAAAGCGGATCGGAAGAAAACCAGAATCGCCGAAGGAAATCTGATAAGTAGGAAGAAATCCCCGTCCAAAATAGGAGAAAACCGAACTTTCAAGCTTCCGAAGCTCCCTACGCACAAGAGACCAACCAACACTATCGTCAGTGACCTAAGACCGGGGTGGGAATCCCTGGCTAGGCCCTCCGACGCTCAAGTTAGTGATCTCTCTTGATGTCGAGGAAGGAAGGAGAAAGAAGATGAACAGTAGCCAGAAAATTAGGGATGTGAACTTACCTAGCCAACGGAGAGGATTCCCCCTTTTATACCACTTCATATAACCTCCGTAGTCATGAAGTGGACCCCGGTTTGTTAGAGTTCATTATGACATCAGCTGCGTACTTGGGGAAGATGATTTTTAAGGAATCTTTTTTGTACTCCAGATGTACCTTCTTTGTCGTTTAGCGCCTGCAAGACAAGCTGAAAGCATATTTCCGGCCAAAATATATATTCTCTATCATGAATTATTCTATTCAGTATATTCATGTATGATTCTTCTTCATGTGACTTCTGTTTGTATCTTTGTTGTGTTGAAAAATAACATTTTATTCAACATGTTTCTAAGGTATTCATTGAAGGAACTATGAGGGTTCTTTGCTCGAAAGAACCCTCTCGACCGATATTGATCTATCTTTGCTTTGGAGTATGTATTGGTCGTTATTGGCTTACCTTCATACGGCAAGCATGTATCGACCGATATTGGCCTATCTTCGTTCGGCAGGCATGTATCGACCAATATTGGTCTATCTTTGCTTCGGAGTATGTAGCGGTCGTTATTGGCTTAACTTCATACGGCAAGCATGTATCGACCGATATTGGTCTATCTTCGTTTGGCAGGCATGTATCGACCGATATTGGTCTATCTTTGCTTCGGAGTATGTAGCGGTCGTTATTGGCTTACCTTCATACGGCAAGCATGTATCGATCGATATTGGCCTATCTTCGTTCGGCAGACATGTATCGACCGATATTGGCCTACCTTCGTTTGGCAGGCATGTATCAACCGATATTGGTCTATCTTTACTTCGGAGTATGTAGCGGTCGTTATTGACTTACCTTCATACGGCAAGCATGTATCGACCGATATTGGCCTACCTTCGTTCGGCAAGCATGTATCGACCGATATTGGCCTACCTTCGTTCGGCAGGCATGTATCGATCGATATTGGCCTACCTTTGTTCGGCAAGCATGTATCGACCGATATTGGCCTACCTTCGTTCGGCAGGCATGTATCGACCGATATTGACCTACCTTTGTTCTGAAAGTATGTTTTGGCCGTTATTGGCCTTCCTCCTTTGACTCTTTCTTCATTTTCTTTCCTTATCTGAAGACCCACAAAACCTAACCCATATCACCGGTGATTGGGTGTGGGTTCATATGAGGAAGGAACGGTTTCCTACCCAAAGAAAATCAAAGCTTCAACCAAGAGGAGATGGACCATTCCAAGTGTTGGAAAGAATTAATGACAATGCTTACAAAATTGATTTGCCCTATGAGTATGGTGTTAGTGCAACATTTAATGTGGCTGATTTGAGTCCTTTTGATGTAGGAGATGAAGACCTAAATTCGAGGACGAATTCACCTAAAGAAGGAGGGAATGATGTAAGCCAAGAAGAGGCATTGAAGGGAATTGGGGGACCCATGACAAGGTCCAAGACTAAGAAAATGAAGCAAGCTTTGGAAGGCTTAATAATGAGGCTCAAGGAAAAGGAGGATCAATGCACAATGGAGGCAACAACTAAGTGGATCACATTCCTTCAATTTGAAAGTGAAATTGGACCAACATGAGGACCATTTTCGTGTGCATGCATGGGGGGGGGGGGGGGGTTTCTAAAGTGACTTTTGATGTCCTTTGTGGGTTTTTAATGCATTTTTGAAAGTTCCTAAGCTAGTATAACAAATACCATGCATGCATGGTTGCATTAAGCTAGTATTAGGGATTAGTGGTTGCATTAGTGAATAATAAAACCCATGCATGCAAGTATGATATTTATTGCATAATTAGTGCATAGGGGATCTTAAGGGATGTTAAATAGGAGAACTCTTGTATGACAAATCATGTAAGTTTGAATGAAAATTTGAGTTTCTCTTTTGTGAGAGCTTCCTTCTTGTTCTTAGGCAAAGAACTAATTTCGATCTTATCAAGGTAACTTGTGGCGATCAAAACTCCATGACTTATCACTCACCTTCTCATCTTGCTTGAGTGTGGCGTCAATACCCTTCCCCAAGCTGAATTTCAAGGCGATCCATTTACAAGGTTTCTTTATCAATTAATTGTTAGCACCTAGTTAGATTTCATTACAGTATTAGATTAGTTTCCTATTTGTTATCTTTTCATTTATTAAATTTAGAATCAAAACCTAAACCCCCCATTTCCATATTGAAAACCCCAAAAAATAGAAATAACATACGATCTTAAGTTTACCATCTTATCGTTACTTTCGTTGGCAGACGACCCGAGTCATTCCTATGCTACATTAGCGTAGGAGGGGTTTGATACTTCATTGTTTGATGCCAAATTTGTAACAAAATTGGGTTGTAATCAATTGCCTGATCAATCAAGGACTTATCGCGCAAAATCCCAGCTCCCAATCGATCGCCTGATCGATTGGAGGCTCCTAATCGATCGCCCGATCAATTGGGAGACTTTCTGTGTGATGTCGTCGGCTTCCCAATCGATCCATTGCTCGACTGGGAAGGAGATTTTCGTGAGGACTCACCCAATCGATAAATCGATCGATTGTGCAAGAGCCTATTGATCGGTTGATCGATCCATCTCATGATTTCTTGCTCAAACAAGTCTAAAATCCCCTAAAACCAACATCCGGTCAACCATGACCTGTTGGTACAGCATGCCTAGCGTCTGGTCACCTTTGACCCACTAGAATTTCCTCACCAAGTGTCCGATCAATCCTTTTAACTCACTTAGACTTTTTTTTCGTGTCAAATATCGGGTCAACCCTTTGACCTACCTGGACTTCTCAATACTAGGTGTCCGGTCAACCTTGACCTACCTAGATTTTCACGTGCATGGCTTCACTTACCAGGACTTTCTTTCTGCCTAGCTTCACTCACTAGGACTTCTCATCTGCCTGGCTTCACTCATTAGGACTTTCACCTAGCTTCACTCACTAGGGTTTTCATATTGCCTAGCTTCACTCACTAGATTTTTTCACCTGGCTTCACTCACCAGGATTTTCCAACTACCTGGCTTCACTCACCAGGACTTTTCAGTCAAGTATCCAGTCAGTCTTGACCTACATGACTCTTCTTCACATCTAACTGGCCAATCTTAACCAACGGAGAATTGTACCAACAATCTCCCCAAATGACCGATTACACCTGTAATCTCCATGTATTATCAGTGTATTATCAAACATCGAACCCCAAACATCAAGACTCAAGCTTGAGTCTTCTCAAACTTAGTCAACCAGGTCAACCTTGACCTAGGGAATATTGCACCACCAATTTCCCCCTTTTTGATGTTTGACAATACCTTTAAGTTAGGTTAATCCCATAGCCTCAAACTTCGTTTCATGCCAAGGCATGAATGAGGGTTTCCTTCATTCTCCACCTTTCCTAGAGGGCAAACTCCCTCTTTAGGTAATAAAAGCATAACTTAAATCCTACATTCTCCCCCTATTGATACATATAAAAAAGAACTCTCCCCTTAAAGAGTTACTCACCATTGTTCATAACTTCACTTGTTATTCACAACACCATAATGAAAGTCTCATACCCTTCATTAACTTCAACGCTCACCCTTGAGCGTTAACCAATCCTACAATGAAGGTCCCATACTCTTCACTGTATTAACTGCTCACCCGTGAGCAGTACTCCACGTTATGATGCTCATCCTAGAGCATCCATAACCCCTCAATGAAGATAACCACTTTCCATTGCTTTTCAACGCTCAGCCTTGAGCAATTGTCTTTCTAAACGAAGGTTTAACCACCTTCAATGGTGTCGGAAAATAAATTCCATGTCCTTAAAGAGTAACTCCCCCTAAAGACATGCACGTAACTTCTGTTATTGCACCAATAATGACTTGGAATCCCTAAATCTTTAGGAAACCCAAAAATTAGAAGTTTTGAGGTTTAAAAATTTTATAATGAAACCAAACCTCAACCTAAACTCCTACTTAGTCTTCCTTAACCAATCCAATCTTATTTTCATAATGAAAACTCTTCCTAAATGTAAATAAATGTGTTTTGAGGGGTTAGGAATGGTTATATGGACGAAAAAGAGTTTAAAATGCTGAAAACAAGCTTTCCCACCAAAACCACTGTGTTAATCGATCAATGGATCGATTCATATGGTGTGGATCAATCAGTGGATCGATCCACTGTGTTTCTGTTCGCGTAAAACACCTTCTCAATCGATCGCCCGATCGATTGAGGCACTTCAATCGATCGCCCGATCGATTGAATGTCTGACATTTCTAAAAATTGATTTCAGCAAATTTCAGAAACTCCCCAAAAATTCTACAAAATTTTAAAAATCATGAAAATTTGTGTAGACATTACTTAGGGTATACACTATCAAGGAAAAATAGTTTTATATGAAAATACTTCCTATTTTTAAAGATTGATACAAACTTGAAAACTTGTAAAAACTTTAGTGTTTTCTTCAAGTTTGTGTTTAACTTTTCAATGACGATTACTATCAAAAGATAGTCTTCACCAAGGTTTTCCAAAAGTATTTTTAAAATAATTTTCAAAACCAATATCCAACCATATTTCTTGGGCTCAATGCACATGACTTGTACATTAACTTTTCCAATGATTGGAAAACACATAACTATGTGTTTTGATGAACCTAAAACTCAAAAAGATGCACTAAATCAATACCTTGAGTTTCGTTCATCATCCTAACATCTCACTTGTATCTAATGCACACTATAACACATACAAGTCACTTTATAAGTCTTTGTGAGATGTAAAGTTTGGTTTTGCCCTAAACTAGGGATCATGCATTTCTATCTAGGCATTTTAAAAATTTTGAACATCCACCAAGGATGTTACTTGTTAATAAATTCCATTAGTCCTTAATTGCTAGGAAATAAAAGTAATGCATGATGTGCTATGACATACATCAAAATAGATGATTTTCAAAAGAAAATTTGCTATAACTACATGATGTATGTATGACATGACATGATATTTTTGTATTTTTTCATATTAAAGCATGAATGCAAAGATGATGTCATGACATGTGATGGGCAAACAAAGCATGGTAGTTTAGCTTAAATAAAGTATCTAGATTATCTATCTAAATGTCATTAAATCCTTAGCTAAACCTAAAATTAACCTAAATTGCCCTTTGTCTACTTAAGAAAATGCCAAAACCCAAATTGGCATATCTTTAACTCATGATTAAATTGTGCCAATTTAAAAATTAAGTATTTTCCTCAATGTTTGGCACACTTTACACTTTCAAAGAGTAATAATTTAAAATTAAGGTCTAACTTGCCTTTAACTTTCTAAGCAAATGCCAAAACCCCACCTTGACATTTCTTATTCTTTTCTCAAATGTGTCAATTTAAATTAAGTCCAATTTCTCAAATTTTGACACATTTTGCTATTTCAAAAAGTAAGCAAATTAAAATAAGGCTTAAATTTTTCCTTAATTCCTTAAGAAAATGCCAAAATTTCAACTTGGCATTTCTTGTGCTCTTCTTGTTTGTGCCAATCAAAATTAAATTCAATCTCTCAAAGCTTGGCACATTTTGCTCTTATAAAGAGTAAACAAGTAATCTATTCCATTTTCAAAGGTTAATAAAAATCTTGAAAATGCTCTTTGAGTGTCAACTTCATCAAGGTTGGATTAACTATCCTTACAATTTGAGTTGACACTCTCTAACCCTCTAGGGTGCAGAGAAAATGCTCCTAGAAATCCAAAACCTATTGGTGCTCCTTGGATGCTCTAGGTACTCACTAGGGATAACTTCTCTAAATACCTTCTTAATGACCTTGTTAGGCTTCTTAGAAGTCTTGGTCACCTTTTCTAGGTCAACTCTAGGGATTACTTCCCTTGTGACCTTCTTAGTGGCTTTGTTGGACTTCTTAGAAGTCTTAGCCACTTTTATTGTTGCAAAGATACTCCTAGGGATAATTTTTCTTGTATCCTTGACTTGAACGCTAGACCTAGTATTGGTTCCATAGTTATATGGAACCCTATGATAAGAAGACACATCCTTCTTTGTTTTAGGTTTGTATCCCAAACCCCTATGACCATTGGATGACCCTTGTTGTTTTTCTAGACCTAGTTTATGCTCTTTTTGCCCTTTTAAGATATTTTCTATTCTTTTTAGGGTCTTTTTCATTTTATCAAGTCTTGAGGTCAAGACTTGATTTTCTTTCCATAAATCCCTAGATTTTATTTTTTCATTAACACCTTGATTTTTCTTTTTCTTAGGCAAATACCTAGAATCCTTAGAGTTAGTGGCTAAATTATTTTCTACCCTTCTAATCTTAGGTGTGGTAGTTTTAGCATGAAGAACTACATGTTTTTCCTTAATGCTATCATGTTTTCTATTTTTATGATAAATAGCATTAAAATGAAATAAATTAGAGCTAGCATGCTTTTCCCCATTATTTAAAGGGGTAGGTTCAATAAACGATACCTTGGGTTTTACCTTGGAAGCTCCTCCTTGACTTGTGCTTCCTCTTTTGACTTTGACCATCACCTTCTTCCCCTTTGGACATTGGCTCCGATAATGTCCTTTTTGATTGCACTTAAAGCACACAATGTGCTCCTTGCTCTTCTTTGTTGTGGGGATAGTCTCTTTACGCTTCTCCTTGCCCTTTGGTTCCACTTGACCTTTCTTCTTGGCCAATTTAGGGCACTTGCTTTTGTAGTGCCCATGTTCCCTACACTCAAAACATATAATATGATTTTTATTTTTAATTGAAATGATTATACCTTCATGTGTAGGGATGACGACACTTGATCCTCCATTTGATGTCTCTTGATTTTTGGAGGATGCATCATCTTCTTCTCCACTTGACCCGGATATAGAAGCTTCTCCTTCTTCTTGATCCGGTATCAATAAAGGTCTCTCCCCCTCAATCTTAGAGGTGGAGGCTTCTTCATCTTCATTTTGTACATGGAACAAGGAATATGCTCCTTCCTTGCTCTTTTCATTGCATTCCTTTGAAGATGAGGGTTCTTGGACTTCCTCTTCGGAAGTTGAGCATCTCTCAACTTCGGAGTCCTCTTGCTCTTGACCTTGATCCACTGAGTCGCCCTCTTTGAATTCTTCTTGATTTGGTATAGTGGAGGAGATCTCATGATTCTTCACCAATTTGCTCCAAAACTCCTTGACATCTTTAAATTCTCCAATTTGCTCCAAGATGTTGCTCGGCAATAGATTGACCAATAGCTTGGTCACTTTATCATTGGCCTCACATCTTTGGATTTGTTCTTGGCTCCACTTGCTCCTCTTGAGAATTCTTCCTTTTGAATTTGTTGGAGTCTCAAAATCTTCCATTAGAGCAAACCATTGCTCTATCTCCATCATAAGAAAATTTTCGATCCTTGATTTTCAAGAATCGAAACATGTCATTATGAATGGTGGAGGCACCCTTGTGTCGAATCCGAGTCCATCTCAGAATTCCATCTTGAAGCTGACCCTTTAATGAATTCTTTGACTTGATGAATTTTGCTCCAACTTCTTCACCCTCTAGCCTTGTTGTCCCTTCCGGCGATGATTCCGGTGAAGAGCGACCTCGCTCTGATATCACTTGTTAGGGTCAAAATGTAGCTAGAGGGGGAAGGGGTGAATAGCTCGCCGCACTCTTGGTGCTTGTCGTTGCTTGCTCCTTGATGATGATATGCAGCAGAAAATAATCAAGAAACAAAATACAACGCTAACACAAGGGATTTACTTGGTATCCACCTCAAGAAGAGGTGACTAATCCAAGGATCCACACACACGACACACTCCACTATGAAAAACATTCCTTTACGATAACTACCGAAGGCGGAGAAGCCTTACAACACTCTCAATACAAGAAGAAAGAAAGAGAAGCAAATACAAGGGAAATCTTACAAAATTTACACCGAGAAACTCTAACCCTAACTTTTTCTTCTTGTTGTAGAAACACCTCTTGACTTGGAAGTGCACCAGCACTTGCCTCCAAGAATCTTCAAGAATTGGCGGTGAGAGCTTGGGAGAAGTCGCTGTGTCTCGCTGTGGAGAAGAATGGAAGCTGTATCGAAGGAATCACACCCCAACGACTAAAACATGCGCCAATACGCGAATCCCAATCGATTGGATTGCTCCCAATCGATTGGGGAGGCTTTGGATCGATCGGTCGATCGATCCAGAGCGCCTCTGTGCTCTGTAGAAATCGCCTGGATCGATTGCCCGATCGATCCAGGACTTATCACGCGAAATCCTAGCTCCCAATGGATCACCCGATTGATTAGAGGCTCCCAATCGATCGCTCGATCGATTGGGAGGCTTTTTGTGTGACGTCGTCGGCTTCCCAATTGATCCACTGATCGATTGAGCATGAGCCAATCGATTGGTTGATCGATCCAGCTCATGATTTCTTGCTCAAACAAGTCTAAAATCCCCTAAAACCAACATCCGGTCAACCATGACCTGTTGGTACATCATGCCTAGTGACTGGTCACCCTTGACCCGCTATAACTTCCTCACCAAGTGTCCGATCAATCCATTTGACCCACTTGGACTTTTCTCCTCGTGCCAAGTATTCGGTCAACCCTTTGACCTACCTGGACTTCTCAATACCAGGTGTCCGATCAACCTTGACTCACCTAAATTTTCACGTGTCTGGCTTCACTTACCAGGACTTTCCTTCTGCCTAGCTTCACTCACTAGGACTTCCCATCTGCCTGACTTCACTCATCAAGACTTTCACCTAGCTTCACTCACTAAGATTTTCCTACTGCCTAGCTTTACTCACTAGGTCTTTCCACCTAGCTTTACTCACCAGAACTTTTCAGTCAAATATCCAGTCAGTCTTGACCTACATGACTCTTCTTCACATCTAACTGGTCAACCTTAACCAACGGAGAATTGTACCAACAATCTCCCCAAATGACCGATTACACCTGCAATCTCTATGTATTATCAGTATATTGTCAAACATCAAAATCCAAATATCAAGACTCAAGCTTGAGCCTTCTCAAACTTAGTCAACCAGGTCAATCTTGACCTAGGGAATATTGCATCAACACTGCCGACCGTACCGAGGACCAACAAGACTTAGAGTTCTGAGAGGGTCGGGAGCCATGAGTCTCGATAATATTAGGAGCCAGGAGTTCTGAGAATGTCAGGAGCCAAGAGTCCTGGCACTGAAAGTCCTAAGAGGGTCGAGAGCCAGGAGTCCTAGAGTCAGGAGTCCTGAGAGGGTCAGAAACTAAGAGTTGGAGCCTAGAGTTATGAGGGGCTCAGGAGCCAAAAGTTAGGGTCTTGGACATATCTTTAGAACCACTTTGGCATATTCACCATCCTTCTATTTACATGGCGTTCTATTGATCCTTACTCGGATCATACCCATTGGAAATTGACACTAAGACCTTTGAAAGCAAACACCTGTATAAATGCCAATTGTGTCAATCCGTAAGTACTGGTTTACAAATACATAGACTTAATTAATGGAGGATCAATAGCTAATGAAAAAAAAATAATAAGTCCAAGTCATATCGAAAAGAAAAATTTATGATTTCTATGCGTAGAGTCAAGATAAAGTTAGGATTAACCTCTACTAGAGGCGAGAAGGGTAAGTCTCGAGCATCTATACGACTTTAGGTTCAAATTGACAATGATTCGTAGAAGAAAGTGTCGGTTGACATTGATAGTTCGACTAATGTGCATCATCATGAAGTCCATTTTAATATTGCTCATTGTGGATGAGTCAACTTCCACCTATCTCTTCCAATATCGAAGAAATTACTCCTTACAGGTCCACACCAAACTTCAATAATTTTAAATCTAATTAGGAATAAGTTTGTTGTTCCCATATACAACAATGACAATTAACAAAAATTCTAAGATATTTTCTAATAAAAATGAGTTGCATTGATTTTAATGAGCTTGCAAAGGTACATTTAATACCCTCCCACAAACTTTGTTATTGGGGCAAACAAGTCCCCAGGGCTACGGTATCATGGTAGAATATTCAGATTATCATCTAGAAATTTATAGTTTGATTCCCAATTATGATATATTTGTAAGAATTTTTCCTCCAAATGAGGCGCGCAATCAAAGGATGCTGAGCTTCTTGGCCGTCCGCGGTACGTGCTTTCCGATTACCCTGATGGCCGGTGGAAAAATTCTGTAGAGCCAGGCTGATCACCCCCAAGGCTAGTTAATAAGACTAACTAGGTTAATCATTTTTTTTTAATTGTGGAAACAACGTTCACGATCTTCATCCTAGAGTTAACTAGTTTTTATTGGAACCTTCTGCCCATGTAGGATGCCAATTCAGATAGATTGAACTAGGTTCGGATCGGATTAAAAAAAATCTCAATTTAAATCCGACTCGAATCCAAATACAACCTGAATCTGACGAACCTAAATAACCCGATTTAATTTTTTTTTTTTTTTTGACTATTTTCTCTATAATTTTTAACTTTTATCTCAATACTCTCTCTCTCTCTCTCTCTATATATATATATATATATATATAAAGTTTTGATATCCTGCACGCCCGCACAGTGCGCGATTGTGCGCGCGCGCAGGATATCACTCGTTTTATTTTTTTTGAATTAAAAAAATAAATAAAATATTTTTTGTAAATTTTATATCTAGGGCTCAGGCTTTGGGTTATAGTTTTTAAGCTATTTTTTTAAGATTTTATCTATAGGGTTCAGACTTTCCAATTATGTTATAGTGTTTGGTTTAAAAAAAATTAAAATAAAATAAATTTAAGTATTTATTGAGTATTGTAATATGTTGAGGGGATATATTAATGTATTAGAAATTTATATAAAGAAATGTTTGTTTTTTAATAAATAAAATATTTTTTAAAAGTTTTATTTCTAGGATTCAGGCTTTGGGTTATTTTTTTTTAGATTTTATTGGTAAGGTTCAGTCTTCCCAATTAAGTTATAGTGTTTGGTTTAAAAAAATTTTAAAATAAAATAAATTTAAGTATTTATTGAGTATTGTAATATGTTGAGGGGATATATTAATGTATTAGAAATTGATATAAGGACATATTTATTTTTTTAACTGATTTTTTTAATTTAAAAATTTAAAATATTAAAAAAAATAAAAAAAAAACCGATTGATATCCTGCGCGTACAGTTGCGCACTGTGCGGGCGTATATATATATATATAACAAAAATCTCCAATCCAAAAACCCTTTAATCCGAAGTCAGAAACTCTCAATCCAAATCTAATATTTTTTATATCTGACTCGTATCAAATCGATACATCAGATTCATTTTTGACGCTCCTATACTTATGGAGTGCCTAACAAACGAATTCTTAAATTTATTTTGAAGAAAAAACCTTAAAAAAAATGCATGAATTAGCTTATTTGTGTTGTGGACAATATTAAGAAATAGTGTACGTTATGTTAGACAACATAAAACTCAATAGGTTTTATCACATCCTATATTTACTCTAGAAAACTGTTGAAATTATCTAATAATTAAGAATCATCCTCCGCCTCCTCAAGTAAATAATCCTCTAAATCATGATGATGAAGCCATGCATTCTTCTCCATAAATATGACCTTCGAGTTCCTATAAACTATATCCTTATTGATTTCCTATTGTGTCCCAAGTATTCTCAAATGATAAGGTCAAACTTCATCATGCTTGACTTGTCATCATACCTACTATGACAAGTGTAGGAGGAATATGAGATAATATAAGACACTCTCAATACTCATCATTCTAGAAAATCTACTAAATAGTTTAGATCAATAACTAGAAGATAAATCTTCTAACAAACTTAAAAAAATCATAATATATTTTAATCTCAAAAATTTGCTACCAATAATACAAATGATGCACCTTTATAGGGGAGATTTGAAACAACTTTTCAAAATGAATCAAACTGTTTTAAATGAAATTTAGATTTCTTAAGGTCTCATTAGATGAGATTTATATTTCTTAAGGCCTACACATACAAAGGCATTAAAGACTTAACATCTTGCAAGTACTAAGAAAATATTCAAGAATATCAAAAACGGATTGATCTTTTTCAATTCCCGAGTAGCATGTTAAGAGGATCTCCAATGCAAGCTTTTTTAGAGATTTGTAAAATTGAAAAACCTCACCAAAAAGAGTTTTTATGGTTGTGTATATAAGGTTTGGGGTTTTTAATTTAAGAGCAGGTTTGAGTTTTCAAACCTTCTTTTTTCTCTTAAACATAGAGCTAATAATTAATGTCAATGATTGTCATAATGTTTTATAATGTTTCATTTTATAAATAATTAATAATAAGTCTACTTATGGAGAGAATTAATGTGCATGAGCCATACAATTACATGTGGAGAGAATTACAAAAAAAGCTCACTTAGAGCTTTAATCATTAGGAATATTTCAATGAGTTTTTATAATATTGATGTGGCATATTGAAATCTTCAAAAAAACTCATTCAAAGCTTTAACTATTGGAGATGCCCTAAGTCAAAATAGATTTTTAGCTTTTCCCGATGTGATTTATCCTTCCCAAGCACCATTATAAAAATTTTCAAGTAGATTCATCTTTCGCAAGGATTAATCTTTCAAGTTGTCATTAAAACATGATGGCTTCTAGAACTTTTTTGTGTCATACTACCTTCTTCATTGAAATCAAACTTGACAACTAGTTGTGTTCAATACCATACTAATCTAGTTCTAGACAATAAGTTGTCATTTGTCCCTTGTTGATTTAAGAAATTCATTACTAAGATCTTAAAATGAGCTTCTAGGTAAAATAGAAACACCAAATGATATGATTGATCCCTTTTGAGCCATCCAGGTGTCTTGGTCAATACATTGTAATGACTTTTAAAGTCTTTAAATCATGGTTAAAGAAGGATCAAAATCATAGTTAAAGAATATAAACAACGGTTCCTATTTGACATGATTTTGAGTCTTTTGGCCATTAAAGTGTTTTGGCCAAAATACCCTGATGAACTAAACGAGCTTAGAACATCATTAGAAGACTAATAAGCATGGGATGCTACACATATGGAATGATTTCAAGTCCTTTTGAGCCATCAAAGTATTTTGCTATTAAGGTGTTTTGAGAAGAGCACCATAACGATCAAAAAGGGCTCATAAGTTTTGAATCGGTTGTACATGAATGTCAACATGTTGTCATTTTCTAGTTCATATAACAAGTTAAACATAAAAATATCCATGAACATTCAAGGTATTCAAAGTTCTATCTATACTCATGAAAGGATTATCCTATTGACATAATCAATGTATTTATCTTATTTGAATATTGAACTTATTTAAAATCAATCTCTTAGTAGATTATTCTTCCACTTGAACATATTACATGTGATGACTGGAATTGAATGAAAGCATCACAATCATGGAGATCCAATAACATCTGTACAAGGGGGCAACTCTTTACACATTAAGTGCTTGCGTCTTTGGAGTGTGAACCAAGATAGAAAGCTATCGGTTTTGATGACATTATACCCAGCTTTTTGGTACATTTGGAAAGGGATTTTATCAATCACTCTGCAATGAAGGTATACTCTTCTTTGAGCCTTCATTTGAGTTATAAGCTCTTCACATGCCTTCAGAAGATGCCATCCGATTCTTCTCCTAAAAAATTGAAAGCATACATACAACATTAGTTTTTCGCACATTGGTCACATTCTGTGATGAATGCTAGATGGTTAATTAAGAATAACATGAACCATGTAGATGCAATGGAAAATATTCTCAACAAACTGTGGTCACACAATTTTACCGACAATGAATGCCAAATGTTTGATTTGTGGACAACCTAATGTATAACAAGCAGAGAATGAACAAGAGAAAAGAGTAAACTTGAAGATTGTGTAAAGATGTTCAAGGGGGTTGCCTTATTGGGTTAGTCATTTACTGACTCTGCGAACATCAGTACAAGCTTATATTGCATGTTATTTTCTTCAGACATTAAAATTTCATCTCATCTGAAATGAGAATTTGGCAATCTATTCACATAAATGGCTAGTTCAGCAAGATTCTATTTGGCTATCACTGTTAAAGAATGTTTGCGTGTGTGTGCGCATGTGCATACCTCTGTAAGCCGTGGTGTTTTAATAAGAATTTTGCAATTTATCCACAAACAAATGCTAATTCAGCAAGATGCTATTTGGTCTTGAAATCACTGTTAAAAGAATGTGGCAATCTTCACAAAAAATGCTAATTCAGCAAGATGTCATTTGGTCTTGAAATCAGACTTAAGAGAATGTATTTTTTGTGCGTGTGCTCATGAATTTGCCACTGATAACGATATCCAATACTCAATATGATATTCATAGGTCGTTATACGCAAGGTAAGTGCTTGTTCCTTTGTTAACTCGTCGACTAAGTATTTTCCCCAGATACATGGTGACTAACTAAATCTATCTGGATGGTCTCACAACACAAGTGTATCACAACTCATTACTGATACTCTCTCATTAGTATCAAGAAGACATTAAAACAAGTATTCCTTCTAGATTTCTAGCTTTTGGAAACCACTAAAATTCAAACTAACTTGAACTTGGAGAATGATGTAGGGTTCTATTCATATAACTTATCAGCATTTATTTTGACTCATCCGACTAATACATGGCACCTCGTTAAGATCATCATCTAGGAAACGATGGAAAGAGAAGGAAGAGGCTCTTATGCTCTGTTTACTTTGAAGGATGGATTGGGAGAAGAATGGACACTTTCACCTTCCTTCGATTGATCACCTATTCAATTTTTTGTCATCTTTTCTCTAGCACTAAGAAAATAAATCTCCGATCGTCTCAACGTCTCAACAAGCTCCACGGCCACAACTCATAATTTAACCCCGACTCATGGCCGTAGTATGGCCATGAGTATGGCTGTGGCCTAGCCACAAGTGGCAGTCACGGCCAACTCACACCTCTTCCCTTCCTCCTTGTTTCATATTCTTCTTCGCTATTCCCTCTTTTTCTTTCCTTTTCATTTCCATGGTGACTAACTAAATCTATCTGGATGGTCTCACAACACAAGTGTATCACAACTCATTACTAATACTCTCATTAGTATCAAGAAGACATTCAAACAAGTATTCCTTCTAGATTTCTAGCTTTTGGAAACCACTAAAATTCAAACTAACTTGAACTTGGAGAATGATGTAGGGTTCTATTCATATAACTTATCGGCATTTATTTTGCCTCATCCAACTAATACATGGCACCTCGTTAAGATCATCATCTCGGAAACGATGGAAAAAGAAGGAAGAGGCTCTTATGCTCTGTTTACTTTGAAGGATGGATTGGGAGAAGAATGGACCCTTTCCTTCGTATACTATAGATTTACCTTCCTTCGATTGATCACCTATTCAATTTTTTGTCATATTTTCTCTAGCACTAAGAAAAAAAATCTCCGATCTTCTCAACGTCTCAGCAAGTTCCATGGCCACAACTCATAATTTAACCCTGACTCATGGCCGTAGTTTGTCCATGAGTATGGCTGTGGCCTAGCCGCAAGTGGCAGTCACGACCTACTCACACCTCTTCCCTTCCTCCTTGTTTCATTTTCTTCTTCGCTATTCCCTCTTTTTCTTTCCTTTTCATTTCCATGGTGATTTTTTCCCTTAATGTGCTATATCATCTGGCTTATCTGGTTCTCATAGCAACATTGCTCAATCAATCCAAAGACAGGGAAGGGAACACACGTTTAGGATCACAAGGATAAATAGGCAATTGAAATTCATAGCAGAAAATTGTGTCCTTGGCAATTTTGTTGAGCAAAATTAGCTGGAGACAGCAACGTTACAGAAAAAAAAAAGAACAAGTTTTGTACCTTCTAAGCGTCTTTTTGACAGCCATGTTGCAGATGTAAGGGCATTCTCTTGGGGGCACCGGCGTCGGTGGGGCGGCATTGGCTCCGCGGGCATCGAATGAGATTTCCGCGGTGGCCGCCAGTTGTGGCTCGCCCTCGGCCCCCGCCTCCCTGTAAAACCCGAGGAGCACTGCCACGTGCGGCTCCAGGGCCACCCGCTCCTCGATGTACTGCTTCACGAGAAAGGTGAGGACGTAAACGTATCGGAGGGGAACGAACATGGACTCGGCGAAGGACTCGGCTAGCAGCTGCGCCGTGGCCTCGAGCTCGCCGGCCTCCATCGGCCGGATCTCGAGGAATCCACCGCCTCCGTCGCCAGTGAGGTCGAGTTCGATGCCACGGCGAAAAAGGCGAAGGGCGTCGAGGCTATGGAGAGCCTCGGGGTCGAGGAAGGTACCGGGGGCGGGGCCGTTGGAGAGGAACGGCGAGGGAGAGGAGGCGCGGCGGACGAGCTTGAGGAAGCGCAAAGCGTGGGGCTTGTGACGGGATTGGATAACAGAAGGAGAGCGGGATGCAAGGAAAGGTCGCAGGGCGGAGTCGAGAGAGAGGGAGAGAGGAGTTGGATTACAACCCATCAATTCCTTCTTCTTGCCCTACTCCTGTACCTCCTCCCCTCCTGCTGCCGCCGCCGCCGCCGCCGCCGTTATTTGCCGAGATGAGAGAGGGAAGGAAGAGTGTGCAGGAGCTCCATGGATTGGATGGTGGACGAAGATAAAAATGAGATTTTTTATTATTTAATATTGAGAGGAATGCGGGTGGAAGGGTGGAAGGTAGGTAGAGCCGTAGATGTGTGTAATCGAGTTGAGTTGGAATTCAACTTGAGTTTGATTAATTTATAATTAAATAATTTTATTTAATGTATATATTCATGATTTATAAATTTTTATCAAATTTAATAAATATAAATTATAAATTTAAATATTTATTAAAAATTAAATTATATATTTAGAAAAAATTATAATATTCTTATTAAAATTTATAATTTTATTTTAATAAAAAAATTTAATATATTTATTCACGAGTAGAGTGTAAAATTTATAAATTTAGTATCAAAATTATTATTTTTTATTTAAAAATTAATTCATGAGCTTAACGAGCATATTAACTAACTAATGAGTCAAATATTATGAAATTTAAACTTAATTTATTTATTTAAACAAGTCTTATTAAAAGAACTCAAATAAATTTTTATTGGATCGGAAACTTATCAAAGGCGTAGCTCATTTATATCCTTATAAATGGTAGGTGCCTTGAGGCTCAATGATTGAATATATTCTATCCTGCATTGTTTTGCTTCCAAGCAACCAGAGAAAGAATTAGGCTGGTAAACTCAAGCTAAATTTTATAATATTTAAATTTATCTGATAAGATAATTAAATAGAGTTTAAAATAAATTAAAACATTGGAATAATTATTCAGATTATAGGTTTAAGTAAGTTTATTTAATTTACAAATCAATTTATACAAATAAACCAAGTTAATGCAATATTGATAAGTGAGACATTCTTAATAAAATGCATAATAATGAAATTGAAAGATCCTTAGTCATAATAATTTTATATTAACTATATATTAATTATTATTATTATTTTTTTAAATTTTACTGTATGTTAATAGTAGGTGAGTAGGGTTATAATCGAACCGAGCCAAACTTAATAATAAGAGACTCGAGCTCGGACTTAGTTCGTTATCCCTAAGTATAATATATAAACGAGCCTCTAAATGAACATGTTCGCAAGTCTCTTAATGAACACGTTCGTGAGCCTCTAAATGAACATGTTCACGAGCTCACAAATCAAATATTGTTAAGCTCGAGCTCGGCTCAGTAATGTTTTCAAGCTCGAAATCAGACTCGAGTTCGGCTCGTTAAATTAATCAAATGAACTCGAATGAATCTTTTTTTGAACCAAGACCCGAATAGCTCGCTAGTGGCTTGTCTAGTTTACACTCCTAAGGTGAATATATAAGTATTACTGGCTGATCCTGCCCGAAAGTCGATGAGATGGAAAGCTGGGGATGTGGCGCCCCCACTGACCGCTTGTAGACTCCGCTCGGACCTGCAACACAAATTACGTCAGTGCCAAGCCAGGGAAGGGGTCCCCGGTGTTGACCCTCCGATGCTCAAGTCAGTCACCGGTGATAAAGTAGAAGGCGGAGTAAACAAGAATGAATAGTAGCGAGAACAGTGTCTATCGTGTATTGCGTACCTCCACCGATGTTTGGACTCCCCTTTATATAGAGCTCCTGTAGCACGCGTGCATGCTCCCTAAGGCAAGCACGCTTCCCAAAGCTTTCCCTGAAAAGACCTGCCAATAAAGTGTCCCTGACACAGTATCTCAACGGGGCGAGCATATCTCTGAAGTGATAGTAGAAGCTTCCGTCGTACGATCTTCTGGTTGTCCATGCTCGGTGTCGGTGACACTAACTCCCAAAAGGATGTCGATGGACACCAGAGAGAGTATGCTGCTAGGCAGAGCGGGTTGGTCGCTTAGTCGAAACTTCGCTATTCTTGTATCCCGTCCGCTCGGCCGAAACTCCATTGTGTTTGTGTGGTGTCCGCTCGGCCGGAATTCCACTGTGCTTGTGTCACGTCCACTCGGCCGAAGTTCCACTCTGCCTGTCGAGTTCTGCTACCTGGTCGAGCGGGGTAGCCGCTCGGCCCGACCTCTATACACCGTTTCTTCCTCCATCCGGCGTTCAATACTCCATTAAGCGTCGGTCATTTGACACCTCCTCGTGTCAACGGCGGGGTTGGATCGGACCCTTCTCCCTCTGGTCAGGGCATGACCCCCCGACAAGTCGATGATGTCTTAACGTTGATTTGATCGCACGAACGACCGATGTTATCTCGGCATTGACCGTCTTGACTTTGACGTCCACTATGGCAGCTATCCGTAGTGGGGTGGGGCCCCTCCTTATTGTTGGGGTTACAAGGTTGCAAACATAGTCCCACATTGAAAGCACATGGGAAAGATCATGAGTTTATAAGAGAAAAGATATATTCATTGGAATGAGGCCTTTTAGGTAGAGCCCAAGAGCAAAACCATGAGGGCTTAGGCCCAAAGTGGACAATATCATATACAATTGTGGAGATATCTAAATTCTTTTCGATCCAGCAATTGGTATCAGAACCCGGACTACTAAAAGGTTTAACCATCGACTGTGCACAGGGGCTATGGTCAAATTGAGCCATGTGTGTACAATATTGACCTCGAACAAAAAAAGTGGGGGCTCCTATGTTGGGATCAAGAGGACCAGACACCAGAGAGGAAGTCCTAGTTGCGGCTAGGCAAGAAAGTCCTAGTAGGTCGGGTGGACCGAGGGGCAGGAGGGTCTGGTGGGTCGAGGATCGTACGTGGGAAGCCTGTGGTCCTTTATTTGAGGGGGGATTGTTGGGGTTGCAAGGTTACAAACATAGTCCTACATTGAAAGCACATGGGAAAGATCATGATTTTATAAGAGAAAATATATCTCTATTGGAATAAGACCTTTTGGGTAGAGCCCAAGAGCAAAATCATGAGGGCTTAGACCCAAAGTTGACAATATCATACCATTGTGGAGATATCTAAATTCTTTTCGATCCAACACTTATCACCGTATCACTGGCTAAAGCATTTGGATGGTGATCCTGTCCGAAATCTGAGTCAGATGGATCGCCGAGTGAGGTGAATGAAATGTTGACCGAATCGCGACGTCCCAGAGGGGGGGTATGCTGAGATGGTTTCTATGTTGACCAAGTCGTTAGAAGTCTTTTGGTCAACGTCACCTGTAGCCAGCGACCGGGTCGCCCCGGTCCCTGGTACCCCGATACTCGAGGTAGATCCAATGAATATATAAGTAATAGACTAAGACATAAAATAATGAAATGCATATAGAATATAAATGAAAGATGTATCTTGGCCTGGGGACGCCCTCAGGTAGATTGGTGAGCTGGTCAGGACGCTGCTCGAGTTGTCGTGACCCGGAAGAGCAGATGACTCCGAGTAGGATGAAGAGCTGGATCTGATGGCGTGGAGCTGGACGCAGTGGCACAAAATCAGATGCAACCTCGGCATACAGGGTGGGATATGATATGACACGCAAACCGGGATATGACTTCGGCATGCAGGTTAAGATATGACATTGGTACACAGATCGGAATAGAACATCGGCGCGTAGGCTGGAATATGATCTCGGCATGCAGACCGAGAAATAACAACAATAAGAAGGCTAGACACAAAGCACATAGTCCAAAATACAACCGCGACTTGAAGGCCAGAACACAATAATGACTCGATGGCTGGAACACAACGGCAGTCCGAAGGCTATATCAGTGCCGAAAACACATGTTAATGTGGATAGGATACCGGATCGGTGTCAGAAATATGCGAGGGTGTGGATCGGAGGTCATCTATGACAATGGTGGACGACAGTGGCTCGGTGGCCGACTGCGATGATGGGAATCAGATGCAACCCGGGGCTGATCTTGCGTTGGCATGGTCGATCGTACCAACGACGAATAGAGAAACGCAAGTAGTGTCCGACTGAGGAGGCAGTACGACAGCGGGGACATGAGGAATTGAAGGAGGCGTTGGCAGGCATGGTCGCGGTGCCTGGCGACAGCTAGCGAGCGAGGCTGTGGCGTATGGACAGGGAGAAGATGGCGTTGCTCGGTGGTAGCCTCCTTGGCTGAGGAGGTGGCGAGGCGGTAGAGGTGTGCGCCGGCGTGGGTCAGACGACGACAATGCCTCTGTGCGGCGTTGACATGGCGAAGGTCGGGGGAGGCGCCGAGGGAGACGGTGTGAAGAAGGGGAAACAACCATACGTGCTCGGCGGCAGTGGAGGCGCGAATTCGATGTCGTTGTTGTGGGGAAGGAAGGAGATGACTCGGAGGTGGTCGTCACCAGCGGCCGTCGCTCGAGGGTGGCGGCGAGAGAGGGAGAAGAAGCTCCCTTCCTGGTTCCTCTTAGCGGCCTTGGTGGCTGAGGAGAGAGGGAGAGAGGAGAGGGACGACTGCATGATTGTATGTGAGAGACGATGACTGACGGCGAGAGGCACGCGGAGGCAGCATGGGCAACCACCAGCCCATCTTCCTTGATGGTGGCGGAAGAAACCCCGAACACGAAGCCTTGCCACATTGCTTCTTCCTCCTCTTAATGTCCTAATAGTAGAATGACTAAAATGCCTCTCTTTTCTTCTAATTCCTCAAAGTCCCTAAGCTATATCCGCATTAGATGGGATTGTTGGAAAATAATTTATTAAATATAATCCTAAAACTTATTTGGTATATTATCTAAAGCTTATGTGGATCACAGGTAAACTAGTACAACTAGTCTATAAACTTGAAGTTACTTATTGGATCTTTAAGCATAACTCACCTCATAGGCTAACACATGGCTTGATGAGTATAAATTTAAGAGGTCATAACTTTTAACTTAGATTACAAAATTTTTAATATATCAAATCGAAACTCGTCCAGAGATCTATATTTATTATTGGATGTACAATTCAATTTTAGATAAAAAATATCATTTATTTATTTTTTTTAGAGAATTCGAAGGAGTTTAATCCTTTATTTATCTTTTAGAGGTTATTTTCATCTTTTGCAAAATTATAATTTTGAAACTATTTAAATTATTATTTAGTTGATTTTTTAGGTAATTATTTTTTTTTCATCGATATTCCTTTTCTCAAGATGATAAATTTTAAATGTCTATTTTGTTGATGTTTAACAGGCTTTTAAAAAAATTATTTTCAACATTCATGAATCAAAGAAATCAATAATTTAAGCTATGTCACTCGACAAACCCCACACATCTCGTCCTAGATAGGGTTAAGATCCTAGTGGCGAACTTAGTTTAAACCTTTTAGCCCTCAGGGCAAGGTGTCATGGTTAGGCATGTTGGACGTGTGCTTGGACGTGTGTAGTTACTGCACACATTGACAAGTGAGTGACACACATTGCCGAGAGAGTGGACAAGTGATATCCATTCTTCTCCCTATAAAATGTCGCAAGGTATGATAGCAAGAGGCGACTTTCTCCATCCGGTATTTCTTCGCTCAATCTTTCAAGATCTTCTCTAGAGCAAGGTATGAGATTTACTATTTCGTACAATACTTATATTCTATTTTCAACATTGGTATGAGAGCGTTAGAATGGAAGAAATCTTGTACGAAGGAAAATCATAAATTTATCACGTTTTCCACACATCCCAAGGCACTGAACATGACTGCGAGATGCTGTGGCCGGAAGGTAGCCGGCGACTGTAACCGACGACGTGCTTGTGGCTGCGACGCACCCATGACTGCCCGTTGCGGGCGTCGGCCACCACGTAGGGTGGCTAGCGATCAACTTTTATAGCTGGAGAGCGCTAGCAACTGTGTTGGGAGGCCGGTGTTCGATAGCCGCTCCGGCTGTCGCACTCATCGTGGTAGAGGTGCGCAGCGTGCGATGGGAAACACTGTGTAAAGAGAAGAAGAGAGAGTTTGTTTAACCAATTGGTTTAATTGATTAAACAGTTTCTATTAGCGAAAAAAATTTGATTTAATTAAATCAAACAGAAATTAAAAAAAAACGATGAGATTTGAATCTCACATGCGAAATAAAAAAAACCAACAAATGGCAGAAAAAAGAGTTTTTTATGCATGTTGATATTCAAAAAATGAATATTTTTTTTGGGTTCACTTGAACCAGACTGGTTTACTTGAGCTAGACTGGGTTCAAACTCAAATAGGCTTGGTAATTTGAATCAGATCAGAATGGTCCAATCAAATCTAGTTGGACAATTAATTGAGCTTGGACCAGATTTAATCAAATGATCAATTTTATTCTAATGGGTCAAATTTGATTAAATGGATTAGATTTATTATAATAGGTCAACTTAATCCAATGGACATATATTTAATCAAGTGAATCTGAATTTCAATAAGTCTAATTGACTTAAATGAACTTAATTTTAAACAAGAATAACATAGATAATACATCAATGTCTAATTAGATTAGTTCTAACGAGGATAATGGACTAAGTTCAGGATTCGATTTTCCAATCTACCGATCCAGAGTGTTAGTCCATTGGAACTCCTCAGATAAAGAAAATTAGTATTTTTTATTTACTTTGGATTTTGTATATTTTTCTATGCATATGTGTGAATTGAAATGAGCCGATTTTATTACTGATTTGTCGATTTTATACTGGCATTATTATTTTTCAATTCTAGATGTCATGGATAATATACAGATGCCTCGTCCCGATGCGCGACGGAATGAGCTACAGGAACAGATTGAGGAGATAGAGTTTGACTCAGTTCATGAAATTCAAGAACATATTGGATCGCTTGATCAGTTGTTTTGGAAACTCAAACAGGAAGAGTTTTCGATCCTAGATAATTATAGGATCTCAGCATTAGTTTAATCCGTGTCGGAATATCCCAAGGTGGTAGCACACCATTTATGAGGGCTTTTGAAGGGCGTATCTCATATGAAGATTTGTGTGTGGAGCTACTTCACCATGTGGATGAAGAAGACCCTGAAAATGTTGAGGAGGATCCAGAAAAGGATCTAAATATGAACTAAATGGAGAATTCTAAAGCTGTTTTACCTGAGATTGTCCCAAACGAGTTCAGGTTGAAAGAGATAATGTTGGTCACCTAATATCTGTCCTAGTGGGAGTGGTGTTAGCTTAACTATTTTATTAGAGTTTTGTTGTAGTTACTGTCGTTATTTACAAACAATAATAAGCTCGTTTAGCTTATATGAGTCATGTTATAGTTTATATTGTTATGTATGAACAAAGTTATTTTATAAAAAGTTATGTTATGTGTTAACAAACTTGAAAATAATTTGTTCATTTTATGATTAATTCATTTGTTAGGATGTGTGTAATAGTATTTATCTATTTATCAATGTTGATTTTATTGGTCATATGAATGATGAGTGGAAACGTAGTTACTACTTGATTTTGTACATCAACTCAAATTAACATTGAGTCAATTATAAATTGTATGCATATGAATTACACTGAATACTAAATAATGTGTTTATTTATATTAGATCATGACAACTAAAAACATCATAGCTGAACTCAATAAGCAAGAGAAACTTAATGGGGATAATTATAAAATCTAGAATCTCAAGATACAATATGTTTCTTGAGAAATAAGAAGTTCTAGAGACTGTTCATCGGTTTATGGAAGAACTTGTAGATGGTTCTACGACACAATATAAACGTGATGTTGATGTCTATAAGGCATGGAAGAAAAAGGACTCTACAGGTAAGAGTATATTGATTAATTCAATTATAGATGACCTGGTCTATGAGTATTATGAGTCATTTCCATCCGGTCATGTTGTTTAGGTAGCTCTTAGAGAGAAGTACAATGGAGTTAGTTTATGTAAGCTTCATCAGTTGATAATAAAGTTTAACAGCTACAAAAAACATCTAAATGGTACCATAGCCCAACATCTGAGGGAAATGACTAATATGATTTGAGAGCTAAAGATTGTTGGTCATGAGTTGACTGATGAACAATAGGTTCAAGCAGTTATTTTTTCCCTTCCTGATTCTTCAGAATTGATAAAATAGAATTTGACTCAAAAGTATTAAGACTTTCGCTGATGTCTCACACCATGTTAAATTGGAGGCGAAGTAAATAGAATCTGCAAGGATATCTGGTCAAGCTTTTATAGCTGAAAGTTCTTGATTCAAGAATAAAAAAGATGGTTTAAGAAAGGAAAAGGAAAGGGAAAAGAAGCTGATGTTGCTACTAGGCAAGACTCAATCAAGAAGAAAGGAAAGACGTTTGGAAAGAAACCTAAAAACAAGCTAACTTGTTATAACTGTGGCAAGAAGGTTCACTTTGCTTAGGATTGTACTAAGCCGAAAAAGGTAGATCCATGTTTAACTTTTTTTCATGAGCATTATGTTGCTAGTTCAGTGTTGTTAGCTAATTTTTATCCTTTATGGATTATAAATTAAGGAGCAAACAATCATGTAGCTCGTGATCGAGCTACATATGTGGAGTATCGTCGGGGTACCAACTGGCAACAAATGGATATATGCGGAAAATAATGTAACGATTGAAGTCAAAGGAGTTAGCACTTACAAACTCAACCTACGTGACGAACATACCTTGTTTCTACATGATGTCCTATATGCTCCTGAGATTCCGGCGAAATCTGATTTTTGTTATTAGTCTTCTTGATTTGGGTTATTGTATAAATTTTTTCAGTCAATGTGTAGAATTTCGTATTAATTATGTGTTAATTTGATGTGGTTATATAACAAATGATTTCATGGTTCTTGATGTAAAATAGGATATTAATTATGGTATTAATTATTATTTTTCAAGTATTGCTCTTACTAGTGATGTTGATATTAATGATAAAGTTTGACATACTAGACTAGGACATATTGGATAAGAACGAAAGAATAGATTAGTTAAAGAGGGTCTATTAGGCACGCATGGTAGATTAACTTGTATATATGTGAACATTGTCTTGCTAGAAAAGTAACTAGAAAACCATTTGGTAATGCTATTAGGGCCGAATCACCATTTCAATTAATTTATTTAGATATTTATGGTCTAATGAATATGAACGCTAGACATAGAGGTTCCTATTTCATTACATTTATTAATGACTTCATATGTTTCAGTCATGTATATTTGATTTCTCATAAATTTGAAATATTAAATTACTTCAAACATTATTTGAACGAAATTGAGAATTAATTGGAATGTAAGGTTAAAACCTTACGCACTAACTGTAAGGGTGAATATTTGTCTAATCAGTTCAAGACAATGTGTAATGATAAAAGGATTATTAGACAACTAACTATCCCTAGAACTCCACAATAAAATAGGGTTACTGAAATAAGAAATTGAACTCTTCTAGATATGGTTAGGTCTATGATGACTAAAGCCAATTTGCCAATTTCCTATTGGGGAGATGTATTATTAGCTGCAACTTATATACTTAACCGAGTACCTTCTAAATCTGTTTCATCTACTTTATATGAACGTTGGATAGACAAAAGACCAAATTTAAGTAATTTGAGACCTAGAGGTCATCTGCTTATGTTTATGATAAGACTCACAAATATAAAATTAAGACCCAAAGATAAGAAGTGTATCTTTATAAGGTATTCTGATACTTCTAAGAGTTATGTCTTCATTGGTGAGCAACAAGATGAAACCATCTCTGAAATAGAGTCAAGAGATACTACTTTTCTTGAAATTGAGTTCCCAACAAAGGTGAAGTTGATAAGACAATTCCTTTATTTACAATAGAGGAAGAGGATAATGTTCCTTTATGAACAAATCAGGTATCACAAGAGATGCACGAATCTAGTCAATCTAGTGGGAGTGATTTATCAATTAATAAGATGATTTCTCAACAGCTCGACCTACGAAGAAGTAGTCGTAATATTATTTCTCAGACAAGGTTTGACATTGAATGAGGCATTAATGATTTTCCAGTTGACAATGATGAACCTTGAACGGTTGAGGAAGCATTGAGATGCTCTGTTAGAGAAAAATGAAAAATTACAATGGATGAAGAAATAAAGTCTATGAGAAAGAATCAAGTTTGAGATTTAGTCGATCTTCCTCCAGGCCGAAGGGATATTGGAAATAAGTAAATTCTCAAAATAAAAAGGAAAGAAGATAGATTGATTAATCGATACAAAGCTCGACTGGTTACAAAAGGATATACCCAAATAGAGGGTATTGATTTTAAAGAGATATTTTTCCCTGTTGTGAAATTTGTGTCAATACATGTCATCTTAGCTATAGTGACACATTATGACCTAAAATTACATCAAATGGATGTAAAAATGATTTTCCTTAATGGTAATATTGATGAGAAAATCTATAAGGCGCAGCCAAAAGGTTATATTACTAAAGGCCAAGAGAATAAAGTATGTAAACTTAAAAAATCTATATATAGGCTAAAGTAAGCGTAAGACAATGGAGCATAAGATTTAATGAAGTCATTTTATCTTATGGTTATCATTGTGTTTACCTAAGAAATAAGAAAGGAAAGTTGGCCATCTTATTATTATATGTTGGTAATATGTAATAGCTAGAAATGACATGAAGTTTATGATAAAAGTCAAATCATGACTTTTATTACAATTTGACATAATAGATATGGGAGAAGCTAAGTACATCTTAGGAGTAAAGATTATTAGAGATCGATTGAAAAGACTGTTGGATTTGTCTCAAGAGACTTATATCACTAAAATGCTACAACACTTTAATATGTCAAACTACAATATTGAATAGACACCTGTAGCGAGAAGTACTGTTATGAGCAAAAGTATGTATCCCAAGACTCATGAAGAGATAGCCGAAATGAAGAAAAAATCATATGCTAGTGTCATTGGTAGTTTGATGTATACTATGTTGTGTACTTATCCTAATATAAGCTATGTTGTTGGCTTAATTATCCATTTTCAGTCTAACCCAGGATCGAGACATTGGAAAGTGACAAAGAGAATATTCAAATATCTTAAATGGACAACAAATTATTGTCTTTGTTTCCAAGAATCTAAGATGAGCGTGAAGGGCTACACAGATATAGATTGGGCAGGAGACCTTGATGATAGAAAATCCACATCTAACTATAATTTCTTACTGAATGGTGGCGCCATCTCATGGAACAACAAGAAACATGCTCGTGTAGCGTTGTCGACAATGAAAGCTGAGTATGTGTCATGTGCAGTGGTTGTGCAAGAAGCAGTCTGGTTGAGAAGGTTTCTGAAGTATCTGAAAATTATTGATAACGTGGGAGTCTTGTTATAGTGTACTGTGATAGTCAAACTGCTATAGCTTTTTCCAAGGATCCCAACTATCACAACAAATGCAAATATGTAGAAATTAAGTATAATTTTGTAAGGGATATTGTTGACAAGAAAAAAATAATTCTTGAATATGTTCCTACACGTGGTGTGTTTATAAACCACTAAGTCATTGACTAAAGAGTTATTTCAAGGATATGTGAAGTCTTTGGAACTTTGTAAAATGTAATATTTTGTAAAGACAATTGGAAATATGAAATATCATGATCTGTTCAATGTAAATGTCTTTGTTACATTTGGATAAAGTCTCGGTGAGCATGTTGACAGTTTGAGTTTGACTCACTCACATGGACAATCATCTCTATTTTTAAGTAAAAATAGAGGTAAAACCATTACTTATGGGACGACTTATGTAACTATGAACAGAGACATACCTATAAGTTAAGGTCGTCTTGATAATTGTGTCAAGATGAAATCATTTATATGTTAATAATAATCGAAGTAAATGAACCCACCATTTACTGAACCTGCTGAAGGCCGGATTTAAATTCATATGTTAATTCAGGATTATGCATTAGGTATGTCTAAATTAAAATCTGCATGATGTTAAATTTGAGAAAAACATGCATTCTTTTTAGTAAAGAGTATAATATCATAGCATGTGATTCATACTGCATGTGTTATTGTGACAATAAGGGTAGTAGAAAAATGGATCACTGCTTCTCTACTATGTGAGACCTTTGAGATTATAAGTTAATCTCAGTTTTACTTTAAGTGACTATTTAGCTATTTACTTGAAGTTCTAATCAGTGACTGCTACTTTAGTATGTAACCTATTGACTATAGATGATTCGGTCTATGAATCATAACTAGGAAAACGACTGATTAGATGAATAGATTCTAGCTACAAAGGAAGATTAAGATAGATTTACATTTTTGACATTTATTCATTGGTCGACCAATTACATTTTTGGTTGAGTACATAAATTATGATTGTGAATAATTATATTAATTAGAGATATGGAACATGCTCTTAATATAATTATTGTTATGAGGGATTAGAGATATTCATACTTGATGCAAATGATTTAATCTAGCATAAAGACAAGATATGGGTACCTCTGATTTATTTGGAAGAGTAGCTAAGTAAAGTGTAATAACTTTATTAGCATTGATCGCTCAAAGAGCGACTATGTAAAGTGGAACAATCTTCTTTGCATTAATCGCTCGGTATGCTTGTTGTCGCACTAACCATTTTTCCTAATGTATGAAATGGATGTTCTTGTATAATCTTTGTGACTTGATTCTTCTATAGTCTTTGTGACTTAATGACTTTTGTGGATTGACTTGGACGAGTGGGAAATGTTAGACGTGTGCTTGGGCGTGTGCAGTTACTGCACACGTTGCTAAGTGAGTGACACACATAACCGAGAGAGTGGGCAAGTGATATCCATTATTCTCCCTATAAAGCGTCTAAGCAAATCAAAGGGAGAGGTTTGTTATTCACAGAGAGGAGGGATTTGATTTTAGAATTACTGAGAAGCATTTGTTACTGTAGCCTTCTCGCTAACAGCAAGAGGCGGCTTTCTCCATCCGATATTTCTCTGCTCAATTCTCCAAGATGTTCTCCAGAGCAAGGTGGATTTAATGTTTCCTATAATATTTCCGTTCTATTTTCAACAAGGTCTTCTAGTAATAGATCAGGGATTTAGAGTTCAAGACTCAACTGTGTTGTATCATTGAGAATTTTTCTTCTTAATGGATAATGAACCTTAGAATGCTGGCTGTTATGATATACCTCCATTACACTTCCCCAATTTACCTTGATTGTGGTGAAAAATTTTCGTAGGACCAAATCGATCGTCCCAAATTCGACATTACCTGACCGGGTTAATTATAGTTTAAACCTTTATCGGGAGAGCATGTGTAGAAATTATAATTACATCTTGAAGTTTGTACTAACACACTTTATCAGCCACAAAGTCAGTGAGTCCAAACTCTTGGGGAACACATTCATACCAGCTAATGGATTTTATTAGATCTTACTTCTTGGAGAAAGCAAGATCAAGGTAGACAGAGATCGACAACAGATAGAATCGAGCCAAATTTACAAACCCATATTGGTTAAGGACTTAGATTTCTCTTACAAGCAGAATATAATGCAAATATTTGCCAAGTTTCTAGATCTCTTGGTGCTTCCCTCATTCTATGGACATGTAACAGAGGAAAGAGACCACATATAAGCTGGCTGAATCTTGTTCGACGAAATGAAGGCAGAAATTTAGTGACAACTTAATAGTTGCCATACCACATGTAACCATTTCGGTATCGCATACCAAATTGCTCATAGATTGGATCCCCATAATTCACAGCCTTGATCTCCACCGACCGGCATTTGCTATCCAATTCTTGAACTGCTCCAAAAACAATCTCATTAGTTGTTTCACAACTCTGCTCATAGTAAGTCTGAGGCCTGGATGAGTACTGCTGGTGCTGCTGAAGTTGTTGCTGCTTATGCACTTGCTGTACCTGCTGCCGTGGCTCTGTGTTCCACCCGTTAGTACGAGTTCGAGGGTGCCCGATGTGGTGGATCTTTTCTGGTTCTTTCGACATGAATGCATATGTCTTTCGTGGAGTTGGAGCTCTTGCCTCCACTGGTGGTGGTATCTCATCATCTGGAATGACAAAACTCTCAGGCATTGACCAAGTGTTTACCCTCTGGTGCTGCTGCAGAAACTGTGTGGGTTTGGGTTTCTTTCGGAAGATTGGGAACATTGAAACAAAGATTTCAACCGAGGACAACCATGTTCGAGATATTAACTTCAACGAGGAGGTGAAGAGGCCTTCGTCATGTGCATTTTCCGCATCTTCTCCAGTGGGTATGAGTGGCGGTCTTACGGATGCCATTTGTCTCTGGTAAGGAGGTACGATCGTCTTGAGGGGTGTTTGGTGTTCATGTATAAAATTTGTTCGATGTTCCTGCACAAGATCCTATTTACATTCAGTAAAGTTAATCATATTAAGCTATGATGCAAATTTGTTCTAAGTTCTTATCATTTACTAAATGAATAAATCAGCTGAAAGGATCATAAAACCCATTTCAACAGGGAGGGTGGTTCAGGGAAGAAATTTGTCAGTCCATGATCAATCATCTAAATGTGTTTCAGCATCGAAAATCACCAAAGGAGACTACTCGAATGGCTGAGAAGTTATGGATCGAGCCATGAAGTTATCGATACTCCAGACTAATACAACCATGACAGAAGGAAAACTATATGGAGAATATTTGCATGAATGCGGTAGAAGTAAATGGATTGTTGAAGTATCAAGTACAAATTACTCACCTCTTTTGATGAGATCATCAGTCCCACACGACGTTGAAGTAATGCTAGCATGTAGCCAAAGAAACCGGCAGCAAGCAACACAGCGATACCTATATAATTGCAGTAAAAACAATGAGCTTACATGAGTTGTCAGAAAGTAACTGTTTGTTCATGTAGTTTCTTTAAGCTTTATAATGTTCAGTACAACAGAAACTATAAGAACATCCATCGAATTCTAGCTAGTAGGTCGTCACAATGTACCAAGAGGAAACCCAGTTTCGTATTGGTATGCACAGTCGTCGACATTAAGCTGGATTTCCCTGATTGCTTGGTGTCCCCTGTCTACCACCAGAAGTGAGCAACTACTTGCAAGGTAAACGACTTCAAAATCAGTAGAAAACTTTGCATCTTCACTTGCCCCGTCTGAATGTGCTCCTCTACTCCACTTTCCTCCAGCAATTGTCGTGACCCCTGTAGAAGTTCAAAAATTCATCATAGTCATGGAAGCTCCACGTAACATACCGCCAACAAGAATCCAAAATTGCGGTTGTTTCTGTGCATAGATCAAGGTGAAATATCACTCCTATTCTAAATAAATGAATCTTTAACTTAAGCTAGATAAAGTTGTTGCTATGTGGCCTAGTAGTCACAGGTTCGAGTCGCAGAAACAACATTTTGTAATGCAGAATAAGGCTGCATTTTGTATACAATAGACCCTTTCCTGAGACCCCACATTGGCAGCAGTTTTGTGCACCAAGCTGCCTTTTTTTTTTTTAACTTAAGCTAGATAGATTTGAGAACTCTTAATGGATGCATTATACTATTATCCATAATGCATCAAAACAATTTCTTGTTTAGCCAACAATCCATCGCTCTTTATCAAGCACATGTATAACCTAGAACTTACATGTATCAGAGATGAACTCTACATCTCTCCCTCAATGAGAAAGTTATTTCTCATTAATAGAAAATTTCTCTTTAGGTTTTCATTCTTTTCCTTGGTTCATTGAGCTGTGAAGATATTAAGTAGAACTTATATGTACCAAGCTGTTTCATATTTGTTTGTCTTTTCACTTACCAGTGTCACTAATTTTCCTGATTGCCATGTTCATCGTATCTGCAACGTATATATTTCCTCTTTCATCAACCGTAATGCCCTTTGGATGGTTCAGCCTTGCTTCCCGAGGCCTTCCGTCAACGTAACCAACATACCCTTCTGGAGAACCAGCGACAAGCTTAGGTCTGCTATCTGCATTTGAAAACAATGTTTGAATATTTTTGAAAAAAATAATAGATGAGATTGATAAAGATAATCTTCATATACACAAGCAAACCAAATCAACATGAGGATATTTTTCTTTTACACAAATAGAACAATATCCCAAGAGTTAACTACGATCATCTGTGTATCGAGAACATTAAATGACAATGACATGTAAACGGTTAAAGTATTGCATAAAACCAGCTTATTCTATGCAAAACTACTAAGATAACCACAAGTTAGAAGGGTAAAATTCAATTCATTTACCAATAGAGATTAAGAAGTAAAGTGAACTTCTATCATTAGCAAACTGTGTTTGTCTCACCTATTTAAGATCACCACATGAATCTTATCCCTTCATCGAACTCAATGAAAATTATATTAGTAGAAATATTCGCCTTTCAACATGTACTTACCATCCAACTTTTTTTCAATACAATTAGTTAGTTTATCTAGTACATCTGTAAAAAAATAAAACTTAAAACTAATCCTTCACGTAAAGTGAACTGAATGTCTACTTGAAGCATTAAGAAATCCTTACGGGCCTCAATTTTCTAGAGTAAATAGCTAGAAAAACATAAACATGCTCTTTAGTTCTTGGCTATTGAAAAGAAAAAGGAAAAGTACATATTAATCGAATATATTAAGAGGAGTCTGTTGCACGAAGCTCATGCCAATATGGGGTCTCAAGAAAGGTCAGACCACATTGAGTCAATTGTATTCAGTCTTACCTTGCATTTTTGCAAAAGGTTGTTTTTGCGACTTATATGGCAACAACTTTACTGTTGCCTCCCCTTCATATTAAACAAATCTATTGCTAAAATAAAACTGTGGCCTCTATAAATGCGGTATGTCTGCTTTGTTCAATCAATATCTCAAGATATATGCATGCAAATGATGGAGTATAGTTTCAAAAAGCCTATTTCGATTATGGCACATAACATTGTGAAGACAAAATGCTCACATCTAGACAAGGGCAGAGAGATCCGATACACATTGCTGTTGACGGAATCAAGAAGCAGCAACTCTCCACTCTGTGTCACCTCTACTGAGTACGGTTCAATCCCCAGCTTACTTCCGTCAAACACCGTATCCACGGTGTAACCGCTCTCGAACTTCATCGAAGGTCGGTGGCTAGGGATTGCTGCAATCAGGTACACAAATCAAGTTATAAATGTACAAAAGGAAACAAAAAAACAGCGATCTTGAACACGTTTCACCTGTCTTTGTGGTAGATTTCAGTGACCATAACCTCTTCAAGATAGAAGAGGCCGCATTGGACACAGCCGCAGTGACAATTTCTAACAAAACAACCAGAATTTAGCTGCATTATAGAAGATAACCAAAATAAAGAACAAAAAAAGTAGAAGAGAACTCACTTGAAGGTGTAGCAGCTGAAACAGAGCTGCTACCACTCAGTAATACCAGTAGGAGCGTGAGCACTGCTAAAGCTCTCATCTTGCTCCACAAGAAGCCACAGATTCTCAAAGAGGAGGAGAAACCAGAAAGTTAGAACCCTAAAGGGGAGGAACCCATGTGAAGGCAGTTCTTGATTGGCACCCCTTACGAGCTGAGGAGAAGCAAGGAGGAGCACATCAACGCCTTTACTTTTTTGCTTCCTTCTCTTCACTCTTGTGAGGCAAAAAAGCAAAGAGCAGAGAAGAAAGAGACAAGTGAGGAGGGAGGAGTGGGGGCTGAGGCCTGAGTGAGTGAGTGAGTGAAGAAAATGGTGTATGAAAAGAGTGATAAGCACAACAAAAAATAAAAATAAAATAAAACAAGTCTGTCACTTGGCTCAGCAGCTGTCCAGCATGTAGCAAGGCCTTTAAGCCACAACCAAATTGCCAAGCTCAGAATCTTTGATCGCCATTGTCAGCAGCAAGAAACAAATTGTCTGTGTTCACTCCACTAAACAACTAGTCGAAAAGATCAACACTACCAATTCCCCTTAAAAACCAAGAGAACAACCTGTTTTTAGATTGACTGAAAAAGCTTAAATCAATGGCTCACTAAATAGTTTACAAGTTTCAAGGTGGTGGTGTGTGATGTCGTGGGGCTCACTTTTTACTTTCTTTTTCCATGGCCTCTGCTGCGGATATATTCCTTTCTCCACCTCCCTTTGCCACTTTATCACCTTTCTATAATGGCATGTGATTCCTGTTCTTACGAGGGGAATGCTTAAGGAGAGGATCTTACAGTTCGCTGTCAACTTTGCATTTTCCAAATGCCTCGAACTTTTTTTTCTTTTTTACCTCTTTATGCCGCAAGCTATACTGAACAGTGTGTTATCCTGGGTGACGATGTGGATAGACCTTGCCTTGATGATCAGAGTGTTGGAAGATTTTTTAATGTCTATTCTGAGGAGGAAGGCCAAGAACAGTCCAGAAGGCAAGTTTCTCGTGAATGCCTCTGCGGAGTGGAGTTATTGCATGACTGCATGAAGAAGTTACTGCATTTGGCACTATGCTTGGGGTATTGAGACACTTTGTGTTCATGAGCAGGAATTTTGTTTGGAACCATGTAGGACCATGGTCCAACTTCTCCTTGGAGTCCCAAGGATAATTTTTCAACAGAAAAGAGAGAAATTGTTGATAATGATGACTGAAGTTCGATAGTTGGGTGAAAGATAACTTGATAATGAAGCTTATCATGATGAGGAGGGCAATGGCTACAAAACCTGGGAAGCAACCTGCAAGAGTGTTTGCTAAAAGCAGTACAACTATTCATAAATATGCTCGTTGTGATTGAATTGAGGGTCCAAGAGATTCAGAGGAGCAGTTTTGTGTTTGCTTAGTACCTTTTGAATCTCTGATTGTGCCAGCTCTATCTAGAGATTAGCTGAAAAGAGATGCTTTGACCAACAGATAGCAGTGTGGCAATGATCAGATTATGGAGGACTCCATGTAGGCATTGATGATGGAACTTCTATTGGCTAAAAATTTAGCAAGAATTACAAGGTTTGAATCATCATTGGGATGATCACACACTTTAGAGTTCAACTTGTGTGGCCATATTTAGATTGAAGACTTTAATGAACCCACTTCTATACTGTTGCTCCAACAAGAACATTTGCTTGCACTTACATTTAGAAGATGATAGGAAAGGTTTAAGCAAGATGAGTTAGCATATGATGCAGCAAGGGATCCGAATTGAGTTTTTTTTAAGTAGTTATCCGTTAATTAAGTTGAGTTTATTTTTTTCTTAATTATATTTAATGTTATCTTAAATCTTAGGGAACCAAATCTTGCTACTCAATTTATCCTAAATATTAGGGAATAAGTTTTGTTAGTTAATTTATCTTAAATCTTAGGAAATAAGTCTAGTTCGTTGTTTTTTTTTTCATTTAGATTTTTTTGAGGGTTTTGAGAGCTATGTAAACTTATGTGTTGGAACCCTGTGGTAGTTTTGATGTGATCAACTAAGTTAAGTTAGGTCCTGTTATATTTGATCATTGTGTCTAAGTGTGCATGAGATTAGAAACACAAGAAGTTGAGTGAAAGACAAAGCTAGCGAGAAGAATGACACTGGAAGGGAGCTGACAGGCTCGATGCATTTGAGAGATGAGGTGTTGTGGAAAAGTACACCGGTGGATGAGAAGGACGTGCGTGACGTTCCGAGGGACGAGAAGCCGGAGCGAAAGCCTGCTCAAGGAGAAGGCTAGAAAATAGGTTCGGGTGAAACCTATCCCAGATGACCGCGATCACCCAGGCGTCCGGAGCAGCAGAAGAGAAAAAAGAAGGCTGGAAATACTGCCGGAGGCACCTTCAAATGGAGTTGAAGGCGCCTCCGCGCACCTTCACTATGGAAGGCGCCTTTCATGGCTGGAAGGCGCCTTCAATGAACAATACGAAGGCACCTTCCAGCCCTATAGAAGGTGCCTTCGACTAGGCAAATTCTGCTGTTGCAAGAGGATAAGGTTTATCCGTACTTACCTTGCTGGAGGCGCCTTCCAGCATCGGATAAAGTTTTCCAAGGGCTATGAAAAGACCCCTGGACTTAGGAGATTAATATCAACTCTTGTAATCATTTCCTAGCAACTGTTTGAGCCTTTCAACGAGTGTAAAAGGCTTCTCCACTTTCAATGAAGGAAATTTTTATTACACTTTCACTTGCCTTGGATTAACAACTATCTAGGTTGTAACCAAGTAAACCTTGTGCCTCTTCTTTCTAGTTGTTATTTTAATTTATCATTATTGTTGCTTTTAATTAGAGTTGAAAAAATGAGAAAGGTATTATTTTATTTTTCAGGCAATTCACTCCCTCAAGTTGGCCTCCAAGGGTTCCAACACTATGCTTATATGATGTTTAAGACAAGTTATTTTGATATTAAGTTTGGTTTTACTTTGAATAAAGTTTATTTTCATTTAAACCTAGAGGCGGCTACTCTTTGTTTATGAATTATCTTTATATGTCTTTCTCTGCAAATCTCTAATTTAAATGTCGCACCCAGAGTTTTCTTGCCTATGTCAATTGGTATCAAAGCTCATTAAGATGCAATAGAGGGTCGTGGTAGACGTGGTCATGGTCGTGAAAGGCAGGTTCCGGTTGAGGAAGCCTCACACTGTAGTCGTAGCACCCAAGACGAGATTCAATATCTACAAAGACAAGTCACAAAGTTATCTCGTCATCTAGAGACACAAGATCGTAAAGATTGTAAGTTCCTTTATTTCCTTTTGAAAAAATCCCTAATTTCCAATCAAGAAGAGATGTCCAAGCGCAAATTTAGTTTCAAGAAAAATGGGATCAACTGCCCCTACAACTTCGAGAGAACCTCGATTTTGCAGCACCTTTACGCCCCCCCCCCTTCCTCTCACGACAGTGGAGACAACCATGAGGATACATACCTCGACAACATCGAGTATGACCAACCCTACTCTCTTGTCCAATCGTAAGAGGCAGCAGAGACAATGACAAGATCAAATTATTAGGTGATCCAATTATGACGATGATGAAGTGGATGAGGTTGTCAATGAAGTTGGTGGCAGCATATTATAAGTTTTGAGCACTGATAATTTCCCTGCTGAAAGGGCTGAAAAGTTGAATAGAAAGAACCTTCATCCGTAGGTTCTGTTCAAGACAAGGAGAATGAAGTTAAAATAGTGTATGCAAATTTATGGAAAGATGGTATCTTTGGAAGCTCACACACTGTGGTGACTTCTGCTTATAATTTGATCTCCCCAAAGGGAGAGTCTTCCTCCTCTTTTGAAAGAGGAAGACCCCCCTTAAATAGAGCAGGGCATGGGTACCACACGGCTCATGCCACGATCTCAAACGTTTTGCTCTCGGCCAAGGTCACACGACCGTGTACTGATTTGTCTCCGGATGGCTTACACGACCGTGTGGCTCACACGGCCTAGCCAATCTTGGCCTCTAGAAATCTTACACGGTCGTGTGGCACACACGTCCTGGACTTTCCTTCTCTTTGGAAATGTTGCATGACCATGTGGAAGTGTTGCTTGGGCCGTGTAGATCTACACTGCCATGTTCTGGTCACGTTGCAGGGGTGACACGGCCGTGTGGATCCACACGGCCATGTCATGCTCCTCCTCTGGTGAAGCTACACGGGTTGTCTGCACCACACGACCAAAGTCATTTTCCTCCTTGCTTATTTGGCATGGCCGTGTGGCTCACATGGCCAGTGCTGTTTTCCTTCGCATATTGCCCGGATCGACCACGAACAACATTTCCTCTCCAAATTTGACTCCTGTAAATAGAAAATACACAAGAGCAGATCTCCGAATAAAGAAGAGTAATTATGCTAAAAGTAAGACAAAGAGTATGAAAGTGCATAGACAAAGCATGTGTAAAATATGTGAATGTATGTTAAAACATGCTAAGTAAGTGTATATAATCTACGTACATCAGCAGTCCTTTTTCAGCTAATTCTAACGGGATATTAATACTTAACTTGACTAACTAAATGAATACTGCTATCTTCTGGTAGTCAGAGAGTAGCTAAAGGTTAGACATTTAAGGACTAATTTTAGATGAGAACTTTTAAACTAAATTTTTCATTAAATTAAGTTTTTTTTGTCAAATTCTTCTTAATTAAATTCTTACATAGTCAATATTATAAATAAATTCTTAACTAAAATTAAATTTTTAATAACTTAATTACTAAACAATTAAACTAATTACTTATTAAAAAATTAATTAAACTATACCATAAATTAATTCTCAACTTAAATTAATCTTTTATTAAACCAATTAACTTAATCTTTACCTTAAATTAATTCTTAACTTACGATTAACTTATTTTTTTAAGTTAATCTCTTAAATAAAATTAATTTCTTAAATTGAAATTTAACTTTTAACTTAAACTAACTTTCTCTTGAAACAATTTATGTAACTTAAATTAATTTTTTAATAAAATCAATTTTTAACTTAATTAATTCTTAACCTAATCTAATTACTTCTTAACTTACATTTTTTTACTTAAATAAATTCTTAAACAAATTAATTAATTTTTAACTTAAATATATCTTTCAACTTAATTAAAATGGTTAATTAAAATCCTCTCTAATTAATTATCTCAACTTAAATTCTTTTAACCCTAATTAATTTTTAAAACAACTTAATTATCCTTTAACTTAAACTTAATTAATTTTCTAACTTAAATTAACTTAATTTTTAACTTGATTTATTTTTAACTTAATTAATTTAATTAACTAATTTCTTAACTTAAAATAATTCTATACAACTCAATTAACCTTCAATTAAAATAAATAGATAAATAAATTAAACAAAAAAAACCAGGAGCCCTTCATCACCAAGGCAAAAACTAAGGGTGGGCGCCCCTGGTTTCGAACTCCGGGCCCCCGGACAAAGGTCCGGGAGTCCCGCTCCGCCGACCTACTCCGGGTGCCCGAACTACTCTATAAAAGGGGTAGTAGGGGCACCCCCTCTTTTTGCACCATCTCATCTTCTCTTTTGCAAAGGCCCCTCACGGGCTTTACCACAAAAGCGAAAAAAGGAGGAGAAAAAAAAAATGCTTTTCAATTCTTACACCATCGTTGTGGATCAACCGAGGTCATCAGTTTTGTTATAACCATTCATGATACCTCAGTAATTTTTTCCTAAACATTATTTTGTTTGTTTTATTTGGTTTAGCATTTTATTTTTAGATATTTTTGTTAATTAGGAAACGAACACATTTGGTGCTGGCCCCTCGACTGTTAGTATAGACCCTAGGTTTTCTACTGATGAACTTAGGATTAGATTTTCCTCCACTATATATGTTCCTCCGCTTTCTAGACATTTAGATAGATATTTCTTCATGCGATCATGTATTACATCTATAGAGGTCATTGACTATTACAACTTACAACATTTAGTTAATTGCTCTAGTTCAGTTAACATAGGTATGTGTGCTAAAATGTAAACAACTTAGTTCGAGTTGATGATCTTACCCACACCACTAGGGTCATCGGTACAGATGTTACGTTATTCCCTAGTATCATCCGAGACTTTTTGGGATTACGACCATCCACATTCCCCTTCCAGTTCTACCCTCCTTGGGATCCACCATTTAGTGATCTCTACTCGCATATTATGCTCGATACAATCTATTCATATTTTTTTTGGGGTCAGCATGTACCGAATGTGACCTTGTTTTAATCAGTCACCCTTAGAGTCCAGGACTATGCCCTTTATAGGATCTTAGTCACATACATTTTGCCTTTGACTGCTCGCGATGTAACGATGATGCGTCCTTTTCATTCATTTCTCCTTTATGCATTATGTCATAGGTTAGATATAAATATTAGTTTGCACATATTTTATACCATCCTCTATTCAGCTGGTATTACCATTAGCCAGCTGGTTCACATGCCCTATTGCCACATTTTGACGGCCTACATAACCTCATTGGCCATTGATGTCACCACGAGTGATGTCAGAGCCCTAAATGAGTTTCATATGGTAGGTACTAGAAACTTCTCCTTAGCTGGTGTCAATATAGATGATGAGGGTGTCCTATCCTAGAGGAGAGAGGCCCAACACTAGCTTGACCCAACAACCCAGCCTCCACCTGATCCGACAGCCCAGCCCCAGCATGATCCCGCAATCCAGGATCAGCCTGATCCAGCTCCATGAGAGGAGGCAAAGATAGATGAGTACATCACTGATCTTTTTGGGTTGCCCGCGCCCCCAGTTCCTTGTACATTAGACAACAAAATTATGGCACTTGAGGGATCTATGAGAGTCTTTAACAAGAGGTTTCCAATCTTCGACAGGAGGTCACCAGTCTTTAACAGGGGGTCTCCGACCTTCGATAGGACGTCTATAGACATTGAGAGGAGGGGCAGACTCGTCATACTGAGTTGATGGATTTAATATGATCTTTAGGTTCTGACCCCTCTTCCTCATCCTCTCAGTAGATCAGTTTCTAGTTTATTTGACTGATGTTATTTAGTGTTCCCTTGAGATATATTTTTTATCATATTAGGTTGACTATTCATGCTCACCATGGTTACTAGTTGTTTCAGCTCTTTTATCTCATTATTCTTATGTTTTGCCTACTTTTCTTTTATTTGTTCAATACAAATATCAGGTTTAGAGGGAGGATCAAAAAATTTTCTGAAATTTTATTTGAAAACTGTTCCTTAAATTTTTTTTAAAAAATATTCCTTAGGAATTTTTTTTCTTTTAAAATTTTTTCTTCAAGAATTTTCTTTTAAAATTTATTTAGAATATCTTATTTAGAGAATTTTTACTTTAAATTTTTTTCTTACTTTGAAAATCTTTCTTAAAACTTTTCTGTAAAATTATTTTAAAATTTCTTTTCAAACTTACATTGAAAATCTGTCTTAGAAATTTTTCTTTAAAATTACTTAAGAAAATGTTTTCACTTTTTCAAAATTAATTTTCTTAAATTCTTTGAAAATATTTTTTTAAAAATTTATTTCAAAGTTTCAAATTCTTTATATGTTTGAAAATTCGAAGAGACTAAATTTTTAAAAAAAATTATAAAATTACTTTATGTAGGATCGAAAGAGTGCGATAAAGAGGGGGGGGGGTGAATATCGTTCTTTTAAAAAACTTTTTTTTAATCGTTTAAATCAAAGTTGTCCAGCGAAAAATAAAGAACAGGTTCAGTTACTTGGTTTGGAGCCTAGGTCGAGTCCTACTCCAAGGCCCGCGATCCTTGATCACACCGATGGGCAATCCATTAAGACTCTTCTTTTCGAAAATCTCGGAAAGAAGCAGTGCATACAATATGCAAGAATATAAGATAGTAACAACTTACTATCTTATGTGAGTTTAAGTACAATGCAAGCTTTGTAAAATAAAAGTATACCGACACTAATATGGAAGATGATGCTCGGTCGATGCTTGAACGAGGTAGTTGCTTGCGTGAGTTGTAGAGCAGTAGCACGAGCAGCAGCTAGCACAGTGTAACGCCTGAAAATTCTCAAAACTATTTTAGAAATATTCTATGATTTTTCTGGAATTTTAGGATATTTTTACAGAATTTTTAGAGTAGCGGAAGTAGCAAAAACAAATAGAAAATGAAAATGGCCTAAGCAGGAATTGAACCCGAGACCTATGGTTTATGAATAATTCTAGTAACCAGTTGAACCCAGCAAGGTCATGCTGAAAGGAAAGGGAAACAATTAAATTTATATTCAAGTTGGGCCGAAGTTACCACTTAATATAAATAAGAAATTATTAAGTGAGGGTTTTATTTTAATCGTGATTCTCTTCTCCTCAACCCTCACCGCCGCCCACTCCTCCTTCCCCTCCCTCTCTCGGCGCCCCAAGCCAAGGGTTATAGGAGCACCTCCCGGCAACATCAAGGGCACGAGGACGCTCCCCTCCGCGAGAGGAACGCATAGACGCGAGAAGATCGTTGAAGAGATCTCTCCTCCGTGAAACCTAGCGATTAGAATTGTAAGAAATTACGAACAGGAGGTAAGAAACCCCTCACCTGCGGTATAAGTAGCTATTCGTGTGATTTTTTATGCATTAGTTTAGTCGTATGCAAATTTCAGCACATAAGGTGTGCACTTAGCGTACACCAAGTGCTCGATAGAATGTTTAGTGCACTCAAATGCTAATTAGGCATTTTATTAGCTTGGATAAATGCACTAGAAACATTTACATAGCCTATTTAGTCTTGCTCTAGCTTTTACAGGACCAGATGTCCAATGGGTGGGCTCCCACAGTCGCCTCTAGGTTCAGATAACCTAGTTCTGGGTTTAGACAACCTAGTAGAAGCAAGACAATAGCTATTAGCTTATGTTCAGTATTTTACTTTCTCAGTGGCACTGTACTGGATTAGATATCCATTGGGTTGGACTCCCATAGTCGTCCCTAGGTTCAGCTAACCTAGCAAACCCTACTAGATTCGGAATTTGCAACCCCGGGTTTAGTTAGGGATGTGCGCACAGCAAGTACAGTCGCCGGACCCAAACAACAACATGATTATTATTTTAATCTATTATGTTATTAGCTTTTCAAAGCTCACAAAGATCAGTTATATTAGTTGGGTTTGAATTCAGCTTCACTCTAGCTCAGTTCATGTTTCAGCTCAGTTCTTTCTTATTGATACACATGATAGTTTATGTTTCAGCTCAGTTCATGTTTCAGCTCAGTACAGTCGCCGGACCCAAACAACAACATGATTATTATTTTAATCTATTATGTTATTAGCTTTTCAAAGCTCACAAAGATCAGTTATATTAGTTGGGTTTGAATTCAGCTTCACTCTAGCTCAGTTCATGTTTCAGCTCAGTTCTTTCTTATTGATACACATGATAGTTTATGATTAGCTTTGTATGCCATGCTTTAGTGTTCATGTTCAGTGATTTCAGTATGCCATGTTTAGTCTAAACAGTACATATTTCAAATAGCATGTTTTAAAGGCATATTGCATCGAATGCATGTTTTTGCGAGGTAGATGGTTTCTTACTAAGCGAAAGCTTACAGATACTTTCTTTTCCTTATACTGCAGATAAAGGTAAAGGAAAGATGGACTAGCGGAGGCTGGAGGGCAATGCGATGAAGATGTGTGTGGATGGAACTTGGAATAGAGATCTTAGGGAATTTCAGCAAACTTGTTTAAGCACTAGAACTTTTTAGCATTTGGTTATTTTGCACTTTAGTATGTTTAATTGCCATGAACTAGTAAATTATGCACTCTACCATGCTTAGAACCTTAGTTATGTGATGTTAAAATGTTTCCCAGTCATTTTAGAACTTGTATGTGTGATTGAGGCACGAAACAATGCTGAAATCAGACTCCTGGTACGAAATCAGAAGCCCCAATCGATCGGCTGATCGATTGGAGGCTTCTCAATCGATCAGCCGATCGATTGAGGAGTTCGTACCGCGAACAGTAGGCCTCTGGATAGATCAGCCGATCGATCCAGCAAATTCTGTCGCGAACAGAAGGCTCTGGGATCGATCACCGGATCGATTGGCCAGTCTGGATCGATCGGCTGATCGATCCAGAATATTGCCCGAGCACAGTAGCGTGCTGGATCGATCACTGGATCGATCCAACCTAAGCCCCACATACAGTAGCCACCTGGATCGATCAATGGATCGATCCGGCCATTTCAATCGATCCGTGGATCGATTGGGAGGCCTGATATCAGCAAGAAACTCTTAGTTAGGTTCCTTGACCATTGGGGGATGTAATATATGTCATGAATAGTTTAGATTACACCCCTTAGCACATGTAGAACCAAGAAATGATAATAGTTTAGCAAAATTTTAATTAGTACAGCTTCCGCACTTAGATTTAATGATGGTCGTGGAATAGTTAGCACAGGATTAATGTAACGATCGGCCTCGCAGCCTAGCCAGTAGGAGGCGGGTCGTTACACACAGAGATGAACTTCGAACCAAAACTGATTTCATTTCCGTTGCACAACCTCGGACCTCGAGCTCACTTTTATAAGAGTCGTCGACGTTCGATCGATTGATCCCTATGTTCGGTCGACCGAACCAACTCCCTTCCAGCTTCGCGGAGATCTGATGTTGATTCGATCTTCGGTATTTAATGACATTAAAGTGCTTGGTCGATCGATCCCCTTGTTCAGTCGACCGAACAGAGATCCTTCCCTGTTCAATCGAATTAATGCACCATTAAGTGATATGGTTTGATCGACCGATCCCCTGGTTCGATTGATCGATCAGTCACTCTTCCTTCTTTGTTTCTGCTTGATCTGAACTGTGCTGAGTCATCAGGGTTCGATCGACCGATCAAGCTTAGATCAAAACGTGCTCTGCTTTGGTATGAACTAATCTCTGATCTGAGTCAAGCTAGTTCGGTCGACCGATCCCTACGTTCAGTCGACTGATCAGGTCAAACCTGCAATACAGAGTTAAACAGAGTATTCCTGCAACACAAAGTTTAGCACAGTAATATATATAATGCACGAGTAATTTTAGACAGTAGAACTATCTTGATCTCAACTTACAAACCTTCCCGGTTTCTTCAATTGGATCAATGACCTTAGGTTGTTCCTTTCATGAACACAACCCCAGTGCCAATCCTCCAGTTGCATACCTCAACTTACCTACCAAACATTGATCCTCCAAACCTGTTTGGACTTTGCCTGCTCAATGTCTGATCGTCAGATCCACTGAGACTTTTCCTGCAATACTACATTAGCCAACAACAATAATAGTAACATAAAATACTATGGTAAACCTAAACTTAGATTTACCGAGATTAGCAAACAACAATAATCAACCTTGCTTGGAGTTCACTCCTCCAAGACTTCTCGCTACCTAAGTTTATCTCCCCCTAGGATTTTCACCATCTGGCTTCACTCACCTGAACCTAAGGTTACCACCCCCTAGGGTTTTCTCTACCTGACTTCACTCACCAAGACTTAGTATTCATCTATCTAGAGATCAGGTCCTCCAAACCTATCAAATCCACCTGGCTTTCATGATCTATCGAGATTTCCCTTACCTAGCCTACAACTAGGACTTCCCTTGTCTAACTGCAGTTAGGACTAGTTATTCGGTTGACATCCCACCCTTGCCTAGCCACGACTAGGACTTCCCATTATCAAGCTCCATTAAACATACTTAAACATATTTGTCAAACATTAAAACCTTGGAGGTCGATTGCACCAACACTTTGAAAATGGATGACTTAGAAAGTGTTTTTGAAAAGTGCTTATTTGAAACATGTTTTTTTTATACTTTTTGAAAACTTCCTTGAAAATATTTCAAAACCCTCTTGAAAAACATTTGAATTTCTTTCAACCTTTTGAGAAGGTTGATTTCAAATTGCTTTAAATTTTTTTCTCCCTAAAATGAGCCTGAGTTTTTACCTTTGTAAAGTTTTTATTTAAAAACATTGCTTGCAAAAGTATTTGGTTTCTTAAAACCTTGTTTCAAAATTCCTTGAAATACAGCTTTATTTAGTTATTTATGCCTTATACATTTATTTTTTGAAGTATGCCAAAGGGAGATGATAGTGGGTTAGGTTAGAAAAACCAACTCACTTTAAAAAATTTCATGCTTAACACTTTAGACATTTTATGCTTGATGCTTATTTGCATTTATTTTTCTAACTTTAACCCATGTTGTCATTATATCAAAAAGAGAGAGATTATTGGAGTAGATTACACTAATAATCTGGTTTTGATGTATGACAAATATGTTAAAGTTAGATGTGGTGTTTGTCTAACCTTTTTAGCAAGTGTGTAGGAGTTGGCTGGTCTAAAGGACCTGACACCAGCCTAAAATCTAGCTAGGTCCACGGGACCCGATAGCTAGTATGAAGTCCAAATAGGTTTGCAGTACCTGATATCTAACGGGAAGTCTGGTTGGATCTACAGGACCTGACAATCGACCAAAGTCTAGTTGGGTCTGTAGACCTGATAATTGGTGGGGAGACCTGGTGGGTCAAAAGCAAGCTAAGTCAAGCGATTATAGTTGGTAAGTGGAGGTAAGCAATTGGAGGAGAGATCCAGTGAAGACGTGTTTCTCGTTGAGGGAACTGTAAGCATCAGTCTAGCTTAGGTCTATTTGAAAAACTTAAGTTGAGACCTTAACTAGATTCGGGTCTCGAGGAGACAGGATCTAATTACTACTATTATTTTTTTATGTTGTGCTAACTCTATTTTGTAGGGTAAATATATTTTCTATTGCCTAGACTAACCTTTTTGCAGGCAAGTAGCTGTTGAAGAAAAGGAGAGTCCGGGCACCTGGACTAAGCTCGCACGGGGGAGTGTCGCGGGCACTCGGGTGGTTCGGGCACCTGGAGTCGGTCTAAGCACCCGAAAAAAAAAATTCATCCAAAAACTGATGTGGAGAGCGTCGACTGGCCGAACCATGTGGTCTAGGCATCCGAAGGGGTTTTAGGCGCCCGGAATGAGCTTATATAAAGGCTTTCGACCAGGAGCTTCAAAACAACAACTGCTATGACTTTCACTCTTGCTCGGCACTCCAAAAAAGCTCCTGAGACGCTTTGACGCTCCTCTGACAGCAGACGATTAAGATTTTCTTACTTTCTCTGTTATCAGTAACATTGTTTGTTAATTCTTATACTTAACTTTTATAATTGTTCGAGTTATTTGTGGATTGCCCAACAAAAGTACTAGACGAGTGTGAGATTTGGAGTAAGAGTCATCGAAGGCTCCGAACCAAGTAAAACTTGGCTTTGTTAGCGTTGTCTTTTATTCTTCCGCTGTGTACCTATTTTTAGTCGTGATTTTTTGACGAACGCTATTCACCCCCCACTGGCGTTTTTCCGGTCCTATAAGATCATCATCTAAAACCTTAGAAGTTGTCATGGCTGAGCAAAGGGAGCGAGGTAACCATAGATAGGAGGTGCCTTTTAACTTTTTCTATTGGTAGCAAGTATTACGGTCGAACATGGTGTGATGTTGTGTCAATGGACGTATGCCATGTATTATTGGGATGATCTTGGCAATATGATCGTAGCATCATCCATGAAGGATGAAAGAACACCTACACCCTCAACATTAAAGGGAGGAACATCGTATGGGCTCCTTGATGAGAAGGAACCCCTTCAAATTTGGTAACCAATAATCTTACATTACTTTCTATATCCAGATTTTTGAATGTGATGAAGCACAAAGACATGATTTATGCTTTACTTCCTTACAAAAGCGATGAAATAAACTTAGATTCAGATCCATTAGCTGAGGTGCAACAACTCCTATCCAACTTTGCTGATTGGATGGCTAAAGATTTTCCTCCGGGACTTCCCTTTGTGAGAGACATTCAACACCAGATTGACCTCATTCTGGGGTCAAACTTACCTAACTGGCTAGCATACGGTCTTATCCCTAAGGATGTCGAAGAACCACAATGACAAGTTGTGGATCTATTGAGACGAGGTTATATTCGTGAGAGTATGTGTTGGTGCAGGGTGCACTAGAATCGAACCTGAGTTTTGATGTTGTCAAAGGTTCAAGTTAAGTCTTATTATGATATGATAAGTTAACTAAGTGTGCAGGATGTTTACTCAACAAGGAAAGACTTAGCAAATCGTGGAAGATAGGCAGTAAGTCCAAGTGGGTCGAGAGGACTCGACACTTGGCAGGGAAGCTCAAAAGGTCAAGAGGACCTGGTATCAAGAGGAAGGCCTGGTGAGCGGATTCAATGCTAAGAGGTAAAGTCCAAATATGTCTGGAGGACCAATGCTTGGTAGGTAGGTTGAGGTAAGCAACTATAGAAGAGCGACGGTGAGGTCGTGTTCTGGAAAGGAACAACCTTAGGTCACTGATCCAATTGAAGAAACCAAAAAGGCTTGCAAGTTAAGATCAAAATAATTTTACTATCAATTACTACTCATGCATCATATATTATCATTGTACTAACTTTATTTTGTAGGAGTATTTATTATAACTCTATTTTACAGGAACTGAAGTTATCGATCTACCGAAAACCAGGATCGGTCGACCGAACCAGGTTGATTCAGACCAGAGATCAGATCAAACCAAAGTAAATATGGAAGTTAAGATGATCGGTCGACCAAACCCAGGGATCGATCAACCGAACAATAAAAGGATTAATGGTGAATTAATGAAGAATCTTGGTGAAGAAAGAAACTGTATAGATCAGTCGACCGATTAAGGGGATTTATCAACTGAACCATAAATGCTCATAAATACATTAAGATCATATCTCATCAAAGAAGGGAAGCAAGGAGTTCAGTTGACCAATAAGAGGATCAGTCTGTAGGATCGAGACGTGCTAGAAGGGGGAGGATATTATCTTTCACTTTCGTTTGAAATCAATCGGAGTAAAACGCAGTGGAATAAGAGCAAGGAAAATAACGACACAAGTTGGTTTTACTTCGTTCGGAGCCTATGACGACTCCTACTCTAAGGTCCACACTCATTGAGTATTTACTTTGGGCAATTCACTAATAAATCATAAAATTACAAGTACAATAATTTAACTATGATAATTAAAATTATACTGGCAACTAAGAATGAGAAATTCCAGGTTTCTAGTTATCGGATTCGCGTTACGGGATCGTCGGATCATCTTTGGAGTAGCACACAGGAGAAATATTGTGAAGATCAATTGTATTCAGACATTTTCTCATGGTCACCTTTTATTGACTGCTGAAGGCACCTTCAACCCCATTAAAGGTGCCTCCAGAGGTGCAGGTTATCCTTGCAGCATCGGAGATGATAACTTCTGCCATCTATGAAGTTTATCCCTTCTAAGGCACCTTCAAGCTCATGGAAGGTGCCTTCAAGCTCATGGAAGACGCCTTCCATCCAGTCTCTAAGTCACCTTTAGGTGCATGGAAGGCGCCTTCCCGCCTCTCCGTGCGGGCCTTAAGCCAAGCCACCCAAGGGGCCTCCAACCGCCCCAGAGGCTCCTTAAACATTATTCATCTGAGCTTAAAATGTTCTTTTCACTCCTTGTAAGCCATGTTAGGCTAAAATACAAAACATACCCTGCAAGACAAAATTAACACAATAAAATATGATTAATAAAGCTACTTGATAGTCTCTAGACTATCTAGTTTTGACTTTCAAATTTCTCGGATAGGTCAAACTGACGCATATTGTTCCCTCAACGAGGAACACATCCTCACCTACTTCTCTCAGGAGAAATTACCTTTTTCCAGACCGGTCCTCCAGACTGTCTGGACTTTTGTTTAGCGTCCGAGACTTTAAGGTTTCATGCTAAATGTCTGATCCATGAACCGTCTAGTCTTCCATCTAGTGTCCACGACCCTAGGATTTTCACCTGGAGTTCTCGACTCTAGGATTTCACCCAAAGTCCTCGACCTGCCAAGACTTCGCGTAGTCCCATGGACCAGGACTTCATTGTTTAATCACAACTAGGACTTTCTACTTGTCTAACCGCATCTAGGACATTCCACCTGCCTAGTATCAACTAGGACTTTCTTTTACCTAAGATCGCTTAGGACTTTCCTGCAAACTCAATCAACCTTGTTAGGCAATAAGAAACCTTAACTTTGAACCCTTTGCCATAATTAAAACTTAGGTTTCATCATCTGATACTTTCTGCACCAACACAGCTGACTAAAAGGATCAGTTGATCGAACGACTTTTCAGTCGACCGAACTAGGCTTATATAAGGGGAGCTCGAGGTTCGAGGCAAGACATCAATTTTTTATTCATCTCTATGCAAAACTATTGTTCGAGCTCTTACTCTCCGTTTCACCTTCACAATCAAGTAGCTCCTTAAGAAGTACCAATAGAGTTTCATCTTCTACCTATTATCGGTATAATGTTTAGTTAAGCTTGCATTATTTTACTTTCCAAAAAATAGTAGTGTGTTACTATCTTTTCATTTGTACAAATTGTTTCTTTCCAAAGATTTTGGAAAGAAGAGTTATAGTGGATTACCCATTAATGCGATCAAGGATTGCGGGTCTTAGAATAGGAGTCGATACAGGCTCTAAACCAAGTAACTGAACGAGTCTTATTATTTTCCACTACACTCTTATTATTTTTACGATACAAAAGAAAAAGTTTTAATGAGCGATTTCACCCCCTCCCTCTATCGCTTCTTTTCGATCCATCAATTGGTATTAGAGTGGGTCGCTCTAAATTTACTTAACCATTTTTTGAGCAATTTTAAAAATCTTTTTCATTTTAAAAAAGATTTTCTTTAGCTACATGCTTATTTCTTTTTATCCCGCACTACTAAGCCCAAGACAAAAGTCTTGAAAATTTTTTCTTCTATTAATTCTTTGATTACAAGATTGTCAAACTTCTACCAAGAGGGCTACAACACTGTCCGTCCCCCACTGTTCAAAGGGGAAAACTTCAATTATTGGAAAAATAGAATGGAGTGCTAGCTCAAGTCTGACATCGAGCTTTGATTCACCATACTTAAAGGATATATACCTCTGATGGAAGATGGAAAGCCATTAGAACCAGAAAACTGGACTCCTTTGATGATCGAAAAGACGCAATTGAATTATAAGATGATTAACACCATCTAGTGTGGGTTGACTATAGAGGAACTAAACCGAATTGGGACCTACGAGAATGCAAAAGAACTTTGGGATCGCCTGGTAAAACTACATGAGGAAATCGATGAATCAAAGGTAAATAAGGGAGATCTTTTATTAAATAATTTATTTAATATTAAAATACTTCATGGAGAAATGACCACCCAACTACATGTGCGACTGAAAGATATCCTCAATAATTAGTATTTTGGTGTATATTTTTAGTTCTTAAATTGAATATTTTATATCTCCTCATATGATTAATTCTTGCTTTATCTAATATATTATGAGTTGAGATTTATTTAGAGCTTTGATGCATTTCCTTTACATTTTATAGAATTTTATCTAATAATGACATTTTGTTTTATAGGGAGTTTGCTTCATTGAACCAAATGAGTTTGAATTGGGTCCAATCCATCAAAATTGAGCCTACTTCTTGAGCTTAACCCAAGTCAAACCCTCTCACCAAATCCATAATTCCTCCCTAAACCAAACCTAAACCCAATTTCAATTCTAGTTCAAAACCTGATATAAAAACCCAGAAATTCATGGATGAACAGTGGCTTGAGTTACTGTTCATCCATGTTTTCTTCATCCGCAGTCTCGATTCCATCTCTAATCATCTTATCAAGAGACGACATCAGTGAGGGAGCTTCAAGGCAACTACTGGACCATTTCTTCATTAGCAAGAAGCTCGTTGGCGGGAGGTTTCGACGATGAGTGTGCTACTGTCCAATATTTCTGTTTCCGCCACTATTGGAGGCGTTTCTCTAATCCAGTGGTTCTGTCTCACATTAGCGAACATTGGAGGCTTTCCTCCGGTGTTACTGAGCTCATTCCGATGCCCTTTCACCCATCATCAGATCCCCCTTTGGAGTAGAGATTCAGATTTGTAGATTCCAGTTTCAGCATTTCAATTTTGATTTGATTCTTGCATTGATCATTGGAGAGGTCTCTGTGGTGAAGATTGCAAGTTTCAGATTGATTCATAGTTTAGAAGTTACTTTTCATCTTCTCCGACGACCGGAGTTGGGCGCTTTCGTCTCCGGCCTCTTGTGTGATGGCAAGAGTATGGTGCTTGTGTAGTTGGTTGTGAGTTTGGATTGATTCATTTAATTTACTATTTTTTTAGCTTGAAACATATTTCGTTTGATGTTTGCTCAATTTAATTTCATAGTTAGATTTATTATATGTCTTGTTCTTTCTTTTCTTAGCTTATTTATCGCTTTAGATCAGATTTCATTTGTGTCTTGCTATTTCATTCCTGTCTTGCTATTTCATTCCTTAGTTTAATTGTGTTGATGGTGAAACTTATAGTGTAGAGTGATAATGTGTTGTGGATTAATTGTTGGTACTTAGTTAGATTTTATTCTAACATTAGATTATTTTACCACTTGTTTTACTTTTCATTTGTTAGATTTAGAATAATAAAAACTAAACAACCCTCATTTCCATATTAAAAATCTCAAAAATATAAATAATATACAATCTTAGATTACCATCCTATCATTACATTTGTTGTGAGATGACCCAAGTCATCTCTATACTACATTAGTGTATAGAGGGGTTCGATAGTTAATATTGTTTGTAAATGTGTCACGACAACACGGTCTATCAAATTGGCACCGTTGTCGGGGAACTATATGGTGTTTGGTGATCATAGGATTATTTTACAATTTTATTTGGTGCCTTGATACTTATTTATTTCATATATCCATATGTTTAGTATTTTGAGCTTCCTATGTCTGGTGATTTTGTTTGTATCATTGTTTCAAGTGGGACCAAGATATTTAGTAGCCACGGATCCATTTAAGGCTTTGATGATGGAGGGAGCTGAACTTGACAATATTGATCACATGAAGAAGAGGCTCATTACCATTAGGTCCACTCCACTTCCGCATTGGCTCCTATTATTGAATCGTATTCAACCACCAAAAATTCAAGGGAGTTTGTTCCATTCCACCTTTTATTTGTCATTGTAGATTCTATGTCTCTACTTTATTGCATGAATAATCTCTTAATTTACTTTAGTAATTTGGTTGGTTTTATAAATAGTCGTTTTGGTTTTCGAAAATAAAATGTACCCCTTGGCATTTCTCTATGCCATTTTAGATATTTTGAAAGAGTTTTGAAATTTATTGTCATGATTGGATTCTTGGATTACATGAGGTTGCTACTTAATGATGGATTCTAAATTGATAGATTGAGATGATAAATTTTGCATACCTAGTGAGGATTAAGCTTTATTGTGTGATGCACTTGTGTTAGTGTCACTCTATAACTTGCTTTAATTCTTTCAAAATCACAATACCATAAATTGAATCATGCTTATGAAGGTTATTCCATTTTCCCCCACATATTTCTTGCTAATCTTCTTGTTAATCATCATATCATTTTATTTTCTCTCATTTCTTAATCTTTTGGATGTGGATACTTTGAATGTTATATGATGAATGATTTGACCAAGAGGGACAAAGATTTAAGTGTGTGGGAGGATTTGCATATGTTTGAGGATGTTGAAGGTTTTGGATGAGTCATGATGAGATCTGAGAATGATGAGGAAGTTTTAGTCAAGGATATTGTGCAAATGGAGTAAAAGGGACATTCTTTTGAGAATGTTGGATAACAAACCTGATTAACTGCTGAAATTGATGAATTCATCAGTTTAAAAATGTGAGGATGTTTGAAATTGTATTGTCTTTGTTGATAGTTGACTTACACTCCTCTTTCCAGCTTAACTTATCAATTTGGATCAATCCGGCCAACACATTCTGAACTAAATCAAGTTTGAATTTTTTGAACCGACAGAGATAGAGTATGTATGGTTCTTGTGCCAAATCTTCATGTTGTCTCTTATCAGCAGCAACTTCAAGTTAAGTTCTGTTAGCCTAGTATCAATTGATATCTTCTTTCAAAGCTTCACTCTTCATGACCTGAGTTAGAGTTCTCTTGAAGTCCAAAGGTTGAAATTGAAATCAGAAAATAGTATTAGCCCAATTTTTATTTTTGCTACTGTTGGAATAGAAAAGATTAATGAAATATGCAGAGAAAAGTATAAATGTGATGTATCAATTGTGTGCTAAGTTTCTTTTATAGATTGAATGTGATCTACAATTTAAAGGTATTCAAAGAAGTGTACAAAATGCCCAATTTTAGAATTCAGGAATGAAGCTGAATTTGATGAAGTATACATGTTGTGTGCCATGTCTCATTACAGTTTCTAACTAGTAAATGCTTGAATTTAAGCCTTGGCAAAACTAAATGATAGCTTATCCTCTGAAAAACTCTTCATGACTTAGGTTGAAACTTCAGTAATTCACAATTTTTGAAACTGAAGTCTGGAAACTTGTGTATGTTTTTGCAATTGTGAACCCTTGTAGAACATACACTCTTGATTTATATGTGGCAAGTGGTAAGGAAATTCACAAGCTAGTGAAGGTCAAATGTTCATGAGAGGTTGAACAAAGGAAGCTAACAGCAGTGAATTGTTCTTGGACTGGTAATTCCATTCAATACCAATTCCTTATGCTATTTCTGAACAACATTACTTTGGATTTGAATTCCAAATATTTAGTTAGATGAAATCTTTTCCTAGGTCTAGTCTCAAGCTGAAATTACCTTGGAGTTTCAATTCTGAAACTGTAATATGAGGAATCCAGAATTTTGAAATTATTATAATGTCAACTGATACACTCTTTCAGAGATTAATATTTCTAAGAGGTTCATTAGCTGATAATGAGAGTGTTACTAAAGATGCAAAGAGGAAAATGTATTTCAGTTAAGCTTTTGACAGATTTCCAAATTCTGAGGATTTAGAAGGCTATAAATGTCTGGAAACCTTGGAAAAAAAATCATTTTATTGGATTCTAGACCTCTAGAATAAGTAGTTAGATGAATACTAAGCTGGGAGAATAAAGGGAAATAGCAAGAAATGCAACTGGAAGTGAAGCTAAAAGCCATAACTCCGAGACTGATTTCTATTTTCAAGAAAGTTCAGTTTTATGCCAAAGTTTTCTTGATATTTCTTATCCAAAATGAATGGAATTCAAAACCCTCTCGATTCAATATCAAATGAGCTATCTTCCAAAGCTAAACTTGTTGAAAATTTTATTAAAATGTCCTTATATCAAATCTTGAGACTACAGGGTAGATTCAAAATTTAAATTACATTCATATTTTAAAACTTCTATTTGGGCCTGATTTTTCTTTGTATTCAGCTATGAATTCATTCCATTGACTTCTTAATTTCTGGAACAAGTAGTAAGATGAATCATAAGATGCTAGAGTTGAAGGAATTAGCTGGGATTGAAGTTGAAAACACAACTCATACTATTTCTGTGCAAAAAATTCTATATTGGGAATAAGTTATTTATGTCAATTCCTTTTGTTATTTTTGACCAAAAATAAATGAAATCAAGAGCCTGCAATGTGCCAACTCAAAATGCTGATTAAACGAGGGGATATATGATTTATCTTTATTCTTTAAACTTGAATCTGAAACACTGTAAATGCAGAAATTTAGAAAGTTTATTGCTGCAAAATGTGAAGGTGCTTAAATGATCATTACACCTTGGAGTAGAGAAGTTCCATAGTAATAGTAAAATTGTAAAGATCTCTCTAATTGGGACAACACCAAGTCATATTGAAAGCAAAAGGAGAGTTAAAAAGAAGTATCACCATACTATTGAAAGGCAAGTGAAAATTCAGAACCAAGAAGAGTTTCAGAATTGTGAGAAGATCCGCACCACATTCTATATGCAATACCTGCTGAACATTCGAGTGCCAATTGAAACCTTCATTGAAGCTAAGCTCTTTATGTTTCAAATTGTAATAGTGAGAAACCCAAATTTGGAACTTACAGGCCCTGGAATCCAAATTCTGGAGCTGAATCTGCAAAGTTCATATCGATCTTACTGAAAAGTAGGAGCAGTGATGTTGAGAGTTAAGTTACTGTTAAATGGTTCTCTTCTTATTGTCACAGTTGTCAAGAAAGGTAGGGAATGATAGATAAATTGTAAACATTTATGGTGATTCCCTCTCAAGGTTTACGAAGCTGGAACTATCCAACTTATAAAGTATGCCAACTTTTTAACTAAGTTTCTGATCCAAAATAAATGAAATTCAAGCTTCTATGGATTGCATACTAAATGAGATCCTTGATGAAGATTAAAGCTCAAAGCTCAAAATGAGATTCCAAGGAGATTATAACATGAGATGAATCAGCAAGGAAGGCTACTGGATTTGAGCTGCACATTGCTAAAACACAGAAATTCAGTTTAAGGTGTGGTAATAAGTATGTATCTATCTTTCATCACCAGTTCTCAAAATAGTGAAGAAAAAAAGTGAAGCTCTTGCATTCACAGTGATAAATGGTGTCTCAATTCTTTCCATGTCTTTCCAAATTGCTTTGAATAGAATTTTAAAAGTATCATGGCTTAAATGGAAAATTGTGAGTTGTTTGAATAGGGAGAATGTAGTTGCTGGTTATCTGTTATGGGGAGCAAGATTCAAAATTTAGTTGGTGAGTATCATTCCACTCATGAAGCACTTCAGAATATAACATAAACTCTGAGAATTTAAAGGAAATCGCAGCCATTTGAAACTAGAAGCAGTGAAGAAATTGGAATTTGCACTAAACAGAATGCAATTTTGCTTGAGGAGTTGTACCAATTTCATATTAGCAACTATCAATTCAGTGGAAAATTAAGTGGATCTCTTCCATTCTCAGTAACAAATGTATTTTGAAAATGTATTCTCAATAACAAGTTAGATGAACAAGTTCAGGAACTCTAGAATTTTGAAATATGAAATTATGAAGTTGTGAACCAGTGAAGCCAAATGCTAGAAATCTGATCACTATGGTCAGGATTCAGAATTCAAGTGATATTTTTCATCTAACTAAGAAACAAGTGTTAAATACAAATGATGAAATAAGTTTTAGAAGCTATCATTGGGAGTGAGCTTCAGAAATGTTGTAAGGCAACAAGAACAAATAGAAATTTAATTTGAAATGTTGTATCAAGTGTGTACCAATCTACTATCATCAGCTTTTAAAACCAATGGGAAATTAAGTGATGCTCTTGTATTCTTAGAAATAAATGTTATTTACGTCCTTTCCATGCCTTAACAAACCTGATGGACAGATTTTTGAATTGTTAGAACTGTTGAAATGTAGAAGTTTTGAAGCTGCTGAAACAATGAGTGTAGTTGCTATGATTTGATCAAGGATTAGGATCGAAAATTCAATTGGTGATTACCATTTAGTTCAAGAAGCATTCCAAATTGTGTTATAAGTTTTTAAAAGGAAAAAATGAAGATAATGGCAGCCAATTGATTGTAAAAACAGTGTAGAGATAAAAACTAGGAAGTTGTTGTTGAATCAAATCTATTGAGTATCTATTTGATTTGAAATCAAACAAGATGAGCATCTTCTAGCTAACCAAGGGAGCAATTTTAATGGAAATTGAAGAAAAATTGATGGAAGTCCAAGAGTTCAAGCTAAAAGCTATCAAAACAGAAAAGAGTGAGATATGCAGTTTTTGAAATGTTGGAAGCTATACCAACATGATATTTCTGATCTAAGTCTAATGGAGTTCAAGCTTCAATTGATTGAATATTAAATAAAATAATATAAAGAGATTAAAGATCAAAGCTTGAACTACATCATCAAGAAGATTAGAAATCAAAACTAATGTAATGAAACAGAATTTCAAATGATATCCTTGAAGATGGAACAGAGAAGCAATGGACAACTAATTAATGTTCCAACATTTTCAACTATGCTTTAGCTTAAACCCTTCTTACCAATGAAGTGCAAGTGAAGATATTAAATTTCAGAAATGTAAAATTTGATAGGAAATAGAAACAATGCAAATGTAAAATTTGACATAAAATAGAAACCATGCAAAAAGTGATTTTATGTCATGTTAGCTGAAACTTTCTAATTTAGGTGAACTAGTTTGTTTGGTCGGGATGGATAAATGTTTAAGTGTGGGGGAGGTGTATAGTGTTTTGAAGTATAATGATGAGTGTGGAGTAGAATTTGTTTGTTGGGTGTAGAATTGAATGCATAATTGAATTAGAAATAAAACCTGTAATTGCATGAATTTAGTAGCTTGAAGGGTTGGAATTGTGCTGATTATTGCTGAAGTATGTGATCAAGGTTGTTGTTGGTGTTTGATCCTTTCTGAGAAGCTTGACAAAACTAAAAAGATGGGAGAAAACCTCACCGCTGATGAAGGTTAATACCTGTGGACTACCGATCCGAGAAACCCAAAGTGGATCTAAGAAAATGAACTCACCGAACGCCCTCCTCGTACCAAGATCCAAAGACGAAAGGAAGGCTCTAGTGAAAAAATGCCAAGATCTGGAACTCCGATGACTTCCTGCGCACAAGAGAACCGACAACACTATCGTCAGTGACCAAAGACCGGGGTAGGAATCCCTGGCTAGGCCCTCCGACACTCAAGTTAGTCATCTCTCTTGGCGTGGAAGGGAAGAGCAAAAAATGAAGATGAACAGTGATTAAAATTAGGGTTTGTAAAGTGGGTTGTGAGTATGATGAGCCTGAGCATACCCGGCCAACGGAGAGGATTCCCCTGTTTATACCACTTCATATAACCTCCGTAGTCATGAAGTGGACCTCGGTTTATTAGAGTTTGTTATGAGATGACGTCAATCTTGTACTTATAGAAGATAGCTTTTTAAGGAATTTTTTTTGTACCCCAGATGTACCTTCTTTGTCGTCTAGCACCTGTAGAAGAGTCTAGAGACATTTTTCCCGTCAGATTAGTCAACCTGTCATACAATCATATGCAATAGATATTTTTATGAGCTATTTATGCACATTCTAGAAGTACTTGCTACCTCAGGCGGTGTTGACTTGTATTTTCTTAAGCATGTTATCCCGGCCAATATTGGTCTATATTATGTTATCCCAGTCGATACTGAGCTATACCTCCTTAAGCTTGTTATCCCGACCGACCTTGGTCTATATCTTCTTAAGCATGTCATCCCGGCCGATATTGGGTTATATTATGTTATCCCAGTTGATATTGGGCTATATTATGTTATCTCAGTCGATATGAGGCTATACCTCCTTAAGATTATTATCCCGACCGACCTTGGTCTATATCTTCTTAAGTATGTTATCCCGGCTGATATTGACTTATATTTCATTAGGCTTGTTATCCCGACCGATATTGGCCTATATTTCTTTAAACCTGTTATCTCGGACGATATTGGTCTATACCTCCCTAAGCTTATTATCTCGACCGGGCTTGGCCTATATTTCTTTAAGTCTGTTATCCCGGCCGATATTGGCTCATGTTGTTGGTTAGTCCTAGGAAGATCGTACCAGCTCCACTGTACAAAAATTTTATATAAGTGTCGAACCTTTCCTAAATAACCTATTGTGTTCTTTAGAAGTTAAATTAGGAATCACAAATGGAACTTAACATTATTAATTTCCAATTTAACTTATCTTTTCTTAATGGTTTAGACTTGGATCGCAAGCGAAACTTAACACTATTGATCCAAACCCACCTACGTTATAAATTCAATTAAATATTAATTTTCAAAATTGACTTCCAGGACTGCATGGCGAGACACATGACCTTCTTGGGTATGGGAGCATCCACCACCGCCTAGACAAAGCCTTTTAAGGAAAGCTAATATTTAATTTCCTTATATAACTCTAGGTTAAACCAAAAAGAACAATCCAATCACAAATTCGAAAAACAAAGAAAAACACAAACATGAATTACTAATTCAAAAAACTAGATCTAATGCCTCTTGGATTTGAAATTCTAACAAAGAAAATAACTAGCATGATGCAGAAAACAATTGCTAATTATACCTTTTCTTTGCAAGCTAATGACCTCGAGATCTTCTGCCGTATTCCTCGCCTCGCCTTGGACGTCGTGTGGGCGACGATCCTCCAAGATGAACACCACCCAAAGCCTTCACTACAACAAAAACCTTCATAGACATCGGTTTTCCACCGGTGTCTATTTCATTTTCGACCGATGTCTATGAAGCCGATGTTAAAAGTCTGCCATTTTAGACATCGGGTTAAAACCGGTGTAGTATCACTTAACGACACCGGTTTTACAGCGGTGGAAAACCGATGTAATATTATATTTTTTCACAAATTTAATTTCCGAAACCATGAAAAACCGACAATAATAAAAAAAAATACACAAATATTCACAAATTATACAAATATTCTTCATTCAATAATATCCATAAAATACACAAATATTAACAAATTATATAAATAATCTTCTTAGAACAATATCCATAAAATACCTAAACATTCTTTTTACATCAAAAGCTAGCTAATAGATATACTATCCCTAACCATTAATGGGTACCCCACGGAGCAGTGGGCCTCACTTCCTGTCCAGATCCAACATTCAATCCTTTCCCTAGGTCCCATAGCATAGTTCAGTGGTCGGCTCTGAAGTCCCCAGTGGTAGAAGTCCGACCCCATTCTCTGTTTCATTTTCCTGCCAGACGAATCTAATGAAGGTAAAGGCACACAAATAATACAAAAAAAAAAAAATTCTTCTGAGTGTGTGTTGATAAAATATGGCTACGCACCTTAAAAGTCCTCATATTTAACAGAGAAACTTTTCCACCTGATGCAGACGTTGCATAAGAGTCATTCTTAGATAAAGCAATACAAGCAGTTGCTTCTTCTGGATTGTTATCACTCCTTTCATTGGTCATAAGAATACCATTTGGTGGCTGACGGAGCTGAGGAGCAACAGATGCAGTTGACAGAACAAGCAAAGCAAACAATCAGCACTAGGCTTATAGAAAATAGATAATTTCTTACAACTGTTTCTTTCTGACCTTGCCCGATGGATTTCGTTCATCGCACGACCACTGCCAGAGTTTATGCACTGCATTGGAACCAAGTGCTAGTAAACTGCATCCAGAAGAAAAACTGCATTGGATCAAAGTGCTTTGATTTTACCATCAGTTGAAGTTGAGAAGAAAAACTTCACAGATAGAAATAATGAAACACTAGAAATATATAATTCTGTTTCTGTCTAGTATACTATTTCTGTCCAGTTAAGCATCCCACACCTATTCATCATGCAACGGAACCTGTTAAGAACATACAATTCTTCTTGTACAATCTTCTGACTGATCAACCACATGGTTTTACTCACTTTAATTGCCTTGTCATTGCCGCAAGTGATGATCGAGAGAGTCTTCTTGGGAAAGGAAAAGGCAATGTCATTAACTGCCTATATGAGCATCAATCTGCAGAACAAGATGCTATCATCATCATCATATATATCGTTGCCAAACACCATAACTATTAACTGACCTCCAAATGTTGTCGTAATTCTTCATTTAAATTAAAAGCATAGATCTGCACTAGATGCTTTGAAAATGCAACACCTATTAGTATCACAGAAGAATAACAAGAATTTTATTTTGATGAACTTGATCAAAATAATCCAACTTTGTTTTTTTGCTTCGGCATACCAAGAATAGAACCTTCAGGACTCCACAAGCATTTGTTGACAGATTAGAACAAAAAATACTTTGTTCACTACAGCAAAGAACAAAAAATGATAAAATCTAAATTAATAAAACACATAAATAAAGTCCAATTCGATCGAAAGCTTACCACATATACACAACTATGCAAGTGTCTGTGATTGGCTTCAAATCACAAAAGGGAATTATGTCATTGCAGTTAACATAGACTGTGCGCTCCATGCCAAACACAAAAGGGAATTATGATATCAAGTAACTGTGTCAATTAAAGAGCAAGTTGAATCTCAAGTAGATGTTGATGGTTCATTTGCTGCATGCTTACATTGAGAACTTGTTGCCTTTGCCTTGTCATCTCATTCCCACCCACGAGAAAGTAAGCAGTGTGCCTGAAAGCCAGCCTAAATAATAAAAATAATAATAGTATTCATATCATCAACAAAGGAAGACACAGTGTGGGTTGATATGTGCCTGAAAAAATTCATCATTTTGACTTTTAAATTAGGATCGATGCTCATGGTGCTATCGAGTGCTTGTTGCATGTGGTGCAACCACCTCTCAGCAGCTTGGTGTGTAACAGGGAATGGTGCATGTCGTCCGATCAAAGCTGGATGACCTGCAATAATGATTGATTCAAACGAAACCGTGTTGCAACAATTCAGCCAACGGTTTCCCTTCATTACAGAAGCAAACTTAGAACTGGAATCTATAGAGAGAGATGGATGTATCAATTTCTTGTATATTTTTCAGATTTTTTCTTCTGTATCAGTTGAGTCCAGATACTAAATTGTTCTTATGATTTCCTTACCAAATGAATAAAACATGCCTTTTGTTGCATCAAACTCCATAATACCGGTCTAAATATAGCAGCATATCCACAAACTAAAATTAATTATTCATAATAAATTCAAATGCACGAACTCAGGTGTTTCAGTTATGTGACTATTTTTGATATAATCACATAACCGAAACACCAGAGATATGATTGGTATAACAATATCTCAGTATGCATCAAAGTAGGACACCAACCATTCTTGTACTTCCTAACCACCATTCTCCTAAAGGCTCAATGAACAAATCCTGAACACAAGGTGATTACAAAAGAGAATAGAATATTTAAGAGGTCATATGAAATTACAATGATACGAATATCATCACAATAATCAATTTGTGTAAGATTCTGATCATATAAAACAAATATAAAATGATAAATTTGGCAGATGCTAAATGATTTTGCTACTTTAAAAGGCGAAACAAATAGTGCAAGTTTCAGAAAGAAGCTATCAGACATCAAAAGAACAAGTTCCCTTCACCTTTCCTATGGGAATACAGATTAGGGCCTCCCATCCTCTGAACGAAGAACTCGTACTGGTTCCAAATCGCGTCCTCCTTCTTCGAATTCGAAAAGATAGATCAGAACCCCACTCTTCCTCATCAGCGAAAACCCTACCAACCATCTGTGTTAACAAAATCAGAGATGGTCATAATCAATCGAGCATCTACAACGGACGGAGAGGGCCGCGGAGGAAGAGGTAGGTAGATCGGCTCACCTTTGTAGAAATTGGTTGAGAGAAAGGGCTGGATTCCGCCTAGGGTTTCAAAGAGGTTGGTCTCGTCGATGGCGAGGCGTCGCTCACTGCCACTTCGCTCGAGGACGAAGGTAGCGTATTATCTATAGCCTTGATAATTGTGGCGCCGACGTCCCATTTTGACTTAACCCACCTGCTAAACTATTGAAGATGAGGAAGAACTTCAGTAGCGACAATGGATAAAGAAAAAAAATTTCGGAATGTAAAGAAGGACTCCAACGATGACAGTGAATGTTGGACCGGAGATGGATGAAGGAAAAACTATCGGAATGCGAAGAAGGCCTCCTCTTCTCAACCAAATGGAGGAGTTGGAGGAGATGCGGTGTGGTTGGGCGGAGAAGCAAGTTCGTCGTGTCTTGATCCTGATCGGGAGAGGATCTAGGAAGGGGGGAAGAGGGAGATGAGGTTGAGAGAGATGGTCGGAGGTTTAGGTTTAGGCTGAGAGAGATGGTCGGATGGTCGGATGGTCGGAGGTTTATGTTTAGGCTGAGAGAGATGTCTCGGTTTAGGTTATCGCGAGAGAGATGGTCGCGCGGAGGAAGGGGCGGGATAAAGATTTAGGTTTGGAGGGAATTCACAGTGTGCAGATTTTGGCTTGTGGGGAAAATTAAAATATTTTATTTGGGTTCATTAACCTCGGATTTTAAAAACCGATGTTAAAATCGGTGTCTATTAACGAAAAAAAGGGCGCTCATAGACATCGCCTAAAAAACCGATGTCTATGAGCTAAAATCTGCGCTCATAGACACCGGTTTTTAGAAAAACCGGTGTAAAATACTCAAAGACATCGGTTTTAGCCTAAAACCGTTGTTGTTCCACTGATGTCTATGAGCGATTTTGTTGTAGTGCTTCTTCTCCTTCTTCTAATTTTCAGCCACCACCACCACAAAAGAAAAGAGAGCAAAGGGAAAGGGAGAAGAGAGAGGGTCGGCCACACCAAGAGAACCACCAAGCAAGAGAATAAGAGTTGTGTCTTATGATGCCTCCTCACCCATTCTTTTATATTACTTGCCCAAGGCAAATAAGGGAAGAATTTTTACAAAAATTAAAATCTTCCTCTTGTTTTTCTTTTTCCCTTTTTATTTTTCCTTTTCTTTCCTCTTGATTGAATATCAATCACCAAATCATTGAATGATGATTTTATTTTTATTTTTATTTGGTCGGCCCCCTTGCTTGGGCACCAAGCAAGGGTGGCCAACCCCTTTAAAAAGGAAGGAAATCTTTTTTATAAAATTTTACAAGAAGAAATCCTCTTATAAAATTTTACAAGCTCTATTTCCTAAAGTGGATGTTAAAAAGGAAAGTTTTAAAAATTAAAACCATGTTTTAAAATTTAAAACTTCTCTTCAAAAAGTTCCTTTTTTAACATGAATAGAAAATTTTAATTTTTAAAACTTCTTTTCCTTTTTTCTAAAACCATGAGGATGGTTAAAAAGGAAAGTTTTAAAACTTTTAAAACTCTCTATTAAACCATGTGGCCTAATTCAAATAAGAAAAGTTTTTAAAATTAAAATATCTCTTTTAAAACTTATAGTTTTCTACAAAGAGAAGATTTTAAAAATTCAAAACACCCCTCCTATTTGAATTTATTTTGGCCGACCCCTACTTGCTTGGTCACCAAGCAAGAGGGCCGGCCCTCTTAAGGAGATGGTGACCGGCCATTGCTTGGTCACCAAGCAATGGGCCGACCTCCTTCTTGGACACCAAGAAGGGCTTTTAATGAGTGGTTTATAAGGCACTAATGAGGTTACGACAGAGATCTAGATGAGAAATTGGTTTTGGCCTTCCGATGAGCTTGAGTATCCCGTGTTCGCCCCGAATACACAACTCAAGTTCATCAACAATAACTCATTCCACTAGAGAGTTATTGTTGCACTACCACACCAATCCTAAATTACATTTATGGGCTCCTTCTTATCACGAGTGTGTTAGTCTCCCTGTGTTTAAGATAACGAATACCCACTAATTAAGTAAGTTACTGACAACTCACTTAATTAATATCTAGCTCCAAGAGTAGTACCACTCAACTTCATTGTCATGTCGAACTAAGTCCACCTGCAGGGTTTAACATGACAATCCTTATGAGCTCCTCTTGGGGACATTCTCAACCTAGATTACTAGGACATAGTTTCCTTCTATAATCAACAACACACACTATAAGTAATATCATTTCTCAACTTATCGGGCCTATTGATTTATTAAGCTAAATCTCACCCTTTGATAAGTTAAAGAAATAGATACTAAATATATATGCTTGTTGTTATATTAGGATTAAGAGTACACACTTTCATAATAACTAAGGTCTAGTCTTATTAAGTCAGTATAAAAAGAACTTACCTAAAATGATCCTACTCAATACACTAAGAGTGTACTAGTGTAATTTACTAGTCAAGATAAACTAATACCTAATTACACTACGACTATACCAATGGTTTGTTCCTTTGCATCTTAGTCGTGAGCAACTGTTTATAATTTATAAAGAGCTGATAACATGATCTTCTGTGTGTGACACCACACACCATGTTATCTACTTTATAGATTAATTGAACAACTATATTCAACAGATAAATATAGACATTTGACCAATGTGATTCTTTTATTTCAAAAATAAATATTTACAAAAGCTAGGCTTTTAGTATACACTTTAACAATCTCCCACTTATACTAAAAGACTAAGCTATCATATCTGCTGCCATACATCTGATTCCCATCCCCTCCACATGTCGATCAAAGGCTTTCGCCGGAAGGGCCTTAGTGAAAAGAACTGCCAGGTTATCTGTTGATGCAATTTTGGCGACGACAACTTCTCCTCACTTGACGATGTCTCGTATCAGGTGGTACTTGCGCTCTATATGTTTACTCGCCTTATGGGCTCGTGGTTCCTTCGAGTTTACAACTGCACCACTATTATCACAATAAATTGTGATGATTTTGGGCAAACCAGGAATCACATCTATGTCCATTAGAAAGTTCCTGAGCCATACAGCTTCTTTGGCTGCCTCAGAGGCTGCCACATACTCAGCTTCCATGGTTGAGTCTGAAACGTATTTCTGCTTAACACTCCTCCATGCAATGGCTCCACCTCCTAAAGTAAACACATAGCCTGATGTAGACTTACTGTTATCCCTATCTGATTGGAAATCCGAATCCGTGTAACCCACAGGGAGTAAATCGTCTACTTGGTAAACTAGCATATAATCTCTAGTCCTTCTCAGGTACTTCAATATATGCTTTACAGCGGTCCAATGTCCTTGTCCAAGGTTACTCTGATATCTGCTAACCATGCCCACGGTAAAACAGATATCAGGTCTCATACACAGCATTGCATACATAAGGCTTCCTACAGCCGAAGCATAAGGAACTGCCTTCATATCCTCTATCTCCTTTGATGTCTTCGGAGACATCTCTTTAGATAAGGCTACTCCATGCCTAAAAGGTAAGAAACCTTTCTTGGAGTTCTGCATGCTAAAACGAGCAAGGATTGTATCTATATATGAAGCTTGAGATAGACACAACATTCTTGTCTTGCGATCCCTTATAACTTTGATCCCAAGAATGTGTGCACATTCTCCTAAGTCCTTCTTATCAAATTGTTTGGACAACCATACCCTTACGTCCGATAATACCTTGATATTATTGTCAATTGGCAAAATATCATCTACGTATAGTACAAGAAATACCACCACGTTTCCGTTACACTTCTTGTATACACAAGACTTATCCAGACACTGAATAAATCCATATGACTGGATTACTTCATTAAACTAGATGTTCCAAGATCTTGAAGCTTGCTTCAGTCCATAAATTGACCTATTGAGCTTGCACACTAGATGCTCTTTGCCTTTTTCAATGAACCCTTCTAGTTGCTTCATATGAATGTTTTCTTCAAGACTTCCGTTAAGGGAAGCTGTCTTGACATCCATTTGCCAAATCTCATAATCCATATGAGCAGTAATGGATAAGAGTATCCGGATAGACTTTAGCATAGCTACCGGCGAAAAAGTCTCCTTATAATCGATTTCCTCTTTCTGAGTATACCCTTTCGCAACAAGTCTTGCCTTGAAGGTTTCTACCTTCCCATCTGTCCCTCTTTTCCTTTTGTAGATCCACTTGCATCCAATGGCTTTTACACCATCAGGTGGTTCTACAAGCTCCCAGACCTTATTAGAATACATAGACTCTATTTCAGAATTCATTGCCTTTTGCCAAGATACTACATCTATATCTTGGAGTACTTCATCATATGTCCGGGGATCAGGTTCATGTTTACCCAGGATCAAGTCCGAAGACTCTCCTAAAAATATGAATCTCTCAAGTTGCCTCACAACCCTCCCACTACGACGAGGTACTGTCTGTGGTTGTGTATCATGTGTGCCACGTGTTGCAGTCTCTTGTGGTACTTCATCTTGTACTGTTGGTACTGAAGTAGACGTGTCCTCTCTCATTTCTTCTAGAATAATTTTACTTTTGTTCTTGTGGTCCATTATATAGTTTTCTTCTAAAAACTGGGCATTGGTGCTAACAATGACCTTCTGGTCTTTAAGACTATAAAATAAACCACATTTCGTTCCTCTAGAATAACCCACAAACATGTGAACTTCTGTACGAGATTCTAACTTATCAGCATCTGCTTTCAGCACATGTGCTGGACTACCCCAAATCCGAATATGTCTTAGACTGAGCTTTCGCCCATTCCACAATTCTGTGGGAGTAGAAGGTACTGATTTAGAAGGTACTAAGTTCAGAATGTGCGCTGCTGTTTCCAGAGCGTATCCCCAAAACGCATTTGGTAATTCTGAATAACTCATCATCGATCTAACCATCTCCATAAGAGTCATATTCCTTCGTTCTGCCACACCATTCTGTTGGGGTGTACCAGCTGCAGACAACTGGGATTGAATCCCAACCTCTGATAAGTAATTCCTAAACTCTCCCAAGAGGTATTTGCCACCACGATCAAACCGTAGTGTTTTGATACTTTTACCAAGATGTTTCTCCACATCAGCCTTGAACTCTTTGAACTTATCAAAGCACTCAGACTTGTGGCGCATCAAGTAAATGTATCCGTATCTTGAATAATCGTCTATAAAAGAGACAAAGTATTTGAAACCATCTCTTGCCTGGATAGACATAGGACCACACAAATCAGAATGAACCAGTTCTAACACATCTTTGGCTCTATACCCCTTGGCCTTAAAAGGTCTCTTGGTCATTTTACCATCTAAGCAAGATTCACAGGTTAGAAAATTTTCCAACTCTAATGTACCCAAGAGTCCATCGGCTATAAGCCTTTGAATCCTACTTAAGTTAATATGACCAAGCCTTAGATGCCAAATATATGTTTGGTTCATCTCCGAAGGTTCTTTTCTTTTATTAGAGTTAGAAAATGTGTTATTAATTTTCATTTGTTGCTTTATGGGAGAAATTGGATTTAATGTATATAAATTGCCAACCAATGCACCAGAATAGATAATAACTCTATTTCTCTTTATAACTACATTGTTAATGAAAGAAACAGAATATCCATCCAAATACAGTTTAGAAACTAAAATTAAATTCTTTCTAAAACTGGGTACATAAAGACAATTTCTTAAAACCAAACTTCTATTTCTAAAAGGTAAGTAGATGTCTCTCACTGCAACAGCCGCCACCTTAGTAGCATTGCCCATGTATACAATTATCTCTCCTTCAAATAGTCGTCGGGTTTCCTGGAACCCCTGTAAAGAGTTGCAGACATGATCAGTGGCTCCCGTATCTACACACCAGGTGCTGGTAGACAACACCGCTAAACATGTTTCAACTACTAGAGCATGAGATATACCTTTATTGTTCTGATTTCTATGAGGACAGTCTGCCTTCCAATGTCCTGACTGCTTGAGATGAAGCACTTGCCCTTCGGCTTCTTCATTCCAGCTTTTTATCCTGTACCCTAAGGTTTATTCACCTTCTTTGCTGAAAAGACCTGTTTCTTCTTCTTCTTGCCTTTCGACTTAGAAGTAGAACCATTTTCAGCATAGTGAATCTGAGAACTGTGATGAAATATACCTTCTGCTGCCTGTAGTTCTGTCAGAAGTTCCGCCAACGTATACTTCCTTTTGTTCATGTTATAGTTCAGGCGGAATTGCTCAAAACTTCTAGGTAGCGTTTGGAGAATTATATCGACCTGGGTTTCCCCATCGATTTATCCTCCAAGAACTTGTATTTCGTTCAGATAAGCCATCATTTTGAGGATATGATCCCTTACGGGTGTCCCCTCAGACATGGTGGCTGTCATTAACTTTCTCATTACCTCTTGCCTAGCAATCCGACTTTGGTGCCCAAAGAGTTCTTTGAGATTGTTCATTATATCATAAGCCGTTGGTAAATCTTGATGCTGATGTTGCAATACATTTGACATTGAAGCTAAAATGTAACACCGCGCCATCTCATATGCTTTTACCCATTTCTTATGATACTCAATCTCCTCTGGGGTAGAGTCATCGTTAGGTGTATCTGGGCATACCTCTGACAATACAAACTTATAACTTTCAGTAGTTAAGACAATATCCAGGTTTCTTTTCCAATCTATGTAGTTGAGACCATTAAGTCTATTCTCTTTCAGAATAATGGCCAGTGGGTTGAAAGTCATCCTAAGAATTACAAAAATAAACTTTGGTCAAGACTCTAAATTTAGCATAATATTGATTCCTCAAACAATACTATTTTAAATTAACCAACACCTCAAATCACCATGAATTTTGCATGCCACGATAGTGTGGACGTATACAAAATCAAACATTTGTAAGAGGAGGTTTTACCCATTAATTTTATTCTTGTCAACCTAACTTTATGACAAATAAAATTAATAGTTGGTTTTCTTTTGGTCACACAAATAATAGCAGTGACTCTGATGGGGAGGATACTATTAGACGTGCCTAAGTGTATACTATTACTTAACACTTAGTCCATTAATAAGATTGTGCCCATTCCGATGGGGAAGATCACACGCTCTTAATTAATTTCCAATAGTCATCCAAAATGGAAATTTGATCTAGTGATCCACAAACAAACTCATCAGATATGGAGGAAGGCACTCAGAGCCAACGCGCAAGTTTGTTTGCATCACTTACAAACCAGTAATGGAGACCGTGGAATTTATTAAAATTCCTCTCCCACTTAGTTATTTAAAATTGAGGATTTTAACCTATGCTAGCATATCATGCACACATACATCACAGTAAATAAAAGCAATAAATTTGGAAATTAATTTTCCAACTATTATGACATTTTCCATCACTGTCTTCAGTATGCTCAAACCCTAGCTGCTGCCATCTTTAGCCACCGCCATCGGGTCGAGTTATCGCATCTATCTTGCTTCTTATTCTGCTGCGCCTCTGGTCCTCCAATAGCACCACGCCTCGCAAAGATACGATCCACGACAAATATAGAATTTTACATATATCGATCCTATATTTCATAAAGGAATGTACATGTATTCTAGATCGAACAAGAAATAAAATTCTAAAAATAATACAGCTCCTATTGTATTTGATACATACAATCATGCACACAAAATAATGTTGGGTTTTTCGGGCAGCGAAAACCGCTTTTCGCGTCGCGGAAACCCCGAATCACCCAAAGCCGTAGATCCGTGCAAAGAAAACCGAACGAAAATTACGAGTACGAGTTTTTAAATATCTAGATCTACTCCTAGATCTATGTGTTAATAAGTATACCTTGAAGCGTGCCCTTTCGCGTTCCCGCTCATCCAAGGAATTGCCGGATCTCTAGACCGTCAAGTGTCGGTCCTCTAGAAGTATCCACACGGACACGTAGGTGGAGAAAACCTCACACAAAGGTGTGCTAGCACCTTGGTAAGATTCGGCCAAGCAAGGAGGAGAGGGAGAGGGAGAGCTTGAGGAAGAAGAAAGGAGTGAATGAGGAGTTCAATGAAAATGAATTTCATTAACCCCCTAAAGTGGCCGGCCACCTCTCCAAGAGTAACCCCCATTTCTCATTTAATGCCTCATTAAAGAGAATGGGTATGTAACTCCCATGAGGTGGCACACCATGATGATGTGGAACATCATCATTGGTCCACCTAATGCCAACTCACCAATGAGGTGGCAAAAGGTCAAGTCAAAATTGACCTTTGGTCTTCCTTCTCAAGTCAAGTCAAACTTGACCCAATCTCTACCATGGTTGATCTAATCCAACCATTTGATTCGAGCCAACTTAATATAATGAATCTAATTCATTAAATTAAATTGATTTAATAAGTCATAATCTAAATTAGACTCATTGAATACATGAATCAACTTGAGTCCAACTCAATTAGCCCAATTAGGATTACTTTTAATCCAATTTGATTCATCAAATGAATCTAATCCTCTTGGTTCATCATATGAACCAAATCTCCATCTAATTATCCTTAGTGTGTGATCCTATAGGTTCTTGTAACGTTGGCAATGCCCTAAACCCATTTAGGAGCATAAGTAATGAGTGGTATCTAGCAACACATCATTACTACCCAAGTTACAAGAATGTCGAGATCCGACATCACCTTGTGACTACTAATTGTGACTCTTCACAATATATGACGAGTGTCCTTCTATCCTAGACATCTAGATTGATCAATGTGAGGCATAGACCGTGTCATCCTCTGACCAATCTAAATCTTGAACTCCAAGTAGACTCACTAAATCAAATGAGCTCAATATCCCATATTGACTCATTTGGGCATGGCCATGCACTTCGTGGTCTCACTCTATCAAGAATACCGATGTCTCTCCCGTCATATAGGAGGGATAGATCCCATCTACATCACTCACATCCCTCTGCATAATTTGTTATATACCCAGTAATAGCCTTTATAGTCCACCCAGTTACGGGTGACGTTTGACGAAACCAAAGTACATAACTCCTTATGTAGGGATCTATGGTGACTTCAGGTCTAAGGACTAGTAGTCATACTAATAGCCACATGAGAAAGTATATGACACTCATATAACGATCCATGATACTTTCTTATGGCTGGTCATTCAGTATACATTCTCTAATGTATACCCATGTGTCAACTTGATATCTCTATATCCATGACTTGTGAGATCAAGTCATCGAGTTGACCTACATGCTAGTCTTATTGCATTAACATTGTCCCTGAATGTTAATACTCGACTAGGAATGATTAAGAGTAGTGTTCCCTATATCATCTCACTATCGGTTCAACTAACCGATTGATATAGGTGAGAACCATCTACTCAAGGATATTATTATACTTAGTTTATTTGGCACCAATACAAGTAAATATAATAACCAAAATCCAAATGCCTTTATTAATATACAAGAATATGATACAATGAGTCCATACAATCATCAAATGATTGGCTCTAGGGCTCTAACTAACAAATAATGCCCTTGACATGTCCAAGGGTCCAATCACACACAATATCTAAATGTCATAATAGTTGGAGCCTGCAACCACAAAGTTAGCACATCCTACTATTATCCTGCCTAAATTATGTATGACATGTGCATAATTAATTTGAAAACCAAAACACACAGAGGCAAACTCTAGCTCTGATACCAATTGTTGGTTAGTCCTAGGAAGATCGTACCGGTTCCACTGTACACAAATTTTGTACAAGTGTCAAACCTTTCCTAAATAACCTATTGTGTTCTTTAGAAGTTAAATTGGGAATCGCAAACGGAACTTAACATTATTGATTCCAAATTTAACTTATTTGTTCTTAATGGTTTAGACTTGGATCGCAAGCAAAACTTAACACTATTGATCCAAACCCACCTACGTTATAAATTCAATTAAATATTAATTTCCAAAATTGACTTCCAGGACTGCATGGCGAGGCACATAACCTTCTTGAGTATGGGAGCATCCACCACCGCCTAGACAAAGCCTTTTAAGGAAAGCTAATATTTAATTTTCTTATATAACTCTAGGTTTAATCATAAAGAACAATCGAATCACAAATTCGAAAAACAAAGAAAAACATAAACACGAATTACTAATTCGAAAAACTAGATCTAATGCCTCTTGTGTTTGGAATTCTAACAAAGAAAATAACTAGCATGATGCTGAAAACAATTGCTAATTATACATTTTCTTTGCAAGCTATTGACTTCGAGATCTTCTGTCGTATTCCTCGCCTCGCCTTGGACGTCGTGTGGGCGACGATCCTCCAAGATGAACACCACCCAAAGCCTTCTTCTCCTTCTTCTAATTTTCGGCCACCACCACCACAAAAGAAAAGAGAGCAAAGGGAAAGTGAGAAGAGAGAGGGTCGACCACACCAAGAGAACCACCAAGCAAGAGAATAAGAGTTGTGTCTCATGAGGCCTCCTCATCTCTTCTTTTATATTACTTGCCCAAGGCAAATAAGGGAAGAATTTTTACAAAAATTAAAATCTTCCTCTTATTTTTTCTTTTCCCTTTTTATTTTTCCTTTTCTTTCCTCTTGATTGAATATCAATCACCAAATCATTGGATGATGATTTTATTTTTATTTGGCTAGCCCCCTTGCTTGGGCACCAAGCAAGGTTGGCCGACCCCCTTAAAGAGGAAGGAAATATTTTTTATAAAATTTTACAAGAAGAAATCCTCTTATAAAATTTTATAAGCTCTCTTTCCTAAAGTGGATGTTAAAAAAGGAAAGTTTTAAAAATTAAAATTATGTTTTAAAATTTAAAACTTCCCTTCAAAAATTTCTTTTTTTAATATGAATAGAAAATTTTAATTTTTAAAACTTCTCTTACTTTTTTTCTAAAACCATGAGGATGGTTAAAAAAGGAAAGTTTTAAAACTTTTAAAACTCTCTATTAAACCATGTGGCCTAATTCAAATAAGGAAAGTTTTTAAAATTAAAATATCTCTTTTAAAACTTATAGTTTCTACAAAGAGAAGATTTTAAAAATTCAAAACACCCCTCCTATTTGAATTTATTTTGGTCGGCCCCTACTTGCTTGGTCACCAAGCAAGAGGGTCAACCCTCTTAAGGAGATGGTGGCCGTCCATTGCTTGGTCACCAAGCAATGGGTCGGCCTCCTTTCTTGGACACCAAGAAGGGCTTTTAATGAGTGGTTTATAAGGCACTAATGAGGCTACGACAGAGACCTAGATGAGAAATTGGTTTTGGCCTCCCGATGAGCTTGAGTATCCCGTGTTCGCCCCGAACACACAACTCAAGTTCATCAACAATAACTCATTCCACTAGAGAGTTATTGTTGCACTACCGCACCAATCCTAAATTACATTTATGGGCTCCTTATCATGAGTGTGTTAGTCTCCCTGTGTTTAAGATAACGAATGCTCACTAATTAAGTAAGTTATTGACAACTCACTTAATTAATATCTAGCTCCAAGAGTAGTACCACTCAACTTTATTGTCATGTCAGACTTAGTCCACCTGCAAGGTTTAACATGGCAATCCTTATGAGCTCCTCTTGGGGACATTCTCAACCAAGATTACTAGGACACAATTTCCTTCTATAATCAACAACACACACTATAAGTAATATCATTTCTCAACTTATCGGGCCTATTGATTTATTAAGCTAAATCTCACCCTTTGATAAGTTAAAGAAATAGATACTAAATATATATGCTTGTTATTATATTAGGATTAAGAGTACACACTTCCATAATAACTAAGGTCTAGCCTTATTAAGTCAGTATAAAAAGAACTTACCTAAAATGATCCTACTCAATACACTTAGAGTGTACTAGTGTAATTTACTAGTCAAGATAAACTAATACCTAATTACACTATGACTATACCAATGGTTTGTTCCTTTACATCTTAGTCGTGAGCAACTGTTTATAATTTATAAAGAGTTGATAACATGATCTTCTGTGTGTGACATCACACACCATGTTATCTACTTTATAGATTAATTGAACAACTATATTCAACAAATAAATATAGACATTTGACCAATGTGATTCTTTTATTTCAAAAATAAATATTTACAAAAGTTAGGCTTTTAGTATACACTCTAACACATGTTTCATTAGGCTTGTTATCCCAATCGATGTTGACCTATATTTCTTTAAGCCTGTTATCTCGGCTGATATTAGTCTATACCTCCTTAAGCTTATTATCCCGACCGGCCTTGGCCTATACTTTCTCAAGCACGTTACCCCGGCCGGTATGCATACCTGCTTGATTCTGCTATCCTTTTTCCCCTTTTCACCGGGGACCTACTAAACCTAACCCATATCAGTGTTAAATAGACCTTTAGTCCTAGATTTCAGAAATGAAGATTTTGGTTCATGTATGCCAATGTGAGAAGATGTTTACATGCTGTCTGGCGATAAGAGTTCTTTGTTAAGGAAGGAAGAAAATAGAAATAAAGGAAATATGGATGAAGAGTTAACTGATCTGAAATGGAATTGTCTAGGCATAAGATTTTGTGTCAACGAGATCTATTGCATACCAAACTATTTGAGAAACCCCATGATAATTGAGGAACTGAAATGGAGTTATTGTTTTCTTATCAATAGATTATGTTTTACCCTGTAAGAAACAAGGATGCTAAACATGCTAAAGCGCAGTGGAAAACATCTAGTTCCTCCCAGAAGATCCATGAGAAGGAAAACCACATACTAAGTTTTACATAAGAGAGTTATACCTTTGTTGCGTGCCCTTCACAATCTCGACAACAACATTTCTTTAGATGCGGATCTTAGCCCGATCAAGTGGTCGCACCTCTATGGTATCCACATGAACAAGCCTCGTTTGTCTCACAAAACTCATAAAGTGGAGAATAAAACAACCAAAGGTTGTGCTAGCAACCCTTCTTGGAAGTTTCAACTAAGTGAAGAGAGGAGCAGGAAGAAGAGCAAGAACACCAAAAACTCATCATGAAAATGAATCCCGAAACCCCCTTTTATAGATTCATGAAATTGCCTGATGCCTTAATGTCAATTGCCTTAATTGACATTAATATTTGTCTTCATCCAATGAATCCAATGCATCCAATGCATGAGCAATTCAAATTGTTCACTCTTCATCCAATGCATCCAATGCATGAGTAATTCAAATTCTATACTCCTCTTTCTTCATGAATTCAAATTCATAAAATCACTTAATGAGTCCAACTTATTAATCATCAATCCAATTGACTCAATGAGTCTAATTCGAATTGGACTCAATCCAATGATTGAATCCAATTGAGTCTAACTCAATGAGTCCAATTTGAATTAGACTTAATCCAATGATCCATCATATGACTCCATCTCCATTGACTTGTTCTTTGTGTGTGACCCAATAGGTTCTCGTAAAAGTTAGCAATGTCTCTAAAACTATTTTAGATACATAAACAATGAGTGACATCTAGCAAAACATCATTGCTACCCAAGTGACGAGAATATCGAGATCCAACCTAGCATTTCCGTGTCTATTATGTTGTATGACTTGGTCCCTTTATCCTTGATATCTAGATTGATCAATGAGGCATAGACCGTGTCATCCTCTTATCAACCTTTATGTTTCTTGATCCCTAAGTAGACACACTCAATCAAATAAGCTCAATATCTCATATTGACTAATTTGAGCATGACCATGCATTTTGTGTCCTACTTAATCAACGGGCCCACAGATATCGCTTCCGTCATATGGAAGGGATATATCCCATCTACATCACTCACATCTCTCCACATAATTTATTGCATACCTAGTGATCGACTTTATAGTCCACCTTATTATAGGTGACGTTTGCTGATACCAAAGTACACAATGCCTTATGTAGGGAACGGTAGTGGCTTCAGGTCTAAGGACTATTCATATTGATAGTCACATGAGAATGTTTATGACACTCATATAACGATCCATGAAACATTCTCATGGCGGATCATTCAATATATATTCTATAATATATACCTATGTGCCAACCTGATATTTCATACCCATAACTTGTGAGATTAAGTCATCTATTGACCTACATGATAGTCTCAACGCATTAATATTATCCTTGTATATTAATGCTTGACTAGGAATAGTTAAGAATAGTGTTTTATGTATATCTACAATATCTCACTATCAATTTAACCAATTGATAAGTTATAGATTAGAACCTACTACCCAAGAAAATTATTATACTTATTCATTCGGTACTGAACTGAAATAAATATAATAACCAATATTTTCTTTTATTAATAATAGAATATGATACAAAATGAACCCTTTACAGTCATCTCATAATTGGTACTAGGGTTAATATTAAAATCTCCCACTGCACTAGTGTCAATCACTAAGATATCAAATACCCAGTGACCTAGTGTGGCCATCATGTTTCCTTTGTGCCAAAGCCTTGGTCAAAGGATCCGCGATGTTAGCATCAGTTGGTACTCTACATATCCTCACATCTCCTCTATCGATGATCTCTTGAATGAGATGAAATCACCATAATATGTGTTTGGATCTCTGATGAGAGCGAGGTTCCTTAGCCTGTGCAATAGCCCCATTATTATCACAATAGAGGTCTATTGGGTTTACTATACTAGGAACAACACCAAGCTCTGTAATAAACTTTATGATCCAAATAGCCTCCTTTGTTGCAGCTGATGCAACAATGTACTCAGCCTCTGTTGTAGAATCAACGACTGTGTCCTACTTTGAACTCTTTCAGCTCACAGCACCACCATTTAAGCAAAATACATATCTTGACTATGATCTGAAATAATTCTTGTCAGTTTGGAAGCTAGCATCGGTGTAACCCTTTACAACAAGATTTTCATCGCCTCCAAAGATAAAGAAATAATCTTGAGTCCTTCTCAAGTACTTAAGAATATTCTTGACTATTATCCAGTGACATTCACCTGGATATGATTGGTATCTGTTCGTCATGCTTAATATATACGAGACATCTGGGCGAATACAAAGCATGATGTGTATGATGGACCCTATAGCAGATGCATAAGGAATCTGATCCATGCAGTCTCTTTCTTCCTTAAAAGAGGGGCATTGAGTGTTTGAAAGACTCACACCATGTGACATAGGTAGGAATCCCTTCTTGGAATTCTCCATGGCAAAATATTTAAGTACCTTGTCGATGTATGTACTCTGGCTTAAACTAAGCAATCTTTTAGATCTATCTCTATAGGTCTTAAGGCCTAAAATGTAGGCTGCTTCACCTAAGCCTTTCATTGAAAAATAATTCCCAAGCCAAGTCTTCACCGACTGAAGAGTAGGGATATTATTTCCAATGAGAAGTATGTCATCTATAAATATGAGAAAGATGACTGTGCTCCCACTAACCTTTTTGTAGACACAAGGTTCATCTTCATTCTTAATGAAACCAAACATTTTGATTGCATCATCAAATCGAAGATTCCAGCTTTTAAAAGCTTGCTTCAATCCATAAATAGATCTTTGTAACTTACAAACCTTTCCAGCATTCTTTGAATCTACAAAACCTCAGGTTGTGTCATGTACACATCCTCGAGGAAATATCCATTAAGAAATGCAGTTTTGACATCCATCTACCAAATCTCATAATCATTAGTAAGCTGTAATAGCAAGCATGATTCGAATGGACTTGAGCATTGCAACTGGTGAAAATGTTTCATCATAGTCTATACTATGAATTTACTTGAATCCTTTAGCTACTAATCTACCTTTGTAGGTATGCATATGTCCATCTATGTCAGTCTTCACCTTGAAGACCCACTTACACCCTTTGATCCCTTCAGGTGGATTAACCAAAGTCCATACTTGGTTTGTGTACATGAATTTCATTTCGGATCTCATGGCCTCTAGCCATTTCTCAGAATCTTGGCCTTATACAACTTCTTGATAAGATATAGGCTCATTGAGACCAACAAGAACTACATCACCATGGTCAGACAAGAGAAAAGAATATCTCTCAGGTTGATAATGAGTCCTATCAGATCTGCGTAGAGCTTGTGCTACTTGAACAGGTTGTTGCTCCACAACTTCTTGCGGTGTAACAAAATCATGATCCACAACATTTTATGGTACATGTTCAGTTTCCATTAAGACTTTAGTGCTAGTTTGTGTATCTTGAATTTCTTCAAGATCGACTTGACTCCCACTAGTTTTTCTAGAAATAAACTCCATTTCTAGAAATACACTAGTTCTGGCAACAAACACTTTACCTTGTGTGGCATTATAAAAGTAGTATCCCTTTGTTTCCTTGGGATATCATACAAAATAGTACTTGTCTGATTTGGGTCCTTGTTTATCTGAGATTTGTCGTCGAACGTAAGCCTCACAACCCCAAATCTTCATAAAAGACATCTTGGGACTCTTCCCAGTTTATATCATATATGATGTCTTTATGATGACATTAGATAAAACGCGATTAAGTGTGAAAGAGGTCGTCTCTAGAGCATGTCTCCAGAAGGAAATAAGAAGATATGTTTGACTCATCATCGATAGTACGATATCTAATAAAGTACGATTTCTCCTTTCTAATACACCATTCCATTGTGGTGTTCCAGGTGGAGTGAGTTGAGAAATGATCCCACACTCAACGAGATGGTCATGAAACTCTTGGCTAAGATATTCCCCGCCTTGATTTGATCGAAGCATTTTAATACTCTTACCAAGTTGGTTTTTTACTTTATTCTTGAATTCTTTGAACTTTTCAAAGGATTCAGACTTGTGTCTCATCAGATACACATAGTCGAATCTACTGAAATCATCAATGAAAATAATGAAGTAATGATAGCCTCCTCTAACTGTTATTTTAAAAGGGCGCATACATCAGTATGTATGAGTCCTAACAAGTCATTAGCTCTTGCACTATGCCCACTAAATGGAGTCTTTGTCATCTTGTCTTGAAGACAAGATTCACATACCTCATATGATTCAAAATCAAAGGAGTCCAAAAGTTCATCCTTATGGAGTTGGGATATGCGACTCTCATTTATGTGACCTAAGCGACAATGCCAGAGATATGTGTGGTTCAAATCATTAGACTTGAACCGTTTAGTATTTATGTTATAGATTGGGTTGTCAAAGTCTAGAATATGTAGTCCATTCACGAGATGTGCACTACAATAGAAAATTTTATTGAAATAAATGGAACAACATTTGTCCTTTATTATAAATGAGAATCCTTTCTTGTCCAAACAAGAAATAGAGATGATATTCTTAGTTAAGGCAAACACATAACAACACTCTTTAAGTTCTAAAACAAGCCCAATGGGCAAAGATAAGGAATATGTTCCTACAGCGATAGCAGTAACTCTTGCACCATTGCCTACTCGTAGGTCCACTTTATCCTTTGTCAATGTTCTATTATTTCTCAAGCCCTGCACATTAGTACAAATGTGAGATGCACACCCGATATCTAATACCCATGAAAAAGAAATAGATAGATTGAATTTTATAATATATATACCTAAGGTAGAAGTTTCACTTCTCTTCCTTTTCACTTCCTCTAGGTATAATTTGCAATTCCTCTTCCAATGTCTGATCTCACCACAGTGGAAGCAGGTTCCTTCCTTAGCTACCCCACCTTTAGGTTTAAGTGCATGGGTCTTGCCCTTGTCTTTGGCTTGGGTCTTATCCTTACCTTTAGGCTTCCACTTGCCTTTGCCCTTTGGCACCATCAAAATGGTACTAGGCTTTACCTTCTTAAGGTTGAGTTCAGCAGTTCTCAACATGCTCAACATCTCAGGTAGTGGGTTTTAAATTTTATTTATATTATAGTTCATGACAAATTGACTATAGCTCTCGGACAATGACTGCAGAATAAGGTTAGTGGCCAATTCTTGACCTAGTGGGAATCCCAACCTTTGTAGATTCTCCACATACCCGATCATTTTGAGCACATAAAGCCCTACGAGACATCCTTCTTGCATTCTGTATTGAAATAGAACCTTGGAGATCTCAAATCTCTCATGCCTTGCTTGTCCTTGATATAGTTGTCTAAGATGTTCAACCATATAAAAGCATTCATGTTCTCAAGTTGCTTCTGAAGCTCAAAGTTCATGGTAGCGAGCATAAGACATGATACATCTAATGCATTATCTTGATGCTTCTTATAGGCATCCTTATCAACTCTAGTAGTAGTAGTGGGAGGTGCTTCAGGAATGGGTTGCTCTAGGATGTACAACTTTCTTTCTTGCTTGAGAACTATTCTCAAGTTTCTGTACTATTCCAGGAAGTTAGCTCCATTGAGTTTGTCCTTATCAAGGACATGTCGCATAGAGAGAGAGAGTATTTGATATATTTGACAACATGGTGATCTACAACAATAAAATACAGAAATAAGTATCATATTTTGATCATTTAACTAGGCCTTTAATTAAATGATTCTCCCACTAAATTATAAAGCTTTGGTAGGAGAAATTCATGGATGTGGTTTTACGCACACTACTAGCTCCAAATCCAATCGTGATAATATTCATGTGGGACAAGATCCATATTATACCACATCTTGAGTTAGCTTTGGCTAATCGCCCAAGACTTAGTATAACTTAGGTAGGCAACATTTACCAATTACATCATATGTAACTCTTGTATCATTATGTGAACAAAACTATTTGTTCATTTGCCTATCTTATGAAATTTACATTATAATTCATCTTGAGTTAGCTTTGGCTAATCGCCCAAGACAAGTATAATTTGAATTTCATCGTATGAGATATGCCTCTAAGTTTTTAACTTAGTTAAGTCACACCCAAAGTTTTAGTAGTCGGACATCACAATTATTCTATCGCACTCTAGAAGATAAATCGAGTCATTTTGCTTTGGCTAAACCTAACTACAATTGATCGAGCTAGAAGTGAGTACCAAAATTTGGTAGGCATATTTAAAAAGACCTAATCATGCTTAAACACTACACATGCATCGCATACAATCATAGCATATCATGGAATACATCACATATATGCATAAAAGAAATCGTGACATGGTTATGCCCCCATTTTCTATGATCCTCTCAAGCCAATGAGGAGATCGAAAAGTTAACCTAGGCAAAAGCATCTTCTCCAAGTGCATCCTTGGTCGTCGTGTGTTGTTGTCCTTCTCCCTTTTCACCATCATCAAGTAGACTTATTCTTCTCTAATTTGTACATTACAAAATCTAAAGAAAACTCGAGTTACATTCGAGTATAGTCTAAATTTACAACAAGAATGAAAGAGGAGAGACACGACAAACATGTCGTATTATGAATTACAACATACACATCCAATCATATCGGGGTTTAAGGGCCATAACCATGCACCATGTCACATAACATTTATAATATTTTATGACATAAAATCTACTATGATTTAAACAAATACTTATGAGTCACAACACCATGGCAGTCCCGCTAGTTGGTAAGCGAGTGGAGGTCAAGGCGGCAGCGCCCCTTGCGGGGTGAGGGGGCAATGCCCCTGAAGCAAAATTATTTTGTACACTCATTGTATGAGTTACTACCATGCCTGAGACCCCACTACCCACAAAACTTTAGCCAAGACTATTGGCCGAAATCATACTCATAATTATGTAAATCATAGTAAAATCTCATGCAATTTCTATATCATATATAAAATATACTACAACTTAGTATATGTCTTCGCAAGTGGCTCTGATACCACTGTAAGGAACTAGGACACTAAATGCGTGAAAGCATAGCGGAAAATATCTAGTTCCTCCCAGAAGATCTATGCGAAGGAAAACCATATACTAAGTTTTACATGAGAGGGTTATACCTTTGTTGCATGCCCTTCACAATCCAAACGGTAATGTTTCATTAGATGCGGATCTTAGCGCGATCAAGTGGTCGCGCCTCTATAGTATCCACAGGAACAAGTCTCATTTGTCTCACAAAACTCATAAAGTGGAGAATGAAACAACCAAGGGTTGTGCTAGCAACCCTTCTTGGAAATTTCAACCAAGTGAAGAGAGGAGGAGGAAGAAGAGCAAGAACACCAAAAACTCATCATGAAAATGAATCCAAAAACCCCACTTTTATAGATTCATGAAATTGCCTGATGTCTTAATGTCAATTGCCTTAATTGACATTAATATTTGTCTTCATCCAATGAATCTAATGCATCTAATGCATGAGCAATTCAAATTATTCACTCTTCATCCAATGCATCCAATGCATGAGTAATTCAAATTCTACACTCCTCTTTCTTCATGAATTCAAATTCATGAAATCACTTAATGAGTCCAACTCATTAATCATCAATCCAATTGACTTAATGAGTCTAATTTGAATTGGACTCAATCCAATGATTGGATCTAATTGAGTCTAACTCAATGAGTCCAATTTGAATTAGACTTAATTCAATGATCCATTATATGAATCCATCTCCATTGACTTGTTCTTTATGTGTGACCCAATAGGTTCTCGTAATGTTGGTAATGTCTCTAAAACTATTTTAGATATATAAACAATGAGTGACATCTAGCAAGGCATCATTGCCACCCGACAAGAATATAGAGATCCGACCTAACCTTTCCGTGCCTATTATGCTGTATGACTTGGTCCCTCTATCCTTGATATCTAGATTGATCAATGAGGTATAGATCGTGTCATCCTCTTATCAACCTTTGTGTTTCTTGATCCCTAAGTAGACACACTCAATCAAATAAGCTCAATATCTTATATTAACTAATTTGAGAATGGCCATGCATTTTGTGTGCTACTTAATCAACGGGCCTACAGATATCACTTCCGTCATATAGAAGGGATAGATACCATCTACATCACTCACATTCCTCCGCATAATTTATTACATACCCAATGATCGACTTTATAGTCCACCTTGTTACAGGCGACGTTTGCCGATACTAAAGTATACAATGCCTTATGTAGGGAATGGTAGTGACTCCAGGTCTAAGGACTATTCATACTAATAGTCACATGAGAATATTTATGACACTCATATAACGATCCATGAAATATTCTCATGGCGGATCATTCAGTATATATTCTCTAATATATACTCATGTGTCAATCTGATATCTCATACTCATGACTTGTGAGATTAAGTCATCCATTGACCTAGATGCTAGTCTCAACGCAATAATATTGTCCTTGTATATTAATGCTTGACTAGAAATAGTTAAGAGTAGTGTTCTATGTATATCTACAATATCTCACTATCAATTCAACCAATTGATAAGTTGTAGATTAGAACTTACTACCCAAGGACATTATTATATTTATTCATTCGGCATTGAATTGAAATAAATATAATAACCAACAATGCCTTTTATTAATAATGGAATATGATACAAAATGAGACCTTTACAATCATCTCACAATTGGTACTAGGGCCAATACTAATAATTCTCAAGTCCTTTTTTATTCAAAACTTGTCAAATCCAAAAATCTGAATTTTGAAACTAGATTTCTGGAGCTGATTTCTGAGCTGATGAAGTTTAGAAATCCCCATTTATACTATATGAACTTATGCCTCAAACTATTTAACATTAATTATAGTTTCTACATCAGAATAAGAAAAAGGAAGAAGGAAACCAGAGTTGCTGAATCTGAAATCTGGAATTACAAGGAAGGGGAATGCATGGCAGAAAACAAAATTAAGGTTTCTATCAACTTAGTGTTAAATGAAACTTTTTACCGAGTTTAATTCTTCATGATTCAAGGCAAGAATCACTTTAAGTTCAAATTCTGAAATTGAAAATTGAAAAACCAAAACTACAAAAATCAGTTTCATATCAGAATTTCCCTTTCTGGTCCTGAATTTTGGAACTAAATCCTTGAAGCTGAATCTTGGATATTGGAAAGATATAACCTTCAGCAAGTAAGAATTCTGCACTAGCACAAAACCTGAACTTGAATGGGAAACAGTTAGGAAACAACACAACTAGAACTTAAAATTTGAATTCTAGAATTCTGAATTGTAAATTGGTTGTGTGCCAAGTCCTCTTCATAGTACTGATCAATACATTGGGAAGTAAGTTCAAGAAGTAAAGAAAAGAAGGAAGTATGGGCGGACATTCATCTATATAGCATCCATTGTATTCATGTCTTCCACTTTCATTTAAATTATATTAACTTCTTTTCTTGCCTTAACACTTATACTTTGATTTCATTTGATTCATGATTTCTTAGTCATCATTTTAAACATAATTATGTATTCAAATGCTCAGGATTTTGGAAAAGAGTAGAAGATAAGCAAGCATAAGGTAGTGCATGAACAATGAGTAGCTTGAATGTACTCTACCATTATATAAATTTGAGAGTTGAGAGCCACTAAAAAATTTCCTTGTGAGGATAAGTTATTGATATCATTCTCAATTTATTCATGATGGATTGGAGTCATTAAATTGGTGATCAAGGTAAGAATTGAGTCCATGAAAGCTTGAGTTGTTGAAACTTGACAAACTTAGGTAACTTTCTTTTATTATCTTTAGAACATGATTGAGAATTGATAGGGGATGCGTCTTTAATTGTTTTGTTAGTTTTGTTTACTTGCATGAGACGTGCAAGAATAAGTGTGGGGGAGTTGATAATTAGTATTTTTGTGCATATTTTTATATCTTAAATTGAATATTTTATATCTCCTCACATGATTAATTCTTGCTTTATCTTATATATTATGAGTTGAGATTTATTTAGATGTATTTTCTTTACATTTTGTGGAATTTTATCTAATAATGGCATTTTGTTTTGTAGGGAGTTTGGTTCATTGAATCAAATGAGTTTGAATTGGGTCCAATCCATTAAAATTGAGTATACTTCTTGAGCTTAACCCAAGTCAAACCCTCTCACCAAATCCCTAATTCCTCCTTAAACCAAACCTAAACCCAATTTCAATTCCAGTTCAAAACTTGATATAAAAACCTAGAAATTCATGGATGTACAATGGCTCAAGTTACTGTTCATCCATATTTTCTTCATCCACAGCCTCCAATTCCATCTTCGATCATCTTCTCAAGTGATGATGTCAGCGAGGGAGCTTCAAGGTAGCTACTGAATCATTTCTCGATAAGCTAGAAGTTCTCCGGTGGGAGGTTTCGACGATGAGTGTGCTGCTGTCCGATATTTCTGTTTCCTGATCTAGTGGTTCCCCCTCACATTAGTGAACATTGCAGGCTTTCCTCCGATGTTACTGAGCTCATTCCGATGCCCTTTCACCCATCATCAGATCCCCCTTTGGAGCAGAGATTCAGATTTGTAGATTCCAGTTTCAATATTTCAATTTTGATTTTATTCTCACATTCATTATTGGAGAGGTCTCTGTGGTTAAGATTGTAAGCTTCAGATTGATTCCAGAGTTTAGAAGTTGTTCATCTTCTCCGATGACCGGAGTTGGGCGTTTTCATCTCCGACCTCTTGTGTGACAACAAGAGTGTGGTGCTTGTGTAGTTGGTTGTGAGTTTAGGTTGGTTCATTTTATTTATTATTTTTTGTAGCTTATAACATATTTTGTTTGATGTTTGTTGAATTTAATTTCATAGTTAGATTTCTTATATGTCTTGTTCTTTCTTTTCTTAGCTTATTCATCGCTTTAGATCAAATTTATTTGTGTCTTGCTATTTCATTCCTTAGGTTAATTGTGTTGATGGTGAAATCCATAGCGTAGAGTGACGATACATTGTGGATTAATTGTTGGCACTTAGTTAGATTTCATTCCAGTATTATATTAGTTTACCACTTGTTTTACTTTTCATTTGTTAGATTTAGAATCATAAAAATCAAATAACCCTCATTTCCATATTAAAACCTCAAAAATATAAATAACATGCAATCCTAGATTACCATCCTATCATTATATTCATTGGTATATGACCCAAGTCATCTCTATGCTATATTAGCGTATAGAGGGGTTCGATACTTAATATTATTTGTAAATGTGTCATGACAACACGGTCTATCAGATCACCTAGTAAAACTACACGAGGGAACTGATGAATCAAAGGTAAATAAGAGAGATCTTTTATTAAATAATTTATTTAATATTAAAATACTTCCTGGAGAAACGGTCATCCAACTATACGCGCAACTGAAAGATATTCTCAATGGCCTCCATCTGATTGGACACCACATGGAGAACCGCGATACAATAAGGTGTGCCCTAAATGCCTTCCTGTCGAACGCTTTATGAGCATTGATAATAGATTCTTACAAAATTTCAAGGGATCTTTCAATTCTTAAGTTAGACGAATTATTTTATAAATTAAAATTACATGAGCAATCAAACTTGAGTTAAGTCAAGAAAGGAATTACCTTATATGCAGGATCAAGCAAGGAGGGTAAATCAAGAACAAAGAATGAATCAAAAAGTGAGTCAGACTCGGACTCAACAAATGAAGAAGAATTGGTCAACATGGTTCGAAGATTACTAACAAGGAAGAAGTTCAAGAGGAGCACCAAGAAGGTACCAGTCAACCAGACTAGAAACAAATCAGAAATGATTTGTTACGGATGCAACAAGAAGGGACATTTCAAAGATGAATGCCTAAAATGGAAGGAAAAAAATCCTAAATCAACAAGAAAAGAAAGGCCTCTAAGCGACGTGGAACGAGTTATCTTCCAAGAAATCCAACGTGGAAGAACCAAAGCACTCGAACCATCTTACCTTTATGGCAAGAAACGAAGATTATGAGTCCAAGGAAGAGTACAAGTCCGAGACCGATTTCGAGTTCGAGAGAAGCCACGGATCTGTATCCGTTTTTGAAAGTCCCAATATGGTAACTTTTTTTTCAAAGTCAAATTTACTTAAAGTAGTTAAATATTTATTTAAAAAATTAACAAAGTCCGAGGAACAAAATAACTTACTACTTAAGGAAATTGACCACCTTAAGGAGCAAGTTAACTTGAGTACCTTGACTAACCAACTTCAGGTTGGAACTTCAACTCAAGTTACCAAATTTGAGGAAGAAAATTCCAACTTGAAGGGTTAAGTGGAGCAACTCAAGAAAACTTTGGAAAAGTTTGAATTGAGATCCAAGTGTCTAAATATGATATTTGGATCTCAACGAGCCATATATAATAAATCCAGACTCAGTTATAACTCAAACAAAATCAGCAAACCATATTTATCATTAATTAGTTAAAATGTTAGAAATCAAGTCCAAGCATGGGTTCCTAAAAAATGCTTAATCAAACCAAACCAATATTTGTTCCTTAAGAGTCAAATTCATTTCTTAGATAGACCATATCCAAGCTATAACTTATGGGGAGTAAATAGAAAAACTGTTCAACCTACTTAATTAATCAACTATGCATGCTTAGGATTAGGTTTACTTTTCTGCTTAGCTTAGAATGGTTAGTTAAGAAGATTTACCAACCCCTAATAACATAGCATCAGAATGGATTCAATGATAGTACGCTAAGAAAACTTTGTCGAAAGCATGTTTAGGATGAATCATGTATATTCTATCTGGTGCACTAAACCTAGTGAATCTGGCCGAAGCTACCCTAATCAAACATGAGCTAGTTAGATCAAAACCCAATATTAAGTTCTTTGGACAAGATTATTTTAGAAAAGTATTTAGAAAGTGGTCCACCGTTGATACACAAGAAGGTCATATACCTCGCCACTGACTGAAAACTTATCCTTAGAAAGCTTGCTTGATTAACTTAATGCTAAGTTTAAATATAACATGGGTTGAACAACCTTTTTCAAAATTCTTATTAATTTAAATAAAAATTAATTAAAAACTTAATTCAAAATTAAATCAAAACTTAATTCAAAATTAATTCAAACTTAAACCAAAATTAATTAAAATTTAAATTAAAACTTAATTAAAAAATTAATTAAAAACTTAAAACTTAAAATTTAAACTTAAGAAAAATTAATATTAATTCAAAATTAAATTAAAACTTAATTATTCTAAAATTAAACTTAGTTAATTAAAAGTTAAATTAATTTAAAACTAAAAACAAGAGTTTAACTTAACTAAAATTTAAAACTTAAAAAAAAATTAAATTAAATTAACACTCAATTATCTTAAAATTAAACTCAAACTTAATTAAATTTAAAATTGAATTATTAATTAAAGTTTAATTAAAAAATTAATTAAAAACTTAAAACTTAACAAAAAAAATTAAACTTAAATATTAATTTAAACTTAAACTTAACTCAAACTCAAGTAAAATTCTAAACTAAAACTAAATTATTTTAAAAAAATGGGTAGGTCGACCAAACCCGATGTAAACATTACAAATTATTAAGGCTATCATCAATTTTTCGGTCGACCAAGAACCTGGTTCAGCCAACCGAAAACATAACTTCATCCTTACCGAACCAACCTATCATCAATTTTTTAGTCGACCGAACAAACGGTTCAGTCGACCGATAACTTAAGTTCTTCCTCAACGAATACGCAAAAATTGACCTATCATCAATTTTTTGGTCAACCGAAAATCTAGTTTGGTCAACTAAAAATCTGGTTCTGTCAATCGAAAATCAACCATCTTCTTTTGATTGGTCAATAATTCGATGATTTTAAGGGATCAGTTGACTGATCCCGTTGTCGGTCAACTGATCGAGCTCTATATAAACGAGACTCGAGGAGAATGCTTGTCTCATCCAAATCCTCCTCAATCTTCATCTCTCTAGTTCTCTTCTGCCGCCCATAGCCTTCCTCGGAATTCGATCATGCCTCAGTATGCTTTCAATGTCTTTCTTTTTTCATTTATGCTAAGTATATTTATACTTTCTATTTTCTTATTGTAGCGAAAAACTTGTAAAATTGCATAAAAAGATGCTAGCTCCTCTAATCCCAGCCAGGACCCTAGGTTTTTCAAAAAGGACCTACATCAATCTTTTAGCAACAAAACCTTCTTAGTTATAGGAACTCAATGCCTTGATCTACCCTTCTACCAGACCTACTATCCTGAGATAATAGATATCATACAACATTACTCCTTAGATAGTCTAGTTCTCTGTAAATAAGGGTGTCAATTAAGGTAGGTCGGGTCGGGTTAATTTTTTTTTAACCCAACCCGAATCCAAATTCAACCCAAACCCCCTAAGCCCAAATCCGAACCCAACCAACCTGACTAACCCGAACCCGACCAGGATAACCCAAAAACCCGATTTAAAATGACTTTTTGGCTATTTTTCCTATAACTTTTCACTTTTATCTCAATACTCCATCATTATCATACTAACATTGATATTAATATACATAAAAATATCTTAATTTTTAAAATAAAATTTGATTTAACTCTAAAAACCCACTAAAGCCTACATTTAGGTCAACCCGGGTTAACCGGAATCCGACTCGACCCAATCTGAAAATTTTCAACCCAAAAATCCTCCAACCTAAACCTGACCCGAACCCGAAAATGCCCAACCCGAACATAATTTTTTTTGGATCAACTCGAATTAGGTCGTCGGATTGGGTTCATTTTTGACACCCCTATCTATAAACATGCATACAATCTCACACTTTGTACCGAATTCTATCATAATTTGTGCAAGATCGATGCTCATCATTTTAAGACTAGAGTTGCATCAAGAGATATGTTGTTTGATCTCGACATATTTTCTTGTTTCTTACAGATGCGCTTTGCCTAACCGGATTTTTCCATATCTATCTTACCTAGACATTTTATCTAATCCATTTTCTCATTTAACTCTTGATATCATGTATGCTGACTTCTTCCAAGGTCCTCGACCAACCAAGATGTCATCAGTTTCACTTAGTCTAGATGACAACACACTCTACAAAATGGTTGTCTCATGAATTCATCCTCTTTCATCCAGAGATTAGGCAGTCCTGCGTCCAGTCCATCTCTTTTTGATGTATGCACTTAAGCATAAATTGGATTTGGATTTTAGTTATTGGATCTTTAAGTCCATCATCTACTATTTTGGATATAGTACTTTGTTTAAGGTACATATGGTTCATTGTCACATCCTTTCCTTTTTCATAGCTTCATTAGGGGTAGGGGTCGGGCATGGGCAATTGATAGATCTATCTGATTTTGACCTAGTTGGCCTTCGTCAAATGTCCTTAGCTGGGATTAAGGCTAGTTCTCAGGGTATGGTTTACAAGCATACTCATCCGTGTTATGTTCGGCCTGCCGAGGAAAAGGGTTGATATTGAAGATGTTCCTATAGCTGTTGAGGAGCCTTTTGTTCCACTATTAGTCTTAGAGTTTCTCCAGACTCCATATTTTGATGCATCCCAGGAGACATCATCTACAGCTCCTCCACAGTCTAGTGATCCATTCAATCAGTTTTGTGACGACATCTGTGGTTGTTTTGACTCGCTTCAAACTATGTTTCAGGTAGGGGTGATCATTCAATTAATTTGGTTAATTCAGTTAATTTAGTATTAATTTTATATAAATTATTTTTATTATTTTTTATATAAATTTGGTTAATTCGGTGTTAACCGAAATAACCGATTCGATTAATTCAGTTTTAGTAAAACTTTAATTTGATTAGGTTAGTCAATAGTAAATCGATGTTCGGTTAATTCGGTTTATTGATGGACCAAATTAACTGAATGCTCACCCCTGGTTTCAGGGCCAGTTAGCGGAGTTTTGTCAGGATATAACTAAATAAGTCGATACATTGAAGGCACAGTAGGCTAAGATGTTTGATTATTTTCACACTGTGCATGATCCTCCACCTCCTCCATCTGATGCTTGATCTTATATATTTGTTATTGGACTAGTTAGACATTATGACTATGATTGTATTTTGATTTGGTACTTGATAGTTATGACTTTTAATCAGCATTTTATTTCTTTTGTTTCTACATGTGTTTTATAGTATAGATTTTACATTTACTTTCAATTTTTTTTAAGTTTTTCAAAACTTGTCTTTAAAATTCCCTTTCAAAAATTTGTTTTCAAAATTATTTTCACATTATTTTATCTTTATGGAGTAGTCTAGGTCTTACCATAGAATTGCATGCTCCTATAATTCTAGTAGCCAACATCTCACAAGCACAGTAGGATACCTTGCTTGTGTATTTGACACATAGAACGGTGTGAGATGCTTAGTATTTAGCCTAAAATTTCATATGTTTATATCAGTACATTACTATAAATCTGGGCTTTAAACAAAATATATTGATCAATTTGAGTAATATGAGTAGTAACAAACTAGTTGGAACCAAAAAACTCAAATTGACTAACCTGAGTCAGCAACTGATATCTTGTGATATTTAGCTAAGTATGAAGGTTGAACATTTTAAAATAAAAATATTTTTCTTAATTTTCAAATTATGCTTGACTTTTAGGTAAATATCAACTTAAGGGGGAACATAAATATCATTTTTGAATTTATTCCAAGACTAAGAAAATTCAAAACTTCATATTTTATCCTCTTTACCAATTTTTCAAAATTTCAAATATTTGGATTTACACTAATATATTTTCAATTATATATTTTAAAATTTCTTCTATTTTCTTTAAATATTTTAAAAGTTACTTTCTTGTAGGTTATCATTTTTTAAATTCATCTTACATTAAAACTTAATTTTTTTTTCAACTTTAAAATTCTAATTTCATATGTTTTAAAAATTCTTCATATTTTTTTACTTCACACTTATGTTTCAAAATTTTCTTTACAAAATATTTTCAAAATTTATTTTCTAAATACTAATTTCATCACTTGGTTTTGGGTTAACGGATCTTATTTTCAAAATATTTTCAATAATTATATTAATCATGTATTTGTCCTTAGAAAATTTTTCAAAAGTCTACTTTTAAAAACTTATTAGAAATCTTGAGAAAATTTTCCAAACTAAATCTTTTGGCATATTTTGAGATTTTCAAATCATATGCTTAGACATCTTTGGTTTCAAAATTTTTCCAAGCATTTTTTTTCCTAAACACCAAAACTTAAATCTTGGAATGCTTAAAGTTTGTTGTTTGTATTTCTCCTATTTTTGATGTGTGTTAAAGGGGAGAGATAGTGAATTCAGGGGGAGTTATTAAACTCAGGGAGAGAGTTAAGATTAAATGCTCGTTTACTTATCTTTGCATATATTAAACTTAACTTTGAACCTTGGTTGCCAAACATCAAAAAGGGAAAGATTGTTGGTACAAGGTGCACTAGAATCAAACCTAGGTTTTGATGTTGTTAAAAGTTCAAGTTATTCTTGTTGTGATTTGACAAGTTAACTAAGTGTGTAGGATGTTTGCTCAACCAGGAAAGACTTAGCAGATCGTGGAAGCCAAACAGGAAGTTCAAGTGGGTCGAGAGGACCCAACACTTGGCAAGGAAGCTCGAAAGATCTGGAGGACCTAGTATCAAGAGGAAGCCTTGGTGAGCCGATCTGATGCTAAGCGGTAAAGTCCAAACAGGTCTAGAGGACCAATATTTGGCAGGTAGGTTGAGGTAAGCAATTGGAGAGGAGCAATAGTGAGGTCGTGTTCTGGAAAGGAACAACCTTAGGTCGTTGATCCAACTAAAGAAACTGGGAAGGTTTTCAAGTTGAAATCAAGACAATTTTACTGTCAATTACTTCTCATGCATCATATATTATCACTATGCTAACTTTGTTTTGTAGGAGTATTTATTTTAACTCTGTTTTGCAGGAACTAAAGTTATCGCTCGACTGAACTAGGTTGATTTAGATCAGAGATCAGATTGCGCTGAAGCAAACATGGAAGTCAGGATGATCGATAGATCGAACCCTGGGATCGGTCGACCAAACAATAAGAGCATTAATAGCGAATTAATGATGAATCTCGGCGAAGAGAGAAACTTCATAGATCAGTCGACCGATCAAGGGGATCAGTTGATTGAACCATAAATGCTCATAAATGCACGAAGATCGGATCTCGTTGGAGAAGGAAAGCAAGGGGTTCAATCGACTGAAAGGATCAGTCGATCGAACGACTTTTCGGTGTACCGAACCAGGCTTATATAAGGGGAGCTCGAGGTCTGAGTCAAGGCATCGGATTTCGATTCTTCTCTGTGCAAAACTGCTATTCGTGCTCTTACCTTCCGCTTTATCTTTACAAGCAAGCTGCTCCTTCAAGAAGTGATGACAGAGCTTCATCTCCTACCTATTGTCGATATAATTTTTAGTTAATCTTACATTGTTTTACTTTCCAAAAGATAATAGTGTGTTACTATCCTTTCATTTATACAAATTTCTTCTTTTCAAAAGTTTCAGAAAGAAGAGTTATAGTGGATTACCCATCGGTGCGATCAAGGATCGCGGGTCTTGGAGTAGGAGTCAACATAGGCTCCGAACCAAATAACTAAACGAGTCTTATTATTTTCTGCTGCACTGTTATTGTTTTTACGATACAAAAGAAAAAGTTTTAACTAACGATATTCACCCCCTCCCCCCTCTATCACTTATTTTTTATTTTTTTTATCCATCAGTATGAGCCCTTGTGCAATCCTTGCCTTACTCGTGCCAAAGAAAGTTCGTGACGCATGTGTATTGATAGCAGAGTCATTAACAAAATCATGATGAAGTATAGATTTCTGATTCTTCTCTTAGATGACATGTTGGATCAACTTTTTGGTTCAAAGATCTTCTCCAAGATCGATCTTAGGAGTGGATACTGCCAGATTCAAATCAAGTCCGAAGATGAATGGAAGACCACCTTTAAGACACAACATGGGTTGTATGAGTGGATGATCATGCCATTTAGACTGTCCAATACACCCAACACGTTCATGAGATTCATGCATCAGGTCTTATGACCTTTCATGGGAAGATTCGTGGTTGTATACTTTGACAACATCCTCATTTATAGTCCAACACAGGCTTTGCACCTTGATCACCTCTACACTATTTTTGAGAAGCTAAAGGCGGAACATTTGTTCATCAACAACATGAAGTGTTCTTTCTTCACGACCTTAGTTTCGTTTCTTGGATTTATAGTACCTATTGATGGTGTTCACGTAGATCCATCAAAGATAGACACAATCTTAGAGTGGTCGCAGCCAAAAATCATTCACGACATCCGAAGTTTTCATGGATTAGCATCTTTCTACTGCCGATTCATCCGGAATTTTAGCGTCCTAATTGCTCCTATCACTGAGTGTCTTAAGGGGTGCGAGTTCAAGTGGACTGAAGTGGCTACAACTAGTTTTCAACTGGTGAAGCAAAAGATGGCTGAAGCACCCATTCTAACATTTCCAGAGTTCGACAAACTATTCGAAGTAAACTATGATGCATCTAGCATTGGAATTGGTGGTATTCTAAGTCAATCGGGACGCCTTATTGCCTTCTATAGCGAGAAACTATCTGGTGCTAAGAAAAATTACTCTACCTATGACTTGAAATTCTATGCTATTGTGTAATCCTTGAAGCATGGACATCATTATCTTGTGCAGAAGGAATTTATCTTGTTCACTGATCATGAAGCTTTAAAGTATATCAATGGTTAACACAAGCTAAGTAGTCGACACACCAAGTGGGTAAACTACTTGTAGGAGTTCACTTTCACCTTGAAGCATCAATCAGGGAGTCTCAATCGTGTTGCAGATGCTCTAAGCTATCATTTTTCCTTGCTTACTACCATGAGCATTATGGTAGTCGGCTTTGGATCTTTCTCAGATATGTATGTTGCTGATCCCTCCTTCGGCAAGATATTTCAGGAGGTAACTAATGGGCTTTGCAACGATTTTATTCTATCTATTTCGTGGGCTGTGATTATGCATTCTGGACTGTTCCTTAAGGCAACACATTATCAGTAAATTGCATAATGAAGGACACTTCGACCGAGATAAAATATTAACCCTCATCTCTTCCGGCATCTATTGGCCCAAGCTAACTAGTGACGTAGCTCATTTCGTGGACTATTGCTTTGTCTGTCAGAAATTTATGGGAACCCTCACCAATGCTGGTTTGTATACTCCCTTACCAATTCCTAAAGCCCCTTGGTGCAAGGTTAGCATGAATTTCGTATTGGATTTACCCCCACCCAACAGATCGCAGATTCTATTCTAGTTGTGGTGAACCGATTCTCTAAGATGACTCACTTTGAGGTGTGCAGAAAAACCATAGACGTTCGGATTGTCACGCTCTTTTTCAAAGAGATTGTGTGTTTACACGATATTCCTCAAACTATTACTTCAGATCGTGATACTAAATTTTTCATTAAATTTTGAAAGACTTTATGGGGAAATCTATGGACAAAGCTAAACTTCAACAGTGCCTATCACCCTCAGATGGATTATCAGATCGAGGTAGTGAACTAGAGCTTAGGAAATCTTCTGAGATGCCTCACAAAAATCAAATCGAAGCAATAAGATCTGGTTTTAGCTTAAGCAAAATTTATATATAACAGATCAAAGAACATGACTACTGGTTTAAGTCCTTTCAAAGTTGTTTATGGACGAAACTTATTCGGGGTACTGGATTTAGTCTCTATTTCGTGTCTAGGACAAGCTAACCCCAAGGCTGAGGAGATGGCTGAGCATCTTCAGGTCATTCATGAGCAGGTTAAGCAGGCTATTCAGGAAAATAACACCAAGTACAAGATTAGGGTAGATCGGCATCAATGTCAGGTTCTTTTTGACGTTGGTGATATGGTTTGGACTATATTAACTGATGATCATTTCCCTATTAGTGAATACAACAAATTCAAAAATCGAAAGATTGGACATTGCGAGATACTAGAAAAGATTAATGACAATGCCTACAGGTCGCGACTTCTAGTCATTTAAAAACTTCTAATATTTTTAATATAAAACACCTAAGTCATTATGTTCTGGAATCGGATACATCCACCCTAAACTCAAGGACAAGTTCACTTCATGTCCATGCGACTGATGCAGGAAGAAATCCAAATTAAATTTTGTAAGTAGTTATCTGTTAATTAAGTTTAATTTATTTTTTCTTAATTATATTTAATTTTATTCTAAACCTTAGAGAACCAAGTCTTATCTTAAATCTTAGGAAATAAATCTTATTAGTTAATTTATTCTAAATCTTAGGAAATAAATTTTATTAATTAATTTATTCTAAATTTTAAGAAATAAATCTAGTTCGTTATTTTTGTTTGTTTAGATTTTTTTGAAAGTTTTGAGAATTATAAGACAAGTTATTTTGATATTAAGTTTGATTTTAATTTAAATAAAATTTATTTTCGTTTAAACATAGAGATGACTACTCTTTATTTATGAATTATTTTTCTATGTCTTCTGTAAACCTCTAATTTAAACGTGGTACCTAGAATTTTCTTCCCCTACATCAGCATCTCTTCGAGCACTAAAGTTTCTATACAAAATTATGTCTTACATACATAGCTACAAGGCAAAACCAACTAACGTGGACCTAATGGTTTGATCCTTGCAAAATCTACTTTAGCTTTTCAAGATCTTTGGCTATTGAGATTAGAAGATGAAGCTGATCGTTGCAAATCTGTACAAATGGAGTGGGAATTCAGACATTATAAACCATCCCAACCTCCAGAGTTGGAGCATGAGGAATGCTGATGGCATACGTTGCCCCCCTGCAGTTCCTCCTCAAGAACTCGTATCCGATGTTGATTGATAGACGCTTTATTAAACTGGATCCGCTCTTTGCCCTCATGTATGAATGCCCAAGTATGAAGGTCATTCCTGCTTCTCTTGCTTTCATCAGCTCTTGCAGCTCTTCTTCTGCTCCCTTCTCAATCGTTGGACTCTTTGGTAACACGAACCGTACTCGTTTCTTCTGTGGAGTAGTAGCTGAAGAATGCATCTCACTGGATCTGGAAATGCCCGGTGTTTCCTCAGATTCTATTTTCTCCTCATTGAACCTGAAACCTGAACTTATGACTGTCAATTTTTCATCACCATCCTCAGTTCCCTCTGTAAGACCATCATGCTTATTCCCCGCAGATCGAATGAACTCCGCAATGCTGGATACTAGGTCCTTCTCAAACTCCATGTCATCTTTGTGTATGTCGTGGTACCCATACCTGACTATGACTCTGTAACTTCTGAATTCCTTAGGACCAACTCGCCCGACAAGGAATCTTTCCTCCGGCTGGACGTGCGGGATTGGAATTGACTTGATGCAAAGGAAGACAAGAACCTGGGCCAACGGATTTCAAATTCATTTTCCTACCAGAATTCAGTGCGTTGGAAAAACTAAGGTGTACCTGGTGAAATGCAGGCAAGTTGGTGACGAAGTGTGTGAAGATGGCAGGAATTCCTGATACAAGTTCAGTATGAATCAAACCGATGCCTCGCACACGTACAAAACCAAGAGAGGGGCCGAGGGTAAGAAGCCAGTTGATGGGAACCTTGTTCTGGATGTCGAACTCGTACTTTTTGAGGGTACCATAATGCCATATGCACATAGCAATCATTAGAATGGAGGCGAGGGTAATAGGAACCCATGCTCCCTCAAGAAACTTGATTAGGGAGGCCGATAGGAATATCGCTTCTATTATTCCGAAAAAAATGAGAAAGCATACTGCAAAGAAAATGTTCTTATGCCAGCATACCATAATTACTATTGACATGAGGCAGGTAGTGACCAGCATAACGATGATGACTGCTAAACCTGTTGCAATGCAATGGTTATAGATCGAGCATTAGAAAACTGTATATGATATCGGACAAGTTAATAGTGGAGACAGGTCCCCATTCAAAGTGTATGGAATTGTCGCTTCGCAAGTAAGAAACAGAAATCACTATTATTACCAAGCTACAGGAGTCAGAACAAAGAATGATCAATAACTGCTATCACATGAAGGAATACAACCAACAAACTAGACTAATAAATAAGAAAAATTCACATAGAAGACACAGATCTTGTTCTATTATGCCAACATCAGGCATTGGCTGAATTTTATAGCAACAAACAACTCCATCTGCAGCAACTCATAATATTTTTGCACCTGAATCTGAGGATCTTTACCTTGGATGAACTATGCATGTTTCATAGTTCTAATTTTCATCCAAGTTGCCTATAGAAGTCAACTGGGACATCACTTAGGGAGAGTACAGGAATGAAGATATCTTATAGTATTTTATTCGTTCATGAATGGACATTTATAAAGAGTATGATAAAATGGAATTCATTCCTATTATTTTGGCATCAATTACATCTATATTATTACTATCTATACAAAAAAAAAAAAAAAAACCAGAGTTGATGTCTATTTGATGCACTTAAGATTTTCTAGATGTCTTTTAAGGTTTCTAGAGAGCCTTTTAAGATTTCCAAGATATGTATCTTGATTTAGAAAGCATTGAAGTTTTCATCTTGGTCTCTGTGATTCAAGTCCCTAGTCTTAGTCATAGCTCACCATCAAGTATCATGGTGTAAAGTTCCATTAGGTAGACTAGATGACTCTTGCACTAAAAGTGAGTTTAGTATCTTTCACAACTTGCTCTAAAACAACCATGATTGGAGGAACAACTTATTTTCACTGCAGAGGATTGCTCTATCTGTTTTTGGGAACCATTGTTTGTTTTATGGTCTTCATGTAGTTTATCACAGTGATAAATTTTAGGATTATATGTCTTGATCATATATCTTCCATATAAAGTTTAGAGTTTCTATTCTTTGTATATATTTCACAAGGATCTCTTTAACATCTCTTCTCCAATCAATATAAGGATCCATAGATAGAGAATAAGGATGCCAATAGGTTCTGCTTAGACCTAAATTGAGTCCTTGTCCTCGATTGTGTAGGCCCTAAATAGCTCAAAATAAGTCATGCCAAGCATTGCTCGAGATTAAGAGTTGATCTGGAAGAAGCAAAACCATGAGGTATAAGTAAAGGCAAATTGAACATAAAGGACAAAATAGAAATAGGAAAGATTATCACACAGAGAGAGAGGGAGAGAGAGAGAGAGGTCTTATTTTTAAAGCACCATACCTTGTGCATTTCCCAAATGCTTGGTATTTCTGAAACCGATAGTCACAGCCAAGCACAATATCATCAAAATCCAATTGATCTCAGGAATGTATATTTGTCCATCAATTTTGGATGATGTATGGACTATCTTCACCCTTGGAAAGCAACCTAAGGCAGAGCACTGCTTGATAATTGAGAAAGTACCCGTGATGACAGACTGACTTCCCACAACGGCAGCAAGTATTGCAATTGCTAGAACAGGCCACCTCAGTCTCTCTAACAAGAGCAATTTCTATATGTAAATATTCTGGAAACCATGGTTATGATTGTCTCCCCTCAAAAAACAGGGTTTATAAAAGTATGATTAAAGATTAAGAATTATTGTAGTAAAATACGACACAAGGAATTATCAACACCTGGTACAGACACGTAGAATCCAATTCGATAGTGATTTTCAATAACATGATGCCGAGATAAATAAGCAGCTTGTCCCATATATGCCAGGAGTAAGGATGGATACACCACAAATGCAAAAGCAATCTGTAGATAGATTCAGTTCACTGTGAAACAGTTAGTTCTCTAGAGATTTGACTGCAAGCCAACTAAGAAGCATATTAAATTGATAAAAGCAAAGACCATTTGTAAACTAAAAGTAGATTTGTTTACTAAAGCTCTCACATTCTAAGAATAGAGAGTTTCAAGAGTCATGAGACCAAGTACCCCATGATCTTGTCTTAGAGATGCTCATGAACGGGTTAATGGAATCAGAATGCGAGGATAGCTACTTGTTTTGCAAAGAAACTTCAAAGACCTTAGTTTCTGAAAGAAATTGGTCTACAAAGCACTGCATCAGGGTCTATGCCACTTATGACTTGACTAAGTACGAGTATGAGTATTCAACATCAATGTGGATTTAAGTGTTGGCACAGTTGTTTCTAGAGAATTTTACATGTGATAAATATGGGTTTCATTTTTCAACTCGAGTGTTAGGCTCCAACAAAAGTACAAGGTGCTGAGAGGGTTAAATAGTGTTCAAGTATGCGAGAAAGTTGTCCAAGTCACAAATGACCCCTTCTAATGTTGATTAAATATGGATTGTTATTATATGTTCCCTTTAATATTCCTTGTTCTCTTTAGAAAATTTCATAATGACTAAATTGCTTGCTTGAAGAACGAAACTAACAGGATTTAAAAATTCTGTTTGATAGAGCAAATCTTCAAGGTATTTGAAAATCTAATGTCTGATTGGACAAAATATACCTACCCTATACCTAGTGTTATAAACCTAAAATTTAAATAAGGGATATTTTTTAGAATTAATAGTAATTACGGTTTTATGGTGATTTTGAGGCTATATTTGATTTATTTGGGGGTAGATAGATTAGCTATCATTATAAGTTGAGTTTGAGCTGGATTCGAGTTCGGGTCAGTCTATTTGGGTTAGTGCTGAATCCAAACTAACTTAGAGCTAATTGGAGGCTATATGAGGTGTCATTATATTTTGGTTGGGTCCATCAAGTGGGCATTGTTATCAAGATTAAGTGGGATTCGAGTTCGAGTCAGTCTATTAAGGCCAGGTTTATACTTAAAGATTAAAATTCCCGAGTCATGCCATGCCATAATTTCTATTTCTGATCAGAATGATACAATTTTGGCAGCGTATTATATCATACAATACAATTTTGGTACTTGTTTCATTCAATTATTAATAATAGCATGATTAATTTTAGTTAATATAAATGGTAACTTTTAACTAATTTTTTAATTGTTTATTTGATAATTAATTGCGTTACTATTTCATAACCAATGTTTGTCCTATTTTTATATCTACTTGTTGATTAATTTGATCAACTAACTTTTTAGAGTTAAAAATGTTTGCAACCAATTAAATTTTAATTTTTAACTTTAATTACTTGTAGATTATAAGCTTCTTGCATTTCATAATGATATAGACATAATATATTAAATTTTACAGTTAGAATGCTACAATGAGCAATGGGAAAATGAAATCATCCTTCGTCCTCTATAAACTGTTCTTCGCTCTTGAATTTTGCATCATTAGAGTAATTTAGATTTGAAGATTCAGAGATTTTTATTCTTAGGATGTAATTATATTTGAAATGAAACTATATGTAATTATATTTGAAATTTGATCATTAGAATTTAATAAAAAAAACTTTGAATATTAAATCACTTGATTTATTGTATTTTATTTTACAATACCTAAATAAATCAGTGGAATAATTACAGATTTTGTTTCTTCCATGCAACTATAATTATTAGAGTGTACAAAGATTTTTTAAAATTCGAAATACAAAATATAATATTTTAGGTTAGAATTAGATTTTTTTTTAAAAATCTTGCAATTAAATTTATTACAATTTTACAAGTATAAATTTATAAAAAATGGAAAATATGAACCTTGACTTAGAATCAACTCAGTTAAATTTAAAGATTTTTTTTCTATAAAATCAAATTTAAATTTAGAAAAGAAAATTATACCTTCAAGTGTTAAACTAGATAGAAGTTGTTTATTAAAAATTGATTTGAATGGCAAAATTGGTTTAGTACATTTTTGCTGCCATAGGACACTATGACCAACATTGTAGAAGCCCTATGAATGCAATTTTGTTTCGGATACACAAACAAAAGAGTAGAATAAATTTCCCCTACTATCTCTTGCTAGATATGCCCTAGCAACTCAACTTTGGAGAGGAAGATTGCATGTTTATTGTAATTTTTGACCCATGACCTTTTTATCTAGACGAATGATTGAGGTTATCGTAGGAGTGGTATTTGTTTCATATATCCTAGGTTGAGTTATGGTTAGGCTTAAAAGTGCATTGTGGGATCAAATAAGTATTCATTTAGAAGCCCTTATCAAGGTGGGTTTATTCTTACCTTGTTTCTTTACATTTACCTTGTGTATGATCTAATTTATAAATATAATTATGCATTTGCTGGAAATAGAATTATTTATGATCTCATCTCGACTTGATTGCTTGACAGTTTTCTCCCACATTGCTTCGCCTTTTATATTCCCTTTTGAGAACTCTGACAAATTAAATTACATAATTAATAAAGTAATAAAGAAATTATATCATAGAACTTCAGCTCCATGCTTTAAAAGATTTGTGTGATTATTCAAACTAAATTAACAAGATAATGAATACAACACTTTGCAATATTAAATTGACAAAATACTAAATGCAACACTTATGCTATAGAGCTTCGGCTCCACCCTCTAAAAGAGTTGCTTAATCACTTATATTAAATTAAGAAAACAAATGAATTACTTATCTTATAGAGCATGAGCTCCACGCTCAAAAAAAGTTCAAGAGTTTTTTCATACATTTGTAGACTCCATTTTACATGAAATAATTCTTCTCGTCGAGTGAATTATAGGTCATTTACTCTTTCTTCTATAAGGTGCATCTCTAGCCCCCGGGGCTATGGTGCAGCGGCATAGCATCCAGGTTGTCACCCAGGCACCCGCGGTTCGGGCCCCAGCTATGACAAATTTGCAGGAATTTTTCCTCCAAATGGGGCACGCAACTAAAGGATGCTGGGCTCCTGGGCTACCCGCTTCGAGCACTTCCCGATTTACCCTGGTGGCCGGTGAGAAACTTCCGTGGGGCCCGACCGGTCACCCCAGGCTCGACGTTACCCAACCTGGTTAATCAGGTGCATCTCTGGGTGTGTGTGTGTGTGTGTTATATGATGTATTTCGTATTGGGTGGAGTGCAGGCCATTCATCCCATGTATACATAATACATCTTTATCGGGTGAATTGCAGATAGTTCATCATATATATGTTTATAATGCACTTCAGTTGGATGGATTGCAAGTCGTTCATCTTATATGATGCATCTTTTACTAGGCATATTAAGGGTTGTCTGCCCCCTATATAATATGTATATATATGTTAATTTCTTGATAAAAGTAAATCAAGAATACTTATAAAAGTATTAAAGAGAAAACATAAGAAATGATGAATCTAAGAGAAAATTTAAGAGAAATTGGTGATGAAAGATTAATGTTGCTAAGTTGGCAAAAATCATGGTAGATCTTTGGATTCTTTTATGAGATATACTTTTTATCATACACTTTCCTTTTGTACCCACTTTGTATTTTATACTCGCGTTCTAGAGTTTTTGACTTACAGGTTATTATTCAAGATTTGCGCATATAGTTATTTTGGTTGACACTTGTCTATATTTATTCTCAACATTATTGAAGTTCACACTCGTGAGCAAATCTAGCTTCACGGTAAGCCTAACTCGTGCGGGGCATCACAAGAACCTAGGCAAAAGCACAAATACGCTATTCATCTTCTAATTGGTGCTAACTAGCACCGATGCTAACATCACTCACAGGTGTTAGCATTGAAACCCTTATTGTTCTAGAGAGCTCGCCAATATCCAACATTGGAACGATATTCTAAACCTTGGTCCAAACAGATGAATAATTGCAAATGTGAGAAGAACTAATATCAACATTGTTTGAGAAGAACTTATTCCAACTAAAAGCATAAAGACGAAAGATACTACCAGAAAATAGAGGCATATACCAGTAAAAAATAATTAAACACATTCATATTAAATAATACTACGTGCCGATACCTTTACTGATGACTGTGAAAAATGCCCCAGATCTGCATACATTGCTTCAGAACCTATAAAAGAAATTTCTTAAACAAAGGCAGTTCATGGTAAAGAAATCTACATGTGGATGATAGATACCTTCAACGAACCTGTTATGCATAAGAGAACGCCACCTAATGACATCCAGCCGCCTCTTCTAGTCTTCTTCAAGAACTTGAACATATAGTATGGGGAAAGGGCTTGATACACATAAGGATTCCAATGAACAATATTATAAGCACCAATGACACTGATGCATAAAAGCCAAATCGTGACGATTGGTGCAAACAGAAAACCTAATCGGTGAGTGCCAAAATGTTGCAGCGCGAACAAGCAGAGCAGTATGAAACATGCAACAGGAAGCTCAACATCTGTAACAAAGAATTACAAGAGACAGTAATATTCATATAACCACCAGACCAACAATCAATGTAAGAAATAAATTAACAGAGAATCACATAAGACATAAGGCAAAAAGAAAGCCCATTCTATCGAGCTTGGCTATCAGAAAATAAAACATAGGTGCTCAGATATGACAAGAAATAATAACTAAAACATGAGGCATTTTTGTGAAGAAGTCTCCAATTAAATCAGATCCTAACAATTGGAAGATAGGCTATGGGAAGGAAGAGTAGGTTTTGGTTCAAAATTGATAATCTAAATTTTGGAATAAAAACTGGATGGCTGAGGTGATTAGGTTTTATTAAGAGTGAGATATTGTTATACAAAGACTTGGCGGTTGATTTAGTTATGGTAAATGAGTTGGCGCGATGATTATCATTAACTTAACAACTGGATGGAAAGAAACTAATGATACATTTGTTACTATTATCAAGAGTACATGATAGTTTTGATATAAAAAAAAAATGCAAAGTACATGTACCAACCATGTAATGAAACTTGTTTTACAAATCCTTGCTTCCTAGGATCCTAGAAAAGCAATTCATATTTACGCGATCAAATTCAAATTCATGAGGAACAAAAATTGCAAATGCAAATCAAACCCAAAAATAAATAAATAGAATTAGAATAGACAAATGTATATTTATCTACAAGTCAAGGAAATTGGAGGGTTAAATAGGATGTAGCTTTTAATACAAACTTGACCTCTTTCTTACCATCATGTTGAGCTTTGTCTGAGAGGACAAGCCAATTTTTCTCTTCTTCTATGCAGCAATATTCAATATAATGGGAACAAAGACACATACCATATAGCACTAAATATAAAAAAGCAAGTTGAGATAATTTTATCGTAAATCAATCAGAGTAATTCAAGCTAAGAAACCTAACATCTGGCTTACAAAACTCGGTATCATGTCAAATGTAATGTCACAAAATCTTTATAACAATCATTGTGTTACCGACAATTCTACACAAAAGTTCTTGATTTAGAGAAGTTTCTTACATTTGTGATGCTCCCTTGACATTGAAAGCTCAAGCCCTGAGATCGCAGAGAAGACTACACCAAATATTGAATTCAGAACATAACAAATCAATTAAGTACTCAATGATAGAGCATATAAACACGGCAATACCAGAGATTGCTGGGGTAAGGACACCATCACCAATGACCATGCATGCCCCAAGCAAAGCAAGAAATAGTAAAACGCGCTGTGAGTTCTTGTGCTTCTCCAGCAACCTCCTCATCCATGATGCAGTATACGTATCGTCGCCATAAGATGAGGAGGAAAGATTAAGTAGGTGGAAGTGATCATCCTTCTTTCTGTAGGCCATTAGCTCCTCATCAGCAACCTGCCCGTTCGGTATGAATCCAACGCGAGCATGGCGGACGAGGAGCGAGTAGAGGGCGAACGTGCCACCCTCACCATTGTCATCAGCTTGGAGGACGATGAGGACATACTTGAGAAGGGGGATAATGGTGAGGGTCCAAAAAACACAGGATAGCACGCCATAAATTTCGTCATTGCTCTCGGAGTGCTTGATATCATCAGCAAAGGTGCTCTTATACACATAGAGAGGCGAAGTGCTAAGATCGCCATAGACCACACCAAGGCTCTGGTAAGCAAGCATAAGCACTGAACTCCAAGTTTGTCTCTGCTGTTCAAGTAGCAAGTACAGTTCCCTCTTTAAGCAACAACAAGGATGAAAATTTTACAAGATCTTAGCTTGGAGACGAAATGAGCAAGATGCAAGCAGAAACCCAAACGAACAAACTCAAATTTTAGCCCAAGGGAGGGAAATCAAAAGATTTAACTTCCAGCCTAGAGAAGGAGGAGGAGGAAACAAGAAACGCCCAAGAAGCTACTGAAGAACCATGGGCATGTAGCTTAAACTCCAAACAATCCATGCTCAATCAACCCCGAAATCCGAACTCGACAAAGACAAAACTCCACGAAGGCGATTCAAGGTCCAAACTTGACCACCGAGAAGCTAACGCCACCACTCACCTTGGCAGGGTTGATGTAGGAACCGGCCTCGAGATCCATAGCGCGCGCCGTCGAACTCAGAATCACATACTCCTTCTCGAAGCAGAGTTAGTGTGCCTCACAGAGACAGAGGAGAAGCCGATAACCAAGATTCTTGGAAGCGGAAGAAGGCTCAGCCACAGCAGCAAGTGACAGAGTAGGAAAGTAGGAATCAAGCATAAGCGATGCCCAAAATATTTACAACACCAAAAGAAGAATCATAGCAATTATTGCCTTGAGGTTTCTGCATTCTGTTCCTCTTGTGTTCCGCCACTGACCGATCCTCTTCCAGACGCAAAGAATCGAACTTTTATGGTGTGCCATAACAAAAATGGCTTCTGGTAGCCTCTGGACACAAGGAACGGCGAAAGAGACGGCTTCTCCGCGATGACCTAACATTGACAGGACGTAAGAAAAGAAGAAAAATTACAATGGAGGAAACGAAAAAACCATGCAACTTCCTTTGTATACTTTTAGCAGGAAGAAAGAAAATGGAGAATCAGTCAACTTGGATACGTTGGTGTTCCTTTAATGCGAAATGGACCATTAGATTATCAAAAATCTCTCCTTTAATGCTGCAAAGATGAAAGACCATTGTTGCCTGTCTTCTACTTGGAATCAAACTACAAGATTTGTTAGAGATAGTAATTTAGGCTGTTAATCTAACAAATCTAAATGATTTTTCTCCTTTTGTGTAGGGCTGTAAATAAGCCGAGCCGAGCCGAGCCGAGTTTTGGGGTGTTCAAGCTTGTTTGATAAGATAACCGAGCCGAGCCGAGCCGAGCTTAAAATGAACCAAGCTTTTGAAATGAGTGTTCAAGCTTGGCTTGGTTTATTTTTTATGAGCTTGAGCTTGTTTGAAGCTTGAGCTTGGTTTGAGCTTGGTTCATTTAGATGTTATCAAGCTCTCAATTCAAGCTTGGCTTGAGCTTGGTTCGTTTAGATGTTATCAAGCTCTCAATTTAAGCTTGTTTGATTGTTTGAAACTTTTAATTGTTTGATTGGTTATTAAGATTGATAATTTAAATTTATTTATTTTATTTTATTATTTATTTATCATATTGAAAAGAATTTTATTAATAAATATTATTCGTGAACATTGTTCACGAACGTTGTTCACGAACATTGTTCACGAACGTTAACGAGCTGAACACATATGTGTTCAAGCTTGTTTGTTCAAGCTTGTTTGTTTAATTAATCTAATGTATATTGAACGAACATAAACAAGCTCTTACCAAGCCGAACACCAAGCTTGTTTACGAACGCTTGATTCATTTACAGTCCTACTTTTGTGTATGAACTAATCTGAACAATTAAGATAGTAGCAAAACATCTCAATCAACTTGACTTGTTTGACTGTTTAACTTGTACTCGAGTTTGACAATGCTATCATTTGGACCCTTTTTGATGTTGGAAATCAAAGTAATTATAGTTTCGTAAAATGTACTTCTCAGAGCTTTGGTGGTTGTGGATTAGATTTCAGTGAAAGGGACTGGAGTGAGAATTTGTGGATAGATGTAAATTATGGTTGGCTAGATGGATCATATCCACACAAGTGTAATAAGCAACATGGAATATTCCAAAACCATCAATAGTAAGATTCAAAAGAAAGCCTTGTCTTCAGGGAATTTTTTTCCCTTATCTAATTTGTATTTTTGTGACATATTTTCTTGAAATAAAATGTTTCTTTTCCCCTTCCGAATGATAATTGTTGATGGAAGAAGAATGTTGAAGATATGAACCCATGCTTAGTTATTCTTGTAGGGTAGCCATGTGTACAGTAGGGAGTGTGATTCAATTATTAGGGATGCCCCATGGACCAAGGGGAACAATATTTTATAGGGATTAAAGTTGAGGAAGAATGTTAACCATGTAATGTAATAATGTACAATACTACAAAATATATATATATATATATATATATATATATATATATATATATATATATATAAAATGGGAGCCGATTGTCTCATCTCATTAACTAAAAATTAATTAAAATAATAACTCAAATAACAACAACACTAATCATTGTAACTCAATTATATATACATTATCCTAACTTAGATAAGTTGTCATTGTAATCATGACTCAAATGATCATATTTGACCAAGTGATTTTATTATGTTTAACAAAGGATTTAAGTTAGGTCAGTAATTTGTTTGTATAAGTTTGATCAAGTGTGCAATAAGAATAAAAAACTTGATACATAGTTGCAAGTGCAGTGAATTGGAAAAATCTACATAGCTCAAGGTTGATTGAATTTTTAATGGAGTAAAAAAAAATTATAAATAAAAAATTTTATATAGGTCAAAGTTGATCAAACGCTTGATAGATAAAGAAATTCAATAATAATTGATAGATAAAATGTCTAGATAAGTTAAAATTAACTGAATATCTAGTAAATAGAAGAAAACCTAGAAGTGAAGCCTCTTGACAAACAAAAGAAGCCTTAAAGGTTAAATAACTGAAAAAAGTTCATACTCCTAACAAACAGAAGTAGGTTGAAAATAAGGCCTTTTGTCATGTGAGATGTGAAAGATTACAATAGATTTGTAATCTTAGATTTTGGTTTAGACTTTTCCTTATACATGTACTTGACTAAGAAATTATTAGTACAAGCATACCCCAAGTAGTGGAATTCAACCATATGGTTTTAGTGTTTATGGCACAAGGTTTAGGATTAGCTCACATTGTTGTTACTAATGTTGTGTCAAGAAGTTTGGGTGTAGTTACTTGACATTGAAATTGCAATTATAATTGATAAAGTTCAAGTGAATCGAAGACGACCAGATATTTATTAATAAATGAGAAGTCTAGCCAGGGTTTATAAGAAAGGAAAGTTCAACACATATTTATTAATAAATGAGAAGTCTAGCCAGGGTTTATAAGAAAGGAAAGTTCAACACATATTTATTAATAAATGAGAAGTCTAGCCAGGGTTTATAAGAAAGGAAAGTTCAACTTGTGTAGGTAGTAGATGAAGTGAGATCAAATATTTGGCAAAGAAGGAACTTAGAAGGTGCTAGCAGATGATGAATTCAACAGGTGTGACAGGAGAAGATTTGAAAGCGAAGTCTCTTGAGACATAAGTTGTAATAGGCTGAGATCAACTAGATACCCATTACAGATAAAGTTTCAGGTAAGATTAGCTAATTGTAATTTTCACATGCTGTAATTATTGGAATTGTATAATAATTCATTTTAATTTCATTAAAACTAATAATAATTTTATTTATTAATCTTAATGACTTTCGAAACTGCAAGACAATTGCTACTAAACAGCTCGAATTTATTATCAAAGTTGTCAATTAGACTCGTCAGAGCTACAGAAATATGTCTTCCTTCAAAGTGAACACCAGCAACAAGATCTGCTTAACTAGATTGATGTTCACAACCACGCAGGGTTCTTTAAGGGAGTGACAACTGACTTGACCTGCAAGTAGCCCTTGAGACTTTCGAGTCCCTTCTCCCGTCCATGGCCGCTCATCTTGTAGCCGCCGAAGGGAATTGCAGCGTCAAAGACATCGAAGCAGTTGATCCAAATAGATCCAGCTTTCAAGGCGCGCGTCAAGGTGTTTGCGGTATCGAGATTGTTAGTAAACACTCCGGCAGCAAGGCCATAGCAACTATTATTCGCCCTTCGAATGACCTCATCAAGATCCCTGTTATGAACAAAACAGGCATGAGCATGCTGTAAACAAATTCTTGGCTAGAGAATCTGCAGGTGTTTGTATGAGAAACACATCTTTTGCGATAGTGTACTTACTTGAACTTAAGGATCGACTGGACTGGGCCAAAGATCTCTTCGCTCGCTATCCTCATCCCGTCCTAGAAGAATCAAATATTGCAATGCAATTTGAGATTCATGCATATGTACCTTTATGGAATTATGTACTGCTAGATAGTAAACGATACCTCTACATTGCTGAAGACAGTAGGCCTAATGTAATAGCCTTTGGTACCTAGACGGCCGCCTCCTGCCTCGAGGGTGGCGCCATCATCAACTCCACATTTTATGTAGTGTAAGATCTTGTTGAATTGGCCCTCATCAATCTGAGTAAGAATAAGTAAATAATGACTAGTTATTCGGTAGATTTGTGAAGAAAATGGATTAAGTAAAAGAGAGATTCTTTTGAGAACGATAATGATAACCATAAAAAAGGAATAGAAATATTAGTAGACAGCAAAAAGAAAAAAAAAATCATAATCTACCTGAGGCCCTTGCTCGACATGTTTGAAGGGGTCCAACAACAGGTTTAGAGCACGAGCTTTAGCTTTTGCTACAAACTCATCGTATACACGCTCGTGCACAAATGTGCGAGACCCAGCACAGCAGCATTGTCCCTGTCGAAGACAATCAACGTTAACAGAAAATGTCTCCAAACAGGTACGATATGTTGCTACATTCAGTTGATATGAAGAACCTGGTTAAAGAATAAAGCAAAGTGTGCAAGTTCCACAGCCTTGTCAACATCGGCGTCATCCATTATGATCATAGGAGACTTTCCCCCGAGCTCAAGAGTCACAGGCTTAAGATTGCTCCTCGCAGCCAGTTCGAGTACAACTTTGCCGGTATTGGTAGATCCAGTAAAAGCAAGCTGATTAAATATTAAAGGCAAAGGTCAGATTATAAAAGAATCTTATTTCACAGTCAATTCCAGAAATTTTGTTTGTGATTCAACTATTAAAATATAATATTCTGCTCTTTTATGGAACTTTAATCGATTATCTCAAATATATGAGAATCTTCACCACCTTCAGCTTCAAATGCTACCAATTGTAACTCTTAATCCTTGGAGACAAGATAGAGGTTCAACCTAAAGAGACCCATTAAGAGAAATACACCCTGCACATGTTAAAAAGTCATCCCTAGGTAATTAACTAGTTTTCAATTGAGTGGTCTCCTTGAATCGAGTTCTGAATAATCCACACCTTTTTTTGCCACTTCGCAATTACTCCTTAAACCAACATGGTAAAATCTTTTCTTATATTGTGGACTTGAGGATCAGAAATGCAGTCGACGACATCATTTTCAGGAGGATTTAATCACAAGGGTCACTGTATCAGGGGTTGGATAAGCTCCATCGAGTTGCAAGAGGCAAGAAACATGAAAAACAAAGACGAAGAAAAACAAAAACACAAAGCCTTTATCCCCTCATCATAGTGCATCGAGTCTAGGATATGCATATCGGTGGAACGTCTTATGATTCACATAATCAGTTGCCAAAGCACGTGTGGAATCATATATAGGTTGTGGCCACTTCTGTATCCTCCTAGGTAGTTGTGGTGTATCCAACACGACAACTGCTTAGTCTCCACATAAGTATAATGTATCACCAAGTGGAATGGCTAAGTCTCCTCAAAAGAAGACAGTCACTGAATTTTGTAACAATATCTATTGTCAATTCTTCAAATAGATGCTTAAGAAATGACTAGCAGAAATGCAGGATATGATCCATGGTTAATAAAGATGATTTCTATTAAAAAATGAACAAACAAACTGCAGAATTGGATATGTTAATCTCATGCCAATCTTTCATCAAGAAAAAAAATTTGCAGTTAAGTGTCATCCAGGATATTATACAAATTCGAATACTAGATAATTTTATCAAATTCCATATACCAATATGTTCAAATTCATAAAATAAGAAATAGAATTTTGCCACCTTGTCAACATCCATGTGACTCGCAAGAGCTGCACCAGCAATTGGACCAAATCCAGAAACCACATTGAGAGCACCATCAGGAAGACCAGCCTGATTCATAGAGAATAGATACCAGATCATTATTTTTGTCATCTAAGGACCAAGGTTGGTCATCACATTGAACTTTTCTTTCAAAGAACAGAAAGCAACACATAATTATTTGAAGGCAGAGATTACACGGGTTGGTAGATTTACCAACTTACAAGCCCTAAAAAGAATGATATATATATACACACACCCACACACACACACACACATAAGGTCATCAGATATGTAATCAAGGTTCAATCTCAAAAGAATATCCAATATCATTTAAACAATTCAGAATTACTTTTCACTGATGAGTCTAATAAACAGGTCCCTAAAGTTTCATGGACAATAATCATAGATGAAGAGATTAAAGAAGTTTTAGAACAATTAATGTTAAAAAAACAATCCAGAAGCATCATTACCGAAATCAAAAGTGAAATCTTTTGCTTTTTTCAAAACTTGTTGAGTTTACTAATCATTGCATGTTATTCACTCCATGGCTATAATGGCATTTGATAAAATCAGATATACATTAATCCTTCATTTCCTCCTTTACGAAAAATCATATACTGCGTAGAGATGTATTACTAAACTAGGTTACCTATAGGAAAGAAAATCATCAGGATACAAAAAGGAGAATCTCAACTTAAACAAAAAACACAAACCAATTGCCTGACCTACCTCATGCAATAGTTTTGACACAAAGAGCGCAGATAAAGGAGTTTGCTCTGCAGTCTTCAATACAACAGTATTTCCACAAGCTAAAGCAGGTCCCACCTTCCAAGCATACATAAGAAGTGGAAAATTCCAGGGAATAATCTGTCCGCAAACACCAATTGGTTCATAGAGAACCTGCACATGATGTGGGCCATCAGCTGGCACAATGAGCCCGTGTATCTTGTCTGCCCACCCTGAAAGGTTAAATAGCAAGAGAAGAGTATATGATGAGAAAAACATTAAAATGAATCCATTACTCCATTGTATCAACGAAATGTCCTTACCAGCATAATATCTCATCAAACGTGCAAGCATTGGAATTTCAATTCGGGCAGCCTGCTCAAAAGGCTTCCCGTTGTCCCAAGTCTCAAGTGCAGCAATCTCATCATTGTGTTTCTCAATCAGATCTGCGAAACGGTAAATTATGCGGGATCTTTCCTGCAATATTGATATTAGGAGAGAATGAGAAAACCAACACAAATATGTAAAGAATAAGAAAAGTATACTAGCAATGAAAGGATGGAAAACATCTCAATCCAACAAGAATAAGAAAAGCTAAGAGAACTACATAAGCTGTCAACTTGGGCCAAGGTCCTTCATCAAAAGCCTGGCGAGCAGCAGAAACTGCTCTGTTGATATCTTCAATGCCGCCTTCAGCAACATGAGCAATTACTTCCCCAGTCCTAGGATCCATCGTCGGGAATGTCTTTCCTGTGGGCAAAGAACTTCCAAACGCTTAATTTTTATGCAATATGGACGAGTAAAAAAAAAAAGAAGATGAATTAAGAACATCTGAAACAATAGACATCAACATCTGTTCTCAATGCAGAGACGGGTGGAAAATGAACCTGAAGCCGAGTCCACAAACTTTCCATTGATTAGAAGCTGGTTATAGTTTACTTGAACTGGTGGTGCAATCGGTTCTTCAACTGCGGCAGCCGTGCTGAATCTTGGAAGAATTCCAGACACAGAACCATCAAATCTATCTGAAAAATGTATTTTAAGCGACGAGTCAGGCTTTGGACGTGGACTACAAATCACATCATATCAAAAATATTGTCAAACAATAAATTTGAAAACCCACGTCGAATCTCAATTTAAGTAGAGATCAGGATCAGACAAAAAGCTCCAGAGAGCTCGTTGATCCACTCTGTTTTTATGAATGCTCATTTAGATCGTAAGTGTTAACAATTTTTTGTCGTCTTCGCAGATAACATCTGACATTGTAATCACATTCGACAAAACAAACAAAATTAAGTCTCTCAAAACAACACGCAACCTAAGATCTCTAGGTCATTCGCACTCATCCTTGAAGATAGCTTCGAAACATTATCTACATCATGAACCAAAGGATAACGATCCAAGTTCCAGGGGTTTTGGAGACTTTAAAAAAAAAAAAAAGCAAGCTTTTACAGAGATAGAAAAATCTATCCTTTAAAGAATTCCAGAGTACGTAAAAGCAAAAGGCTCAGTTCCTGCACCCTCAAGAAGGAATTGATAAAGCTACCCGATCATGATTTCTTTTTCCCCAAAGAAAAAAAAAATGGTCAAACGGGATTCATCGATGTTACATCCAAAGTAAAAGAGTACTCCAGAGTCAAAACTTCGAATTCCAAGATCATTTTTTTCCAGATAATTCCTCAACGAAATCATCCGATCATCTAGAAGCAGACACAGTCGAACTCAATCAATCCGGTATCCACCCACACACACACAAAAAAATCACCTTTTAATCCCACAAAGTAGTCAGGAGAACGAGGGGAAAAACGCGAGCGAGAGCGCGATAGCAGAGAGGACGCAATCCACCGAGCCGCCATAGCCTTAACTGCCGAGATCGATGAGTAAATGAACTCCGCTGCCTTTCTCTCTCTCTCCCTGCAAACCTCTGCCACAGATTGTGGGATTCAACTCCGTTATGTAAACACCAGTGCTAGGGGAGGGCTAAAATCGTAATCCAACATCACCGAAACGATAAACTTCAAGCTCCCGGCAATTTCCACCACCGTTACTACTCAATCAATTCGACGTGCCACTAAACGCCACGTAACTCGGTACGCATTAGGGGATCCAATATCAGTACGTCAGCGGACTGTTCTAAGAAGATAAGATTGGCCTTCGCCGTGAGAAAGTAACAATTTAAAATTATAAAAAAAAAAATTAATAGAGGACTTGAATTGCTACGCTGTCAGAGTCAAGAAATTGTTAGTAAGCAGTAGTCATCAATAATAGCGGTATTAAATTAGCTGGATTTCCAAAATTGTGGGAAATTTACAGTTTACACACCCTCTTTCACCTAAAATACACAGCGTCTTTATAGAATTATTTGTGAAGGAGGCCGGGAGAAGACATAAATTTTCACAGATGTAGTTTTTAGATCACGTGAAGGGAATTAAATTATATAATCAATTTATAATCGATTACTAAATTAATTAGGGAGTTAGAGAAATATCTTTTCATCTCCCCAGTGGTCGGAGTATCGGACGACGAAAGTGAAATAGATGACGTGACTTGAGTTGAGTTGAGTTGCTAAAGGAAGCAAGGAGTATCTAGAAGGTGGTCCCACCCGATCGAAATTCTGATACGTGAGGTCCGACCCGATCGCTATAAGAAAATGAGATGATATTGATATGAAAAATGATTTATAGGGAGGAAATTAAAAATTCAAGCTCATAAAAATAAAATTGATAGGTCATAAATTTATATATTTATTTCTTAATTTTTATTTTTCCTGAGATTTTTTCATATAAGACCAACAAATTATCCAATTAAATGATATAGAATTGATTGTTTTTGCACCTCTAATTAGTTTATCTTGCCTGCTAAGGGATGTGACTGCGACATGCATTGAATTAAATTGATAGTGTCTTTTAATGTATCACTTTCTATATAAGGTAAGATAGAAGAAAAGTAGGAGTGTCTGATTGAATGGGTTAATTATTATAAAAAAATTTCAATTTGAATCCGATTCAATTGGAACATAATCTAAAAATCTTAAATCCAAACTCAAATAATTTGACCAATTTGAATAATAAAAAAAATTTATTTTTACTATTTTCTATAATTTTTTACTTTTTATCATAATACTTTATGATTACCATATTAACCTTATGGTATTATATATGTAAAATATGTTAAATTCAAGTCAATCTGATTTAACTCAAAGTCAATCTGATTCTAACACAATCCAAAAACTGTTGACTCGAAGTTAACCCGAACTCGAAAACCTCCAATTCTAATCTGATATTTTTTAGATTGACTTAGATCGGATTAGCGGGTCGGGTTCATTAAAGAAAAAGTTACTTCTATGACTACTATGACTACGGTGTGATGGTAAGCGATGGGACGGACTCCCTAAATAATGAGGATTTGAATATCATGAAGGACACTTTGCACCTACCGAGTTCAAATTACTTATGATATTTGGTTGTCCGTAAGAATTAATCTACGCTTCCTGATTTATCTTGATAGTCGGTGAAAAAGTTTTTAAAGATCAAATTGATCATCTTTAGAATGAGTCAGATCAGATCATATGAGTCAGATTATATAAAAGTTTGGATGGTATTTGTAAGCTTATTTTAGGTGTTAAATGATAATATTCCATATAATATCAAATTTATGAAATGTTGATTTTGATATATTTAAACGTCTACCAATTTTTTTTTTCTACTCTTGATAATATTCCATAGAAATAAATTTATGAAAAAATTTTATTTACTTTTAATCTTGTACTAAATTTTTTAAAGTTCCATCTTAATATTTTCATATATTAATTTGCAATCTCTCTCTATTTTTCAATATTTTATTAAAATATTTTACATTGAATAGAGAATTATTATAATAATCTTTATTGAGATTATTTCTTTATTTAGAATATTTAATTCTATCTTTGCTATTAAGTTAAGTTTATAAAAAAAATCCAAAATCCTATAATCTAATTATGTTTGAATTAATAAAATTTCTTAAATGAGGCTTCCTTCGTTACTTTTATCATCGCTTTATATAGTCTAAATTTAGTAACGCACCTTTAATATAAGGGCATCTTTAATTGTTATAGCTATTTTTTTTATATATATTTTTTAATATGTTACATAGAGGAATAATAATAATAATAATAATAATAATAATAATAATAATAATAATAATAATAATAATAATAAGTCCCTCAAATCTCAAATATTATTGTTAATTAGTTTCATCCATATGATTTATTTAGAGAGAAAAAAAAAACCTTTGAATAGAGTTAAGTAAAAAATTGGTAAAATTGAATTAATAAAATGGAACTGGCTAAATTTAGAAATTCAGATCGATTAATTTAGTGATACAGGGGTATTTCCTAGGTGACACATGGCCAAGAGGGTCAATAATTAGGCTAGGGTGACATGCAAGGGTCAACAACTGATGACTCCAAGGTACTCTCGACTCCTGACTACACTCAAAGCCCAAATCCCGAATCCTGAATTCCGAATTCACCAAGAGCTAAAGCAACGAAGTGTTGCACTATTTCAGAGAGGATAATGAATGACGTAGCTATTGTCAAGAGAGACGGAAAACACAACTATTAACTTCGACATAAATGGATTGTAATTGACATTTAATTATTTTGGAGAATGTGGTCATGACTCATGACAATGAAAAAGGAGGGGGCACAGGGAGAACATGCTGGAGGAGTTTGGTCCTTTAAAAGGTAATTGATTCTCATGAGCAAAAGTATGCGCATACATACTTTCAAAACTCTAATTTCCATAAACCACGTTCTTCTTGTAAAAGAATTGACTTAAGCATCGAAGTGGTTTCACCTGAGACTTCCCTGGCCATCATTCTAACTCATTTTCTATGAGTTTTCTTCTCCGCATAATAGAAGTTGCACCACCCCCCCCCCCCCCCCCCTCCTAATCAACAATAATTGCAAAACATTACTGTCAAGTTAGATGTCTCCATTCTTAGACAAGATTAAATTGACGTTGTTTGTAGAAACTCTGAGTTAAGAACTGGATTGAGACGTAAGATGGATGACACTGGATGATCTAGTGTAGAAGCTACTGAAAGGTTAAATGTTATCACCATGACATTAGAAGAATTCAACAAGCTCATGATGGCTATTGTACAAGTGGTGTTACAAGGGCAGCCCCGACCTTCAAATTCCCCGGGGATTGTCCTCCTGAATGAAAAAGTGTCCCAACCTACAGAGGTGGCACTGACACTATAGCAAAGGTTGAACCGGCTAGAAGAAACTCCCAAAGAGACATGCCCAATCCCTGTTAGTATTTCTGCTATGAGGGAGGAATCTATAAGGTCTTCGGGGGAAATTCTTTGTCGTAGTCCCCTAAAAGAAAAGGTGTGTTTAATTACTAAGGCACTCAATTCTAAACGCTCCCCTTTTTCATCGGGAGTTCTTAAAGATGAATTATTAAGGCATTTCCAAGCCCCACAAATTGGAGAATATAATAGCACAATAGATCCTGAGGACCACAACTAGAAATTCAAAAATGTGGCCTTATTACATCAATATACAGATGGGGTTAAGTGTCGAGTTTTTCTAACGATGCTATCAAGTTCAGCACAGAGACGGTTCAATCACCTTCTAGCATCTTCCATATGGTCCTTCGAAGACTTTAAAATTGTATTCATGAGGTGTTTTGCTACCAGCCGGAGGTATCAAAAGACTTCTCATGATCTATTTGCCCTCAGGAAAAAGACCAAGGAGTCCTTAAAAGACTATCTACAGAGGTTCAATCGAGTGGCCATGGATACACCCTTGGTTACTCTAGAAGCGCAAGTTAGTGCATTTTTCCAGGGATTGATCGATGGAGATTTCTTCAGATCCCTAGTGAAAAACCCTCCAACTAACTTCAATGGGCTACAAGCTTGGACTATCAAGTAGAAGAAGCTCAATCCGTTAAAAGAAGAGAGGCACCAACCCTAATCTCAGCACCCACTCAAGTAAATCGAAAGATGTCTCTTCCTCCCTTGCAGAGTTGGGATTTCATGAACCGCAAAAGAGAAAAAATTGTGCAAACAATTGAAGATAACCCAATTGGGGAATCAAGTCAAGAGCTTATGGTGGAATCTTATTATGATTTTCATCAATCAAACGCTCATTCCACTAGAGAATGCCAACATATGCCTGAGAGTTATAGTTAGTTGTCAATCAAAGAAGAGCGAAGCATAATCCACCGTCCAAGTGACCTACTGGACCTTATAATTATCAGTAGAATGAGGGGTTGAAGATAGATGCTCGGCGAGACTCACAACAGTAGTCTTATTCTCCTAATCATCATTCCAACAATACCCAACCACAGCGACCCTTGATGGATTGGGAGAAAAATAGTGATAAAGGCAAGGGTAAGATTGACCCTTTGGAAATTATTAACATGATTTCCAGAGTGTCAACAAATGGTGATTCCACACGGATCAACAAGGCCCATGGATGCCGACTAGAAAATTATACAGTCAGCTCGAGTTGGTGTACCAGTACAAGTCTCATGATCAACTTCAGCCCTAATGATCTAGAGGGAGTAGAAATCCTTCATGAAGATGCTCTTGTAATTCAGACTCTTATTGCCAATTACATAGTCAAACAGGTATTCATTGATACTAGAAACTCTGTTAATACTCTTTTTAAAGACACCTTTGATCAATTATAGCTAGATGGAGAAGAGGTGCATCCTGTGAACACCTTTTTATTCGAATTTACAGGGCATCATGTACAGCCTATAGGCCAGATCGAGCTTTCTCTTTCTTTAGGGAAAGAACCTAGGAGGAGTGTTAGAATTACAAGGTTGCAAACATAATCTTACATTGAAAATACATAGGAAAAATCATGAGTTTATAAGGAAAAGATATTTCCATTGGCATGAGGCCTTTTGGGGAGAGCTCAAGAGTAAAGTCATGAGGGCATAGGGCTAAAATGGATAATATCATGTCATTGTGGAGATATGTGGATATCCTTTGGGTCTAACAATTGATATCAGAGCGAGGTTGCACTTCACCGAACTAACTACCGGAAGAAGCATGAGCTAGAGCCATGATCCAAGATCGAACTATGTGGGTGAAACTTTGAATAAAGTAGAGGAGACCCTGACCAGGTCAAGAGTGACCCGATGCTTGAGGGAGACCTTATGGTCCTTTTTTGAGGGGGGAATTGTTGGGGTTGCAAGGTTGCAAACATAGTCCCACATTGAAAATACATGGAAAAGATCATGGGTTTATAAGAAAAAGATATTTCCATTGGTGTGAGACCTTTTGGGGAGAGCCTAAGAGCAACGCCATGAGGACCTAGGCCTAAAGTGGACAATATTATGTCATTGTGGAGATATATGGACATCCTTTGAGCCTAACAAGGAGAACCAGACACACACCTTTCCTGGTGGTAAACACTAAGTCAGCTTACAATGCTGTATTAGGGAGATCGGTGCTAAATGCTTTCAGGTGGTGATCTCTACTTTTCATTAAAAAATTAAATTCCTAGTGGAAGGCCAAGTCGGGGAGGTAAACTTTTTTTAGGTTACTAAGAAGTCGCTAGAAACCCGACCCGAGGAGCGTTATCAAGAAGTACAGATTCATCCGACTCAACTTGGGGAGGGGGGGCAGTCGTACGAGTGGCTAATGACCTCACATTATACCTCAAAGATGAGTTGATTGCTTGCCTCTTTTGTAATCATGATGTCTTCGCCTGATTACCTAAGGAAGTTGCGGGAGTCTCTCCTTCGATGATGGTTCATCGGTTGAACACTTTGCCTAGAATTCAGTCGGTGTGGCAAAGGAAGCAGAAATTTTCACCTGAGCAAAGTCAGGAGATTCAAGTAGAAGTGGATAAATTGCTAGAAGCCAGGTACATATGAGAGGTTCAATTCCCAACTTAGCTATCCAACATGGTGCTATTCTCCAAACTTATAGAGGCAAGTGGTAAATTTGCATTGATTTCCCAGACCTCAACAAAGCTTTACCTAAAGGATTGCTATCCACTTCCTTGTATTAATAAATTAGTTAATGCAACAGTTGGCTATGAGATTATTTGTATGCTGGGCGCTTACCAAGGGTATCACTAAATTCCCTTATATCAGGAAGATCAAGAAAATGTTAGTTTCATTATTCTTAATGAAACATTTTGCTATATTTTTATGTCTTTTGGTTTGAAGAATGCGGAGATAACCTACTAGCGACTCATGGATCGATTTTTCAAGCATCAGATTGGAAAAAATATGGAGGTATATGTTGATGATATCCTAATCAAATTTGCATGCACGAATACCCTCATTTCAGATATTAAAGAGACTTGTACCACCCCAAGACAATATGGTCTTAAGCTAAATCCTCAAAAGTATCTATTTGGAGTTAAGAGTAGAAAATTTCTGGAATATATTATCACTAAACGAGGAATTGAAGCTAATCCGGAGCAAGTATAAGCCTTACAAAACATGTCTCCTCATAATCTTAAAGAAGCACAATGATTGGTGGGTCGTATCACAACGCTATCTTGATCTCATGCAACTGGTCAAAGTCTTCCTTTCTTCAAGGTATTGAGAAAGACAACTAAGTTCGAATGGGATGATAAATATGAGCAAACCTTCAAAGAGTTAAAAGAATATTTGTCTCAATTGCCTTTGCTCTCCAAGACAGTACCAGGAGAAATGTTATGAGTATATTTGTTGGCCTCCGAAGAAGCAGTCACCATGGTTTTCTTAAGACAGGAGAATAGGGTACAATACCCTTTCTACTTTTTTGGTCATCTATTAAAGGAGGCTAAAAGTAGGTATACCAATTTGGAGAAGTTGGCATGGGGGCTTACCTTAGCTGCTCGAAGGCTAAGATCCTACTTCTTAACTCATCTAATTACTGTCCTCACCAATAGTAATTTGGGGCGAGTACTCACCAACTTGGAAGCTTCAGGACAATTAATTAAGTGAACCATGGAATGGTGAATGCATGTCCCCACTATCAACCAACCAAAAATCCCTATTAAGACTCAAGCCTTAGCTGATTTTTTTACATAAGTACCTGGGCAAATGGCTGAAGGTGTCTGGAAAGTTATGTAGATGGCTCCTTCAATTGATAGGGTAGCGGAGAGTCCTACTGATATCTCCTCTAGAAGAAGCATTGTCTCTTTCTGTCTAGCTAGATTTTCGAGCATCTAATAATGAGGCTGAGCATGAGGCTTTATTATCGAGATTGCAAGCAGCGAAGCAGGTAAGAGCTCCTCAAGTCATAATCCACTCAGACTCCCAATTGATGGTTCATCAGATAGCTAGGAATTTCGAGATTAGAAATGAAAGGTTGCAAGGTTATACTAAAGCTTTTGAAAAGCTCTAAGCACACTTCCAGAATATCAGTCTTCAAAAGGTATTTCAATTTGAGAATCAGAAGACATATGAATTGGCTAAGTTAGCCGGTGCATTATCCACTAGAGAACCAAAGTCGATATCCCAAGTTTTGCTCATCTCTAAGGCTAACAAAATCATAGACCTATATATAACACCTAATTAGAGAGAACCTATTAAGGCTTACCTGGAGCAGGGAGTTTTTCTTACTAACTTGTCATAGGCTCAACTGTTTAAGAAGAGGGCACCCTAATTCACTCTTATAGGGGGGACACATTGTATAAACGGTCTTTTCCCCGATCCCTTCTCAAATGCTTGGGCCAAGAAGATGTAGATTATGTCATAAGGGAGATTCACGAGGGTATCTATGGTAATCATGCAAGAGGAAGAACAATGGCATAGAAAGTATTGCTAACAGGGTATTTTTGGCCAACATTATAGATAGACACAACTCGATTCGTTACTGCTTGTCCCCACTATCAACCAACCAAAAATCCCTATTAAGACTCAAGCCTTAGCTGATTTTTTTACATAAGTACCTGGGCAAATGGCTGAAGGTGTCTGGAAAGTTATGTAGATGGCTCCTTCAATTGATAGGGTAGCGGAGAGTCCTACTGATATCTCCTCTAGAAGAAGCATTGTCTCTTTCTGTCTAGCTAGATTTTCGAGCATCTAATAATGAGGCTGAGCATGAGGCTTTATTATCGAGATTGCAAGCAGCGAAGCAGGTAAGAGCTCCTCAAGTCATAATCCACTCAGACTCCCAATTGATGGTTCATCAGATAGCTAGGAATTTCGAGATTAGAAATGAAAGGTTGCAAGGTTATACTAAAGCTTTTGAAAAGCTCTAAGCACACTTCCAGAATATCAGTCTTCAAAAGGTATTTCAATTTGAGAATCAGAAGACAGATGAATTGGCTAAGTTAGCCAGTGCATTATCCAGCTAGAGAACCAAAGCTGCATATCCCAAGTTTTGCTCATCTCTAAGGCTAACAAAATCATAGACCTATATATAACACCTAATTAGAGAGAACCTATTAAGGCTTACCTGGAGCAGGGAGTTTTTCTTACTAACTTGTCATAGGCTCAACTGTTTAAGAAGAGGGCACCCTAATTCACTCTTATAGGGGACACATTGTATAAACGGTCTTTTCCCCGATCCCTTCTCAAATGCTTGGGCCAAGAAGATGTAGATTATGTCATAAGGGAGATTCACGAGGGTATCTATGGTAATCATGCAAGAGGAAGAACAATGGCATAGAAAGTATTGCTAACAGGGTATTTTTGGCCAACATTATAGATAGACACAACTCGATTCGTTACTGCTTGTCCCCACTATCAACCAACCAAAAATCCCTATTAAGACTCAAGCCTTAGCTGATTTTTTTACATAAGTACCTGGGCAAATGGCTGAAGGTGTCTGGAAAGTTATGTAGATGGCTCCTTCAATTGATAGGGTAGCGGAGAGTCCTACTGATATCTCCTCTAGAAGAAGCATTGTCTCTTTCTGTCTAGCTAGATTTTCGAGCATCTAATAATGAGGCTGAGCATGAGGCTTTATTATCGAGATTGCAAGCAGCGAAGCAGGTAAGAGCTCCTCAAGTCATAATCCACTCAGACTCCCAATTGATGGTTCATCAGATAGCTAGGAATTTCGAGATTAGAAATGAAAGGTTGCAAGGTTATACTAAAGCTTTTGAAAAGCTCTAAGCACACTTCCAGAATATCAGTCTTCAAAAGGTATTTCAATTTGAGAATCAGAAGACAGATGAATTGGCTAAGTTAGCCAGTGCATTATCCAGCTAGAGAACCAAAGCTGCATATCCCAAGTTTTGCTCATCTCTAAGGCTAACAAAATCATAGACCTATATATAACACCTAATTAGAGAGAACCTATTAAGGCTTACCTGGAGCAGGGAGTTTTTCTTACTAACTTGTCATAGGCTCAACTGTTTAAGAAGAGGGCACCCTAATTCACTCTTATAGGGGACACATTGTATAAACGGTCTTTTCCCCGATCCCTTCTCAAATGCTTGGGCCAAGAAGATGTAGATTATGTCATAAGGGAGATTCACGAGGGTATCTATGGTAATCATGCAAGAGGAAGAACAATGGCATAGAAAGTATTGCTAACAGGGTATTTTTGGCCAACATTATAGATAGACACAACTCGATTCGTTACTGCTTGTCCCCACTATCAACCAACCAAAAATCCCTATTAAGACTCAAGCCTTAGCTGATTTTTTTACATAAGTACCTGGGCAAATGGCTGAAGGTGTCTGGAAAGTTATGTAGATGGCTCCTTCAATTGATAGGGTAGCGGAGAGTCCTACTGATATCTCCTCTAGAAGAAGCATTGTCTCTTTCTGTCTAGCTAGATTTTCGAGCATCTAATAATGAGGCTGAGCATGAGGCTTTATTATCGAGATTGCAAGCAGCGAAGCAGGTAAGAGCTCCTCAAGTCATAATCCACTCAGACTCCCAATTGATGGTTCATCAGATAGCTAGGAATTTCGAGATTAGAAATGAAAGGTTGCAAGGTTATACTAAAGCTTTTGAAAAGCTCTAAGCACACTTCCAGAATATCAGTCTTCAAAAGGTATTTCAATTTGAGAATCAGAAGACAGATGAATTGGCTAAGTTAGCCAGTGCATTATCCAGCTAGAGAACCAAAGCTGCATATCCCAAGTTTTGCTCATCTCTAAGGCTAACAAAATCATAGACCTATATATAACACCTAATTAGAGAGAACCTATTAAGGCTTACCTGGAGCAGGGAGTTTTTCTTACTAACTTGTCATAGGCTCAACTGTTTAAGAAGAGGGCACCCTAATTCACTCTTATAGGGGACACATTGTATAAACGGTCTTTTCCCCGATCCCTTCTCAAATGCTTGGGCCAAGAAGATGTAGATTATGTCATAAGGGAGATTCACGAGGGTATCTATGGTAATCATGCAAGAGGAAGAACAATGGCATAGAAAGTATTGCTAACAGGGTATTTTTGGCCAACATTATAGATAGACACAACTCGATTCGTTACTGCTTGTCCCCACTATCAACCAACCAAAAATCCCTATTAAGACTCAAGCCTTAGCTGATTTTTTTACATAAGTACCTGGGCAAATGGCTGAAGGTGTCTGGAAAGTTATGTAGATGGCTCCTTCAATTGATAGGGTAGCGGAGAGTCCTACTGATATCTCCTCTAGAAGAAGCATTGTCTCTTTCTGTCTAGCTAGATTTTCGAGCATCTAATAATGAGGCTGAGCATGAGGCTTTATTATCGAGATTGCAAGCAGCGAAGCAGGTAAGAGCTCCTCAAGTCATAATCCACTCAGACTCCCAATTGATGGTTCATCAGATAGCTAGGAATTTCGAGATTAGAAATGAAAGGTTGCAAGGTTATACTAAAGCTTTTGAAAAGCTCTAAGCACACTTCCAGAATATCAGTCTTCAAAAGGTATTTCAATTTGAGAATCAGAAGACAGATGAATTGGCTAAGTTAGCCAGTGCATTATCCAGCTAGAGAACCAAAGCTGCATATCCCAAGTTTTGCTCATCTCTAAGGCTAACAAAATCATAGACCTATATATAACACCTAATTAGAGAGAACCTATTAAGGCTTACCTGGAGCAGGGAGTTTTTCTTACTAACTTGTCATAGGCTCAACTGTTTAAGAAGAGGGCACCCTAATTCACTCTTATAGGGGACACATTGTATAAACGGTCTTTTCCCCGATCCCTTCTCAAATGCTTGGGCCAAGAAGATGTAGATTATGTCATAAGGGAGATTCACGAGGGTATCTATGGTAATCATGCAAGAGGAAGAACAATGGCATAGAAAGTATTGCTAACAGGGTATTTTTGGCCAACATTATAGATAGACACAACTCGATTCGTTACTGCTTGTCCCCACTATCAACCAACCAAAAATCCCTATTAAGACTCAAGCCTTAGCTGATTTTTTTACATAAGTACCTGGGCAAATGGCTGAAGGTGTCTGGAAAGTTATGTAGATGGCTCCTTCAATTGATAGGGTAGCGGAGAGTCCTACTGATATCTCCTCTAGAAGAAGCATTGTCTCTTTCTGTCTAGCTAGATTTTCGAGCATCTAATAATGAGGCTGAGCATGAGGCTTTATTATCGAGATTGCAAGCAGCGAAGCAGGTAAGAGCTCCTCAAGTCATAATCCACTCAGACTCCCAATTGATGGTTCATCAGATAGCTAGGAATTTCGAGATTAGAAATGAAAGGTTGCAAGGTTATACTAAAGCTTTTGAAAAGCTCTAAGCACACTTCCAGAATATCAGTCTTCAAAAGGTATTTCAATTTGAGAATCAGAAGACAGATGAATTGGCTAAGTTAGCCAGTGCATTATCCAGCTAGAGAACCAAAGCTGCATATCCCAAGTTTTGCTCATCTCTAAGGCTAACAAAATCATAGACCTATATATAACACCTAATTAGAGAGAACCTATTAAGGCTTACCTGGAGCAGGGAGTTTTTCTTACTAACTTGTCATAGGCTCAACTGTTTAAGAAGAGGGCACCCTAATTCACTCTTATAGGGGACACATTGTATAAACGGTCTTTTCCCCGATCCCTTCTCAAATGCTTGGGCCAAGAAGATGTAGATTATGTCATAAGGGAGATTCACGAGGGTATCTATGGTAATCATGCAAGAGGAAGAACAATGGCATAGAAAGTATTGCTAACAGGGTATTTTTGGCCAACATTATAGATAGACACAACTCGATTCGTTACTGCTTGTCCCCACTATCAACCAACCAAAAATCCCTATTAAGACTCAAGCCTTAGCTGATTTTTTTACATAAGTACCTGGGCAAATGGCTGAAGGTGTCTGGAAAGTTATGTAGATGGCTCCTTCAATTGATAGGGTAGCGGAGAGTCCTACTGATATCTCCTCTAGAAGAAGCATTGTCTCTTTCTGTCTAGCTAGATTTTCGAGCATCTAATAATGAGGCTGAGCATGAGGCTTTATTATCGAGATTGCAAGCAGCGAAGCAGGTAAGAGCTCCTCAAGTCATAATCCACTCAGACTCCCAATTGATGGTTCATCAGATAGCTAGGAATTTCGAGATTAGAAATGAAAGGTTGCAAGGTTATACTAAAGCTTTTGAAAAGCTCTAAGCACACTTCCAGAATATCAGTCTTCAAAAGGTATTTCAATTTGAGAATCAGAAGACAGATGAATTGGCTAAGTTAGCCAGTGCATTATCCAGCTAGAGAACCAAAGCTGCATATCCCAAGTTTTGCTCATCTCTAAGGCTAACAAAATCATAGACCTATATATAACACCTAATTAGAGAGAACCTATTAAGGCTTACCTGGAGCAGGGAGTTTTTCTTACTAACTTGTCATAGGCTCAACTGTTTAAGAAGAGGGCACCCTAATTCACTCTTATAGGGGACACATTGTATAAACGGTCTTTTCCCCGATCCCTTCTCAAATGCTTGGGCCAAGAAGATGTAGATTATGTCATAAGGGAGATTCACGAGGGTATCTATGGTAATCATGCAAGAGGAAGAACAATGGCATAGAAAGTATTGCTAACAGGGTATTTTTGGCCAACATTATAGATAGACACAACTCGATTCGTTACTGCTTGTCCCCACTATCAACCAACCAAAAATCCCTATTAAGACTCAAGCCTTAGCTGATTTTTTTACATAAGTACCTGGGCAAATGGCTGAAGGTGTCTGGAAAGTTATGTAGATGGCTCCTTCAATTGATAGGGTAGCGGAGAGTCCTACTGATATCTCCTCTAGAAGAAGCATTGTCTCTTTCTGTCTAGCTAGATTTTCGAGCATCTAATAATGAGGCTGAGCATGAGGCTTTATTATCGAGATTGCAAGCAGCGAAGCAGGTAAGAGCTCCTCAAGTCATAATCCACTCAGACTCCCAATTGATGGTTCATCAGATAGCTAGGAATTTCGAGATTAGAAATGAAAGGTTGCAAGGTTATACTAAAGCTTTTGAAAAGCTCTAAGCACACTTCCAGAATATCAGTCTTCAAAAGGTATTTCAATTTGAGAATCAGAAGACAGATGAATTGGCTAAGTTAGCCAGTGCATTATCCAGCTAGAGAACCAAAGCTGCATATCCCAAGTTTTGCTCATCTCTAAGGCTAACAAAATCATAGACCTATATATAACACCTAATTAGAGAGAACCTATTAAGGCTTACCTGGAGCAGGGAGTTTTTCTTACTAACTTGTCATAGGCTCAACTGTTTAAGAAGAGGGCACCCTAATTCACTCTTATAGGGGACACATTGTATAAACGGTCTTTTCCCCGATCCCTTCTCAAATGCTTGGGCCAAGAAGATGTAGATTATGTCATAAGGGAGATTCACGAGGGTATCTATGGTAATCATGCAAGAGGAAGAACAATGGCATAGAAAGTATTGCTAACAGGGTATTTTTGGCCAACATTATAGATAGACACAACTCGATTCGTTACTGCTTGTCCCCACTATCAACCAACCAAAAATCCCTATTAAGACTCAAGCCTTAGCTGATTTTTTTACATAAGTACCTGGGCAAATGGCTGAAGGTGTCTGGAAAGTTATGTAGATGGCTCCTTCAATTGATAGGGTAGCGGAGAGTCCTACTGATATCTCCTCTAGAAGAAGCATTGTCTCTTTCTGTCTAGCTAGATTTTCGAGCATCTAATAATGAGGCTGAGCATGAGGCTTTATTATCGAGATTGCAAGCAGCGAAGCAGGTAAGAGCTCCTCAAGTCATAATCCACTCAGACTCCCAATTGATGGTTCATCAAATAGCTAGGAATTTCGAGATTAGAAATGAAAGGTTGCAAGGTTATACTAAAGCTTTTGAAAAGCTCTAAGCACACTTCCAGAATATCAGTCTTCAAAAGGTATTTCAATTTGAGAATCAGAAGACAGATGAATTGGCTAAGTTAGCCAGTGCATTATCCAGCTAGAGAACCAAAGCTGCATATCCCAAGTTTTGCTCATCTCTAAGGCTAACAAAATCATAGACCTATATATAACACCTAATTAGAGAGAACCTATTAAGGCTTACCTGGAGCAGGGAGTTTTTCTTACTAACTTGTCATAGGCTCAACTGTTTAAGAAGAGGGCACCCTAATTCACTCTTATAGGGGACACATTGTATAAACGGTCTTTTCCCCGATCCCTTCTCAAATGCTTGGGCCAAGAAGATGTAGATTATGTCATAAGGGAGATTCACGAGGGTATCTATGGTAATCATGCAAGAGGAAGAACAATGGCATAGAAAGTATTGCTAACAGGGTATTTTTGGCCAACATTATAGATAGACACAACTCGATTCGTTACTGCTTGTCCCCACTATCAACCAACCAAAAATCCCTATTAAGACTCAAGCCTTAGCTGATTTTTTTACATAAGTACCTGGGCAAATGGCTGAAGGTGTCTGGAAAGTTATGTAGATGGCTCCTTCAATTGATAGGGTAGCGGAGAGTCCTACTGATATCTCCTCTAGAAGAAGCATTGTCTCTTTCTGTCTAGCTAGATTTTCGAGCATCTAATAATGAGGCTGAGCATGAGGCTTTATTATCGAGATTGCAAGCAGCGAAGCAGGTAAGAGCTCCTCAAGTCATAATCCACTCAGACTCCCAATTGATGGTTCATCAAATAGCTAGGAATTTCGAGATTAGAAATGAAAGGTTGCAAGGTTATACTAAAGCTTTTGAAAAGCTCTAAGCACACTTCCAGAATATCAGTCTTCAAAAGGTATTTCAATTTGAGAATCAGAAGACAGATGAATTGGCTAAGTTAGCCAGTGCATTATCCAGCTAGAGAACCAAAGCTGCATATCCCAAGTTTTGCTCATCTCTAAGGCTAACAAAATCATAGACCTATATATAACACCTAATTAGAGAGAACCTATTAAGGCTTACCTGGAGCAGGGAGTTTTTCTTACTAACTTGTCATAGGCTCAACTGTTTAAGAAGAGGGCACCCTAATTCACTCTTATAGGGGACACATTGTATAAACGGTCTTTTCCCCGATCCCTTCTCAAATGCTTGGGCCAAGAAGATGTAGATTATGTCATAAGGGAGATTCACGAGGGTATCTATGGTAATCATGCAAGAGGAAGAACAATGGCATAGAAAGTATTGCTAACAGGGTATTTTTGGCCAACATTATAGATAGACACAACTCGATTCATTACTGCTTGTCCCCACTATCAAAAGTATCAGAACATGTCTCATCTCTCTATAGAGTTCTTAAGAACCTCCACAATAGTTTATCCCTTTGATTAGTGGGGTATGAATATTGTGGGACATTTCTCCATTGGTAGACATTAAAAGAAGTTTTTATTGGTAGTCGTTGATTATTTTTCTAAATGGATGGAAGTTGTGCCTCTAGACCATATAATGCAATAGGAAGTTATGATATTCTTATGGCAAAGTATAGTTTGTTGATTCAGTTTGCCCCACAAATTAGTCTCAGATAATGGTCACCAATTTCGAGATCCACATCTAAAAGGCTAGTGTGAGAGCTTCGACATTCAATAAGCTTTCACTTTGGTAACTTATCTATAAAATAATGGACAAGTCAAAGTCATTAATCGAGAGATAGTTAGAGGACTAAAGATCAAGTTAGACCATGTAAGAGACATCTGGGTAGATGAGTTACCTAGTATACTCCGGGCTTATCGAACAACTCATCGCAAAGTACTGGGACGACTCCCTTCCACCTAGTCTATGGTGGCGAGGCGGTCGTACCGGTGGAAGTCAAAGATGAATCTATCAGACAATGACAGGTTACGCCTTCTCAACTTAGACTTGATTTCGGAAACAAGAGCAAAAGTGGCTACTTGACTCATGACATATCGTCAAAGGATGCGTCTCAACTATAACAAATGGGTGATACCCACATCATTTCAGGTTGGAGATTTATTTTGGAGGAAAGTAAAGCACTCGGGGATGTTGGTAAGTTAGTGCCCTGGTGGGAATGACCATTCAAAGTGATTAAGAAGATGAACTTGGGGGCATATTATCTGACGGACTCTCATGACATAAAACTGGACTGATCATGAAATATCAATCACCTGAAATCATGCTACTTTTAAATACAACTCAGTATCTTTATACATTTAATTATTATGTTTGTCATTTTTTGTGATATTTTTATTTATTACAATATGTACTTACCATTTAAGCATGAATGAAAGCATTTTCTTTTAGATTGATTCTCCAAACTCTCCCAATTTGGACGTAGTCAAGGTCGAGATCTTTTTGGTTATGCTATTAGTCTCACCCCTACTGAGTATATACTATATCGTTCGCGTCATTTTCATAGTTCAAACTCTTCCGATTGAGGCATAGTCGAGGTCGAGATATTTTTGACTATGGTATCAACCTCACCCTTACTAAGGGGTCGAGCATATACCATATCATCTGTGTTAATTTTATGACCCAAACTCCCTCAAGTAGGACATAATCGGGGTTGGGATCTTTCCTCCTACAGTATTAACCTCTCCCCTTCTAAGGGATATAGTATATACCGTATGGCATGCATCATTTTTAGGGCCTAAACTCCCTCAACTGGGAGATAGTTGGGGTCGAGATCCTTCCGACTGCGGTATCAAATTCACCCCTACTAAGGGGTCGAGCATATACCGTATCGCTCGCGTCCTTTTTTGGACCCAAACTCTCATAACTGGAGTATAGTCGGGGTCGAGATCCTTCCGATTATGGGTAAGGGGTCGAATATATACTGTATCATCCATGTCCTTTTCAGGGCCCAAACTCCCTCGACTAGGGTATAGTCAGGGGGTTGAGATGCTTTTAGCTACGATATCAATCTTACTCCTTCTAAGGGTTCGAGCATATATTATATCGCTCACGTCCTTTTCACAACCCAAACTCCCTTGACTAGAATACAGTCGGGTTAAGATCCCCCGATTGATATCAACCACACTTCTGCTGAATGGATCCAACTTATGCCGTGTAGCCCACTTCCTTCATAAGACCTAGACTACCATTCTTCTGATTATATGACAGTATCAATCTGTTTGGTCTCTAGGGAGTCATCACATTGAACTGCCAAGTTTTATCCAAGGTATAGTTCTTCTTGAGGTGGGCAATTAGCATATGATTAATGAAGGCACAGATAGTAAATCTATGTATGGATGCAGAAATCCCCTGGATTAAGTTCATATACAAAAGTTAATTAAAAAAGGATGGAGGAGAGAATAAGAAAAATCACGAGAAGTCTACCATGTCTTCCTCTGGAATGCTATCGAAGATTTTGGAAAATTGAATTGGGGGCAAAGGCTTGTTGGCGGTAAGATAGCCAGATTCTTGCAACCACTTTAAGGTTTTGTCCACGCTATATTGTACCATGTGGGCTAAGCGAGTCCCAATCATATATAAAACACCTCTGACTTGAGGAATTACCTTCACATACCAACGCTCCTTGAAACTCGCTCTCGACCCTCACCAGGGTTTCCTATGCTTCGCTGTAGGTTGACTTCAACTCGCAGGCGATCCTCAGCCAACACCTTATTTAATTTGACTTCCTCCCTAGTAGCATCCAATTTCACCTCTTGTAGATTCAATCTTTTTTGGTAGGCCTCCTACCTCTCCTTGACATTATTGATATTTGTTGTCGCTGTTGTCAGTCTGGCTTGTCCCTTGGCCATTAGGAGTTTCAACTTCTTTATCTCCTTCTGCTACTTCTTTTCTCCGACTCCAGAGCCTTAACCTGAGTTTCTAGGGTATCGATTTGTACCTGTCGTTGGGTGGTAGCATGTTTGACTTGTAGCTTGTTCGTCATTGCCTTAGCAAGGTTTGATCAAAGCTGCTAAATTTTGGATAAAGCAGCATTGGGGTTCTCCTCCAGCTCCATTAAATGGGATAATATTCCCTGAGATGTAGTAACGTCTGCTCTGGAGAAGGAAAGTCGAGCCTTTAAATTGTGCACCTAGGCTTGAAGCTCATGGCGACCTTGCCACCACTCGGGTAGTCACTGGCTAAAAATGACTAGTAAGGACATGTGATCCGCCCCGATATTCAGTAGGTCGTTGACTAGGTTTCTGTAAGAGAGACTCTCAGCAGTAGCCTCAACATTTTCCCATCACCTGGCCATAGGACCGGCAAAATTCATTGCATATTGAAAGTCCTTGAGGCCTTGAGGTTCAGGGGAGACTCTTACCCCATTAGGACCAGCACCCTTGTGTTCAGGAGATACAGCAAGTTTGATAGGAGGGTGAGAGGTACTGGCGCTTGGATCTCCCAGCCGAGATGTTATATGAGTGGAGGCTTCAGCTGGGGTGGGCCTAGGCTGCGTTGATAAGGCTATAGGACCAGATGGTTGAGCCTCAATCTAGGAGGTCTGGGAGTGGGAGGACAGTGTGACCTGAGTAAAGGGAGAGGTTTGGTGAGTAATCCAAGGGGGATGACGTCTCTTCCAACTCATGTGAAGAGGAGTCCCCGACTCGCTAGATAACACTGGATCAAGATTTACAAGAGGGATCACCTCTGGTAGAGGGGCCGAAGGCAAAGAGGTATCCCCGTCAAGGGGCGCTAGAACAACCTCTGTCAGAGCTAATGGAGGGGGGAATGTGACAATGGGTGGTGCGGTAGGTGCGACATCTGCAGTGGTCTCCTCCCTAGTTAGATCAATAATTTCAGCACCCCGCGCCTCTGATTTAGCATCAATAATTCTTAAAGCATTCTCAAAGGTAGCTTTTGTTAGACACAAACAATCTGCTGAAGATTTTAGGGGTAGTAGCTGAATTCAAATAACACTGATTTAAATTCAACTTACAGTAGAGATGACCAGAGCGGATAATCTCAGGCTGCCAGCAGATGCTGGTTTCTGCTCCGAGCCGATGAATTGCCGAGCAAGAAGATCGGCTGAGCCACTAGTCTGTGTTGCCGAGCGGGCGGATCAGCCGAGCAGAGGGCAGATCGGCCAAGCAGATCGGTCGAGATGAGGTCGGTCGGTCAGCGCAGAATAGGTCTTGACAGAAAGGAAGACCAGGTCTGTTTAGAGTAGAATGACCAGGTCTGTTCAGAGCAGATCTACAGAACAGAAGACCAGGTCTGCAGAGCAGTCTCGAAAGAGCAGTAAGGTCGGGCAAAATCCCGACCGAGCAAGCTGACGGAGGCCTGCAAGTAGCAGTTTCCTTGAAACAGATTCGCCCCCACCTCCGGCTGTGCTTCGAGGCTTATTTGGGAGGTCTGTTTCACAGGATACAACGGTCTGACCGTGAACTCCACCAAGCACCGGTGGTCACGACGAACTGAGTGGTACCCGAAAGCTACCGCGGGCAATCTATCGAGTAGGAGTTGCACGACAGAGAAGGGGAATGAGGAGGAGAGCTTCTGCTTGCTTTTGCTGTGTTATCTGCGTAACCTTTTGCTTGAGGTTGCAGCCTCCTTATATCAAGACCAAAGGACACCATTAATGGTCATTACTCAACGCCAACTTTTCACTTGGCCGTTTTGATTATGCATTAATTTTCCTTTAATGCATCCGTTACACAAGCAACAAAAATATATATGTGGCAAAATATTGGTTGTTCCGCTTGGGCAAATTTTTGCCCCGACCGTTTCGACATTCGTGTGCGCAGGTTGCGCTCGCGCACGAGTTAACTTAGTTCAATGCAATCAGGGCCCTGGATTTGCACCCCCCCTGCGCACCCACGCGTGAGAGAGAGCCTCTCCCCATGCATTTGTTCACATCCTCAATGCATGTGAATCAATATAAACCAACAAATTTGCCTTGAAACTTCCAATGTGGGACTAAAGTCCAATTCACAATGGAGCTTCTTCTCATCCACCTCTTCTCCATTCACACTTATTCAACAATCCCCCACATGAATGGAGATAGAGTATGTGATAGCATTCAGCAGTTGAGTCAAGTATAGGATAAATAGGGTTTACCCTTTGAACCTTCCTTTGTGAAGATCTGGTTGCTTACTGGCTGATAGTAGACACGATGCCCTTGAACTATACTGCCGTCTGTGTAAGCAGTGACAAATCTCACCCAAGACTCTCCCTGATACAACTCAGTTCTCATGAGTGTGTTCGTTCTTGGCCATGAACACGCCTGGTTCTGTGAGAAGCTCTAAGAATTGTGCCTCCAATTCTCTTCGAAGCGACCCCACTTCTTTCTCACATAGGTGATCCCTCAAGAGTTACCATCTACTCTTTTTGATCATTAAAAGCTCATTAGCTTATCCTGCTCTGTCACTGTTTCAATGGGCTACCCCCCACAGTGTGTCTAGTCAGTGCAGATTAGTTGTCCCTTTGAACCTAGTTATTGGGATCTCCAGTCAGCATAGGTTGGGTGTCCTCTGCACTGATCGCTGACAACGGTATCAAGCTCATTCCCTGTGATGAGCTTGCTATTAACTCTCGATTTAACCCCTTGGTTAACGAATCCGCTAGGTTATCCTTTGACTTCACATAGTCAACAGTGATAACTCCAGTTGAGAGTAGTTTTCTAATGGTATTATGTCTTCGACGTATATGTCTAGACTTACCATTATACAGATGGCTCTGTGCTCGATCGATTGCTGATTGGCTATCGCAATGTATGCAAATCGCCGGCACATGTTTCGGCCATCGAGGAATATCTTCTAAGAATTGTCGTAGCCATTCAGCCTCTTCACCGCACTTGTCAAGAGCTACAAACTCAGATTCCATCGTGGATCTGGTTATTACGGTTTGCTTAGAAGATTTCCAGGAAATGGCTGCACCTGCTAGAGTGAAGACATATCCACTCGTAGACTTAGAGTCTTTTATGTCAGATATCCAACTTGCATCACTGTATCCTTCGATCACAGCAGGATATCTCGTGTAGTGCAGTCCATATTCACGAGTATATCTCAAGTACCTCAGTACTCTTGTTATCCCTTTCCAGTGCTCAACACCGGGATTACTTGTGTATCTACTCAGTTTGCTTACTGCGTAGGCAAAGTCTGGTCTAGTACAACTCATTAAGTACATCAAACTTCTAATTACTCAAGAGTATTCTATCTGCGAGATACTTTCACCTCGATTTTTCGATAGATGTTGACTCGTATCTATCGGCGTTCGTGCCAACGCAGTATCACCCTTGGTGAATTTCTCAAGAATCTTGTCCATGTAATGGGACTGACCAAGAACAAGTCCTTCTGTCGTTCTAAGAATTTTGATTCCTAGAATCACATCAACTAGGCCCATGTCTTTCATGTCAAATCTTGAGTTCAACATATCTTTAGTGGATTTGATTATCTTATCATTGCTCCCAATGATAAGTATGTCGTCTACATAGAGGCACAAGATGACATAGTCACTCTCCGTGGCTCTCATGTAGACACATTTATCATATTCATTGATCTTGAATCCATATTCCTTCATGGCATTATCGAATTTCTCATGCCACTGCTTTGGTGCTTGTTTCAAGCCATATAATAACTTCACCAATCTACAGACCTTGTTTTTTTGTCCTGGCACAGAAAACCCCTCAGGTTGATCCATATAGATTTCCTCTTCTAAATCCCCGTTTAGAAAGGCTGTCTTTACATCCATTTGATGTACTTCGAGATTCCATAGAGCGGCAATAGCCAACAATACTCTAATGGAAGTTATTCTCGATACCGGAGAGTATGTATCGAAATAGTCAAGACCTTCTCGTTGTCGGTATCCTTTAATTACCAATCTGGCCTTGTATTTATCGATTGTGCCATCTAATTTCATTTTCTTCTTGAAGATCCACTTGCAACCTAGTGGTTTAATTCCCGGAGGAAGATCCACAAGTTCCCAAGTGTGATTTTGCAAGATAGATTCTATCTCAGATGCAATTGCCTCTTTCCAGCGAGGTCCATCAAAAGAGCCTACAACTTCTGAGTAACTTCGGGGCTCACTCTCCTACATGAAAGTGATAAAATCTGATCCATAGGATTTTTCTACCCGAGCTCTTTTGCTCCGTCTAGGCTCAACCTCCACGGGTTCCTCGTCATCATCATCTTCTTCTTCGCCTTGTGTTTCGGTTGTCCGTTTTGAGGAGCTAGCATCCTCACGGGTCTTATACGGAAATACATGCTCGAAGAAAGAGGCATTTCTCGATTCGATTATCGAGTTCCTGTGTATCTCCGGTATGTGTGACTCATATACACAAAATCGATAAGCACTGCTGTTATGTGCATATCCAATAAATATGTAATCAACAGTCTTTGGTCCTAACTTAATTCTTTTCGGATCAGGTACCAACACTTTGGCAAGACACTCCCACATTCGTAAATATTTGTAGGACGGTTGTCTTCCATTCCACAACTCATAAGGGCTCTTATCTATTTTCTTCCGGGGCACCTTATTTAAAAGGTAATTTAGCTGTTAACACAGCTTCCCCCCACATGGACTCTGGCAATCCCGAGCTTAATAGAAGAGCATTCATCATCTCCTTAAGAGTTTGATTCTTTCGCTCAGCAACTCCGTTTTGCTGAGGAGTATATGGAGATGTTGTTTCATGTCTGATCCCATGTTCAGTACACAACTCAGCGAACGGTGACACATATTCACTGCCTCGGTCACTTCGAACCACCTTAATTTTCCTATTAAGTTGGTTTTCAATCTCATTCTTATTGAGAGCAAATTTCTCTATAACTTCATCCTTACTTTTGAGAAGATACACATAACAATATTTTGTGTTATCATCTACAAAAGTGATGAAGTATTTATTACCACCACGTGTTGGTGTACCTTTTAGGTCGCACACATCAGTGTGGATTATGTCAAGTGGTTCATTACTTCTTTTAATATGTTGAAAGGATGACCTTGTCATTTTCGCTTCAACACAAATCTCACACTTGTGTTTTAGGTCAAGGTGGAATGTAGGTATGCTTTGCATGTTTATTAATCTACGCAACACATCGTAGTTAACATGTCCTAGTCTACCATGCCACAAACACGAAGACTCAAGCATATAAGTGGAAGAACTTTCATTTTTATTTATCTTGGGCCTAAAGGCCATTACATTGAGCTTAAACAACCCATCAGATACATAACCTCTTCCTACAAACATTCCATTTTTGGACAATACAACTCTGTCCGACTCAAAAACAATACGAAAGCCATGCTTGCTCAAAAGTGATCCGGACACTAGATTCTTCCGAATCTCTGGAACATAAAGCACATTGTTCAGAGTGAGGTCCTTGCCCGAGGTCATCTTTAGCACCACCTTTCCTTGGCCCATGATGTCCGAGGTGGCTGAGTTCCCCATGAATAGTTTGTCTCCAGTGACTTCCTCGAAGTTGTGGAGCAGCTCCTTGTTGCAGCAAACGTGTCTGGTGGCTCCAGTATTGATCCACCATTGCCGCGGGTTTGAACCAATCAGATTCAGTTCTGAGACCACAGCGCAGAGGTCTTCCATTTCTGGTCCCTCGTTCAGGTTGGCCTCTTGCTTCTTCTTCGGCTTTCTGCACTCCGAAGATTTGTGACCTACTTTGTCACAGTTGAAGCACTTCCCAGAGAACTTCTTCTTGCAGATGCCTCCTCTGGGTCCCATCGTGCGCGACCACGTTGGTTTTCACAGTAGCCTGAGAGAACAGTTTCCTCTCTGAACTCTTGTTGTCTTCTTCGATGCGAAGTCGAACAATGAGTTCCTCTACATTTATCTCCTTCCGCTTGTGCTTCTGAAGTGTGAAGTCCTTCCTTTGCCTTTGCCTTAAACTCATAAGTCGAACCAGCTTAGTGAAACTCAAAAGGCGAAGGTGTTGTTGCCTCCTCAACAGCCTCACCCAACTCAAAAGTGTAATCAGCTGAAGTAAACTCCAAAGTCGAAGCCTCTGAAGTCACTTCCAAATCCTAAGCATCTGCCTTAACCTCAAAATCCGAAGCTGCTGCCTTCAACTCTAAATCCGACGCCTCAGCTCGCTTGGGAGGGTCCTCAGTCAAGAACTGAGCCAAGTTGAGCGTGGTCAGGTAGAAGAGCATCTTCTGCTGTCACCTCTTGAAGTTCAGTCCACTGAACTTCTCTGGCTTTTCCCCATGACTGATAGGCACAGTTCCAATCGGGGCGGAGGGGGTTTGTTGAGTCTGTTGCACCTCAACATTTTGTTCTGTGGCCATCTCAACAGAAATGAATCTGTTTCAAGATTGTTTGACACAAACAATCTGCCGGAGATTTTGGGGTAGTAGCTGAATTCAAATAGCACTGATTTAAATTCAACTTATAGTAGAGATGACCTGAGCGGATAATCTCAGGCTGCCAGCAGGGACTGGTTTCTGCTCCGAGCCGAAAAATTGCCGAGCAAGAAGATCAGCTGAGCCACTAGTCTGTGTTGCCGAGCGGGCGGATCGGCCGAGCAGAGGGCAGATCGGCCAAGCAGATCGGTCGAGATGAGGTCGGTCGGTCAGCCGGGTAGGTCGGCCGGGTCGCCGGGTTCAGAGCAGATTTGCAGAACAGAAGACCAGGTCTGCAGAGCAGTAAGGTCGGGCAAAATCCCGACCGGGCAAGCTAACCGAGGCTTGCAAGTAGCAGTTTCCTTGAAACAGATTCGCCCCCACCTCCGGCTGTGCTTCGAGGCTTATTTGGGAGGTCTGTTTTCCAGGATACAACGGTCTGACCACGAACTCCACCAAGCACTGGTGGTCACGACGAACTGAGTGGTACCCGAAAGCTACCGCGGGCAATCTGTCGAGCAAGAGTTGCACGACAGAGAAGGGGAATGAGGAGGAGAGCTTCTGCTTGCTTTTGTTGTGTTATCTGCGTAACCTTTTGCCTGAGGTCGCAACCTCCTTATATAGGAGCTCAAGACCAAAGGACACCATTAATGGTCATTACTCAACGCCAGCTTTTCACTTGGCCGTTTTGATTATGCATTAATTTTCCTTTAATGCATCCGCTACACAAATAGCAAAAAGATATATGTGGCAAAATGTCGGTTGTTCCGCTTGGGTAAATTTTTGCCCCGACCGGTCCGACATTCGAATCCGGGCCCTGGATTTGCACCCCCCCTGCGCACCCACGCGTGAGAGAGAGAGCCTCTCCCCATGCATTTGTTCACATCCTCAATGCATGTGAATCAATATAAACCAACAAACTTACCTTGAAACTTCCAATGTGGGACTAAAGTCCCATTCACAATGGAGCTTCTTCTCTTCCACCTCTTCTCCATTCACACTTATTCAACAGCTTTCAGTATGGTGATAGTTGTAATAAAAGAAGTACTTTCAGTTAGAAAATAAGACTCAAGGAAAGTGGTAGGATGGTACCAAAAGATAATCGAAGAGGAGTTGGAAGAGGGCTCAACCCTAACATGTGAAGCAACCCCTCCTCGAGCAGAGAAGTGTTGTCGAATTTCATATCTTGAAGTTGCTTAGAAGCATGGTATGAATCTCGTACCAGGTGATTATCTCTTACAAGAGGAGGGGTAGGCAAATCACGTTGCCAACGGTTCAACCAAGACACGGGAACAGAAGGCCGGATGAAGAAAAATTAAGGTTTCCATCCTTTATGAGAAGTGGGGAGGTTCTTGAGTAGACCATGACCCACTCAAGAGGAGAAGAAAAATACCTTATCTTCTATCTTCTTGGGATAAAAGAAACCATGAAAAAAATGAGCACTCAAAGGTATGCAGTATAAATGGAATAAAATGACAATTCCCATCAAGATACAGAAGGAGTTAGGACCTAACTGGGAGGGAATGCAGAAATATTGCATTATTTCAAAGAAAAATGGATGAATGGGGAAGCGTAGTTTGCTTATCAGATGACTGCGGAAGAAGGTGACACATTCCGGTGATGGACGATCAAGATGATCATTACCATTAAGCAAGATTAAGGAGTGATTATTTGGAATCCCATAAGTGGTTCTCAGGAGATCTAAGGAGGTGCCACTAAAACTAGACTCTATGGATCGGTACCAGAGAATGGATAAGGAAGAAGACCTTACTGCCATCACCAAGATTGACGCTAAAATGATGAACCAAAAACAAACGGGAGAAAATTCAAACAACGGAAAAAGCTAGGAACTTACTCTGGTATGAAAATGCAAGGAACTTGGAGCAGAAGCAAAGATGAAGGTCGGCGGACACAAGGGCAGAGTTGCATAAAATAATAAGGGTTATTCCACTATATTTATACTCGTTAGTGTTTACTCGGAACCTTTGGAGTGAGATCAAGAAAAGAGCAAAGAAACACTATTAGTCGTTGGATCAAGCTTATATTACGAGGATGAAATAATCATTATGTTGAAGATAGGCAGTCATTCCTCTTCGCCAATGGTCACCTCATATTAATTTGATATAACCTCGGAGATAAAGGTAATCTCTAGGATTGGAAGTCAAGGTTGATAAGGCATTCCCATCATTTAAAAGACATGTTAATAATTAAAGCAAGAATCTCATTAAAGATAAGCCAAAGATCTTTTTGTCCACATGTACAATAGACCAAACTGAAACCCGGTCATATAGTATTGCAGTCTAGTTAGTCGGATTCGTACCTCCTTTGATTAGATTTAAAGGGGGAATTAGTGATGCAGGGGTATTTCCTAGGTGCACATGGCCAAGAGGGTCAATAATCAGACCAGGGTGGCATGCGGGGTTAACAACAGATGACTCCCAACTACTCCTAACTCCGGACTACACTCGAAATCCAACTCCTGACTATACTCGAAGCCCAACTCCCGAGTACACTTAAAGCTCGACTCCCGACTACACTCGAAGCCTGACTCCCAACTATACTCAAAGCCTGACTCCTGGTTGCACTCGACTCCTTCAAACTAAATTGAAATAGTCCCAGTCAACGAGAGTTAAATCAACGAAGCGTTGTGCTATTTCGGGGAGGATAATGAATGATGCAGCCATTGTCAAGAGAGACGAAAAATGCAACTATTAATTTCGACATAAATGGGTCATAATGGACATTTATTTCGGAGAATGTGGTCATGACAGTGAAAAAGGTCGAGACACGGGGAGAACGTGTTGGAGGAGTCTCGTCCTATAAAAGGTAATTGACTCTCATGAGAAAATGTATGCACACACATTCTTTAAAAACTCTAATTTCCAAAAATCACGTTCTCCTTTAAAAAGAATTGACTTGAGCGTTGGAGTGATTTCACCAAAGACTTCCGTGACTATCATTCTAACTAATTTTCTACGAGTCTTCTCCTTCACAGAATAGAAGTTGCATCACCCCCCACCCACATCAGCAATAATTGTAGTATCATATGTCTATGTTCTCATACAAGATCATTCAATTTTCGATTTTTTTAAAATTCGGTTCAATTTTTGATTAATTTAGTTCGATTTTAATTTAAAAAAAAAATCATAATTCGATTAAATAGAATAAACCAAATAAGAATATTAATTTGATTATTTTATTTAAAAATATAATTAATTAAATAAAATCTAAATTGATTAATTTGGTTTTAAAATTTCAGTTAAAATTTAATCGGTTTAATTTGTTTGATTTTTTAGAAAAATTAAGTTAGTTTAGTTGGTTTGAAATTTTTTTATTTGTCAAATTTTTAATTTATTCGATTCAGTTTTAGCCCTAGCTTTGAAATCACTACTCTTAAATTAAAAATCTCAAATCTTATGCCCATAATAATTCGAAATTTTTTTTTGAGCTTTTTGATTTCACAATCTTTCTAAAATTCTTGGAGATGTCCTAATCATGAGTAGTTTGATTTCCATATTAGTTATCTTCATTATTTATCCTTCTCAAAGTTAACTTCAACTCTATATACGACGTATTTTGATACCTAATTTATTTATTTTTTATATTTTTATAATCATTATGATTTTATTTTCTCTTTATCATCACACACATAATTTTCAGTCTCACAACCTCCGCATATTTAGTTTAATTTCCACCTTTTATATTTTTATTTTATTGCATGGTTATCTACTTTTATATTTCCATCCATTATCAAGTTCTAATGAGAATCCTCGTTTTTCTATATTATCAACTGTATCATTATCATGGATTGTCGATTTCATCATCCAAAAAAAATATTATTATATTGTAACAATGGTAACACCCACAAAAATCAAGCAGAAGAAGATAAAAGAGAATTGGGAAAAAAAAAAGTGAGAAAAAGAGTGGAGAAGAGAGAAAGTGGGAGTGAATAGGGATGGTAATTTTTTCCGTGGGTTTGAGGTTTCATGGGGAAAATTTGAAATGGGGATGGGGATTTTCGATTTTTCGGGGATGGGACGAGTATGAGAATACTATCTCCATCCCCGAACCTGTCCTAAATATTATTATTATTAATATTAATAAATAATAATATGATTTTTTTAAAAAATATTAATAATAGTGTTAATATTAATATTAAAATTTTTGAAAATATTAATAATAATAATATTATTGATATTAATATTAATTGATCCTGTCCGAACCAGAAGTCAGCAGACGCTGGGCACGTGACGCTCCAAGGCTCGCTGATGTAGGTCTCCAACTAGTGTCGAGATGCTCCGGCTATCCTGCACAGAAGTCGAGCCGGGAAGGGGATTCCCAGCGACGACCCTCCGACGCTCAAGTCAGGTAAATCACGATGAACAAGGTGGCTCCAGAAATCTCAGAGTACATACCCCCCTCTTGGCGATGAAACCTGAGGTTCTTTATATAGAGCTGTGAAAGGTTTGGGCACGCGTACCAGGGTGCATAAGTGTCCCCTGTCCTGTCCTAGGTATGCGGCTGTCAGAAAGCTTACCTGTCCTTTCCTAGGTACGCGGCTGTCAGAAAGTTTACCTGGCCCATATCGCTACAGTCAAAGCATGCCCTCGATGGGACAGCAGAATCCTCTGTCACAAGATTTGGAGCATGACACACACGTGAAACCTACAGGTTGTTGGAGAAAGAAATCCTCTGGCCATTTCCTTTGCTCCAAACTTGTAGTCCGAGCGGAAAGATACCTAAACATCCGACCGGACATCCGCAGTGGTTTACTTGTGCTTTGTGGAGACTAACAAACAGGGGTGCTTTATGACTGTGATCGGTCAAAGGTCACCGGTCCATGACCTTTTAATCGAAAGCCTAACCCGATTTGACAGGTGCCTACCAACTATGAGTGCAAACCGCCGGACCTTTCTGGTACTCGATTCCATCGGCCGGCATCAGCCCGGACTGCCCTCTATGGTCAGTCGTCCGGCTTGACCACACCTCCTCCGGACTTCCACTGCGCTGACTTTGCAAGAAAAAGGGGGGCCGCCTACTACCGGATCACTTGCCTTCCTTCAAGTCTAGTCAAGGAGGCGATAGTCCGACTGACCTGTGAGTCTAGCTGAACGGCTCTTCCATGCTAATCTTCTCCGCCCGGTCAGCGGCAGAGGTATCCTTGAATGAATCAATGATGGCTTTCGCCGGATCTCCTTGCGTTCTGCGCCAATCTTCGACATCAATGTCGATCATACCTTCATTAAATGCTCCGAATGATTGACTGCCACGTGGAGCAATGCCATCAGAGTACGGAGGCGGTTGCATGATATTTTGATGTGACCGAAGCAATTCGAAATAAACGGCTAGATGTATGCATTGATTCCCGTGACCTGGATCCGACGGTGGAGGCCGACCGGCCCTCACCCTATAAATTCTTCGTTTCCTTCTCGCCTTCACTTCCCTCCTGCGCTGTGGAGCTCCGACGCTCTTGTTGCTGCCTTCTGACGCTCTCCGGCGCCTTTCCTCGATTCATCTCCCCTCAGTAAGGTTTTAGATCTCTCCTCCTTCCTTTCCGGTATCTAATCCGTATTTCTTCCCCTAGCTCGAGTCTTTGAAATTCCATTCCTTCGTCTTTGGAACTTCCTTTTTGATTTCTTCTGCCCCGATCATGGCCAGTTCTTCTCATCCCGAAGAACAATCCTTAGGCCCATGGTATACTACCATGCGATCTCGTTTCGAACAACGGGATTTTGATATTTTGGCTGACAATTTCGAAATCCCCGAGGATATCGAAGTTCGCCTAGCTGGTCCTGCCGCTCGGCCACACAGACCGCCGCGCGGTGGTTTCTGTGTCTTTCGCGACCAATTTACCGCCGGTCTGCGGTTCCCCGTCCATCCTTTTATAGCAGACGTCTGCAATTATTTTGGCGTGCCGCTCGGAAGTTTAGTACCAAACACCTTCCGTCTCCTCTGTTGTCGTTTTGTTCAAGATTCACAACATTCCCCTCCGCCGGAGGTCTTCTTTATTTCTATTATCCCAAGCACGGGCACCTTTATGTTCCAAGCTCGGCCCGGTCTTCTTCAATAAACTACCCACTTCCAATAAACATTGAAGGACTATTATTTCTACCTCCGCATGCCCGCCACCAAACTTTCCACCCTGGCAAGTCACCTACCTCCCTCCCGAATCGAAGAAATTCAAGACCCGACCGACTATCTTCACGCCAAGAATGTACTAGCTGTTCACGACTTGACATCAACAAGCTTCTTCACGAGGGAGTGATGTACATTTTGGGCCGAGTCCTATACGGACCCCACTCCCGACCCTTGTAAGAACTTTGCTTTGGCACTTGCTTTAATTGCTAACCGATTTCTTTTTCTTCATGCACCGACATCGCCATGGACTGTGATGGCCGGCTCTAAAGAGAAAGGCAAGAATACCGAGGTCGTGTACAAAGAAATGAAGGCCGGGTATTGATCGGTTCTCACGAAGGAGAAAGCGGCACCAGCCGAATCGCCGCCAGCCTCTCAACAAGATGTGGACAGCGGCGCTACCCCTCCAGGAACCAACGGCCCCGAGGAAGGGTCCGCTCGGGAGGAGGAACCGCTGCAAAAGAGACGCCGAGTGGAGACCCCGCTACGCTCGGTCCAACCCTCGACCGGCCGCCTCGACTGCGAAAGGGAAGGCGCCTGTGCTCGAGACCATTTCATCCGACCGGACGCCTTCTGACTGGACGAGCTGACTGCTCCGGCCGAGGCCACTTGCTGACACTCTTCCCCGCGAAGGATTCAGGATCCACCGAGCAAGGATGCGACGTTCCCGTCGACCTGCCGCTGCCGTCGTCTCGATCTCTTCTTCATCTTCCGATCAAGAGGGGCGGGGATCCGATTCGGACGATTTCGAAGAGGAAGAGGAGATGTGGCGGAGGAGCACTGATCCCTCTCCGAACTTAGCCAATAGCCACATGCAAGCGGCTACGGGGTAAGTTCTTCGTTTTTGTTTTACCTAAAATATTTCCGCTCGGCTTCTAACAACTGCGACTTCTCGTTTCAGAGGTGGGTGGAAGAGATAGCGCTTCCAACCGTCTGCTATGGCGGACGAGGAGATAAGGCAACTGCGGGCGGCAGGTGGTCCGAGCGGCTCCCAAGGACCTTCCTACCCGAGTTGCAAAGAGTCAAGAAAACTCAAACTCGCTAGTCACCGAGCGTAAGAAAACAACCGATCGAGCCCACGCCTAGCCGAGTCCGAGCGAGTGTCAAGTCGCTTGACACAAAGATAACTCGCCACCACTGAAGAACATGCCATCTCCGATCCGAGAAGAAACGGAGGCCCGGGCCTGAGTTGAAGATAAAGGAGCCGTGAGCAGCTCGACGGAGAAGGCAGCCGCCTACCGATGCGAGAAGATTGAACGTCTGAATGAGGCCCTGACAAGCTCCCTGTGCAACCTTCAAGGAATACCAGATGCCGAGCCGAGCCGAGTCGCCGCTCTCCGACAAAGTTACATCCGATCGCCCGAGTTCTCGGAGAAAATTTGCGAGCGGATGTACTCGGCTTTCGAACGGCCACTATGACCTATCTGAAGTCGAAGGGCCTTCTTCCCGAGTCCACCAATATTCCAGCCGGCGATCAAGTGGAGCTCCTGAGCAACATTCCGAGGGACCTCTACGACTACATCGAGTAATTTTTGTAATTTCGCCACTCGGCTGAACATGCACCTTTTTGTACTTAGGCCACTCGACCTAAGGTTCTAATTTTAATGAAATGCTTTCCTTTCGTGTACCCTATCTTTTTGCCCTGTTCCCTGGCTAACACTTGTACGGTCCGCTCGTCTTCTATCACATCATACCTTGGGCATTCGAGGTGCATTCTTCCAGAATGAAGTGTTTTCCCCAGCTCTTCCGTCCGGCCGAATATCAATCTGGGCTGCTAGACAGAATCGCTCGCTATAAGCCGATCCGAACCTTATATACCTCGAGTCAGAGCGGAAAATAGCTTCGGTCTGCATCGGCGGGGAATACGAATAATCGCAGTGTCGACGATATTCCGCTCGGATTATTTATAGATGCCGGCTCGTCTCTTGATTTTTAACGACGGTGCTCGTCGGCGCGGATATTTATAGCCGGTCGGCGCGGCTCTCGATCTTTAACGACGGAGCTCGTCGGCGCGGAGGCGCGGCTCTCGATCTTTAACGACGGAGCTCGCGGTATTCCGCCGGAGGGTTTATAGTCGCCTCTTGATTTTAACGACGGTGATATTTATAGCCGGCGCGGCCCTCGATCTTTAACGACGGAGCTTATTTATAGCCGGTCGATCTTAACGACGAGCTTTCTGAGGGTTTATAGACGATTTTTAACGACTGCTCCGGATATTTATAGCGGTCGGATCTTTAACGACTTGAGCTCGCTTTGATTCCGCCGAGGGTCTCGCCTCTTGATTTTTAACGACGGATCTCGTCGGGCGGCGCTCGATCTTTAACGACGGAGCTCGCCGGTATTCCGCGGAGGGTTTATAGACGCCGCTCGTCTTGATTTTTAACGACGGTGCTCGCCGGCTTTATAGCCGGTCGGCGCTGCTCTCGATCTTTAACGACGGAGCTCGTCGGATTCCGCCGGAGGGTTTATGACGCCGGCCCGTCTTGATTTTTAACGACGGTGCTCATAGCCGGTCGGGGCGGCTCTCGATCTTTAACGACGAGGCTCGTAGACGCCGGCTCGCCTCTTGATTTTTAACGACGGTGCTCGTCGGCAGCCGATCGGCGCGGGTCTCGATCTTTAACGACGGAGCTCGCCGGTATTCCGCCGGAGGGTTTTGACGGCCTGCTCTTGATTTTAACGACGGTGCTCGGCCGCGGATATTTATAGCGGTGCTCGATCTTTAACGACTGAGATTCCGCCCCTGAGTTGCTCTTCGCCTTTCGCCTGATATTGCCCTCCCGCTCGTGATCTACTTCATCTAGTATTTTGGCTCGGATAATATACCTCCTCAGGGGTACGGGCCTTCGATCCGAGCGTTTGGCTTGACCAATTTAATTCCGGCGACACGGGTTATTTGCTTACAAGTCTAACCACATAAACCTCCCTACCGATCGGCCTGGGGCCTTCGCCACGATGATAATGCCTTATATTCGCTCCTTTGACTTTTCATCTCTGCATTTCAAGTATTTAGTCGAAAAATGAAATACAGGGTGATTTACTGTGATACACCTTTCACCCCGCCCCAGAAGGTCGGAGGTGGTTCGCGCCCACGGCCTATCTAATCCGTCCTCATCCTCCGGATAATACGCTACCGAGCGAGCTTTGATGATTTTGAAAGGGCACGCCCATGGCGCTCAAGCTTGCGACGCCCGACCGGCTTGACTTTCTTCCGCACAAGATCGCCGACTTGGAACGATCTGGGAATTACGCCGGTTGTAGTTTTGCTTCATCCGCTGACGGTACGCCATCAGCCGAACGGACGCCTTTGCCCTCTCCTCCTCTACCAAGTCCAGCTCCATGTTTCTTCGGTGTTGTCATCATCATAGTTTGGATCCGGGCTGACTCAACGCCGACTTCGACCGGAATGACGGCCTCACCGCCATATACCAAATGGAACGGTGTGACTCCTGTCCCTTCTTTTGGCGTCGCTCGGATAGCCCACAAGACGCTCGGTACTTCATCCGGCCAACTTCCTCCCAAATGGTCGAGTCGAGTGCGAAGAATTTCCCGGTTGGCGACTTCACTTGACCGTTGCTCTGAGGATAGGCCACGGACGTGAAATGTTGCTCGATGCCGTAGCTTTGGCACCAATCCTCCAACATCTTCCCTGTGAACTGCCGCCCGTTGTCGGACACCAGTCGGCGAGGGATGCAGATGAATTTTTTAACCATTTGCTCAGTGATCTTTGCCAGCGGCTCGGCCTCCACCCACTTGGAGAAATAATCTACCGCCACTAGTAAAATTTCCTCTGCCCGGTCGCCATCGGAAATGGACCCACAATATCCATTCCCCACTGATCGAACGGACATGAGATGGTTGATGCCTTCATCTCCTCTGCCGGTCGGTGGGAGAAGTTGTGATACTTCTGGCATGAAAGGCATGTAGATACTGTCCGAGCGGCATCTGCTTGCAAAGTTGGCCAAAAGTATCTGGCCAAGAGGATCTTCTTGGCTCCCGGATGACCTCCACATGATCCTTGATGTACTTCCTGGAGGATGTAAGATGAGTCCTCCGAGCTTACACATTTTAGCAGAGGACGCGAGAAAGCTTTCTTGTAAAGCTGATCTCCGATGAGTGTAAACCGACCGGCTCTTCTTCTGAGGAGCCGGGCTGCATATTCATCGGATGGTGTGGTGCCCGAACGGAGGAATTCTATAATAGGTGTCCTCCAGTCACTTGGAAACGCGAGGCCTTGCATCCGGTCGACATGCGCCACCATCGCGTTTTCAATTGGCTGCATGGCGATCGGCGTTATTGAGCTTGCGAGTTTGGCCAACTCATCGGCCGCCCGGTTCTCCGCTCGGGAATCTTCTGAATAAGCACCTCTCGGAAAGTAGCTTTGAGTTTCTCAAAGGCCTCAGCGTAGAGTTTAAGCCGAACACAGTTGATTTCAAAGGTGCCGGAAAGTTGCTGAGCGGCCAACTGTGAATCCGAATGGAGAGTTACCCGACCGGCCCCCACATGTCGTGCCGCCTGTAATCCGGCTATAAGGGCCTCATACTCTGCCTCATTGTTGGTGGCCTTGTAGTCCAGCCGGACGGATAGGTGCATCTTTTCTTGCGGTGAGATAAGTAATATCCCAATCCCGCTTCCGAGTCGAGTGGAAGACCCATCCACATATATCCTCCACAGAGCTTCCGGCTCGGGCCTCTGCACTTCGGTCACAAAATCAGCCAAGGATTGGGCTTTAATCGCCGAGCGGGGCTGGTACTGGATGTCAAACTCGCTTAATTCTGTCGTCCACTTGATAAGCCGTCCGGACGCTTCTGGATTCAACAGGACTCTTCCGAGTGGACTGTTCGTCCGGACAATGATTGTGTGGGCCAAGAAATACGGTCGAAGGCGCCGAGCGGCTAGAACCAATGCAAAGGCCAACTTCTCGAGCCCGGTGTAGCGAGATTCAGCATCTTTCAAAATATGGCTCAGAAAATACACCGGCTGCTCTTCGCCGCTCGCCCTCACAAGTGCTGAGCCTACAGCATGCTCAGTTGACGACAAATACATATACAGTGACTCACCTCCGATCGGCTTGGCCAGTACAGGCAGGGAATTCAGATATGTTTTCAACTCTTCAAATGCTCGGTCACACTCTTCGTTCCACTGGAACTTAGTAGCTCTGCGTAGGATCTTGAAGAATGGCAGGCTCCGGTCGGCAGTTTTGGAGATGAATCTGGACAAAGCAGTTATCCGACCACTTCCCTTGTGTTTCGGAGGAAGCATGTCTTGTGAGCTTTCACCTTGTTGGGATTTGCTTCGATTCCCCGCTCGGTCACTATATACCCCAAGAAACGCCCTCCTTTAGCTCCGAACAGCATTTCGGGATTTAGCTTGACTCCATATTTGCGCAGTGTTCGGAAGGTTTCTTCCATATCCTTGAAAAGATCGGCGCTCGGACGGATTTGATAAGAATGTCGCCCACGTAAACTTCCGGGTTCCGCCCGATCCGCTCCTTGAATACCTTGTTCATCAAGCGATAGGTGGCCCCGCATTCTTCAATCCGAACGGCATCACATTGTAGCAATATGTGCCGCCGGACGTTACGAAGCTCACCTTTCTTGATCTTCGCGGCGAGCACCGTGATAGCCCGTAGGCGCCGAGCATGCAATTAACTCACGTCAGAGTCCACCAATTGATCTATCCCAAGGAGGATAAAAATCTTTGGGACATGCTTTGTTTAAGTCCCGAAAGGCAATGCAAACTCGCCACTTGCCGCCCGGCTTGGATACCAATACCACGTTGGCTAGCCAGCTTGGGAACTGCACCACGCGCATGGGGCCGACCTCCATAAGTTTCTCTACTTCCGCCCGGATTATGGCATTCTGCTCGGCGCTAAAATCTCTTTTTTTCTGCTTTACTGGCCGAGCGTCAGGTCGGACATGCAACTCATGTTGCGCTAGGCTAGGCGAAATTCCGGGCAACTCGTGTGTCGACCAAACAAAGACATCATGATTTTGCTGGAGGCATTGGATCAGCTTCTTCTTCTGTTTTTCCTCTAGATCTGAGGCGATGAAAGTGGTGGCCTCCGATCGGGTCGGATGGATCTGAACTTCCTCCTTTTCATCATAAATTAAAGCAGGAGGTTTCTCGGTTATGGCGTGTACCTCGATTCGGGGGACCTTCCGAGCGGAAGAAGCTTCTGCTCGGATCATCTCTATATAGCAACGCCGAGCTGCTAGTTGATCTCCCCGTACTTCTCCAACCTTGTCCTCCACGGGAAATTTTATCTGGTGGAAGGTTGAGACAACCGCTCGGAATTCGCCGAGCGCCGGTCGTCCCAAAATGACGTTGTAGGATGAGGGAGAGTCAACCACCACGAAGTTTGTTGTCCTGGTCCTCCTGAGCGGCTCTTCTCCCAGCGAGGTGGCCAACCGGATTTGTCCGACCGGCTGAACTTCATTGCCCGTAAACCCGTAGAGCGGGTCGTCATTGAAGCAGCTCGGCTCGATCAATTTGCACTGATCGAACGCCTTCTTGAATAGTATGTTGACCGAGCTCCCCGTGTCAACAAATATGCGTGAATGGTGTAATTTGCTATTACCGCTTTAATGAGCAGGGCGTCGTGGTACTTCTACTCCTTCCAAGTCTCCGGCCCGAAAGTGATTTCGGTCCTCTTGCCCGCTCTTGGCCACACCATCAGATGGATCTGCAATCGCAACGCCGCTTTCTTGCTTCGGTTGAGTCTCCTCGGCCGCCCACCAAGAATAACGCTGATTTCGCCGGAAGTATTGCTCCTGCTTTCTTCCTCCCGAGTGGATGGCCTGTTTCGCTCTCCTGTCTTGGGGATCTATGCCGATCGGACGTATGGTGATGTCGCCTCTCTATGCGGGTCCGGTCGGCTTCCTGGGTCCTTTGCCTCGTGTTGAGGGGAGGAGACCGTCGTTCGGCTCTCCGGGGAACAGGATTGGACACAAAGGGAAGGCTTCGGCAATCCCTCGTGTTGTGCGTATCCGTTTGGTGGAATTTGCAGAACATTGGGGTCCACCTCTTCTTTGGCTTGGGCCGAGCGGCAGCCACTTCTTGCACGTGCGATCTGGTGTGGGGAGATCGAATTGCTTCAGCCCTTGGTCCTCTAGGTGGTTGCTGAGCGGAGTGCTGCTTCCGCTCGGCATGAACAAGTGCACGCTCGGTTGGAGCTTCTTTTTTCCGAGCGGCTTGCGCTTCTTCCACGTTTATGTATTCGTTGGCCCGATGTAGCATGTGATCATAGTCTCGGGGCGGCTTTCGGATGAGCGACGAAGAAGTCCCCATCAACAAGGCCTTGTGTGAAGGCGTTCATCATCGCTTCCGATGTGGCTGTTGGGATGTCCATCGCCACTTGGTTGAATCACTGGATGTAAGCTCGAAGCGATTCTTTTGGTTCTTGCTTGATGGCGAACAAGCTAACGCTTGTTTTCTGATACTCGCGAAGTGGTGGAGGAAGGCCGCTCGAAGTCTTTGAAGCTTGTGATGGATCCGTCCGCCAGCCCCACCGCTGAGCCGATCCCGAGAGCGTGGTAAGGAAGACTCGACTTTTCCAGTGTATTGGTGGGCGTGGCGGTATTATCAAACTTACCCAAATGATCGTCCGGTCCGTTGTTCCATTATACTCGCCGATCGTAGGGGGCACGTAGTGCTTGGGCAGAGGATCTCGCAGAATGGCTTCCGAAAATTGGCGGTTGGTCCGCTCGGGAGATGAGTCCGTCCGGGGAGCTTTCCCCTTCTTGTCATCCCGCCTTGGCATTTCATCTGAGGAAGATCCTATATCTCTTCGGGCTGGCGTGGCTCCAGGGGTGCGAAATAAGGCCCGTGGAATGCGACGGTGGCTGGAGGTGCTTCCGCTCGGCCCCCCGACGCGACGTTGCTTGTTGCTCCGCCCGCTCGGCGGATGCTTTTTGCTTTGCTCCACGAGTTTGGCGGCCCTTATCTCGACCAGGCGCCGAGTTCCTCCCTTGAAAGCGCCACCGTGTGTTGTCGTCTCGCCTCATCCATATCCCACAGACGGCGCCAATTTGATCCCGTCCGAAGGTAAGTCGCAGACGCTGGGCACGTGACGCTCCAAGGCTCGCCGATGTAGGTCTCCAACTAGTGTCGAGATGCTCGGCTATCTCCATGTAAGTCGAGCCGGAAGGGATTCCCAATACCACCTCCACGCCAAGTCGTAAATCACGATGAACAAGGTGGCTCCAAAATCTCAGAGTACATACCCCTCTGGCGATGAAACCCGAGGTTCTTTATATAGAGCCGTGAAAGGTTTGGGCACGCGTACCAGGGTGCATAAGTGTCCCCTGTCCTGCCCTAGGTATGCGCCTGTCAGAAGGCTTACCTGTCCTTTCCTACGTACGCTGCTGGCAGACAGTTTACCTGCCCCCTACCGCTACAGTCAAACCATGCCCTCGATGGGACAGCAGAATCCTCTGTCACAAGATTTGGAGCATGACACACACGTGAAACCTACAGGTTGTCAGAGAAAGAAATCCTCTGGCCATTTCCTTTGCTCCAAACTTGTAGTCCGAGCGGAAAGATACCTAAACATCCGACCGGACATCCGCAGTGGTTTACTTGTGCTTTGTGGAGACTAACAAACAGGGGTGCTTTATGACTGTGATCGGTCAAAAGGTCAGCTCGGTCCATGACCTTTTTAACTGAGCGTCGGAACCCCGATTTGACAGGGTGCCTACCAACTATGAGTGCAAACCGGCCGGACCTTTCTGGGTACTCGATTCCATCGGCCGGCCGGCAGTCCAGTCGGACCGGCCCTCTATGGCCGTCCGTCCGGTCGGACCACACTCTCCTCTGGGTGGGCGGCTGTTCCGGTGACTTCCACTTGGCGTTGACTTTGCAAGAAAAAAGGGGGGGCCCGCTCTTACTACCGGATCATTAATATTATCATTAATAACTATTATTAAATAATAATAATAATAATATAAATTAAATTTAGAAATAGGGCGGAGATGGGGAATCCCTGAACCCGTGGGTTTGGGTTCGGGGAATCCCCGAATCCAAAAAAATGAGAACGGGGCGGGAATGAGAATGACAAACCCGTCCCCGTCCCGCCCCGCCCACCCCGTCCCGTCCCAGCTCGTTGCCATCCCTAGGAGTGAGAAAACAAGTTAGGAAAAAACAAAAAGAGAGAAAAAGGGGAAATTTGAGAGAAATGGAGAACCATATATTGCTATAAAAAATGGAGAAAAAAGAGAGAATTTTTGAGAAAAAAGGAAAAAAATAGCATAGTAAATTTATATTAATCTCGCATTGTGACGTGTCAATAACATAAGTTGCGTTTGATAAGACATAATCTAAATCATGTAATTATAACTAAGGTTATTGGGAAAAAAAATTTAATCTAATATTATCTAGTTTAAATTTTAAAATTCGCATTTTGAAAAAAGAATTTAAATATTTTCAATTAATCTCAAAATCACATAAACCATTACATTTTTAAGACTAATTATATCTTATTTGTTTATGTGGCGGGTATGTTCCATCCCACGTATTTTTTTTTTACTGCAAACAATACAGTAGTAAAATTAAGAACCAATAAAATATCTAAAATAGATTTAATTGTATTTTGTGTTTTAGTTTGTAAGAAAATGATGGTCTCTTTTATAGCTAAGAGCATTTTCATCTAGGTTTAGTTTGAAACTCGTATAACTTCAATACTCTCTTTATTTTAGTATAAACAAAATAAGAATATAAAATGTCATTATTTTTTTTTCCAATATAGTTTGGACATCATTTATTAAAACAAAACCCTTTTTTAACGAGATGATATTAATATAAGACCAACAAATTATCCAATTAAATGATGTAGAATTGATTGTGTTTACACGTCTAATTAGTTTATCTTGCCTCTAATTAGGTTATCTTGCCTACGAAGGGATGTGATCGATAGTATCGTAGTAGAATATTCAAGTTATCATCTAAGTACCCATGATTCGATTCACAGTTATAACGTATTTGTAGAAATTTTTCCTCTAAATGGGATGCACAACCAAAGGATATTAGGCTTCTGGGTTACCCTCCACGCACATTTCCCGATTTATCTTGGTGGCTAATAAAAATATTTTATAGGATTAGATTGATCATCAACATTAATCAATAAGACCAACTGAGTTTATTTTATTTATTTTTTTCCTACAAAGGGATGTGAATGTGACATGCATCATGGAGATGAATTAAATTCGATCTTTTTGTATATCACTTTCTATACAAGGTAAGAAAGCAAAAAAAAAAAAGTATGGATGTCAATTTAGGCACATCGGATGGGTTACAAGTCAGATCGAAATAAGGATATTATATAAAAAAAATCGTAATCTGAATCCGACTTGAATCCAAACATAACTTAAAAATCTTAAATTTGAATCCAAATAACCTGACCAACTCGAATAATCTGACTGATCAGATTAAAAAAAAAACTTCTTTTACTATTTTCTTTATAATATTTTGCTTTTATCTTAATATTTTATCATTATCATACTAACTTTAAGATATTATGTAAGTAAAACAATTTAGTTTTCAAAATAAAATTCAATTTAACCCTAAAAAAATCTCTAAACCTTAAATTCAAGTCAATCCGGATCAACCTAAATCCAATCCAATACTAACACAATCCAAAAAACTCTCAACCTGAAGCCAACCAGAACCCAAACAGGTTGGAAGATCGAGTTCATTTTTGACACCCCCAAAGAAAATGTCACCCCTATGACTACGGTGCGATGGTAAACGGTGGGGCATACTTCTTAAATTATGAGGATTTGAATCTCATGAAGGGCACCTTACACTTACGTAGTTCAAATTACTTATGAGGTTGGGCCATTCACTAGGACCCATCTATGCTTCTCGATTGTTATGACACTTCGATAGATTTAGGGGGGGGGGGGGGTGAAGAACTTCTCTCGCTTCGTCTTGTTAATTTTTTGCTGCAGAAAACTCGAAGCAATGTTAATACTTTTGTTTACTTGATATCCACCTCCTTGAGATGACTAACCTAAGGATCCACATCGTGTATACAACTCCACTATGAACACACTCCTTCTTAGAAATAATTCGGAGGAGGAGAAGCCTCGTACAAGTTTCACAACAAGAATACAATGAAAATAGGGAAGTAAATACACAATACAATGAACACTTTGCTTGCTTAATCTCTTGTTTCTTGTAAATACCTCTTAATCAGTTGGAAATGCAGTAGCACTTCTTCTCCAACGTCGCAAGAACTGGGGCCTTCAAAATGTCCACGAAAATCCTTTTCTAGGGTTCTTTAATGCCTCCCAATTGATTCAGTTTCTTCCCAATCAATTGCCACATCATCCGACAGTTTGAACATCTACAGAATGACTCTTTTTTTGAACCATAATCGATTGATGAGCCATCCTAATCGATTAGCAGGCTTTAATCGATTACCTAATTGATTTCCCAACCTTCTGTTCTCTCATGAAAAGCCTTAATCGATTGCCCAATAGATTCTAAATCTTACTGTACTTTGTGAACTTCTCCTAATCGATTGTGCCAAGCGATTGACATGAGATGAATCAATTGGCCAATCGATTCCCTAACTCACTGTGCTTCTTGAGACAAACAACTCTTAATCGATTAGCAAACTGCCTAATCAATTGAGATCTTCTTAATTGATCATCCTAATCGGTTAACATGGTCAGAATCGATTAACAATCGATTTGACTATTCTTCTCTCTGTGAAGAAACATCTATAATCGATTAACACTACCTAATCGATTGATCCAATCAATTGGCTATCAGCTTTCTGTGCTCTCATGATTTTGGCTCTGCGAAGCTCCCAATGGATTACGAATCCATCCTAATCGATTGAAGCATGTCCCAATTGATTACCCTAATTAATTGTCTAACCCTAACTCACTTGATCTGAGTCTAGAGTTCTCCTTGCCCAACATTCGGTCAACTGTGATCTATTGGGTCTTCTCCACCAAGTGTTCACTTGGATTTTCTCTTTGCCAACCTCTCGTTGGACTTTCAATTATCAAGTGTGGTCCTCCTTGACCCACTTGGGTTTTCCTCTTGCTTAACCTTAGTTAGGGCTAATTACTCAGTATACTTCGACCCTGCCTAACCGCAGTTAGGATTTTTCCTTGCCTAATTACAATTAGGGCTTTTCTTTGCCAACGTGTGATCTCCTTGACCCACTTGGACTTCCCTTTGCCTAATCATAGTTAGGGCTAGTCACTCGGTAGACTTCCATCCTGCCTAACCTCATTTAGGGTTTTTCCTTGCCTAACCATAGTTAAGACTTTGTCTTGCCTAACCTCTACTTAGAAATTTCCTTTGCTTAACTTTCCGTTAGGACTTCCCAGTCAAGCATTCGGTCACCCTTGACATACTTGACCTCTTCTCATATATTGTCCAAACATCAAAACTAAGCTCAAATCCACTCAAGCTTAATCAAAATAGTCAACCTTGACCCGAGAATGATTGCACCAATAATCTTCAAACAATCTTCCCCTTTTTGATGTTTTACAATATGTTTAAGTTAGGATAACCCATATTAACCCAACTCTCTTCTTCATCCCATATTAAAGGATAAATGAAAGTTTTCTAACTTGAACCCTACATTTTCTCCTCCTTTGACATACATCAAAAACTCTTTCTAAGAGTCAATGTATTCGATGTTCAACCTTGAGTAAACAACCATCACAATGAAGATTTCCAATCTCCCATTGTCTTCAATCATTATAAAAAAAATCATGAATTTAAGGAGAATCCCCCCCTTTAAATATGCTTCATCTTCTATCATTGCACCAACAATGATTTGGAATTTCTAAACCTTTAAGAAACTCAAAATTGAAGTTTTTGAGGTTGAAAGTTCAAAGTTGAATCCAAACCTCCTCCTCAACTTCAAATTAGTTTCTTTTAACCATTCTTTTCTTATTTTCATCAAGAAAATTATTCTTAAATGCTTATCAAGGCATTTCTTAGGTTTAGGAAAGGTTAAATGAACTAAACATATATAGTTTAATAAACTGAAATTAGACCACTTAAACTAAAAATAGCATCATAATCATTTGGTTTCAACTACTAATCGATTACAACCTGTCTAAATCGATTGACATTAGGTACCAATCGATTTACGCCCATACTAATCAATAAACCTTAGCTTCTAATCGATTACTCCATTTCTGAATCGATTGATCCAATCGATTAAGGTATGTCCTAATCAATCACTTGCTCAATTCTGTTAGTTTCTACTTGTGTAAATTCACTACTATCGATTGCCCTAATCAATTGGTCCAATCGATTATCATATCTAAATTTTCTGATTTCAATTTTAGACTAAAATTTAGAAAATCATAAATAATTCTACTATTATTAAAAATTATGAAATTTTACATAGACATTACTTATATTATATACTATCAAGGAAAAAAAATTTCCTATGAAAATACATCCCATTTTCAAAGATTGATACAAACTTAGAAACCATTGAAAATATTAATATTTTACTCTACTTTATATCTAACTAATCAATGGTGATCTTTATCAAAAGATATACTTTATCAAGGTTTTCCAAAATAATTTTGAAATAATTTTTAAAATAAATTTTCAACCATGATCTTTGGACTAAATGCACATGATTGTACACTTGCTTTCCCCATGATTAGATTTCATATAATCATTTATTTTGAAGATACTAAAACTAAAAAAGATGCACTAAATCAACATATTAAGTTTTGTTCATCTTCTTAATATCCCACTTATATCTAATACGTCTCAATACATAGAAAAGTCAACCTTATGATTTTTATGAGTGTAAATTAGGTTTTTCCAATGTTTTAAAAGGCACCGCCTAGGTGGTGGGCAGTCACCCATCGCCCCACCTTTTGCAAAGGTGATGACGATAGGCGTTGTCGCTTTAATCAATTACCTAGGTGGCTAAGCACCGCTTAGGCATGGGGCATTTGGTTTTTTTTAAAACAAAAGTCTTCTGAATCGATTGGCCGATCGATTGAACACTTCTAATCAATTGGACAACCGATTAGCATAAGTTTCATGAGAAATAGAAGCTTGCCGAATTGATTGACTGATCGATTGAACACTTCTAATTGATTGGCCAATCGATTGAGATGAGTTTCATGAAAACAGAAGCTTTTCGAATAGATTGACCTATCAATTGAACACTTCCAATCGATTGGGATGAGTTTCGTGAGAAATAGAAGTTTTCCGAATCAATTGGTCAATCGATTGAACACTTCTAATAAATTGGACCAATCGATTAATATGAGTTTCACGAGAAATAGAAGCTTGATGAATTAATTGGTTGATTGATTGGCAGGTGAATTGATTGAACCTTCTCAATCGATTCATAAGTTGCTACCAATCAATTAGCGGCGACGAAAAGGTTTATATTTTAATTTTTAAATTATTTAAAAGGACATTTTCCTCTTCGAGCAGCAACCGCCTCTTTATCTTCTCCCTCCCCTTCTTATTCTTCATCAAAGAGCAATATCTTTGCTGCCATTTTTGTCTCCAATAGCCACAACATTAGCGCTATTTCCTCTTCATCTTTGCTGCCATTTTTTTTCTTCATCAGCCTTGTTTCTTCATCAACCCTCCCCAACGCACCCTACCCTAAACCCTAGCCCAGCCAACAACCACTAGCACCCTGCCTTGTTTCTTGATAGCAACCACCAGAGCTCACTGTAGTTATCCAATGCTGCTAACGACAAAGGAAAAACAACCCTAACTACTGGGCCGGAGTGAAGTACCTTGTTCCCTCATTTCCAGCCTTTGATAACCTCCTTCTTTTCTTCCCAATTGCTTTTTTTCTTTTGCTAGGTTAGTAACAACATCCCTAAGTTTAAGTTGGTTAATAAATTTAATTGCATGTTATTAAATCTTGTATGTTATTGTTTGGCTTAAATTGATTAATTGATAATTAATTTTTTGAATGCTTGATAACCATTGCTTGATTCAAATGATTTTTTTAAATCAATATTGATAATTTTTGATTTGTGTAGTAAAATATCGGGTACTATATCTTCTGAAGTATCTAATTCAATGTTAAAGATTGATACCCATTTGAAGTGTAATTCAAATGATGTTGGATGGGAATTTATGGACTTCATGGATACTAAAAATTTGGATAAGTTGAAATATAAGTTATGTGGAAAAATTACTAGTGGTCGAATCTATAGGATCAAACAACATGATGCCAATATCAAAGGAAATGTTTCTCGGTGTAAGAAGTCTTTGGATGAGGATAAAGTGAAGTGTAAAATGTAGGATTGAAAAGAATTTAGATATCTCCACAATGATATGATATTGTCCACTGTCGACCTCTACCCAAAATGCCTCATGTCAATGGAGATATCTTTCTCTTATAAACCCATGATCTTTCCCATGTGTTAAATCTTCTGGCAATCCAGACTCTGATACCAATTGTAAGATCAAAAAGAATTTAAATATCTCCACAATGGTATGATATTACCCAATTTGAACCTAAGCACTCATGATTTTGCTCTTGGGCTCTACCCAAAAGGCCTCATACCAATGGAGATATCTTTCTCTTATAAACCCATGATATTTCCTATGTATTTTCAATGTGGGCCTATATTTACAACCTTGCAACCCCAATATAAAATGCCATTGAAGAAGCAAAAACAAAAAGGAACAAAAGAATATGAATGAAATGGGGGTGAGAGAAGAAGTTTTTCTTGAAGAATATGAGGAAGATGAAGGGAGTCTAGGGAAAAGAAGAAATCTGCTTACCCTTGGCCCTATGGACCGATTTGCATTTGTCATTAATCCTGAGTCTTAATTGAGTTGAAGTAAGAAAATAAAATAACAATAAAATATTATTGATACACTTTAGAAGCAAAGGACACATAATGTGCACCAATATTTAGCTTGATGGGAGTACGAGTCCAGTATTCCTTTTCATGCCATTGACAATGATAGCTTCAAGAGGGTTGCGAAAGTGGCTGGTCAATTTAGCCCGGGTTATCATCCTCCAACTCAATACCTATTAAGGGATCTCTTATTGAAGGAAGAGGTAGATAGAACTAAAAGTCTATTAAAGAAGCAAGAAGAAGAATGAGCTTTGAATGGTTGCTCAATTTTGATCGATTCTTGGACCGACTAGAAAAGAAGAAGTATTATGAATTTATGTGCCAATTGTAAAGAAAGCACAACTTTTCTTTCATCTAGGGAAGCATCAGATGAAGCACACATCGAGAATTATATATTTAAATATGTGGGCAAGTGCATTGAAGAAGTTGGGCCCAAAAGTTTAGTTCAAGTGGTAACAGACAATGCTTTGAATAATATGGTGACAAAAGATTTGTTAAAGGAAAAGAGGCCACATAAATTTTGGACTTCATGTGTAACTCACATCGTGAATCTTATGCTTCAAGGAATTGGGAACCAACCTAAGTTCAAAGGGGTGATTGAGAAGGTAAAGAACTTGACAATCTTTATTTATGCACATCACAAGACATTGTCAATATTGAGAAAGTTTACCAAAAAAAGGGACATAGTGAGGCCAGGAGTAACACGATTTACAACTACTTTTCTAATTTTGCAAAGCTTGATGGAGAAGAAAGTGAACTAAGGGTGCGTTTGGTTCGGGGTTATTCTTGATAACCTTGGTTATCCATCCAAGGTTATCAACAAAAACCTTGTTTGGTTTAGGTATTCGATGATTCCCAAGTAATGTTCCATGCCCGACATGTCAGCAAAAGGGTCATGCAGCCCGGAATCGGAAAACCTCAGAAAACTAAGGTTTTTCTTGATTCCGGGGTTAACGAATTTTTTTTACCAAAAATACCCTTCGGTAAGAAAAAACATGAAAAAAAGAGAAAAAGTGTAAAAAAATAAAAAAATGTTTAAAAATTTTAAAAAATTAATTTTTTTTAAAAAACAAATAATTTTAAAAAAAATTAAAAATAAAAATTTTAAAAAATTTAAAAATGTTCAAAAAATTTAAAATTTTTAAAAAATAAAAAAAAATTATAAAAATTAAAAAATATTAAAGTAGGGTATTCATTAAAACCTTCAAACAAACAAGTTTTTGTTACATTACCTAAGTTGAACCAAACAACATTTGGTTATGTTTTATTCCCTATAACCTTGGTTATGTGATTACCTGGTAATCACATAACCAAGGTTATACATGATGACTTGAACCAAACGCAACCTAAGAGATATGTTTGCTAGTGAAGAATGGAATGCATGCTAACATTCAAAGAGTGCAAAGGGGAAGGTGACATATAATACTGCTATGAGTGCCTCTTTATGGAATTGGGTAAGTTTTTGCTTGAAGGTATTTGCCCATTTAGTTAACTTGCTTCGTATTGTTGATGGGGAAAGAAGCCATCTATGGGTTTTGTGTATGGAGAATTACTTAGAACAAGAGAGGAGATTAAAGTGGCATTCAAAAATCAAGAGCTTCACTATCGTCCGATTATTGATATTATTATTGAGAACAGTCGTAATTGACTTGATAGTACACTATATTTGGCGGCCTACCTCTTGAATTCTTATTACTCCTTCAACTCGACCAGAGTATAGGAAGAGAAAAAGTGATCATGAATGAATTTTTCACTTGTGCTAGATCATTCTTTCTGGATGATATTGATAGTCAAAGTGAGATAGTAAATGTGAAGTTGTTGAAGTATATCAACAAAGTGAGGGGGGGGGGGGGGGGGGGGGGTTTGGATGAACATTGGCTATAATTGGATGCAAAAAAATAATGATGAGAAATATGATTTGGATAAGAACTAAGAACTAAGTAATAATTGCTTACTTTATTTTGTAATTTTTATTGCTTGTTTCTTGATTTTGCATATTGTTATTATTTGATTTATTTTTATTTAGTTGGATGGTGGCATCTTTTTAGAAATAGTGTACCTAAATTGCAAAAGATGGTTAAAAGGATCCTTTCTTTAACTACACGTTTTTCTAGTTGTGAGAGAAATTGGAATACTTTTGAGGGGGTAAGTACTTAATTACGTATTGTGTAGTGTGTACTAACTACTAATCAGTAATTACTAAATATCTAAATATATATTCAATATTAATATATTCTTTAATGTAGATCTATACAAAGAAAATAAATAGACTAGATACTGAAAGGTTGAACAATTTAGTCTATGTTCAATTCAATGTCAAGATCATAAACAAAAAGAGAAGACAAGAAGAAAAGGAGTTGATGCGCTACTTGCTAGTGAAGCAACTATGACACAAGGATGGATTGTTAATAGTGGAGATAAAGATGTTGAGATAAATATTGAAGATGTAAGAGAATTTTACGAAGAATAATTTGTATCAGATGAAGAAGAAGAAGATGTCATAGATTTTGAGTTTGAATCCGATACAGATGAAGTGTTGGAGAAATATGGAGATGAACTAGAAGAAGAATTAGGGATATAGGATTATTTGAGTTATTTTGTGCACTTTTGCTATTTTCATTGTATGTTGAGGTTAAACAAATTAATATTTTGAATTTTTATTAATATTTTACTCCTTGTCAGTTTGTGTATTTGAAGTTAAAGGTGAAAAAAACTCTGCCTGGGCGCCGCTTAAGTAGCCACCTAGGTTTTAGGTGATGGGTGATTACCCGCCTACTGCCTAGTGCTTTTTAGAACATTGGGGTTTTCCCTAAACTACGGGATCATGCATATCTAACTAGACATTTTAACTTTGATCATCCTACCTAAGATGTTGTTACGATTCCGCAAGTGCACGGATTCGTCGTCAGTAATATACAAGATTGTCGAACCCACAAGGACTGGTTATATGCACTAGTGATGACACACTTAGGATTAGTTACACTATCGATGGTTGTAAGTAATCTAAGAAAAGAAATGAGAAAGTGGGGGATGAGAACTAGCAACGAGAAGAAATCAACCTGGTTAATGAAGAGTTCTAAGAGTTCGGTTTCATTGTGGTGGTATTGATATATCTCATACTATCCTATACTCATTGTCCATCGGCATGCATTCGCCGGAAGCTAAAGCAACTATCCTTGAGCACCAAACAAAAACGATCCCTATGAAATCCTGTTACGGTTAATCCCTGTCACTAGGGCGCCTCGGTAGATCACAAGGACACGACTCTTATTGATGTTATCAAAGATAGAATTAAGAAGCTTAGTTTGGTCTCTTACTTCCTTGTGGAGGCGTCGCCTCTCCTTTCAAGGAAGTACCCTAGATGTTCGTGAACGGGTTACCCCTGTCACTAGGGCCCCTCGAGTGTACGACCTAAGGTATTCCCTCTACGAGGTTGGCAATCCCTACATAATAAATCAACACGACAAAGAGATCGAGTAGTCGAAACAAAGCAAGTGAAATCATCCAATGAATATAAACGTAATATGAGTTTTACATCAAAACCAATCCACAATTACTCCCTCATTTTAGAACAAGGACTCTACTCTATAGACGCTGGAGAAAAACCCGAAGACATAGTAAATCTAAAAATACAATCCTCAAAAGCAAAGAGAGAAAGAAGAAGTATGCTTATCCAATGACGATGAGTGATCTTCCGATCCAACCCTTTGCTTCTGGAGTTGATGTGGTGATGAAAGGTCGCTGGATCGATGTTCTGGATGGCGTGGAATGATACCAAAGAGATTCTCCTCTTGTCGGCTCGCCTCCCGGCTCTCCCCCTCGGAAAAGGGGTTAAAAACCCTTTTATAGGCTAGGGCGTGGCACAGCGGCACGACTGTGCAAGGATGGCACGACCGTGCCCTAAATTGGCTCTGGATGTGCTACACGGCCATGCCAATTGGCATAGCCGTGTAATGCTGGGACTCGACTTCTGGGGCACGACCGTGCAGGGTTGCACGACTGTGTGCTGCTTAGCCTCGGTCATGGGGGGCACAACCGTGCAGGGTTGCACAGCCGTGTTCTGATCCGCCACTGGATTGGCCGTACGACCGTGCAAGGGTTGCACGACCGTGCATTTCTCCTCTTCTGGTTGCCCACACGACCGTGCAAGGTTTGTACGACCTTGTTCTCTAGCTCACTCCGGTGCATCAACAAATGTTATTTTCGCTCCGAAAGTTGTTCCTGTCAGTACAAAATCAAACAAAGAGCAGATATCTGTGCAAAAGAGTAATATGATGAATACATGATAAAAGAGGCGATCATAAAAAGGATACGTACGTATAAAGCAAGCGAATGTGCGTAAAAGCATGCATAAACTATCATAATATTTACGCACATCACACCCCCAGACTTGAACCTTTGCTTGTCCTCAAGCAAAACACTACAAACTATGTTCATGAGCGCCTGGCAGTGTTTCATAATCCCTAGTGCATTCGCCTAACTCTATCAACTAGTTTCATTGATAAGCATGTTTGTGGAGTTACCTAAGTATGGCCTAAGCATAAGTTCTTTGTGCTCGGTGCAATAAGTAGCTCAGACTCTTCAAGTTTCAATTCTTTGTCCTAGTTAAGTCATCATACAATTGAGTTCTTAATGTTCCCGGTGATAGGCACTTACCTGCTACACACTTGGTTCATTTTTCTTAAGTTACACAAGGTCTCAAAAGATACTTCTCAGAATCAAGAGAAACATAACATTCATTTCCCCAGTAATCTAACTCGGTCTCAAAGGGATGAATTGTTAGTTTCCACTTACGACAACTACTTTTTTTATCCCTTATTTTTTATTTTTATTTTATTTTTATTTTTGGTGCTATAGTTTAGCACTAATCACACATGCGGGATACATATGTTGGGATTTAGATTTTTCCAAATGAGCTTCCATGATCCGAGGTCATCCAGTAACCAAAATGTAAATAAGAAATCTCCATGGGAACACAAGTACTAAACAATTCGGATGAATCATAACTATTCCAAAAATATTTCTACTATTCAAGTTTAAGTACTTAGGTATAGTGTAAATAAGATCCTTAAGGTTAGGCCAAAACTTATACCAAACTCCGTACAATACTTAGCTTATTTCATGATACTAGAGATAAAGAAAGGAGATACATCAAACATACTAACACTATCCTGACAACTCATAAACTAAGAAAATACTAGTCATTTTGCTATCGGACATATAGTAGAAAAAGTAGAAGGTTTGATGTTCTCAAATATGCCTCAAAACCAGAAATGCGAATAAACAAAGCAAAGTGAAAATGAGATGCAAATAAAAACATGAAACTAGAAAAATGCAGATAAACAAAACAGACTAAAAATAAAAATATACAAAGCAGAAAGAAAATACAAAAAGAAAAGAAAACTTGAAAACTCGACTCAGGTTGTGCAGACAGACACAACACCCCCCAGACTTAGACTTTTCATCGTCTCAATGAAATCAATACGATGGCCGGGGTGGGGGATAAGGGGGCCCCCGATGTGTGTCAGGGGGAAATCTATACATACCAGGAAGATGGCCAAGGTGTTGATGATATTGATATAGGGCATCTACTTGTTGTCTAGTGATATCCATATCATCCATAAAATTTCTCATTCTTTCCTGGTCAACATCATAGTCCTGAACAAATCCTGTCACCTGACTATAGAAGTCCCTAGTGAACTGAAAATGATCCTGTACCTCCTTAAACTGGTCGTCAGATAACTTGAAGTGACCCTCCAACAATCGTTATTGGGTATTTTACTTTTTATGAAGGGAGTCTAAAGAGGTACGAAAGTCAGAAAAATCAAACCTAGAGGATCCCGTGCCATATGCAAAAGAGTGTCTAGGAGGGTCCGGATGTTCGGAGGGTTGCGGGAATCCTGATGACGAGGGCTCTTGGTGGTACTCGAGTTCTTCTACAATGGAGGGTACAGTCTCGGGGTGTAAATCAGTAATCACCCAATTCGCGGGGTCACGAACTGAAGTGCGCTCGGGGCAAGGAAGGGGTAATGGAAAACCATTGGTTCTAGGGAAATCAAACTCATTCTCATCCCGACAAATCATCTTCATAGCAAGACAAGAATCGATATCGATCTTGTTATTACCATGAATCACCTCTAATCCATCAAGTGCACAACTCAGATTGAATGCTACTTGGGTGATCAATCCACGAAACACTATCATCCCTGAAGATGCCTTAGCTGCCCTCCACAAAGTTTGCAAAAAATGAAATCCTGAATCAAAATCAACTTTATTCAACATCGCCCAAAGAGAATAGAGTTCTATCTTTCTAACCACCCCATCACTCTCTCCTCGACCAAAGATCATTTTACTCATCACTCGGTGAAGGTATCTAAAGGTCGGATTTTGCATGCGGGATGCCTTGACTCTAGAGGGTGCATAAGGGTCTTTTGATCCGATTATCGACGTCCAAACTTCATTCCATCTAATTTCATAATCAAATCCTCGGGTACCACCAATGGGTAAACCAAAATAATTATTGAAATCACTAAAAGTCCACCGAACTTCTTTATTCATTATCCTAAAAGTTATGACCCCTACGTAGTCATCTTCAGAAGAAAATTTAACATCAAGTGAGCTAAAAATTTCAAGGACTAGGCGGGGGTAAGTCGATGCATGAGCGTACATAATATCATTCCAGTCTAAAGAGCTTATCATCCAATCTACATCATCCCTAATTCCTAACATGTCCATAGTAATGGTATCCATATATTTAGTGCATGTGATTTTCCTAGCGACAAGGATATCATATCTAGCATTTTGTTCATGATTTCTAAAAATAATATTGAACTCATTTTTGTTACCTTCATCATGTGCCACCCTTTTTTCCTTTGCCTTTTGAAGTAGAAGCCTTCCCTTTGCCTTTGTCGCCTCCCGGTGCATCTCCTTTGCCAGATCCACCGCTTCCTCGATGAAGTCTCTTCAAGATCTGCGACATAGTGCAAGGCTTTGAGTAGTTTCTTGTGGAAATGGGTCTTGAGGGTGGAAGGGGAGGAGAAGGAAGGAAAAATAGGGAAGTTTCTTCTCTCTTTTTGGATTTGTGGCTTGAAGAAGTTTTAGATCTAGATGTAGATCTAAGCAAAAGTGAGCTCTAGCGGTGGGAAATCAGGGTTAATGAGGTGTAGTAGAGAGGAGAAGGCTTTTGGGAGAAAAGGAGATGGAAATAGGATTTTTTTGGAGGGGTGGGTAGCACACATGGGCAGGGGCACGACCGTGTCTTATAGACACGGTCGGGTTAGGTAGGGCTCTGCACGACAGTGCCGATTAGCACGACCTCCTCCGTTCTCCTTTCGGCCAAGGTCACATGGTTGTGCCAGTTAGCACGACCCAGTCCTTCCTCTTCTCTCGACACGTCTCATGGCCGTGCCAATTGACACGACCCAAGTCATCTCTTTCTCTGGCAATCTCGCATGGCTGTGCCATGTGGCACGACTTGTGTCCTTCCTTCCTCTGCATAGGCCACACGACCGTGTAAGGTTGTATGACCCATGACCTTCATTCTTTTGTTGGCTTCACATGGCTATGTGGGATCACACAACCGACTCCTTTAGGTTCACGGTGACTCGCCCTTCGCTCATTCGGTTCCTTTGACGCCTCCATGCCCATGAAATGCTCACGACCAGCTCATGGAGGCTCTGTACATCCTGAAAATGAACATCCAAAAAAATAAAGAAACAATAAAAATGCTCCACTAAACTCACCAAACTAGAACAACGAACTATAATGAAAAAAACCCTTGGGTTGCCTCCCAAGAAGCGCTTGTTTTAGGTCTTTAACTTGACCCCGTTTCAGTTAATGCGGACTAAACCCATGGAAGCACGGCTCTCCTCCTAGGGTTAATGCTCCAGTCTGTGCCTTCAGTTTCGCTCGCGCAGGACAAATGTATTTCTTATTGCTCGTTGGAGGGGAACTCTCATAAAAACTGCACTCCTCGACTTTGTGTATGTTGATCTTGCTAGAATTTCCTTGAGAAGAGGGGTTACAGATGGAGGAATCAGATAAATCAAACTTGATCTTTTCTTTGCCGATCTCCAAGGATAACCTGTGATTTTTTACATCGATGATGGCTCCTGCTGTGGCAAGGAATGGTCTTCCAATGATGATCGATATCTTGGGGTCTTCCTCCATATCCAAGATAATGAAATTTGTGGGAACTATACATCCACCCACTTCTACTGGCACGGCTTCCACTATTCCCATTGGGTATCTGCATGAATGGTCAACTAATTGCAGTGCCATAGTGGTCAGTTTAATGTTCTGGAAGCCCAGCTTCTTACAAAAAGAGTACGGAAGTAGGCTAATGCTAGCCCCTAAGTTGCAAAAAGCTCTCGGTATGAGTTCAGAATCAATTTTGCACGGTATGGAGAAACTTCCTAGATCCTGAAGCTTTGGTGGAGAATTTGTCATAAGGAGAGCGCTGCAATTCTCTGTTAATGCTACGATCTCGAAGTCACCCTTCTGCATTCTGTTGGATAAAATACCCTTCAAGAACTTTACGAACTTCGGCATTTGGTGCAGTGCATCTATCAGTGGTACTTATATGCAAATTTCCTTGATCTTCTTCAGGAATCAGTTGAACTCTTCATCCTTCTGGGAGGTTATCAGTTTCTGAGGGAAAGGAATCGTCTGACTCTATGGGGGAACTTGAAGAGTTTCTTCAACCTTTTTAGTAGCCTCCTCTCCATCCCTGTTTTGAGTTTGATTGGACATTAGGAGAGATGGCTCCTTCTCCGAGTCAGGTTCCTTTTGAGTAATGATTTGGGGGTCTTCCATAATACGTCCACTCCTCAGCTCAATGCGATTACAATGTTCTGCTGGATTTATATCTCGCTTCTCTGGAAATGTTCCCTGTGCTCTTAAGATGGATTAGGCTATCTGGGCTATCTGGTTGTCTTGCATCTTTTGATGATTCTCAGAATTTTCCATTCTTTGAGTTAACAGCTTGATCTTATTCTTTATCTCCTTTTGCTCTGGGAGAGCTTCTTCAAGCATCTTTTCAATTATGGACAATTGTGAAGGTTGCTGTTGAAAAGTTTGTTGTCCAGATGAGTAGTTCTGCTGCCTAGGTGAATAGTTCTATTGTCCAGGTTGATAACTCTATTGTCCAGGTTGATAGCTTTGTTTTGCTGGCCCTTGATCCTGATTGTTCCGGTATGAGAAGTTTGGGTGATTCCTCCAACCTGGATTGTATGTATTGGAGTACAGATTATTTTGGCTTTGGTTGTAACTGACTATTGCATCACACTGCTTAAGTTGGTTTATCTATGCTTGTATTGGCCCTAGGGGGCAAGTATCTTGAGCATGATCTGTACTTCTGCAAGTTTTGCAAACACAAACTATCGCATTGGCCGTATTGTTGTTGTTTCCCATGGTCTCAAACTTCTTGGTCAGAGCGTCCAGCTTTGCGGACATGAGAATGACTGCATCTACATCGAATTTCCCTGATGCTTTTATTGGGTTCCCTGAGAAAGAACCACCAGATCTTTCTGATGCCCACTGATGGTGATTCTGTGTCACATTCTCTATAATCTCATCAGCTTCATCAAGGCTCTTGTTCATCAGTGCTCCTCCTGCTGCAGAATCGAGAGATACCTTCGTGTGATAGTTGATTCCATTGTAGAAGGTGTGTCGAACCAACCATTTCTCAAGGCCATGATGGGGGCACTGTCTCAGCATACTCTTGAATCTGTCCCAAGCTTTAAATAATGATTCTGAGTCCACCTGTTTGAAGCTTGCAATCAAGTTCCTCATGTGGGCAGTTTTGCTCGGTGGATAGAATTTGTCCAGGAATTTCTGCTCACATTGCTCCCAAGATGTAATGTTGTTTGCTGGAAGGGAATTTAGCCACTTCTTGGCTCTGCCTTTCAGGGAGAATCCGAAGAGCAATAACCTTACTAATTTTGGAGGGGCTTCATTCACTTTCATGGTGCCGCAGATCTCGTAGAAAAGCTCCAAGTGGTGGTTTGGATCATCATGCAGTCCTCCTTCGAATTGATTCTGCTGAACCATGTGAATTACTGCAGGCTTGATCTCAAAGTTGTTAGCTTCGATTGGCGGTCGAGTGATGCTAGACCGAACCCCTCGTGCATAAGGTGCTGCATAATCCTTCAACAATTTATCAACCATCTCTAAAGATTCCTGTGCTGCTTGGAATGCCTTTTGTAGGTTTCTTCTACTCAGGAAAGTCCTATCAATCTCTGGATCAAATGGTAGGAGCTGTCCTGAAAGATTAGCTCTTCGCATACAAAAATAAAATATGAACTATAGTAAAGAAAAAAAATGAAATAATATTATTTTTGGTGTTTTTAATAAAAATAAAGAAAGTAAAGAAAAACAAGAATGCAAACTAAAGGAAAGATACAGGAAAAGAAAACAAAGTCTAGTCTAATCTAGTATAACTATCACCAATGTTATAGACGTAGTCCCCGGTAACAACGCCAAAAATTTGTTACGATTAGCAAGTGCACGAATTTATCGTCAGTAATATAAAAGATTGTCGAACCCACAAGGACTGGTTATAAGCACTAGTGATGGCACACTTAGGATTATCTACACCATCGATGGTTGTAAGTAATCTAAGAAAAGAGATTAGAAAGCGGGGGATGAGAACTAGTAACGAGAAGAAATCAACCTAGTTAATGAAGAGTTCTAGGAGTTCGGTTTCATTGTGGTGGTATTGATGTGTCTCATACTATCCTATACTCATTGTCCATCGGCATGCATTCGCCGGAAGCTAAAGCAACTATCCTTGAGTACCAAACAAAGACAATCCCTATGAAATCCTGTTACGATTAACCCCTATCACTAGGGCACCTCGGTAGATCACAAGGACATGACTCTTATTGATGTTATCAAAGATAGAATTAAGAAGCTTAGTTTGGTCTCTTACTTCCTTATGGAGGCATCGCCTCTCCTTTCAAGGAAGTACCCTAGATGTTCGTGAACGGGTTACCCGTGTCACTAGGGCCCTCAGGTGTATGATCTAAGGTATTCCCTTTACGAGGTTGGTATTCCCTACACAATCAATCAACACGACAAAGAGATCGAGTAGTCGAAACAAAGCAAGCGAAATCATCCAATGAATATAAACGTAATATGAGTTTTATATCAAAATAAATCCATAATTACTCCCTCATCCTAGAACAAGGACTATACTCCATAGACGTTGGAGAAAAACCCTAAGACATAGTAAATCTAAACATACAATCCTCAAAAGCAAAGAGAGAAAGAAGAAGTATGCTTATCCAATGACGATGAGTGATCTTCGAATCCAACCCTTTGCTTCTGGAGTTGATGTGGTGATGAAAGGTCACTGGATCAATGTCCTAGACGGCGTGGAACGACACCAAAGCGATTCTCCTCTTGTCGGCTCACCTCCCGGCTCTCCCCCTCGGAAAAGGGGTTAAAACCCCTTTATAGGCTAGGGCGCGGTGCGGCGGCACGACCGTGCAAGGATGGCACGACCATGCCCTAACTTGGCTCTGGATGCGCTGCACGGCCGTGCCAATTGGAACGACTGTGTGATGTTGGGACTCGGCTTCTGAGGCACGGTCATGCAGGGTTGCACGACTGTGTGCTGCTTGGCCTCGATCATGGGGGACACGACCGTGCAGGGTTGATCGGTCGTGTTATGATCCACCTCTGGATTGGCCGCACGACCATGCAAGGGTTGCATGGCGTGCATTTCTCCTCTTTTGGTTGGCCACATGGTCGTGCAAGGTTTGCACGGCCTTGTTCTGTAGCTCACTCTGGTGCACCGAAAAAGCTGTTTTTGCTTCGAAAGTTGTTTTTGTCAACACAAAATCAAACAAAGAGCAGATATTTGTGCAAAAGAGTATATATGATGAATACATGATAAAAGAGACGATCATACAAAGGATACGTACGTATAAAGCAAGCGAATGTGCGTAAAAGCATGCATAAACTATCATAATATTTACGCACATCAGATGTCAATTAATGTCATTATCTTGAATTACAAGGAATTAAAAATAATGCATGCTAATGATTATGACATACATCAAATGAGTATTTTTCAAAAGAAAAACTATTATATCTAAATGATGTATGTATAACATAACATATAACATTTTTCATAATAATATGAATAAGAAAATGATGTCATGGCATGTGATAGGACACAAAATCATAGTAATTTTAGCATACATAACATACATAGATTCTCTATCTAAGTATCATTAACTAAGTACTAAGTTAAAAATAAATCTAATTTGCCTTTATCTTCCTAGAAAATGCTAAAATCCTAACTTGTCATTCTTTGAATCCTATCCTATTTGTGCCAATGTGATCAAGCTCAATTTTTTTAAAAATTAATTGGCACACTTTTACTCTTCAAGAGTAAAAATAAACTTTTTATTTTCAAGGTGTCATACTACCTTAAAAATATCCTAAAGTATCAACTTTGGTATGGTTGGATTAACCGCCCTTCCAATTAGAGTTGACACACTCTAAACCTATCTAGGGGGTAGAGAACACACTTTTAGGAATTCAAAATCTATTGGTGTTCTTTGGGTGTTCTAGTTATTCGTTAGAGATAACTTTCCTTGATACCTTTCTAATGACTTTCTTACATTTCTTAGAAGCCTTAGTCGCACTAGTCTCCTCAAGGTTAACTTTAGGGATAACTTCCTTTGTAACATTGGCTTGAATCTTAGACCTAGTGTCAGTTCTATAAAAATATGGAACTCTATGGTACGAGGGCATCTTTTCTTTAGACTTAGGTTTGTATCCCAAACCTTTCTTTCCCTTAGATGACTCTTGTATATTTTGATCTAGGCTTTGCTGCTTCTTTAATACTATGATTTCATTTGTCATTTTCTTAAGCGTCTTCTTTAATTTATCAAGTCCTGCTCTCAAAAATTGATTTTCTATCTTTAAATCCTCAAATTTGGATTTTCTTTATTTCCTTGGATATTATTCTTTTTAGGCACATATCTAATTTTCTTGGATTTATTGCCTAAATAATTTTCTACCTTCCTATACTCTGGTAAGGTAGTTATAGTATGAAATGACTTGTAATTGTACTTAGATTTTTTATGGATTACATTTTCATGATAAATAACACTAAAATGATAAAATTTATTTCTAGCATGCATTTTATCATGACTTAAATAAATACCATTAACTAATGGTACCTTAGTTTTGTCCTTGAAAGCTTCCCCTTGATTTGAGCTTCCTCTTTTGTTCTTGGTCGAATTCCCCCCTAGACATTGATTCTGATAATATTTCTTTTGATGATAAGAAAAGTACACAATGCACTCCTTGCTCTTTCATACTGTAGGGTGGACCTCTTTTGACTTCTCCTTTATCTTGAGAGTCATTTGAGCCTTATTCTTGGCCAATTTTAGATACTTACTCTTGTAGTGTCCATTCTCCCTACACTCAAAGCATATGATATAATTTTTATTTTTACAAATTGAAATTTTTATACGATTGCATATAGAGGAGGCACATGATCCTTTATTTGATCTGGATGTAAGCACCTCTTCTTGTTTCAGTGTTAGTGAACTACGCTCTCCCTCAATTCTTGAGGTGGATGGCTCTTCGATGTCATCCTCAGATGCTGAGCATCTCTCAACCTCTTGTTCTTGACCCAATAAGTTTTCCTCTTTGGATTTTGCTTCACTTTGCACTGAGGTTGGATCTTCATGAAGCTTCACCAACTTGCTCCATAGCTCCTTAGCATCTTGATATTCTCTAATTTTGCACAAGATGGTGCTTGGTAATAAATTAACCAATAACTTGGTTACCTTGTCATTTGCTTCATATCTCTTGATTTACTCCTCATTCCATTTGCTTTTTGAACCTCTTAGAGCTTTAAACCCTCCATTAGAGCAAACTATTGCTCTATGTTCATTATTAAGAAGCTCTCCATTCTTAATTTCCATATGTCAAAGCTTCCCATTTGGAGTAATGGAGGTTCCCGGATGCCAAATCTGAACTCATCTCAAAAATACATTTCGAAGTTGAGCTCCTTTGATGATGAGTCCTTGACCTTTGAAATTAGGGCTTCACTTCAACTTCTTCTTCTTCCTCTAGCTTGTTTCTCTTTCTGATGACTAGTCTAAAGAAGAGCAGTCTCATTCTGCTACCACTTGTTAGGATATTTCAAAAGCTTAAGGGGTGAATAATTTCTTTCACTTTGTCTTGTTGATTTATTACAGCAAAAAACTTGAAGCAATGCTAATACCTTTGTTTACATGGTATCCACTTCCTTAAGATGACTAATCCAAGGATCCACACAATGCACACAGATCCACTATGAAAACACTCCTTCCTAGAAATAATCTAGAGGCGAAAAAGCCTCGTACAAGCTCACAATAAGAATGCAATGAAAACAAGGAAGTAAAAACACAATAAAATGAACACCTTACTTTCTTGATCTTTGGTTTCTTATGAATGCCTCTTAATTAGTTGGAAATGCAATAGCACTTCTTCCCTAATGTCGCAAGAACAGGCGCTTGTTGGTGCAGTTGAAACCAATGATCAAACCTACGTTTAGATGAATGACAAATGGATTAAAGTTAGATGTTGTGTGATCTAACCTTTCTACCAAGTGTGTAGGACTTGATGGGTCTGACACCAGGCTGAAATCTAGCTAGGTCTGGAGGACCTTCTAGCTAGTGTAGAAGTCCAACTAGGTCAAGGAGTTACTCGATATTTGGTGAAAAGTCCGGCTAGGTCCATGGGAGTTGATAACTGGTCGAAATCTAGTTGAGTCTGCGAACCTAACAATTGGCGGGAAGACCTAGTAGGCTGAAAGGGAGTGAAGCCATTCTATATGACAAGTAAGGTAAGTCATTGGAGGTGAGCATCCAGTGAGGATGAGTCCAAATTAGGGACTTTAGGAGTAGGTCCAGTTTAGGTCCATTTTAGAAACCTACATTGAGACCGTGACTAGATCCTGGTCTCAGAAAGATATGATATAATTAATAATACTTATAAATTATGTTAACTTTATTTTGTAGGTTAAATATTTTTGTATTAACCTAACATGTTTTTATAGGAGAAAAAATCAAGTTAGCCTTAGATGAACAGTGTCTGAGGCACCTTAAAGGGTCAGAGAGGTGCCTCGAAGGGGCACAGAGGCACCCTAGATCCAACGGAGGTGACCTCACGCAGATGAAGTTTAACGATAAACTTCTCACGGTGGGGAGATGCCCTAGAGAGCTGGGGAGGCACCTTAGAGTGGTTCAAAGGTGCCTTGCAGAGTATGGAAGGCCCCCTTGAGTGGATAGAAGCCACAGTTCCTACGACTTATCGCGATTGAGATTTTAGCGAACAAAGTTGTAACTAGAGGCATCTTCAAGGAATTTGGAGGTGTCCTTTGTTAGATTTTGAGGGATATCCTGTAAAATACTGAAAAAATGGACGAATAATCATAAGGGAATTTTCAGAAATTCTTAGAAATTTTTCGGAGCTCGTATGTCGAGTTTAAGGGGATAAATATTGAACCACAGAAAGCCTGTTTGGAATACCCATTCAGTGGGAATTGATGGAGAAAGTCAACTTATGGTTTATTAATTTAAACCTAAGTTATATATATATATATATATATATAATATAATATAATATATATGTATATATTAATTACTTAAACCGTTTCCCTTTCCCCTCTTTAATTATCTCCGATTTCTCTGCCGACTCCACCTTTCTTTCCCCGATTTTTTTTTCTCTTCGTCTCCTCCCCTTCTTCACTGAGCCAACCTTCTCTTCTCTTCCTTTTCATCGCCCAAGGCCTCTGAGTCTTCCTCTCTTCTCTTCCATCCTTACCTAGCGCCGGAGCCCTATCTCTCGATCCGCCGCCGACCGATTTCCGTCCTTGTCGCAGCACCTTGGAGCCACACGCCTTCGATTAGGACCGGTGCTAGATATTTCTTTCTGTTCGCCGGCCACGAGGAAGACACAGATCCGAAGCAGAAAGCTTCGCTTCCTCATAGTTGGGTTGGGGATCCTCTTCTAACCACCACAGTAACGATCGGATTTGGGTGGGTTTTTGGATTGGTCTTGGTATATCCGAAAACTAAAGCTATGTTTTGGTTTTTAAGACTTTTGGTGCTTGATGGAATTCTGTGTTTTCATAGCTTTGACTAGCAGTGATCTTGGAGTGAGGAGGGTTTTCCAGCAGCCACCATTTTCTGGCAGCCATCTTCTAGCGGCGAACAACCCTATTGAGCAGTACTGTGTTGGGTGGAATGGTTATTGAGAATGGTGGTCTCTGGTTGTAGAGTCCTGGTTTCCAGCAGCAGCTCCGTTCTTGTTCCGGCAGCCAACGTCTTTGATTTTGGATCATAGTAGTAGTTTGGTGAAAAGAAGGTAAGGTGCTCAGGTTATTTTGGAAATTTGGTTACCAAATTGAAAATGATTTCTTGAGTTTCATTTTTGATACGGACAGTGAAGTGCAGGTTATTTATTATTGAGTTCCAGCAGTTAATCTTATTACAGCAGCGACATCCCTAGCAGTGGATCATTATTAGGGATTGTGAGATTGAGGCAAGATATTTAATTGGGTTGAATTAGGTATGAGTTGGATTGAGTAATTAGTTGTTTATGAGTTGATTAGGGTTTTTACCCTAATTTAAGATTAGAGATTTTATTTAGCTATTTATGAGAAATTTTGCTAAATAAAATAAGTATATATATTGGTGACACAGGACTTTGATGCGAGACGAGCATCTTGACGTTGGATTTGACTGGCTTGGACCTGCTATTTGAGGCGGGTACCTCTTGACTTATCTTTTATAATATTGTCATTTGGATATGCATAGTTTGTTATAGCTACAAGCAATGATCATGTTTGCTTTTGGTATGTCACTGTTTGTTACCCGTAGCATGTTCTGTTGGGCGTTTGTTATGTATCCATGTTTACGTTTCATGATTATTGCCATGAGTACTTAAGTTCCTAGAGTAAGTGACATACCATGCTTTACTGAGTTTAGGACTAGACTCTGGATTTTTATTATCTGACATGTGTATCTATATTTTGATATCATACCTGATCTGTGTACCTAGACCTTTTGCTTTGATCCATGTACATTGTTGGCACATATTTTATGGAGGTGGATATGTTCAGGACCTAGGTTGTTATACCATAGAGGGCCTGTATACCCTAGATCTGTGGATTTGACTTACTTGTACTAGGGTACACATTATTATATATATATATATATATATATATATATATATATATATATATATATATATATATATATATATATGTGGATTTGGTTTAGGATATTGTCATGCTTAGTTTCATGCACCATTCGCATGATTGCATGCTGCGTGATAAGCTGCTCCATTATTGTAGATCATATCGCCAGTTTCATCACTATTCGGTGCTCCATTGGTCCGCTCATGGGTAGCGTGACGCAGCGTGGTAGCACGTCAGTTTGGCTCTATCGGTGCTCCGTTGGTCCGCTCATGGGTAGTGTGACGCAGCGTGGTAGCACGTCAGGGATCCCTCCCCGTCATGGTGTACCGGGAGATGAGAGCATTGCGCTCCCCCACTTATGATTTGGGGTAGGAGTATGTGTGTACTCCGACAGCATCCCGTCCATTCGATCACTCATCAGGAGCAGTGACGTCCGAGTGCACGGTTGTCACAGCCCTACCCACTCAGTCTCACCATTGTGTGTGAGATGACTGACTGGCGTCAGGGGTGACCATGTCATTGACACCATATGCATTTATTGCATTTATTTGCTTGTGTTTGCTGCACTTATATGCTGCATTTTGGTGGATGCATTTGTTTGACATGCATACAGGAGGCATATTGTGTATCAGGTTTGACGACCCTTTTGTTCTGGATAGGAGTTCCTGGTGAGTACAGCTTTCTCAGTTACCTTTCCGTTTTGCATATTTCCTATATATGATTAGGAAGCTGTATTCCATGTTTATTGCTGTTAGATATATCTTACTAGGCATGTCTATTGGTATTCGCTGAGTTGTTGAACTCACCCCCGTGGACACTATCTTTTTCAGGTACCAGGTTGGTTATAGTGTCGCTTGGAGTATCCTGCCTGCTGGTCCCCATGTCACCTCAGAATATCTGTCTTCGCTATTGTCCATCTGTACTTTGGTATTTGTGTATCTAGCTTGTGTTTCGGTTTTGTTCCGGAGTGGTGTTTTGTGGTGTGGTGTAAGCCTAGCCAGCTAGCATGTTATGTAATTTGGTTTTCTATCGTTTTTCTGTTGTGTTTTGGATTTTTGTTCCAGCCAAGTGGCCTGATGATATAAACTGCGTGGATGATTTTGTGTTATATTTTTATTACTGTTATTGTTCCGGCCGTGTTGGCCGAGGTATATGTGGCCCTGAGGGCTTTGTATAAATGTTTCAGATTGTCACCCGTACAAGGGAGGTGCTGCCGAAATTTCTTCGGACAGGGACTTCCTCGGGGCGTGACATATCCTAAGGCAATCACCTTATAGCTTTAATATTTATTTGATAAATATAGATTCACTATTTAAGTGCATATTATATATTTGAATAGTCTTAAACTCATTTATTGAATGCCAGTAATACAATTCATAGCATGAGAGAATTTGTGATTGGATCACAACTTGTGATTATCTCTACATGTTCAATTATGAACGTATTGGAATTTTCCTAGTCATCAAATTGGTGCATTAGAACATCATTAATTATGTAAGACTAGTGCAGATTATAATCCTTGGTTTGGCTAAGTAGCTATTTCTCACTAGCTGGAGACATTGGGATGCTGAGAGTTAAACGTGGATGCTAATTATGGTAACTAGTTCATTAGAGTGACTTGCTGTAAGACTTCATATAGTTCTCTACATATATGAGTATATCTATGAAGTTCTTACTGTAGCTCGAGTGTAAGTTTCTTTTGACTTTAGGTATATAAGTCATCTTGGTCATGGAGACTTATATTTTGAAATCTTAAGCAAACATCTCTTAGAGGTGCGAACCCGAGATAATTGAGTATAAGTTGAAGTGCCTGAAGGTGTTTAGATATCCCACAAAGGATTCACCACTCCTTGCGAGGAGATATATACCCTATGCCCACTCATTAGGATTATTACTCAAAGTCTTTGGCCAAAGTATCACATGTTAAGAGTATGAGACTCTTGTACACATATACGAGTAATTTGAATCCGTATAATGAGAAAGTATTACTTGAGCTAGGTGTGACATAGTCAGTCTAGTGGGGGTAGACACATAGACTATGTTCTGAACCAAGTGGGTATAAGATGAGTGAAAGGAACGAGACACGACTCACTCTAGCTAGGTGTGACATAATCAGTCTAGTGGGGGCAGACATATAGACCATGTTCTGAACTAAGTGGGTATAAGACAAGTGAAAGGAACGAGACACGACTCACTGTAGTTGCTGAAGGGTTTAGAATTAGTTCTGAAATTAATTGTAATTTTTTGATTAATTGGTGATCATGATGTACTACTAGGTGCCACTCATGATTTTTTCATAATTAAGTAGTTAATTATGGATAACCAAGATAAACCAGGAACCTATTGAGTCACGTGCACTACGAGTCTCTAAAAGACATAAAACAAGTTAGAGAATAAGATTCTCAGATCAAGAGATAAATATTTGATTAGACTATACATAAGATAAATATGGAAATATTTATTGGAATGGAAGCACAGATGAGCTACATCTCTTATGAAAGAGTTGGACCCTATTTGGTTTAGCCATGAACTAACTTGATTTAGTTGTGAACAAAACCAAGGGGTTAATGGGCTAATTTTTGGTTAAGGCATAATGAGTTGGATTTGGGTTTTCTAGTCTAACTTATTAAAGATGACTATATACTGATATGGTTAAGAGAGAATTAATACATAATTCATTATTGGCTTGATTAAGTTTTGGAAACCTAAACCCAATACCTCTCTCTTGTCGCTGACCACAACAAGATGTTCTTCTCTTGTTGTCATGAGCCACCCAAAGGAAGAAGATCTTCCTTTTGCTTCTTCTTCCTCTTCTTGATCCTTTTTCTTCATTCATGGCTAGTATCTTTTGAAGATGAAGCTTATTCTCTTGGAGTTATCTTGAAGAGCTCGACATGGATATGAATAGAGGCGATGTTCGATAACGTCTTAAAAGGTTGATGCCCTTCTTGTTACAGGTCATCCATAAGGTATATATAGAATAATTGTTATTTGATTTCATTTTTTTTTTATGATCTTGTCTGTGTAATTGTATCTTGCATGCGTGTGGTGTGTGTAATGTAATAAATTAGTTTATTTATAGTTGAGTCTTTTGCTGTGCATGTTTACGAAATACGTTTTTAGCATACACTGCATCAGACATATCTCTACAGTAGTATCAGAGCCTGATCGTGCTTCGACATGATCATAAAATTATTTTACTATTAGTAGTTAGTGTTGTAATTAAATTTTAGGATTTTTTTGAAATTATTAAGAATGTTATATTTTTAGAAGTTTCCTAAATTATTAGGAAATTTAATTTTTGGAATGTTTCTGAAATAATTTTAGAAAATTAATTTATAAATATTCTGTTAATTTATAAATTATCATTTCTAAATTTTTCTAGAATTTTAAGAAATATTTTATTTTTAGATTTTTTTTTAATTTGTTAAGTAATACCAAATTTTGAAAGTTTTTGAAATTCTTAAAATATCCAAATTTGAAATATTCTGAATTAAATTATAGAAATTATCTTTTCTAAAATTTTTGGATATATTAAAATATTATATTTTGAAAAAGTTTCCTAAATTGTTAGGAAATATCAAATTTAGAAAATTATAAAAAATCTAGATTTGAATTATTCTATAATAAATTAAAAAATATGAATTATTGATTTTCTAAATTGTTAGGATATTAATTTAGAAATTTATTTTTAAAATAATTAAAGATTTTTGATTGATAGAATGATTCTAAATAAGATATGTTAATTACATTTAGTAATTGATTCCCTAATTTGATTAGATAGATCTTAATTTATTAAAATTAGATTTATAACATATTTTTATTTTCAAAATAAAATTATAATATATTTAAATTTATGTTATATTCATGCCATAGTGTATAACATATAGATGCATTAATTATGGTATGATTAGATGCCATATGTGCGATGTGATTAAATCTTACTTTATGTGTGATGTGTCATGATATACCATGCATATGATATGTTATGTTATCATCTATGCCATGTGTTCGATGTGTCATGTCATCATTTATGTCATGCGTATAATGTCATGTAGATAGAATATTTGCATAATGTAGATGAGACCAAATCCCTTACACAATATTAAAACCTATATCTTCCGTTAATATGGTAAGAACCAGAGTTTAAGTTCTTATTTGAGTTGTTGGCCAAAGTCAAGCCCAACTTGAAATTAAATATGTTTAAACTATGGATATGCAATCTCATGATTAACGAGTTGGTTTTAAACTTGAAGCATTGATTTGTTGTGTCAAAATCATGATCAATGTGGATAGAGGTGAAGTTGGATGATATACATTTGATGTATACTTGTTAATTTGTTAACAACCCGATGTTTATGTGAAAATTAATTAGTTGTTAGCATAATGTGATAGTTGCATATAAGCGATATGCAATCGATAAACTTGTTACCTACCGCTATAGCTAAGAATGTCTTGTTGGCTAAAGTCAAGGTTGTTCTTATCTATAGTAAATATCAACCCACTTTGAGAAACTTACCATCTCCTAAATTCAAAGTAAGGGTGTTTGAATTTGATAAATAAATAGACTTTTATTACATGTAAATTATTTACATAAATAAAATCATTCTATCATACATTCTCATTTTTGCATTTTAGGTTAATTATTTAATTATGTTTTCTGTTAATCTACGTTCGATTTTGGACTTGAAGAAACTGACTAGGCTAAACTTCTTGGACTGATTTCGAAGTTTGATAATTGTTCTCAAAGCTGAGAAACTAGCTTATGTCCTTGATGAACCTCTTTTCACAAGTCTTGATGTCGATGAAACTACGGATCAATTGTTGGGCTATTAAAAATATAAGAATGATTCTATACTTACAAGTTGCATCATGCTAGCCATTATGACTCCTGAACTATAGAAACAACATGAGCATTTGGATGCTTATTATATTATCTATCATCTTCGTGAGATGTTTGATGAGCAAGCTAGATCTGAAAGGTTCGAGATCTACAAGCTTCTCTTTTGCTCAAAGATGCAGGAAGGTTTGCTAGTAGTACAATTTATACTAAAGATAACTGGCTACATAGAGCATTTATCATCACTCAATTTTACGATGGACCATGATTAAAGTATTGACTTAATTTTACATAGTTTACCAAAAAGTCATTCATAATTTGTGATAAACTATCGAATGAACAATTTGGAATTGACCATCCCCGAGATGATTAATATGCTCAAGACTGTGGAGCCTTCTATTAAAGGTGAATAGAAAACTGTGATGTTAGTAGACTCCTCCAAGAAAGGTTCTAAGAAGAAGCCAAAATATCAGATTAAGGGGAAGAGCAAAAAGACTAAGACAATAGTGAAGGATCGAGAGAGAGAGAGCGATAGAGGGGGGGGGGGTGAATATCGTTCTCTAAAAACTTTTCTTTTCGTAACGATTCGTAAAACGAATATCAAAGCGGCAATGGAATATAAAGTAAGAGACTCAACTGGTTACTTGGTTCGGAGCCTCCGTCGACTCCTACTTTAAGACTCGTGGTCCTTGATCGCACCGTTGGACAATTCACTATAATCCTTCTTTCTGAAACCTTCGGAAAGAAACAATTCGTACAATGAATAATATAAGATAGTAACAACCTACTATCTTATTGAAGTTAAGTACAATGCAATCTATATAAAATTATACCTATAAGGAGTAGATGATTAAACGTGTTGTCATTTCTTAGTATAGTATCTTGCACATGGAGTTGCGGTGCAAAATAGTTGAGTCACGAGCAGAATGAGATAGAGTGATGTTTAGAGAGTTGTATTAGCTCGGTACTCGAGGCTTGCTTTTATAGGCGTTGATCGATCGACTGAAAAATCGTTCGTTTGATTGATACGTTCGGTCGACCAAACCCTCTATCGGTCAACTGAACACTGTGCTTTGCTTCTTCCCTGAGATCCGGTCTTCACCTCATTAATAGCATTTATTGTTCAGTCCACCGATCACCTTGTTCGGTTGACCGAATAGTGTACTTTTCCTATTCACCGAGATACACCATTAAGTCTTCATTAATGCTGTAATTGTTCGGTCGACCAATCCCTGTGTTCGGTCGACCAATCAGGCTAGCTTCCATCTCTTCTTCTGATCAATCTAATCTATGTCACATCTGCATGGTTCGGTCGATCAATTCAAGGGTTTAGTCAACCGATCAGTCACTTTACCAAACTCTGCTTCTACTGATCTCTGGTCTGGATCAACTTGGTTCGGTTGACCGATCCTGGTGTTTGGTCTACCGATAAACTTAGGTTCCTGCAAAATAGAGTTAGAACGAAAGCTCCTACAAAACATAGTTAGAACGAAAGCTCTTGCAAAACAGAGTTAGTACAGTAATATATGAATAATAGGATGCATGAGTAGTATTTAACAGTAGAACTGTCTTGATCTCAACTTGAAAACCTCTCTAGTTTCTTTAGTTAGATCAATAACCTAGGGTTTATTCCTTTCCAGAACACGATATCACTGTCACTCCCTCTAGTTGCTTACCTCAACCTACCTATCAAATATTGGTCCTCCAGACCTGTTTGGACTTTACCGCTTAGCATCGGATCAACTCACCAAGACTTTCCCTCAATCTACGGTCCTCCATACCTATCAAGCTTCCCTGCCAAGTGTTGGTTCCTCTCGACCCACTTGGATTTTCTGCCTGGCTTCCACAATCTGCTAAGACTTTATCCAGGTTGAGTAAATAGCCCGCACACTCAGTCAACTTGTTAGATCACAACAAGACTTAACTTGAACCTTTGATAATATCAAAACTCATGTTTGATTCTGGTGCACCTTGCACAAATAATCTCTCCCTTTTTGATGTTTGGCAACCAAGGTTTATAGTTAAGTTAATATATGCAAAAATAAGTAAAAAAATATTTAACTCTCCCCCTGAGTTAAACAACTCCCCATGTATTCACTATCTCTCCCCCTTTGACACACATCAAAAATAAGAGAAACATGAAAAACAAGTAATGAACTTTAGAAACAAAATAGTTTGAAAAGTATGAATTTGAAACTTCTAAAAGATATGGGATTTTAAAATAAACATGGATAAAATAGATTTTGAAAAATAGTTGTTCATAATTTTAAAAATTCTTTTGAAGAAATTTTTAAGCATTTTGTAATATCATTTTCAAATATTTTCAAGATACTTTTGAAAACATATTTCTAAGCTAATTTTAAAAATATTTTCAAGGAATTTTCAAAGAATTCACTAAGTAAAATCTTTCAAAAATATTTTTAAAATAGATATTTCAAGACTCAAAATATTTTTTCAAGATGTTTCCAAAATAAATTTTTTAAAGTAATTTTGTAAGAGTGATTTTCAAAAATATTTGTCAAGGAAAAGTAATTTTCAAAAAGATTTGCAAAGAATTTTTTATCAAACATCCTTTTCAAAGAGTTTTTTAAAGTATATTTCAAACTATGATTTTACAAAATGTTTCCAAAAGTATGATTTTAAAGAATATATTTTTAAAAGTGAATGCTTGAACTATGTTTAAAGGAGAATATTTTGAATTGAAAACTTTTCAAAACTCTTTTTGAAGATAAAAATAATTTTGCAAAAAATATTTTATTTTGAATCTATTTAAAAAATATATATTTCAATATAGTTTCTCTCCCTTAACTAGACACTCTTTTGAATATTCTCGTTACCCACAAGGAAGACATTCGTATATGTGTCTAAGGGTCATGATTGACTTTAAAATCTAAAACTTATGTCACTATCCAGAGGAGTCCCTGCCAGACAAAAATCCGGCAGTATCTCCCCTGTACCGATGACAATCTGAATCCTGAAATATATATCCCTTAGGGCCTCTCAATCCTTGGCCAACACGGCTGGAAGATATAAGATAAAATAAGTAAACATTTCACGCAGTTTAATATAAAACCTACTCCACTAATAAAGAGGTAAACACAACCCAAAACGAAAAATCATCGCAACGGAAAAACGTGGGCAGCGTACTAAAAACTTGATATAAAAGGCACGAGTGCAAGAACTATACATCACAAGTCTGTAGATCACATAACAAGGAACCAAAGTCCAAAAATAGAAAACCATCTCGACATGGAGTGGGGACTAGCAACTGAAACCTCCTGACGACTTCAACCTGAAATAGGAGTAAATCAACGGGATGAGTTCAAGAACTCAGCGGGTATCGATTATACATGCATAGTAAGATATAACTATTAGTAATAATCATGCAGTACAGTCTCCTGAACAATAACAGGTAATGCAAAATTAAACAACAGAATAAACTGTACTCACCAGGACCTCCTATCCGAACATAAGGGTGTGAACCATACCAATAGGTGTAGAGTCGTCTGACCAAATACATAATGTCTCCTGTATGCATGTCAATCATATGCAACCACCAAAACGCAACAACCAAAATGCAGCAATCACAAGCAATAAATGCAATCCATGCATATGATGCAAATGACATGGTCACCCCTGATGCCAGTCATCCACCTCACACGCGATGGTGAGGTCGAGTGGGTAGGGCTATGACAACTGTGTACTCTACCATCACTACTCCTGAGTGACCAAGTGGACAGGATGCTGTCGGAGTACACCTATCCTCCTACCCTAAATGGGGGAGCCGAAGCTCTCATCTTCCTGTGTCATAGTCAAGAGAAGGGATCCCTGTCCGCTACCACGCTACGCCACCACTGCCCATGAGCGGCCAAGCGGAGCCCTGACAGAGCAAACTGCACACACCCTGCCTGATATACCACAAACCCATGAGTGGTTGTGTGTGCAGATCATGTAACCGGCAATGTGCTCAACTACAAAGGAGCCGACAATCGCTCAGCATACAATCATGCAAAATGATGCATGACATTAAAGCATGTAACTCCTGAAATATCAACCTCCAAATAATATGTATCAAAAGAAATATCGAGTCCATAACAATGAGCTAGGTATCATAAATCTAGATACACATACTAGTTAATAAATCTAGGTAAACATGTCAGGTAATAAATCTAGGTACACATGCCAAGTATATCTAGTAGCTAGACCTATACTCGGTAATACATAGTATGTCACTCCTTCTATGAACATAAGTACACATGGCAAGAATCAAGAGGCATAAGCATAAATGCATAACAGATAACACTATGGACATACTAAAAATATCAAGTAGTGACATACCAAGGAAGATATAAACATAACCATTACTACTAGGTATAACCTATTACACATATCAGAATGACAATATCAAAAGAGATAAGATAAAGGTACCCGCCTTTATCTATCGGTCGTGATAAACAATCTCACGTCGAAACACTCGTCTTGAATCAATGTCCTACAGATCACATGATATACAGTTTAGGTAACCACATATAGAACAATTAGCTAAACCCAAACCTAATACTAATTCGATTAGGTAATCATGTTTAATTCCACCTAATGATCCAAATCCAATTAGATGATAAATCCATCTATAATCCACCAATCAATTCCTTATTACTTACCAATCAATTAAATCACAATATTAATCCAATGACCCTAATAATGATCATGTAATCATCTACATCAACTAATCCACTAATCAATCCAACTTTATCAACCAAGTATAGATTAATCAACTCAACACAACTAATCAAACTCCATAATCAATTAGCCTATCATTCAATCTATTACATCCACCACTAAACATGATAGGGAAATGAATGAACCAATCTTACCTAAAATCGGAGACTCTGTTGTTATCTCACAGCCGGAGATACTTGCTACCGAGAAATGGTGAATCGTTCTCAACAGGTGATGCCCAAATCTGTAATGGAGCTGCTGATCTCTGACACAAACAACCCAAATCATCAATAAGTATAAATAAATTCCTCACATAGAGCTAGGGTTAGCCGATTACCTCAAGTGTACCAGCAAGAAGACTTCGTGTAAGGAACTACTCGCCCACAAACAAGGATAGCCGGAGCCACAAGTTACTCCAAATTGGTGTAGGTTGGAGGTATGAATGCAGGGAAATCAATTAAGTATACAATCCCAATACAGATCATGAAATCAAATCTTGCTAATCCAATACCTTGCAAGGTTCACCCCCAATCCAGATTGGTAGCCTCCTCTCCGACGAACTCAACTTGCTACTGTGGTGGTGAACGGGGCAAAGGGGTTGCAATGGTACTAGGGCATCAGGTCAAAGGTAATCGAGAGGAGGATCAACGATGACTACAGGGTGCCGAGCCGAGGAAAAGGAAGGCAACACGGTGGTTGAGCGAAGCGGCACCAGCGTTGGCTAGATCGAGAAAGAGCCCAACGGTCGGTCCCGCATGGAAGGAGGCGACGCTCCAGCTTCGAGTCGATCGGTGATGGGCGGTCGGCGTCGATGCAACATCGAGTGGTCTTCGCATGATGAGATGACGAGGTTACTGAGGCGGTGCTCTGCCAGCCGTGAATTTGCAGGCGATCGGGAAAGGAGCAATGACACAAAGAGGGAAGTCGGTGCTCTCGCCTGAGGCTGGAGAAGGGTTATCCATGACTGGATCTACGCCAGTGACTGCTCCGTAGGGTTGGCGACGAAGGCAAAATAAAGACATCACATATCGTAGCGAGAGGGCAGAGGGGTAGAGGATCGGGCGAAGAGGAGAAGAAGAGAATCGAGAAAGAAGAGAGAAAAATAAGGATTTTTAGGGCTTAATTAAATACCTAGGGTTAATTTATTAAATCCTAAGTTAACTCCTCAATCAACTCCCACTAATTTAGTTATTTCAAACAGGCTTTTCCCAAGCCTATAAATTCATCCCCTCAAAATACGCCATACCAGCTCCAAAAAATTTCCAGAAAATTCTTAAAAATTTCTAAAACTTCCATTAAGGTTATTTGTCTTTTAAACCTTATTATACCATTATTATTTTGTTACGGTATTTTACATTCTCCCCCACTAATAAAAATTTGGTTTCCAAATTTTGTTATTTGCCATCAGCAAGTACTAGCAATAGATAACTAGTATAAATACTGAATGGAAATCTAACCCACATACCTCAAGTAAAAAGATGGGAGTATCGAGCTCGGATCGTATTCTCGAGCTCCCAGGTAGCCTCCTCATCAGAATGATACTGCCATCCAACTTTTACCAGTCAGATAGTCTTGTTCTACAGTTGACGCTCCCTGTGGTCCAGAATCTGTACCGGAACTTCCTCGTAGGTAATGTTAGGTTGAATGAGAATTGATATATCTAACAAAACATGTGCTGGGTCAGATACGTATCTCCTCAATATTGACACATGGAATACATCATGAATGCCTACCAGAGACGGTGGTAGCACCAGATGGTAAGCTACCGCTCCAATCCTCTTTAAGATATGCAAAGGCCCAATGTATCGTGGAGCTAACTTACCTCGAAGGCCAAATCTCTTCACCCCTTTTGTGGGTTAGACTCTCAGAAATACATGATCGCCAGTAGAGAACTCCAGGAGTCTCCGTCTCCAATCAGCATAACTCTTCTAGCGGTCCTACGCCTTGAACATCCTCCGTCTGATAGTGTGGGCCAACTCTGCCTCCTGCTGAGCTCTCTGATGTCCTAACAGCTGGGCCTCCCCAACCTCTTCCCAGAGGGTGGGTGTCCGACAAGGCCTACCATACAATGCTTCAAACGGTGCCATATGGATATCCGAATGATAGCTGTTGTTGTAAGCGAACTCTACTAATGGCAGGTGGTCCTCCCAGATGCCTCCAAAATTCATAACACAAGATCTCAACAAATCCTCTAATGTTTGGATGGTCCTCTCTGACTGTCCATCTGTCTGCAAATGGAATGCGGTACTACAATGGAGCTGTGTGCCCAAAGCCTACTGCAGACTCAGCCAGAACCAGGACATGAATCGTGGGTCTCTATATGATATAATGCTCAAAGGAACACCATGCAATTTGATGATCTCTCGACAATACAACTCTGTCAATCGATCCAGAGAATCGATCTTCCGAATCGCTAAGAAGTGTGCAGATTTGGTTAATCGGTCAACAATTACCCAAATCGCGTCATGGCCTCGTCGTGTCCTAGGCAATCCCACCACAAAATCTATAGTGACGTGCTCCCATTTCCACTCCGGAATAGGAATCCTCTGAAGTAATTCGGCAGGTCTCTGGTGCTCAGCCTTCACCTACTGATAGAGTAGACATCTAGCTATAAACTCCGCGATGTCTTTCTTTATGTCGTTCCACCAATAGGAACACTTCAAATCTCGATACATGCGGGTTCCACCTGGGTGGATAGCAAATCGGGAGCGATGAGCCTCCTAAAGTAACTCCTCCATAACCGGGTGAGATTGAAGTACTCATAATCTGCCTCAGAAATAAATAATACCCTCGTTATCTCAGGTGAACTCCGTCTGCTACCCGAAAGCTATCTGGCTGCCAATGGACTGTAGGCGGTGATTACCGACCTAGGCCTCTCGGATCCTTGTCTTGATCGATGACTGAGCAACCATGTAACAAGGATACCCTGCTCTGTTTGTCCTTGCTCCTCAAGGCCCAACTTGGAGAAGCCCTGAATCAAGTCCGCGACTAAACTCGGTGGCATGCTAAAGTCCCTCTGGACTTCCGGCTAAGTGCATTGGCAACCACGTTGGCTTTTTCTGAGTGGTAGCTAATGGTATAGTTATAATCCTTCAGGAACTCCATCCATCTCCTCTGTCGGAGATTGAGTTCCTTTTGAGTGAAAAGATATTTGAGACTCTTATGATCAGTGAGAATCTCAAATGTAATACCATACAGATGATGCCGCCAAATCTTCAAAGCAAAGATAATGGCGGCCAGCTCCAGATCATGTACTGGATAGTTCTTCTCATGCTCTTTCAACTAATAAGAAGCATAGGAGACTACCCTGCCGTGCTGCATCAAAATAGCACCCACAACTTGTAGAGAAGCATGTAACGACCCACCTTCTACTGACTAAGCTGTAAGGCCGGGGGTTACATTATGCTAACTATTCTTGTGCGGAAATAAGCTGAATTAATTAAACTCTATGCTGTGTGTTATAAAATTCGAACTTTGTGTTCGGGATACATTGCTGAAGTTATACATATGCTAAGGAAGGGATCTTAACTTTCTATTGGGTTGTAAACTGAAGTTAGGCACTCCTGGCTGAAATAAGACACTTCAATCGATCGGCTGATCGATTGGAGCTCGCTGATCGATCCACTGATCGATTCGACGTGCTACTGCGCAGGGAGTCAAGTCTGGATCGATCGGCTGATCGATCCAGCCTGGCCAATCGATCCAGAGATCGATTCAGAGGCTCTCTGTTCACGGGATTTAAATTCCCGATCGATCAGCTGATCGATCCATGGCCGATCGATCGACTGATCGATCCATGGCCGATCGATCGGCTGATCGATCCATCAGCTTTCTGTACGCGGAAGTCTGCTTCCCAGTCGATCGGTTGATCGATCGAGGACTTCTCAATTGATCAGCTGATCGACTCAGCTGCTCACTGTTCACGGGGAATCACCTCCCAATCGATCGGCTAATCGATTGGGTTTCTGATTTCACTGAAATCAGCCACGAACTCATAAAGAATTGTCAGAACTCAACTAAAACATAAGCAATACCACTAGACAGGTTATCACTTATACTTTGCTAGCTAATATCAAGATAACAAGTAGTCTAAGCATGGCATAAAATCTAATTTCACAATTTATGATACTTAGCATCCTAAAAGTACAGAGAAGTAGCAACATAAGAAAATACTATGTTTTTTTTTAAAGTTTGCTAGTCTCCAAAGATCTTTATTCCAAGTTCCTTCTTACACACATCTTCATCGCATTGCCTCCAGCCTCCACTATTCCATCTTTCCTTTACCTTTATCTGCAGTATAAGGAAAATGTAACTATAAGCTTGGGAGCTTGTAAGAAACCATCTACCTCACGAAAACATGCATTTGCAGAAATCATGCTTTTTAAAAGATGCTATGCTGATATGCAAGCTGAGAATCATACTAGAAATGCTAAAACATGGCACATGAGCATGTAAATCATGGAAATCAAGAACTAAACATAAAGCTATCTGCTATATCCATAGAAAACTGAACTGAAGCTAAACTGAATTCACTTATTTGTTTTGTGAAGTTTGAAAACTATTATCATAAATAGGTAAAAATACTAAACATGCTGTTGATGGGTCCGACAACTGTACTTGCTGTGCGCGCATCCCTAACTAGACCCGAGGTTACAAATCTCGAACTTAGTTGGGTTTACTAGGTTATCTAAACCTAGGGACGACTATGGGAGCCCAACCCAAGGACAACTGAAGTCTATTACAGTGCCACTGAAAAGTAAAATACTAATTTTATAAACTGATTTATCTTTCCTTGCTTTTACTAGGTTATCTGAACCTAGAGCTAGGTTATCTGAACCTAGAGGCGACTATGGGAGCCCACCCATTGGACCGTAGTCCTATATCACCGAAGCAAGGCTATATTTGCTAATTCAAAAATGCATCTAGGCATTTAACTGAACTATTAAAATGCTTGTTGTATCACTTAACTATACTAGGCATTTTATCGAGCACTTAATGTGCTCTAATTCTGCATATAGCTAAACTAAGACCATAAAAGTGAACTAGAATCATAAAAGCATGCGAATAGCTACTTATAATGCAGGTGAGGGGTTACTCACATCCTGCGCTAGTTTTCTTACGAATCTGATCGCTAGTTTTCCGGAGAAGAAGGTCTTCTCGACGATCCTCTTACGTCTATGCTTTCCTCTCGCCGAGGGAAGTGTCCTTGTGCCGGAGTCGTCGCCGGAACGTGCTCCTACGACCCTAGGGATGGAACCCTAGGTCTCCTTGGGCTTGGCGTGAAGAGAGGGTGCGGGAGAGAGAGGTTCGGCGGTGAGGGTGAGGAGAAGTTATCGTGAAAAATAAAATCTCCCACTTAAATTCCCTATTTATATTAAGTGATAATTACACCCCAACTAAACCTTAAATATAATTGCTCTCCTTTCCTTTCAGCACACCCCTGTTGGGGCCACCTGGTTACTAAAGTCATCTATGAGGCATAGAGTTCGCTAGGTCTCGGGTTCGATTCCCGCTTAAGCTGTTTTATGTTTTCATTTATTTTTACTACTTCGGCTATTCTAAAAATTCCAGAAAAATATTCTAAAATTCCAGAAAAATAATAGAATATTTCCAAAATTACTTTGAGAATTTTCGGGCGTTACAATCCCCCATACCTTATAAAAAGTTCATCCTCGAACTTAGAATAACTCTGGGTACTTCTGCCTCATGCTAGCTTCTGTCTCCCAAGTTGCCTCTTCTGTTGTGTGATTTTTCCAAATGACTTTTACTAATGGTACCTCCTTGTTCAGCAATTTCTTAACTGCTCGGTCTATTATCTGAATAGGCCGACTGTCATAGTTGAGGTCTTCGCGGACTTGTACCGACTGGGGCTCAATCACCTCGGTGGCATCTGGGATATGCTTCTTCAGCATAGAGACATGAAATACGTTATGGATAGCTGACATCTCCTGAGGTAGCTCTAGCTCATATGCTACCTTGCCAACTCTTCTGGTGATAAGGTACGGTCCCACATATCTGAGACTTAATTTGCCCTTCCTCCCAAAACGCATTACTCCCTTCATGGGAGCTACTCTGAGGAACACTGTATCCCCAACTGAAAACTCTAAGGGTCGATGCCGTGTATCAGCATAGCTTTTCTGGCAGCTCTGAGTTGTTTCTATCCTCTGGCGGATCTGCTGTATAGCTGCTATGGTATCTGCTACTAGATCTGTCTGAAGTTCTAGTTCTTTCTGTTCACCACTCTCATATCAGCAGATTGGAGATCTACACCTCCGCCCATAGAGAGCCTCGTAGGGTGTCATACCGATAGTGGCCTGGTAACTGTTGTTGTGTGCAAATTCTGCTAAACTCAGATATTTGCACCAACTTCCCTTGAAGTCTAGGGCACACGCTCGGAGCATATCCTCGAGTACCTGATTTACTCGCTTCGTCTGACCATCTGTCTGAGGATGGAAAGCTGTGTTTAATTTTAATCTGGTGCCCAATGCTGACTGTACACACTCCCAGAAGTGTGATGTGAATCTACTGTCTCTGTCTGAAATGATGGTCCGTGGGACTCCATGCAGTCTGACGATCTCCTTGAGATACAACTGAGCTAGCTGCTCCATGGAATAGGATATCCTGATAGCTAAGAAGTGGGCTGATTTAGTCAACCTGTCGACTATTACCCAGATGGCATCAAAACCATTCGTGGTTCTGGGTAGTCCCACTACGAAATCCATGGAAATATCCTCCCACTTCCATTCTGGAATCTGAATAGGCTACAGAACTTCTCCTGGTCTCTAGTGTTCTGCCTTGACCCTCTGACAGGTCAGACAGGTACTGACATATCTAGCGATGCCTCTTTTCATCCCAGGCCACCAAAAACATTTCTTCAAGTCTTGGTACATTTTGGTGGTACCAGGATGCATCGCATAAGGAGTCCTATGAGCCTCGTCTAGGATCTTCCTTCGTAGTTCTTCCTGATCTGGAACATATAATCTGTCACCAAAATACACTACCCCTCTATCGGACATTCTGAACTCTCCACTTCCTGATTCTGCTAACCCTTTCTTGATTTTCTGAATTTCAGGGTCCTGATCCTGAGCTGTCTGGATATCACCAAGTAGGGTAGATGCTAATGTCATAGTAGAGAGTTGCCCAACTATAAGTTCGAGACCGAAATCTGTAATCTCTTTTTGTAGGGGCGGTGACATGACTGCTAGGGATAGTAAGGTGGCACTGGACTTCCTGCTAAGTGCATCTGCCACCTTATTGGCTTTTCCTGGGTGGTAGAGGATGTCTATGTCATAGTCCTTGACCAGCTCGAGCCATCTGCGCTGTCGCATATTCAGATCTTTCTGAGTGAAGAAGTACTTCAAACTCTGATGATCTGTATACACTCTACATTGAGCTCCATACAAGTAATGTCTCCAAATTTTGAGGGCGAAGACAACTGCTGCAAGCTCAAGGTCATGAGTAGGGTAGTTCCTCTCATAGTCCTTGAGTTGTCTGGAGGCATAAGCTATCACCTTACCATTTTGCATCAGTACCGCTCCTAGTCCCAATTTAGAGGCGTCACTGTAAATATCAAAGCTGTCTGTGTTCTCTGCAGAGTCAGAATGGGTGCACTGGTCAATCTTCTTTTGAGCTCCATGAAACTGTTCTCACAGTCCTCTGTCCACTGAAATTTTCTATTTTTCCTGGTGAGAGTTGTCAGTGGGGAGGCTATTCTGGAGAAATCCTCTACAAATTTTCTGTAATATTCTTCTAGTCCCAAAAAGCTCCTGATTTCACTGGCGTTCTTAGGTCTTTTCCAGTTACTTACAGCTTCTATCTTACTGGGGTCTACCATGATACCATCCTTGGAGATGATGTGACCCAAAAAGGTACTTGATCGAGCCAAAATTCACATTTCGTGAACTTGGCGTATAGCTGGTTCTGCTGAAGGGTCGGCAGTACTATCTTTAGGTGCTCTGCATGTTCTTCCTGAGTCCTGAAGTAGATAAGAATGTCGTCGATGAACACGATAACAAACTTATCTAAGTATTCTCTGAATACTCTGTTCATGAGGTCCATGAAAGTAGCTGGAGCATTCGTTACGCCAAAGGGCATGACTACGAACTCATAATGTCCGTATCTGGTTCTGAAAGCGGTCTTAGGTATATCACCTTCTTTAACTCTCACTTGGTGATACCCTGATCTAAGGTCTATTTTAGAAAACACTGCTGCTCCCTTTAGTTGATCAAACAGGTCATCTATCCTGGGAAGAGGATACCTGTTCTTAATCGTGACTTGATTTAGTACTCGGTAGTATATACACAGGCGCATGCTCCCGTCCTTCTTCTTCATGAACAATACAGGTGCTCCCCACGGTGAGTGACTAGAGCGTATGAAGCCCTTGTCAAGCAGCTCCTGTAGTTGCTCCTGAAGTTCCTTCAGTTCTGCTGGAGCCATGCGGTAGGGTGCTTTGGAGATGGGATTTGTACCGGGGATAAGTTCTATCTCAAATTCAATCTCCCTGTCTGGTGCTAGGCCTGGTAACTCCTCAGGGAAGACTGCTGGGTAGTCACATACAACTCGGACCTCTTCTAGCTTTTGGTCCTTGTCCTGACTGGTATTGACTACATGCGCTAAGAACCCCGTACATCCTGACTCCAATAGTTTCTGTGTTTTCAAAGCTGAGAGAAACTTCTTAGCCTTTCTCTTTGGTTCTCCGATGTACCCAAACTGTACTCCTGTTTCAGGTTGGAATACAACTCTCTGTTTACGGCACTCTATAGAGGCACCGTACTTGATCAGAAAGTCCATTCCTAAGATGATGTTGTAGTCAGTCATATCTAGCACTATCAGATCACCAAAAAGCTCTCTGTCTGCTATAATGACTGGCACTGTTTGGAGATGCCATAATTTCTCCTGACGGTAGTGTTGTCAGAAATTGGCCACTAAGTGCTTCTGGAGGTATTGCTAGCTTATCGACGACTGTCTTAGATATATAAGAATGGGTTGCCCCAGTATCTAATAAGACAGTTGCACTTTGCCGTAAAATACTGATCTGACCTGTAACAACTGTCGAGGCTTTCGCTACATCCTCTCTGGTGAGTGAGTAGATCCTCGCGTTTGTTGTGGCTGTGGGGGCTTCTAGTCGGCCTTGACTGATGTGTGGACCATCTATAGCAGCTTGCATCTGATGTAACTGTGCTGGGGTACCTCCGTACTGGATTGGCTATGGTGGAGGGAGACTGGTCTTGTTCGGGCATTGCTTAGCCATATGCCCTTCTTGGCCACATTCAAAGCATCCTCGTGTGCCCTTGCGACAAATTCCAGGGTGGAATTTCCCACAAGTAGAGCACTTAGGATAACTAGGCTGTTTACTAGCTGGTCCGCCTTTTGGGTAACTCCCAGGTTTTTGTGCTGGAGTTCCCTTTCCAATTAGAGCTGTGGCCCTGGTGTTTCTGAGTACCTGAGCCTCCTTGGCCCTTAGACTATGAAATGGCTTACTTCTGCTGTTTGATGTTGTTCTGGTAATGCTCGGTGGTCAGAGCACTGCTTACTAGTTCTTCAGTAGTTTGCGGCCTATGAATGTCGCTAGCCACATTCATTGCTATTTCTGGCCTTAACATTTTGAGCATCAACCAGACTCGTTCTCTTTCAGTGCTGACTAATTCAGGGCATAGACGAGCCAATCTATTGAATTTCTTCACGGCCTCCTCAACTGAAAGACTGCCCTGGCGAAATTCAGTGAACTCGTCGTAGTGGCGGTTCGTGACCCGCATGTGAAAGAACTCCTCAAAGAATTCTCTCTCGAAGTCGGCCCATGTCATCTGGTTCACAGGGCGCTTCGCTTTAATTCGCTCCCACCACATACGTGCGTCCCCTGTCAGGTAGAAAGAGGCGCATTTCACTTTCTCATGTTCTGGCCAGTCCAGAAGCTCCATCGTACTCTCTAGTGTTTTGAACCAGGCTTGAGCATCCCATGGTTCACTGGTACCTGAGAAATTCTCTGGCTTGATTTTCTGCCACTGGATCAGGTAAACTTCTCTCTTTGCCTTTGCTGCTGGGGCTACTGGTGCTGTAGGTTGGACTGGTGGAACCTCTATCACCACTGGGGTTGCTAGGTTCGGTTCTGGAGTAACAGTGGGAGTGTTCTACTGATTAGCCCTCAGGGTGGCTATTTCCTGTTGCTGTTCAGCTAGTTGTTTCTGTAACTGAGCCACTACTGCTGCAAGTTCTGGGGGAGGCACTGAGCTGCCTGCCTCTTGCTGGGGCTCAGTAGCTGGTGTCTTTCTAGCTGGACGTCCTCGTACCCTTTTCTAAGGAAATAGAGGACATACATAACTAATACTATCATATTTGCATAACTATTATTATCATGTTAAATGCCATCATATATAAACAAGTTCTAGTCATCTATAAACATGAAAGCAACCAAAACATAAATAAAGTGAGAGGTATTCTTACTTGGAAGCTGCAGGTTCAATGCTGATGTGTGTGTGAGGAAGTATGGAACTTGCTCTGATACCACTCTGTAACGACCCACCTTCTACTAACTAAGCTGTAAGGCCAAGGGTTACATTATGCTAACTATGCTTGTGCGAAAATAAGCTGAATTAATTAAACTCTATGCTGTGTGTTATAAAATTCGAACTTTGTGTTTGGGATACATTGCTGAAGTTATACATATGCTAAGGAAGGGATCTTAACTTTCTATTGGGTTGTAAACTGAAGTTAGGCACTCCTGGCTGAAATCAGACACTTCAATCGATCGACTGATCGATTGGAGCTGGCTGATCGATCCACTGATCGATTCGACGTGCTACTGCGCACGGAGTTGTAAACTGAAGTTAGGCACTCCTGGCTGAAATCAGACACTTCAATCGATCGACTGATCGATTGGAGCTGGCTGATCGATCCACTGATCGATTCGACGTGCTACTGCGCACGGAGTCAAGTCTGGATCGATCGGTTGATCGATCCAGCCTGGCCAATCGATCCAGAGATCAATTCAGAGGCTCTCTGTTCGCGGGATTTAAATTCCCGATCGATCGGCTGATCGATCCATGGCCGATCTATCAGCTGATCGATTCATCAGCTTTCTATACGCGGAAGTCTGCTTCCCAGTCGATCGGCTGATCGATCGAGGACTTCTCAATCGATCAGCTGATCGACTCAGCTGCTCACTGTTCACGGGGAATCACCACCCAATCGATTGGCTGATCAATTGAGGACTTCTCAATAGATCAGTTGATCGATTGGGTTTCTGATTTCACTGAAATCAGCCACGAACTCATACAGAATTGTCAGAACTCAACTAAAACATAAGCAATACCACTAGACAGGTTATCACTTATACTTTGCTAGCTAATATCAAGATAACAAGCAGTCTAAGCATGGCATAAAATCTAATTTCACAATTTATGATACTTAGCATCCTAAAAGTGCAGAGAAGTAGCAACATAAGAAAATACTAAGTTTTTTTTTAAGTTTGCTAGTCTCCAAAGATTTTTATTCCAAGTTCCTTCTCACACACATCTTTATCGCATTGCCTCCAGCCTCCGCTATTCCACCTTTCCTTTACCTTTATCTGCAGTATAAGGAAAATACAACTATAAGCTTGGGAGCTTAGTAAGAAACCGTCTACCTCACGAAAACATGCATTTGCAGAAATCATGCTTTTTAAAAGATGCTATGCTGATATGCAAGCTGAGAATCATACTAGAAATGCTAAAACATGGCACATGAGCATGTAAATCATGGCAATCAAGAACTAAACATAAAGCTATCTGTTATATCCATAGAAAACTGAACTGAAGCTAAACTGAATTCACTTATCTGTTTTGTGAAGTTTGAAAACTATTTTCATAAATAGGTAAAAATACTAAACATGCTGCTGATGGGCCCGACAACTGTACTTGCTGTGCGCGCATCCCTAACTAGACCCGAGGTTGCAAATCTCGAACTTAGTAGGGTTTACTAGGTTATCTAAACGTAGGGACGACTATGGGAGCCCAACCCAAGGACAACTGAAGTCCAGTACAGTGTCACTGAAAAGTAAAATACTAATTTTATAAACTGATTTATCTTTCCTTGCTTTTACTAGGTTATCTGAACCTAGAGGTAGGTTATCTGAACCTAGAGGCGACTATGGGAGCCCACCCATTAGACCGTAGTCCTATATCACTGAAGCAAGGCTATATTTGCTAATTCAAAAATGCATTTAGGCATTTAACTGAACTATTAAAATGCTTGTTGTATCACTTAACTATACTAGGCATTTTATCGAGCACTTAGTGTGCTCTAATTCTGCATATAGCTAAACTAAGACCATAAAAGTGAACTAGAATCATAAAAGCATGCGAATAGCTACTTATACTGCAGGTGAGGGGTTACTCACATCCTGCGCTAGTTTTCTTACGAATCTGATCGCTAGTTTTCCGGAGAAGAAGGTCTTCTCGACGATCCTCTTATGTCTATGCTTTCCTCTCGCCGAGGGAAGTGTCCTTGTGCCGGAGTCGTCACCGGAACGTGCTCCTATGACCCTAGGGATGGAACCCTAGGTCTCCTTGGGCTTGGCGTGAAGAGAGGTGCGGGAGAGAGAGGTTCGGCGGTGAGGGTTTGAGGGTGAGGAGAAGTTGTCGTTAAAAATAAAATCTCCCACTTAAATTCCCTATTTATATTAAGTGATAATTACACCCCAACTAAACCTTAAATATAATTGCTCTCCTTTCCTTTCAACACACCCCTGCTGGGGCCACCTGGTTACTAAAGTCATCTATGAGGCATAGAGTTCGCTAGGTCTCGGGTTCGATTCCCGCTTAAGCTGTTTTATGTTTTCATTTATTTTTGCTACTCCGGCTATTTTAAAAATTCAAGAAAAATATTCCAAAATTCCAGAAAAATAATAGAATATTTCCAAAATTTCTTTGAGAATTTTCGGGCGTTACAAAGCGTCAGTGTAGAGTACGAATCCGTCCTCTCCAAAAGGCAAAACCAGAACTGGTGTCGATACTAATATCCGCTTTAGCTCCTAGAAGCTGGTCTCACAGGCTTCTGACCACGTGAACTTCATGCATTTCCTAGTTAGGCGTGTTAGCGGCATAGCAATGCAAGAGAAACCCTCCACGAACTGTCTGTAATATCCGACCAATCCCAAGAAACGACGGATCTCCTAAATTGATTTCAGCTGCTCCCAGCCGGTGACAACCTCGATCTTTTGAGGGTCTACGGAAATACCTCAAATAGAAACCATGTCTCCGAGAAAACTAACTAAGGATAGCCAAAAAGCACACTTGTTGAACTTCGCATATAGACGATGTTGTCGAAGAGTCTCTAAGACTATGCAAAGATGATGTGCATGTTCCTCCTCAGAACGCGAGTAGATCATAATGTCGTCAATGAAAACGATAACTAGCTGATCTAGATACTCCAGAAAGACGTGGTTCATCAAATCCATAAATACCGCTGGAGCATTGGTAAGCCCAAATGACATTACCAAAAACTCATGATGTCCGTATCGGGCATGGAATGTTGTCTTCTGAACATCAGAATTTTTAACTCTTAGCTGATGATATCCAGATCGCAGATCAATCTTAGAATACACTGATGTACCTCTGAGCTGATCAAACAAATCCTCGATCCGTGGTAAGGGGTACTTATTTATAATGGTCACTGTATTCAACTGTCTATAATTGATGCATAACCTCAGAGTACCATCTTTTCTCTTGACGAATAATACTAGAGAACCCCACGGAGATACACTGGGATAAATAAATCCTCTGTCCAATAACTCCTGGAGTTGAACCTTTAGCTCGTCCAACTCTTTCGGTGCTATACGGTAAGGGGCTTTCGATGCAGGCGCGGTCCTCGAAATCAGCTCAATAGCAAACTCCACTTACCTTCGAAGAGGCAAGCTTGGTAGCTTATCTAGAAATACATCCGGATACTCTCGGACAACTGGAATGTGTGAGAGTTGAGAACCACTACTGTAGTCAACATTTATCAATGACAATAGAAACCCCTGACAACCATGGACAACAGCTTCTGAGCTTGAATCGTAGAAATGATCGATATACCGTCGTCCCTGATGTCAGTGATATCCCACGAGGGTTGAGAACCACTACTATAGTCAACATTAATCAATGACAATAGAAACCCCTGACAACCATGGACAAAAGCTTCTGAGCTTGAATCGTAGAAATGGTCGATATACTGTCGTCCCTGATGTCAGTGATATCTCACGAGGGTTGGTTTGGAGGTCAGAATGTGACCACCCTCGTCTGGAAATCAACCGCGGCATGATATGCTAATAGCCAATCCATGTCGAGGATAATGTCGAACTCGACCATTTCTAGTACTAATAAATCTACAGTGAGTATAATGTTGCCGAAGTCTAATGGGCATCATCTGACTTCCTGAGTGACGTCCAATGTATCACCGGACGGTAGGGAGATGGTCATTCACTGCAGCCTAAGAGTAGGTAGTCTACCAATCTCCCTCATAAATACATGAGAAATAAAGGACTGCGAACTACCAGTATCAATTAGCATATCAGCTGACAATGCATAAAGTAAAATCGTACCATGGAAGATGGATCCATCGACCCACTGCGCATCCTCTCTGGTAACCTCATGAATTTGTCCAGTCTCTGGCGTAATAATGCTAGAGAAACCCTCAACCAATCTCTGGTAATACCCAGCCAGACTAAGGAAGTTGTGGGTCTCCTGTACAGACTTCGACTACTCCCAACTGGTAACAACTTCTATCTTCTATGAATCCACTGATATACTCTTGCTAGAGACAATGTGTCCATAAAATTCCCACAGAAGATAGCCCAACATGCGCATTTACTAACTTCGCATAGAGATGTTCTCGTCGAAGCATCTCCTGAAGTATGTGAGGATATTGTTCGTGATCCACCTCGAATTAGAAATATATCACAATATTGTCAATGAAGACAATTCCAACTGATCCAAATTCCCTAGGAATACCAGTTTCATCGAGTCCATGAAAATATCTAGGGCACTAGTAATCCTAAATGGAAATACCAATGACTCATAATGTCCGTACAACAGACACATTCAACTATAAGATCGATGACGACGAGTCTATAATCTGATCACCAACTACAAATCACCAAATCCATAAATATCACACGTGACACTCCTTTTGTCACCATCAACGACAAACACCAAATAATAGAATATCAAATCAAATATCCTCTAATAGATCATAAAAAAAATAACCTATCACAACATCTGATCTCACAATATCTACCAATAAATCATCACAAATCCACATATCACAATATCAGTTCTGACAATATCCATCAATCTCAAACCATCTTCAATATCAATCATACCTGATAACATCATGGAAAATACTGACTCTCAAAGGCCTCCCTAAATCTCACCCAGGTGATGCGCTGCTCACCTATGATCGAGCGCTGCGTGTCTCACCAGATGTCGGCCTCATCCCGTAAATGGAAAGCAGCCAGCTCTGCCTTCTCCCACTCATAACAAGCCATATAGAAGAAAGTTCGCTCCATCATCTCTATCCAAGACTGAGCCACACTTGGGTCAGTATCCCCGCAGAATAGTGTGAATCAACTTTTCACTGACTTTGCCAAAGCTGGGATCTGAGTTTGTGCCGCAATCATATCAGTAGGGTGAGAAAGGATTGCCACAGGAACTGGCGGAACCACTAGAGCTGGTGCTATGGGTGGTACCGCTGGATAGCCCGAGGAAGGTACCCCTTGTGCTCCATAAGCCGGGGCAGATACCACTGGTGGCACTACAGAGTCAATATAGGTAGGAGTGGCTGGAGGTACTATAGGTGGTGGTACCGGATAAGGAGCAACTTGTACTGTTGGTGCGTGTGCCGGGTATGCAGTAGCAGCCACAAGTGGCGGTGGTGCTGGGTACTCTGTAGGTGCGGCTAGAGGAGGTGTCGGGTACGCAGCAGTATGCACTATTGGTGGAGGGGTCGGGTATGCCGCAGGTGGTACCGCCGGTGGTACAGTGAATATTGTAGGGGTGGGTTCGACGGGTACGATCAAGGTAGGTACCTCTAGAGAAGGAACCGTCAGAATCTGAGAGGTCGACGCGCCCGTAGTACCATGAGGAGTCTGCCCTTGATTGGCAAGCTCAATCTCAGCAGACCTCTCTGGCAACTCCGTCACCAAAGTTTCCAAAGCCCTCTTGCGTGGCCGTCCTGCACCACGTCTCGGCATGGAAACATGTGTATGTCGCTTCACATCTGTTAAATTATTACCTAGGAATTAATACGGGTACCAAAATTACCAAACTTAATCATTTTACCTATTTTTCGTTTGGAGATGTTCCGTCGCCACCAAGTCACCAAATATGACCTTGTCAAAGAATACCTCGAAATTTCGAAAAATGAAAATCGACGAAAATCCATATGAATCCAAAAATACCCAGATTAACTCGTAAAATTTGGCTCTGATACTAAATAAATTCTCATGCCCTAGAGGAGTCCCTGACAGACGAAAACCTCGGCCTGAAATACATATCTCTCAGGGCCTCTCAATCCTCGGCCAACACAGCCAGAACATATATGATAAAATAAGTAAACATTTCACACAATTTAATATAAAACCTACTCCACTAATAAAGAGGTAAACACAACCCACAACGAAAAACTATCGCAACGGAAAAACATGGGCAGCGTACCAAAAACTTGATATAAAAGGCATGAGTGCAAGAACTACACATTACAAGTCTGTAGATCACATAACAAGGAACCAAAGTCCGAAAATAGAAAACCATCTTGATACGAAGTGCGGACTAGCAACTTAAACCTCTTGATGGCTTCAACATGAAATATGAGTAAATCAACGGGGTGAGTTCAAGAACTCTGCGGGTATCGATCAGACATGCATAGTAAGATATAACTATCAGTAATAATCATGTAGTATAGTCTCCTGAACAATAACAGGTAATCCAAAGCTGAACAACAGAAGAAACTGTACTCACCAGGACCTCCTATCCGAACATAAGGGTGTGAACCATACCAATAGGTGCAAGGTCGTCTGACCAAATACATAATGTTTCCTATATGCATGTCAATCATATGCAACCACCAAAATACAACATCCAAAATGCAGTAATCACAAGGAATAAATGCAATCCATGCATATGATGCAAATGACATGGTCACCCCTAATGCCAGTCATCCACCTTACACGCGATGGTGAGGTCGAGTGGGTAGAACTATGATAACTGTGCACTCTGCCATCACTACTCCTAAGTGACCGAGTGGATATGATGCTTTCAGAGTACACCTATCCTCCTACCCCAACTAAATGGGGGAGCCGAAACTCTCATCTCCCTATATCATAGTCAAGAGACGGGATCCCTGTCCGCTACCACGCTCCGTCACCACTACCCATGAGCGGCCGAGCAGAGCCCTAACAGAGCAAACTGCACACACCCTGCCTAATGTACCATAAACCCATGAGTGGTTGTGTGTGTGCAGATCATGTAACCGGCGATGTGCTCAACTACAAAGGAGCCAACAATCGCTTAGCATGCAATCATGCAAATGGTACATGACACTAAAGCATGTAACCCCTGAAATATCAACCTCCAAATAATATGTATCAAAAGGAAAATCAAGTCCATAACAATGAGTTAGGTATCATAAATCTAGGTACATATACCAGTTAATAAATCTAGGTATACATGCTAGGTAATAAATCTAGGTACACATACCAAGTATATCTAGTAACTAGACCTGTACTCGGTAATGCATAGTATGTTACTACTTCTATGAACATAAGTACACATGGCAAGAATCAAGAGGCATAAGCATAAATGCATAATAGAGAACACTATATTCATACTATGAATATCAAGTAGTGACATACCAAGGAAGATATAAACATAACCATTACTACTAGCTATAACCTATTACGCATATTAGAATGACAATGTCAAAAGAGATAAGTCAAAGGTACCCGCCTTTATCTATCGGTCGTGATAAACAATCTCACGTCGAGATGTTCGTCTCGAATCAACGTCCTGCAGATCACATGATACACAGTTTAGCTAACCACATATAGAACAATTAGCTAAACCCAAACCTAATACTAATTCGATTAGGTAATAATGTTTAATTCTACCTAATGATCCAAATCCAATTAGATGATAAATCCATCTATAATCCACCAATCAATTCCTTATTACTCACCAATCAATTACTAATTAAATCCCATCATAAATCACAATATTAATCCAATGATCCTAATAACGATCATGCAATCATCTACATCAACTAATCCACTAATCAATCCAACTTTATCAACCAAGTATAGATTAATCAACTCAACACAACTAATCAAACTCCATAATCAATTAGCCTATCATTCAATCTATTGCATCCACCACTAAACATGATAGGGAAATGAACGAACCAATCTTACCTAAGATCGGAGACTCTGCTGTTATCTCACAGCCAGAGATACTTGTTGTCGAGAAATAGTGAATCGTTCTCAACAAGTGATGCCCGAATCTATAATGGAGCTGCTGATCTCTGACACAAACACCCCAAATCATCAATAAGTATAAATCAATTCCTCACATAGAGCTAGGGTTAGACAATTACCTCAAGTGTACTAGCAAGAAGACTTCATGTAGGGCACTACTCGCCCACAAACAAGGATAGCCGAAGCCACAAGTTACTCCAAACTGGTGTTGGTTGGAGCTATGAAGGTAGGGAAATCAATTAAGCATACAATCCCAATATAGATCATGAAATCAAATCTTGCTCAAATCTTGCAACAGAGGTTCAGGGGTCGAGGGTCGCCAGTTGCACACGGGCGTAAAAAATCGGTCTGCTGCACTTTAAATTCCACTCGACCCCCAGTCACCCATCCTGCCCAGCTTAATCGTGATTTATCCCCTCTGGATATCTGTTGGGCTGGACCCAGGGGGCCTCTAAGGTGGCGGTTCCACCTTTTGCAATGAAATCAAATCTTGCTAATTCAATACCTTGTAAGGTTCACCCCCACTCCAGATTCGTAGCCTCCTCTCCGACGAACTCAACTTGCTACTATGGTGGTGAACGGGGCAGAGGGGTTGCAATGGTACTAGGACATCAGGTTAGAGGTAATCAAGAGGAGTTTACTGGGGTGCCGAGCTGAGGCAAAGGAATGCAATGCAGTGCTCGAGCAAAGCGGCACCAACGTCAGTAAGATCAAGCAAAAGCCCGACGATCGGTGCCGCATGGAAGGAGGCGACGCTGCAGCTTCGAGTCGATCGGTGATGGGCGGCCGACATCGATGCAACGTCGAGTGGTCTTCGTACGATGAGACGACGGGGCTGCTGAGGCGGTGCTCTGTCGGCGGTGAGTTCGCAGGCGATCGGGAAAGGAGCAACGACACAAAGAAGGAAGTCGGTGCTCACGCCTGAGGCTGGAGAAGGGTCATCCGTGACTGGATCTACGCCGGTGACTGCTCCATTGGGTCGGCGATGAAGGCAAAATGGAGACATCGCAGATCGCAGCGAGAGGGCGGAGGAGGAGAGGATCGGGCGAAGAGGAGAAGAAGAGAATCGGGAAAGAAGAGAGAAAAATAGGGGTTTAGGGATTAATTAAATACCCAGGGTTAATTTATTAAATCCTAAGTTAATTCCTCAATCAATTCCCACTAATTTAATTATTTCAAACAGATTTTTTCCAAACCTATAAATTCATCCCCTCAAAATATGCCATACGAGATCCTAAAATTTCCTAGAAAATTTCTAAAAAATTCTAAAAATTCCATTAAGGTTATTCGTCTATTAAACCTTATTATACCATTATTATTTTGTTACGGTATTTTAGAATTTAGGTGGTGATCAATAATAATATATAACACACTCAATCAATCAATCAATCAAAATTTTAAAAATGTTTTTAAGAAAAATAGATTTATAAATTTTCAAATATATTTTCAAAAAATAGTACTTTTAATTTTCTTAGCATTTCACCCATGAAAATGCTATAATTGTGTGAGATGACTTTATTAGTTGTAATTTAAATTGAGTTAAAATTGAGTTTGAAGTGAACTTAGATTATTTTAAATTAAGATTAATTTAATGGTAATATTATTATTTTTTGAATTAACTAAATTAATATTGTTTATTAATTTATTAACTTATGTTTAGTTTAGAAATTTTGAGGGTAATTATTAAAGATAGTTAATTAAGAATTAATTTAAGGTTGATTAAGTTGATTTATGATTTAATGATTATTAATTGGTTTAAGAATTAATTGTAAATTAATTTTAATTGTTATGGTAAATTTATATAGGTTGATTTTTAGATTAATTTAATTTTTCTTAAGATTAAAGTACTTTTATTTGTTGATTAAAGTTGAAATTCATTAAGAATTAATCATGTATTTTAAGTTAAATTTGTTAAAGATTATGGTTAATTAATTAAGTTTTCAAATTATGAAGTTAAGTCAAAAATTGAGTTTTATCATGAAATACTTGTATTTAGAATTAAGGATTTAAGATTGTCTTTTGAATTGGTTTAGATTAGTTTTATTAATATAGAAAATTTATTTATTAATATTATTAATTAAAGTTTAGATTTTAAGCTGAGATTCATTACATGTATTAAATTTTAAAGTTCAATTATTAATTTAATTAAGTTAAAATTATTTAGCAATTAATAATTTATAATTAACTTAGTTTTTATATTATTTATTGATTCATTCGTTATGAATTAACTTTTAATTGAGTTTTGAATTAAGGATTAAACTTTTGGTTAATTAATGTGATTTAATGTGATTGTCTTAGTTGAAATTTCATTGAGATTGAATAATTATTAATTTTAGATTAATTATTGATATTGAATTCATTAAGTTGATTAATCTAGTTTATTAATTGATTAAGTTTAATTAGATTAATTGATTAATTAATAGTTAATAGCTAATTTAGTTTGAATTTAATGTAGATTTAGTTTGTATTTGTTTAAGTTCTAATATTTTAATTTTAAATTACATTTTAAGTTTTAATTTATTTTAGTTTTATTTAAATTTTAATTAATTTAATTAATTTTGATTTAAAGTTTTAACTTGTTTATTTACTTCAACTAAGTTTAAATTAAGTTAATTAGGTTTAAATTATTAAGAATTTTGAAAAGATTATTCAACCCATGTTATATTCAAACCTAGCTTTGGGTTAATTAAGCAAACTTCCTAAGGATAAGTTTCAGTTAGTGGTGAGGCATATGACTTTCTTGTGTATCAACGGTGGACTATTTTCTGAATACTTTCTAAAATAGTTCTGTCTAAAAAACTTAATAGTAGGTTTTGGTTTTACTAACCTATGTTTGACTGGGGTAGCTTCGGTCAGATCTACTAAGTCTAGTGCACCAGGTAGAATACATAAGATTCAACCTAGATATGCCTTGACGTACTATCATCCCAATCCATTCAGATGCTATGTTATTTGGGTTTGGTAAACTATTTTAACTAACCGTTCTAAATTAACAACATAAGGATAGGATGCATGACATGGTGTATAATAGATAAGTATGCATGATCATGGCAAGTCAATCAATTCAAACAAGTCATATTATTTATTATTATTATTGTTATTATTATTATTATTATTATTGTTGTTGTTGTAATATTATTATTATTATTTTATTATCATTGTAATTATTATTGTTATAATTATTATTGTGGTTGTTTTATTATTGTTGTTATAATTATAAATGTTGCTTTATTATTGTTATTATTATTGTGGTTGTTATATTACTATTGTTATAATTATTATTGTTGTAATTACTATTATTGTTGTTTTATTATTGTTGCAATTATTATTGTTGTTGTTTTATTCTTGTTGTAATTACTATTATTGTTGTTTTATTATTATTGCAATTACTATTATTTTATTATTATTAATATTGATTAGTTTCATAATTAAAGAGTATATGATTATAATTAGAGTTGTGAAAATTTTGTTTTAAATTTGACCTTGATTTGTAACCTAGAAAATTATTAATAATGTTTTCTAGTTTATCAATTTTATTTTTCAAAAGATTATTTTATTTTTCTAGTTTTCTAAAATTTAAATTTATATTTAATTTTGAATTTTTACAATTTAGTTTCTTATTTTTATTTTCTAAATTTTTCATTAAATTTTGTTTATTGTTAATTAACTTTAGATAATTATTATTTTGATTTAAATTTAAATTATCTTGAGTAAATAAATTTTGATTAACTAGATCTTGGTCTTGATTAAGGTTTGGGTTGATTTGATCAATTTTAGTTACATTTGAATTATTTAAAATTTTATTAATTAAATTATTTTTATTAAGTAATGTTAATGTACGATTTTCATGTTTTTTAAATTCATAGTACAATCTAAACAGGAAAGATCTAAATCATACAAATTTTTATTTAAAATAAATTTATTTACCTTAATTGCTCCTCCTGGATCTTTGGATCTTCTTTCCGGGCATTGAAATTTGTAATGACCCGTTCGTTTGCATTGGAAGCATTCTATCTGGTCCTTCCTTTTTTGGGCTCTAGGCATTGGTTCCTCCTTTGCCTCCAGTTGTGTAGATTGGTTTATTGGACGTTTACTTTTATAATGCAACTACACTTAAAACATGTTATGTGATCTTTAAATTTTATATTTATAATATTACCTTTTGAATCCTCACTAGGATTTCTCCCCCTTGACCATTGCTGTCTCGGATTTGAGCTTGGACACTTGTTCTAACTCAAGTTCGAATCCATCAACCTCCTCCTCAGCCATTAGCGCAATGAAGTTGATTTGCTCTTCTAAGTCTGACTCTGAGGATAACTCTCTAGATTCTGACTTAGATTCAAACTCACTTTTGCCTTGATCTTCCAATTTTGACAGAGTCTCGTGAAGCTCGATCACTTTGGTCCACAACTCGAATGCATTCTTGTAATTTTCTAATTGCCACAAAATTTTATTAGGAAAAATATTTATTAATATATCCATTACCTTTATATTCGCTTCTGAGTTTCGAGAAGGTTGTTACAGTGCAATCTAGTTGTCGAAATTATTGCTTCCTATGAAACATTCCATCATTCGCCTCCAGGAATTGAAATAGACTTGATCGTACAGTGGAGGTTCATAGATGCTTCTTCCTTCTTGATAGGATATTGACATTCTTGCAAGAAAAAGATAGAAAACAAATTTTAAATACTTTCTTCTTGGGATTAGCAGTGCTAGATAAAGAATTAAGAAAAAATTATTTTTTTAAGTGAAAAGAATAAGTTTTTAAAATTGCTCAAAAAATGATTAAGTAATTTCAAAGCTACCAGACTCTGATACCAATTGAAGGATCAAGAGAGAGCGATAAAATATCACTCTCTAAAAACTTTTCTTTTCATAATGATTCATAAAAAGAATATCAAAGCGGTAGCAGAATATAAAGCAAGAGACTCAAGTGGTTACTTGGTTCAGAGCCTACGTCGACTCCTACTCCAAGACCCACGATCCTTGATCACACCGTTGGACAATTCACTATAATCATTCTTTCCAAAACCTCCAGAACGAAGCAATTCGTACAATGAATAATATAAGATAGTAACATCCTACTAGCTATCTTATTGAAGTTAAGTACAATGCAAGCTATATAAAATTATACCTATAAGGAGTAGATGATTAAGTGTGTCAGCACTTCTTAGTAGTAGCTTGCACATGGAGTTGCAGTGTAGAATAGTTGAGTCACGAGTAGAATGAGACAGAGTGATGTTCAGAGAGTTGTATTGGCTTGGTGCTCGAGGCTTACTTTTAAAGGTGTTGATCGGTCGACTGAGAAACCGTTTAGTCGACTAATCCATTCGGTCGACTGAACCCTCTATCAGTCAACTGAACACTGTGCTTTGCTTCTTTGCTGAGATACAATCTTCACCTCATTAATAGCATTTATTGTTCAGTTGACCGATCACCTTGTTCGGTCGATCAAATAGTGTAGTTTCCTTGTTCGCCGAGATACACCATTAAGTCTTCATTAATGTTGTGATCGTTGTTCGATTGAAAAGCGCTAGAGGGGGGGAGGGGTGAATAGCACTCGTGGCTTTCACTTTTCGTTTAGGAAAGATAAGAGTAAACGCAGTGGAAATAAAGGAAATAAGAATGAACAATGTAAACACCAAGAATTACTTGGTTTAGAGCCTTGGGCGACTCCTACTCCAAGGCCCGCGATCATTGATCACTTTATGTGGGCAATCACTATCAATTCGTAAATCTTTACAACTTTTGAAGTATAATTTAAAAGCAGTAAACTATACCAGCGACAAAAGAAAATAGCGTCTGGTCATCGGAGTCGAGTTGCGGATTTGTCGGAACGTTCTTTAAGCAGCACATGGAAGATGGATCGTGTTTTAGATGATTTTTTAAGCTGCTGGTCGAATCTTGCATATAAAGCTCATGGAGGGTGCCTCCAACACCATGGAGGGCACCCTCATCTGCAACGAATCTGCAGCGTGGATGAGCTCTGACCACTTCACAGTTTATCCGCTTGAGGGCACCCTCAACCTCCATGAAGCGCCCTCACGCCAAGGTCTAAGGTGCCCTCAAGCTCCATGAGGGCGCCCTCACGCCATTGCTAGGGCACCCTCAAGCTCCATGAGGGTGCCCTCTTCTTAGCATCCAGGGTGCCCTCAAGCTCCATGAGGGCGTCCTCATGCCTTGCTGCGAGAGGCTCTACTTCCTGCAAAGTACGTTAATACATAATACAAAAATATATCCTGCAAAACAGAGTTAACACAATCAAACACAATAAATATAATTATTTGACAGTCATCGACTGTCCAATTGTGACTTCGGATTCTCAACCGAAAACCCTAGGTCGAATCGACGCCTACTGTTCCCTCACCGGAGAACGCGTCCTCACCTACTCCACTCAGGAGAGTTTACTTGTTTCCAGTTGATCCTCCAGACCAACTAGACTTTTGCTCAGCACCCGAGGCTCCAGGACTTTCCGCTGGATGTCCACTCCACGACCCGCCCAGTCTTTCACCTAGTTCGCAACACCAGGACTTTCCACCTAGAGTCCTCGACTCTAGGACTTTTGCCCTAAGCCCTCAACCCGCCAAGACTTCCCACCTAGGGTTACCACCCCCTAGGACCTGGGGTTACCTCCCCCTAGGGTTTTCCCCCTGCCTAACCGCAGCTAGGACTTTTGTCTAAGTACACTTAGGACTATCCTGCAAACTCAATCACACACATTAGATAACAAATAACCTTAACTTTGAACCCTTTGTCATTATCAAAACTTAGGTTCGATTGTCGAATGCTTTCTGCACCAACAATCGTTCGGTTGACCGATCCCTATGTTAAGTCGACCAATCAGGCTAGCTTCCATCTTTGCTTCTGATTAATCTGATATGTGCCATGTCTGCATGGATCGGTCGACTGATCCATGGGTTTAGTCTACCGATCCATGAGTTTGGTCAATCGATCAATCACTTTACCAAACTCTATTATGACTGATCTCTGGTCTGAATCAACTTCGTTTGGTCAACCGATCCTAGTGTTTGGTTGATCGATCATAGTGTTTCGTTGACCGATAAGCTTCAGTTCCTACAAAATAGAGTTTGGACAAAAGCTCCTACAAAACAGAGTTAGCATAGTAATATATGAATAATAGGATGCATAAGTAGTATTTGACAGTAGAACTGTTTTGATCTCAACTTAGAAATATTTCCGATTTCTTCAATTGGATTAGCAACCTAGGGTTTGTTCCTTTCCGGAACATGACCTCACTGTCGCTCTCTCCAGTTGCTTACCTCAATCTACCTGCCAAACATTGGTCCTCCAAACCTATTTGGACTTTATCTCTTAGCATCAGATTGGCTCACCAGGACTTTCTCTCGATCTACGGTCCTCGAGACCTATCGAGCTTCCCTACCAAGTGTCAGATCCTCTTGACCCATTTGGACTTTCTACCTGGCTTCCACAATTTTCTAAGACTTTCTCTAGGTTGAGTAAACAACCTGCACACTCAGTCAACTTTTTAGATCACAACAAAACTTAACATGAACCTTTGACAACATCAAAACTCAGGTTTAATTATGGTGCACCCTGCACCAACAATTAGAACCAACACAAAAGGGTTCATGCCATCATTGTGGCAAGACGGGACACTGGCAAAGAAACTACAAGATTTATCTTGAGTTTGTGAAGAAGAATAAGGCATCAGATGCCCCATCCTCTTTAGGTGTTTTCATTATTGATTATCATGTCATTTTCTCAAACACTTGGATATTAGATACTGAGTGTACTCACATATATGTAATGACATATATGGGCTAAGGAGTAGCAGAATGTTGGTGCGGGAAGCATCTGACGATCGAACCTAAGTTTTGATAATGACAAAGGATTCAAAGTTAAGGTTATGTTGTGATCTAACAAGTCTGTTTAAGTGTTTCAGGAAAAGTCCTAACTGTGGTTAGGCAAGTGAAAACCCTAGGGGGTGGTAACCCTAGGTCATAGGGGGTGGTAACCCTATGCGGAAAGTCTTGGTGGGTCGAGTGCTTCAGGCAAAAGTCCTAGGGGGGGAGGTAACCCTAGGTGGAAAGTCCTAGTGTGGCGAACCAGGTGAAAGACTAGACCAGCCGGGAAGCGGAAGTCCAGCAGAAAGTTCGGAAGCATCGTGCATCGAGCAAAAGTCCAGTCGATCTGGAGGATCGCACTGGCAACAGGTAAATCTCCTGAGTGGAGTAGGTGAGGCCGCGTTCCCCGTAGAGGGAACAGTAGGCGTCGAGTCGACCTAGGGTTTCCGGTCGAAAATCTGAAGTCAGACTCAGACAGTCGGGAGAGTGTCAAACTTTAATTCATTATTATTATTGTGCACTAACTATGTGTTGCAGGTACTCTGGACTAACGCATTTTACAGGTACCAAAAAACACAAGCTAAGCTCGGGTGTACAATGTCCTAGGCGCCTCCATAGGGCTTGGAGGCGCCTCGGGTGCGAGCCAGCTTCTGCCAGCGCAGCTCAGTGGAGGCGCCTTAGTCCAGACCAGAGGCGCCTTGGACCGGGCTTTGAAGGCGCCTTGAAGGGATAAGTCACGGCCAGTTCAGGCTTGATCCACGCGGGTGACTCGGCCATCCTGAAGGTGCCTTGGTTGGCTTTCAAGGCACCTTGAACACCCTTTATAAGAAGCACTCGACCAGTAGCTCATAACAACTGCTCCTAAGTGATTCTCTTATGACAAGCTGCAAACTCAACGACCCCGAAGTGCTGTAGTAACATCCCGACGACCCGGAGCTCCAAATTCGCTATTTTTAAGTGTTGTCGGTATACTTTAACTTTTGTTTATTGTACTTAATCTTTAGTATTTTAGAACTTATAGTTGTTGCCCACCGAAAGCGGTCAACGACCGCAGACCTTCGAGTAGGAGTCGAGATAGGCTCCGAACGAAGTAACCTCTCGTGTCTTTTGTGTTTGTGCATTTTAATTTCCGCTGCTTTATAACTCGATAGTTTTACGATTCCGAAACAGTGAAAGCCACGAGCGCTATTCACCCTCATCTAGCGCTTCTCTATCCAACAATTGGTATCAGAGTGGGATCGTTTTGAATCAGTGCAACCACTATTCAAAACATTTTTTCGTGGTATTTTCAGATTTTTCGAAGTCAAATTAGAATGAGCTTAATAGCTACATTCTAATTGTTTTATCGAATCGGTTTTGCTCGAGGTTGGTATAATACCACTCGAACTCATTTTTCCCTTCTTTCTCCCGCACTACTAATCCAAGACCCAGTCTTGGAACTGGTTTTATTGTTTTTGTCATTCAGGATTTTAAATGGCCCAACAAGAAGGTTTTAGCACGGTTCGCCCCCCACTTTTTTCCGTAGAAGACTTCGGATATTGGAAGGGGTGAATGGAAACCTTCCTCAAGACACAATTCGACACGTGGATGATAATCAAGACCGGACTACAACTGCCATCCGACGAAGATGACAAGCCAACACCCTGCGAAAAATGGGAACCGTCCCTAATCAAGAAGGTGGAAGCTGATGCCAGAGCAACCTGCACCCTCCAATGCAGACTGACCAAGGAGGAACTCAACAGAGTTGGACCATTCTCCAGCGCAAAAGAGCTTTGGGAGAAGCTGATCGAACTCCACGAGGGAACCTCCGACACAAAAGTAAGTAAACGTGACTTGTTGCTTAATAAATTGTACAACCTAAAAATGCAGGAAGATGAGACGGCCTGTCAACACCATGCACGTATACAAGACGTCCTCAACTCCCTCCACACAATCGGTCAAAAGGTCGAAAATAGGGACATCATAAGGTATGCACTCAACTCTTTCCCTAGGAGTACATTGTGGGCATCAATGGTAGATGCCTACAAAGTCTCCAAAGATTTATCTTCAATTAGATTAGACGAGCTATTTTCAGAATTCGAACTTCATGAGCAGACTAATACATAGCCTTCCGAGAAAGGAATTGCTTTGCTTGCAGGTACCGATGGAGCTCGCGAATCAAGATCACGTCGAAGAACCGAACAGGAGCCGGAAGCAGAAACTGACTCAGAAGAAGAAGACAATGAACTAACCATTGAACTCATGAACCTTGTGAAAAGACTCTACAAGAAGAAGAAAGGCTTCAACAAGAGGGACCTAAAGAAGGCAGTCCAATCCAAGGAGGCCCAACCGAATTCTAAGGTAAAATTTGAGGTGATCTGCTACGGATGCAACCAGAAGGGGCACATCAAGGCCAACTGCCCCAACCAAAAGGAAGCCAAGAAGCAGAGAAGGAAGAAGGCCCTGAAGGCGACATGGGATGAATCTTTCTCAGAAGACGACGACGACGAACTCGATCAGACGAGTTTACTTGCGTTGATGGCCAGGGACCAAATCAACCAGTCCGAGAGTGAGAACGAGTCGGAGGCCGAGTCTGAGCAAAGCCACGGATCCGTATCCATTTCCGAAGGGCCCGATCCCTCTGTAAGTATCTCTCGACTCAATAATTTAGTTAATTATCTATTATGAAAGTTAGCTAAATCAAACCTTAGAGTCAAGTCACTTCTAAAGGAAGTAGAAGTCCTTAAAGAAGTGACTAACTCCGAATCTTTGACTGAACTAGTTCAGACTGGAAACTCAACTCAAGTCCAAAAACTTGTAGAAGAGAATTCCAGCCTGAAAATTCAAATCAAGGATCTGGAGAAAACACTAGAACGGTTTTCTTTAGGTTCCAAGAATCTTGACCTAATTCTTGGGACACAAAGAGCCGTTTACAATAGAACTGGTCTAGGATTTAAACCAAAGAAAAAATATAAATCTTATTTATCTCTTGTACAAAGAGTAAAAATTAAAAACAGTCCAAGCATGGGTCTCCAAGTCCAAATTGATTAATCAAGTTGGACTTGGTCAATATTGGATCCCGAAGGATCAAATACACTACCTCGATAGACCATATCGAGGCTATAATCTAGGGGGAGCAAAAAGAAAGACGATATTAATAAAACGAACATAAATTAAAAAATTCAAAATTCAAAATTCAATTAAAAATTCAAAATTAAATTAAAAATTCAAAATTAAATTAAAAATTAAAAATTCGAAATTAAATTAAAAATTAAAAATTAAAAATTAAAAATTTGAAATTAAATTCAAAATTCAAAATTAAATTAAAAATTCGAAATTAAATTAAAAAATTCAAAATTCAAAATTCAATTAAAAATTCAAAATTAAATTAAAAATAAAAAATTCAATTAAAAATTTGAAATTAAATTAAAAAAATTCAAAATTCAAAATTAAATTAAAAATTCAAAATTCAATTAAAAATCCGAAATTAAATTAAAAACTCAAAATTCGAAACTCAATTCGAAATTAATTCAAAATTAAAAGTAAAACTTAAATCAAATAAAAATAGAAGGAGGATCCAGAATAGCTGGCACCCCCAACTAATCTACCCGACAGGGTAACCGAACTTTACCTACCCGGCAGGGTAAATAGGGTTAGATTAAAATGGGCTAGGTTTAACTTGACCCACGGTACTGGTGAAATATTGGATGATAGTACGTTGGGGAAATTTAGTCATCGCATGTCTAGGAAGATATGACTTCGACCTGGTGCATTTGGCTAAGTGAAACTGACCGAAGCTACCCTCTATGGATCCTAACCAGTTAGACCAAGGTTTAGTACTAAGTTCAATGGGTAGGACTATTTGGAAAATCTCGAAGGCATGGTTACTTTAATGATATCCTTGTGACTCACCATAGCCCAGAAGTTTATCCAAAGAACGCCTGCTTGTTGAACCCAAAACTAACCTAAATCTAACACTAAGTTAAACAAAACCCTTAAATTAAAAATAATTCATCTCACAAAATTATAAGATTCCCTGATTAAAAATTTAGATAAGGTGAGATGACTAAGTAATTAAAATTAATTCAAAATTTAACTCGTAATTAAAATTAATCAAAATTTTTAAAATTAATCAATCTTAATTATTTTCAAAATTATCAAAATTAATCAAACTTAATTATTTCCAAAAATTAATCAAACTTAATCACTTCACTTTCTTTTCATCAAATAGAGTTCAATTCAAACAATTTATGTGTAGGAACATAAAGAATTGGATTAATGGATGTTAGATAGTGGATGCTCCAGACACATGACTGGAGATAAATTAAAGTTCACAAAGCTCAAACTAAAGAATTTAGGGTCTGTTACATTCGGCAACGACGACAAACTTAAGGTAATCGGAAGAGGTAACATCGAAATTAGTTCCGATTTTATTATTCGAAAAGTTCTATTAGTTGAAAACTTCAATTTTAATCTTCTAAGTATAAGCCAATTGTGTGATAGTGGATACTTAGTTACCTTTGACAAATCTAGTTGTTTAGTTAAAAATATTAAAAACCCTGAAATCACACTTAAGGGACTTAGGAAAAATAATATGTACTCAATTGATCTACCCACTTCCTCAATAAAGTGTTTTCTAACACAAGAAGAGGAAACTGAGTTGTGGCACAGAAGATTGGGTCACACTCACACTATACTCATTTCAAAAATGAGTCAAAATGGTCTAGTTAAACGTTTGCCCAAATTAAAATTTATTGAAAACTCAATCTGTAATGCTTGTCAACAAGGAAAACAAACCAAGTCAACCCACAAATCAACTAATCTAGAAAGAACTAACTCTTTACTTGAGCTCCTTCACCTTGACCTATTTGATTCACATGGAGCCAAGTCACTAAGCAAGAACCAGTATTGCTTAGTTATAATTGATGACCACTCTAGGTTTACCTGTGTAAAATTTCTAAAAACAAAAGATGAAACTTTTGAAGAATTTAGTAATTTTTGCAAGTTAACAGAAAATGAAAAAGATACTAAAATTAAAAGAATAAGAAGTGATCATGGGGGGGGGGGGATTTGAAAATCATAGGTTTACCCAATTCTGTAAAATCAATGGATACCAACATGAAATTTCATGTCCTAGAACCCCCCAACAAAACGATCTAGTGGAACGTAAAAATAGAACCCTACAAGAAGCCGCTAGAACCATGCTAAATGAATATAACTTAAATTATCAATTTTGGGATGAAGCCATAAATACAGCAAATTATATTCAAAATAGAATTCTGATTAACAAACTTCACAATAAAACTCCTTATGAAATGTATTATAATAAAATTCCCAACCTAAACTATTTAAAAGTTTTTGGATGTAAAGTTTATATTTTAAATACTAAAGATTACTTAGGAAAATTTACACCCAAATCAAACCAAGGAATCTTTTTAGGGTACTCCACAACCAGTAGGGCCTATAGAGTCTATAACCAAAATACCCTAAAAGTTGAAGAGACAACTAATATAATATTTGATGAAGAAAATAATCTACCTAATTTAAATGAAAATGTTGACATTAATCCAAGAATTATTGAAGATGATGAAATTCAACTTAACACTAATAAACCAAAGGAACCAATTTCTGACCCAAACATAAGACCAACTAGAGTAAGTACTTCTCACCCACCTGACCAAATTTTGGGTGATCCAAACCTAGGAGTCAGAACTAGATCCTCTTATAGAAACCTTAGTCAGATTGCCCTTATTTCTAAAATTGAACCTAAGACTATAGAAGAAGCCCTACCTGACCCAGACTGGGTCATTGCTATGTAGGAAGAGTTAGCCCAATTTGATAGAAATCAAGTCTGGCAACTTGTACCTAAACCCTTAAATAAATCAATAATAGATAGCAAATGGGTATTTAGAAACAAGTTGGATGATCAGGGTGAAATAATTAGAAATAAGGCTAGACTAGTAGCCAAAGGATTTAGTCAAGTTGAGGGTTTAGACTATGACGAAACCTATGCACCAGTAGCTAGACTCGAATCCATTAGGATGTTGTTAGCCTATGCAGCATATAAAGGGTTTAGGTTATACCAAATGGATGTAAATTCTGCGATCCTAAATGAGTTCATTAAGGAAGAGGTCTATGTAAACCAACCCCCAGGATTTGAGGACTTAGACTACCCTAATCATGTATTTAAATTGAAAAAAGGCCTTATATAGACTTAAACAAGCTCCTAGAGCATGGTATGAACGGTTATCCAATTACTTAACATCCAAAGGCTTTAACCAAGGTCACATAGATCCGACCCTATTTGTAAAAACTATAGAAAAAGACATCTTCATAGCCCAAATCTATGTTGATGATATAATTTTCGGCTCAACTAACTCTAAATTTCTAAAAGAATTCGTTAAATTAATGGAAAATGAATTTGAAATGAGTATGGTTGGGGAACTAAATTTTTTCTTAGGTTTACAAATTAAACAAACGAAAGATGGAATATATATTTACCAAACTAAATATGATAAAGAACTAATTAAAAAATTTGGCATGAAAATTCAAAAATCATAAATACCCCAATGGCCACTAATATCAACATTGACTCTGACCCAGAAGGAAAACCAGTAGACCCAAAGTACTATAGAAGTATAATAGGAAGCCTACTCTACCTAACTGCAAGTTGACCAGATATAATATTTGCAGTTGGTATGTGAGCAAGATACCAATCTTGTGCAAAAAAATCACATCTAACATATGTTAAAAGAATACTTAGGTATATTAAGGGCACCCTCAATATAGGACTTTGGTACCCTAGAACTAGCACCTTTGACCTTTTTGGCTATTCTGACTCAGACTATGCGGGTGCAAATTAGATAGAAAAAGTACAAGTGGTAGCTGCCAAATCCTAGGTCAGTGCCTAGTAAGTTGGTCAAGCAGAAAGCAACATTGTGTTGCTCTGTCCACCACTGAAGCTGAATACATAGCCCTAGGAGAGTGTGCCTCTCAACTTTTGTGGATGATGCATACCTTAAAAGACTATCAATTAGAATACAAAAATACAAAAATCTTAATTGATAATATAAGCTCAATTAATCTAACAAAAAATCCAATTCACCACTTTAGGACTAAACACATAGAGGTAAAACACCACTTTGTAAGGGATCACGTAGCTAAAGGTGAAATTGCACTCAACTATGTTGAGTCCAAATCAAACCTAGCTGACATTTTTACAAAACCCTTACCTGAATTTGAGTTCAGTATACTAAGAAGACAAATAGGAATGTGTTGGGTAGAATAGATGTTGATTTTCAAAACTCATTGTCTTACTTCAAAACTCTTATTTAATCATCCTATTTTTTAAAAAATTCTAGGAAAAATAAAGATTTCAAAATCCCAATTTCTTAGAATTGTCAAAAGTTGGGCTTAGTTTAGGCTCTTCCCTAGAAATCATGTTCCCCTAGATTTAAGCAAGAGCATCTCACAAACACCTAGGCATACCTTGCTTGTGTTTGAAAAATATAGAACGACGTGAGATGCATAGGGTATAGCCTGGACTCCAGTATGCTTATATCTGTGCATCATTATGAGTCTGGGTGTTAAATACCTTATTAACAGTAATCAGATTAAGTCATCTAGCCTTAGTCAAATCTAACTGGACCAAATAACTTAACTTGACTAACCAAGTGAAAGCTATTGCCCTCTAGGCAATAAGCAAGTAGCTAAAGGTTAGACAGTTGGTGAAGGAAATGGAGATTGTAAGATTAAGCATGCGTGTACTTTAGGTCTCTGATACCTGATCAAAACAATTTGGATAACTTAACATCTATTTAACTTGACTCATGCTTGGACTTAAGGACCAACTAAATTTAAATAAATAACCTAAATTAAATAGTTACTCCCTCTTCGACCTAAAATTTAACAAGTTCTTACTCCTATTTTTTCAAAATTAAGTTTTTTTAAAAAAAATTAAGCTAAGTACCTTCTTAAATTGAAGCTACATTTTCAAAATTCAATGTTTGCAACAGGCTTAGCTAAGTGATTCATATAACAACTTTCTAACTTTCTCAAACTTAGCCAACCTTGAAATCTAACTTTATAACTTTTTGCTAAAATATTTTTCTAAGTTACCTCTCAGATTCATTCGTTACTTAGCTAAAAGTATTAAAAGCATATCCTTAAAAAAAGAGACTTCAAATTTTTTTTTTGGCTCCAAAAATTCTTTAAAATCTAGCTAAATTTTTCTTCTAACAGATTTTCAAAAGAAGTCAACCATATATTAGCCTTTTAAACTTAGGTGAAAAATATTCCTTTTAAGTCCTCTTTCTCCCTTAGCTAACAGTTTTTTCAGTAAAATTTAATTATAAGCTAAGTGTTACACAAGCATTTTTTCCCCTTCTTTCAAAGCTTAATCTGTTACAACTTGTTTTAGACTGGCTTATTTTTGATAAATGGAAAAGGGGGAGAGTAGGGAAATTCAAAAGTAAAAGAAAGTCTGATTCAAAAAGAAAGCCCTGTATTAAGGGGGAGCTTAACAAAGTTTAAGTGTTAGCTTAAGTTATGCGTGAATTTGAATTTATATACTTAAGCTTGCTCACTTAAACCTTTTAAATATATTATGCATTTGTTTTACTTAACTTTGAATTTGGGTTTCCATAATCAAAAAGGGGGAGATTATTGGTGCGGAAAGCATCCGACGATCGAACCTAGGTTTTGATAATGGCAAAGGATTCAAAGTTAAGGTTATGTTGTGATCTAACAAGTCTGTTTAAGTGTTTCAGGAAAAGTCCTAGCTGTGGTTAGACAAGTGAAAACCCTAGGGGGTGGTAACCCTAGGTCATAGGGGGTGGTAACCCTATGCGGAAAGTCTTGGTGGGTCGAGTGCTTCAGGCAAAAGTCCTAGGGGGGTAACCCTAGGTGGAAAGTCCTGGTATCGCGAATTAGGTGAAAGACTGGACCAGCCGGGAAACAGAAGTCCAGCAGAAAGTCCGGAAGTATCGAGCATCGAGCAAAAGTCCAGTCGATCTGGAGGGACGTGTTCCCCGTAGAGGGAACAGTAGGCGTCGGGTCGACCTAGGGTTTCCGGTCGGAAATTTGAAGTCAGACTCGGATAGTCGAGAGACTGTCAAACTTTAATTCATTATTATTATTGTGCACTAACTTTGTGTTGCAGGTACTCTGGACTAACGCATTTTGCAGGTACCAAAAAACACAAGCTAAGCTTGGATGTACAGTGTCCGAGGCGCCTTGAACCGGGCTTTGAAGGTGCCTTGGAGAGCACAGAAGGCGCCTTGAAGGGATAAGTCACGACCAGTTTAGGCTTGATCCACGTGGGCAACTCGGCCATCCTGGAGGCACCTTGGATGGCTTTCAAGGCGCCTTGAACACCCTTTATAAGCAGCACTCGACCAGCAGCTCATAACAACTGCTCCTAAGCGATTCTCTTATGACAAGCTGCAAACTCAATGACCCCGAAGTGCTGTAGCAACATCCCGACGACCCGGAGCTCCAAATTCGCTATTTTTAAGTGTTGTCGGTATACTTTAACTTCTGTTTATTGTACTTAATCTGTAGTATTTTTGAACTTATAGTTGTTGCCCACCGAAAGCGGTCAACGACCGCGGGCCTTCGAGTAGGAGTCGAGATAGGCTCCGAACGAAGTAACCTCTCGTGTCTTTTGTGTTTGTGCATTTTTATTTTCGCTGCTTTATAACTCGATAGTTTTATGATTCCAAAATAGTGAAAGCCACAAGTGCTATTCACCCCCCCTCTAGCGCTTCTCGATCCAACACAGAAGACTCATCATGGAAGAATCAAGACTGCGAGTTGGGAAAGGAGTAAAGGTTGCTGCAGTCGCCATCGGAACATACTTGTTATAGCTTCCTAGTGGACTTAGCTTAGAACTAGATAATTGTTATTTTATTCCTATATTAATAAAGAACATTACTTCTATTTCTTGCTTAAATAGAAAAGATTTCCATTTGACTTTTAGTAACAATTATTGTTATGTAGCTTTTAATAATGTTCTTTATGACACTAGACCTTTATACAATGATATCTATGCATTAGATATATTTGGTGACGTATTCAATATCAAAATGAGAAATAAATGTGCTCAAATAGATAATCAATTAACCTTTTACTCATGACATTGTTGCCTTGGCCATATAAACAAGAAATGTATATCCGAATTACAAAAGATTGCAGTTCTCGAATCATTTGAATTAGATACATTTGATACATGCGATTCATGTTTAAAAGGCAAGATGATAAAGTTACCTTTTTCTGAAAAAAGTGAACGAGTTGATGAGTTAATTGGGTTCATACATACCGATGTATGTGGACCAATGTCAACTCATGCACTAGGAGGTTATATCTGTTTTATTACTTTCATTAATAAACACTCTCATTATGAGTATGTGTATATAATGAAACACAAGTCTGAAGCCTTTAAAAAGTTTAGAAAATTCAGAAATGAAGTAGAGAAACAACTTGGTAAAAGTATTAAGATACTTTGATCTGATCAAGGTGGTGACTATTTAAACCAAAAGTTTCAAGATTATCTAAGGGACAATGGTATATTGTCTCAATAGACTTCGCCTTATATGCCACAACATAATGGTGTATACAAAGGCACAACTGAATCCTACTGGACATGATTTGGTCAATGATGGATCATGCAAATCTTCTCAAAATCTTTTAGGGTTATGCACTCATAACAGTTGTTTACTTTTTAAATAGAGTCCCAACGAAGACAATTTTAACTACTCCATATGAGGTGTGGACTAGTAAGAAACCCTTCATATCTTATTTGAAGATATGGGGATGTCCTGCTTATGTGAAGAGGACTATATCAGACAAGTTGGATGCTAAGTTTGATAAGTGTTTATTTATTGGATACCCTAAGGAAACCAAGGGTTACCAGTTCTATCACCCCTTAGAACAAAAGGTGTTCATTTTAAGGCATGTTGCATTTCTAGAGAAAGAGTTTCTCTTACAAGAAGTAAGTGGGAGTATAGTTGAACTTGATGAAGTTCAGAAGACTCCAAACACTAATGAGATGTCTAGTCAAGAACCACAACTCATTATGACACAACCTCCTCGTAGATTAGGTAGAACACATAATATTTCTAAGAGATATGGATCTCTTATAAGAGAATTGAATGACGTGTTACTAATTGAGGATGACAAACCTACTGATTACGAAGAAGTTTTGAATAGTTCAGAGAAGCACAAGTGGCTTACAACCATAAAGTCAGAAATTGATTCCATGTACGAAAAGTAAGTTTGGAATTTGGTGGGCCCACCTAAAGGCATTATGCCTATAGGGTGCAAGTGAGTTTTCAGGAAGAAAACTGACAAGGATGGTAATATAATTACCTATAAGGCAAGGTTGGTGGCGAAAGGCTATTGTCAAAGGCAAGGTATTGACTATGACGAAACCTTCTTACTTGTAGTCATGCTTAAATCTATTCGGATACTCCAGGCCATATCAGCTCATTATGATTATGAGATATGACAAATGGATGTGAAAAATATCTTTCCTTAATGAAAACCTACTCGAGGATGTGTATTTGATACAGCCTGAAGGTTTCATATCTGTTAACAAAATAAAGTATGTAAATCAACGGTCCATTTATGAACTAAAGCAAGTGTAAGATATCCAAAAATATATATCTAGAATAATGACTTAAAAAAAATTAAAATTGGAACTAAATAATTGATTTAGGAAAAAATAATAATAAAAAATGGATAATTAATCTAGAAACAAGTTTATATGAATTTATAAAATTTTTCAGAATTTTTTAAGATTTAAAATGAATCTTTTTTATATTCTATGGAGATAAATGGATAATATATATGGTATGTTTAGAATACATATTTAAAGTGATAGTTGATTGAAAAACCACCCAAACCCTACGTTTAAACTCAGCCACTGTTCATCTCTGCCTGCACTATTCTCCTTCGCGCAAGAGCACACTCGCCTGCGAGGATGACTGCATCGTCTCTACTTGCTAGGCATGGCTTTGTGTCCCTATCCTCCATCTCTGTTCTTGACCTTCTGATCACCTTGATTGCGGGTCGCTACCCCTCTCTTCTCTGCTCCTCACCCCACGCACATAGTGTTGTTTGCCATGTGAGAGACCGTCATCACTCCCTACACACCAACCACTGGCACAACTACTCTGTTTACGTAACCGAATAACGTTGGCACTATTTCCTTCTCCTCCTCTGCCATCGGTGTTGCTAGTCTTTGGTCGGGCTGTCTCCCTTGTGAACACCATTTTTACCCCATCGTCGGCCAACCAGGGCTAGTGTTATGACCGCCATCGGCCACTGCCTCTACTGGAGCCACTGTAAACCCACGCAAGTGTTAGAATTTAAGGGATGTCCTAAGGCAATCACCTTACGATTTTCTATTTATTTAATAAGTATAGATTCACTATTTGAGTGTGTATTATATGTTTGATTGTCTTAAACTTATTTACTGAATATCCGTAATATAATTCATAGCATGAGAGAATTTGTGATTGGATCGCAACTAGTGATTATCTCTACATGTGCAATTATGAATATATTGAAATTTCCCTAGTCGTCGAATTGATATATTCAGACACCATCAATTCTATAAGACTAACACGAGTTATACTCCTTGGTTAAGCCAAGCAGCTATTTTTTCATTGGCTAGAGACATTAGGATGTCGAGAGTTAAATGTGGATGCTGGTTATGGTAACTAGTTCATTGGAGTGACTTGCTATAAAACTTCATATAGTTCTCTACATACATATAGATATGTCTATAAAGTTCTTACTACAACACGAGTGCAAGTTTCCTTCGACTTGAGGTATACAAGTCATCCTGGTCATGGAGACTTATACTTTGACATCTTAAGCACACATCTTATTGAGGTATAGACTCGGGATGATTGGGTATAAGTTGAAGTGCCCGAAGGTGTTTGGATAGCCCACAGAGGATTCACCGCTCCTTGCAAGGAGACGTATACCCTATGACCACTCGTTAGGATTATTACTCAAAGTCTTTAGCCAAAACATCACATGTTAAGAGTACGAGACTCTTGTACACATGTACAAGTAATTTAAATCTGTAGAATAAGGAAGTATTACTTGGGCTAGGTGTGACATAGTCAGCTTAGTGGGGACAAGACACATAGACAATATCCTGAACCAAGTGGGTATAAGATGAGTGAAAGGAATGAGACACGACTCACTATAGCTACTGAAGGGTTTAGAATTAATTCTAAGATCAACTATGATTTTTCGACTAATTGGGAATCATGATGTATTACTAGGTGCCACTCATGATCGTTCTATAATTAAGTAGCTAATTATGGACAATCAAGATAAACCGGGAACTTATTGGGGCACACACACTAACGAGTCTCTAAAAGACATAAAACAAGTTAAAGAATATGATTCTTAGATGAAGAGATAAATGTTTGTTTGGACCATACATAAGACAAATATGGAAATATTTGTCACAATGGAAGCGCGGATGAGCCACATCACTTATGGAAGAGTTGGACCATATTTAGTTTAATCATGAATTAGTCATGAATCAACTTGGTTTAGTTGTGAACCAAACCAAGGGGTTAATGGGCTAATTTTTGGTTAAGGGATAATGAGTTGGATTTAGGCTTTCTAATCCAACTCATTAATGAGGGCTATATATTGATATGGTTGAGAGAAAATTATATACATGAAATCATTAATTGGCTTGTAAGGGTTTTTGGAAACCCTTAACCCAATTTCTCTTCTCCTCTCCCTCTCCCTTCTCTCTTTGCTACCGCCAACAAGGGGAAGACCTTCCCCTTGTTGCCGTGACCACAACAAGGGAGAAAATTCTCCCTTGTGTGCTTCTCTTCCTCTTGATCCCTCTTCTTCGCTTGTGGCTGGTAACTTCTGAAGAAGAGGCTTGTATTCAAGGAGTTATCTTGAGGAGCTCAGCATGGATACGAATAGAGATGAGGTTTGACAACGCCGCACCGATTGATGCCCTTCTCGTTATAGGCCATCTGTTTGGTACACCTAGAGTAAATTTCCTTTCCATTAAAATTTAGTTATGTAATCATATTTGGTATGTTGTATCCTTGTATGTGTGGTGCGTGTGATGTAATAATTTTAGAATTATTATTGTTTTATTTTCTACTCCGCATGTTTACGAAACATGTTTTAGCACACACCGCATCGGGCATATCCCAATAGCAAGTCATTGCGAGAAGACCTCACCTGGTATCCACGCGTGCATGCGTGGTTGTTGCTCTCAATGCAGACTGGCTACAACCACCGCTATCTCGGCCGCCGAGACATTGTCACTGACGTGGCCCTCCTCTGTCAGTCCTACTATATGTCAGGAGACATCGGTCATGATCTTCCCTTCGAATAGGGATACATTCTCACTTAGTCACTCTCCTCCAGTGACTTACCTCTACTTACCAGGTGAAGAGTTATCTTCTGGAATCACACATCCAGACTTCATAAATCAAACATCCCAACCTAACAGAATTGCACATTCGGTCTTATCTAATCGGGAATCGTATATCCGGCCTACCGGAATCCCACATCTGGTCTTCTCCAATCGGGAATCGCACATCCTAACCCTTGCCAGAATCCCACATATGGACTTCAATCTATCGGGAATCGAACACCCTGACTTGCCAGAATCACACATCCAGTCTTCAACTAATTAGGAATCGAACATCCTGACCGGAGTTAGTCAACCCTGCACACTCGGTAACAAGGTTAGATCATAACACGTCTAACTTTAACCTTTTCATCATTTATCAAAACTCAAGCTTGATCATTAGTGTAAATTGCACCAACAATCTCTCCATTTTTGATGCAATGACAACCTAGGTTAAAGTTAGAAAAATAATGCAGAAAGAATAGGAATAAAAATTAAGCAAGTTCTGTTTTATTCTCTTGAGCATTTTAGGGTTAAGGTTTTCAAGTTTTTAGTTTTTCTTACTTAACTCATACTCTCCCCCTTTGGCATTCATCAAAAAAATATGCAAGTAAGTATACCAAAGTATTGAAACACACAAATGAGTATAAACTTTTCAAAATTAAGCATAAAAACTTGCAGATTTATTATATAGAGGAGTTTAAAAATTACTTTCCAAACTAATTTTTAAAATAAGCTTTTTCAACCAAGAAAAAAAAATTCTAAGAATTTGATAGAGATGTTTTCAAAATAATTTTAAATAAGAGTTTTTTAACTTAGACATATTTTCAAAATACTTCAAACAAGAGTTTTTAACTTAGAAATATTTTTAAAATACTTTAAACAAGAGTTTTTAACTTATAAATATTTTCAAAATACTTTAAATTACTTTGAGAAAAAAATTTCTAAGTAAAAATAATTTTCAAACACAATTTCAAATTTAAAAATAGAATTTTAGAAAGTTTCAAAAATATATTTTTAAAATATCCTCCACCTAAACCTAATATTATTTAAGAAAAATATTCACTTAGAAATTATTCTTAAATGTCTAACCATTAGTTATTAACTAATTATCAGAAGATAATAGTGTTCACTTGGTTAGTCAAGTTATGTCAATGTATCTAGTTAGCATTTGACTAAAATGAATTACTTAACTTAATTACTATAATTTTGGTATTTATCATCCAGACTTGCATTGAATACACTGATATAAGCATCTTAAGTCCAAGTAATTTGCCTACACATCTCACGTCGTTCTAAGTTTATGCATACACAAACAAGGTAGACCTAGTGTGTTTATGAGATGCTCAATGCCTAGAACTATGTTTTCTAAGGATTTGATCTAGTCTAAGGCCAAAATTAATTTTGAAATTCTAAGAAAATAGGAATTTTTAGAAAAAATATAAGTAAAGAATTTTCTCTAAAATTTTCAAATCATTTGAAAGATTGTTTTAAAAATAGCAGTCCTAGTCTATCGTGCATATTCCTAGTCATCTTTATAGATTACTAAATTTGGATTCTGGTAGTGGTTTAGTAAAAATGTCAGTCAAGTTTGACTTGGACTCAATATAGTTGAGTTCAATGTCTCCTTTTGAGACATGATATCTAATAAAGTGATGCTTAATTTTAATATGTTTGGTTGTTGAATGATGCACTGGATTTTTGGTTAAGTTGATAGAACTGATATTATCAATATGAATTTTTATATTTTAAGTTAAAGTCTTTTAATGTGTACATCATTCATAACAGTTGTGCCATACACTCACTCATTGCTATGTACTCTGCTTCAGTAGTAGATAAAGAAATATAGTATTATTTTCTACTAAACTAACTAACAAGTGATGGTCCAAGTAACTGGCATCCACCACTTGTACTTTTATGATATAATTTATAGCCGATATAATCTAAGTCAGAGTAACCTATTAGTTCAAAATTAGGTGTTCTAGGGTACCAAATTCCTACAGTTGGTGTGCCTTTCAAGTATCTAAAAATTATTTTTACATTAGTTAAATGAGATCTTTATACAGGTTTGATATCTGCACACATACTAAATACAAATAAAATATCAGGTTGACTTGTAGTTAGATATAAAAGGCTGCTTATGGCACTCCTATAATATTTTTAATCTATGGGTTTTCTATTTGGAGCACTATCTAAGTTTGTGTTAGTCGCCATTGGCATTTTTATTTCTTTGGTATTTTCCATTCCAAATTTTGTAAGTAATTCTTTTATGTATTTTTGTTGATAAATATAATTTTGTTGGTATTAGCCCTAAGAGCTAATTATGAGATAATTAGGCTTATTGAGTTAATGACTTATTGGGTTAATAGTTAATCCAATATAATAATCCAATCCATTAAGAGAAAGACAAAGAGACAAAAAAACCCTTGGTATTCATTGAATGAATATGAATAGGTCTCTTTGATTGAATTTTTTATGAGATAAAAAATGTGACTCTTGAGCTTCTCCTTCTTCTTCCTCCTTCTCCATGCTTGGTCGAACCACTTTTTCTTACTAGCACAAGAAGGTGGTTCTTCTTTGAAGCCGTGTTCATGTAACGGATGGAACATGTTCGTGTGGATACCGTAGAGGCATGGCCACTTGATCTTGTTGAGATCCATCGATGACAAAGTTGCTATTGGAAGTTTGTGTTCACGTAACAAAGGTATAACTACCTTTAACAAACTTAGTATATGTTTTCTCCTTTGCATGGATCTCTTGGAAAGGATCTAGTTAGTTTTCCCACTGTGTTTTCTGCGTGTTTAGCGCACTAGATCCTTATAGTGGTATTAGAGCCACTTGTGAAGGCATATACAAAGTTGTAGTTAGATTTTTATATATGATATAGAAATTGTATGAGATATTTACTATGATTTGTATGATTATGAATCTTGTTTTTATTATGAACAAAATAGTTTGTGTTGATCAAACTAAAGGATATAGAAGCTTCATACATGTTATGGATGCATGCTATAGCCAATTTCATTTGATAAAAATACACTTCCAAGGTCTCAGCCAAAAATTATTGTGAATAACAAGGTTTCGACCAAACTGTTGTGAACAACAAGATCTCGATTTTTGTGGATAACAAGGTCTCAGGTATGGCAGCAATCGGCTAGTGGGACCACCATGGCATTGTGGCTCATAATTCTTTGTTGCAATCATAGTATATTTTATGTCATAAAGATATTATGAATGTTATATGACATGGTGCATGGTTATGACCTTTAACCCCAATGTGATTGGCTGTGTGTGTATGTTGTAACTCGTAATACGACTTGCATGCCATGTCTCTCTTCCTTTTCATTCTTGTTATAAATTTAGACTACCCTCAAATGTAACTCGAGGTTTCTTTAGATTTTGTAATGTACAAATTAGAAAAGAACTAGTCTTTTTGATGATGGTGAAAAAGGGAAAAGGACAATAATACATGATGACCAAGGAAACACTTAGAGAAGATGCTTTGACCTAGGTTAACATTTCGATCTTCTCATTGGCTTGAGAAGATTGTAGTTGATGGGGCCATAACCATGTCACATTTAATTTAGCGTATATGTTGATGTATGCCATGATATGTCATGATTGTATGTGATGCATGTGTAGCTATTGTAATTAGGTCCTTTTCATATGCCTACCAAAGTTTAGTACTTACTACTACCTCGATCAGTTGTAGTCAGATTTTGCCACATCAAAGTGACTTGATTTATCTTGGTAGAGTGCGACAGGACAATTGTAATGTCCAATTATTGGACTTTGAGTGTGACTTAACTAAGTTACCTCAATTGGATTGAGGACTTAGAGGCATATCCCATGCGATGTAATTATAATTATACTAGTCTTAGGCGATTAGCCAAAGCTAACTCAAGATGAGTTATAATATAAATTTCATAAGATGGAAAAATGAACAAATAGTCTTGTTCACCCAATGATACAAGAGTTACATATGATATAATTGGTAAATGTTGTCTATTTAAGTTGTACTAAGTCTTGGGTGATTAGCCAAAGCTAACTTAAGATGAGGTATAATATGGATCTTGTCCCACATGAGTGTCATCGCGATTGGATTTGAAGCTAGTAGTGTAGGTAAAACCACATTCATGACTTGCTCCTACTAAGATTTATAATTCAGTGGGAGAATCATTTAATTAAAGGCCTAATTAAATGATCTGAATATGATACTTATTTCTATATTTTATTGTTGTAGATCACCATGTCATCAAATATATTAAATTCTCTCTCTCTCTGCGATCTGCCCTTGATGAGGACAAGCTTAATGGAGCTACCTTCCTAGATTGATATAGAAACTTGAGAATAGTTCTCAAGGAAGAAAGAAAAATGTATGTCCTAGAACAACCTATTCCTGAAACACCCCCACTACTACCACTAGAGCTGATAAGGATGCTTATAAAAAGTATCAAGATGATGCATTAGATGTGTCATACCTTATGCTTGCCAATGTGAACTCTAAGCTTCAAAAGTAATAAGAGATCATGGATGCTTATGATATGGTTGAACATCTTCGACAACTATATCAAGGACAAACAAGACATGAGATATTTGAGATTTCTAAGGCTCTATTTCAATGCAAGATGTAAGAAGGAAGTCCTGTTGGGCCTTATGTGCTCAAAATGATCAGGTATGTGGAGAACCTACAAAGATTGGGATTTCTACTGGGTCATTAATTGACCACAGACCTTATTCTGTAGTCATTGCCTCAGAGCTACAATCAATTTGTCATGAATGATAACATGAATGAAAATGACAAACTTTTATCTAAGATGTTGAGCATGTTGAGAACTACTGAACTCAACCTTAAGAAGGCAAAGCCTAGTACCATTTTAATGGTGCCAAGTGACAAAGGCAAATGGAAGCCCAAAGGTAAGACCCAAGCCAAAGGCAAGGGTAAGACTCATGCATTGAAATTCAAAGGTGGGGTGGCTAAGGAAGGAACCTACTTCTATTGCAGTGAGACTAGATACTAGAAGAGGAACTACAAATTGTACCTAGAGGAAGTCAAAAGGAAGAGAAGTGAGACTTCTGCCTTAGGTATATATGTTATAGAAGTCAATCTATCAATTTCTTCTTCATAGGTATTAAATACCGATTGTGCATCTCACATTTGTACGAATGTACTAGGGATGAGAAATAGTAGATCATTGATTAAGGGCGAAGTGGACCTGTGAGTAGGCAATGATACAAGAGTTGCTACTATAACTGTAGGAGCATATTCCTTATCTTTGCCCATTGAGCTTATTTTAAAACTAGAATAGTGTTGTTATGTGTCTTCCTTAATTAAGAACATTATCTCTGCTTCTTGTTTAGACAAGAAAGGTTTTTCATTTGTAATAAAGGATAAATATTATTTCATTTATTTCAATGGAATGTTCTATTGTAGTCCACATCTTGTGAATGGATTCTATGTTCTAGATTTTGAAAACCCAATCTATAACATAAATATAAAATGGTTCAAATCTAATGATTTAAACTAAATATATCTATGGCATTGTCACTTGGGTCACATAAATGAGAGTCACATATTTCAACTCCGTATTGATGAACTTTTAGACTCATTTGATTTTGAATCATATGAGGTATGTGAATCTTGTCTACTAGGCAAGATGACAAAGACTCCTTTTAGTGGACATAGTGAAAGAGTTAATGATTTGTGAGGACTCAAATATACTGATATTTGTGGCCCTTTCAAAATAACAGCTAGAGGAGACTATCAGTATTTCATTACTTTTACTAATGATTTTAGTAGATATGACTATGTGTATCTCATGAAACACAAGTTAGAATCTTTTGAAAAGTTTAAAGAATTCAAGAATAAAGTACAAAACCAACTTGGTAAGCATATTAAGATACTTTAATTTAATCGAGATGATGAATACTTTAGCCAAGAGTTTAATAACCATCTCGTTGAGTCTGGGATCATATCTTAACTCACTCCAACTGGAACACCACAATGGAATGGTGTATCAGAAAGAAAAATTATACTTTATTAGATATGGTATGATCGATGATGAGTCAAACAAATCTTCTTACTTCCTTCTGGGGATATGCTCTAGAGATGACCGCTTTCACACTTAACCACATTCCATCTAAGGCCATCATAAAGACACCATATATGATATGGACTGGGAAGATTCCTAAGATGTCTTTCATGAAGATTTAGGGTTGTGAGACTTACGTTTGGTGATAAGTCTCAGATAAACTAGGATCTAAATCGGATAAGTGTTATTTTATAGGATATCCTAAGGAAATAAAGGGATATTAATAAAGGGATATTACTTTTATAATCCCACATAAGATAAAGTGTTTGTTGCCAGAAATAATGTATTTCTAGAAAGGGAGTTTATTTCTAGAAAAACTATTGGGAGTAAAGTCGATTTTGAAAAAATTCAAGATACACAATCTAGCACCGAAGCCTTAATGGAAATTGAACAGGTATCACAAGATGTTGTGGATCATGATTTTATAACACCACAAGAAGTTATGGAGAAACAACCTATTCAAGTAGAACAAGCTCTATGCAGATCTGATAGGACTCGTCGTCAACCTGAGAGATATTCTTTTCTCTTATCTGACCATGGTAATGTAGTGCTTGTTGGTCTCAACGACGCTACATCTTATCATAAAGTTGACCAGGAACCAGATTCTGAGAAATAGCTAGAGGCCATGAGATCCGAAATGGAATCCATGTACACTAACCAAGTATGGACCTTGGTTGATCCACCTGAAGGGATCATACCCATTGGGTGTAAGTGGGTCTTTAAAGTGAAGACTTGCATGGATGGTTATATGCATACTTATAAAGGTAGATTGGTGGCTAAAGGATTCAAGTAAATTCATGATATATATAGACTATGATGAAACATTTTCACCAATTATGATGCTCAAGTCTATTCATATCATACTTGCTATTGTAGTTTACTATGATTATGAGATCTAGCAGATGGATATCAAAACTATATTTTTTAACGGAAATATACTCGAGGATGTATACATGATACAACTTGAGGATTTTGTAGATCCAAAGCATACTGGAAAGGTGTGTAAGTTGCAAAGATCTATTTATAGATTAAAACAAGCTTCTAGAAGCTAGAATCTTTGATTTAATAATGAAATCAAAGCATTTGGTTTCATCAAGAATGAAGATGAACCTTGTGTTTACAAGAGGATTAGTGGGAGCACAGTCATCTTTCTTATATTGTATGTAGATGACATACTTCTCATTAGAAATGATATCCCTATTCTTCAGACAGTGAAGACGTGCCTTGGGAATTATTTCTAAATAAGGGACTTAGGTGAAGTAGCCTATATTTTTAGGCATCCAGATCTATAGAGATAGATCTAAAAGATTATTTGGCCTAAACTAGAGTATATATATTGACAAGGTACTTAATCTTTTTTCCATGCAGAATTTCAAGAAGGGATTCCTGCCGATATCACATGGTGTGAGTCTTTTGAAGACTCAATGCCCCTCTTCTAAGGAAGAAAGGGACCGTATGGATCAAATTCCTTATGCATCTGCTATAGGGTCTATCATGTATGTCATGCTTTGTACTTGTCCAGATATCTCGTATGCGTTAAGTATGATGAGTAGATACCAATCAGATCTAGGTGAAGGTCACTAAATAGTAGTCAAGAATATTCTCAAGTACTTGAGAAGAACAAAAGAATATTTTTTGATATTTGGAGGTGATGAGGAGCTGTTACAAAACTGCAAGTGCATGACTACGTCGTTAGTAATAAAAATATCAATCCCTCAGGGATTGTTGATTAAGTACTAGTTGACTTTGCACGGTGAACTATCTAGATAAATTAAAGGTTGGCTGGAAGAGAGAGAGTAAGAGAAGGACTAAAGAGAAAGAGAGAGAGAAGGAATAAGAGATGATCTTAGAAGAGGATGGATGATAAATGCTAGGATTTTGGTTTCGTTATGATGATAGTTAATGTCCCTATGCATTGTTCATCTACCTAACTCTATGCTTACACTCATTTAAGAATTCTAACCAAAGCCTACCACACCCCCGCATAGGTTGCATTGGAGAGTCTACCCAAGTTCTAACACCATTAAGTAAAGGGGTAACCTAAGAAGTCCGGTTAAGAGGGAATCCCTATCACTAGGACTCCTCGGTCATACATTCCTAGATTACACAGTCACTTTCTAATGGAAGTACTATAGTATCCACTTCAATTAGAATGCCCTAACAAGGATTAGTCTCTATGTTAAGATCTTTTGACTCTAGAAAGTGGGTAAGTATTGATGTCCTCTATCACTAAGGGCATAATATGTCCTATTGAATGATATCCTCTATCACTAAGGATCCCCCGATTATCTAGTTTAGTAGCAACCTTAATATAGAGACAAATCCCTCACATCTACATGAATTTACCTCACACATATTTCGTCAAACATATATAAGGTACAACACACATAGAACATGATATAAATACTTCATTGCATTGGAAAATATGCAAATACATAGTTCATACATCACATCACATCACAACTACTTCCTATATCCTAGATCTAGAGAATCTACTCTATTACAAGAGAGATACAACCAAGAGACGATTAATATAGCATCTACAACTCAAAATATGGATTGAGAGAGAAGAGAATGCTTATCCTTGAAGTGTAGCATCCTTGGAGGCGTTTTCTTACTCCGGAAGTGGACGAATTGGTGAAGACGAATCTTTTAGGGTTCCCCCAAGAGGGAGAACCCTTCCCCAAGGAATGGGGATGAACCCCAAGCCAAAGATTAGTGAAAATGGGGAGAAACCCCCCTTTTATACCTCTAGACACGCCCCTTGCTTGGACCGTGCCACGACCATGTGAATTCATACAGTCATGTGCTACCTTGGCTCTGGTTCAGTGGCATGACCATGGTAATTCCACATGGCCAAAGTCTTCTTATTCTTTGGAAATTCCACACACTCATGTGGATTGACACGACCATGTGTCAAGGCCATATGGACCTTGTAGACCATTTTAGCACATCTTAATGTGGTATTCTTGAGTTGAAGTCTTCAGTAAAGTTATATATCTTGAAGTTGGCTACAATTAGTATAAAGAACAACCCAAAACTCCAACCGAGCAAAAAATTATGGTCATTTTATTTTTGATCTATAGTGCTAAAAATGACATGACCGTGTGGAATTGACATGGTCGTGCCTAAAAGGAACTGCCAGGCCATGTAGATATTGGTTTGTTTCATATTTTCACACGTCCATGCCTCATAGCATGGCTAAGGTATTTTGGGAAGCTCTAGACTCCATTTAAGCTCTGTTTTACTCTAAATTACGTCCTATCAATCAAAACAAGCAAAAAGTAGATCTTTGAACAAAAGGAGTAAAAATATGATATTGTAATAAAATAGAGTGTAATAAACATAGATTATGCTCATGAAATATAAGTATATGTGTGTCAAAACATTCATAAAAGTGTATATAATCTACACACATCACACCCCCAGACTTAAACCTTTGCTTGTCCTCAAGCAAAATCTGCAATCTAGATTTATGTGTGTAGATGGCATACAATAATCCTTAATGAATCAATATAAACCTATCATATAATTTTATTGATGAAATGATACAAAAATTGTTTGAGTTTGGCCTAAGTAGAAGTTCTCCATTCTCAGTGTGATGAGTGACTTAACTTTCTAAAGTATCAATTTCTAAGACTAGTCAATTTTTCATTTAATCATGTTCCTCATACTTCCGGTGATAGGCACTTACGTGCCACATGCAAGGTTCATCCCCTATAAAAATACTATGCATCGTCTACACGATGTCTAAAAGGAATACTCAGTATCAAGAGAAATATATCATTCATTTCTCCAATAACCTAAATCGGTCTCAACGGGGTGAATTACTAGTTTTCACTTATGATAACTATTTTTTATCCCTTATTTTTTTTCTTTCTTTGAATGTATACAAAGTATCAAACTTGAACATATCTTCATTTTTTTGGGGGATTGATTTTTCCAAATGAGCTTGCATGATCTGAGTTTATCCAGTAACTAAAATATAGTTGAGAGGTCACCATAGAAGCAAGAGTGCTAGTCCAGTTCTATGAATCATGACTATTTTTAAAAATATCTATCATCAAAGTCAAACATAATGTGAAGAGATCCTAAAACTAGGCCAACATTCAAATTCTTCTAGTAATAACAATGCTCACTTCATGCTACTATGAATAGGAAAACATAGATCAATAGACATACTAGCATACCAAATCACACAATATAAATATCTAGATGAAACGTGCTAGCATTTTACTATAAGGAACAAACAACAATGACATGATGAGTGATACAACTAGGAAAAAATTATTAAAAGAAATAAGTAAAAACTAAACTAAACCTAACACATCCCCCCAGGCAAACTTTTCATTGTCCCAATGAAAACTAGATATGAAATATGGAGGAGGTTTATGAAGTTAGAGAAGTTACCAAGTGATTAGCACCAAATGGTTGACAGTCATGTGCTTGAAGATACTCCTTTATTCGATGCTCACATTCCTCCATAACTTTGAATTCTATAAAAAAGAAATAGACAAGAAAAACTAAGTATAAGGATTAGAGTTATTATGAACGAAGTAAAGAAATAGAAAGAAACTAAAACTAAAATGAAAGTAAGATTAAATTTGGGTTACCTCTCAAGAAGCGCTTGTTTAAGTTCATTAGCTCGACCCCTTATTTGGTTGATCAAAATCAGGCTCTAGCCAGAGAAGAATACTTACAAATTTTTTCTTCCAATTGCCCAATTTATTATGAAGAGAGTTGTCATTATAAGAGCAATGTAGTGTATCACCGCTCTCTTCATCTTAGTCTCCTTAAGAGTCCTTTATGGCGGTCGAAGATAGTTCAGTGTGAGCTTCCAAATTCCAACCTCATGAAAATCTACACACCCATAGGAAAAATATACCTCCCACATACTTGTTAATTAAGTAAGAACTAGAACCATATATAGTTTAGTTAGGCAGTTATCAGAAATGGAATCACAACCAATAAAATCAATCATAACTATCCCTATGAAATTTTCTAAAAGATCACTAGAAATACTAACCTTGCATTGTTGAGATGTACCCGAAAGTTCAAAACATGTGGATGTGACTTCTTTTGGAATAAATGATGGTTTTAGGTCTTGCTCAAGTCATGGTGTCTCTGAAAGTGGTGATTCTTGGAGCTTTGCTTCTATTGCACAAGTCCCTACACATTATCATCAACCAATTCCATTATTACAAATCCCATAGTATCAATTGGTTGTGCGATCAACGGAGGTGATCCTTAGGACATTTCCTCCATAGTACATATCCCTAAACTTTTATCCACATCATCAACATAAGTGGTGAAGAGTCCACTAACATTAATATCATTAATAGAAGGATCAACAACTTTATTAGAAATTTATTGTAATATTTGTAAAACTAGGATAACTCCGCCCATGATGACTGGTCATGGTCGGTCCCAAGCCCGGATAAAGGAGGAGAGTTGCGTTAGATTGCCAGCCAGCGTCAAACTATGACAAATATTCAATGAATGAATACATTAAACTATTGTGCTAATGCTAGGTTGTTCCCCGGAAGGAACGCGTTGCAGGTGTAAAATACGGTATCCAAATAATATTTAAATAATAAGGTTATTGGACAAATAATCTTATTAGATTTTAAGGGAATTTTTAGGAATTTTATGGGATTTAATTGGAGTTCGTAAGACGTATTTTAAGGGGATGTATTTAGGGGTTTGTGAAAAGCCTGTTTAGAATACCCAATTAAAGTGAGAGTTAATTGAGAAATCAACTTAGGCTTTAATTGATCGAACCCTAAGTTGAGAAGCTAATTAATTTCCAATTTTTCCTTTTCCCATATTCCCTCATTCCCGTGCCCTACATCTCATCGCAATCTCCACTGCTAGCGCCACCACTTCCTCACCGTCGGCACCCGACCACCAGCCTTCTTCTGTTTCCTCATGTCTTCTCCGCGAGCTTTTCCACCATATCTACTGTCGCTGGTGCCATAGTAGCTTTGCTGCCTCGCCTTGTATTTGGGGCGACTCTGCCCTAGATCGCCGACCGTGCCCCTTCACGCCGCCGCCTGACGTCGGTTTTCCCCTTCTCCTCTCTGTGCTACCGCCGACAACCACGACCTAAAGCTCGAATCGCCGCACCCTGATGTCGGTTCCCGAGTGCCGCCTCACGGAGCAGTGCCATCGTCGATCTACACGGCCGCCCCTTCCTCCTTCAATCGGCTGAGTCAGTGCCCTAGCTTCATCAACGATTGTTGAAGTTGTTGGCTGATCAGTTGTTGGATCGATTGTTGAAGTTTTGGTCATTCCTATAGGGAGCATTTCAGCGGCTGTTTCTTCCTTTGCACAGTTGGTAGCAGCTTTGAGTTCCTTTAATAGGATTCCTCTGTTCTGTCTTTAGCCGTCGCAACCACCTTCAAATTGGGAGCTTTTGATCTGCAGTGGTTGTCCTCATGCAGGAGTTATTAAGGTTAGCTCTTATGGTTAAGTACTGATTTGATCGGTAGAAATTGATCTAAGGTGTATTGGATTGGTTGATGATGGGTAGATTATGTCTCGTTTAGATCACATAGAAACATGTGGAAGAATTATGCATGTTGGATTCATGATGCTTAGTTGTTGATGGAATTAAATTGGACTGGATAAGTTGGATTGTTAATTCATGCTTTTCTTGGATCGGTTTTGGTTGGTTGATAGTTGACACATTGATTATAGATCTTTAGTTTTATCTCGTATTCTATATTTGTAGGATTCGCGTTGGATGTGATCTTCTGGATTTGTTGAAGACGGTTGACACGATCTATAGTTAAAGGCGGGTATTTCTTGCTTTATCTCTTAAGTATTTTGATCCTAGTGCATGAGCTTTATGTTCAGATAGTTGCTGTATCTATCTTGACTCCACTCTTATTTTTCCTGCGTTTGATACTTCCACTCAATCTTTGAGCTACTCGTTTATGTACCTATACAGTCTCTTGTTGCTATCGATGATATTTAGCAGATACTATATTACTAGGTATCAGATACCAGATACCAGATGCCAGACATTAGATATTAGGTATTGGATATATAGACACCTGATACCATGTTTACATGCTTTGGTTGCTGTTTATTTACACACCTTATATAGCATGCTGGCTTCATGTAGCATACCTGTTTCTGTTTATATATATATGATGATTGTTGCATTGTTCGCATCATGTCATTACATGCATTGCCGATGATCCTGTCTCACTTGTGGTTGAGGCGGTTGTTGGCCAAGGCCGCATGCTCGGCCACTCATGGGTAGTGGTAGCTGGAGAGTGCCGCTTGTCTTGTCGTGCCCCCACTCGCACACTCATGGGTAGTGATAGCAGGAGTCGCGGGCAGCAGGGACCCCCGTCGCAGACGTAGCTATTCAGCTACTATGCACCTGTCCATCCGGTCACTCGAGAGTAGTGGCAGCCTTTGGGTGGTACAGTTGTCATCAATCCGGCCTCTCGACCATACAGGGGTCGTGGTGCGGAGAGGTGGCGGGGTGACCATCCGTACATACGCTGTTGTTATTATATCTGCTGGTTGTTTACTTATGCTGTTGTTGCTTATCTATGCTGCTGTTGCTAGCTTATGCTGTTGTTGTTTATTTATGCTGTTATGCGTACATAGGATGAGATTTATACCTGTGATATGTGTTTAGACACTGACTTGCTTACTGTTGACATGTATATACCTCACACGATACCATGTAGTTATGAGCAGTACTGTAGCAGGACTTTGCTACACTTTACCTTTTACTACTAGCCTAGGATATGGTTTCAGGTATGGACACTTATTATGATATCACTGTAGTATCTGCTATTTCCATACGAGACTGTATACCTTTGCATCTCTAGTTTGATTTACCATACTCATGCACTATCTGTCTATTACCCGCTGAGTCTTTATACTCACCACCCCGTATATTGGTAATTCCACCAAGTAGCAGGTAAAGGATTTATGGAGTCGCCTGGAGATCCTGTCCGCCAGTTCCACGTCACATTCGAGGATGACCTTACGATTTTGGTATTTCTTACGCTATTTGTATTTTGGGCTTTGTACTTGTTTATGTATTTGTGTTCTCTTGTATTTGGTTTGATATTATTGTGTCAAGCCGAGCCGGCTCGCAGTCAGTTGATTTGTGTTTTGGGATCGTTGTTTGTGATTTCCGCTGTGTTGATTTTAGTACAGCCGTGTGGGCTGATTAATATAGTTATATAACTGCGTGGTTGTGTTTATTTCTGTTCCAGCCGAGTGGGCTGATTATATAACTGTGTGGTTGTGTAAATATATTCCAGCCGTATGTGGCTGATGTATTTTGTATGTATGATTGCCTCAGATTGTCACCGGTACATGGGAGATGCTGCCGAAATTTTTCGGTAAGGACTCCTCTGGGGGCGTGACAATTTATTGGTATCAGAGCTTCAGGTTTATGAGGCCTATTTTCCTTTGGTTTTTCGTGATTTCGTTTCTCGATGTGACTTGTCGGATTTTGGGGCCAGGCAGCGACAGGATTCTCCAAGCTATAGGAGGTATGTTTGCATATTGTTATCTTACATTTCTGTTAGTGCATGCATAGTTGTTATGTTAGTTATGTTATGTATTAGTATGCTTTTGTTAGTACCTGTCCAGTTGTTTGTAGCATACATCAATTGTGTTGGGTCAATCATTGATCACGGTTGACCCTACTAGAGATCAAGGAATACAGTCTCATAGGACTTCTTTTACCATACCACTAGTGTTATTAATTTCTGTTATCACTAGTTTAGTAGTAGTTAGTATCTGCTAAATATCATATTGCCTCGGTTCGTGGAGAACCAATTTACTCGGATTGCTTTGGTTCATAGAGAACCGATTACCCTTATTGACTTGGGTAGTAGAGGATTGATTTATCCTAGTTGGTTTGGTTCATAAAGGACCAGTTTACTCTTGTTGCGTTTAGTAGAGGATCGACTTATTCTAGTTGCTTTAGCCTATAGAGGTTCGATTTACCGTTGTTGACTTGGTCAGTAGAGGACTGATCCATTCTTATGTTCTTAGTTCGGTCAGTAGTTCAGTCAGTTGGAGACCGACTCACTCTATTTTATAGATATTTTGATCCTTGGGTTATGTGTGCTGGTAGATAACCTAAAGGTTACATTTGAGTTCATGACTTGTACAGACGGAGAATTGACTGAGTTAGCTGCATACCATTGCTGGCTTGACTAGTTTGTAGAGGATCGATGTATCCTATTCTATGGAGACTTTAACCATGGATTGTATATACCTAGTAGGATGACCTTGAGGGTACATTTAGATAGATGACCCCCACTAACGTGGAAAGTGTGGAGCTAGTTGCTTAACACTTATGAGATACAACCGTTATAGGGTGTATGAATTGGTGAGTACATTCAGATACTAGAGTGCAGTTGGGAGCATGTTGTGAAAGATTTTGTTGTGAGATTACCTAGGACATGGAGAGGATATGATGCGTTGGAAAATCAGTGATTGGTTGATGAATTTGCTCTCTAGTTATTGATTTGTAGATGGATGCTTTAGATCGAGTAGCAGGATTATATGGTAGAGAGATTATCGGACCTCAGGGTATATCTCTGAGTGTTGAATTGGATGGAGATTCATGATTCACATCATGATAGTGGCAGATTTTACAGTAGACCATGAGTATAAAGTTCTATTTAGAACCGCTTTACATCTTTAGACAGATGAACAGACTGAGAGCTTAATGTGGATGTTAGAGGATTTTCTGATGCTAGGTGTTGTGGATTTTGGATGATTGATTTACTCACAGTTGGCTAGACAGCAGTGTGAGAGTAGCGGAAGCAGGATGAGCTCATAACCCACAAAGTCATACCTTGCAGTTAGAGGTTTGTTAAGGATATTTGGATGGAGCTGTATGTGAGTATGTTGTTGGATTGTTACACTTAGATGTGGATCCCTGAGTTGAGCAGTAAATTTGGGGACCAAATTTTTATTAGTGGGGGAGAATGTAAAATACGGTATCCAAATAATATTTAAATAATAAAGTTATTGGACAAATAATCTTATTAGATTTTAAGGGAATTTTTATGAATTTTCTGGGATTTAATTGGAGTTCGTAAGACGTATTTTAAGGGGATGTATTTAGGGGTTTGTGAAAAGCCTGTTTAGAATACCCAATTAAAGTGAGAGTTAATTGAGAAATCAACTTAGGCTTTAATTGATCGAACCCTAAGTTGAGAAGCTAATTAATTTCCAATTTTTCCTTTTCCCATATTCCCTCATTCCCGTGCCCTACATCTCATCGCAGCCTCCACTGCTAGAGCCACCACTTCCTCACCGTCGGCACCCGACCACCTGCCTTCTTCTGTTTCCTCATGTCTTCTCCGCGAGCTTTTCCACCACATCTACTGTCGCTGGTGCCATAGTAGCTTTGCTGCCTCGCCTTGTGTTTGGGGCGACTCTGCCCTAGATCACCGACTGTGCCCCTTCACGCCGCCGCCTGACGTTGGTTTTCCCCTTCTCCTCTCTGTGCTACCGCCGACAACCACGACCTAAAGCTCGAATCGCCGCACCATAATGTCGGTTCCCGAGTGTCGCCTCACGGAGCAGTGCCATCGTCGATCTACACGACCACCCCTTCCTCCTTCAATCGGCTGAGTCAGTTCCCTAGCTTCATCACCGCTCTTCGCCGGATCCTGGATTGGGTAGGTCCATTGTTGTCTCTTATTCACCCATCGTCTCTTTGCTGTGTTCCTGATCTCACCTCCTCATCGCCGGCGTAAGTCCACACCTAGTCGTGCCTTTCATCACTGATCTCCTTCATCTCGAGCCCTAGCTCCCGATTGTTGCTGCTTCATCGATCAGCCACAGCCAACACTTGAATGCATTTGATTGGATTCAAAGGTTGAAGAGGTGGATAACAATCGAGGCATTGCTAACTCTGTGGATCAGGTTAGTGTTGGATTATCATAGATATGATAGGGTATTTTGTTTGGGGTTCTATGATCAGTTGTTGGATCGATTGTTGAAGTTTTGGTCATTCCTATAGGGAGCATTTCAGCGGCTGTTTCGTCCTTTGCACAGTTGGTAGCAGCTTCGAGTTCCTTTCATAGGATTCCTCTGTTCTGTCTTTAGCCGTCGCAGCCACCTTCAAATTGGGAGCTTTTGATCTGCAGTGGTTGTCCTCATGCAGGAGTTATTAAGGTTAGCTCTTATGGTTAAGTACTGATTTGATCGGTAGAAATTGATCTAAGGTGTATTGGATTGGTTGATGATGGGTAGATTATGTCTCGTTTAGATCACATAGAAACATGTGGAAGAATTATGCATGTTGGATTCATGATGCTTAGTTGTTGATGGAATTAAATTGGACTGGATAAGTTGGATTGTTAATTCATGCTTTTCTTGGATCGGTTTTGGTTGGTTGATAGTTGACACATTGATTATAGATCTTTAGTTTTATCTCGTATTCTATATTTGTAGGATTCGCGTTGGATGTGATCTTCTGGATTTGTTGAAGACGGTTGACACGATCTACAGTTAAAGGCGGGTATTTCTTGCTTTATCTCTTTAGTATTTTGATCCTAGTGCATGAGCTTTATGTTCAGATAGTTGTTGTATCTATCTTGACTCCACTCTTATTTTTCCTGCGTTTGATACTTCCACTCAATCTTTGAGCTACTCGTTTCTGTATCTATACAGTCTCTCGTTGCTATCGATGATATTTAGCAGATACTATATTACTAGGTATCAGATACCAGATACCAGATGCCAGACATTAGATATTAGGTATTGGATATATAGACACCTGATACCATGTTTACATGCTTTGGTTGCTGTTTATTTACACACCTTACATAGCATGCTGACTTCATGTAGCATACCTGTTTTTGTTTATATATATATGATGACTGTTGCATTGTTCACATCATGTCATTGCATGCATTGCCGACGATCCTGTCTCCCTTGTGGTTGAGGCGGTTGTTGGCCAGGGCCGCATGCTCGGCCACTCATGGGTAGTGGTACCTAGAGCGTGCCGCTTGTCCTGTCGTGCCCCCACTCGCACACTCATGGGTAGTGATAGCAGGAGTCGCGGGCAGCAGGGACCCCCGTCGCAGACGTAGCTATTCAGCTACTATGCACCTGTCCATCCGGTCACTCGAGAGTAGTGGCAGCCTTTGGGTGGTACAGTTGTCATCAATCCGGCCTCTCGACCATACAGGGGTCGTGGTGCGGAGAGGTGGCGGGGTGACCATCCGTACATACGCTGTTGTTATTATATCTGCTGGTTGTTTACTTATGCTGTTGTTGCTTATCTATGCTGCTGTTGCTAGCTTATGCTGTTGTTGTTTATTTATGCTGTTATGCTTACATAGGATGAGATTTATACCTGTGATATGTGTTTAGACACTGACTTGCTTACTGTTGACATGTATATACCTCACACGATAGCATGTAGTTATGAGCAGTACTGTAGCAGGACTTTGCTACACTTTACCTTTTACTACTAGCCTAGGATATGGTTTCAGGTATGGACACTTATTATGATATCACTGTAGTATCTGCTATTTCCATACAAGACTGTATACCTTTGCATCTCTAGTTTGATTTACCATACTCATGCACTATCTGTCTATTACCCGCTGAGTCTTTATACTCACCACCCCGTATATTGGTAATTCCACCAAGTAGCAGGTAAAGGATTTATGGAGTCGCCTGGAGATCCTGTCCGCCAGTTCCACGTCACATTCGAGGATGACCTTACGATTTTGGTATTTCTTACGCTATTTGTATTTTGGGCTTTGTACTTGTTTATGTATTTGTGTTCTCTTGTATTTGGTTTGATATTATTGTGTCAAGCCGAGTTGGCTCGCAGTCAGTTGATTTGTGTTTTGTGATCGTTGTTTGTGATTTCCGCTGTGTTGATTTTAGTATAGCCGTGTGGGATGATTAATATAGTTATATAACTGCGTGGTTGTGTTTATTTCTGTTCCAGCCGAGTGGGCTGATTATATAACTGCGTGGTTGTGTAAATATATTCCAGCCGTATGTGGCTGATGTATTTTGTATATATGATTGCCTCAGATTGTCACCGGTACAGGGGAGATGCTGCCGAAATTTTTCGGTAAGGACTCCTCTGGGGGCGTGACAGCAGGGTCCGACTGTAACGTCTCGGCAAGGATCGCTACATCTCCAGAACTCGGGTGAAGTGATAAATATGCAAGAGTTCGCATTACAGGGTCCGACTGTAACGTCTCAGCAAGGACCGCTATATCTCCATGAGGACTTGGGTGTAGTGTTAAATAGGCAAGAGTTCTCACACCATAGGTTAGATAAGAACAAATATGATAGGAAAACTAATAATCTAAGATTTGGAACATGGAATATAGCAACTCTCACTGGTAAATCAATCGAGGTAGTAGATATGATGATTAGGAGAAAAATTAGTATTTTGTGTGTACAAGAGACAAAATGGATAGGCGAGAAGGCAAAGATGATAGAGAACTCGGGTTTTAAGTTATGGTACACTGGAAAGAGTAAAGTAAGAAATGGAGTGGATATCATTGTAGATAGTTTGTTAAAGGATGAAGTTGTAAGAGTAGTTAGAAAAGGGGATAGATTTATAGCCCTTAAGATAATAGTGGCGAAAGAAACTATGAACATAATTAGCGTATATGCGCCACAAGTAGGATTAGATGAAGCTACCAAATCAAGGTTTTGGGAGGACTTAGATGAAATATTACAAAATATTCCACCAAATGAAATGATTTTAATAGGAGGTGATCTAAATGGGCATGTCAGCGTGAAAAATGAGGAATATGAGAGAGTACATGGGAGTTATGGGTTTGGAACGAGGAATGAGGAAGGGAAAACTATATTAGATTTTGCGATAGCATATGACCTTATATTAGCTAATATATTTTTTAAGAAAAGAGAAGAACACTTAGTCACATTCAAAAGTGGGAATAATAAATTGCAAATTGACTTTCTTATGGTTAAGAAGAAGGATAGAAAGATTTGTAAAGATTGTAAAGTCATCCCTAGAGAAAGCTTAACTACCCAACATAGGGTAGTAGTGTTGGATATACGCCTCAAACATAGTATCAATAGAAAGAAAATATATACAATTCCTAGAATTAAGTGGTGGAAGTTAAAGGATGGGAAACAAAATATATTTAAGGAGAAGGTAGAAATACAAGAATTAGGTGAAATATACGATGACTCTAATACAACATGAGATAAGATGATATCAAAGTTGAAAATAGTAGCTAAGAGTGTACTCGGTGAGTCAAAGGGACATGCACCACTAAGTAAAGAATCTTGGTGGTGGAATGAAAAAGTACAAGAGAAAATGAAGGAAAAACGAATAGCTTATAAAGAATTATATATTTGTAAGAACGAGGAAAACTTAAAATAATATACAATAGCCAAGAAAGAGGCTAAGAAAGTAGTGAGTGAAGCAAAAAATGAAACTTTTGAACGGTTACATCAAAAATTGGATACAAAAAGAAGGGGAAAGAGACATTTATAGAATACCTAAAGTGAGAGAAAGGAAAACAAGAGATCTTAACCAAATAAAATGTATTAAAGATGAATATAATAGGGTATTAGTAAATGATGGAGAAATAAAAGAGCGGTGGAAGAGGTATTTTCATCAACTTTTTAATGAAAGCTTAGGTGACCAACTTAACTTAGGTAATTTAATTAGGTCAAATGAGCATAGGAATTTTAATTTTTATCGTAGAATTCAAACTTCAGAAGTAAAACAAACTTTAAATGAGATGCACAATGGAAAAGCTGTTGGACCAGATGATATTCCGATATAGGTATGGAAGTGCTTAGGGAAACAAGGTATTGAATGACTTACAAAATTATTTAACATGATATTGAAAAGGAAAAGAATGCCTAATCAATAGAGGATAAGTACTCTAGTTCCCTTATATAAGAACAAGGGAGACATACAAAATTGTGCAAACTATAGGGGTATTAAACTAATGAGTCATACTATGAAACTTTGGGAAAAAGTAATAGAAAAAAGATTAAGGAAGGAGACCACAGTGACAGAAAATCAATTTGGGTTCATGCTTGGAAGGTTGACAATAGAAGCTATACATCTCCTTAGACAATTAATTGAAAAATATCGGGAGCAAAAACAAGATCTACACATGGTATTCATTGACTTAGAAAAAGCTTATGATAGAGTCCCAAGAGAAATTATATGGAGAATTTTAGAAAAGAGAGGTGTTAGCGTAACATATATTGAACTAATTAAGGATATGTATGAGGATGTAACGACCAGAGTAAAGACTTCAGGCGGAGCAACTGAAACATTTCCAATAAAGATAGGGTTACATCAAGGATCAGCCCTAAGTCCCTATCTTTTTACACTAATTATAGACGAACTCACTGCGCACATCCAAGATACAGTACCATGGTGCATGCTGTTTGCAGATGATATTATTTTGGTAGATGAGACACGTGAAGGAGTAAATGCTAAGTTAGAATTTTGGAGGGAAACACTAGAAGGGAAAGGTTTTAAGCTTAGTAGATTAAAGACAGAATATATGGAATTTAAGTTTAGCAATATTAGAAGTAATGAAATAATTGTTAAGATATGAGAGGACGAGTTGCCCGAAACAAAGAGATTTAAATATTTAGGATCATTTTTATAAAATGATGGAGGGATTGAGAGAGATGTCTTACATAGAATACAAGCAGGATGGGTGAAATGGAGGGGAGCGTCGGGTGTTTTATGTGACCGTAAAGTACCTCTTAAACTTAAAGGTAAATTCTATAAAACTACAGTTAGACCTGCTATGTTATATGGAGTTGAATGTTGGGCTATGACTCGAGCACATGAGCAGAAGATGAGAGTTGTAGAGATGAGGATATTAAGGTGGATGTGTGGACATATGAAGATGGATAAAATAAGAAATGAGAGCATTAGAGAGAAAGTCAGAGTTGCATCTATTGAGGACAAACTTCGAGAGACACGTCTAAGATGGTATATACATGTACATAGACGACCAATAAATGCTCCAGTTAGGCGATGTGAAACTATGATAAACATGCATATCAAACGAGGAAGATGAAGACAAAAAAAGACTTGGTTAGTAACAATAAAATAAGATAAAATTTATTTAAATATAGATGATGATATAATAGGAGATTGAGCTCAATGGCGTAAAAGGATTCATACAGCCGACCCCGCCTAGTGGGAAAAGGCTTGGTTGTTGTTGTTGTATTTGTAAAACTAGCCTCATTGCACCATTAGCTCTTTAGAATCTTACGTTGTTGTCTTCATCTGACTAGGAGTAGGAGTATTTGGGTCTTGGGTGTTAGAGTGTATACTAAAAGCCTAGCTTTTGTAAACATTTATTTTGAAATAAAGAATCACATTGGCCAAAAATGACAACATTTATGCTAAGTATAGTTGTTCAATTAATTTATATTGTAGATAACATGGTGTGTGGTGTCACACACAAAAAATCATGTTATCGGTTCTTTATAAATTATAAATAGTAGCTCGCGACTAAGATGGAAAGGAATAAACCATTAGAATAGTCGTAGTGTAATTAAGTATAAGTTTATTTTGACTGATAAATTACACTAGTACACTCTGAGTGTATTGAGTAAGACCATTTAAGGTAAGTTCTTTTTATACTGACTTAATAAAAGAACAAGACATTAATTATTATGGAAGTGTGTGCTCTTAATCCTAATATAATAACAAGCACATATATTTAGTATTTATTTCTTTGACTTATCAAAGAGTGAGATTTAGCTCGATAAATCAATAGGCCCGATAAGTTGAGAAATGATATTACTTATAGTGTGTGTTGTTGATTATAGAAGGAAACTATGTCCTAGTAATCTAGGTTGATAATGTCCCCAAGAGGAGCTCATAAGGATTGTCATGTTAAACCCTGTAGGTGGACTTAGTCCGACATGATAATATGGTTGAGTAGTATTGCTCTTGGACTAAGATATTAATTAAAGAGAGCTGTCAGTAACTCATTTAATTAGTGGACATTCGACATCTTAAACACAGGGAGACTAACACACTCATAATAAGAAGGAGCCCAAAATGTAATTTGGGATTGATGCGGTAGTTCAATAATAATTCTTTAGTGGTATGAATTATTATTAATGAAATTAGGTTGGGTGTTCGGGGCGAACACCCAACTTAATTTCATCGGGAGACCAAAACCAATTCCTCCTCTCGGTCCCTATCGTAGCCTATCATAGTCTCTTGTATATAGAGAATTATACCCACCGCATACCCACTTCCTACCCACCCTTAGGTGGCCAGCCAAGCAAGCTTGGAGTTCAAGCTTGGGCCGGCCAAGCCAAGGGTTGAGCCAAGGGAAGGGGGTCGGCCATAGCTTGAAGACCAAGCTTGTTGTGGTCGACCTTAATTAAATTAAAAGGATTTTATTTTAAAATCTTTTCTTATGTGGATATCATGGTTTTAAAAGAGAGAATTAAAATTTAAATCTTTCCTTTTATAGCTTTCTACAAAAGATTAAGTGAAAGATTTGATATCTTTCCTTATTTGTAGTTAAAAGGAAGATTTCAATTTTTGATAAAACTTTACTTTTTTGTAACCATGTTCATGATTTAAAAAAAGATTTTTAAAATTAAATATTTCCTTTTATAAGTTTTTACAAAATATTAAGAAAAGATTTGATATCTTTCCTTATTTGTAGATTGAAAGGAAGATTTTAATTTTAGAGAAAATTTTCCTTTTTGGAAATCATCCACATATTTTAAAAGAGAGATTTTAATTTACAAAATTTCCTTTTATAACCAACCATGAAGGGAAAAATTATTAGAGAAATTTTTATTTTAAAATTTCCGGAAACAAATTAGGAAGTTTTAATTCTTGTGTTATTAAAACTTTCCTTGCTTGGAGCTATGAGGTGGTCGACCATGTTGATTTAAGAAAAGGAAATTGTTTTTAATCAATTAAAATTTTCTTTTTCATGGCAAAGAAATTAAGGAAGTTTTTATTTAAATTTCCTTATTTGCCAAGACCAAGGAATATAAAAGAGGGGTAGAGGTGTCTCACCTTACACAACTCTATTCTATTTTCCTCTCCTCTTTCCCTTGGTGGTGGCCGACCCTTGCTCCTTTGCTTCTCCTCTTCTCTTCTTCTTTGGTGGCTGGCGGCATCATCCCTTGGAGCTTGGTGGTGGTGGCCGAAACTCTTCATCTCAAGGAGAGGTGCTTGGCCGAAACTTGCAAGAAGGAAGAAGAAGGGCTTGGGTGGTTCTCATCTCAGTAGATCGTTGCCCACACAACGTCCAAGATAAGAAGAGGAATACGGTAGAAGATCAAGAGGTTGTTGCTTACAAAGAAAGGTATAACTAGTTATTATTTTCCACATCATACTAGTTTTCCTTTGTATGAATTCCAAACACAAGAGGCTAGAGATTCTAGATTTTCGGATTTGTTTCGAATTTGTGTTTCTTTATTTTCGATCTTGTGATTCGATTGTTCCTTTTGGTTAAACCTAAAGTTATATAAGGAAATTAAATATTGAATTTCGTTAAGAGGCTTTGTCGAGACAGTGGTGGATGTTCCCATACCTAAGAAGGCCTAGTGCCTCGCCATGTTTGACCTGGGAGCCGATTTCTGAAATAAATATTTAATTGAATTTATAACCTAGGTGGATTTGGATCTATAATGCTAAGTATCGTTTATGATCCAAGTCTAAACCTCTAAGAACAGATAAGTTAAATTTGGAAATAATAATGTTAAGTTTCATTTGCGATTTCAAATTTAATTTCTAAAGAACACAATAGGTTGTTAGGAAAGGTTCCGGACTTGTAGAAAACTTTTGTACAGGGGAACCGTTACGATATCCCTAGGACCAACCAACAATTGGTATCAAAGCTAGGGTTTGCCTCTATGTGTTTGGTTTTCAGTTCATTTATGCACATGTCATACATAATTTAGGTAGGATAATACTAGGATATGCTAACTTTGTGGTTGCAGGCTCCAACTATTATGACTTATGGTTATTTTGTGTGATTGGACCCTTGGACATGTCAAGGGCATTTTATTGTGTGTGCATGATTGTATTTAACTAATACAGCAGGAGCTATATTAGCCCTAGGATTTTACATTTATGTTCGATCTAGACTTTATGTACATTCCCTTGTGGAATATATGATCGATGTATGTAAAATTTTATTTTTTTCTATCATGGATCGTATCCTTGCAAGGCGTGGTTCTATTGGAGGACCAGAGGCACAGCGGAAAAGGAAGCTCGATGGACCCGACAGCATGAACCCTAGGGCTGGCAGTACGCGAAGGACAGTGATGGAAAAGACCATAATAGTTGGAAAATTAATTTCTATATTTATTGCTTTTATTTACTGTGATGTGTGTGATGTGTGCGATGTGTGCATGCTAGGTTAAAATTCCTCACCTTAAATAACTAAGTGGGAGAGGGATTTTTAAATAAATTCCATGGTCTCCATTACTGGTTTATAAGTGATGCAACAAGCTTGCATGTTGGCTCTGAGTGCCTCCCTCTACAATGGATGAGTTTGTTGCGGATCACTAGATCAAACTTCCTCTATGGATGGTTATAGGAAATTATTTAGGAGCGTGTGATCTTCTCCAACTGAAGGGGCACAATCCTATTTAATGGACTAAGTATCAAGTACTGGTATACACTTAGACACATTCAATAGTATCCTCCCCAAGGAGTCACTGCTATTGTTTTGCGTGACCAAAGAAAAAACCAACTATTAATTTTATTTGTCATAAACTTAGGATGATAAGATAATAAAATTAATGGGTAAGACCCTCCTCTTACAAATGTTGAATTTGTATACGTCCACACTAACGTGACATGCAAAATTCACGATGTTTTGAGGTGTTAGTAAATTTAAATAATATTGTTTGAGGAATCAATATTATTCTAAATTTAGAGTATTGACCAAAGTTTATTTTGTAATTCTTAGGATGTCTTTCAACCCACTATCCATTATACTAAAAGAGAACAAACTTACTGGTCCCAATTACATTGATTGGAAAAGAAATCTAGGCATTGTCCTAACTGCTGAAGGCTATAAGTTTGTACTGTTAGAGGTCTGCCCTAATGTGCCTAATAGTGATTCTAGTCAAGAGGAGATTGAGGCTCATAAGAAATTGGTAAAGGCAGATGAGATGGCGTAGTGTTACATTTTGGCTTCAATGTCAAATGTGCTGCAACATCAGCATCAAGATTTACCAACTGCTTATGACATGATGAACAATCTCAAAGACCTCTTCGGACACCAGAGTTGGGCTGCTAGGAATGAGGCAATGAGAAAGTTAATGACAGCCATCATGTCAAAGGGGACACCCGTAAGGGATCATATCCTTAAGATGATGACTTATCTGAACGAAATACAGATCCTTGGAGCTGAAATCGATGGGGAAACCTAGGTCGATATTATTCTCCAAACGCTACCCAGAAGTTTTGAGCAGTTCCGCCTGAACTATAACATGAACAAAAGGGAGTATACGTTAGAGGAACTTCTGACAGAACTTTAGGCAACAGAAGGAATATTTCGTCATAGTTCTTAGATTCACTTTGCTAAAAATGTTTCCTCTTCTAAGTCGAAAAGCAAGAAGAAGAAGAAACAAGCTGGCTTAGCAAAGAAGGTGAATAGATCTCTAGGTACTGGACCTAAAGCTAGAATGAAGAAGCCAAAGGGCAAGTGCTTCATCTGCATGCAGACTAGACATTGGAAGGCGGAATGTCCTCGTAAGAGAGAAAACAATAAAGGTATATCTTATTCTCTAGTAGTTGAAACATGTTTAGTGGTGTTATCTACCAGCACCTGGTGTGTAGATACAGGAGCCACTGATCATGTCTACAACTCTTTGTAGGGGTTCCAGGAAACCCTACGACTATGTGAAGGAGAGATAACCGTCTACATGGGCAATGCTACGAAAGTGGCAACTGTTGCAGTGGGAGACGTCTACTTATCTTTTGATAGGAATAGAAGTTTGGTTTTAAGAAATTGTCTTTATGTACCCAGTTTTAGAAAGAATTTAATTTCAGTTTCTAAACTATATTTGGATGGATATTCTGTTTCTTTTAATAATAATGTGATTATAATGAGAAATAGGGTTATTATCTGTTCTGATGCATTGGTTGGCAATTTGTATACTCTAAATCTAATTTCTCCCACAAAGCAACAAATGGAAATTAATAACACATCTTCTAACTTTAATAAGAGAAAAGAACATTCGGAAATGAACCAAACATATCTATGACATCTAAGGCTTGGTCATATTAACTTAAGTAGGATTCAAAGGCTAATAGCCGGTGGACTCTTAGGTTCATTAGTATTGGAAAACTTTCCAACGTGTGAATCCTGCTTGGAAGGTAAAATGACCAAGAGACCTTTTAAGACCAAGGGGTATAGAGCCAAAAATGTGTTAGAACTGGTTCATTCTTATTTGTGTGGTCCTATGTCTATCCAGGCAAGAGGTGGTTATGAATATTTTGTCTCTTTTATAGATGATTATTCAAGATATAGATACATTTACTTGATGCGTCGCAAGTCTGAATGCTTTGATAAGTTCAAAGAATACAGGGCTGATGTGGAGAAACGTCTTGGTAAAAGTATGAAGACACTACGGTTTGACTGTGGTGGCGAATACCTCTTTGGAGAGTTTAGGAATTACTTATCAGAAGCCGGGATCCAATCCCAATTGTCTGCACCTGGTACACCCCAATAGAATGGTGTGGCAAAATGAAGGAATATGACTCTTATGGAAATGGTTAGATTTGTAAGGCCCAAAAATTCTCAAAGTAATTTTATAAATATTCTATGATTTTTCTGGAATTTTAGAATATTTTTATGGAATTTTTAGAATAGCCGAAGTAGCAAAAATAAATAAAAATGTAAAATAGCCTAAGCGGGAATTGAACCTGAGACCTAGGGACTCTATGACTTATAGGGTGATGCTAGTAACCAAGAGGCCCCAGCAGGGGTGTGCTGAAAGAAAGGAGAACAATTATATTTAAAGTTTAGTTGGGGCGTAATTACCACTTAATATAAATAGGAAATTAAGTGGAGAGTTATTATTTTGAATCGGAAACTCTCTCCCCTCACCCTCACACGCCGTCCCCTTCTTCTCCTAAACCTCTCGGCGCACAAGTCCAAGGAAACATAGGGTTTCATCCCTAGGGTCATAGGAACACTTTCCAGCGACAACTCCGGCACGAGAACGTTCCCCTCCGCGAGAAGGAAGCACAGACGCAAGAGGATCGCCGAAACGATCATCTTCTCCGGAAACCTAGCGATCAGATTCGTAAGAAAATTAGCGCAGGATGTAAGTAACCCCTCACCTGTAGTATAAGTAGCTATTCGCATGCTTTCATGGTTCTAGTCCACTTTTATGGTCTTAGTTTAGCTATATGCAGAATTAGAGCACACCAAGTGCCCGATAAAATGCCTAGTATAGTTAAATGATACAACAGGCATTTTAATAGTTCAGTTGAATGCCCTAGATGCATTTTTGAATAGCGTACATAACCTTGCTTCAGTTACATGGGACTACGGTCCAATGAGTGGGCTCCCATAGTCGCCTCTAGGTTCAGATAACCTAGTTTTAGGTTCAGATAACCTAATAAAAAGCAAGATATGATAAATCAGTTACAAACAGTATTTTACTTTATCAGTGGCACTGTACTAGACTTCAGTTGTCCTTGGGTTGGGCTCCCATAGTCGTCCCTAGGTTTAGATAACCTAGTAACCCTACTAGATTCGGGACTTGCTACTTCGGGCCTAGTTAGGGTTGCGCGCACAGCAAGTACAGTTGTCGGGCCCATCAGCAGCATGTTTAGTGTTTTTATCTATGAATATAAATAGTTTTCAAACTTCACAAAACAGATAAGTGAATTCAGCTTAGCTTCAGTTCAGTTTTCTATTGATATAGCAGATAGCTCTATGTTTGGTTCTTGATTACCATGATTTACATGCTCATGTGCAATGTTTTCGCATTTCTAGTATGATTCTCAGCTTGCATATTAGCATAGCATCTTTTAAAAAGCATGATTTCTGCAAGTGCGTGTTTTTGTGAGGTAGATGGTTTCTTACTAAGCTCCCAAGATTACAGTTGCATTTTCCTTATACTGCAGATAAAGGCAAAGGAAAGATGGAATAGCGGAGGCTGGAGGCAATGCGATGAAGGTGTGTGTGGGCGGGAACTTAGAATGAAGATCTTTGGGGGAAACTAGCAAATTAAGAACTTAGTGCTTCTTATAGTATTACTTTCTTCACTCTTAGGATGTTAAGTATCATGAACTATGATTCTATGAATTATGCCATGCGTAGACTGTTAGTTATCTTGCTGATAGATAGTAAAATATGTATAAAGTCATGTCTAGTAGTATTGCTTCATAGTTTAGTGATTTCTGAAGGTTCTGAATGAGTTTGGGTGGGTTTCTGCTGAAATCAAAACCCCAATCGATCAGCCGATCGATTGAGGAATCCTCAATCGATCAGCCGATCGATTGGGAGAAACTCCCCGTGCACAGAATGCTATTGAATCGATCAGCTGATCGATTGAGGAATCCTCGATCGATCAGCCGATCGATTGAAGCACGATCTATCACGTACAGAGAGCTGATGAGTCAATCAGCTGATGGAACGACCATGGATCGATCAGCCGATCGATCGAGAATTTAAATCCCGCAAACAGAGAGCTTCTGAATCGATCTCTGGATCGATTGACCAGATTGGATCGATCAGCCGATCGATCCAGTTTTGACCCCATGCACAGTAGCGAGTTGAATCGATCAGTGGATCGATCAGACAACTTCAATCGATCAGCCGATCAATTGGAATGTCTGATTTCAGCTAGAAGTGCCAAAATTCAGATTTTGACCAAATAGGAGGTTAAGTTCCTCCTTTAGCATGTGTACAACTTTTGAAGTGCACTCTAAAAATAATCTCTAGTGTTCATGGTAAATAGTAGAGACTTTTAATTAGTACCGTCTTTTTCTTTTCCGCACCAGAATAGTTAGCGTAATGTAACCCTTAGCCTTACAATTGGTCAATAAGAGGCGGGGCGTTACAGAGTGGTATCAGAGCAAGTTCCATACTTCCTCACACATACATCAGCATTGAACCTGCAGCTTCCAAGTAAGAACATCTCTCACTTTATTTATGCTTCTTACTTTCATGTTGTAGATAACTAAAGCAAGTTCATATATGATAACATCTAACATGATAGTAGTAGTTATGTAAACATGATTGTATTAGTTATGTATGTCCTCTATTCCTTTAGAAAATGGTACGAGGACGCCCAGCTAGAAAGACACCAGCTACTGAGCCCCAGCATGAGGCAGGCAGCTCAGTGCCTCCCCCAGACCTTGCAGCAGTAGTGGCCCAGTTATAGAAACAACTAGCTGAACAGCAACAGGAGATAGCCACCCTAAGGCTAATCAGCAGAACACTCTCACTGTCACCCCAGAGCCTAACTTAGCAACCCCAGTAGTGATAGAGGTTCCACCAGTCCAACCTGCAGCACCAGTAACCCCAGCAACAGGGGCAAGGAGAGAAGCCTATCTGATCCAGTGACAGAAAATCAAGCCAGAGAATTTCTCAGGCACCAGTGAACCATGGGATGCTCAAGCCTAGTTCAAAACACTGGAGAGTATGATGGAGCTTCTGGACTGGCCAGAGTATGAAAAGGTGAAATGCGCCTCCTTCTGCCTGACAGGAGATGCACGTATGTGGTGGGAGAGAATTAAAGGGAAGCACCCGGTGAACCAGATGACATGGGCTGACTTCGAGAGAGAGTTCTTTGAGGAATTCTTTCACATGCGGGTCACAAACCGCCACTATGACGAGTTCACTGAATTTCGTCAGGGTAACCTATTAGTTGAGGAGGTCGTGAAGAAATTCAACAGACTGGCTCGTCTATGCCCCGAATTAGTCAGCACTGAAAGGGAACGAGTCCGGTTGATGCTCAAAATGCTGAGGCCGGAAATAACAATGAATGTGGCCAGCGGCGTTTATAGGCCGCAAACCACAGAAGAACTAATAAGTAGTGCTCTGACCACCGAGCATTACCAGAACAGCATCAAACAGCAGAAGCAAGCTCTCTCAGAGTCTAAGGGCCAAGGAGGCTCAGGTACTTAGAAACACCAGGGACACAACTTTAACTAGAAAGGGAACTCCAGTCACAAACGAAAAACAGGGAGTTACTCAAAAGGAGGACCAGCTAGTAAACAACCTAGCTACCCCAAGTGCTCTATTTGTGGGAAATTTCACCCAGGAGTTTGTCGCAAGGGCACACGAGGATGCTTTGAATGTGGCCAGGAAGGGCATATGGTGAAACAGTGCCCGAACAAGACCAGTGTCCCTCCACCATAGCCGATTCAGTACGGAAGTAACCCAACACAGTTACATCAGATGCAGGCTACTATAGATGGACCACGCATCAGTCAGGGCAGACTAGAAGCCCCCTCAGCCACGACGAACGCGAGGATCTACTCACTCACCAGAGAAGACGTAGCGAATCTCTCGACAGTTGTTACAGGTCAGATTAGTATTTTACAGCAAAGTGCAACTGTCTTATTCAACACTGGGGCAACCCATTCTTATATATCTAGGGCATTTGCCGAAAAGTTAGCAATACCTTCAGATGTACTCAGTGGCCAATTTCTGACAACACTACCGTCAGGAGAAATCATGGCATCCACGCACTGGCTTCGAGTAGTGCCAGTCATTATAGCAGACAGAGAGCTTTTCGGTGATCTGATATTGCTAGATATGACTGACTACGACGTCATCTTGGGAATGGACTTTCTGATCAAGTATGGTGCCTCCATAGAGTGCCGTAAACATAGAGTTGTATTCCAACCCGAAGCAGGAGTATAGTTTGGGTACATCGGGGAACCAAAGAGAAAAGCCAAGAAGTTTCTCTCAACTCTGAAAGCGCAGAAACTACTTGATTCAGGATGTATGGGGTTCTTAGCACATGTAGTCAGTACCAGCCCGGACAAGGACCAAAAGCTAGAAGAGGTCCGAGTTGTATGTGACTACCCAGCAGTCTTCCCCGAGGAGTTACCAGGCCTAGCACCCGACAAGGAGATTGAATTTGAGATAGAACTTGTCCCCGGTACAAATCCCATCTCCAAAGAACCCTACCACATAGCTCCAGCAGAACTAAAGGAACTTCAGGAGCAACTACAGGAGCTGCTTGACAAGGGTTTCATACGCTCTAGTCACTCACCATGGGAAGCGCCTGTATTGTTTGTGAAGAAGAAGGACGGGAGCATGCGCCTGTGTATAGACTACCGAGCACTAAATCAAGTCATGATTAAGAACAGGTATCCTCTTCCCAGGATAGATGACATGTTCGATCAACTAAAGGGAGCAGCAGTGTTCTCTAAAATAGACCTCAGATCGGGATATCACCAGGTAAGAGTTAAAGAAGGTGATATACCCAAGACAGCTTTCAGGACCAGATATGGACATTATGAGTTCGTAGTCATGCCCTTTAGCGTGACGAATGCTCCAGCTACTTTCATGGACCTTATGAACAGAGTATTCAGAGAATACTTAGATAAGTTTGTCATCGTGTTCATCGATGACATTCTTATTTATTCCAAAACTCAGGAGGAACACGCAGAACACCTAAAGATAGTACTCCAGACCCTTCAGCAGAACCAGCTGTCACGAAATATGAATTCTTGCTTGATCAGGTATCCTTTCTGGGTCACATCATCTCCAAGGATGGTATCATGGTAGACCCCAGTAAGATAGAAGCTGTGAGTAACTGGAAAATACCTAAGAACGCCAGTGAAATCAGAAGCTTTTTGGGACTAGCAGGATATTACAGAAAATTCGTAGAGGATTTCTCCAGGATAGCCTTCCCACTGATATCTCTCACCAGGAAGAACAGAAAATATCAGTGGACAGAGGACTGTGAGAATAGTTTCATGGAGCTTAAAAGAAGATTGACCAGTGCACCCATTCTGACTCTGCCAGAAAACACAGACAGCTTTGATATTTACAGTGATGCCTCTAAATTGGGACTAGGAGCAGTACTGATGCAAAATGGCAGGGTGATCACCTGTGCCTCCAGACAACTCAAGGACTATGAGAGGAACTACCCTACTCATGACCTTGAGCTTGCAGCAGTTGTGTTCGCCCTAAAAATTTGGAGACATTACTTGTATGGAGCTCAGTGCAGAGTGTATACAGATCATCAGAGTTTGAAGTACTTCTTCACTCAGAAGGATCTGAATATGCGACAGCACCGATGACTCGAGCTGGTCAAAGACTATGATATAGACATCCTCTACCACCCAGGAAAGGCCAATAAGGTGGCAGACGCACTTAGCAGGAAGTCCAGTGCCACCTTACTATCCTTAGCAACCATGTCACCGCCCCTACAAAAGGAGATTGCAGACTTTGGTCTTGAACTAATAGTTGGACAGCTCTCCACTATGACATTAGCATCTACCCTGCTTGGTGACATCCAGACAGCTCAGGATTAGGACCCTGAAATTCAGAAAATCAAGCAAGGGTTAGCAGAATCAGAAAGTGGAGAGTTCAGAGTATCTGATAGTGGAGTATTGTATTTTGGTGACAGACTATGTGTTCCGGATCAGGAGGAACTACGAAGAAAGATCCTAGACGAGGCTCACATGACTCCTTATGCGATGCATCCTGGCTCCACCAAAATGTATCAAGACCTAAAGAAACATTTTTGGTGGCCTGGGATGAAAAGAGACATCGCTAGATATGTCAGTACTTGTCTGACCTGCCAGAGGGTCAAGGCAGAACACCAGAGACCAGGAGGAGTCTTGCAGCCTATTCAAATTCCAGAATGGAAGTGGGAGGATATCTCCATGGATTTCATAGTGGGACTACCCAGAACCACGAATGGTTTTGATGACATCTGGGCAATAGTCGACAGATTGACTAAGTCAGCCTACTTCTTAGCTATCAGGATATCCTACTCCATGGAGCAGCTAGCTCAGTTGTATCTCAAGGAGATTGTTAGACTGCATGGAGTTCCACAGACCATCATTTCAGACAGAGACAGTAGATTCATATCACACTTCTGGGAGTGTGTACAGTTAGCATTGGGCACTAGGTTAAAGTTTAGCACAGCTTTCCATCCTCAGACAGATGGTCAGACAGAGCGAGTAAATCAGGTTCTCGAAAATATGCTCCGAGCATGTGCCCTAGACTTCAAGGAATGTTGGTGCAAATATCTGTGTTTAGCAGAATTTGCATACAACAATAGCTATCAGGCCATCATCGGTATGGCACCATACGAGGCTCTCTACGGGCGGAGGTGTAGATCTCCATCTGCTGGTATGAAAGTGGTGAACAGAAAGAACTAGAACTCCAGACAGATCTTGTAGCAGACACCACAACAGCTATACAGCAAGTCCGCCAAAGGATAGAGACAGCTCAGAGCCGCCAGAAGAGCTATGCTGATACATGACGTCGACCTTTAGAGTTTGCAGTTGGGGATACAGTATTTCTCCGAGTGGCTCCCATGAAGGGAGTAATGCGTTTTGGGAAGAAGGGTAAATTAAGTCCCAGATATGTGGGACCCTACCTTATCATTAGAAGAGTTGGAAAGGTAGCATACGAGCTAGAGCTACCCCAAGAGATGTCAGCTATTCATAACGTATTTCATGTCTCTATGCTGAAGAAGCATATCCCAGATGCCACCCAGGAGATTGAGCCCCAGTTGGTATCAGTCCGCGAAGACCTCAGCTATGACAGTCGACCTATTCAGATAATAGACTGAGCAGTTAAGAAATTGCAAAACAAAGAAGTACTATTAGTAAAAGTTATTTGGCAAAATCACACAACAAAGAGGCAACTTGGGAGACAGAAGCTAGTATGAGGCAGAAGTACCCAGAGTTATTCTAAGTTCGAGGATAAAGTTTTCATAAGGTATGGGGGATTGTAACGCCCAAAAATTCTCAAAGTAATTTTAGAAATATTCTATGATTTTTCTGGAATTTTAGAATATTTTTATGGAATTTTTAGAATAGCCGAAGTAGCAAAAATATATAAAGACGTAAAATAGCCTAAGCGGGAATTGAACCCGAGACCTAGGGACTCTATGACTTATAGGGTGATGCTAGTAACCAAGGGGCCCAACAGGGCTGTGCAGAAAGGAAAGGAGAATAATTATATTTAAAGTTTAGTTGGGGCGTAATTACCACTTAATATAAATAGGAAATTAAGTGGAGAGTTATTATTTTGGATCAGAAACTCTCTCCCCTCACCCTCACATGTCGTCCCCTTCTTCTCCTAAACCTCTCGGCGCACAAGTCCAAGGAAACATAGGGTTTCATCCCTAGGGTCATAGGAACACTTTCCGACGACAACTCCGGCACGAGAACGTTCCCCTCCGCGAGAAGGAAGCACAGATGCAAGAGGATCGCCGAAACGGTGATCTTCTCCGGAAACCTAGTGATCAGATTCGTAAAATTTAGCGCAGGATGTAAGTAACCCCTCACCTGCAGTATAAGTAGCTATTCGCATGCTTTCATGGTTCTAGTCCACTTTTATGGTCTTAGTTTAGCTATATGCAGAATTAGAGCACACCAAGTGCTTGATAATATGCCTAGTATAGTTAAATGATACAACAGGCATTTTAATAGTTCAGTTGAATGCCCTAGATGCATTTTTGAATAGTGTACATAACCTTGCTTCAGTTACATGGGACTACGGTCCAATGGGTGGGCTCCCATAGTCGCCTCTAGGTTCAGATAACCTAATAAAAAGCAAGATATGATAAATCAGTTACAAACAGTATTTTACTTTATCAGTGGCACTGTACTGGACTTCAGTTGTCCTTGGATTGGGCTCCCATAGTCGTCCCTAGGTTTAGATAACCTAGTAACCCTACTAGATTCGGGACTTGCTACCTCGGGCCTAGTTAGGGATGCGCGCACAACAAGTACAGTTGCCGGGCCCATCAGCAGCATATTTAGTATTTTTATCTATGAATATAAATAGTTTTCAAACTTCACAAAACAGATAAGTGAATTCAGCTTAGCTTTAGTTCAGTTTTCTATTGATATAGCAGATAGCTCTATGTTTGGTTCTTGATTACCATGATTTACATGCTCATGTGCCATGTTTTCGCATTTCTAGTATGATTCTCAGCTTGCATATTAGCATAGCATCTTTTAAAAAGCATGATTTCTGCAAGTGCGTGTTTTTATGAGGTAGATGGTTTCTTACTAAGCTCCCAAGCTTACAGTTGCATTTTCCTTATACTGCAGATAAAGGCAAAGGAAAGATAGAATAGCGGAGGCTGGAGGCAATGCGATGAAGGTGTGTGTGGGCGGGAACTTGGAATGAAGATCCTTGGGGGAAACTAGCAAATTAAGAACTTAGTGCTTCTTATAGTATTACTTTCTTCACTCTTAGGATGTTAAGTATCATGAACTGTGATTCTATGAATTATGCCATGCGTAGATTGTTAGTTATCTCGCTGATAGATAGTAAAATATGTATAAAGTCATGTCTAGTAGTATTGCTTCATAGTTTAGTGATTTCTGAAGGTTCTGAATGAGTTTGGGTGGGTTTATGCTGAAATCAGAACCCCAATCGATCAGCTGATCGATTGAGAAATCCTCAATCGATCAGCCAATCGATTGGGAGAAACTCCCCGTGCACAGAATGTGATTAAATCGATCAGCTGATCGATTGAGGAATCCTCGATCGATCAGTCGATCGATTGAAGCGCGATCTGTCACGTACAGAGAGCTGATGAGTTGATCAGCTGATCGATCGGCTATGAATCGATCAGTCGATCGATCGGGAATTTAAATCCCGTGAACAGAGAGCTTCTGAATCGATCTCTGGATCGATTGACCAGATTGGATCGATCAGTCGATCGATCCAGTTTTGACCCCATGCACAGTTGCGAGTTGAATCGATCAGTGGATCGATCAGACAACTCCAATCGATCAGCCGATCGATTGGAATGTCTGATTTCAGCTAGAAGTGCCAAAATTCAGATTTTGACCAAATAGGAGGTTAGGTCCCTCCTTTAGCATGTGTACAACTTCGGAAGTGCACTCTAAAAATAATCTCCAGTGTTCATGGTAAATAGTAGAGACTTTTAATTAGTACCGTCTTTTTCTTTTCCGCACTAGAATAGTTAGTGTAATGTAGCCCTTGGCCTTACAGCTAGTCAGTAAGAGGTGGGGTGTTACAAGATCAATGATGACTTATTCAGAATTATCAAATTCATTTTGGGGATATGCTCTGGAAACAACAGTGTACATTCTGAATATGGTACCTTTTAAAACAGTTCCCTCTACTCCCATGGAATTGTGGAATGGGCCTAAGCCTAGTCTGAGTCATATCCGGATATGGGGTAGTCCAGCACATGTGATGAAGGGAGATATTGACAAGTTGGAATCACGTACAGAAGTTTGTCTGTTTGTGGGATATCCTAAGGGAACGAAAGGTGGTTTGTTTTATAATCCTAAAAATCAGAAGATTATTGTTAGCACCAATGCTTGATTTTTAAAAGAAGATTATGTAATGGACCATAAGTCCATAAGTGAAATTATTATAGAAGAAATTAGAGAGGACACATCTACTTTAATACCACCAGTACCAGATGAAGTACCACAAGAAACTGCAACACGTGTTACAAATGATACACAACCGTAGACAGTGCCTCGTCATAGTGGGAGGGTTGTGAGGCAACCTGAGAGATTCATGTTTTTGGGAGAGTCTTCAGATTTGATCCCGGGTAAACATGAAACTGATCCCCGGACATATGACGAAGCACTCCAAGATAAAGATGCAGCATCTTGGCAAAGAGCAATGAATTTTGAAATAGAATCTATGTATTCTAATAAGGTCTAGGAGCTTGTAGAATCACCAAATGGTGTAAAAGTCATTGGATGCAAGTGGATCTACAAAAGGAAAAGAGGGACATACGGGAAGGTAGAAACCTTCAAAGCAAGGCTTGTTGCGAAAGGGTATACTCAAAAAGAGGGAATCGATTATGAGGAGACCTTTTCACCGGTAGCTATGCTTAAGTCTATCCGGATACTCTTATCCATTGCCGCTCATATGGATTATGAGGTTTGGCAAATGGATGTCAAGACAGCTTTCCTTAACGGAAGTCTTGAAGAAAACATCCATATGAAGCAACCAAAAGGGTTCATTGAAAAAGGCAAAGAGCATCTAGTGTGCAAGCTCAATAGGTCCATTTATGGACTGAAGCAAGCTTCAAAATCTTGGAACATCCGATTTAAAGAAGTAATCCAGTCATATGGATTTATTCAGTGTCCGGATGAGTCTTGTATATACAAGAAGTGTAACGAAAACGTGGTGGTATTTCTTGTACTATACGTAGATAACATTTTATTAATTGGCAACAATGTCAAAGTGTTATCGGACGTAAGGGTATGGTTGTCCAACCAATTCGATATGAAGGACTTAGGAGAATGTGCACATATTTTAGGGATCAAAGTCATAAGAGATCGCAAGAAAAAGATGTTGTGCCTATCTCAAGCTTCATATATAGATACAATCCTTGGTCATTTTAACATGCAAAACTCCAAGAAAGGTTTCTTACCTTTTCGACATGGAGTAGCTTTATCTAAAGAGATATCTCCGAAGACATCAAAGGAGATAGAGGACATGAAAGCAGTTCCTTATGCTTCAGCTATGGGAAGCCTAATGTATGCAATGCTGTGTACGAGACTGGATATCTGTGTTGGTGTGGGAAGCATCCGACGATCGAACCGTTGTTTTGATAATGGCAAAGGAATTCAAAGTTAAGGTTATGTTGTGATCTAACAAGGTTCATGGAGTTGACAAAAGACTAAGCTCCATCACCTGGAATATCCCAGGTGATTGAGCTGACAATCTCCCACTCCAATATCCCAGGGCGTAGCGCAGACGGTGAGCGCATGGTATCTCTGGTGTAATGGCCAGGGGTCGATTCTCAGGAACTGACGACCTGGGGTTTAACCCGCCATGCGCCTATGGCCTGTGTACCTGCATGAACCTCCCTCCATATCCGTGGGGCCGACACTAGGGGGGCCGCTAAGGTAGCGGATCTACCTTTTTTTTCTTAGGAGAATGTGCACACATTCTTGGGATCAAAGTCATAAGGGATTGCAAGAAAAGGACATTGTGCCTATCTCAAGCTTCATATATAGATACAATCCTTGCTCGTTTTAGCATGCAAAACTCCAAGAAAGGTTTCTTACCTTTTAGGCATGGAGTAGCTTTATCTAAAGAGATGTCTCCAAACACATCAAAGGAGATAGAGGACATGAAGGAAGTTCCTTATGCTTCGGCTGTGGGAAGCCTAATGTATGCAATGCTGTGCATGAGACCGGATATTTGTTTTGTCATGGGCATGATTAGTTGATATCAAAGTAACCCTGGACAAGGACATTGGACTGCTGTAAAGTGTATATTGAAGTACCTAAGAAGGACTAGAGATTATATGCTAGTTTACCAAGCAGATGATATGCTCCGTGTGGGTTACACGGATTCAGACTTCCAATCAGATAGGGACAATAGTAAGTCTACATTAGGCTATGTGTTTACTTTAGGAGGTGGAGTCATTGCATGGAGGAGTGTTAAGCAGAAATGCATTTCAGACTCAACCATGGAAGCTGAGCATGTGGCAGCCTCTGAGCCAGTCAAAGAAGCTGTACGGCTTAGGAACTTCTTAATGGACTTAGATGTGATTCCCGGTTTGCCCAAAATCATGACAATTTATTGTGATAATAGTAGTGCAGTTGAAAACTTGAATGAACCATACACCCATAAGGTGAGTAAACATATAGAGCGCAAGTACCACTTGATACGAGACATCGTCAAGCGAGGAGAAGTTGTTGTCGCCAAGATTGCATCAGCAGATAACCTGGCAGATCCTTTCACTAAGGCCCTTCTGGCGAAAGCTTTTGATCGGCATATGGAGGCGATGAGAATCAGATGTATGGCAGCAGATATGGCAGCTTAGTCTTTTAGTATAAGTGGGAGATTGTTAAAGTGTATACTAAAAGCCTAGCTTTTGTAAACATTTATTTTGAAATAAAGAATCACATTGGTAAAAAATGTCTACATTTATGCTAAGTATAGTTGTTCAATTAATTTATATTGTAGATAACATGGTGTGTGGTGTCACACACAGAAGATCATGTTATCGGTTCTTTATAAATTATAAACAGTAGCTCGCGACTAAGATGGAAAGGAACAAACCATTGGAATAGTCATAGTGTAATTAAGTATAAGTTTATCTTGACTGATAAATTACACTAGTACACTCTGAGTGTATTGAGCAGGACCATTTAAGGTAAGTTCTTTTTATACTGACTTAATAAAAGAACAAGTCCTTAGTTATTATAGAAGTGTATGCTCTTAATCCTAATATAATAACAAGCACATATATTTAGTATTTATTTCTTTGACTTATCAAAGGATGAGGTTTAGCTCGTAAATCAATAGGCCTGATAAGTTGGAAATGATATTACTTATAGTGTGTGTTGTTGATTATAGAAGGAAATTGTGTCCTAGTAATCTAGGTTGATAATGTCCCCAAGAGGAGCTCATAAGGATTGTCATGTTAAACCCTGCTGGTGGACTTAGTCCGACATAACAATAAGGTTGAGTGGTATTGCTTTTGGACTAAGATATTAATTAAAGAGAGTTGTCAGTAACTCATTTAATTAGTGGATATTCAACATCTTAAACACAGGTAGACTAACACACTCATAATAAGGAGCCCAAAATGTAATTTGGGATTGGTGCGGTAGTTCAATAATAATTCTTTAGTGGTATGAATTATTATTGATGAAATTAAGTTGGGTGTTCGGGGCGAACACGGGAAGCTTAATTTCATCGGGAGACCAAAATCAATTTCTCCTCTCGGTCCCTATCGTAGCCTCTTGTATATAGAGAATTATACCCACCATATATCCACTTCCTACCCACCCTTAGGTGGCCGGCCAAGCAAGCTTGGAGTTCAAATTTGGGTCAGCCAAGCCAAGGGTTTAGCCAAGTGAAGGGGGTCGGCCATAGCTTGGAGCCCAAACTTGTTGTGGCTGGCCCTAATTAAATTAAAAGTATTTTATTTTAAAATCTTTTCTTATGTGGATATCATGGTTTTAAAAGAGAGTTTAAAATTTAAATCTTTCCTTTTATAGCTTTCTACAAAAGATTAAGTGAAAGATTTGATATCTTTCCTTATTTATAGTTAAAAGGAAAATTTTAATTTTTGATAAAACTTTACTTTTTTGTAACCATGTTCATGATTTAAAAAGAGAGTTTTAAAATTAAATATTTCCTTTTATAAGTTTCTACAAAAGATTAAGAAAAGATTTGATATCTTTCCTTATTTGTAGATTGAAAGGAAGATTTTAATTTTAGAGAAAACTTTCCTTTTTGAAAATTATCCACATATTTTAAAAGAGAGATTTTAATTTATAAAATTTCCTTTTATAACCAACTATGAAGGGAAAAATTATTAGAGAAAATTTTATTTTAAAAATTTCCGGAAACAAATTAGGAAGTTTTAATTCTTGTGTTATTAAAACTTTCCTTGCTTGGAGCTATGAGGTGGCCGACCATGTTGATTTAAGAAAAGGAAATTGTTTTTAATCAATTAAAATTTTCCTTTTCATGGAAAAGAAATTAAGAAAATTTTTATTTAAATTTCCTTATTTCCCAAGACCAAGAAATATAAAAGAGGGGGTAGAGGTGTCTCACCTTACACAACTCTATTCTATTTTCCTCTCCTCTTTCCCTTGGTGGTGGCCGACCCTTGCTCCTTTGCTTCTCCTCTTCTCTTCTTCTTTGGTGGCTGGCGGCATCATCCCTTGGAGCTTGGTGGTGGTGGCCGAAACTCTTCATCTCAAGGAGAGGTGCTTGGCCGAAACTTGCAAGAAGGAAGAAGAAGGGCTTGGGTGGTTCTCATCTCAGTAGATCATTGCCCACACAATGTCCGAGATAAGAAGAGGTATATGGTAGAAGATCAAGAGGTTGTTGCTTACAAAGAAAGGTATAACTAGTTATTGTTTTCCGCATCATACTAGTTTTTCTTTGTATGAATTCCAAACACAAGACGCTAGAGATTCTAAATTTTCATATTTGTTTCGAATTTGTGTTTCTTTGTTTTCGATCTTGTGATTTGATTGTTCCTTTTGGTTAAACCTAGAGTTATATAAGGAAATTAAATATTGAATTTGGTTAAGAGGCTTTGTCGAGACAGTGGTGGATGTTCTCATACCCAAGAAGGCCTAGTGCCTCACCATGTTTGACTTGGGAGTCAATTTCCAAAATAAATATTTAATTGAATTTATAACATAGATGGATTTGGATCTATAATGTTAAGTATCGTTTGCGATCCAAGTCTAAACCTCTAAGAATAGATAAGTTAAATTTAGAATCAATAATGTTAAGTTCTGTTTGCGATTCCGAATTTAATTTCTAAAGAACACAATAGGTTGTTAGGAAAGGTTCAGGACTTGTACAAAATTTTTGTACAGGGGAATCGGTATGATATTCCTAGGACCAGCCAACATTGGGAGTCCTCATAGTTAGTCAGCTCATCTGGTTGTGAATGATGTGATCTGTCTAATGATGAATCATCTTGAAACTAGGACTTACTTTAATTTACTTGGGAAATATGCTTAATATTTTGTAAGCAGTTATAGTCCAAAATTTGATGGTCCATCTAAAATTGATTGTAATATTGAGGTGGGCCAGAGATCTGCTGCTAGAATAGTGACTACTCACTCTACTCTAGAATTAGCTGGGGTTGAAGGTTCTGAATTTGATAATCTTCCCAGTCATAGCCCTAAGTATCAGGAACTTACTCATGCATCTTGATGTTGAGGTTAAAATAAGTACTGAAGTTCCTTGGAAGAGCTAGCAGCTTTATGGAAGAAGTGACAAATAGCAACTGGATGAGACATGCTACCACACACGTTATAATGGAACTCAAATTGATAATCTTCTAAGTTATAATTTTTATCAATGAGAGATCTTGATCTTGTACTCATGGGTGTGAAAAATTCTTTCGAAGCCCTGCTTGACATGTTAGTGCTCATGATATATATAAAAAAATTATAAGGAAAATAAAACTATAAAATTAAAGACAAGAAGAAAAATGCATAATGAAAAATAAGAAAGGAAATGCAGAAATAAAAGTAAATAAATAAATGAAAAATCTGTTAACAAGTCTAGAGTAACTTATATGCTAATCAACTAATGTTAATCGAAAATAGTTCCTAGCAATGACCCCAAAAACTTGTTATGAAATTACAAGTGCACGGCTACGTCATCAATAATAAAAATATTGATCCCACAGGGGTTGTTGATTAAACACTAGTTGACTTTGTATGCGAGCTATCTAGACAAATGAAAGGTTGATTGGAAGAGAGAGAGAGAGTAAGAGAAGGACTAAAGAGAAAGAGAGAGAAGGAATAAGAGATGATCTTGGAAAGGGATGGATAATAGATGCTAGGATTTCAGTTTCGTTATGATGCTAGTTAATATCCCTATACATTGTTCATCTACCAAACTCCATGCTTACACTCGTATAAGGATTCTAACCAAAGCCTATCACAACCCCCATGTAGGTTACACCGGAGAGTCTACCCAAGTTCTAATGCCATTAATTAAAGGGGTAACCTAGGAAGTCCGGTTAAGAAGGAATCCATATCATTAGGATCCCCTAGTCATACATTCCTAGATTACACAATCACTTTCTAACAAAAGCACTGGAGTATTCACTTCAATTAGAATGTCCTAATAAGGATTAGTCCCTATGTTAAGATCCTTTGACTTTAGAAAGTAGGTAAGTATTAATGCCCTCTGTTACTAAGAGCATAATATGTAACGCCCCGCCCCTCCTGCTAAGGCCACGGGGGTTACTTTACCCTACTTAACAACTTACTAACTTATTACAGCGGAAGTCTTACTTGTAAATTTTTTTTAAACATAGAATTCATATGTCATACTTTATATTATTTCAAGACATATAGGAGTTAACATGATAAAATGTCATGGAGTTACAATCATAAAAAAAATATCAACTAAGCACAATTCATATTTAATGAAAGCAGGTCTTTTCTTCTTTAGCCAGTCACTACCACACACATCCTGCTAGCCCCTCCTGCTGCTCCCCTAGTTCATCCAACCTTTGCCCTTATCTGTGGTACAAGAAAGTAAGCTGTGAGCACTCATGGCTCAGTAAGTTCCTTTCCTACTCACAAAATCCGTATAGCATGTCAACAATCACAAAGCATATATCAAAGCATAAAGTATCATAGCATATCATACATGATCATCATACGTATCATGAGCACAATCATAGATATCATGGCATAATCATGGCATAAACACAAGGTAGCATGGCATATCATAACATGATCATCATACTCATCATGGCATATTAAAAAAGTATATGCAAGGTGAACTTTTAAAACATGCATCATGTCTTGTTAAAACGTATAGTATAGATACTTAAACATAATCTCAACATAAGAGGGGATCCCGGCTTATACCACATACATAAATGCGCGCGTCCTAGTAGGTCCAAGGTAGCAAGTCTTGAACCCTACAAGGCAAACACTAGACCCGTTTCTTAGTCCATCGACCTAGGGGCACTTAGGAGCTCATCCCTAACGAGGCCCGTTTCTTAGTCCATCGACCCCGGGGCGCTTATGGAGCCCACCCTTGGTACAAGCCTTAAAAGTAAAATAGCATGTCATATTTACATAGTCCATATCACTCATGTCATATTCATGTCATGAAGAGTGCTCTTGATCCCACTTATAGGGAAGCAACTCTTTTAGGCATAGCTTAAAGCATGTATATTTGAGCACACAGCATATCATGATTTTGAGCACACAGCATATCATGAACACATGCATAATTAAGCATACAACCTATCATGAGTTTAAGCACACAGCATATCATGGATTTGAGCACATAGCATATCATGAGTTTAGGCACATAGCATATCATGAATTTGAGCACATAGCATATCATGAAATCAAGTACACAGCATATAGCATATTATGAAATTTAGCACACAGCATATCATGAAAATGAGCACATAACATATCATGAAATCAAGCACACAGCATGTCATGAATAGGACCTAACATATATAAATGAACATCACAGCATGTCATACTCTCCACATATCATAAAGCATTGCATGTGAAGTTCATGGAAGAACACAATTAGGTCTCTAACCCTAGTAACAAGTGGTGGCCAAAACATGTAGAGATGGTTTAGGTTATCAAGCAACAAAAGAACATGTGAACCCTAAACATCTATCATTTCTTATGACATAAGAGGCATCTTAAGCATGTTAGGTATAGGTTCCAAGCTTTCTAGGTCCCTTTTCATAACCTGGCCGAAACTCATTAAGCCTCCTTTTGGGTTATTAACAACATACAAGCATGAACAACCCTAACAATTTTCATATCATATTCCATAAGAAACCACTTGAGCATATTTGATTTAAGTTCTAAGTTCTCTAAGCCTTTAACCCTAACATGGCCGAAACCCTAGCAACATGTTTCTAGGTTACAAGCAACATGAAAAGGTTGATCTTCATACTAACATATCAATACATATCATGAGAATCACCATAAGTACTTTTAGTCTAAGTTTCAAGCTTCTCAAGCCTTTTAACCTAATGTGGCTGAATCTTGTAAGCATGGGAATTAAGTTTCTAGTGGCATATTAGCATGAAGACCATAAGAACTTTCCTAGCATTCATTTCAAAGAATAACATGGACCACTTAGTTTAGAAATTTAAGCATCCTAGGTCTTAAAAATAATTGTGGCCGAATGCTAAAGAACAAGGATTCAAGTTTCAAGAAACATGTGAACATTAATTTATTTCATATCTCTTCATCAAGTAGATCATAAGTATCTTAGACTTGCTTTAAACTTTCCTAGGGTTCAAGTCTTAAAATGGCCGAATCATCATATACATAAGAAATATTGTTCAACTTAACCTAAGATCATGGCATGTCATATTAGCTTCATATCTTGTCTTATGAGAATCATAGCATGCTTAAATTTTTAGGTTAAAGCCCTTCTAGGCCCTCAACTCTATCATGGAAAAATGTACATGAATATGGAATCAAGTTTAAATTGACATACAAGGGGAAAAAAAAACATTAACAACACCATTTATCATGAGGCACACATCATAAGAACAAGGGAACATGCTTGGTTTAGGTTTAGAGCTCTTCTAGTTCTTTTGTTCCTTCTATGCCGAAAATCTAGGTTCATAAATTTATGTTCTAACCAAACATTCTAGCATGAAAATATTAGTTTAACCCTCCTACCATAAGGTACATAACATAAGCAACATCATGAACATATCTTAGTTGGTTTTCAAGGTTCTTTAAACTCTTTCTTTTTGTTTGGCCGAAACCCTCATGAAACAACCCTAGGTTTTTAAGCAATATTTTTACATAACAATCACATAGCTATTGTACCACAGGTGAGGGGAACTTACATCCTTTCGCTTGTGGTTTTTCTTAAGGAGGAAAGTGTTCTAGTTGTTAAGGAAGGAAGAAGGTTCTTCTTCTTGTGCCTCCTTTGATTTCCTTTGCTTGGGAGGGCTAGAACTTGAAGATTTCTTCTTGGAAATTAGCTTCCTTGGAGAAGAACTTGACTTAGTGCTCGGATCAAAGAGTGGGAGGATCTCCTAGTCTCGGTGAAGAAAAGAAAAGGAGGAAGGAGGAGGAAGAATGAGGAAAATGAGAGATTTACTTCTCATTTTTCTATTTATTCATCATGAGAGGAATTTATGCCTTCATTAATCTTTCCCTTAATTCATCCATTACTCCTCTCTTGATTCCCATGAAAATAAGGAGAGGGAAGGGTGAGGAAGACAACTTGCCTTCTTCTTGTTCCTTCTCTTAACCAAGAGGGAGAAGAGGTGAGCAATTTGGTTTTCTCTTGCTCTTTGCTTTATTTTTTTCTTCTCTCCTTTAACTAACATTTTTATTCCTTCCTATGCATATGTTACTCTCTATCCTAGTGGTGATCATGCCATTAATCTTTCTCCATTATTGGTGGGAGGTTCAAGGTTCAATCCTTGGCCTCCACCTCTTACCTCTTATTTTTATTTTGTTTCTTACTCTTCTTTTTCTCTTATTCTTTTTATTTATTTCCATGCTCTTAATGAGAATAATACTCATGTATTTATAAAAATTCGTGGGTGTTACATAATATGTCCAGTTGAATGACATCCTAAATCACTAAGGATCCCCCGGTTATCCAGTCTAATAGCAACCTTAATATAGAGACAAATCCCTCAGATCTATATGAATTGACCTCACACATATTTCGTTAAACACATACAAGGTACAACACACATAGAACATGATATAAACACTTCATTACATAGGAAAATATGTAAATACATAGTTCATATATCACATCACATCACAACTACTTCCTACATCCTAGATCTAGAGAATCTACTCTATTACAAGGGAGATACAACCAAGAGACGATAAATATAACATCTACAATTCAAAACATGGATTTAGAGAGAAGAGAATGCTTATCCTTGAAGCGTGGCATCCTTAGAAGGGTTCTCTTGCTCTGGACGTGGATGGATCGGTGAAAATGAAGCTTCTAGGATTCCCCTAAGGGGGAGAACCCTTCCCCAAGGAATAGGGATGAACCATAAGCCAAAGATTAGTGAAAAAGGGGAGACCCCCCCCCCCCCCCCCCCTTTTATAGCTCTAGATACTGCCGTGTGAATCCACACAGTCATGTGCTACCTTGGCTCTAGTTCGGTGGCACGGTCGTGTGAATTCCACACGACCAAAGTCTTCTTCTTCTCCAAAAATTCCACATGGCCGTGTGGATTGACACGACAATGTGGATCTTATAGACCATTTTAGCACATCTTAACATGGTATTCTCAAGTTAAAGTCTTCAGAAAAGTTGTAGATCTTGAAGTTAGCTACAATTTAGTATAAAGAAAAGCCTGAAACTCCAACCGACCAAAAAGTTATAGTCATTTTACCTTTTATTTATAGTACTGAAAATGGCATGGCCATGTGGAGTTGACATGGCCGTGCCTAAAAGGCATGGTCAAACCATATGGACATTGGTTTATGCCATATTTTCATACGTCCATGCCTAATAAGCACGGTCCGGGAATTTTGGGAAGCTTTAAACTCCATTTAAACTATGTTTTACTCTAAATCACGTCCTATCAATCAAAATAAGCAAATAGTATATCTTCGAACAAAAGAAGTGGAAATATTATATTGTAATAAAATAGGGTGTAATAAACATAGATTATGCTCATAAAATACAAGTAGATGTGTGTTAAAATATTAATAAAAGTATATATAATCTATGTAGATCAGGAGTGTAACGACCCAATTTTCCCTATTTCAAGTTCCAAATGTCCATAAAAATATTTGGAAATGCTTTTAAAATATTCTAGAGATTTTTAGAAATTTTTAGAGTATTTTTATGCAATTTTAGGAGGTCGTTTAGTATGGTTACAAAAAGAAAGAAGTTTAAGCAAAAAGTGTTGGAGAAGAGGTTCGAACCCGCGACCTCGGGTCGGACCAAACCAAGCCAAACCGGCTTGACCAGCTGGGATAAGAGATTTATGTTAATCTCAAATAGAGTTAGATAAGGTTATAGTATAGTTGAGTTATATCCGATTACTTATAAAAGGAAATAAGTTTTGGGATTTTAGAAAACCTAACATTTTCTCCCGAAATCTTTTTCTCCTTCTCCCTCGTGACGGCGCCCTCTCCCTCGGCGGAAATGAAGAAGAAGCTAGGTTCTTGGGTCTCTTTCTTCCGGCCAGCCCTCACCCGTGGGTGGTCATCCCGACAGAGAAGAGCTCGCGGGCACAAGAAGAAGCCAGAAAATCTGCAAACCCGAGCCCTCCGAAAACCCTAAGAGCCTTCTCCTTCCTCCTCCTCGGTTGTAAGTCTAAGAACCGGCTGTAAGTACTACTCACCTGCGGTAGGAGTTGCTCCGAGCTTCGATTTGTTTTCCTTGCTTCGGTTTTTGCCGTGCCGAGTAGTTCCGAGCTTCGATTGGTTTTCTTTGCTTCCATTGCAGTTCGGATTTGGTTTTGAGGTTGTTGCTGTGAGCCTCAAATGGGAACAAAGAAAGGAAAGATGGTATAGGTTAGGGATTTTAGTTCCTTGCATTGGAACCTGCTGTAACCGGATATGGTTGCTAGAAATATAGGTTTCTTTTTAGTTCATTGCTACTGTAAAGAACGTTTAAGGAATGTTTAATTCCAAAGTTTTCTCCTTTGGAGTTTGCTGGAATTTTTGGTTTTCTGCCATAGCAGATGGAGAGCATGAAGATATGTTGTTATTACCTCTTTAGTTTCTAGTAGCAAATTTAATGATTTAGCGTGAAGAATTTATATACAAACATGTACAGAATTGAGCATGTGATTTTAGATTCAATTTCATTGCTATATGAGGAATAAGAGCAATTTTATTAAATTGTTTAGGGTTAACATGTGGTTTCGGTTCCTATTAGTTGATCATTCTATTGCAAATAGATGAACAGATTTCTTTATCAGATAGAAGTTGGTAGCGGCAGTAGCTTTTCTTGTTGTTTTACTTCGTTGGAAAGGAGTCAACATGTGTAGATCTAGTGACGCATGCTTTGGTACACCACGTGTAGAAATTGTTAGCAGCAGTAGTTTTTATCGCCTTATGCTGTGAATATGTTGCAAGGAGTTTTAGTTCAGCAGGTTTTCTTTTTAGTTAAGCATGCGGTTAGTTTTTCGTGTTACTCAAAGGGCAAGAACAGCCTTCATTTAGTTAGAATGGTTTAAGCATTTTATTGATCTTAAGTGCAGATTTTTAGTAGTTTTATGTGCAGATTTCTATTAGCCATATGTGCAGATTTTTATTAGTCATGTATGCTGACTTTTTTTGGGTTCTCTTGCTTCACAATGTACATGAACAGATTTTAGCATTCTGTTGCCTATTTTACAGCATGTTTAGAAGGTTTAAAGTTGTTTTCTTTTGCTCTATTTTATAGCATGATTAGTAAGTTCAGATTTGCTTCTTTTCCTTTGTTTTACAGCATGTTTAGAAAGTTCAGATTTGCTTTTCTGTTGCTTTGTTTTATAACATGCTTAGAGAGAGTTTAGATTTGTTTGCCTTGTATTGTTTTTATATAGCATGCTTAGTTAATTGTAATCCTATACTTGTTAGATATATATCTAAAGGATTCTAATAAGCTCTAATAAAGGATTATGAGAAGTATGAGTAAAGAAAAAGACCAAGGTCTAATTAAAAAGAGATAACAAGTAAATTAAAGTAAGAGGCTAGTACCCGACATCCAAGAGCTTGTCGTTAAACAAATCCAGGTGACCATTTCCGAGGTCTTGGCCCTGGTAGACCGAGGTCTGCTCTTTTAGGATTGGTGGCTCGCAACCCCAACCTATTAGGGAACGCGCATGAGTTGGTACTAGGCCTGGGCCCAAGAAAAGAAAAGCCAAGAAAAGAAAACCAAAGAAGAAAAAAAAGAAAAGTTAAGAAAGAAAGAAAGAAGAAGTGAGTAAAAGATAGGAATTAAAAGATTAATTTCTAACACAAGGATATAAGAAATGAAACAAGTTACATGCTTAGAATAAATAAGAATGGTTAGTTTCTTTGATTCTAAGTTTACATTGTTAGTTTCTTGTTATCCTGCTGATACTGAGTATGATTTGTATTCCGTTCATTTTCTGTATACCATGAGCACATGCAGATAGCTTTATTATTTCAGTTTCAGCACTTATGCATTTCATTTATGCATTTCGAGTTTTGTGAGATAGATTAGTACTTACTAAGCGTTTTCGCTTATAGATACTTTTCTTTTTCCTCCTACTGCAGATAAAGGAAAAGCTAAGATATGAAGGGAGGCGACAGGGTGGTGGTGATGATGGATGTGTGTGGTGACTGAACTATGGAGAGGTCCAGAGGGGACTAGCAAGACTTATTTATTTAGAGTTTATGTCTAGTTCATTTTCCTTATTTCTGTTATGAAATTATGAGTTATGATTGAGTTGGATGTGCATTGTAGCTTATTATGCTTCATTCTGGGAGATTGAGTTTAGTTCATGTTACTAGATTAGTTTTTGATTATGATATGATTTATTACTGCGTGGTTGTGAATAAATTGTGATCCAGCCGCATGTGGCTGTGTATATATATTGTCTGGTACAGGGGAGACTCTGCCGAAATTTTTCGGTAGGGATTTCTCTGAACCGTGATAAATCTAAGTGTCGCTAATAATAGCATAAGTGACACTAGTAAGTAGAGTAGGAGTTAGGTAACGGTCGCCCTTAGAGAGTAGTAGTAAGAAGGGTGGTTGTTACAGTTGGTATCAGAGCAGTGTTCTATTCTCCAGCATCACACACACATCAGCATCATCCTCGCCGTCTCCAAGTAAGAAAGTATTTAAATCCTTTCTTTATTCTGTTTTCCTTATTATTAACTGCAGTATAGAGTATTTGTTTTTGAATGCTTAAGTAAGATAGAAGTTTTGTTTCTCTTTTATTCATATACATATGTATGTTTAGAAAGGATAGAGAAACGTTTAGAAGTACCTACTTATAGGTGTTGAAAGTCAAGTATCATGTATAAGTAAGATAAAAGATTTAGTTTCCCTTTTCTTTATTCATATTTATGTATGATTAGAAGGGTTAAAGTAAGATACCAAGTCTTTTTATTTGCATAATTAGATGTTAAGAAAAAGGATGTCCCCGTACTGTTCGTACCGAGAACCAAGATCAGGAGAACGAAGAGCTTAGATTAACTGAGCCCAATCTCTCTGAAGTTGTTGCCTAACTCCAGAGACAAGTAGCAGAGCAGCAGCAAGTGATTGCCAATCTGATAGCAAACTAGCAAGCAGTTCCTCCCCCTCCTCCAGCTGTCACTGCAGAGAATCCAGTGGTAACTGAGACTCCACCAGCTGCCCTGGGAGCCGTCACAGCACCTCAGAGACCAGAAGCTTACATTATACAGTGGCTAAAGCTGAAACTAGAGAGCTTCTCAGGCACGACTGAGCCCTGGGATGCCCAGGCTTGGTTTAAACACTAGAGAGCACTATGGAGCTTCTTGACTGGCCAGAAGTCGAGAAGGTCAAGTGCGCCTCTTTCTGTCTGTCTGGAGATGCTCGTATGTAGTGGGAGAGGATAAAGACCAAGAGAGCAGCCGATCAGATTTTCAGTTAGAATTCTATGAAGAGTTCTATCACCAACAAGCACTATGAGGAGTTTATAGAGTTCAAGCCAGCCAAGGTAGAAGACAAGACAGTAGGGAGCTTGGAGCCCTAGTCAAGTAAGTGCAGAAGAATAGAAAGAAGCTAAGAAAGAGGGGGTTCGGGTGGTCTGTGAATATCCCGAAGTATTCCCAGCAGATCTACCTGGACTACCTCCCAATAAATGAATGGATTTGAGATTGAATTGGTTCCTAGAACCGGTCCAATTTCAAAAGCTCCGTATCACATGTCTCCAGCAGAGCTGAAGGAGTCACAAGAACAACTACAGGAGTTACTTGACAAAGGCTTCATTCGCCCTAGTCATTCACCCCGGGGAGCTCCAGAGTCGTTCGTTAAGAAGAAAGACGGATCCGTGCTAATGTGCATAGATTTCAGAACACTGAGCAAAGTAGCAGTTAAGGACAAGTACCCCCTTCCCAGAATAGATGATCTATATGATCAGCTAAAAAGGGCAATATTGTTCTCTAAAATAGACCTACGCTATGGGTATCATCAGTTGGTAGTGAAAGAAGTGATACACCCAGAACGACATTCAGAACCAGATATGGACATTACGAGTTTGTAGTTATGCCATTTGGAGTGACCAATGCACCTGCGGTCTTCATGGACCTAATGAACAGAGTGTTCAGAGAATATCTTGACAAATTTGTCATTGTATTCATCGATGACATTCTGGTCTATTCAAGGACCCCAGAGGAGCATGACACGCACTTGAGGATAGTACTGCAGACTCTTCAGCAGAAGCAGCTTTATGCTAAATTCTCAAAGTGCGAGTTCAGGTTAAATCAGGTGGCGTTTGTAGGTCACATAATTTCTAAAGAAGGTATCCAAGTGGATCTAGCCGAAATAGAAGCGGTCAACAACTGGAGTAGACCCAAGAACGTCAGAGAGATCAGAAGCTTCCTTGGTTTAGCTGGGTACTATAGGAAGTTCGTGGAGGACTTTTCCAGGATAGCTTCTCCACTAACAACCCTCACCAGAAAGAACAAGAGGTTCGAATGGTCAGATAAATGTGAGCAGAGTTTCCAAGAGCTAAAGAAGAGATTGATCAGTGCTTCCATTTTGACTGTTCCACAGAGTGACAAGAGTTTTGACATCTACAGCGATGCTTCCAATATGGGCTTAGGAGCTGTACTCATGCAAGAAGGAAAAGTCATAGCTATTGCTTCCAGACAACTCAAAGATTATGAGAAGAACTACCCTACTCATGATCTTGAGTTGGTAGTTTTGCACTTAAACTCTGGCGACATTATTTGTATGGAGTCCGGTGTAGAATTTTCACAGATCATCGAGTCTTAAGTACTTCTTCACTCGGAAGGACTTAAACATGAGACAGAGTGGCTGGAGTTGGTCAAAGATTACGACTGTGAAATTCTCTACCACCCAGCAAAGCTAACAAAGTGGCGGATGCACTCAGCAGAAAATCTAGTGCATCACGATGTCTTTATCATCACTAGCCCTGCGAAGGAGTTGTCAGATTTTGGGCTTGAAATTATCGAAGGACAGCTCTCTGCATTGACCTTAGAGTCTACACTGCTTGTGGAGATACAGAGAAAGCAAAGTGAAGATCCGGACATCCAGAAGATCAAGCAGGGGATACAGAAAGAAGACAACTCAGAGTTTCGAGTAACAGACAGCGAGATTTTTATCAAGGGAGTCGCATTTGCGTGCCCAATGATGAAGAACTGAGAAAGAAGATTTTAGAAGAAGCTCATAGCACCCCATACTCCATGCATCCTGGTTCTCCCAAGACGTACCAAGATGTGAAACAGAGGTTTTGGTGGTCAGGACTCAAGAGAGACGTTGCTAAATATGTCAGTACCTGCTTGACATGCCAGAGAGTCAAAAGCAGAACACCAAAGACCAGGAGGAGTTCTTTAGCCTCTTCCAATACCGGAATGGAAATGGGAAAATATATCCATGGACTTCATAACAGGTCTTCCAAGAACTACAAAGGGATATGACGCAATATGGGTAATAGTAGACCGATTGACCAAGTCTGCTCACTTCCTAGCCATCAAGGTGTCCCACTCTATAGAGCAGTTAGCCAGCTATATGTTAAAGAGGTAGTCAGACTTCATGGAGTTCCTAAATCTATCGTTTCTGATAGAGATGGGCGCTTCACTTCACGATTTTGGGAGTGCGTTCAGAATGCACTAGGCACCAAACTCAAGTTCAGCACAGCTTTCCATCCGCAGACTGATGGACAGACAGAGCGAGTGAATCAGATTTTAGAAGACATGCTCAGAGCTTGTGCGCTAGATTTCAAAGGAAGTTGGTGCAAGTATTTGTGCTTAGCTGAATTCGCTTACAACAATAGCTATCAGGCTACCATTAAGATGACACCTTATGAGGCACTATATGGCAGGAAATGCAGATCACCCATATGCTGGCAAGAAGCAGGAGAGAGAAAAGAGATGGAAGCAGAGTTGGGCATTCAGACAGAGCTGATAGATGTGACAACTCAGGCTATTCAGAAGATCAGACAGACAATTGAGACTGCCTAGATTTGACAGAAGAGTTATGCTGAGACACGCCGTAGGCCACTTGAATTCCAAGTAGGGGATTCAAGGTCGCTCCTATGAAGGGAGTGATGAGATTTGGCAAGAAGGGCAAATTAAGTCCTCGCGATGTAGGACCTTACCCGATCATAGAGCGGATTGGGAAAGTAGCTTACAGACTGGACTTACCACAAGACATGTCAACAATACACAATGTATTTCATGTCTCCATGCTAAAGAAGTGTCTCCATGACCCAAGCCAAGTGATTCAGCCTCAGTCAGTACAGATCCAAGAGGATCTTAGTTATGAGAGCAGACCTACACAGATAGTGGATAGAGCAGTCAAGAGACTAAGAGATAGAAGTACCACTAGTGAAGGTCATCTGGTAGAACCAGAAGTACGAGGAAGTCACTTGGGAGCGTGAGGACAGTATGAGACAGAAGTATCCAGAGCTATTCTAAGTTCGAGGACGAACTTTTTATAAGGTATGGGGGATTGTAACGACCCAATTTTCCCTATTTCAAGTTCCAAATGTCCATAAAAATATTTGGAAATGCTTTTAAAATATTCTAGAGATTTTTAGAAATTTTTAGAGTATTTTTATGCAATTTTTGGAGGTCGTTTAGTATGGTTACAAAAAGAAAGAAGTTTAAGCAAAAAGTGTTGGAGAAGAGGTTCGAACCCGCGACCTCGGGTCGGACCAAACCAAGCCAAACCGGCTTGACCAGCTGGGATAAGAGATTTATGTTAATCTCAAATAGAGTTAGATAAGGTTATAGTATAGTTGAGTTATATCCGATTACTTATAAAAGGAAATAAGTTTTGGGATTTTAGAAAACCTAACATTTTCTCCCGAAATCTTTTTCTCCTTCTCCCTCGTGACGGCGCCCTCTCCCTCGGCGGAAATGAAGAAGAAGCTAGGTTTTTGGGTCTCCGGCGCCGGCGAAGCTTTCTTCCGGCCAGCCCTCACCCGTGGGTGGTCATCCCGACAGAGAAGAGCTCGCGGGCACAAGAAGAAGCTAGAAAATCTGCAAACCCGAGCCCTCCGAAAACCCTAAGAGCCTTCTCCTTCCTCCTCCTCGGTTGTAAGTCCAAGAACCGGCTGTAAGTACTACTCACCTGCGGTAGGAGTTGCTCCGAGCTTCGATTTGTTTTCCTTGCTTCGGTTTTTGCCGTGCCGAGTAGTTCCGAGCTTCGATTGGTTTTCTTTGCTTCCATTGCAGTTCGGATTTGGTTTTGAGGTTGTTGCTGTGAGCCTCAAATGGGAACAAAGAAAGGAAAGATGGTATAGGTTAGGGATTTTAGTTCCTTGCATTGGAACCTGCTGTAACCGGATATGGTTGCTAGAAATATAGGTTTCTTTTTAGTTCATTGCTACTGTAAAGAACGTTTAAGGAATGTTTAATTCCAAAGTTTTCTCCTTTGGAGTTTACTGGAATTTTTGGTTTTCTGCCATAGCAGATGGAGAGCATGAAGATATGTTGTTATTACCTCTTTAGTTTCTAGTAGCAAATTTAATGATTTAGCGTGAAGAATTTATATACAAACATGTACAGAATTGAGCATGTGATTTTAGATTCAATTTCATTGCTATATGAGGAATAAGAGCAATTTTATTAAATTGTTTAGGGTTAACATGTGGTTTCGGTTCCTATTAGTTGATCATTCTATTGCAAATAGATGAACAGATTTCTTTATCAGATAGAAGTTGGTAGCGGCAGTAGCTTTTCTTGTTGTTTTACTTCGTTGGAAAGGAGTCAACATGTGTAGATCTAGTGATGCATGCTTTGGTACACCACGTGTAGAAATTGTTAGCAGCAGTAGTTTTTATCGCCTTATGCTGTGAATATGTTGCAAGGAGTTTTAGTTCAGCAGGTTTTCTTTTTAGTTAAGCATGCGGTTAGTTTTTCGTGCTACTCAAAGGGCAAGAACAGCCTTCATTTAGTTAGAATGGTTTAAGCATTTTATTGAGCTTAAGTGCAGATTTTTAGTAGTTTTATGTGCAGATTTCTATTAGCCATATGTGCAGATTTTTATTAGTCATGTATGCTGACTTTTTGGGTTCTCTTGCTTCACAATGTACATGAACAGATTTTAGCATTCTGTTGCCTATTTTACAGCATGTTTAGAAGGTTTAAAGTTGCTTTCTTTTGCTCTATTTTATAGCATGATTAGTAAGTTCAGATTTGCTTCTTTTCCTTTGTTTTACAGCATGTTTAGAAAGTTCAGATTTGCTTTTCTGTTGCTTTGTTTTATAACATGCTTAGAGAGAGTTTAGATTTGTTTCCCTTGTATTGTTTTTATATAGCATGCTTAGTTAATTGTAATCCTATACTTGTTAGATATATATCTAAAGGATTCTAATAAGCTCTAATAAAGGATTATGAGAAGTATGAGTAAAGAAAAAGACCAAGGTCTAATTAAAAAGAGATAACAAGTAAATTAAAGTAAGAGGCTAGTACCCGACGTCCAAGAGCTTGTCGTTAAACAAATCCAGGTGACCATTTCCGAGGTCTTGGCCCTGGTAGACCGAGGTCTGCTCTTTTAGGATTGGTGGCTCGCAACCCCAACCTATTAGGGAACGCGCATGAGTTGGTACTAGGCCTGGGCCCAAGAAAAGAAAAGCCAAGAAAAGAAAACCAAAGAAGAAAAAAAAGAAAAGTTAAGAAAGAAAGAAAGAAGAAGTGAGTAAAAGATAGGAATTAAAAGATTAATTTCTAACACAAGGATATAAGAAATGAAACAAGTTACATGCTTAGAATAAATAAGAATGGTTAGTTTCTTTGATTCTAAGTTTACATTGTTAGTTTCTTGTTATCCTGCTAATACTGAGTATGATTTGTATTCCGTTCATTTTCTGTATACCATGAGCACATGCAGATAGCTTTATTATTTCAGTTTCAGCACTTATGCATTTCATTTATGCATTTCGAGTTTTGTGAGATAGATTAGTACTTACTAAGCGTTTTCGCTTATAGATCTTGTTTTCTTTCCTCCTACTGCAGATAAAGGAAAAGCTAAGATATGAAGGGAGGCGACAGGGTGGTGGTGATGATGGATGTGTGTGGTGACTGAACTATGGAGAGGTCCAGAGGGGACTAGCAAGACTTATTTATTTAGAGTTTATGTCTAGTTCATTTTCCTTATTTCTGTTATGAAATTATGAGTTATGATTGAGTTGGATGTGCATTGTAGCTTATTATGCTTCATTCTGGGAGATTGAGTTTAGTTCATGTTACTAGATTAGTTTTTGATTATGATATGATTTATTACTGCGTGGTTGTGAATAAATTGTGATCCAGCCGCATGTGGCTGTGTATATATATTGTGTATTATAGAGGAGACTCTGCCGAAATTTTTCGGTAGGGATTTCTCTGAACCGTGATAAATCTAAGTGTCGCTAATAATAGCATAAGTGACACTAGTAAGTAGAGTAGGAGTTAGGTAACGGTCGCCCTTAGAGAGTAGTAGTAAGAAGGGTGGTTGTTACAAGGAGCTCACTATAAAGGGTTATAATGATGCAAGTTTTCAAATTGACAACGACAATTTCCGATTGTAGTCAGGGTATGTATTTTACTTAAATGGTAGTGCTGGGTATTAGATATTCTGACGGTTCCATCTCTTTCGAGATATCATCGATAGAGATGTGAGACTATGCTAAATATCGACCGATGCTAATATTACGGATCCTTTAACCAATTCTTTGGCACAGAGGAAGCATGATGGTACACTAGGTCAATAGGTATTAGATATCTTAGTGATTAATACTTATGATATAAGGTAATTATTAGTATTAGCCCTAGTATCAATTATGAGATAATTAACAAGGTACTTTTTGTATTATATTTCACTAATTAATAAAAGAAAAAGTTGGTTATTATATTTACTTCAGTTCAGTGTCGAATGAATAAGTATAATAATGTCCTAGGGTAGTAGGTTCTAGTCTATAATATATCAATTAGTTGAATTGATAGTGGGATATTATAGATATATAGAATGCTACTCTTAACTATTCCTAGTCAAGCATTAATATGCAAGGACAATATTAATACGTTGAGACTAGCATGTAGGTCAATGGATGACTTAATCTCACAAGTCATGGGTATGAGATATCAGGTTGGCATATAGGTATATATTAGAGAATATATACTGAATGACCCGCCATCAGAATATTTCATAGATCGTTATATGAGTGTCATAAATATTCTCATGTGTCTATTGGTATGAATAGTCCTTAGACCTGAAGTCACCATTGTTCCCTACATAAGGCATTATGTACTTTGGTATCGACAAACGTCACCTGTAACAAGGTAGACTATAAAGTTGATCACTAGGTATGCAATAAATTATGCGGAGGGATGTGAGTGATGTAGATGGGATTTATCCCTTCCATATGACGGAAGCGATATCTGTGGGCCCGTTGATTAAGTACGACACAAAATGCATAGCCATGATCAAATTAGTCAATATGAGATATTGAGTTTATTTGATTGAGTATGTCTACTTAGGGATCAAGAAACACAAAGGTTAATAAGAGGATGACATAGTCTATGCCTCATTGATCAATCTAGATATCAAGAATAGAAGGATTGAGTCATACAAGATAATAGACACGAAAATGTTAAGTCGGATCTCGACATTCTCATCATTGTTGAAGATTGGTGGCCAGCTAGAAGGGGGTTGAATAGACGTTGACTCCAAATTTGCTTTCCTACTTATTTGTTAGCATAGAGGAATACAAACAATATAAACACAAATATGAAAGCTAAAGACAAGAAGAAATAAGCAAACCACTACATGTCATTTAACGAGGTTCGAAGATAATTTGCTCTTACTCCACGGCTATCCGTAAGGTGGACGATCCCGGTGGATTAGCCCTTGACAAACTCTGGCTCTCTCAAGTCTCCTTGTGGGTGGAGAAACCTCACCATAACACCAACTAAGATCTCTTTGAACATAAAGAACAATCGAGAACTTATTGACTATTAATTAGGATTAACCTCAACTAATTTCTTCAACTTTGCCCAAGCACCCATAGCTCTATTAAATAGAGCTCAGGAGGAAAACACTAAGTTATTTTTCCGCTACCAATCGACTGGTAAAATCATCAGTCATTGGTCCTAAGTGGAATTCTACTGTTACAAGCCAACGACTCGATGCCAATCGACTGATAAAAACACCAGTCGACTGATCCACATGGGTTGAGCCAACAGAGGAATTCTATTCTCTACCAGTTAACTGATGAAAATACTAGTTGACTGCTACAGTAACTGCTATAGTAATTTCTATAGTACTACTACAGTAATTGTTATAGTAACTGCTACAGTAAAACCCTAAACCTAGGATTTTACTTTGAGTACAATCTCTCATGCACTCGTCCTTGCCCACACAACCTCGATCTTGCCTTCTAGCCTCCTCCATCAGTTTTGTGTCCCTTTAGATGCCTCCCCACCCTTGACACATTGCCTTCTGGAGCTTTCTTCGGCCTCATCCTTGTTGTCAGGTCTTCCTTTGTTAAGAGGTCGCGCCTCTAGGACTTCATCCATTGCCAAGTCACACTTGGACTTATGTTGCCAAGACTACATGCTTGGACTTACACTGCCAAGACTCACACTTGGACTTTCCTTGTTGTAGTTGTATCCTACACACTTACAATACATATCAAATACAACAATAAACCTAACTTAAACCTTTACCCAAACATCAAAACCTAGGGCACCTAGATTACTTCAACAATCTCTCCCTTTTTGATGTTTGGTAACCCGTTTAAGTTAGAAAAATATAAATGTAATAATAATGCAAATAAACATGCATATCTACTCATGCATAAGTCATGGAACCTAACCCTAGTCTCCCCTCTTGAGCTAGGATTTCTTAGAAAGGTGTGTAGGTTTCCCACTTAAACCTAACACTTTTCCCCCTTTGCCAATCATAAAAAAGAGCTCCAACAATATTTAAATTATTTGACTCTTTGACCTTTAATGACCATAAACATTATGTATTAATCTCTCATACGATTGCATACATGTATACCATCTTTTTGGTCAACTCCTAATGCTGAAATAGTTTCAGACTGTATCAGTCGACTGCCGTAGGCCCCAGTTGACTGTTCCCTATCAAAAAAAGCTTATAGAAATATTTTGTACTAAAAAAATACTGTTACCAGTCGACTGGTATCTGCACTAGTCGACTAATACTCTATTTTAGCAAAAATCAATATTTTTGACCCACATTTAGAAATACACAAAAAATTTCACAGACCTCCAAAAATTCCTAAATTTTGTGGAGATATCTTTTTTACCATTATCTACTTGGAAAAAAAATATATATAAATATATTTATCATAGATCCCAAGATTTTACATAAAATCTAAAACTATCAAAATGGTTAAATTGAATCTTGACCTAAAGTCCTAGTTTTGGCTTTCTTTTGATGTATCTGTCCATACTAAAGCATAATGCATCCCTAGCATTAGTTTATATGACATCTATATATCAAAAAAAAAAATTTCATGTAATATGATCCCAATATCATATTTCTTGCATGAAAAACATCCCAATTGTGCCAACCCATTAGGTTAGAGACTCAAGTCCATCTCCTAACCACTTGGCAGATTTGATAGCCCATCTACCATGGGTCCCAAAGGATCTTTGAGCTCCTAACCTTAGGGTTCTTAACCTTAGTCACCTTCCTAGATGACTCATCCATTATGGCTATACCCACAATGTGCATGATAGGTGTCTTCTTCTTCTTAACCTTGAACACTTTGTCCTTGATTAATTTCTTCTTATTCTTAACCTTGGATGATCCATCCTTGGTTAATTTCTCTTTTCCATAGTCATATGCAACCCTTACATATTTTTTCTTTGCCTTGTAGGGACTAGCTTGGTATCCCAAACCCAATCTATCATTGTTGGGTCTTTGACTACCCAACACCATATCTAACCCTCTAGATCCAATCGTGAATCTTGCTAGGGTTTTCACCAAACTATCAAGCTTTGCCTTAAAAGCTTGATTTTTCTTTTTTAGGTTCCTCACCCTAGAATTGACTTGTCCACATTGAATATTCCTAGACCTGCCCATCTTTCTTGACATATGTCTCCCCTTCTTGGGATTTTTGCCTAGGTTCCATTACCTTCTTCTCCTTAGGTAATGAGAATCTAACATGTCTAAGCTTATCATGTATAGGTACCTTAGGGTTATGATCTACATTGACCCTATTTCTATCATGATATCTAAAACTAAAATTACGCATGTGTAAATAATGAAAATTATTTTTAACATGCGGCATGGAAGAATTTAAATTTTAATTACAATTCAAATTAGGGTATACCTCTCTTACCCTTGAAGCATCCCCTCAACTTGAGCTCCTCTTATTTTCCCATTTCTTCAAATGCTCCAACTTTTTGAGCTCTCCCTTCCTTGAGAATTTTGTGTGGTAGTGCTCCATTTTTCCACACGTGAAGCATCTAATATTCTTCTTCTCCTTGGCTCCTTTCCTACAACCCATGTTAGTATTTAAATAACTTGATTGGGTTTAGGATTTACCTTCTTCTTACCCATTGGACACCTATTCTTGTAGTGTCCCTTCTCATTGCAATTGAAGTAAATGATGTGGTCCTTTGACTTGACTTCGGTGGATATGCTTGCAAGGTTGACTTCCAAAACTTCCTCTTCACTTGTCTTGGATTCTTCTTTAACCCTTGAAGAAGTGGATAACACTTCCTCATCTTCCTTATCCTCGGATGTGACCGATTTCACTTCCTCCTCCTCTTTGGATGTTGAATTCGTCTCCACATCCGATTGGTCCTTCTCATCCTCTTGGACCAATAAGTGATTCTCATTTGGATTCTCCACTTCTTGTACTTTTGAGGTGTTCTCATGAAGTGCAATTACCTTTTTCCAAAGGTCACTTGCTTCCTTATATTCACCTAAACTAGACAAAATATTAGGAGGCAATAAATTTACTAAAATTTTGATGACCTCCTTGTTCGCCTCCAATTGTTACCTTTTCTCCACACTCCAATATCTTGGTCAGAGATGTTTTCCCTTCTTGTCCGTTGGAGCTTTGAAAGTTCCTCCAATGTGATCGTATGGTTCCAATCCATTTGGAACCATGTCTCCAATCACAACTTCTAATAATTGAAGTTTCCTTATTCATATGGAGGTGGAATTCGGATATCCCCTTTGAGTGCTCCTTCCAACTACATTTTCTCTTCTAGAACTTGCTCTTTCCGGCGATTAATCCTTCAAGAGAATTCCTTGCTCTGATACCACTTGTTGGAGATTGGTGGTTGGGTAGAAGGGGGGTTGAATATGTTGGATCGAAAGCGCTAGAGGGGGTGAATAGCGCTCGTGGCTTTCACAATTTTCGTATTCGTAAATATTTTGAGTTAAAGCAGTGGAAATAAGTAAAGCAACCACACAGAAGACACCAAGGGTTTACTTGGTTCGGAGCCTAGGGCGACTCCTACTCCAAGGCCCGCGATCGTTGATCACTTTCGGTGGGCAACAACTATAATATCACAAATCTTTTACAACTTTCGAATACAAGAACTTAAATAAAGAATTTGCAATACCGAAAATACAAATGTTGAAGGAGGCAGTCGTCAGGTGTCACAATGGCAGAGCGTTGTTTGAACGTTTGGAGCAACGTATACGTGCGCAAGATGTTCTGTTCGAATTGATTCTGAAGTTGCAGCTCGAAGCCCCTTTTATAGCTTTTATGGATCTGATCCAGATCCTCGAAGTTCGGAATCAACTTTGACCCGAGGCGGATCGGTCGACCGATCCTTACATTCGATCGACCGATTAGGTGATCTCCTCCTATCCGATTCGCCCGATCCTCTCGCTCCGCTTCGATCTGGTCAAGTCTCATCCCGAGTTCGGTTGACTGATCCCGCCGTTCTGTCGACCGATCTGCTTCTCTGACCCGATCAACCTGGACTAATCCAACCATCGCTGATCCTTGGTTCGGTCGACCGATCCCAAGGTTCGGTCGACCGATCCCGGTCAGTTCTAGCCCTGCACAAAACTATTAGTTTCCTGCAAAACAGAGTTAGAACAAAACAGAATATATAAGAAGCTCAAGTTTGACAGTCTTTGGACTGTCCAGTTCTGACTTTGGATTTCCGTCCGGAAACCCTAGGTCGAACCTGCGCCAACTGTTCCCTCTTCCGGGGAATGTGTCCTCACCTACTCCACTTAGGAGAAGTTACCTGTTGTCAGTTCGGTCCACCAGACCGATTGGACTTTTGCTCAACGTCCGATGCTTCCGGTCTTCATGCTGGACGTCCGGTCCCCGACCCGTCCAGACTTCTACCCAGTTCGTGACACTAGGATTTCAACCTAGGGTTACCTCCCCCTAGGATTTTGCCTGAAGCTCCGACCCGCTAAGACTTTCCGCATAGGGTTACTGTCCCCTAGGGTTTTCCCTTTGCCTAACCCCAGCTAGGTCTTTTGCCTAAGTAAACTTAGGACTTTCCTGCAATGCTCATTCAAACTGTTAGATCACAACACAACTTAACTTTGAACCCTTTGCCATTATCAAAACACGAGTTTGATCGTCGGATGTTTCCCGCACCAACAGAATAGATGTTGACCCTAAATTCACTTTTCTACGTATTTGTTAGCACAACGGAATACAAACAATACAAACACAAATACGAAAGCTAAAGACAAGAAGAAACAAGCAAACAACTACACATTGTTTAATATAGTTCAAAGATAACTTGCTCCTACTCCACGACTATCTATAAGGTGGGTGATTCCTATCCGTCGGTGGATTAACCCCCGGTAAACTCCAGCTATCTCAAGTCTTCCTATGGGTGGGGAAACCTCACCACAATACCAACCAAGACCTCTTGGAACACAAAGAACACTTGAGAACTTGTTGACTACTAATTAGGGTTAACCATCACTAATTTTGTCAACTTTGCCCATGCATAATAAAGCTCAAGAGGAAAATACTAAGCTATTTTCCCACCACCAGTCGACTGGTAAAAACATCAGTTGACTGGTCCTAAGTGGAATTCGAGCATTATAGGCCAATCGCTCGATACCAATTGATTGATGAAAACACCAGTCAATTGATCCTCTACTAATTGACTAATAAAAATACCAGTCGACTGCTATAGTAATTGCTACAGTAATTACTATTGTACTGCTATAGTAATTGTTATGACAACTACTACAGTAAAACCCTAGACCTAGGATTTTACTCTGAGTACAATCTCTCATGCACTCGTCCTTGCCCGCACAACCTTGACCTTGCCTTATAGCCTCCTCCATTAGTTTTACATCCCTTCGGATGCCTCCCCATCCTTCATGCCTTGCCTTCTCGAGTTTCCTTCAACCTCGTCCTTGTTGTTGGGTCGTCCTTTGCCAAGAGGTCGTGCCTCTGGGACTTCATCCATTGCCAAGTTACACTTGGATTTATATTGCCAAGACTACATACTTGGACTTATACTACCAAGACTCACACTTGGACTTTCCTTGTTGTACCTATATCCTGCACAATCACAAAGCATATCAAATATAACAATAAACCTAACTTAAACCTTTGTCCAAACATCAAAATCTAGGGCACCTAGATTGCTCCAACAATTACTTGGGTAGCAATGATACTTTGCTAGATGCCACTCATTATTTATGTATCTAAAATGATTTTAGATACATTGCCAATGTTACAGGAGCCTATTGGGTCACACACAATAAATATGTTGGTTTGGAGATGGGTATTTTAGTTTGACTAAAATACTAAGGATCTTAAGTATAATGAGTTAATCCAAAGTGTTAGTGTTATCTTTATAATGACCGGCACTAGTGCCAGTGGGAGATTGTTAGTATTAGCCCTAAGAGCCAATTATGAGATGATTAAACTTATTGGGTTAATAACTTATTGGGTTAATGGTTAATCCAATATAATAATCCAACCCATTAAGAGGAAGACAAAAAGATAAAAAAAACCCTTGGTATTTATTGGATGAATATAAATAGGTTTCTTTGATAGAATTTTTTATGAGATGAAAAATATGACTCTTGATCTTCTCCTTCTTTTTCCTCCTTGATTCTTGGACAAACCAGTTTTGCTTTCTAGAACAAGAAGGTGGTTCTTCTCCAAAGTTGCGTTGGTGCTACGGATGGAACATGTTCGTGTGGATATCGTAGAGGCGCGACCACTTGATCGTGTTGAGATCCACAGAGGAAAAAGATGTTGTCGGGAGTTCGTGTTCATACAACAAAGGTATAACTTCCTTTAAAAAAACTTAGTATATGTTTTCTCCTTCGCATGGATCTCCTGGAAAGGATCTAGTTAGTTTTTTCGCTGCGCTTTTTGCGTGTTTAGCACACTAGATCCTTACAAATTTCCTTCATTAGTTTGTTTAATTTGTAATCCTAAGAAATAGGTTAGTTCACTTACTAGGCTCATTTCAAATTCTAGTTCCATTAAGGTTACAAATTTTTGCAAAAATTCTGAGCTGGTTGAACCAAAAATTATGTCATCTATATATACTTGAGCTATGAAAATGTCTTGTTTGAGTGATTTTACAAATAGAGTTAGATCTATTTGACCTTGATTGAATCCTTTGGAAATTAGATAGGAGGTTAACATTTCATACCAGGCCCTAGGTGCTCGTTTAAGGTCATACAAGGCTTTTTTTAGTTTGAACATGGGGTCAGGATGATCTAGATTCTCAAACCTAGGTGGTTGCCTTACATACACTTCTTCATTAATTAACCCATTTAAGAAGGTAGATTTAATATCCATTTAATTAACCCATTTACATACACTTCTTCATTAATTCTTTATGGGTTGCATAGCTCAGTAGCATTCTAATCGACTCAAGTCTGGTTATAGGAGCATATGTTTCATCATTATTTTTTAAAAAAATTTTATCCAATGAATCATGAGCAATCATCAATTATTACTAGACAGTATAAATTTTCATTAATGGACTCAATCCCATGTGAGTCAAATAAATCTAAATATAGTAATTCAAGGGTTAAATTAGTTTGAGTTTGATTAGTTATTTTGTGGGTTGACTTAGTCTGCTTTCCTTGTTGACAAACATTATAGATTGCTGAGTTTAAGTTGTGTAGTTTTGGTAGCCCTCTAACTAAGCCATTTAGTTTGGTGAGTTTTCTAAAATTAGTGTAGGACATTCTCCTATGTCATAGCCAGATTTCCTCTTTCTGTGTCAAGTGACACTTAAGTGAGGAGCTAGTTTGGTTAATTGTATAAATGTTATTATTCCTAATTTCTTTTAATTTTATTATAGGGTCTTTTATGTGCTTAATTACACATTCAGTGGATGTAAACCTAATCTTATATTCTGAATCACACAATTGACTAACACTGAGTATATTGAATTTAAATTTTTTAATAAGTAGTACTTTATGAATAATGAATTTAGATTCTAGTTCAATATTACCTATTCTAATTACCTTAAGTTTGTCGTTGTTTCCAAAGGCATTCCTAGTCTTTTAAATGTCAGGTTTGTGAACATTATTTGATCCCTGGTTATGTATCGGGAGCAACCACTGTCCAATATCGATTTAGATTCCTACAACGAGTAAAAAAAAAAAGCTCACGTGTGAACTTAGTTTAATTTTGATTATTTAAATTTATTTTTTATTTGAATTTAATTTAATTTTAATTTGGATTGAAATTGAATTGAATTTAATTATAATTTGGATCTTTAGTCATGCCACCTGATCTATATTTTCAATCAGGGAATGTAATAATTTTATGAGATAAGTTAGGTTGAATTTTAGGGTTTGGTTTAACTTATGTTAGATTCAAGTTTAGCTTTGGGTTTAACAAATAGACATTCTTTGGATAAACTTCTAAGTTGTGGTAAGTCACCTAGACATTATTAGAATAATCACGACTTTGAAAATTTTCAAATAGTCCTATCCACTAAACTTAATACAAACTTTGGTCTAATAAGTTAGAATTAGTAAGGGATAGCTTCAAGTAGTTCCACTAAGTCAAATGCACCAGGTTGAAGCCATATCTTCCTAGACATGCATAAGCAGAACTTTCCAAACCTACTATCATCCAAAACTACACCAGTACCATTTATCAAGTTAAACTTTTATCCCTATTTAATCTAGTCCTAGTTACCTAACCGAGTAAATTATTATTTTTAGAGGTGCCAACTAGTTTGGATCCTCCCCTTGAATTATTAGACTTTGGATTTAGGTTTTACGTTTGTGTCGATTAGCTTTATAGTTATAGTAGACTTGGTTATAATTTGAGTTTACATTGATTTTGTTCTTGTTTAGTTTAGATTTAATTGATTTCAGTTTTGACTTTATTTTTGGAAGTTTAATTTTTGAGGTTGACAGTGATTTATTTGGTTTATTTGGATTTATATAGTGAATTTTATCTTTTGGTACATAGTATTGATTGAGTCCTATTTGCATGGTTATGCACTCTTTTGGAACTCAAAATTTAGTTAATTTTGAATTTTGAGTTATCGTTAAAAATGATTTGTATTTTATGTTGGGTTTGTATCCGAGTCCGGATTTGTTGTACACCACTCTTTGGGAACCAAGCATCATGTTTAGGTATTTAGTTCCCGAGGTAAACTTTTCCAACTGCCCTTTGAGCTCATTGACTTGACTTTTCAAGACAGAGTTTTCTTCCTCAAATTTTGCAACTTGCGTTGAACCTTTGTTTTGAACTTGGCTAGTACCAAGTTCATGTTCAGTTGTTTCTTAAGGATATTATTTTCCTTTAGGAGCTATTTAGCATGTTCCTTGATTTTAATCAATCTTTTATTTAGGCAACCAATTACTTTAAATGAATTTATGCTGATAAAGGAATTTACCTCTGGTCGGTCTGACTCGGATGAAGATTCATGGCTTGACTCGTATTCAGACTCATCTTCTTTGTTTGATTCACCTCTGATTGCCATCAGTGCGAGGTAGCTTGCTTGCTTCAGTTTGTCTACTCCCGATCCATCCAAAGACTCATCCCAAGTCACTTTTAGTGCTTTCTTTTGCTTTTTATTTTTGACTTGGTCTTTGTTTGGGCATTCATGTTTAAAGTTCCCCTTCTTGTTGCAGCAATAGCATGTGACATTTGCCTTTGAGTTGTTGGATGCAGACTTGGACATCTTCTTCATGTCGTATTTGGTGAAGCTTTTCTTACATCTAGTGAACATCTTCCTTACCAGGTTCACTAGTGCTCTTCTTAGTCTAATTTTGATTCGGATTCAGTTTCAGCTTCAGGTTTAGTTCCCTTCGAAGTACCTACAAGAAAAATAATTCCTTTCTCAACCTTTGGGTCATTAGTTTGTTCATGCAACTCTAATTTACAAAATAATTCATCTAGTTTTAATTTAGAGAGGTTTCTCGAAACCTTATAGGCATCTATGATAGATGCCCACAGTGCATTTTGAGAGAATGAGTTAAGAGAGTACCTTATTACGTCTTAGTTTTCGATTTGGTGTCCTAATAGGTGAAGACCATTGAGGATGTCCTTGATTCAAGTGTGGAGATGATTTGTGGTCTCCCCATCTTGCATTTTAATGTTGAATAATGAATTAAGAAGTAGGTCATATTTTGTTACCTTCGAATCGGGAGTTCCTTCGTGCAGCTCGATGAGCTTGTCTCATAGCTCTTTTGTATTCTCATGCGGGCTGACTCGGTTGAGTTCTTCTTTTGTAAGTCCGCATTGGAACGTGTTCAACGCTTTTGAGTCAATCTGAGCTTTCTTCTTATCTTCTAAACTTCATCCTTCTGGATCGATTGGTACTTTTGTTGCTTCATCTACAGGTGCCTGGTACCCTCATCAGATGATGAACCATTGCTCGATGTTCGTCTTCAAGTAAACTTCCATTCTCTTCTTCTAGTATGGAAAGTTGTTTTTGTTGAAGAGAGAAGGATGAGTGGTGTTGAATCCCTCAAGTTGGCTATTTGATTGCTGAAAAGAAAGCTAGAAGGATGCACCAAGACTTGGTCTTGGATTAGTAGTGTTTGAGAAAAAGAAATATGTCAATGACTCGAGTGGTGTTGCACCAATTTTGAGCAAACACTGAATGAGAAATAGTTATTTGAAAGGGCAAGTTCTACAAATTCAAATAAGATACGAAAAAAAATCCAAAGAAATGGTTCCCCCAGCTTGATTGGTGGTTGCACCAATTTAGAACAGAACCTGCTTTGATACAACTTGTTGGATTAAGACTCGTGTAAGAGGGGGGTTGAATTATGTGGTTTTCAAACGCTTGTCTTTTTTGTTTTAAAAACAAGAGTACGTAGTGGAAAAAAATAAATAGAAAAAAAAAACACGAACACAAAGATTTACTTGGTTCGGAGCCTTCAGTGACTCCTACTCCAAGACCCAGGTCCTACGGACCTATCGATGGGTAATTCACTAAAAGCCTCTTCTGGAACTGTCAAAACAGGGAATCGAGTAAAAAAGAGTCTGAAAAGTGTAATAGACTACACTTTCCCTTTGTAGAAATTAAGAACAGAAATTATATTATGTTACTAAACACTTTCGTAGATGGTCTGCTTGAACTAGGTGTTTGGACTACTTCTCGGCGGTAGTCGGGCATAGTAGAGTTACAGCAGGGCAACAGTAGAAAGTTAGAGTAGTCAGAAGGTCAAATCGGGCGCATAGTAGCTCGTGTAGAAGTTGATTCTTGAAGCTTGGTCGAGATACCCTTATAAATGGTGTGGAATGAGCCTTCCATAGCCTTGAAGTCGCCTCTAACTAGTAAAGTTTGATCCCAAACTTTTTGCTCCTTATCTGCGACGAAATCTGAAGTTTATCCTATGGAAGGTGCCTTCCATAGCACCAAAGGAACCTTCCATGAATAGTACAAAGGCGTCTCCCAATGCTTGAAGGCGCCTCAGGTACCATTCATCCGAGGTCATTTTGTTCCTTTTGCCTTGCACAAAGTGTTAGTCCAATAACCTATAAGACTATATTAGCACAGTAATAATAAGGAGTAGTAATTAGATTATGTCTCTCCGATACCAGGATTTAGTCAAGGTCTTAATTTAGGTTTCTAAAAATGGATCTAAATTTGACAAACGCCTACTGTCCCTTCGAACAAGGATGCGCCCTCACTTAGTAACTCTTCTCCAGTGACTTACCTCTACTTACTAGTTGCAGAGTTACCTTCCAGAATCACATATTCAGACTTCGAGAATCAAACATCCTGACCTACCAGAATCACACATCCAGTCTTCTCTAATCGGGAATCGCATATCCTGACCTACCAGAATCGTATATCTAGTCTTCTCTAATCGAGAATTGCACATCGCTTGCCAGAATCTCACATATGGACTTCAACCTATCGTGAATTGAACATCCTAACTTGCTAGAATCACACATCCAGCCTTCAACCTGTTAGAGTGTATACTAAAAGCCTAGCTTTTGTAAACATTTATTTGTTGAAATAAAAGAATCACATTGGTCAATATCTGCATTTATTTATTAAATGTAATTGTTCAATTAATTTATATAGTGGACAACATGAAGTGTGGTGTCACACTCAGAAGATCATGTTGTCGGTTCTCTATAAATTATAAACAGTTGCTCGCGACTAACACTACAACAAAAACCTTCATAGACATCGGTTTTCCACCGATGTCTATTACATTTTCGACTGATGTCTATGAAGGCGATGTAAAAGGTCTGCCATTTTAGACATCGGCTTAAAACCGATGTAGTATCACTTAATGACATCAGGTGTAAAACCGATGTAATATTATATGTTAATAACACCAGTTTTGGCAGCGGTATACGACCGATGTAATATTAGTAAATGACACCGGTTTTACAGCGGTGGAAAACCGATGTAATATCAGTATTGTTTAACGACAAAATTTGATTTCTGAAATAGTGAAAAACTAACATTATCACCAAGCAAATCATAAAATTAAGTTAATATTATTAATTCACTAAGAAAATCACAAATAAAAATGCACCGATGTATCTAAACACACCAAGTCAATATCCATATAACCAACACATAAATATTCTTCTTACAACATAAAAAGATAATAGATATTGTGCACATCAAGTCAGTATCCACAAATTACACATAACTATTCTTCTTACACCATCAAAAGGTAATAGATAGTACACAAATATTCTTCTTACTGGTGCCAACATTATCCTTCTTGCTCTGTGCAGAGATTTAACTAAATCTTCCCCAGTAGTTTTATTTGTTAATAGATAATTCTCTTTATCTATTACTGGATGGGCACCTCTGCTTGTTTAATGTCCTGAGGGTGACAACTGATTGGTGATTCTTTGTAAAGGAGGCCTCCATCTTAAAGGAGCCACTGGAGGCTTTGGGAACTTTGCAACATCCTTCTTGGTTGTCCTCTCACCATTTAATTGATTCTCCAGTTCTCTTACCTGAATAGAATAAAATAGTCAATATGGATATAAAATAGTTTGTTGCTTACATAAGGGAAATTAAAGATGCTGTAAATTATACTCAAATAGATATTGAAAATGAGATAACCTTTTGCTGGTAATTTTTACTTGTTTGCTCAGCTTCTTTGATCTGCACATTTGAAATAATCTGTTATAAGACAACTGATTTGAAAGAAGCTAAATATAAAGATGCATGGCGTATAGTAGATTATTATGATTTTTCTTGGAATATATAAAATAATTTATTCACACTATCTTCAAAAATATTCTACTTATATTAACATAATAAATTTTCAAAAGAACAAAATGAAAGATTCTTCCTTCATTCTTAAACCTCATAAATCTAAGCAGCATGGAGGAGGCATGATTATAATTATACTTCCACATAATCAATAGATGTGAATTCACATTCTGTGATCCGAATACATTAACACTAATTTATTGAAAGGTTCATTCAATATGAGATTGAAAAGGAACATGAATACTTCCAGAAAAAACAATGCTCAAGCTCAAAGGAGGTGCAAAATGTGGGCTAGAGAGCACCTAGAACCTCGGTCTGCATATTCCTTGACCTCTTAGATATAACTACAATCTTGGTAAAAATTAAACAGAATCAAAGCAAAAGGAATAATATTTATCCAACTCCAAGGCATCAAAAGAAAATCAGAATATCAATGGAAGAAGTAACAAATAACATTTGATCTTCACATACTTAAGAACAAATACTATGACAAATTGCCAAATAAAAACAAATGTCACATAATTGCACAAATAAAATTGAAAAAGAAAACCACCATTTATACGGATAAGACATGTCAATTCCTCACCCAAGTAGAATCCTTTACCACACTTTACCTCAATATTAATAACCATTAAATTGATGGGATAATTGACCAAAATCTTGATACAGATAGTAAAGTGTAATAGCAAAGTGTATAAATACAACCTGATTTAGGTTAGGAATACTGAGAGAATGACCAAAACACTCAGCATAAGGTTCAATCTCAATTATTGCAGTCTGTTTAAACTGTACAGAGCATGCGTGCATGGCATATTCCTGAGCATGAAAATTACAGGGTTAGTAGAAGGAGAGCTAGAAAGAAGATACAATTTGTTTGAGAAGCAAGAACCACAGGGTCCTCGTATCCGACTGTGTGTTTGTCAGTAATCTTAGAAGAGAAACAGCCCATCAGATTAGCAACCAAACCATAGATATCAAGGTAAGGCAAGATGTATCTCAATTCAGTTTAATGACTTGCTTAGGGAGAGCTCCTGAGAAGGAATGGAGAAAACACAATCAAACACAAAGAAAGATATTGATGGATAAATGTTTCGTAATCAAGACTGGTGCACGGAAACATGTTTAGGGCAGTGAGGATAACTGAGCACACCAAAGTCTAATACTGAACAATCTCCTATGCAAACACATAATCATATAAACAATAATAATAAAAATAATAATATTTTGAGCTATTTAATCATCATCATCATCATCTTTGGAACTAATAAACTAATGAGTAGGAAAAAAAATGGACTAAATACCTAAAAATCAGTCATTGAGCTTCGAGTTCAAGCCCACCGCTAACTTCGATTTAAACCTAACGAAACAAATCATAAAACCAATTCCCCAAAAATGAACGAGAAGAAGGAAATAATCCGGTTCCCTTATAAAAACGCATTCCGGCGCCAGAAGGAAACAAAAAAATCGACCTAGAAAAATGTGATAGCGATCGAATGAGATAAGTAACGAGGAAAAACAGGGATTTCCACCTCTTACGACGGCGAATCTGACACCATCGACCTCGCACCGCTATGAGTCCTTCGGAGATCGGGTGCCGCCTCCTTCCTCCTCCTCGGCACCAGTGAGACAAATTCTATAGGTTGATTTTTTTTACCCATGACAAGAAGATCAAGCCACAAACCATAAGGGAAAATGACATAAGTTTCTAAATTCCATACATGAACCCACACATCACCTAAACACAAAAAGTGCAACCCTCCCCCCTCTCACAAGGGATATGAACTTAGAAGAGTTTGTAGGGGGAGGAGGCAACCAGGGGTGGATTCAGGTAGGTCAGCACCAGTGCCACTAGCATCAGCACATAGGAATCCTTGGTCAATCGAGGTCCCTGCACAATTCCCACAGTAGCATGAATCGTCCCTTCAAAGAATCAGCTAATGCCACTCAAACAATTGATCAAGATCATGTTGCCCCTCAAATAATTACCTCCTTGATCAACACTTGCAAAATGAAAAAGATAAATCAAGCGTGGAAATCTAGGTAATACTGAAGCCCAAAGATAAAATTTCTGGGGGAAAAGCAGCAGAAAAATGAAGGGGGAAAGCACGATGGAGTTGTGCCTAATCTAGATCTCAGCGTCAAAACCCAAAATGTTTGAAACCTGAAGTAGGAAGAACAACTGAACAACACGCAAGATCAGAATCAGAAAGAGCAGATCGTTGGGGTTCCGCAACCATCGACCTTGAAGCAAATGCAAGGGAAAGAAAAAACAACTCAACGTCGCTGGCGGGCGAGTGAGCGGGGGCGGGGCCATTGGCGGCCGCCGAGAGGAACGAAGCTATTTCCTCTGGCCTCTTCTCCCTCGTCCCTCTCCGACTCGGCCAGTGCGGGTCGGTTTCATTATTTATAGAGGTTTAGACCGCGACAGCGCCGACGACCGCCGTCGCCCACATCGCCGTCGAGAGATCCATTGCTCGTCTTTCAAATGGTAACTCCTAAAAGGAGGATGCGGAGGATTAGGGTTTCAACTTATGGTGGGTGAGGAGAAGCACAAAAGAAAGTGCGTTAAGAAAGTCGGCCATAATTTTGTTTCATAGATACCGGGTTTTAAAAACCGTAGTTAAAATCAGTGTCTATTAACGAAAAAAAGGCGTTCATAGACATCGGTTAAAATGCGAAAATCTGCGCTCATAGACATCGGTTTTTGGAAAAATCGGTGTAAAATACTCAAAGACATCAGTTTTTGTTTAAAACCGTTGTTGTTCCACCGATGTCTATGATGATTTTTCTTGTAGTCTAAGATGGAAAGGAACAAACCATCAGAATAGTCATAGTGTAATTAAGTATTAGTTTATCTTGACTAATAAATTACACTGATACACTTTAAGTGTATTGAGTAGGATTATTTAGGTAAGTTCTTTTTGTACTGACTTAGTAAAAGAACTAGACCTTAGTTATTATGGAAGTGTGTGCTCTTAATCCTAATATAATAACAAGCATATATATTTAATATTTATTTCTTTGACTTATCAAAGGGTGAGGTTTAGCTCGATAAATCAATATGCCCGATAAGTTGGGAAATGATATTACTTATAGTGTGTGTTGTTGATTATAGAAGGAATCTGCGTCCTAGTTATCTAGGTTGAAAATGTTGGTGCAGTAAGCATCCGACGATCGAACCTCAGTTTTGATAATGGCAAAGGGATTCAAAGTTAAGATTCCTTGTTATCTAACATGGTTAAATAAGGTTTCAGGAAAGTCCTAACTGCGGTTAGGCAGGGGAAAATCCTAAGGGGGGGTAACCTTAGGTCCTAGGGGGTGGTAACCCTAGGTGAAGGAAAATCCTAAGGGGGGGTAACCTTAGGTCCTAGGGGGCGGTAACCCTAGGTGGAAGAAAATCCTAAGGGGCGGCAACCTTAGGTCCTAGGGGGTGGTAACCCTAGGTGAAGGAAAATCCTAAGGGGGGGTAACCTTAGGTCCTAGGGGGTGGTAACCCTAGGTGGAGGAAAATCCTAAGGGGCGGCAACCTTAGGTCCTAGGGGGCGGTAACCCTAGGTGGAGGAAAACCCTAAGGGGCGGCAACCTTAGGTCCTAGGGGGCGGTAACCCTAGGTGGAGAAAACCCTAGGGGGCGGTAACCCTAGGTCCTAGGGGGTGGTAACCCTAGGCGGAAAGTCCAGTCGGTCTGGAGGACCGGACTGGCATCAGGTAATCTCTCCTGAGGGGAGTAGGTGAGGACGCGTTCCCCGTAGAGGGAACAGTAGGCGTCGGGTCGACCTAGGGTTTCCGGTTGGAAACCCGAAGTTAGACTCGGACAGTCCGGAGACTGTCTATACTTTATTTTATGTGTACTGTGCTAACTTTGTTTTGCAGGGTATGTGTTTTGGGACTAACACATTTTGCAGGAACAAAGGAGCAAGTTACAACTCGGATGAACAGTGTCCGAGGCGCCTCCATGGAGCTTGGAGGCGCCTCGGGTACAAAGGAAGAGCTGGCTGCGAAACAGTGTTCAAGGCGCCTTGAGTGGTGATGGAGGCGCCTTGGACCTGTTGAAGGCGCCTTGAGTGGTGATGGAGGCGCCTTCAACTGTGATAAGCGCAGAATGGTCAGCGCTTATCTGCACGATGGAATCGGAGCGGTGGAGGCGCCTTGGATGGCTTTCAAGGCGCCTTGGATGCCCTTTATAAGGGGACTTCGAGCAGCTTCTTGAATCAACAACTTACAAGCGATCTTTCTACTACAAGCTGCTCACGAGACGATTCCGAAGTGTTGCTACGAGACACCGACGACCCGGAGCTCCGAATTTTCAGATTACGATATTATCGTCGGTATAAATAATTGTTGTCATTTATTGTACTTCAAATTGTAATTATTATCGAGTTTATAGTTGTTGCCCACCGGAAGCGATCAAGGATTGCGGGCCTTCGAGTAGGAGTCGATCAAGGCTCCGAACGAAGTAAAATCGACCTGTCTCTGTGTGATTATTTCTTTTATTCCGCTGCGTATTTAACTCCGATAGGATTCCGATACGATCAAAATAGCCGCGAGCGCTATTCACCCCCCTCTAGCGCGTCTCGATCCAACAGAAAATGCCCCCAAGAGGAACTCATAAGGATTGACATGTTAAACCCTGCATGTGGACCTAGTCTGACATGACAATAAAGTTGAGTGGTACTACTCTTGGAGCTAGATATTAACTAAGTGAGTTGTCAGTAACTTAGTTAATTAGTGGATATTCATAATCTTAAACACAGGGAGACTAACACACTCATGATAAGAAGGAGCCCATAATGTAATTTGGTATTGGTGCGGTAGTGCGGTAATAACTCTCTAGTGGAATGAGTTATTATCGATGAACTTGAGTTGTTTGTTCGGGGCGAACACGGGATACTCAAGCTCATCGGAAGGCCAAAACCAATTTCTCCTCTAGGTCCCTGTCATAGCCTCATTATAGCCTCAAGTCCATCTAAATGTAAGGCTCTTCTTGGTGTCCAAGAAGTGGGCCGGTCCAATGCTTGGTGACCAAGCAAGGGCCGGTCACATCCTCTCCTATAGGGTCCGGCCCTTTGCTTGGTGACCAAGCATGAAGGGGTCGGCCACAATATTCAAACAAAGAGGTATGTTTTTAAATTTTTAAAATCTTCTCTTTGTAGAAAACTATAAGTTTTAAAAGAGAGATTTTAATTTTAAAAACTTTCCTTATTTGAATTTGGCCACATGTTTTAATAGAGAGTTTTTAAAAGTTTTAAAACTTTCCTTTTTTAACCATCCTCATGGTTTAAGAAAAAAAGGGAGATAAGTTTTAAAATTAAAATTTTCTATCATCATGTTAAAAAAGGAAATTTTATAAGAGAGTTTTTAAATTTTAAAACATGGTTTTAATTTTTAGAAACTTTCCTTTTTTAACTCCTACTTTAGGAAAGAGAGCTTGCAAAATTTTATAAGAGTTTTTCTTGTAAAATTTTATAAAAATATATTTCCTTTATTCTTTTGATGAGGTGGCCGGCCACCTTGCTTGGTACCCAAGCAAGTGGCCGACCATCATAAAATTAATAAAATCATCACAAATTAAAATTGGTGATTGATTCAATCAAGAGGAAAGAAAAGGGAAAAGGAAAAACTCTTGGATGATTTTATTTTTTGTAAAAAGTTTTTCCTTATTTGCCTTGGGCAAGTAATATAAAAGAAGGGGTGAGGGGGCTTCATGAGATACAACTCTTATTCTATTGCTTGGAGGTCCTTTGGTGGCCGGCCCTCTCCCTTCTTCCTTTCCCTTTGCTCTCTTCTCCTTGGTGGTGGTGGTGGCCGAATCTTAGAGGAAGAGGAAGGACTCTTTTGGGTGGTGTTCATCTTGGAGGATCGTCGCTCACACGACGTCCAAGGCGAGGCGAGGAATACGGCAGAAGATCTCAAGGTTATTAGCTTACAAAGAGAAGGTATAACTAGTAATTTTCTTCCGCATCATACTAGTTATTTTCTTTGTAAGAATTCTAAATACAAGAGGCAATTAGATCTAGTTTATTGAATTTATTTTTTGATTTTGTGTTTTCTTCTTTTTCAAATTTGGGATTCGATTGTTCTTTTTGGTTAACCTAGAGTTATTTAAGGAAATAAATATTATCTTTCCTTAAAAGGCTTTGCCTAGGCGGTGGTGGTTGCTCCCATATCCAAGAAGGTCATGTGCCTCGCCATGCAGTTCTGGAAGCAAATTTTTGAAGTTAATATTTATGGAATTAATAACATAGGTGGATTTGAATCAATAGTGTTAAGTTCCGCTTGCGATTCAAATCTAAACCATTAAGAACAGATAAGTTAAATTTGGAATCAATGATGTTAAGTTCCGTCTGCGATTCCTAATTTTACTTCTAAAGAACACAATAGGTTATTTAAGGAAAGGTTCGACACTTGTACAAAAAAATTTTGTACAGTGAAACCGGTATGTTTTCCTAGGACTAACCAACAATTGGTATCAGAGCTAGGATTTGCCTCTGTGTGTTTAGAATTCAAATAGGTTATGCACATGTCATACATAATTTAGGCAGGAAAATAGTAGGATGTGCTAACTCTTTGGTTGCAGGCTCCAACTATTATGGCTTATTGATATTGTGTGTGATTGGACCCTTGGACATGTCAAGGGCATTATTTGTGTGCATGATTGTATGTATAAATTACAGCAGGAGCTGTATTATTTTTAGAATTTTATTTTTTCGATCTAGAATACATGTACATTCCCTCATGGAATATAGGATCGATATATGTAAAATTCTATTTTTGTTGCGGATCGGATTCTTACGAGGCGTGGTACTTTTGGAGCACCAGAGGCGCAGCGGAATAAGAAGCAAGATGGATGCAACAACTCGACCCGATGGTAGTGGCTAAAGATAGTAGCAGCTAAGGTTGGAGCATACTGAAGACAGTGATGGAAAAGGCCATAATAGTTGAAAAATTAATTTCCAAATTTATTGCTTTTATTTACTGTGATGTTTATATGCATGTGATGTATGCTAGGATAGTTTAAAATTCCTCATTTTAAATAACTAAGTAGGAGAGAGATTTATTTTAATAAATTCCACGGTCTCCATTACTGGTTTGTAAGTGATGCAAGCAAACTTGCGCGTTGACTCTGAGTGCCTTCCTCCATATCAGATGAGTTTGTTTGCGGATCACTAGATCAAACTTCCATTTAGGATGACTATAGGAAATTAATTAAGAGCATGCGATCTTCCCCATCGGAAGGGGCACAATCTTATTAATGGACTTAGTGTCAAGTAATGGTATACACTTAGGCACGTCTAATAGTATCCTCCCCATCGGAGTCACTGCTATTATTTGTGTGACCGAAGGAAACCAACTATTAATTTTATTTGTCAAAAAGTTAGGTTGACAAGATAATAAAATTAATGGGTTACACCCTCCTTTTACAAATGTTGAATTTGTATACGTCCACACTATCGTGGCATACAAAATTCACGGTGTTTTGAGGTGTTGGTTAATTTAAAATAGTATTGTTTGAGGAATCAATATTATTCTAAATTTAGAGTCCTAACCAAAGTTATTTTTGTGATTCTTAGGATGACTTTCAACCCACTGGCCATTATACTGAAAGAGAACAAACTTACTGGACCCAACTATATTGATTGGAAAAGAAACCTGGACATTGTCCTTACTGCAGAAAGCTATAAGTTTATACTGACTGAGGCTTGCCCTGATACACCTGACGGTGACTCTACCCCAGAGGAGATTGAGTATCATAAGAAATGAGTAAAAGCTGATGAGATGGCGCGGTATTACATTTTGGCATCTATGTCAAATGTATTGCAACATCAGCATCAAGATTTACCAACAGCTTATGATATAATGAACAATCTGAAAGAACTCTTTGGGCACCAGAGTCGGACTGCTAGGCAAGAGGTAATGAGAAAGCTAATGACAGCCACCATGTCTGAGGGGACACCCGTAAGGGATCATATCCTCAAAATGATGGCTTATCTGAATGAAATACAAGTCCTTGGAGGAGAAATCGATGGGGAAACCCAGGTCGATATAATTCTTCAAACGCTACCCAGAAGTTTTGAGCAGTTCCGCCTGAACTATAACATGAACAAAAGAGAGTATACGTTGGCAGAACTTCTGACAGAACTATAGGTAGCAGAAGGTATATTTCGTCAAAGTTCTCATATTCACTATGCTGAAAATGGTTCTACTTCTAAGCCGAAAGGCAAGAAGAAGAAGAAACAAGTCTTTTCAGCGAAGAGAGTGAATAAACCTTAGGGACAAAAAGCTGGAATGAAGAAGCCGAAAGGCAAGTGCTTCATTTGCAAGCAGACAGGACATTGGAAGGCGGACTGTCCTCGTAGGAATCAGAACAATAAAGGTATATCTTATACTCTAGTTGTTGAAACATGTTTAGCGGTGTTATCTACCAGCACCTGGTGTGTAGATACGGGAGCCACTGATCATGTATGCAATTCCTTGCAGGGGTTCCAGGAAACCCGACGACTAACTGAAGGAGAGATTACCGTCTACATGGGCAATGCTACTAAGGTGGCGGCTATTGCAGTGGGAGACATCTACTTATCTTTTAATAGGAATAGAAATTTGGTTTTAAGAAATTGTCTTTATGTACCCAGTTTTAGAAAGAATTTAATTTCAGTTTCTAAACTGTATTTGGATGGATATTCAGTTTCTTTTAGTAAAAATGTGGTTATAAAGAGAAAAAAGGTGATTATCTATTCTGGTGCATTGGTTGGCAATTTATATACTTTAAATCCAATTTCTCCCACAAAGCAAAATATGAAAATTAATAACACATCTTCTAACTCTAATAAGAGAAAAGAACCTTCGGAAATGAACCAAACGCATCTTTGGCATCTAAGTCTTGGTCATATTAACTTAAGTAGGATTTAAAGGCTTGTAGCCGATGGACTCTTAGGTCTATTAGAGTTGGAAAACTTTCCAACATATAAATCCTGCTTGGAAGGTAAAATGACCAAGAGACCTTTTAAGGCCAAGTGGTATAGAGCCAAAGAAGCGTTAGAATTAGTTCATTCTGATTTGTGTGGTCCTATGTCTATCCAGGCTAGAGGTGGTTTTGAATATTTTGTCTCTTTTATAGACGATTATTCAGGATATGGATACATTTACCTAATGCGCCGCAAGTCTGAGTGCTTTGATAAGTTCAAAGAATACAAGGCTGATGTGGAGAAATATCTAGGTAAAAGTATCAAGACACTACGGTCTGATCGTGGTGGCGAATACCTCTTAGGAGAGTTTAGAAATTACTTATCAGAGGCCAGGATTCAATCCCAATTGTCCGCACCTGGTACACCCCAACAGAATGGTGTGGCAGAACGAAGGAATAGGTCTCTTATGGAGATGGTTAGATCGATGATGAGTTATTCAGAATTACCAAATTCATTTTGGGGATACGCTCTGGAAATGGCACCGCACATTCTGAACTTAGTACCTTCTAAATCAGTATCTTCTACTCCCACAGAATTGTGGAATGGGTGAAAGCCTAGTCTAAGACATGTTCGGATTTGGGGTAGTCCAGCACATGTGCTGAAACCAGATGCTGATAAGTTAGAATCTTGTACAGAAGTTCGTGTGTTTGTAGGTTATCCCAAAGGAACGAAAGGTGGTTTATTTTATAGTCCTAAAGACCAGAAGGTCATTATTAGCACCAATGCCCAGTTTTTAGAAGAAGACTATATAATGGATCACAAGCCCAGTAGCAAAATTGTTCTAGAAGAACTTAGAGAGGACACGTCTACTTCAGTACCAACAGTACAAGATGAAGTACCACAAGAGACTGCAACACGTGTCACACATGATACACAGCCACAGACGGTGACTCGTCGTAGTGGGAGGGTTGTAAGGCAGCCTGAGAGATTCATGTTTTTGGGAGAGTCTTCGGACTTGATCCCGGGTAAACATGAACTTGATCCCCGGACATATGATGAAGCACTCCAAGATATAGATGCAGTATCTTGGCAAAAGGCAATGAATTCTGAAATATAGTCTATGTACTCTAATAAGGTCTGGGAGCTAGTAGAACCACCTGATGGTGTAAAATCCATTGGATGCAAGTAGATCTACAAAAGGAAAAGAGGGATAGATGGGAAGGTAGAAAGCTTCAAAGCAAGGCTTGTTGGGAAAGGGTATACTCAGAAAGAGGGAATCGATTATGAGGAGACATTTTCACCGGTAGTCATGCTTAAGTCTATTCGGATACTCTTATCCATTGTCACTCATATGGATTATGAGATTTGGAAAATGGATGTCAAGACAGCTTTCCTTAACGGAAGTCTTGAAGAAAACATCCATATGAAGCAACCAGAAGGGTTCATTGAAAAGGGCAAAGAGCATCTAGTGTGTAAGCTCAATCGGTCCATTTATGGACTAAAGCAAGCTTCAAGATCTTGGAACATCCGGTTTAACAAAGTAATCCAGTCATATGGATTTTTTTCAGTGTCCGGATGAGTCATGTGTATACAAGAAGTGTAACGGAAATGTGGTGGTATTTCTTGTACTATACGTAGATGATATTTTGTTAATTGGCAACAATGTCAAGGTATTATCAGACGTAAGGGTATGGTTGTCCAAATAATTTGATATGAAGGACTTAGGAGAATGTGCACACATTCTTGGGATCAAAGTTATAAAGGATCGCAAGAAAAGAATGTTGTGTATATCCCAAGCTTTATATATAGATACAATCCTTGCTCGTTTTAGCATGCATAACTCCAAGAAAGGTTTCTTACCTTTTAGGCATGGAGTAGCCTTATCTAAAGAGATGTCCCCGAAGACATCAAAGGAGATTGAGGACATGAAGGCAGTTCCTTATGCTTCGGCAGTAGGAAGCCTTATGTATGCAATGTTGTGTACGAGACCTGATATCTATTTTGCCGTGGGCATGGTTAGCAGATATCAGAGTAACCCTAGACAAGGGCATTGGACTTCAGTAAAGCATATATTAAAGTACCTGAGAAGGACTAGAGATTATATGATAGTTTACCAAACAGACAATTTGCTCCCTGTGGGTTACATGAATTCAGACTTCCAATCAGATAGGGACAATAGTAAGTCAACGTCAGGCTATGTGTTTACTCTAGGAGGTGGAGCCATTGCATGGAGGAGTGTTAAGCAGAAATGCGTCTCGAAATCAACCATGGAAGCTGAGTATGTGGCAACCTCTGAGACAGCCAAAGAAGCTGTATGACTCAGGAACTTTCTAATGGACTTAGATGTGATTCCTGGTTTGCCCAAGATCATCACAATTTATTGTGATAATAGCGGTGCAGTTGCAAACTCGAAGGAACCACGAGCTCATAAGGTAAGTAAACATATAGAGCGCAAGTACCACCTGATACGAGACATCGTCAAGCGAGGAGAAGTTGTCGTCGCCAAGATTGCATCAGAAGATATCCTAGCAGATCCTTTCATAAAGGCCCTTCCGGCAAAAGCTTTTGATCGGCATGTAGAGGGGATGAGAATCAGATGTAAGGCAACAGATATGACAACTTAGTCTTTTAGTATAAGTGGGAGATTGTTAGAGTGTATACTAAAAGCCTAGCTTTTGCAAACATTTATTTGTTGAAATAAAAGAATCACATTGGTCAATATCTACATTTATTTATTAAATGTAATTGTTCAATTAATTTATATAGTAGACAACATGGAGTGTGGTGTCACACTCAGAAGATCATGTTGTCGGTTCTCTATAAATTATAAGCAGTTGCTCGCGACTAAGATGGAAAGGAACAAACCATCAGAATAGTCGTAGTGTAATTAAGTATTAGTTTATATTGACTAATAAATTACACTAATACACTTTAAGTGTATTGAGTATGATCATTTAAGTAAGTTCTTTTTGTACTGACTTTGTAAAAGAACCAGACCTTAGTTATTATGCAAGTGTGTGCTCTTAATCCTAATATAATAACAAGCATATATATTTAATATTTATTTCTTTGACTTATCAAAGGGTGAGGTTTAGCTCGATAAATCAATATGCCCGATAAGTTGGAAAATGATATTACTTATAGTGTGTGTTGTTGATTATAGAAGAAATCTGTGTCCTAGTTATCTAGGTTGAAAATGCCCCCAAGAGGAACTCATAAGGATTGACATGTTAAACCCTGCATGTGGACCTAGTCCGACATGACAATAAAGTTGAGTGGTACTACTCTTGGAGCTAGATATTAATTAAGTGAGTTGTCAGTAACTTACTTAATTAGTGGATATTCGTAATCTTAAACACAGGGAGACTAACACACTCATGATAAGAAGGAGCCCATAATGTAATTTGGTATTGGTGCGGTAGTGCGGTAATAACTCTCTAGTGGAATGACTTATTATCGATGAACTTGAGTTGTTTGTTCGGGGCGAACACGGGATACTCAAGCTCATCGGAAGGCCAAAACCAATTTCTCCTCTAGGTCCCTGTCATAGCCTCATTATAGCCTCAAGTCCATCTAAATGTAAGGCTCTTCTTGGTGTCCAAGAAGTGGGCCGGTCCAATGCTTGGTGACCAAGCAAGGGCCGGTCAAATCCTCTCCTATAGGGGCCGGCCCTTTGCTTGGTGACCAAGCATGAAGGGGTCGGCCACAATATTCAAACAAGGAGGGTTGTTTTTAAATTTTTAAAATCTTCTCTTTGTAGAAAATTATAAGTTTTAAAAGAGAGATTTTAATTTTAAAAACTTTCCATATTTGAATTTGTCCACATGTTTTAATAGAGAGTTTTTAAAAGTTTTAAAAATTTCCTTTTTTTAACCATCCTCATGGTTTAAGAAAAAAAGGGAGATAAGTTTTAAAATTAAAATTTTCTATCATCATGTTAAAAAATGAAATTTTATAAGAGAGTTTTTAAATTTTAAAATATGGTTTTAATTTTTAGAAACTTTCCTTTTTTAACTCTACTTTAGGAAAGAGAGCTTGTAAAATTTTATAAGAGTTTTTCTTGTAAAATTTTATAAAAATATATTTCCTTTATTCTCTTGATGAGGTGGCCGACCACCTTGCTTGGTACCCAAGCAAGTGGCCGACCATCATAAAATTAATAAAATCATCACAAATTAAAATTGGTGATTGATTCAATCAAGAGGAAAGAAAAGGAAAAAATTAAAAGGGAAAAGGAAAAACTCTTGGATGATTTTATTTTTTGTAAAAAGTTTTTCCTTATTTGCCTTGGGCAAGTAATATAAAAGAAGGGGTGAGGGGGTTTCATGAGATACAACCCTTATTCTATTGCTTGGAGGTCTTTCGGTGGCGGCCCTCTCCCTTCTTCCTTTCCCTTTGCTCTCTTCTCCTTGGTGGTGGTGGTGGCCGAATCTTAGAGGAAGAGGAAGGACTCTTTTGGGTGGTGTTCATCTTGGAGGATTGTCACCCACACGAATTCCAAGGCGAGGCGAGGAATACGGCAGAAGATCTCGAGGTCATTAGCTTACAAAGAGAAGGTGTAACTAGTAATTTTCTTCCGCATCATCATAGTTATTTTTTTTGTAAGAATTCTAAATACAAGAGGCAATTAGATCTAGTTTATCGAATTTATTTTTCGATTTTATGTTTTCTTCTTTTTTAAATTTGTGATTCGATTGTTGTTTTTGGTTAACCTAGAGTTATTTAAGGAAATAAATATTAGCTTTCCTTAAAAAGCTTTGCCTAGGCGGTGGTGGTTGCTCCCATATCCAAGAAGGTCATGTGCCTCGCCATGCAGTCCTGGAAGCTAATTTTGGAAATTAATATTTATGAAATTAATAACATAAGTGGATTTGAATCAATAGTGTTAAGTTCCGCTTGCAATTCAAATCTAAACCATTAAGAACAGATAAGTTAAATTCGGAATCAATGATGTTAAGTTCCGTCTGCGATTCCTAATTTAACTTCTAAAGAACACAATATGTTATTTAAGGAAAGGTTCGACACTTGTACAAAAAAATTTTGTACAGTAGAACCGGTATATTTTCCTAGGACTAACCAACACAACCAATCATGAATCGAACATCCTTACTGGGGTTAGTCAACCCTGCACACTCAGTAATAAAGTTATATCATAACACGTCTAACTTTAACCTATTTATCATTCATCAAAATTCAGGTTTGACTATTGGTGCAAATTGCACCAACATTAAAGACCCGAACTTGATGCAGATAATGTTGAGTCTTCTTTTGCACCAACTAATACTGAGTTGGAAAATAGATATCGGGCCCATCAATAAACTAGTAGAGATCAAGAAACATAGTCTCAGGAAACACCAATACCAATACTTGCCCCTACCACTACTAATTGGGTATTGGACAAGGCACGTATACTGATACTAGCCTAATTAATAAAGGATTGATATTCTCTATTCCAAGTGAGCTTCTGACCCATGGATTGCTCGTACTTGGTTAGATAACTTTAATTTACATTTTGATGTATGACCTACATTTATGCAGAAAAGATGGAGTTTGTTACTTATCACTTACAAGACTAGGGCACCACTTGGTGGAAATGTGGGGTATGGCATTTGGGGGAATAAAGGATCACTTAGTGATTATTTCGAGAGGCTTTTTAGAAATATAACTTCTCTACCTCCTTTTTGTATAGCTCATCCTTAGGAGTTCCTTAACCTTAAGTACATAATGGATATCAAGGCAGAGTTTAGTTAACTCATCGAATGTGAGCCCCACTTAATAGCTCAAGACTATGTACTCTTGAGGCGAACCTAGTTAAAGAAGACCTATTCATGGAAGCAAATTGATCATGATTCATGGTTCATCCAAGAGGTACTTATATGCATCAAGACCTGAAATGCTCCTACCGGTGGAATGATATGAGGAAGGGCCTTGCAAACTTTACTGCTTGTTAACAAGCGAAGACATAACATCAGAGAGATGTAGTATAAGTGTTGTTGGCCATAACCCACAAACAGCATCAGAGACTAGCAGGTTTCCTTTGGAAGATTTTTGTACCTAAGTGGAAAGAGAATCATAGTATGATGGATTTTGGAGGGTGTATGATTCAAATTGGGTCATTGTTGATCGATTAACTAAGTTTAATCATTTTCTACTAACACACTAGACTGATTCTTTGGATCACTTGGTGGTGTTTCCAATGAGTCATGTGTACATAACTTTATTTTTGTGCAGAATTTTAGACAGACAAATAGATGGAATGTACCATTCACTAACTGGAGGACTTACTTCAACCATACAAGATGGACATTAAAGACAACTACAAAATCATTTATACTTAATGAATTCTACCCACAAAAGGTAGTTAGACGATAATGTGGGTGTAGTAGAAGTATGGTGGGCTCATAACTCACAAAGTAGTGATAACCTACTTTATGATAGATCATTATATAGTTATAAGGAAATCATATTCCCTAATAGTTAGGACCTCCCATGGTATTAGAATGGACTAGTATAAGGGTGTCCTTCTTAGCTGTTACCCTTAGATGTAGTATTACAATTTGAGTAGTAAATTTGGGGATCAAATTTTTATTAGCGGGAGAGAATATAAGATATCCCAAAATATATCTATAATAATGACTTAAAATAATTAAAATTGGAACTAAATGAATTAATTAAGGAAGAAATAATAATACAAGATGGATAATTAATCCAGAAATAGGTTTATATGAATTTATAGATTTTTTTTAGATTTTTTTTAGATTTAAAATGAATCTATTTTATATTCTATGGGAATAAATGGATAATATATATGGCTTGTTTAGAATACATATTTAAAGTTGGAGTTGATTAAAAAAAAACCTAAACCCTAAGTCTAAACTCGGCCACTATTCACCTCTGCTCGTGTCATTCTCCTTCGCGCAAGTGCACGCCCGCCCGTGAGGACGACAACGTCGTCTCTGCTTGCTGGCCACGGCTTTGCGTCCCTCTCCTCCATCTCCATCGCTCGCCTTCTGATCGCCTTAATTGTGGGTTGCTACCCCTCTCTTCTCCGTGCCTCACCCCACGCATGTAGTGTTGTCCACCGCAATAAAGACTGTCATCGCTCCCTACACACTGATAGCTAGCACCACTACTCCATCTACGCAAGTGGCTAACATTGGCACCAAGTCCTTTTCCTCCCCTTACCATAGACGTTGCTTGGTCTTCGGTCGGGTTGTCTCCCTCGCGAGTGCCATTTTTACCCAGTCTTCGGCCAACCGGGACCAATGCTGCAACCACCGCTGGCCACTGCCTCTACTAGGCCACCGCAAACCCATGCAAGCCACCATGATTAGACCTCCCCTGTTGTCCACACGTGCGCGCATGGCTACTACTCTCAACGCAGACTAGCTACCACCACTGCTATCTCGGCTATCGAGATGGTTAAGATTGGTAACAACCTTACTATCCTTAAAAGTGAAATACGAATAAGATGAAATTAAATAAATCAAGTATATTGGCAATCTTAAGATGTAGACTTCTGCATGTTTGTTAGAGTTGAGTCTCGACGTAGCGTTGGCATTTTGGGAGTGAGACCGCAGTTGGAGCACTTGGAAGATGTTAGAAAATGTTTTCTAAGCTCTTGGATGAAGGATCTTTATATAGGTTGACTCTAGGCACCAAGAATAGCTCCAGGTGCCTCCACTAAGGCCTATCTGATCCCCTTTCGTGCTAACTTATCCATATCCAGGCGCTGGACCACCTCAGGGCGCTTGAACTACAGATGTGGTTGCATAAGGGAAAAGCTATATCTGAGTTGCCTCTATCCCTTCCCAGGTGCTCAAATCCCAACTCAGTTGCATGCCTAGCTGGATTTAGGTCTATATAAGCACTTAGACCTCCATGTTGGAGCAATTTCCCTTGGTTAAGGTTGACCAGTTTGATTAAACTTGAGTTGGCTCAATCTTGAGTCTTGATGTTTGAGTTTTGATGTTTGACAATATATAGAGATTGTAGATGCAATTATCCATTTGGGGAGATTGTTAGTGTAATTCTCCTCTAGTCAAGGTTTGACCAGTTTGATATGAAGAAGAGTCAAGTAGGTCAATGTTAACCAAATACTTGACTAGGAAGTCCTAACTAGAGGTTAGGCAAGGGAAAGACCAACAAGAAGTTTTATAAAAGAAGAAAATCTAAGTGAGTCAATGTTGATTAGACACTTGGTGTGAAAGTCCTGGTGAGTGAAGTCGAGTAGTTGAAAATGTTGGTGCAGGAAGTACCAGATGATCGAACATGAGTTTTGATTATGTCAAAGGGTCCAAAGTTAAGTTGTCTAGTGATCTAACAAGGTTGATTGAGCTTGTAGAAAAGTTCTAAGTTGTCTTAGGAAAAAGTCCTAGTGAATTCTAGGCAGGTGGAAAACCCTAGGAGGAGGTAACCCTAGGTCCTAGGGAGCGGTAACCCTAGGTGATGGAAAGTCCTAGTTGCGGTTAGGTAGGTGAAAACCCCTAGAGGGAGGTAACCCTAGGTCCTAGGGGTGGTAACCCTAGGTTATGGAAAACCCTAGGGGGAGGTAACCCTAAGTACTAAGGGGTGGTAGCCCTAGGTTATGAAAAACCCTAGGGGGTGGTAACCCTAGGTCGTAGGGGCTGGTAACCCTAGGCGGAAAGTCCAGTCGATCTGGAGGACCGGTCTGGCAACAGGTAACTTCTCCTGAGAGGAGTAGGTGAGGACGTGTTCCCGGTTGAGGAAACAGTAGGCGTCGGTTTGACCTAGGCTTTCAAGAGGAAATCCAAAGTCAGAACCAGATAGTCTGAAGGCTATCAGGTTAATGATTTATATATTATCTGCTATGTGCTAACTCTATTTTGTAGGAGACTAATACTTTGTGCAGGGTTAGATTCGATTGGGATCAGTCGACCAAACGTTCGGTTCAGTCGACCGATCCTCCAAGCAGCAAGATCAGAGTTCTAACGAGTGGACCGGGTTTAACCAAGGGATCGGTCGACCGAACCTTGGGTTAAGTTGACCAAACCTCGGATAAGCGACAACTGGATCAGATCGGGTTGATTGGGACAAAGATATCGGCTGATCGATCTACCGAATGGTGAGATCGGTCGACCGAACGAAGGCTTACCCGAACCGGTAAAATCTGGATGGGAAGCGGGTTTGATCCAGGAGGGATCAGTCCACCGATTAGCGATGAGTCAAACTTAATCCTGAGATTAGTGGATCTGGATCAAGTCTGGGTTGATTATAAAAGGAGAGCTAGACCAGTTGCTTCAATAACACTAACAACCTAATTTCCGAGATCAAGAACGAACAACTGCTACTCCAACGCTACTTTGACAATCGACGAAAGACTTATATTTCTATTGTTGTCAGTAACTTTATTATATTTCAATTGTACTTAATATTTATACCTATTTGTGGATCTATAGTGATTACCCAATGTAAGCGATTAATGATCGCAACCCTTGGAGTAGGAGTCGCCACAGGCTCTGAACCAAGTAATAGAAACTGTGTTAGCATTGCTTTTGTCTTGTTCTTTATTCCGCTGTGTTACTTTGAGTTTTTCGAAACGAGTGAAAAAGCAACGAGTGTTATTCACCCCCTTCTAGCACGTCATCGATCCTACAATTGATATCAGAGCAAGGCCGCTCTGATTTGGTGAAACCACCAATCGAGCAGGGGGTTCTTCTTTGAAAAACAAAATCATATATCGTTTTTTCTTAAAAAAAGATTTTTACGCCTTTCGTTTTTTCCCTCCAAAAGTATTTTTGAAAATTTTATTTTCATCTTTTCACCAAAATCTGTAATAATATATTTTTAATATTTTATTAATATTTTATCAATATTTTATTATTTTTTTCGAAATTAGTGAATTACTATTTTTTCTTTCTCTCGCACCACTAATCCAAGACCAAGTCTTGGAACATTTGTTATTATTTTTTGTGTGCGAGATTCATTTTTAATGGCTCGCCAAGAAGGTTACAACACAGCTCGCCCGCCTCTTTTCTCCAGTGAAGATTTTAGGTATCAGAAAGGTCGAATGAAGTATCACCTCAAGACGCAGGTGGAAATGTGGATAATTATCCAGACAGGGTTCACATTTACCACCGAAGATAACGTCCTTGTCCCCTGCGACAAATGGGGTGCACCAACCTGCAAGAAAATTGAAGCCGATGCAAAAGCAGCATAAACTCTTCAATGCGGCCTAACCAAAGAAGAGCTGAGACGGGTTGGTCCCTTCAACAGTGCAAAGGACTTGTGGGAAAAATTGATCGAGCTATGCGAGGGCACTTCCGACACAAAGGTAAGTAAACGAGACTTAATATTAAATAAACTATATAATATAAAAATGTAGGAAGGTGAGTCAGCGAGATAGCTACATGCTCGCATATAAGATCTTCTGAACGGACTCCATGTGATCGGACAGAAAGTAGAACCGTGACATCGTAAGGTACGCACTGAATGCTTTTCCGAGGAAGACCTTGTGGGCATCAATGGTAGATGCTTACAAGGTATCTAAGGACCTTTCCTCAATTAGACTTGATGAACTCTTTTAGAATTTGAACTTCATGAACAGACTAATGTGTGCCCGGCCGAGCAAGGTATTGCTTTGATTGCAGGTACAAGTAGAAAGAGGGAACCAAAAATCAAGCGTCCAACTGAACCCGAATCCGAAGATGAATCGGATCTCGAAGATGATATCACCATCGAACTAGTCAAACTAGTTCGAAAAGCACTTAAGAAGAAGAAGGTGACTCAATCGAACTCGAAGACCAAGTCTGGAGTTATCTGCTACGACTACAACCAGAAGGGACACTACAAGCTTGACTATCCAAACCAGAAGCAAGGGAAAAAGAAGGCATTGAAGGCAATGTGGTCCGGGTCATTGGAAGAGTCGGACGAAGAAGAACACAAGCAAACAAGCTTCCTCACCCTACTGATACAAGCGTATGTTGCCGAAACCGAGTCCGAGTCTGAGGTCGAAATTAAGAGCAAATTGGAAACCAAGTTTGACAGAAGCCATGGATCCGTATCCATTTCTGAAGGGCTAAACAACAATGTAAGTCCCTAATTTTTGGTACTCAGATAGATGACTTACAAAAATTAGTTGCATATTTATTAAGAAAGTTAGCCAAATCCAACATCCGGGGCAAGTCACTCCAAAAAGAGGTAACAACCCTTAAGGAAGCGACTAACTCGAGCTTTTTGACTGAGCAAGTTCAGGAAGAGAATTCCAATTTAAAAACTCAGGTCAAAGAACTCAATGACTCATTGGAATGGTTTACTTTGGGTTCCAAGAACCTTGATCTGATTCTTGGAAAATAAAGAGCTATTTATAATCGATCTGGACTTGGATATAAGGTTAATCATAAGTTTAGATCTTATCTATCGCTTGTTAATTGAACATATAGAAGAACAGTCCAAGCATGGGCCCCAAAGTCTAATCTGACTAATCAAGTTGGACTTGGTCAATATTGGATCCCCAAGGATCAAATTCATTACCTTGATAGACCTTATCGAGGCTATGATCCAGGGGGAGCCAACAAAAAGACCATCTTTATCATAAATAGAACTATCTGATGGTTGCTTTATTATTTTTCATTATACATGCTTAGACTAGGGTAGATAAGGACTTAGGATTGATTAACACTTGATTAGTTATACCTAGGATTTTCAGAAAGGGAATTAAATATTTAATTTCTTTAAAAGGTTTTGTCTAGAAGTGGTGGATGATCTCATACCTAAAAAGGCCTAGTGTCTCGCCACGGCCTGGAAGTCAATTATTGAAATAAATATTTAATTAACTAACTGTTAAACCTTAGTCTAACTCAAATATTGATCAATCCTTATATTAACATTTAAATTAAAGATTAAATTAACCATTTCACAAAACTACTAAGGTTCCCTGATTGAAAATTTAGAAAATGGTGAGATGGATTTAGGTTTAAAATATAAAGTAGCTAACCAAACCCAAATTAATTAAACTCAATTAAGTTAACTAAAAATTAATTCAATTAAACTAAATCATTTTAATTAATAATAAATTTCAAAATCATAATTAATTTTAAAATCATAATTAATTCCAAATCTTAATTATTTTCAAATAATTTTCAAAATCTTAATTATTTTCAAATAATTTTCAAAATCTTAATTATTTTCAAATGGTCTTCAAAATCTTAATTATTTTCAAATGTTCAATTAATATTCAAATTTTAATTATATTTTAAAATTCAAACTTATATTTTAAAAACTCAATTTCAGTATTTTTAAAATCCAAATTTAACTTAAATTATTTTTGAAATATACTTCAATATCATAAATATTTTTTAAAGTTAAAGATAAAATCAATTTAACTTAACTTCATATCACACACACTCATAAGCTAAACATGCTTGATAACATAGTATGAGTGAGATGGGAAATCAGGAAAATAAATAATAAATAATAACTTTTTTGTTTTTTACATACATGCTTGGACTCTAGGACCCTCAAACATTTTTGTCATTAATTAAGGGGAGTGAAAGGAAGGTTAAGACATTAATTTTTATTTTGTTAAACATTGGTTTTAAAAGTTAAACTTTTCAAAAGTTCAAAATACTTTTGAAAGAGGAAGTTTAATTTTTTTAAATATTTTTGAAAAAATAGAAACTAAGTTTTGGATAAAATATTTTAAAGTATTTTTCAAAGAAATCATTTACTTAGCTAAGTAAATATTTTTAAAGCTAAGTTTTTTTTAAAGTGTTTATCAAAATATTTTTAAAACTAAGTGTTTATCAAAATATTTTTAAAGCTAAGTACTTAATTCAATTTTTATTAAATTCTTTTAACTAAACCTATTTCAAAACCTCTATAAAGCTAAGTATTAAAGCTAAGTTTTTATCAACTTCTTTTGAAAGCTAAGTACTCGACAAAACAATTATTTTCAAACTTTAGCTAAGTTTTTTTTGGAAAAAGCTAAGACCGTTTCAAAACTTAAGATTAGATAAGTTTTTTTTTAGCTAAGTAATTTTCAAAGTTTAAGTTTAGCTAAGTCTTTGTTGAAAAAGCTAACTATTTTCAAAGTATTTCTAATTTAGCTAAGTATTTTCAAAGCTAAATTTAGCTAAGTTCTTTTTTAAGTGCTACCCTTCAAGGGGAGCTTCAAATTAAGCAAAGTAAAAAAAAATGTCAAACAACCTTCTCTCCTTTTTGATATATGTCAAAGGGGGGGAGAAAAGTTAAAAGTTAAGAGTTAAGCATAATTTTTATAAAATGGGGAGCATAAGGGAGTTTTTTACAAATTATTATTCATGCTTAAAATTCCTTTATTTATTATTATGTTTTACTTAACTTTGAACCAAGTTGTCATAATCAAAAAGGGGGAGATTGTTAGAGTAGGAAGCACCAGACGATCGAACCTGGGTTTTGATTATGTCAAAGGATCCAAAGTTAAGTTGTCTAGTGATCTAACATGATTGATTGAGCTTGCAAGAAAGTCCTAAGTTGTCTTAGGCAAAAGTCCTAGTGAATTATAGGCAGGTGGAAAATCTCAGGGGGAGGTAGCCCTAGGTCCTGGGGGCGGTAACCCTAAGTGATGGAAAGTCCTAACTATGGTTAGGCAGGTGGAAAACCTTAGGGGGAGGTAACCCTAAGTGATGGAAAGTCCTAACTATGGTTAGGCAGGTGGAAAACCTTAGGGGGAGGTAACCCTAGGTCCTAGGGGGTGGTAACCCTAGGTTATGGAAAACCCTAGGGGGTGGTAACCCTAGGTTCTAGGGGTGGTAACCCTAGGCAGAAAGTCTAGTCAGTCTGGAGGACTGGTCTGGCAATAGGTAACTTCTCATGAGAGGAGTAGGTGAGGACGTCTTCCCCGTTGAGGGAATAGTAAGCGTTAGTTCGACCTAGGGTTTCCGGAGGAAATCCAAAGTCAGAACTGAACAGTCTGAAGGCTGTCAGGTTAATGATTTATATATTATCTGATATGCGCTAACCTTGTTTTTCAGGAGACTAACACTTTGTGCAGGGTTAGATTTGACTGGGATCAGTCAACCAAACGTTCAGTTCAGTCGACCGATCCTCCCAGTAGCAAGATCAGAGTTCTAGAAAGTGGACTGGGTTTGACCAAGGGATCAGTCGACCAAACCTCGAGTTTAGTCGACCGAACCAAGGATAAATGACGACTAGATCAGGCCGGTTTGATCGAGATAGAGATCATCAACTGATCATGATTGAACGGCGGGATCGGTCGACCGAACGAAGGATTATCCGAAGCGACAAAATTTGGACAGGAAGCGGGGCTAATCTAGGCGGGATCGGTTGACCGAACCTAGGAATCGGTCGACCGATCAGTGATGAGTCAAACTTGATCCTGAGATTAGTGGATCTAGATCAGGTCTGGGTTGGCTATAAAAGGAGGGCTTAACTAGTTGCGTCAATAACACTAACAACACAATTTCCAAAATCAAGAACGAACAACTGATACTCCGACACTGCTCCGACAATCGACGAAAGACATATATTTCTATTGTGGTTGGTAACTTTATTGTATTGCAATTGTACTTAATATCTGTACCTACTTGCGGATCTATAGCAATTGCCCAACGTAAGTGATCAACTATCGCGGGCCTTGGAATAGGAGTCACCACAGGCTCTGAACTAAGTAAAAGAAACTATGTTAGCATTGCTTTTGTCTTGTTCTTTATTCCGCTGCGTTACTTTGAGTTTTCCGAAACGAGTGAAAAAGCAATGAGTGCTATTCACCTCCCCCCCCTATCATGTCATTGATCCTACAGAAAAGTCCTTGTAAGTGAAGCTAAAAAGATGAAAAATCCTAGTGAGTGAAGCTAGGTAAAAAGCCCTAATGAGTGAAGCTAGGCAGTTGGAAAATCCTGGTGAGTGAAGCCAGGTGAAAAGACCTAGTAAGTGAAGCTAGACAGTTAAAAAATCCTGGTGAGTGAAGCTAGGTGAAAAGCCCTAGTGAGTGAATATAAGTAGATGAAAGCCTTAGTGAGTGAATCTAAGTACATGAAAGCCTTAGTAAGTGAAGCTATAACGCCCAACAATTTCATATGAATTTCTTTTAAGAATAAGAGAAAATGGAACCAAAAAGAAAAGAAAAAGAAGAGTGGTCAAGGCTTGAACCTTGAACCTCTTAACAAGTGGCAAGTTTTATGTAGTATGGGAAAACCAATAGCCCAGGAGGAAGTATTGTTAGGAAGGAAAGGGAAATTGTAGTTAAGGGTAGGGTGAAGGGACACCTTTCTCCCTTCACTTAGAAGAAAAGTTTATCTTTTCTTTCTCCCTTCACTTAGAAGAAAAGTTTATCTTTCCTTTCTCCCTCCACTTAGAATGAAAAGTTCATTTTCTTTTCTCCCTTCATTTAGAATAAATGGAAATAAGAGAAAGAAAAGTTATTCTTCTTCCTCCTTCTTCTCCCTCCACCGAAACCCTAAGCCTCTTCTCTCCCATTGCCGACTTCAAGCTAAAGGTTTCTTCCTAGGAAAACTTCACAAAGAGAGGTCCTTAAAACATACTTCTTCTTACAAGCAAAATAAGGAAAAGGAGTTCTAGAAGCGAAAAGTCTTCTTCTTCTTCTTCTCCACCAAGGGTATTTTCTTAGTAAACCAAGCAATAGGATGTAAGTATTTCCCCTCACCTGCAGTACAAGTAGTTTTCCTCGTTTTGTTTATGTTGCTTAAAAACCTAGGAACATGCCCTTGAAGTTTCTGCCAAGAAGAAATAAAAGACTTAGGGAAGTTTAAACTCCAATGAGACTTGCTTATGCTTTCTCTCATGATACCTAATATGTTATGTGATGTTATTAAGATGCTATTCATGATTTATGTAGCTTAAAAACCTAGGAACATGCCCTTGAAGTTTCGGCCAAGAAGAAATAAAAGGCTTAGGGAAGTTTAAACTCTAATTAGACTTGCATATGCTTTCTCTCATGATACCTAATATGTTATGTGATGTTATTACGATGCTATTCATGGTTGATGTTGCTTAAAAACCTAGGAACATGCCCTTGAAGTTTCGGCTAAGAAGAAATAAAAGGCTTAGGGAAGTTTAAACTCCAATTAGACTTGCTTATGCTTTTTCCCATGATACCTAATATGTTATGTGATGTTATTAAGAAGTTATTCATGGTTGATGTTGCTTAAAACCTAGGAACATGCCCTTGTAAGTTTCGGCCAAATATAAATTAGGGTTTGAAGAGAGTTCAAAACATTAACCATGCTTGATTATGATTCCTCATGATGTGTAACCCATTAGGTGATGTTAGTTTGATGTCTCCATGTTTTTATGTTGCTTAAAAACCTAGGGACATGCCTTGTAAGTTTCGGCCAAGAAGGAAATGAAAAGGCTTAGGGAAGTTTAGTTCCAACTAGACTTGCTTATGTTTTATTCTATGTTATGCTATGTATCATTTGATATTAGTTTAAAGTTTCATGCTTAAAGTTGCTTAAAAGAAACCTAGATTCATGCTCTATAGGTTTCGGCCAAGACTTGAAATTAGGGTTAGAAACTCATTTATGTTTGCTAAAAGTCTCATTTGCTGTGTCATGTATCATGTGATATTAGTTTAAAGTTTCATGCTTAAAGTTGCTTAAAAGTAACCTAGAATAATGCTTTATAGGTTTTGGCCAAGACATGGAATTAGGGTTTGTAGAAAGTTTAAAACCCCAACTATGCATGATAATGACTCTCTATGATATGTTATGTGATATGTGAACCTTATGTCACCATGTTATGCTTATGCAAGGCTTATGTATGATGAAATGCCTAAGAGTTGCTTCCCTATAAGTTGGGATTAAGAGCACTCTCTATGATATGACAAGGAACATGATATGCTATTTTACTTTTGTATGACTTGTACCGGACCCTAAGCATGGTCCAGGGGATGGGCTCCTACGTCGTCCCTAGGTCGAAGCACGGGCCTAGTTCCCTAGTAGGTTCGGGATTAGCTACCTTGGATTTATTTAGGGATGCACGCAATTCATATATGTGGTACAATGTTGGGCCCTCATGTTGAGATTTATGTTTAAATATTTATATGATATATGTTTTCAAAAGAACATTTTTGCATATACTTATTTCATGCTATTTGATTTTTATGCTTCATGGAGATGCTCTCTTGTGATATGTCTATGATGCCTAGATGAACATGCTACTACCTTATGCTTATGCTCTCGTATGCTATGTTTATGATTTGCCCAAAAGAGTATGACACTACTTTATGCTAGTATGCAAATGTTAAAGCTATATGTTGGTTAGATGAGCATGTCACTACTCTATATTAATTCATGATGTATGTTTTTTTTGTGAGTAGGAAAGGATCTTACTAAATCTATGTGCTTATAGTTTTACTTTCCTTGTACTGCAGAAAAGGGTAAAGAATGGCTAAACTAAAGAGAGCAGCAGGAGGGGAAAAAGATGTGTGTGGCAGTGACATGGTGGAAGAGATCTGTTTTGTGTTTTAAGACTTATGCATATTCTAAGTTCTGCATGTTAACTTGTTTTTCTACTTGATGCTTTTGATGGTTGCTACTTGATATTAACTTGAACTTGTTTGGATGGTTGATGCTTAATGTGAACTTATACTCTCTTTCGCTTCCATGAAACCTTGAAATGTTAAGCACTTGTTTAAGTAGAGAATTGTTAAGATCCTTCTCATCATGCTTGAATTGTTAAGTGATGGATGACTAGATACTTGGTTTATGCTTCGAACCCCACATTCTTGTTCATAAATTGTGTTTAGACTTTTGTATTTCCATCATGTTAGTTATCATGAACTTTCTTAAAAAAAATACCAAGTGCCCCTTTAGAGAATGATATACATGTTTAGTAGTTCATTCCCTCTTATTTGGTAAGCTTTATGCTCTAGTTAAAAACAATCATGTATCATGTTTCAAGTAATAGATATTAAATTAAGTTATATGCATGAATGCTAGCATGTTAACATGTTTTGTTTATATGCTTAAATTTAATTCCTTCCGCTGCAATGATTGCATATGCATGTATGTATGTTCACGTAGCGCCACCCTTGCTATCAGTAGAGGAAGGACGGGCGTTACAGAAGCTACGCATGAAGAAAGTCCTGGTGAGTGAAGCCAGGTGACAAGCCTTAGTGAGTGAAGCTAGGCAGATGGAAATCCTGGTGAGTGAAGCTAGGTGATGAAAAATCATGGTGAGTGAAGTTAGGTGAAAAGCCCTAATGAGTAAAGCTAAGCAGTGATGAAGTCATGGTAAGTGAAGCCATGCAGTTGAAAATCCAGGTAGATTAAAGATTAACAGGACACCTGGTGATTCGAAGTCCAGGTTAACCGGGCACTTAGCATGAGGTAGAAAGTCTAAGTGGGTTAAAGGATTGACCAGACACTTGGCAGGAGATAGAAGTCCAAGTGGGTCAAGATTGACCGGATACTTAGCACAAGGAGAAAAGACCAAGTGAGTCAAAGGATTGACCAAACACTTGGTGAAAAAGTCCCAGTATATCAAGGTTGACTGGATGCTAGACAAGGAGGAGTCTCAATAGTGATGATTTATCGAATATTGGGTAAAGGAACCCTAGACTTATGTTTGAAAGTTAGGGTTTGGTAATCGATTAGGCTAATCGGTTACCATAGCTTAAGTGATTACCCTAATCACTTAAGTCGTTTGATCATGAAAATAAAATGGAGCTGAATTGATTGGGGTAATCGATTTAGTAAGCCTTAATTGATTAGGTCAATCGATTAATGTTGATTATGTGGGAAATAGAATGTTTGGTAAGTGATTAAGTAGGGAGGCTTAATCACTTACAGGGTTTCTCGCGATCGAATAGAAAGATTCTTAATCGATTTAGCTAATCGATTAAGAACACTTAAGCAATTAGAATAATCACTTAAATTTGAAAATATAGTAATTCTGAGTAGGTTGCAGAGGCATAAGCTCTTAAGGGAAATTCTTAATCGATTAAGGTGCCAACGGTAACCCTAGAAAAGGGTTTTTCGTGACTGTTTCACTTAGAGCTCACACGACAAATTCTCTCCGCTTCACTCCATCTTCTCCGCCAATTCTTAGAAGCTTTGGGTTGAAGTGTTGTCACACTTCCAAATATATAAGAGGCATTCACAAGAAACAAGAGATCAAGCAAGAAGGTTTTTCATTTATATTTGTGTATTTACTTCTTGTTTCGAGTTGTATTTCTTATTCTTGAGTTGTAGAGGTTTCTCCACCTTCATATTGTTCCGAGAAGGAGTGTATTTCATAGTGGAGAGTGTTCTCGATAATGGATCTTTAGATTAGTCACCTCTTCTTGAGGTGGATACTAAGGAAATCTTGGCGTTAGCATTGCTTCGAGTTCATTCAGTTGCATATCATCATCGAAGCGAAGCGAAGCGAGCGAGCTATTCCCCCCCCCCCCCCCCCCCCTCTTGCTCCGAAGTGTCCCAATATGTGGTATCATAGCAAGGCTGCTCTTTACCAGACTCATCACCGAAAAGGGCAACGAGTTAGAGGAAGAAAAAGAATTTGAAGATCCAAATTTCAACAAGTCAAGATTATCATCAAGGGAGCTCAACTTGAAGATGAATTTTCAAGATGGACTCGGATATGATACAAGAGAACCTCCGCCATTCATATCTACATACTTCGATCTTTGAAAATCAAGGATCAAAAACTTCTTAATGATGGAGATAGAGTAATAGTTTGCTCTAATGGAGAGATTTGAAGCTCTAATGGATTCAAAAGGCAAACTCATTAAGAGAAGCAAATGGATCAAGGAGCAAATTCAAAGAAGCGAGAAAAATGACAAAGTGACCAAATTATTAGTCAATTATTGCCAAGTAATATTTTGGACAAAATTGGAGAGTATGAAGATGCTAAGGAGCTTTGGGGTAAGTTGACAAAGATCTAAGAAGATTTATCCTCAATGGACTGCAACGACAAAGGCAAAGAGAGAAACTCTTTATTTTATGTACATGAAGACTCAGAGGTTGAAAGACATTCAACATCCGAAGAAGAGGATGAAGATGAAGAGGCCTCCACCTCTAGAATTGAGAGGGAGCGCCATTCATTGACACTGGAGCAAGAAAAGACTTCTACTTTGGATTAAATGGAGAGGAAGATGTTTCCACCTCCATAAGTCAAGAAAAATCAAATGGAGGATCATGTGTCATCCCTACAAGCAAAGAAGGTATAACTATTTCAATTTACAATAATAAAAGTCACATTATTTGCTTTGAGTATAGGGAAAAAGGACATTACAAGAGTAAGTGTACTAAATTGATAAAGAAGAAGGCTCAAGTGGAACCCAAGAAAAAGGAAAAATCAAAGAAGACACAAGCCTTGGTACATAAAGGCAAGGAACACATTGTATGCTTCTCATGCAAACAAAAGGGTCACTACCAGAATCAATATCCAAGGGGGAGGATTCCAATCAAGAGCCAAGAAGGAAGCTCAAATCGAGAGGAAGCTTCTAAGAACAACCTTAAGGTACTATTAGTTAATGGTATTTCTTCAATTCATAATAAAAAGAATGCTAAAAATAATCTTTATCATTTTAATAGAATTTATCATGAAAATAGAAAACATGATAGGGTTAAAGAAAAATATGTAGCACATCATGCTAAGACTACCTCACCTAAGGTTAGGAAGGTAGATAATAATTTAGGCAAGAACTCTAAGGATTTTAGGTATATACCTAAAAATAAAAATGCCCAAGGGAATCAAGAAAAATCTAAATATAAGGATTTAAGAATGGAAAATCAAGTCTTAAGGTCAAGACTTAATAAGTTAGAAAAGACCATAAAATGGATGAAAAATATCTTTAAAATGTCAAATGAACAAAATCTAGGAATAGATAGGCAAGAGTCATTCAATGGTCATAGAGGTTTGGGTTACAAACATAAAGCCAAAAAGAATATGCCCTCATACCATGGAGTTTCATATAGTCATGGAACCAACCCTAGGTCAAGTGATCAAGTCAAGGCTACAAGGGAGGTCTTCCCTAGAGTTAATGTTTCAAAAACCAATGTGACTAAGGCTTCAAAGAAGCCTAACAAAATCACTAAGAAGGTCACAAGAGAAGTTGCCCCTAGAGTTGACCGGGAGAAAAAAGTATGACCAAGGCTTCAAAGAAGCCTAGGAAGGTCATTAGGAAGGTATCAAGGAAAGTTATCTCTAGTGAATACTTAGAACACCCTAGGAGCATCAATCAGTTTTGGGTTCCTAAGAGTGTGTTCTCTACACCCTAGATGGGTCTAGAGAATGTCAACTCAAATTGGAAGGATAGTTAACCTAATCTTAAAGAAGTTGACACTTAGAGGGCATTTTCAGGATATTGTTATGCCTTGAAAATGAGAAGGATTAATTGTTTACTCTTTGGAAGAGTAAAGTGTGCAAAATTTAAAGATTTTAATTAAATTGGCACAATAAGGATAAAGGTAAAAGAAATATCAAGTTAGAATTTTGGTATTTTCTTAGAAAAACATGGACAACTTAGGATAAATTTTGGCTTAGCAATTAATTTAGAATACTTTTATAGATATAATCTAAATATATTCTTTATGTTAAATTATCATGTTTTGTTTTCCCATCATATGTCATGACATCATATTTTAAATTCATATTTTTTATAAAAAGTAAAAAAAAAATATCATGTCATGTCATACATACATCATATAGCTATAGTAGATTTTATTTTTGAAAATACTCATTTTGATGTATACTATAAATCATCATGCATTATTTTAATTTCTTGTAAAGTAAGGGCAATGACATTAATCAACAAGTGACATCCTAGGTGGATGATCAATTTTAAAATACCTACATAGAAATGCATAATCCCTTAGTTTAGGGAAAAATCAAAATTACATCTCACAAAGACCATAAGTTGACTCGTGTGTGTTTTGGTACATATTAGATACAAGTGAGATATGAGAAGGATGAATAGAACTCAAGATGTTGATTTAGTGCATCTTTTTGAGCTTTAGTTTCATCAAAACACATAGTTATATGTTATTCAATGATTTGGAAAGCTAATGTACAAGTCATGTGCATTTATCCTAAGGAATATAGTTAGCAATTAGTTTTGAAAATGATTTTAAAAATATTTTAGAAAACCTTGGTGAAGACTATCTTTTGATAGGAATCACCATTGTATAGTTAGACAAAAATTTTGAAGAAACATTGAAATTTTCAAGAGTTTTCAACTTTGTATCAATATTTGAAAATAGGATATATTTTCTTAGAAAACTATTTTTCCATGATAGTTTATAACATAAATAATATCTACATGAATTTTCATAATTTTTGAAATTTTATAGAATTATTTATGTATTTCTGAAATTCGGTTGAAATTGATTTCAGAAATTTAAAAATCATAATCAATTAGGTCAATCGATTACAACACCTTAATCGATTAGGGCAATCGATTAAGGTGAATTCCCGTTAGCACAATGGCTCACGGAATCGATCATTGTGATCAATTAAATGTCTTAATCGATTATAGCAACTTTAATTGATTAAGGCTAGTTTTAAGCGATTAAGAGCTTTATTTAATTGCTTAAGGCCTTGATTTTAGCTTAAATAAGTTTATTTAAGTTAATTAAGTCATGTTTAGTCGTGTTAACCATTCTTAATCCTATGAAATTTGTTTATGAATATTTAAGGATAGTTTTCTTGTTGAAACAAGAAAGGATTGGTTAAAAGAAGACTAAGTTAGAGTTTAGGATGAGGTTTAATTTCAAAGTTGAATTTTGAACCTTAAAACTTTAAATTTTAGGTTTTCTAAAACTTTACCAAACTTTTCTTCGAATTGATCTCTAGTCTATATAACCTGGTTTGGTCGACCAATCATGGTGTTCAGACGATCAATAACTTCAGTTCCTACAAAATAGAGTTAAAACAAATACTCTTGTAAAATAAAGTTAACATAGTGATAATATATAATGCATGAGTAGTAAATGATAATAAAACTGTCTTGATCTCAACTTGGAAATCTTTCTGGTTTCTTTAGTTAGATCAATGATCTAACGTTATTCCTTTCCGGAACATGATCTCATCGTCTCTCCTCTCCAATTGCTTTACCTCAACCTACCTACCAAATATTGATCCTCCAGACTTGTTTGGAGTTTCTCTGCTCAGTGTATGATCCCTGATCCATTAAGACTTTTCTAGCAATACTACATTAGTCAATAGTAATAATAGTAATATAGAACACTATAGTAAAACTAAACTTAGATTTACCAAGACCTGCTAGTCTAGTAGACCACGAGCAGTTAACCAAAAACCATCCTATCAACTTTCCTTGGAGTTCACTCCTCCAAGACTTCTCGTTACCTAAGGTTATCTCCCCCTAGGATTTTCTCCATCTGGCTTCATGTAACGACCTGCCTTCTGGGCGCTGGCTGTAAGGCCGATCGTCACAATCATGCTAAACTATACTGTGCGGAAAGTTGGGCTAATTAAAATTTTTACTCTACTAAGGACGGATACAACTGGTAAGAAAGGGCTAAAGACCTTCTTTGCTGGTTCTTTGCTGGTGTACACATGCTAAGGAGGGAAACTGGACATCCCAACTGAACTAGGGACTAGGACTAAACTTCCCAACTACCCACAGACCTGCCGATCGATCCACAGATCGATCGGAGCTGCGGTCGTTCTGTTCCCAATCCAGGAGGATACAGTAGCATACTATATCTGTCTGGATCGGTCGGCTGACCGATCCAGTGGCACTGCCCAGGCTCTGATCGGTCTGGAGACCGATCAGAGTTCTGATTTCGTCCGGGGACTCTGATTTCAGCACTTTGGCGTGCCAAAACCTCACGCAACAATTCTAATAAGGCTAGGAAACACTCTAATAATGGAAACTAACATCCTCACAACATAAGAGAAGGGTTCTAAGCATAATAGAGTGCATAGCGAACTAATTCATAGTGATTAACAACTAGAGTGCAAATAACAAAATACTGTAGAGTTCTGATGCTTAAGTAAAACTTGCTAAAATCCCTTAGAATCTTTTATTCCAGTTCCTGCCACACACATCTTGATCTGCATTGACCTCCAGCCTCCGCTACTGGTCCACTTTTCCTTTACCTTTATCTGCAGTATAAGAAAAGTAGTATCTATAAGCTAAAAAGCTTAGTAAGAAACCATCTACCTCACAAAAATATGCAACGATGCAAATATGATTTCAAATCATGCTGTTTAAAACATATGCTGGATATACTGAATAAACTAAGCATGGCATGACATATAAGCATACAATCATGACATATCTAAAGCTGAACATACGAACATGTATAACAACTGCACATAAAGTTATCATGCATATTCACACGGAAAAGCTAAGCTGGAGCATGATACTGACTGAAACTGAACTAAGCCAAAACTGATCTTAAACTATAATCACTGGATTAGATTAAGAGTTTGAAAGCTAATATCATAATAAGTGAAAATAGTAATCATGCTGCTGTTTGGGCCCGGCAACTGTACTTGCTATGCGCGCATCTCTAACTAGACCCGGGGTTGCAAATCCTGAATTTAGTAGAGCTACTAGGTTATCTAAACGTAGGGACCGACTATGGGCAGTGCCAACTGAAAAGTAAAATACTGAGTATAGCTAAACTGTTCTAAATAGCTATTTCTAGGTTATCTGAACCTAGAGCCAGGTTGTCTGAACCTAGAGGCGACTGTGGGAGCCCACCCATTGGACCGTAGTCCCATATAAGCTAGGATAACTGATTTACTGATTTAGATGCTTCTAATGCATTCAACTGTGCTAATAAAAATACCTAGGTTGCATTTTTTCTAAGCTAGTTATTTAATCGACCACCTAGTGTGCTTTAACTCCCCTCTCTATTAGGGAGACTACCCTTAGGCACCCAACAGCATCTAAACCTCCAACTGAAGGAGAAATGACATGTCCGGCCCATCTAAAGGTACTCACTAAATCCCTAAACCTGCGAGGAAGGTTAAAAACACCCTATATGTCGAAAACATACGCATATAACTAAACTAATGCACAGGAAATCAAACGGTAGCTATTATACTGCAGGTGAGGGGTTTCTTACCTCCTGTTCGTAATTTCTTACAATTCTATTCGCTCGAATTCCGGTGGAGATGACCTTCTCGACGATCCGCTCACGTCTTTGCGTTCCTCTCGCGGAGAAGAACCTCTTTCGTGTTGAAATCGTCGCCGGAAAGTGTCCTTGGGGCCCTAGAGAAAGAACCCTAGGTCTTCCTTGGTGTGGCGCCGAAAGAAGGAGGAGGAAACGGGAGAGGTGGCGTGAGAGGGTTTCGGTGGAGAAGGATGTGCCGAACCAAAATAAAATAAACCAAACCCTCCTCAAGTTTCCTATTTATATTAAGTGGATTATTGAACCCAACTCCAATATAAATATAATTGGTTCCTCATTCTTTCAGCACGACCCTGCTGGGTTCACCGGTTACTAGCATTATCCCTTACACCATAGGTCTCGGGTTCGATTCTCGCCTAAGCTATTTTATTCTTTTAATTATTTTTGCTACTTCCGCTATTCGGAAAATTCCGAAAAAATATCTAAAAATTCCAGAAAAATCATAGAATAATTCTAATGCAAGTTTGAGAATTTTCGGGCGTTACACTTCACTCACCAAAACCTAGACTTACCTCCCTCTAGGGTTTTCTCCATCTGACTTCACTCACTAGGACTCAGCATCAGATCGGCCCATCAGGGATTCGATATTGGGTCCTTTAGACCTACTGAATCCTTCTACCTGGCTTCTAACATCTAACAAGATTTCCCTTGCTTAGCTGCAACTAGGATTTCCTTTACCTAACTACAGTTAGGACTAGTCACACGGTAGATTTCTCACCCATGCCTAGCCATGACTAGGACTTCCTTTGATCAAGCTTCATTAAACATATTTGTCAGACATTAAAACATTAGATGTTGATTGCACCAACACAAGTCATTGTTTGTGCAATGAAAAAAGGTTGGAGCATGTTTTGAGTGGGACCTACTCCTTAAAGACATGATTTAGATTTTTTTTCCATTAAACAATTGAAGGTTAGAAACCTTCATTGTTATGAATGCTCTAGGATGAGCATATAATTAATGCTCAAAGGTGAGCATTGGACACAATGAAGGGTATGGGACCTTCATTGTGGTGTTGTGAACAACAAGTGAGGTTGTGAATAACATGAGATAACTCTTAAGGATAAGAGTTTTTGATGTGTGTCAAAGGGGGATAATGTAAAGTTTAAGTTAGGAATTTCTCCATATTCACACGCGGAGATTATGAACCCCTTATGTTAAGGGGGAGAATGAAGGAAACCCTCATTCATACTTTAGTATGAAGAAGAAGTTGAGGCTATAAAATTAGCCTAACTTAAACGTATTATCAAATATCAAAAAGGGGTAGATTGTTGGTGTAATTTTCCTAGGTCAAGGTTGACTAGTTTGATTAAGCTTGAGTTGGCTCAAGCTTGAGCCTTGATGTTTGAGTTTTAATGTTTGACAATATATGGTGATTGCAGATGCGATTATATGTTTGGGGAGATTGTTGGTGTAATTCCCCTCTGATCAAGATTTGACCAGTTTGATGTGAAGAAGAGTCAAGTAGGTCAATATTGACCGAATACTTGACTAAGAATTCCTAACTGGAGGTTAGCCAAGGGTAAGACCAATGGAAAGGTTGACAAAATAAAAAATAAATCCAAGTGGGTCAATGTTGACTAGACACTTGATGTAAAGTCCTGGTGAGTAAAGCTAGGTATGTAACACCCCACCCTCCTCACTACTGGACTTGTGAGGGTGGAGCACTACTTGACTACTAACTATACTTTAACTAAAATTGTTCGCATGAAAATATCTATACTTAAAACTCTCAAAAACTCAAAACATACAATTAACTAGCAGCGGAAGACTAAATAAACAATTTCAATAGTCTAAATACATAGCAATCTTAATAAATTCTTATGCTAAATCCCAAGGCTTCTATAGTCCAAGCATCACACATCCATCGGCACCTCCTTGTCGCCTTCCTTTGCTATAGCTTTTCCTTTCCTTTATCTGCAGTAAAAGGAAAATGCATCTATAAGCAAAATTGCTTAGTAAGCGCTATCTAACTCACAAAACTCGAATATGCATGTGACTGGAAGAAATCTAGAAACTGAATGCTCATCTAATAGCAAAAGAAACATAGCATACTAAAATACTAAACATGTAAGCAAATCTAAACAACATGTCAATATATAAGAAAACTAAACTTGCTGAATTTTAAACTTATGTGAAGCTTATTTCTTTTGTTTGAAAACTTATACTTTAATACTTCAAAATAATAATCAACTTCTCTTGGGCCCAGGCGTAGTACCATCTTATGCGCGTTCCCTAATAGGTTGGGGTAGCGAGCCACCAATCCTAAAAGAGCAGACCTCGGTCTACCAGGGCCAAGACCTCGGAATTGGACACTTGGATTTGTTTAACGACAACCTCGGAAGTCGGGTACTAGCCTCTTAAAAAAGTAAAATACTTTATTATCTTAATTATTTTTTCTTTAAATGCCTTGGCATTTTAACAAGCACCTTGTGTGCCAAAATCCCTAAAGTCTTGACTTTGGGATCTACTTAAGGCCTTGGCCTTTTTCTTTCTTTTCTTTATCTTGCTTATACTTGTTAATACCTCTATTAAAAGATGTCTCGTACAAAACTGCACTAAAATGCTTATTAACTCTGCACTGAAATATTTAACAGAATTGCATGGAAATACTTAATAAAACTGTACAGAAATGCTTATTGAAACTGCACTAAAACTAAATTTGCATATAAGCTTAATCAAATCTGCCTACAAACTTAATCAAAATTCTGCACTATAAGCTTAATCAAAATTCTGCACTATAAGCTTAATCAAATCTTCCTACAAACTTAATCAAAATTCTGCACTATAAGCTTAATCAAAATTCTGCACTATAAGCTTAATCAAATCTGCCTACAAATTTAATCGAAATTCTGCAATATAAGCTTAATCAAAATTCTGCACTATAAGCTTAATCAAATCTGCCTACAAACTTAATCAAAATTCTGCACTATAAACTTAATCAAAATTACTATAAACTTAATCAAAATTCTGCACTATAAGCTTAATCAAAATTCTGCACTATAAGCTTAATCAAATCTGCCTACAAACTTAATCAAAATTATGCACTATAAGCTTAATCAAAATTCTGCACTATAAGCTTAATCAAATCTGCCTACAAACTTAATCAAAATTCTGCACTATAAGCTTAATCAAAATTCTGCACTATAAGCTTAATTAAAAATCGTCACTATAAGCTTAATTAAAATCTGCAAATCTAATTAAACTACTAGAGATCTAATTGGATCTTCCAATGCTAAACCATCAAAAATCTGAAAGTAAAGTTTCCATCCTTAATTTACGTCATCAACATTTGATCATCATCTTTTCTGAATCTAATATTCCCTTAAATTTATGCATTCTCTTCCCATAAATTAATCAATATGATATTTGTCTCATGCTCACTGCATAACAAAACAATTTACTCCTTTCCAAATCTAAATGAACTAAATTTAGTTTCATGGCAGCAGCACCAATCAAACAATAAGGAATAAACTAAACCACATATTCAAATTAATTAAAATCTCTTCTCATCTTCTTTATGAAACTCACGGCAGGAAATCTTAAAAATCATCAATCTTTGTGGCATGCGTCGGAAATCAAGAACACATGAATCCGAAACTACTCTACTGCAGGTGAGGAAGCACTTACCTTGCTTCTTGGACTCACAACCGAACAAGAAGGGCTTCTAGGACCTTGGTCGGTCGCTGGAGATGATGCCCCAACTCCCTTTTGTTTTCTACCCGAGCTCCGCCGTCGCACGCAGAAGAGAAGGAGAGAATGGTTTAGGTCACGGGAAAACAGAGCATCAACTTATCCTTTTTTATAACTTAATATTTCTGTTAACTCCTTAAATAAATTTTTCTATCTTTTCTAAACAGATCTGTCCGCTTGGATTCTTAGTCCACCGGATTCGCCGAAACCTCTAACCGGGTCAGAGGTCGCGGGTTTGATTCCTCAGCCACCCCTTTTATTCCTATTTATTTTCTGTTTCCTATTAACTATTACTTAAATAAATTTCATTCCCCTTTTTAATCGGCAACGCTTGCTGGGACACTTGGTCAACCACGCTTTGCTAAATCTTAACCGGGTCAGAGGTCGCGAGTTCGATTCCTCAGCCACCCCTTTTTATTTCAATTAATTTCCTATTCCTCAACTACTGCTTAAATAGATTTTTGCTCCTTCTTTAATTAGCAACGCCCGTTGGTACACTTTGTCAGTCAGATTCGTTTAAGAGTTGGCTTGGCTGGAGGTCTCCGGTTCTAATCTTGGCTTGGACATTATTTTTGTCGAAACTTCTTTCGTTTAGTAAAAATACCAAACGGCCTCCAAAAATTGCATAAAAATACTCTAAAAATTTCTAAAAATCTATAGAATTTTTCTAAATCATTTCTAAATATTTTTACGTACTATTAGGACTCGTAATGAGGAATTTTGGGTCGTTACAAGGTAGTTGAAAAGTCCTAATGAGTAAAGCTAGGCAGATGAAAAATCCTGGTGAGTGAAGTCAGGTGAAACGCCATAGTGAGTGAAGCTAGACAATTAGAAAATCCTAATCAGCGAAGCCATGTGAAAATTTTAGTAAGTGAAACTACGAAGATGAAAACCCCAGTGAGTGAAGCTTAGAATGAAGAAAGTTCTAGTGAGTTAAGCTAGGTGAAAAGCCATAATGAGTGAAGCTAGGCAGATGAAAATCCTAGTGAGTAAAGCTAGGAGATAAAAAGTCCTAGTAAGTGAAGTTAGGTGAAAAGCCCTAGTGAGTGGAGCTAGGTAGTGAGAAAGTCCTGATGAGTGAAGCCAGCCAGTTGAAAATCCATGTGGGTCAAAGGTTAATTAGACACCTGGTGATTGGTGATTGGAAGTCCAAGTGGGTCAAGGCTGACTAGACACTTGGCACAAGGTGAAAAGTCCAAGTGGATCAAAGGATTGACCGGACACTTAACACGAGATGGTAAATCCAAGTGGATCAACATTGATTGGACACTTGGCATGACGAAAAAAGTTCAAGTGGGTCAAAGAATTGACCGAACACTTGGTGAAGAAGTTCCAGTAGGTCAAGGTTGACCAAATATTAGGCAAGGAGGAGTCCCAATAGGTCACGGTTGACCGAATGTTGGGTAAAGGAATCCTAGACTTAGGTTTAGTAGTTAGGATTTCGTAATCAATTAGGCTAATTGATTACTATAGTTTAAGCGATTACCCTAATCACTTAAACCATTTGATCATGGAAACAAAATGGAGCTGAAATGATTGGGGTAATCAATTCAGCAAGCCTTAATTGATTAGACCAATCGATTAAGGTTGATTCTGTGGGAAATAAAATATTTGGTAAGCGATTAAGCAGGGAGGCTTAATCGCTTATGGGGTTTCTTGTGATTGAACAGAATGGTTTTTAATCGATTCGGCTAATCGATTAAGAACACTTAAGGGATTAGAGTAATCACTAAGGTTAAAAATATAGTCGTTTTAAGCAAATTACAGAGGCGTAAGCGCTTAAGGAAAATTCTTAATTGATTAAGGCTATAAGATATGATAATAAATAATAATAAAATAATAATCGTTATTTGAGAAATAATCTTACAGAATTTTCTAGATTTTTTTTAAAAAAATCAAGATTTAAATGGAGTCTGTATGGCACGTTTAAGGAAATGAATCGATTAAGCTTAGTGAAAGCCTATTTGGATATCCCATTTAAGATAGGAGTTGATTGGGTTAATAAACCTAAGTTTCATACTTAAACCTAGGATTTAATTTTCATTTCTTTCCTTCTCTGCCGAATCCCCAAATTCTTGAACCCTTCTCCTTCACGTCACCACTATCGCCCCCTCTCAATCAATCGTTGTTTAACGCTCTTCACGTGAAGCTAGGTCGACAACGTCGACTCCTCACGCCAACTGTCAGAAGCATCATCTAGCAGGCCATATGTGATCCACTCTTCACCGCCCTCTCTTCTTCCTCCTGATAGTTCTCTCTCCCCATCGCGTGACTGTCGACTCACACCGCGCCGATTCATCGTCGTCGTCTTCCTCTTGCACCATCAAAGCACCCTTCGCTTGGCATCACAGCCGATGCTGTCATGGAAGGTAACACCATCAGCCTTTGCGAGAGCCAGGAATTTCCTATCCACTGGCCTCTTCATACTTGCTCACCGCCGCAGTAGCTGCCGCAAGTCTTCTTCTGATCTAGTTGCCAGTTGGGGAACCATTGTCGATCACCCTTTGAGTATGCCAGGCTCAGCGATCCATCATTGCTCTCCTTGCCTATGACTGTGACCATTCCAGAGAGTTATCACTGGAGTCCCTATGACCATGAAGGGTAGTTGTTCCACTGACTATTGTGGAGGAGGATGCCGAAGAAGAAGAAGTTTGGGTGACAAAATCCCCTTTTCTAACTTGGCTTGGCTCTTTCAATTAACATGGAAATTTATCTTTGTGGATGTGAATGAAACTGTTAGCCAATTTGGTAGGGAGTTAATGGCCCTATTGTATTTTCTAGCTCTAGAGCTCCAACCATCTTCTTCGGTCATTCACTGCCTCCAACTGTGTGCCACTGGTGACCACAACATATCTTGGGGAGTTTTGGATGATGAAACATGGGTTAAACCCTAATGTAGTTAGGGTATGGAATGGATTAGGGTTAGCTTAAACATAATCTAATTACATGAATGAATTAGATTAAGGTTAATGACATAATTAGAACACTAACCTAATTAATTGGATGGATTATCATGTGATTAAGTCATTGATAAATGAGTTTGAATAGGATTACCCTAACTAGATTTGGAGATTTGATTTAGCAATTTATTTCCTATATAATTAGCTAAATAACTTATGATGATGTAGAACTCTAGTAGAGATGAGCTTCTTATAATGGGGAGTTATCTTACATGAACTACATTTAAGGCAGGTACTTCTTGGTTTGTTTCTTTAGATCTTTGATCTTGGTGAATTATTTATTTTATTGATTTGGCAGTATTTATTTGCTTACCTTGACTCTACTCTTGATTGATTCCTGAGATTGATACTTATTTTTCTTGCCCGTATGTTTAATCTATTTGATATCTATATAGTATTCTTTGTTTTCATGCATGTATTGTATGAGTATTATCGTAGTATAGTTATAAATTTATGTTCGAACATTTACACCATATCGTGATGCACTTAGACTTGTAACCATTTGTTAACGATATTATAGTATAGTTGTATACTATATAAGTGCATATATGTTAGCGAGACTATATCTATTTATACGAGATAGATATCGCCCCCTAGCAGAATGATAGAGTATTCGACAGGGTTATCAACTTTGGACCGACCCCCATGGCTACTTGATTTCGAATCTATTCATGATGATGTAAGGGAGTTAGATAAGATATTATGATAGGATGACTAGTATTTTGGGAGTGTGATTGTTTGTGTTAGGCACATGATTATACAATACGGTAGAATATCAAGTATTCTACTAGACCTTTGTTTGTTATGTAGACTCATGTCTATACATTAGTAAGATGATATTGTAGTATAGGATATCAAGTATCCTACTAGACCTTTGATTTTTATATAGGCTCATGCCTATATGCTAGCGGGATTAGACCGTAGGGTAGCTTGAAAAGCATTATCCTTGGATAAATTGTTACCGCTTATTTTGTTGTTATGGCTTGGTGAAGGCGCTGGAATTCCGTTCTGTTTCAATTTCCCTGTACAAAAAAAATTATACAAGAACAAAACTTTTCCCAGCAACCCGCATGTTCGATCAAACATGTGTTTGATCAATCAAGCAAGTTCTTGAAAGATCAAAGCACACCTTGATCGAAGTACAAGATTGCTGGCCTCTTGTGTTGGTATTCCAAAAATGATACAAAGAAAACAAAACTAGATACGCAACGGAATTAAAGAATAAGTTGTACCTTTTCTTTGTAGCTAAAGACCTCTTGACTTTTTGTCGTATTCCTCTCCTCTTCTTGGATGTCATGTGGACGACGATCTACTAAGACAACACCACCCTCCTTCTCTTCTCGATTTCCAAACTGTCGACTATAAAAGGAGGCTCTAGGATGGGGCACCTTCTAATCTTCTTCCTCTTCTTCAAGTCTCCGGCCACCAATGGATTGCTAGGAAGGGGCGCTGGCCCTAGCAAGGATAGGAAGGGGGGCATCGACCCTAAGCAAGGAGAGGAGGGGTGACCCTTGCAAGGTGAGGAAGGGGTGGCCCTAGCAAGGTGAGGAGGGGTGTCGACCCTAAGAAAGGAAGAGGGGTGCCGGCCACAAGGAGAGAAGAGGATTGTGGAGAATTAGAAAATTAGGTTTTAGGAGCCACCACCTACTCCTTTTTATAGGTTTGTCGTTGGTTACAAAGAAAGAAAAATAACATAATTCAGTTTAGAAAAAATCTCTCTTTCTATAACCGAATTCTGTTTAGAAAAAGTCTCTCTTTCTATAACCAAGTTAAACCAAACCAAGTTAAGTTAAACCAAACCAAGTTAAGTTAAACTAAACCAAGTTAAACCAAATCCAATTAAACTAAACAAAGTTATGGATGGGTGGATGCGAGACTTTATATAGAGGCTACAACAGGCACCTAGAGGAGGAATTGGTTTAGGCCTCCTGATGGGCTTGGGCTTCCTGTGTTCGGCCCGAACACCCAACTCAAGTCCATCAATAATAACTCATACCACTAAAGGGTTATTATTGAACTACCGCACCAATCCCATATTACAATATGGGCTCCTTCTTATCATGAGTGTGTTAATCTCCATGTGTTTAAGATATCGTATGTCCGTTAATTAAATGAGTTACTGACAACTCAATTAATTAACATCTGATTCCAAGAGTAGTATCACTCAACTTTATTATCATGTCGGACTAAGTTCACCTGTAGGGTTTACATGATAATCCTTATGAGCTCCTCAAGGGGACATCATTAACCTAAATAATTAGGACACAGATTCCTTCTATAATCAACAACGCACCATATAAATAGTACTATTTCCCAACTCATCGAGCCTATTAATTTAACGAATAAATCTCACCCATTGATAAGTTAAAGAAATAAATACTAAGTATACGTGCTTGTTATTATATATGGATTAAGAGGGTGCACATCCATAATAACAGAGGTTCTGTTCTTTTACATAGTTAGTACAAATCGAACAACCTCAAACGGTCCTACTCAATACACACATAGTGTACTAATGTAATTTTATAGTCAAGACAGACTAATATCAAATTACACTACAACCGTTCCAATGGTTTGTCCGAATCCATCTTGGTTGTGAGCTACTATTTATAATTTATATAACATGATATTCTGTGTGGCACCATACACCATGTTATCTACAATATAAATTAAATAGACAACTGCATTGACATATATGCAAATATAAAATGCAGACATTTGACCAAAGATATTCTCATTTCAAAATATTTTAAAACAGATGTTCATACAAAAGCTAGGCTTATAGTATACATCCCAACAATCTCCCACTTATATTAAAAGACTATGCTGCCATAAATACTGTCATGCATCTGATTCTCATCCCTTCAATATGCCTATCAAAAGCTCTCGCCGGAAGGGCCTTAGTGAAAGAATCTGCCAGGTTATCTACTGATGTAATCTTAGCGACAACAACCTCTCCTTGTTTTACAATGTCTCGTATCAGGTGGTACTTACGCTCAATGTGTTTACTTGCCTTATGGGCTCGTGGTTCCTTCGAGTTTGCTACTGCACCACTATTGTCACAATAAATTGTGATAACTTTGGGCAAACCAGGAATCACATCTAAGTCCATCAAGAAGTTTCTGAGCCATACAGCTTCTTTGGCAGCCTCAGAGGCTGTCACATACTCAGCATCCATGGTGGAGTCTAAAACGCATTTCTGCTTAACACTCCTCCATGCTATGGCTCCACCTCCCAAAGTAAACACATACTTCGAGGTTGATTTACTGTTGTCCCTATCTGATTGGAAGTCTGAATCCGTGTATCCCACGGGGAGAAAATCATCTGCCTAGTAAACCGGCATATAATCTCTAGTCTTTTTTAGGTACTTTAATATATGCTTTACGGCAGTCCAATGTCCCGGTCTTGGGTTACTTTGATATCTTCTAACCATGCCCACGACAAAATAGATATCTGGTCTCATACATAGCATCGTATACATTAGGCTTCCTACAGCCGAAGCATAAGGAACTGCCTTCATCTCCTCTATCTCCTTTGATGTTTTAGGACACATCTCTTTAGATAAAGGTACTCCATGCCGAAAAGGTAGAAAACCTTTCTTGGAGTTTTGCATGCTAAAACGAGCTAGGATAGTATCGATGTATGAAGCTTGGGATAAGCACACCATCATTTTCTTATGATCCCTTATTACTTTTATCCCAAGAATATATCCACATTCTCCCAAGTCTTTCATATCAAACTACTTGGGCATCCATACCCTTACATTTGACAACACTTTGATATTATTTCTAATGAGCAAAATGTCATCTACGTATAGTACAAGAAATACCACCACATTTCTGTCACTTTTCTCGTATACACAAGACTCATCCGGACATTGAATGAATCCATAAGACTGGATCACTTCATCAAACCGGATGTGCCAAGATCTCGAAGTTTGCTTCAGTCCATAAATGGACCGATTGAGCTTACATACAAGATGCTCTTTTCCCTTCGAAATGAATCCCTCTAGTTGCTTCATATAGATATTTTTTTCTTCAAGACTTTCGTTAAGGATAGATGTCTTGACATCCATTTGCCAAACCTCATAATCCATATGAGCAGCAATAGATAAAAGAATCCGGATAGACTTAAGCATAGCTACTGGCGAAAAAGTTCCCTCATAATCGATTCCCTCTTTCTGAGTATACCCCTTCGCAACAAGCCTTGCTTTAAAGGTTTCCACCTTCCCGTCTGTTCCTCTTTTCCTTTTGTAGACTCATTTATATCTAATGGCTTTTACACCATTTGGTGGTTCTACAAGCTCCTAGACCTGATTAGAATGCATAGATTCTATTTCAGAGTTCATCGCACTTTGCCAAGATGCTGCATCTTTATCTTGGAGTGCTTCATCATATGTCCAGGGATCAGCTTCATGTTCACCAGGGATCAAGTCTGAAAACTCTCCCAAAAATATGAATCTATCAGGTTGTCTAACAACTCTCCCACTACGACGAGGCACTACTTGTAATTGTGTATCATTTGTGATGCCTGTTGCAGTTACTTGCAGTATCGGTATCTCATCTTGTACCGTTGGTACTAAAGTAGAAGCGCCCTCTCTTATTTCCTCAAGAATAATTTTACTCATGGGCTTATGGTTCATTACATAGTCCTCTTCTAAAATCGAGCATTTGTGCTAACAATGACCTTCTGATCTTTAGGACTATAAAACAAACGACCTTTCGTTCCTCTAGGATATCCCACGAACAAGCGAACTTCTGTACATGATTTCAACTTATCAGCGTCTCCCTTCAGCACATGTGCTGGACTACCCCAAATCCGAATGTGTTTCAAACTAGGCTTACACCCATTCCACAATTCTGTGGGGGTAGAGGGTACTGACTTAGAATGTACCAGGTTCAGAATGTATGCCGCTGTTTTCAGAGTATATCCCTAAAATGAATTTGGTAATTCTAAATAACTCATCATTGATCTAACCATTTCCATAAGAGTCATATTCCTTTGTTCTGCCAAACCATTCTGTTAGGGTGTACCAGGTGCAGACAGTTGGGATTGAATCTCGGCTTTTGATAAGTAACTCCTAAACTCTCCTAAGAGGTACTCGCCGCCACGATCAGACCGTAATGTCTTGATACTTTTACCATGAAGTTTCTCCACATCAACCTTGTACTCTTTGAACTTATCAAAGCACTCGGACTCTTGGTAATTTTTCCTTCCAAGAAAGACTCGCAGGTCAGAAAGTTTTCCACTACCAATGAACCAAAAGGTCCATCGGCTATTAACCTTTGAATCCTACTCAAGTTAATATGACCCAACCTTATATGCCAAAGATATGTTTGGTTCATTTCCGAAGGTTTCTTTCTCTTATTAGAATTAGAAGATGTGTTATTAATTTCCATTTGTTGTATCATGGGATTTATTGGATTAAGATTATACAAATTACCAACCAACGTACCAGAACAGATAACCACCCTATTTTTCTTGACAACCACTTTGTCATCAAAAGAAATAGAATATTCATCCATAAATAATTTAGAAACTGAAATCAAGTTCTTTCTAAAATATGGTACGTAAAGATAATTTTTCAAAATCAAAGTTTAATTCCTATCAAAAGATAAATAAACATCTTGTTGGATCGAGAAGCGCTAGAGGGGGGTGAATATCACTCATGGCTTTCACGTGTTTCAGATTTGTAATGAGTAAATGCACAGCAGAATAAGAAAACAAACAAGACAAAGAACAAAGACACCAAGATTTACTTGGTTCGGAGCCTTGGGCTCGGAGCCTTGGGCGACTCCTACTCCAAGGCCTGTGATCATTGATCGCTTTCGGTGGACAATTCACTATCAATCCGTAAATATTTTACATCTTTAAAATACAAGTGCTGAAGTAAAGAACTATTATACCGACAATAAAAAAGATGATGAGAATGGTCATCGGTTGTCAGAGTAGCAAAGCGCAGTTGAGGCGTTCAGAGCAGCGTACAAGAGCACAAGTTGTTCTATTCGAGTTCATGTCCGAAGCTGCTTCCCGAGGCTCCTTTTATAGGCTTCGCAAGACTGATCTAGATCCTTAAAACTCAAGATCAGGTTTGACCCGAAGCGAATCGATCGACTGATCCCTACGTTCGGTCAACTGATCAGATGATCTCCTCCTCATCCAATCTGCTCGCTCCGCTTCGATCTGGGCAACTCCTATCCTTGGATCGGTCGATCGATCCCAAGGTTCAGTTGACCGATCCCCCGGTCGAACCCGGTCTACAGTCTGGAAATCTGATGTTGTTGCTTGGAGGTTAGGTCGACCGATCAAGACGTTCAGTCGACCGATCCCAGTCGATTCTAACCTTGCACACAAATGTTAGTCTCCTGTAAAACAGAGTTAGAACATATAATATATAAGTTGATAGCCTTCGGACTGTCCAGTTCTGACTTTAGATTTTTTTCCGGAAACCCTAGGTCGAACCGACACCTACTATTCCCACTTCCGGGGAACGCGTCCTCACCTACTCCATACAGGAGAAGTTACCTTTTGCCAGTTCGACCCTCTAGACCGAATGGGCTTTTGCTCAGCATCCGATGCTTCCGATCTTCATGCTGGACGTCCTGCCCACGACCCGTCCAGACTTCCACTTGGTTCGCGACACCAGGATTTCAACCTAGGGTTACCGCCCCCCTAGGATTTTTACCCGAAGCTTCGACCCACCAAGACTTTCCGCCTAGTGTTACCACCTCCTAGGACCTAGGGTTACCGCCCCCTAGGGTTTTCCACTTGCCTAACCGCAGCTAGGACTTTTGCCTAAGAAACCTTAGGACTTCCCTGCAAAGCTCATTCAACATATCAGATAACAAAACACCTTAACTTTGAACCCTTTGACATAATCAAAATATAGGTTCGATCGTCGAATGCTTTCTGTACCAACAATCCCCCCCTTTTTGATTATGGCAACACTGTTCAAAGTTAAGTAAAAATATGACAAGAATATAAGGAATTTTAAGCATAAGAATAAATGTAATGAAGTAAAACAAACTTCCTTATGCTCCAAAAAAAAAAATCTTATATTCCCCCTTACTTAACTTTGACTTTTCTCTCCCCCTTTGACATAACTCAAAAAGAATAAGTAGAGAGAAAAAATAGAAGAATATTTTATTTAAATCTAAGCTCCCCTTGAAGGGTAGCACTTAGCTAAATTTTTTGTTTTGAAAATAATCGTTTTTGAGAAACCTTAGTTAAGTGCTTAGCTTAGTGGGGTTTTTCATAAAAACATAGTTAAGTACTTTTTTTTTAAAAAAAAAAAACATGGCTTGAATAACATAACATTTTCAAAAGTATTTTGATTTTTCAAAGAAACTTAGCCAAATTTTGAAGATCATTAAAAATTTAAAAAATTTGAAATTTAATTAAGATTTGTAAATTATAATTTTATAAATAATGATTTTGAACTATGATTTGAAAATTATAGTTTTGTAGATAATGATTTTGAAAATTGAAATTTTTATGATTTGAAAATAATTATTATTTAAGATATTAAATAAAACAATATCATTTGATATTTTGAAATATAATTTAAAAGATTTAAAAGAAAAGGATTTTAAAATAATTTTTAAAGTAATTTTTTAAATAATTTTTAAAGAATTTTTAAAAGGAAAATAATTTTTAAATGATTTCAAAAGAATTTTTAAAAGGATTTTAAAATAATTTTTAAAGTAATTTTTAAATGATTTTTAAAGAATATTTAAATGGATTTTAAAATAATTTTTAAAGGATTTTTAAATAATTTTTAAAATGATTTTAAAATAATTTTTTAAAGTAATTTTTAAATGATTTTTTAAAGAATTTTAAAAAAATTTTAAAATAATTTTTAAAGGTATTTTTAAAGATTTTTTCAAAGGATTTTAAATAAAGTAATTTTTAAATGATTTTTTAAAGAATTTTAAAAGGGTTTTAAAAGGTTTTTAAAATAATTTTTAAAAGATTTTTAAAAGGTTTTAGAATATTTTTTAAAAAAATTTTAATTCAGTTAAATAATTTTGATTATGTTAATTTAATTAAGTTGATTAATTTGACTAAATCTATTCTAGATCCATCTCACCTGTTTTTAAATTATCAATCAGGGAACCTTAATAGTTTTGTGAGATGATTATCTTTAAGTTAGATTTTTTCTAAGGATTAATTTACATTTGAGTTAAACTTAGGTTTTCCAATTAGTCAATTAAATACACATTTCAAGGATCGGCTCACAGGCTGTGGCGAGGCACTTGGCCTTCTTGGGTATGGAATCATATGTCACTTCTAGACAGAGCCTTTCAAAGAAAATATTTATTAAATTTCCCTTTTTAAACCCCTAGGTTTAACTAAACAACTGTAAATGTAACGACCCAATTTTCCCTATTTCGAGTTCTAAAAGTCCTTATAAAAAATCTAGAAATGCTTTAGAAAAATTCTAGAGATTTTCAGAAATTTTTAGAGTATTTTTACGTAATTTTTGGAGTTCGTTTGATATTTTTACTGAACGAAAGAAGTTTCGACAAAAAATGTCCAAGCCGAGATTTGAACCGTGAACCTCGGGTGAGGCAGAGGTTCGCTTAACCAACAGACCAGCCACGGGTTTGTTAATAAAACCCGAATCAAGTTTTATTTAAGCAGGAGTAGTTAATAGAAATATGGGAGTTATAAAGGGAGAACTTAGGGCTTGATTAGCCGTGACCTAAAACTCCCGAACCTCTCTTCTCTTCTCTCACGCTCGCGACGGTGCGCAGCTGTGCTCTCGGGCGAAAGAGGCGACGGAACTAGGGATCGTCTCCGGCGCCGGCCAGGGTTTCCGAGAGGTTTTCTTCACCTCCTTGAGGTCGGCTCGTCGAGGGGAGCACGCGGGCACAGAAGGATCGCCGGATTTGAAGCTTAACCCGAACCCTAGATTTCTCCCTTCCGGTTGTAAGTCCTAAAAGCAAGGGTGAGTTACTACTAACCTGCAGTAGGATAGCTACGGGATTTTCGTTCCTTGTTTTCGATTTTTCTGTGCTAATTTGCTGTCCTAAGGGTGCTAGGCCGAATTTTCCATGTTAGGGCAATAGGTTTCGGATTTCTATGCTAGGGTTTTCCTTTGGAGTAAGATTGGGTTGCTGTTGAACAGAATTATAAGCTAGGGTTTCCCTTTCATCTCTGTAGCATACATATTAAGCATGCTAATTTATGGATTAAGTAAGTGGGGTGTTTTACTCTTATTGGTTCCTACCGTGGCACTAAACAGGGAATTGGACTATGGTTCCGGGTTGTTTTGAAGTAAACTTAAAGAATTCTGTTGCTTTATGTTGTGAACATGTTTGCAAAGATTTTAGTTACAGCAGTACTTTCTGGTTGGTTTGTGCCGGGGAACATAACAAGAAGAACAAGCATGTTTTGGGTCCATATTAGCTATAGACCTTTTATTGAATTGTTAGAGCAGGAAATGCTGTAGATTTATAGCTCTTGTTGGGTTTTCTCCTTGCTGCGATAATAGAACAGCTTTGAAATTAAGCATATCAATCTTAGACTTCTTTGTTACCTTAATTAGCATCTCAGTCTTAGCATACTAGTTTTATTTGCATTTCTGCAAGCATGAACAGCTCTGTTTAGAGCTTAGAACAGTTTCTCTTTTATCGCATATTCGCAAGCAAGAACAATTTCCTTTAGGGCCTAGAACAACCTTTCTTTATTTGCATTTTTGTTTGTGTAGCAATAGATGTACACGAACAGATTTTCTAGTTTTAAGCTGCATTCTTTTGCCCTATTTTACAGCATGCTTAAGTTGTTCTAGTTTCCTATTTGTTATTGGAATAACATGAGCAGTTCTATTTTTATAGCATGCAGATTTTTATAAGTAAAGTATGCAGATTTTGATAGGCTTAATATGCAGATTTTTGTTAAGCTTTGCATGCAGATTTATGTTAAGCTTTGTATACATATTTGCAGCACGTAGGGTGTGTTCTAGTGCACACCAAGTGCTTGATAAAATGCTTAGCTCAATATAATGCTACGGTAGGCATTTTAATAGCTCAGTTAATGCAGTAGAAGCATTTAAAATAACTTATTTAGTCTTGCTTCAGCTTATATGGGACTACGGTCCAATGGGTGGGCTCCCACAGTCGCCTCTAGGTTCAGATAACCTAGTTCTAGGTTCAGATAACCTAGTTAAAGCAAGGTAAGAAAATTAGCTATGAAATTAGTATTTTATTTTCAGCAGTGGCACTGTACTGGATTAGATATCCATTGGGTTGGGCTCCCACAGTCGTCCCTAGGTTTAGATAACCTAGTAAACCCTACTAGACTCGGAACTTGCAATCCCGGGTTCAGTTAGGGATGTGCGCAATTGCTGGGCCCATCAGCAGCATGATTATTATTTTAATCTATTATGTAAATAGTTTTTCAAAACTTCACAAATTAGTTATGTGAATACAAGTTAGACTCAGTTTAGCATTAATTAGTTTAGCTTAGGTAGCAATTCAGTTTCTTATTGATACACATGATAGTTCTATGATTAGCTTTACATGTTAGCTTTTCAGTTAGTTCCTTCGCTATTTATGAGCATGATTAGCTATACATGTTTAGTATTTCAGTTAGTATGATTCCTTTATTGGTTTATGAGCATGATTAGCTATACATGTTTAGTATTTCAGTTAGTATGATTCCTTTGCTATTTATGAGTATGATTAGCTATACATGTTTAGTATTTTAGTTAGTATGATTCCTTTGCTATTTATGAGCATGATTAGCTATACATGTTAGCTTTTCAGTTAGTTGATTTCTTTGCTATTTATGAGCATGAGTAGCTTTACATGTTAGCATTCAGTTTTAGCATGTTTTTATTTATATACATGCACATCGAGTTTTTGTGAGTAGGATAGCGCTCACTAAGCTTTTAGCTTATAGATACTATTTTCCTCCTACTGCAGATAAAGGAAAAACTAAAGTATAAGGAAGAAGGCGACAAGGAGATGCTGTGACGGTGTGTGATGTGTGGACTATGGAGATCCTTTGGGCTTAGCTAAAGAACTCACTTAGTTTAAGAATTTGTTTAGTTTAATTTCTTATTAAGTTGATAAGAAAATTTTGTAGTAAGAAGTTATGTTTCCGCTTTTCATTACCTGCATGTTTTGATTTATTAAACTGCGTGGTTGTGAAAATATATGTTCCAGCCGCCTTGTTGAATATGGTCACCGGTACAGGGGAGACTCTGCCGAAATTTTTCGATAGGGTTTCCATGTGATTTTTTTATCATACCGGTTAAGTAGAGTTAGTAGTCAAGTAACGGTCATCCTTAGAGTGTGGTAGTAGTAAGAAGAGTGGTCGTTACAGTAAATTACGCCTAGGTCCTTAAACTATCATAATCTAAGCATGCTTATTATAAGAAAAAATAAACAAGCATCAAGCAATTTTATCTATTTATTAAGATAGTTTTTCTATTGGCTCCCCCTGGATCATAGCCTCGATATGGTCTATCAAGGTAATGTACTTGATCCTTGGAGACCCAATATTGACCAAGTCTAACTTGATTGACCAAGTTGGACTTAGGTACCTATGCTTAGACTATCTTTCTATTATTTCTATTAACTAGGGATAAATATGATTTGTACTTTCTTTTAGTTATAAATCCAAGTCCGGTTTTGTTGTACACGGCTCGTTGTTTTCCAAGAATCGGATCAAGATTCTTGGAATCCAAGGTGAACTGTTCCAACATGTCCTTAAGTTCTCTAACTTGAGTTTTCAAATTAGAATTTTCTTCCTCAAGTTGTTGAACTTGAGTTGAACTTCCAATTTGAACTGGCTGAGTCAAAGAATTCGAGTTAGTCGCTTCCTTAAGGGTTTTACCTCCTTTTGGAGTGACTTACTTAGACGTTGGATTTAGCCAATTTCTTTAACAAATAAGGAGCTAATTTTTTTAAATCGTCTAATTTAGTCTCGGCGAGTAGAGAACTTATAGCGGGGTTAGGTCCTTCGGAAACGGATACAGATCCGTGGCTTCACTCAGACTCGGTTTTTGATTCGCTCTCGGATTCTGAATCAGACTCGGTTTCAGCAATGTATGCTTGCACTGGTAAACCGAGGAAACTCCCCAGTTCTTCTTTGTTGGCCTCGGATTCATCTGATGACTCAGACCAAGTTGCCTTTAACACCTTCTTTCTTCGTTGCTTCTGATTTGGGCAATCCGGCTTGTAGTGCCCTTTCTGGTTACAACCATAGCAGGTGACTCCAGTCTTGACTTTCGTGATTGTTTGAGTGGCCTTTTTCTTTCTGCATATCTTTCGTACAAGCCTTACTAGTTCGGAAATCACCTTGTCATCGTTTTCTGATTCCGACTCATCTTTGGATTCGGGTCTGGTTTTGTGCTTTGTTTTAGCTTCCCGAGTTCTGCTTCTACCTGCAATCAATGAAATACCCTTCTCGGCTGGATGTGCATTAGTCTATTCATGCAATTCGAATTTGGAAAAAAGTTCATCTAGTTTAATTAAAGATAAATCCTTGGAAACTTTGTAAGCATCAACCATGGATGCCCACCAAGTGTTCCTCGGAAAAGCGTTAAGCGCGTACCTTATTACATCGCGATTTTCTATTCTCTGGTCGATTGCGTGAAGCCTGTTCAGCAGGTCTTGGATGCGCGCGTGAAGTTGGCTTGTCGTCTCTCCTTCCTGCATTTTTATGTTATATAATTTGTTTAAAATTAAATTGCACTTGCTTACCTTAGTGTCGGAGGTGCCCTCGTGCAGCTCGATCAATTTTTTCCACAACTCTTTAGCACTTGAGAAGGGTCCAACTCTATTCAGTTCTTCTTTTGATAACCCGTATTGTAGCATACAGGTTGCTTTGGCATCAGATTCAACTTTCTTCATTATGCTAGCATCCCAGTTGATGCATGAGACTAATTCTCCAGTTCCTTCACGTGGAAGCTCGAGACCGGCTTGGATAATGATCCACATCTCAACTTGTGTCTTGAGGTGGTATTCCATCCGATTCTTCCAATAGCTAAAGTCCTCGCTGGAAAAGAGTGGCGGGCGGACTGTGTTGTAGCATTCTTCATGGGTCATTTGAAAAATGAATATCTCGCACACACGGAAAATAAAAAAAACTTGTCCCAGGACTTAATCCAGGATTAGTAGTGCGATTTAAAAAGAATATTACACGATCTCGAGTGGTGTTGCACCAACTTAGAGACAAATCTGATTACAAAAGAAAACTAGATCAGAAGACGGCAAGAATACCGATTCCGATCGACTCCGAAAAGCTTAAAAACACCACAAAAAAGTGTTTGATTGGTGGTTGCACCAAATCGAAGCTACCCCGCTCTGATACCAATTGTTGGATCGAGAAGTGCTAGGGGGGGTGAATAGCACTCGTGGCTTTCACACGTTTTGGATTCATAACGAGTAAATGCACAGCGGAATAAGAAAACAAACAAGACAAAGAACAAAGACACCAAGATTTACTTGGTTCAGAGCCTTGGGTGACTCCTACTCCAAGGTCCGCGATCGTTGATCGCTTTCGGTGGGCAATCACTATCAATTCGTAAATCTTTTACACCTTTAAAATACAAGTGCTGAAATAAAGAACTATTATACCGACAATACAAAAGATGAAGAGAATGGTTGTCAGTTGTCGAAGTAGCAAAGCGCAGTTGAGGTGTTCAGAGCAGCGACAAGAGCACAAGTTGTTTTGTTTGAGTTTATGTCCGAAGTTTCTTCCCGAGGCTCCTTTTATAGGCTCTGCAAGATTGATCTAGATCCTTGAAACTCGGGATCAGGTTTGACCCAAAGCAGATTGGTCGACCGATCCCCACGTTCGACCGACCGATCAGATAATCTCCTCCACATCCGATCCGCTCGCTCCGCTTCAATCTGGTCAACTCCTATCCTTGGATCGATCGATCGATCCCAAGGTTCGATCGACTGATCCCCTGGTCGAACCCGGTCTGCAGTCTGGAAATCTGATGTTGCTGCTTGGAGGTTAGGTTGACCGATCAAGACATTCGGTCGACCGATCCCGGTCGATTCTAACCCTGCACACAAATATTAATCTCCTGCAAAACAGAGTTAGAACATATAATATATAAGTTGACAGCCTTCGGACTCATGGGCGGAGCCAGCACAGGCCCAGTGTAGGCAGCTGCCCACACTGAGCCAGGACCCACTTAAAAAATATTATTAACATAATCTAGGAAAAAAAATAGATGTTGCAGATGACAAAAATAAAAAATAAAAATAATGCTTGTTCATTTTGTCTTGTTACAACAATATTTGATACATGTTAATTACATTTTTTTGCAATCCCAAATTCTTTATAAAATTTCATTACACTTCAAATACATTATTGAACAAAAATATTAATTTTTTATATATTTTTTTTTGTTGCTGGACTTAGGCACCGAAACCACCCTTAATTTTATGATTCTCTCCTCTAGTATTTGCTTTTTCCTAACTAAACAGCATAACAAGCATATGTAGTAAGCCGAAAACAAGATACATATTGATACACTTCTTTTCTTGTTGTATTTCCATACAAGTATAAGAAAAAAATTAGGCAAATGACGGCCAAAAAAAAAAAAATAGGCAGATGATGCAAAAAAAATTTAGCAAGATACACAACGACATGACTTGTAAAGCGGAGAGCTTTAGTTGCTTCGCTACTATTGGGCTGCTGTCGGAACTGGACGAGGCACCCTTCGCAACATGTCCGTCAATGGTAGCTACAATTACCTACACTAAACCAACATCCTAGCTCCGCCCCTGTTCGGACTGTCCAGTTTTGACTTCGGATTTCCTTCCGAAAATCCTAGGTCGAACCGACGCCTACTGTTCCCACTTCGGGGGAACGCGTCCTCACCTACTCCACTCAAGAGAAGTTACCTTTTGCCAGTTCGGTCCTCCAGACCGACTGGGCTTTTGCTCAGCGTCCGATGCTTCCGGTCTTCATGTTGCAACCTAGGGTTACCGCCCCCTAGGATTTTTTCCTAAAGCTCCGACCTGCCAAGACTTTCCGCCTAGGGTTACCACCCCCTAGGACCTAGGGTTATCGCCCCTAGGGTTTTCCACTTGCCTAACCGCAGCTAGGACTTTTTCCTAAGAAACCTTAGGATTTTCCTGCAAAGCTCATTCAACATATCAGATAACAAAACACCTTAACTTTGAACCCTTTGACATAATCAAAACATAGGTTCGATCGTCGAATGCTTCCTGCACCAACGTATCTCCCACTGCAACAATCGTCACTCTCGTAGCATTGCCCATGTAGACGGTGATTTCCCCTTCATGTAGTCGTCGAGTTTCCTGGAACTCCTGCAATGAATTACAGACATGATCATTGGTTGTCGTATCTACACACCAGGTACCGATAGATAACACTGCTAAACATGTTTCATCAACTAATGAATACGATACACCTTTATTATTCTCCTGCCTGGCAGCCTGATTCTGGTGTCAGAAGAGTTCCTTGAAATTGAACATCATGTTATAGGCAGTGGGTAGGTCCTGATGCTGATGTTGCAGCACATTTGACATAGAAGTCAAAATGTAACACCGCGTCATCTCATCTATCTTGACCCATTTCCTATGTCTCTCTATCTCCTCTTCACTAAAATCCTTATTGTTGGTGTGGGAAGCATCAGACGATCGAACCCAAGTTTTGATAATGGCAAAGGGGTCAAAGTTAAGTCATCTTGTGATCTAACAAGTTCATGGAGCTTGCAGGAAAGTCTTAAGTGGTACTTAGGCAAAAGTCCTAGCTGCGGCTAGGCAGGTGTAAAACCCAAGGGGGTGGTAACCCTAGGTCATAGGGGGTGGTAACCCTATGCGGAAAGTCTTGACGGGTCGAGAGATTCAGGCAAAAGTCCTAGGGGGTTGTAACCCTAGGTGGAAAGTCCTGGTGTCGCGAACCAGGTGGAAGACTGGACGGGCCAGGAAGCGGAAGTCCAGTAGAAAGTCCGAAAGCTTCGAACACTGAGCAAAAGTTTAGCCGATCTGGAGGATCGCACTGGCAATAGGTATATCTCCTGACTGGAGTAGGTGAGGACGTGTTCCTCGTAGAGGGAACAGTAGGCGTCGGGTCGACCTAGGATTTTCGGTTGGAAATCCGAAGTTAGACCCGGACAGTCCGATGACTGTCGATTATATCATTTATTATATTTCTGTGCTAACTTTGTTTTGCAGGGTTTGTGTTTGGGACTAACACATTTTGCAGGAACAAAGAAGCACATTTGACCTAGGATGAACAGTGTCCGAGGCGCCTCCATGGGGCTTGGAGGCACCTCGGGTGTGAGCCAGAAAAAGCCAGCGCAGCAGAGCTGAGGCTCCTCGGACCAGGCTAAAGGTGCCTCGGACTAGGCTGAAGGCGCCTTGGACCAGGCGTTGGAGGCAACTTGGATCAGCCTTGAGGCACCTTCAGTGGGATAAGGGGCGACCAGATCAGAGTTGATCCACGCGTGTGACTCGGCGGCCTGGAGGCACCTTGGACAGGCTTAGAGGCGCCTCTAGCACAGTATAAAAGGGGGGTCGAGGTAGCAGCTCAAAACAACGACTACCGAGCAATCCTTACGCTAAAAGCTGCTAACGAGACGATCCTGAAGTGTTGTTTCAAGTTTCCGACGACCCGGAGCTCCGCTATTTTGAATTCTATCATTCGATATCATTTTCATTATTGCACTCATCGTAACTCATATTCTGTACTATTATTTCTAGCTTATAGTTATTGCCCACTGGAAGCGATCAACGATCGCGGGCCTTGGATTAGGAGTCGTCACAGGCTCCGAACCAAGTAACTCCTAGTGTCTTTGTGTGTTGCTCTGTTTTCTTTACTTAATTCCGCTGTGTATCTTCGACTCTGTTTTAAATTGAACGAAATAGCCACGAGCGCTATTCACCCCCCCCTCTAGCGCTTTCGATCCAACAATTGGTATCAGAGCGGGGTCGCGTTGATCTAGTGCACCAATCACGCAAACTTTTTCGTGGTGTTTTCGATTTTACGGAGTCAATTAGAATCTAGCTTAATAGCTACCTTCTAATTATTTTTTTCTGAATCGGTTTTAGCTCAAAGTTGGTGCAACACCACTCAAGCTCGTAATCTTAATTTTATTTCCCACACTGCTAATCCAAGACCTAGTCTTGGGACATTTCTATTTTGTCTTTGTTTTTGCATATTATTAATGGCCCAACAAGAGGGATTCAGCACCGTTCGTCCCCTGCTCTTCACCAGAGAAGACTTCGGGTATTGGAAGGGACGAATGGAAACATTCCTCAAAATCCAGTTCGAGACATGGATGATCGTCAAGACTGGACTTCAACTTCCAACCGACGAAGACGGCAAGCCTACACTCTGCGAAAAATGGGAATCGACCCTAATCAAGAAAGTGGAAGTCGATGCCAGAGCGACCTGCACCCTCCAGTGGGGACTGACCAAGGAAGAGCTCAACAGAGTTGGACCGTTCTCCAGCGCAAAAGATCTATGGGAGAAGCTGATCGAACTCCACGAGGGCACTTTTGACACCAAGGTGAGTAAAAGAGACCTTTTGTTTAATAAATTATATAACCTGAAAATGCAGGACGGAGAGACAGCAAGTCAACTCCACGCACGCATACAAGACATTCTCAACTCCCTCCATGCGATCGGGCAAAGAGTCGAGAATCGGGATATTATAAGGTACGCTCTAAATGCTTTTCCAAGGAGTACATTGTGGGCATCGATGGTAGATGCCTACAAAGTTTCCAAGGACTTATCTTCCATTAGATTAGATGAATTGTTTTTGGAATTCGAACTGCATGAACAGACTAATACATAGCCAATCAAGAAGGGTATTGCTTTGGTTGAAGGTACCAGTCGAACACGCGAACCAAGATCACGGCGAAGAACTAAACCGGAGTCAGAAGATGAACCTGACTCAGACAATGAAGACGACGAATTGACCTCCGAACTCGTGAATCTTGTGAAGAAGCTCTACAAGAAGAAGAAGGGCTTCAACAAAAGAGACCAAAAGAAAGCAGTCCAATCCAAGGAGAGTCAACCAAGCTCAAAAGTCAAGTTCGAGGTAACTTGCTACGGGTGCAACCAGAAAGGTCACATCAAGGCCAACTACCCAAATCAGAAGGAAGCAAAGAAGCAGAAGAAAAAGAAGGTGCTGAAGGCGACATGGGACGAATCCTTAGAAGAAGATACCGACGACGAACTCGAACAGACGAGTCTACTTGCACTGATGGCCCAAGACCAGATCAATTTTTCCGAGAGCGAGAGCGAGTCGGAAGCTGAGTCCGAGCGAAGCCACGGATCCGTATCCGTTTCCGAAGGGCCTGACACCGCTGTAAGTATTTCTCGGTTAAATAATTTAGTTAATTACTTATTGTAAAAATTAGTTAAATCAAACCTTAAGGTCGAGTCACTTCTAAAGGAAGTAGCAGTCCTTAAAGAAGTGACTAACTCCAAAACCTTGCCTGACCCAGTTCAGACTGGAAATTCAACTCAAGTTCAAAAACTTGAGGAAGAAAATTCCAGTCTGAAAACTCAGGTCAAGGATTTGAAAAATACATTAGAACGGTTCTCTTTGGGCTCCAAGAAACTTGACCTAATTATTGGGACACAGAGAGTTGTTTACAACAAAACCAGGCTAGGTTATAAAACCAAAAGAAAATATAGATCTTATCTATCCTTAGTAAACATGCCTAATAGAAAATCAGTCCAAGCATGGGTACCCAAGTCCAACCTGGTTAATCAAGTTGGACTTGGTCAATATTAGGTCCCTAAGGATCAAATACATTACCTCGATAGACCATATCGAGGCTATGATCCAGGGGGAGCTAGAAGAAAAATAATAAAAATAAAATTGGATGAGAATCCAAAATTAAAATTAAATAAAAATTAAAATTAAAATTAAATCTAAAATTCAAATCAAATTAAATTTAAAATTAAAACTAAAATTAAAATTAAAATTCAATTAAATTCAAACTGAAAATTTAGATTAATTCAAAATTAGAAATTAAATCCAAGGGAAGGCTCCAGAATATCTGGCACCTCCAAACTTAATCCACCCGACAAGGGTTGCCAAGAGTCGACTACCCGGTAGGGTAATTAAGGTTAGATTAAAATGGGTTAGGTTTAACTTGACTCATGGTACTTGTGAAGTATTGGATGATAGTACGTTGGGGAAGCTTAGTCATCGCATATCTAAGAAGATATGGCTTCGACCTGGTGTGTTTGGCTAAGTGAAACTGACCGAAGCTACCCTTTATGGATCCTAACCAGTTAGACCAAGGTTTTGTACTAAGTTCAATGGGTAGGACTATTTGGAAAACCTCGAAGGCATGGTTACTTTAATGATGTCCTTGTGACTCACCATAACCCAGAAGTTTATCCAAAGAACGCCTATTTGTTGAACCCAAAGCTAAACCTGAATCTAACACAAAGTTAAACCAAACCCTAAAATTAAACCATAATTCATCTCACAAAAATTATAGGATTCCCTGATTGAAAATTTAGATCGGGTGAGATCACTAAGGAATAGAAATTAATTCAAATTAAAATTCAAAATTCAAAATTCAAATTCAAAACTTGAATTAAAATTCGAAATTTAAAATTAAAATTCATAATTAAAATTAAATTAATTCAAATTCAAATTCAAAATTCAAATTCAAATTCGAAATTCGAAATTCAAATTCATAATTAAAATTAAATTGTACAAATTAAATTAACTCAATTGTTTTTCAAATTAATATAATTATTTTTCAAATTTAATGAACTTAATTATCTTTCAAAATTTAATTAACTTTTCAAATTTAATTAACTTAATTATCTTTCAAAATTTAATTAACTTTTCAAATTTAATTAACTTAATTATCTTTCAAAATTTAATTAACTTAATTTAATTAAATTAATTATCATTCAAATTTAATTAACTTAATTATCTTTTAAAATTAAATTAACTTAATTAATTTTCAAATTTAATTAAATTAATTTAATTAACTTAATTATCTTTCAAATTTAATTAACTTAATTATCTTTCAAAATTAAATTAACTTAATTAGTTTTCAAATTTAATTAACTTAAATATTTTTCAAAATTACTTAACTTAAATATATTTCAAATTACTTAACTTAAATATTTTTCAAAATTAATTAACTTAAATAGTTTTCAAAATTACTCAACTTAAATATTTTCAAAATTAATTACTTAACTTAATTATTTTTCAAATTAATTAACTTCAATATTTTTCAAAATTAAATTAACTTAATTATTTTTCAAATTTAATTAACTTAATTATCTTTCAAATTTAATTAACTTAATTATCTTTCAAAATTTAATTAACTTAAAATTTAATTAACTTAAAATTTAATTAACTTAAATATTTTTCAAAATTACTTAACTTAAATATTTTTCAAAATTACTTAACTTAATTATTTATCAAATTACTTAACTTAAATATTTTCCAAAATTAAATTAACTTAATAATTTTTTCAAAATTAAATTAACTTAATATTTTTTCAAAAGTTAATTAACTTAAATATATTTTTCAAAATTTAATTAATTAATCTTTTCAAAAGTTTAACTAACTTAATCTCTTCAAAACCAAAATAATAATAATAATAATAATAATAAATTTATTACACGTGCCACCGCTCAGAGGCGCCTCCCACACAAGGGAGGCGCCCTAAACAAGCGGCGGGAAAAGTCCCGCCGACTTAAGCTAAGGCACCTCGGATCATATCCGAGGCGCCTCCAACATCACTTAAGGCGCCTTAAGAAGCCTTTAAGGCGCCTTCAACCCGCAATTTTGCCACGAACAGAAACCTTTCTGTTCGTGTTCTGCCGACGCCGAGCACGAGCTTCTCGTGCGATTTCTCCCCAACCAAGGCACCTTAGACCCACCTCTTCCTCCTTTACTCCTAGCAATACTTCCTAGGTATATACCCTCAACCATCCTTACTCATCTACTACATGATTTTACTACGAGCTCTTGCTATTTTCTTGTCTATTGTCAAAAATAGGAAACGTCGCATTGTTGATCCTACACCGGCTAGGACCCCTTCCACGGATCCTAGGTTCCCCTCAGAACAGCATAGGTAGATTTTGCGAGGTTTACATTTGAGTCCATTAAACCTAGGTATGTAGGTAGGCAATTTTTTACCCAGTTCTGTCACCCTGCAGTCCAGAAGATAGATTACTATCACCTAGGGAAACTGGTTTATTGCAACAACACAGTAAACCAGGATATGTGTGCCCAGTTCTATCACAAACTTGAAAAGGTTGATGATACTACATATTCCACCAGAGTTGGTGGAACTGACATCCAGTTTACCCCCTCCCTGATTCGTATGAGTTTAGAGCTTAAGGAGTCGACATGCACCTTCCTGTGCTACCCGGGTAGGATCTACCGTTCGGTGATCCCTATTCTCATATCACCTTAGACACCATCTACACGCACTTTTTTGGAGAGGAGAGACCATTTGGACTGACTGAGTTCAGGTCGACTCTTCTTAGAGTTCAGGACTACATCATGTACAGAGTCCTGACAGCATGCATCTTGCCGATCACATCTCGAGACGTCTCGAAGATGCGACCATCCCACTCATTCTTTCTGTACGCTCTTAGTCCGTACTTAGATATAGACATTGCTCTGCATATGTTCTATAACATCATTCATGCATCTAGTACAGTCACGTCTGGAGTGGTCCATATGCCCTACTATCATATCCTGACCCAGATTTTCTCCACCTCCAGGATAGATACGACCATAGGGACACTCATCCCACTTACCATATACGATGAGTTAGGGCAGCGTAGTCTTCGATTAGCCGGTATAGAGGTCACCGCCGAGGGGATTCTGGCCTGGAAGGGCCGGTCGCCGCCAGTCGCTACTCCTATTGCTCCAGAGGCCGAGGATACACCGGGCGAGGGAGAGGAGTGGCCCAACTTCTTAGCAGAGGAGTTTTTCACGGATCCTATACATTCCACCTCTGCCGGGCCCTCAACATTAGCCGGTCCTTTGACTTCGGCATCACTCTCGTTTGAGGACAGACTCGCCCGTCTTGAGGTTCAGTCCATTGAGACTCGATGTGCTGTTCGAGAGAGCCATCGCTTCCTCCGATCTCTACGATCCGAGATAGCTACAGGGTTCTCCTCTCTCCGAGGCGAGATACGTCGCCAGGGACAGCCTCAGCCTGCACCAGAGCAGCCCCTTGCACCACCTCCAGCTGACGATAGCTGATGATCCTGCCTTCAATGATCCTGCTTTATGACACTATCATTTGATGTATCTTGGATATACACCTATATTGTCTAGTTTGACTGTACTGGTGCTTAGTTGAACTCTACTTACTTATGCTTACTAGCTTTTGTTTACATTCTACGCGTAGAAGACAAATAGGAATGTGTTGGGTAGAATAGGTATTGATTTTCAAATCAGTTTCCTACCTTTACTCTTAAATGTTTTACTTGTTTTCAAAATCTGCTTAAGTTTAAAATTATATTTTTAAATTCTAGGCAAAATTTTGTTTTCAAAATCCCAATTCTTCTTAGATTTTCAAAATATGGACTTAGCCTAGGCTCAAATCCTAGATATCATGTTCCCCTAGAATTCAGCCAGAGCATCTCACAAACACCTAGGCTTACCTTGATTGTGCTTGAAAAACATAGAATGGTGTGAGATGCATAGGGTACAGCCTGGACTCAAGAATGCTTATATCTGTGCATCAATATGAGTCTGGGCGTTAAATACCTAATATACAGTAATCAAGTCAAGTCATCCAGTCCTAGTCAAATCTAACTGGATCTATTGACTTAACTTGACTAACCAAGTGAAAACTATTGTCCTCTAGACAATCAGCTAGTAGCTAGATGGTTAGACATGTGGCAAAGAAATTAAGTATTTGATTTTTTTAGGGTTACTCAACCTGCACATTAGGGCTCTGATACCTTACTAAAAGAACCTAATTAACATGCAATCAAATTAACTCAACTCATGCTTGGACATTAAGGTTTAACCTTATTGCTCCTCCTTGGTCGTCAAGTATTTTGGAATTCATTATTCATTTAAATATTTTTCAAAACAAAATAGTCTTAAACTTTCTTAATATTTTTTATATACTTTTCAAAGTCGTTTGAAAATTGAGTAAAGTTTATTCTTTTTCTTTTCAAGCTATTATTCAAAAAACTTGTTCAAAATTAAAAGAATATTTGCCAATAAAGTTTTGAAAATCTATCTAACAGAGTTTGAAAATTTATTTTCCCCCAAAGATTTCAACTAAGTTTCAAAATTGGCTAAAGTTATTTGTCAAAGTAAACTTTTTACTAGCTTAGTTGAAAGAAAATTATCTCTTTAAACATTCAGCTAAGAATTTCACAATGAAAATTAATTATAAAAAGCTAAGTGTTTGAAAAGTTATTTAAATTAGTCAAATATCCTTTCTTTAAAGCTAAGTGTTTTCTTTAATAAAAAATCTTTAAATAAAGTCTTTAAAAGCTTAAGATTTCAAGATTTTGGCTAAATAGAGTTGTTTTGCACTTAAACTATTTTTACTTAGCAAAATTGTACTAAGTTTTTTCTACAAAGTTTTCCCTACAAAGTTTTAAAAGCCAGGTATTTAAATGTTATCTTTTGGCTTCAACATTTTTCCAAAGTTTTCCTACAAAATTTTTGATATATGGCAAAGGGGGAGAGTAGGAAAAAAATTCAAATTAAGAATAAGAGTTCTCTTATTAAGGGGGAGCCTTAACTTTGTAAATTTTAAAGGTAAATTTAAATTTTAAAATCTCTTTAGCTTGTACTTATCATGGTACTTAAGTATGTTTACGTTGTGTCACGCCCCCAAAGGAGTCCCTGCCAAACAAAAATCCGGCAACATCTCCCCTGTACCGGTGACAATATGAAGCATCACTACAAACAAAATACCTCAGCCACATGCGGCTGGAATATATATGTATACAACCACGCAGTTATAATCACAGCCCACTCGGCTGGAATGAAACAATCACAACCACGCAATTATATATAAAACAGCCCACACGGCTGTACTAAAACACAGCGAAAAAATGAAGGAAAACCCACACAACACAAATAAATACAATGCATGCCGACACGGCTTAAACACAAATACAACACCAAAACCATAAGATAGTCACATGGCTATACACAAATACAATGCCAAAAATAATAAAAGAATATACAAAAGAAAACAAGCACGATCTTCGGATGTGACGTAAGACCCAGCAGACAGGATACTCCCAGCGACACCAACCATCTACAAGCTGTTAGCTAGAGCCCTAGAGCCAATCATTTGATGATTGTATTTTGGACTTATTGTATCATATTCTATATAAATAAAGGCATTTGGATTTTGGTTATTATACTTACTTGTATTGGTGCCAAATAAACTAAGTATAATAATGTCCTTGAGTAGATGGTTCTCACCTATATCAATCGGTTAGTTGAGCCGATAGTGAGATGATATAGGGAACACTACTCTAAATCATTCCTAGTCGAGTATTAACATTCAGGGACAATGTTAATGCAATAAGACTAGCATGTAGGTCAACTCGATGACTTGATCTCACAAGTCATGGATATGGAGATATCAAGTTGACACATGGGTATGCATTGGAGAATGTATACTGAATGACCCGCCATGAGAAAGTATCATGGATCGTTATATGAGTGTCATATACTTTCTCATGTGGCTATTAGTATGACTATTAGTCCTTAGACCTGAAGTCACCATGGATCCCTACATAAGGAGTTATGTACTTTGGTTTCGTCAAACGTCACTCGTAACTGGGTGGACTATAAAGGCGATTACTGGGTATATAACGAATTATGTAGAGGGATGTGAGTGATGTAGATGGGATCTATCCCTCCCATATGACGGGAGCGACATCGGTATTCTTGATAGAGTGAGACCACTAAGTGCATGGCCATGCCCAAATGAGTCAACATTAGATGTTGAGCTCATTTGATCGAGTGAGTCTACTTGTGGTTCAAGATTTAGATTGATTAGAGGATAACATGGTCTATGCCTCATATTGATCAATCTAGATGTCTAGGATAGAAGGACAATGTCACATATTGTGAGGAGTCACAATTAGTAGTCACAAGGTGATGTTGGATCTCAACATTCTTGTAACTTGGGTAGCAATGATGTATTGCTAGATGTCGCTCATTGCTTATGTTTCTAAAGGGGTTTAGAAACATTGCCAACGTTACAAGAACCTATTGGGTCACACACAAAGAATAAGTGGATGGAGATTAGGTTCATATGATGAACCAATTGGATTAGGTTCATTTGATGCACCAAAGATTGGATTCAAATTAGACTTATTGAGTTAGACTCAATTAGATTCAATTGTTGAATGAGTCTAATTTAAATTTGATTCATTGAGTCAATTTATATTAATGAATTAAGATTCATTAAATTGAAATTGACTTGAATCAAAGGTTGGATTTAACTCAACAAGGAAGAAATTGGTCAATTTTGACTTGACCAAATGGAAGTTGAAACATCAAGTTTGACTTGATGCATTGCCACATCATGTAGGTTGACTCATCCTACATGGCATGACACATCCTTGCCACATCATCACCACCTCATAATGGTGTGCCACCTCATGGAGGTTACACACCCATTCCTTTTAATGTGGCCGGCCACATTAAATGAGGGGGTTACATTTGTGTGGCCGACCACACACTTGATGGTGGGTGAATGCAATTGATTTACATCCATTCTAGCTTCTTCTTCCTTGGATGCTTACTTCTCCTTGCTGTTGCCGTGGGGTCTTGGAAGGTGAGAAGGTGTTGAGTTTCATCCAAGAAAAGATAAGAGAGTGTGAAGGACACAAGAAGAGGATACTACTAGTTGAGTATGTGAGAGTCTTCTTGTTTTTCTCTCTTTTCTCCTTTCTCAAATTCTATCCGAGAGCTCTAGAAAGTGCTAGCACACTTGGGGCTCTCTTCTCCATCCTTGAGTGCTAGAGAGCACTCCTTGTTCGTGTGGATATCACTAGAGAAGTATCTACCTTGATACTTTGGAGATCCGACACGTACCTTGGACGAGCGGGAATTTTGCGAGGGCACGCTTCAAAGGTAAAAGCTCTCAACACATAGATCTAGGAGTAGATCTAAAGTTTTGAAACTCGTACTTGTATTTCATTCGGTTTTTCCTTGCACGGATCTACGGCTTTGGGTGATTCGGGGTTTCCGCGATGCGAAAAGCGGTTTTCGCGGCCCGAAAAAACCCAACACAAGCTACCTGAAAACATAAATGTATACATGCGGTGGTGAGTATAGGTAACTCAGCGGGTAATAGACAAGATAGTGCATGGTCCATAAACAAACATAGAGATCACAAGTATACAGTCTCAGTAGGGAAATAAAGAACATGATCATATTATCATAATCAATGCATCTGAACATACCTGATGTAATAACCCGACATAATCATGACTGACATACAAACTGCACAAACCACTACTGACATAATGGTAAATACATACCCAATCTGAAATTGACGCAAGGTACAAAGATCAGTAAACTCACTGGATCTGCAACAGATATACCCGTGACACCTGTGTAATATAAATACGACTACATATACATGTAAAATAAATGACATGTATGCAGCATGACAATCATATGCAACAACCATATCTCAATCAAGTGCAACAACGACAATCACATGCAACTAGTATCTACTAGGCATGTATGCAAATGCAGATGCACCGCGCATCAAATGCAAGAATAATAACTGCGTATGCATGCTCCATGGTCACCCCGACACCTCTCCAGACACCACGACCCCAGTATGGCCGAGAGGCTTGGGTCCGTGACAACCGTACAAGCCTCATACTCCAAACTTCTATAAAGCAGCTGAGGCAGACGGAATGCTAAGTAGTTATCTAACTACATAGCATCAGGGTCCCTGACTGCTCACAACGCTAGATCTCACTAAACCTCGTGACCGGGTAGCACGATAGGACGAGCGGCAACTGCTCCAGCTACCACTACCCATGTGTGGCCGAGTGTGCGGTGCTAAACCTAACCGATGACTCTCTCAACCACAAGGGAGACAATAGTCATCAGATGCAATGAATGATGAACATGATATATATATATAATCATTATCCATGCAACACCCCAAACCTCATAAATACCTCCAACATGAATATAATCATCATGATACCTCCACGTATCCCACCAAACATATGTACACACTACACATGTATCAACAACCAAAAATCTCCAATAATCCCACCAGACACATGTACACCAAATATAAGTACAATCAACATGTATCCTCCAGTAAAAAAAACACAACAGACATGTGTATATACCCCAAACATACAATCAATACAACTCCTCCAAAAGTACATGACAAATATGTATGTACACACCATATGTAAATGCACGGTCAACAAAATGACTCTTATAACACATACCCACCTATGTACAGTCCACATCATATACCCAATCAGCATGGTAATACCAACAACCCGACAAACCCTACAAGACATACTCTACACGTGTAATCACAACAGAGTAGATAACAAGAGTGGAGATTGTATATGAATTAAATAGATCATCACAAGGGTCAAGCATAAGTATCATGCAGGAAAAATAGCTGTAACGACCCACCTTCTGGGTACTGGCTGTAAGGCCGGTCGCTACAATTATGCTAACCTATACTGTGCGGAAAACTGGGCTAATTAAAATTTTGGTCTACTAATGACGGATACAACTGCTAAGAAAGGTCTAAAGACCTTCTTTGCTGGTGTACATATGCTAAGGAGGGGAAACTGAACATCCCAACTGGGCTAGGGACTAGAACTAAACTTCCCAACTAACTACAGTCCTGCCGATCGATCCGCAGATCGATCGAAGCTATGGGGCATTCGGTTCCCAACTGGATCGGTCGGGCAGACCGATCCATGTGTGGCTGGATCGGTCGGGCAGACCGATCCAGGTGTGTCTGGATCGGTCGGCAGACCGATCCAGACACCCGAAACCCCTAGAACGCTACTGTATCGTGCTGGATCGGTCGGCTGACCGATCCAGGAGGATACAGTGGCATACTGTATCTGTCTGGATCAGTCGGCTGACCGATCCAGGAGCCTGGCACACTACTGGATCGGTCGGCAGACCGATCCAGCGTCTGATTTCCTGATACGAAATCAGAAATGCTGATTTCGACACCTTGTCGTGCCAAAACCACCTGCAACCACTCTAACATATAATAATAACTATTCTACCATACATTGGCAACATTCAAGACATAATATAATGCATGTTCACTAGTTCATACCATTAACCATACTAGAATGCGAAGCATAAGGGAAAAGAGAACAAGACTTTAATAACTAGGCTTGCTACAAGTTCTAATGCGTAGTAAAATAAAACTAGATCCCTAGGATCTTTATTCCAGTTCCTGCCACACACATCCTCATCTGCACTGACCTCCAGCCTCCACTGCTAGTCCATTTTCCTTTTTCCTGTATCTGCAGTATAAGGAAAATAGTATCTGTAAGCTAAAAAGCTTAGTAAGAAACCATCTACCTCACTAAATCATGCATACGATGCAAATATGCTTTTAAATCATACTGTTTGAAAAACATACTGAATATGCAAGCATGGCATGGCATGGTATCATACAAAGCATGGCATAACATAAGCTGAGCATAAAATAAAACTGATCATAACATGTCTATAACTGTATATGAAGCTATCATATTTAACAACTGAGATAAGCTGAGTTGATACAAAAGTGAGCTAAGCTGAGACTGAGCTAATACTGAATTCCATTATGTTTTAAAACTGATTTGGAAAAACTATTATAAATAATAGATGAAAATACTAAACATGCTGCTGTAGGGCCCTGGCAACTGTACTTACTGTGCGCACATCCCTATCTAAACCCGGGATTGCAAGTTCCGAATCTAGTAGGGTTTACTAGGTTAGCTAAACCTAGGGACGACTATGGGAGTCCAGCCCAGTGGATATATAATCCAGTACAGTGCCACTGCTGAAAATAAAATACTGAATGCTATATACTTATTTCGCTGAATCTAGGTTATCTGAACCTAGAACTAGGTTGTCTGAACCTAGAGGCTACTGTGGGAGCCCACCCATTGGACTGTAGTCCTACATAAGTTGAAATAAAACTAATTTGCTATTTTAAATGCTTCTAGTGCATTTAATAAGTTAATTAACTGTCTATTACTGAGCTAGACCTTTAATCGAGCACCTAGGATGCTCTAACTCTTCTCCCTATTAGGGTGACCACCTCTAGGCACCCGACAACGTCTAACCTCCTATCTGAAGAGGGAAAACATGCCCGGCCCATCTAGAGGTGCTCATCTAAACCCCTAATCTTCGAAGAGAGTTAAATACACCCTAGATATCGATAAAAATCTGCATACATTCTAACTAAAGCACAAAAACTCAAACGGAAGCTATTATACTGTAGGTGAGGGGTTTCTTACCTCGTATGCTAGATTTCTTACAAATATAATCGCTAGAAATTCCGGTGGGGACGACTTATCGACGATTCGCTCACGTCCACGTGCTCTACTCGCGGAGGGAAACGTCCTCGTGCTGAAATCGTCGCCGGAAAGTGACCTTGGGACCCTAGGGAGAGAACCCTAGGTCTTCCTTGATGTGGCGCCGAGAGAAGGAGAGAAGAAGGGGTTGGCGTCGGTGAGGGTTTTGGAGAAAAAGTGGCCTGAGGCTTGTGAGGAGAGGGCTGCCGAACCAAAACTTAAACCAAACCAACTTAAGTTCTTAATTTATATTAAGTGGGTAACTAGGCCCAACTTAATATAAATATATTTGATTCTCCTTTCCTTTCAGCACGGCCCTGCTGGGTTCACCGGTTACTAAAGCTAACTAAAGGTTTAGCGGACCCGAGAGGTCCCGGGTTCGATTCCCGCTTAAGCCTTTTTATTCTTCTAATTATTTTTGCTACTTCCGCTACTCGGAATTTTTCTGAAAAAATATCTAAAAATTCCAGAAAAATCATAGAATAATTCTAATGCAAGTTTGAGAATTTTCGGGCGTTACAATCCCCCATACCTTATAAAAAGTTCGTCCTCGAACTTAGAACAATTCTGGGTACTTCTGTCTCATGCTGGCTTCTGTCTCCCAAGTTGCCTCTTCTGCTGTGTGACTTTGCCAAATGACTTTGACTAATGGTACTTCCTTGTTCCGTAATTTCTTAACTGCTCGGTCTATTATCTGAATAGGCCGACTATCATAGCTGAGGTCCTCGCGGATCTGTACCGACTGGGGCTCAATCACCTGGGTGGCATCTGGGGTATGCTTCTTCAGCATAGAGACATGAAATACGTTGTGGACAGCTGACATTTCCTGGGGTAGCTCTAGCTCATATGCTACCTTGCCCACTCTTCTGCTGATAAGGTATGGTCCCACATATCTGGGACTTAGTTTGCCCTTTTTCCCAAAACGCATTACTCCCTTCATGGGAGCCACTCTGAGGAACACTGAATCCCCAACTGAAAACTCTAAGGGTCTGCGCCGCGTATCAGCGTAAATTTTCTGGCGGCTCTGAGCTGTCTCTATCCTCTGGCGGATCTGCTGTATGGCTGCTGTGGTATCTGCTACTAGATCTGTCTGAAGCTCTAGTTCTTTCTGTTCACCACTCTCATACCAGCAGATTGGAGATCTACACCTCCGCCCGTAGAGAGCCTCGTAAGGTGCCATGCCGATAGTGGCCTGATAGCTGTTGTTGTATGCAAATTCTGCTAAGCTCAGATATTTGCACCAACTTCCCTTGAAGTCTAGGGCACACGCTCGGAGAATATCTTTGAGTACCTGGTTTACTCGCTCCGTCTGACCATCTGTCTGAGGATGGAAGGCTGTGCTGAACTTTAACTTAGTGTCCAACGCTGACTGTATACACTCCCAGAAGTGTGATGTGAATCTGCTGTCTCTGTCTGAAATGATGGTTCGTGGGACTCCATGAAGTCTGACGATCTCCTGGAGATACAACTGAGCTAGCTTCTCCATGGAGTAGGATATCTTGATAGCTAAGAAGTGAGCTGATTTAGTCAACCTGTCGACTATTACCCGGATGGCGTCAAAACCATTCGTGGTTCCGGGCAATCCCACTATGAAGTCCATAGAGATATCCTCCCACTTCCATTCTGGAATCTGTATAGGCTGCAGAACTCCTCCTGGTCGCTGATGTTCTGACCCTCGACAAGTGAGGCGGATGCTAACATATCTGGCGATGTCTCGCTTCATCCCGGGCCACCAAAATGGTTCTTGGTCTTGATACATTTTGGTGGAACTCGGATGCATCGCATAGGGAGTCTTGTGAGCCTCATCTAAAATCTGTCTCCGTAGCTCCTCCCGATCTGGACAGTCTGTCACCAAAGTACAACACCCCGCTATCGGACACTCTGAATTCTCTACTTTCTGATTCTGCTAGCCCTTGCTTGATTTTCTGAATTCCAGGGTCCTGCTCCTGAGTTGACTGAATATCACCAAGCAAGGTAGACTCTAAGGTCATAGTAGAGAGCTGTCCAACGATGAGTTCGAGACCGAAATCCACGATCTCCTTCTGTAGGGGCGGTGACATGGCTGTAAGAGATAATAAGGTGGATTTTCTGCTGAGTGCGTCGGCTACCTTATTGGCTTTCCCTGGATGGTAGAGGATGTCTATATCATAGTCTTTGACCAGCTCAAGTCATCTGCGCTGTCGCATGTTCAGATCCTTCTGAGTGAAGAAGTACTTCAGACTCTGATGATCTGTATACACTCTGCACTGAGCTCCATATAAGTAATGTCTCCAAATTTTAAGAGCGAACACTACTGCTGCAAGCTCAAGGTCATGAGTAGGGTAGTTCTTCTCATAATCCTTGAGTTGTCTGGAGGCATAGGCGATCACCTTGCCGTTTTGCATCAGTACTACTCCTAGTCCCAACTTGGAGGCATCACTATAGATGTCAAAGCTGCTGGTGTTGTCTGGTAGAGCCAAAATGGGAGCACTGGTCAATCTCCTTTTTAGCTCGCTGAAGTTGTTCTCACAGTCCTCTGTCCACTGAAATTTCCTGTTCTTTCTGGTAAGAGCTGTCAGTGGGGAGGCTATCCTGGAGAAGTCCTCTACAAACTTTCTGTAATAACCTGCTAATCCCAGAAAGCTTCTGATTTCACTGGCGTTCCTCGGTCTTTTCCAGTTACTTACTGCTTCTATTTTGCTGGGGTCTACCATGACACCATCCCTTGAGATGATGTGACCTAGGAAAGACACCTGATCAAGCCAGAATTCACATTTCGTGAACTTGGCATATAGCTGATTCTGCTGAAGTGTCTGTAGTACTGTCTTCAGGTGCTCTGCATGTTCTTCCTGAGTTCCTGAGTAGATAAGAATGTCATCGATAAACACAATAACAAACTTATCTAAATACTCCCTGAATACCCTGTTCATGAGATCCATGAATGTAGCTGGAGCATTGGTCACGCCAAAGGGCATGACTACGAACTCGTAGTGTCCGTATCTGGTTCTGAATGCTGTCTTGGGTATATCACCCTCCTTGACTCTGACTTGGTGATATCCTGATCTGAGGTCAATTTTAGAGAACACTGCTGCTCCCTTTAACTGGTCGAACAGGTCATCTATTCTGGGAAGAGGATACCTGTTCTTGATCGTGACCTGATTCAGTGCCCTGTAGTCTATGCATAGCCGCATGCTTCCATCTTTCTTCTTCACGAACAGTACAGGCGCTCCCCATGGTGAGTGATTAGGGCGTATGAAGCCCTTGTCAAGCAGCTCCTGTAGTTGCTCCTGAAGTTCCTTCAGTTCTGCTGGAGCCATGCGATATGGCGCTTTGGAAATAGGATTGGTGCCGGGGAAGAGCTCTATCTCAAATTCAATCTCCCTAACTGGTGCTAGGCCTGGTAACTCCTCAGGGAAGATTGTTGGGTAGTCACATACAACTCGAACCCCTGCTAGCTGTTGGTCCTTGTCCTGGCTGGTATTGACTACATGTGCTAGGTACCCCGTACAACCCGAATCCATCAACTTCTGTGCCTTCATAGCTAAGAGAAATTTTCTGGCTTTTCTCTTTGGTTCTCCGATGTACTCGAACTGTGTTTCTGCTTCGGGTTGGAATACGACTTTCTGTTTACGGCACTCTATGGAAGCACCGTATCTGATCAGGAAGTCCATTCCAAGGATGACATCGTAGTCAATCATTTCCAGCAGGATCAGATCACAAAAGAGTTCCCTATCTGCTATAATGACCGGCACTGCTCTGAGCCAGTGCGTGGATGCCATGATCTCTCCTGAAGGTAGTGCCGTCAAAAACTGACCACTGAGTACCTCTGAGGGTATTTCTAATTTTTCGGAGAACACCCTGGCTATATATGAATGGGTTGCCCCAGTATCAAATAGAACAGTAGCACTATACTGAAAAATGCTAATCTGACCTGTGGCCACTGTCGAGGTATTGGCTATGTCCTCTCTGGTGAGTGAGTAGATCCTCACATTCGCCGTAGCTGGAGGGGCTTCTAATCTGCCCTGGCTGATAAGTGGACCTTCTAGAGCGGCCTGCATCTGATATAACTGAGCTGGCTGGCCTACATACTGAATCTGCTGTGGCTGAGGAAGACCGGTCTTGTTCGGGCACTGCTTGGCCATGTGCCCTTCTTGTCCACATTCAAAGCATCCTCGTGTGCCCTTGCGACAAACCCCTGGGTGAAATTTCCCACAAGTAGCACACTTTGGATAACTGGGTCGTTTGCTAGATGGTCCTCCTTTTGGGTCACTCCCTGATTTGCGCTTGCTGTTGGAGTTCCCTTTCCAGTTGGAGTTCCCTTTCCAGTTAGAGTTGTGGCCTTGCTGTTTTTGAGTGTGAGAGTTTCCTTGGCCTTTGAATTCTGAGGAGACTTACTTCTGCTGCTTTATGCTGTTCTGGTAATGCTCTGTGGTCAAGGCACTGCTCACTAACTCCTCTGTGGTTTGTGGCCTATGTATGCCACCAGCCACGTTCACTGCTATCTCTGGCCTCAGCATCTTGAGCATCAACCGGATTCGTTCCTTCTCTGTGCTGACTAGCTCTGGGCATAGACGAGCCAACCTGTTGAATTTCTTCACGGCTTCCTCAACTGAAAGGTTGCCCTGACGAAACTCAGTGAACTCGTCGTAGTGGCGGTTTGTGACCCGTATGTGAAAGAACTCCTCGAAGAACTCCTTCTCGAAGTCAGCCCATAACATCTAGTTTATTGGGCGCTTCGTTCTGATTCTTTCCCACCACATGCGTGCGTCTCCTGTCAGGCAGAAGGAGGCACACTTCACCTTCTCGTGTTCTGGCCAGTCCAGAAGCTCCATCGTGCTCTCCAGTGTTTTGAACCAGGCTTGTGCATCTCATGGTTCACTAGTGCCTGAGAAGTTCTCTGGCTTGACCCGCTGCCACTGGATCAGATAGGCTTCCTTTCTTGGCTCAGCTGCTGGAACTGCTGGTGTTGGTACTGGTGCAGGCGTTGGCGCTGTAGGCTGAGCTGGTGGAACCTCTAAGACTTCTGGAGTCGTCATATTCAGTTCCGAGGTGACTGTGGGGGTACTCTGCTGATTAGCCTTTAAGGTGGCTATCTCCTGTTGTTGTTCAGCTAGATGCTACTGTAACTGAGCCACTAATGCTGTAAGGTCGGGAGGAGGCACTGAACTGCCTGCCTCTTGCTGGGGCTCAGTAGCTAGTGCCCTTCTAGCTGGGCGTCCTCGTGCCATTTCTAAAGACATAGAGAACATAACATAACTAATGTAGTCACAGTTATATAACTACTGATATCATGTTTAAAAACTATCACATACTAACAAGAAGTAGGCATATAAACATGAACTGTAATAACAAAACAAGGAACATAAATTAAGTAGAGGTATTCTTACTTGGAAGCTGCAGGTTCAATGCTGATGTGTGTGTAGGAAGTATGGAACTTTGCTCTGATACCACTCTGTAACGACCCACCTTCTGTGTACTGGCTGTAAGGCCGGTCGCTACAATTATGCTAAACTATACTGTGCGGAAAACTGGGCTAATTAAAATTTTGGTCTACTAATGACGGATACAACTGCTAAGAAAGGTCTAAAGACCTTCTTTGCTGGTGTACATATGCTAAAGAGGGGAAACTGAACATCCTAACTGGGCTAGGGACTAGAACTAAACTTCCCAACTAACTACAGTCCTGCCGATCGATCCGCAGATCGATCGAAGCTATGGGGCATTCGGTTCCCAACTGGATCGGTCGGGCAGACCGATCCATGTGTGGCTGGATCGGTCGGCAGACCGATCCAGGCACCCGAAACCCCTGGAACGCTACTGTATCTGTCTGGATCGGTCGGCTGACCGATCCTGGAGCCTGGCACACTACTGGATCGGTCGGCAGACCGATCCAGCGTCTGATTTCCTGATACGAAATCAGAAATACTGATTTCGACACCTTGTCGTGCCAAAACCACCTGCAACCACTCTAACATATAATAATAACTATTCTACCATACATTGGCAACATTCAAGACATAATATAATGCATGTTCACTAGTTCATACCATTAACCATACTAGAATGCGAAGCATAAGGGAAAAGAGAACAAGACTTTAATAACTAGGCTTGCTACAAGTTCTAATACGTAGTAAAATAAAACTAGATCCCTAGGATCTTTATTCCAGTTCCTGCCACACACATCCTCATCTGCACTGCTAGTCCATTTTCCTTTTTCCTGTATCTGCAGTATAAGGAAAATAGTATCTGTAAGCTAAAAAACTTAGTAAGAAACCATCTACCTCACTAAATCATGCATACGATGCAAATATACTTTTAAATCATGCTGTTTGAAAAACCTACTGAATATGCAAGCATGGCATGGCATGTTATCATACAAAGCATGGCATAACATAAGCTGAGCATAAAATAAAACTGATCATAACATGTCTATAACTGTATATGAAGCTATCATATTTAACAACTGAGATAAGCTGAGTTGATACAAAAGTGAGTTAAGCTGAGACTGAGCTAATACTGAATTCCATTATGTTTTAAAACTGATTTGGAAAAACTATTATAAATAATAGATGAAAATACTAAACATGCTGCTGTAGGGCCCTGGCAACTGTACTTGTTGTGCGCACATCCCTATCTAAACCCGGGATTGCAAGTTCCGAATCTAGTAGGGTTTACTAGGTTAGCTAAACCTAGGGACGACTATGGGAGTCCAGCCCAGTGGATATCTAATCCAGTACAGTGCCACTGCTGAAAATAAAATACTGAATGCTATATACTTATTTCGCTGAATCTAGGTTATCTGAACCTAGAACTAGGTTGTCTGAACCTAGAGGCTACTGTGGGAGCCCACCCATTGGACTGTAGTCCTACATAATTTGAAATAAAACTAATTTGCTATTTTAAATGCTTCTAGTGCATTTAATAAGTTAATTAACTGTCTATTACTGAGCTAGACCTTTAATCGAGCACCTAGGATGCTCTAACTCTTCTCCCTATTAGGGTGACCACCTCTAGGCACCCGACAACGTCTAACCTCCTATCTGAAGAGGGAAAACGTGCCCGGCCCATCTAGAGGTGCTCATCTAAACCCCTAATCTTCGAAGAGAGTTAAATACACCCTAGATATCGATAAAAATCTGCATACATTCTAACTAAAGCACAAAAACTCAAACGGAAGCTATTATACTGCAGGTGAGGGGTTTCTTACCTCGTATGCTAGATTTCTTACAAATCTAATTGCTAGAAATTCCGGTGGGGACGACTTCTCGACGATTCGCTCGCGTCCACGTGCTCTACTCACGGAGGGAAATGTCCTCGTGCTGAAATCGTCGCCGGAAAGTGACCTTGGGACCCTAGGGAGAGAACCCTAGGTCTTCCTTGATGTGGCGCCGAGAGAAGGAGAGAAGAAGGGGTTGGCGTCGGTGAGGGTTTTGGAGAAAAAGTGGCCTGAGGCTTGTGAGGAGAGGGCTGCCGAACCAAAACTTAAACCAAACCAACTTAAGTTCTTAATTTATATTAAGTGGGTAACTAGGCCCAACTTAATATAAATATATTTGATTCTCCTTTCCTTTCAGCACGGCCCTGCTGGGTTCACCGGTTACTAATGCTAACTAAAGGTTTAGCGGACCCGAGAGGTCCCGGGTTCGATTCCCGCTTAAGCCTTTTTATTCTTCTAATTATTTTTGCTACTTCCGCTACTCGGAATTTTTCTGGAAAAATATCTAAAAATTCCAGAAAAATCATAGAATAATTCTAATGCAAGTTTGAGAATTTTCGGGCGTTACAACAGCAACCGATCATGATATAAGATAAAGCAGCCTAATTCATCCAATAATAACCATGCACTAAGTTTCAAAGAAACTTTAAAGAGGCCAAGGAAGAAATACCCGCCTTAATACGTAAATCGTGTCCGGAAATTCCACGTCGAGACGCTCATCCCGAATCCAAGTCTGCGATCAATCAATAGATATATTTTATTTAGCTAAATTCATATGAATTAAATAGCTAAATAAAAACCCTAACCCAATTAGGATCACTCCAATCAAATCTGATCTCTGATTAATCCTCCAAATCAATAATCCAATTCTATCAAACATCATAATAACACCTCCCAATTCGATAATCATGCAATCAACCTATCAACCTATCAACGAAATCATCAAACCACAATCAATCACAAACCCCAACATGATTCACCTTTAAATTCTCACCCATATCCTTAGTTTCCTATCCAAAATCCCTAATCCAATTTCAACATGGATTCAACAATACATGCTAATATATCTAAGCATGAACAAAACCCTACAACCCATAGAAAACCTAATTATGTAACATACTACTAAGAATCAGAAGTGCATCACTGAAATACACTCACCTTGAGATAGGGCAGCCAATTCCAGTACCTAACAGCGCTACACTCCATTGTCCAGAAACTACACAAGAACACCCACACACTAAATCTTCCAAGAATCAATCCAAAACTGATCCATAAAGCAGTACATTGCTAAACCCTAATAAACAAGATAATAGTTACCTCAATCGAACCCATACCTCTTCACCCGTGACCTCTACAACTTCAAGAAGTGAAGAAACTGTGATTGGCAGTAGGGAAATCCACTAATATGCTGATCCAATGCCACCTCCTAATCTGGATCAGAAAGAGCATCACAAAGGGGAAACAAATTACACAAGATCTTTGAATTTACAAGGCTCCAAATACAACTTACCCAAGCCGAATCTACAACCTCTCGATGAAAAAAAACCAGCAGCAGCTGATCAACGCCGACGAGAAAAAGGAATCGGGATCTAGTGAAGTGGACCTCCCTGATCCAAGATCTGACGATGAGGAGGCGCTGGACATCCACGAGAAGCAGCTAGGGCTCGCCTTTACCCCCTCTTGGCTGAAGATTCCCCCCTTGCGGCCAGCTACTCGGGAAGAAAGGCAGGAAGCCTCGGTGTTAGGTGGAACAGCGTCGCACGATCAAAACTGAGGAGGGACGGTGACGGCCGGCGATCAAGCAGCCCGCGATTGTCGACGATCTACGAGGCGATGGGATCGGGAGGAATGGAAGAAGCAACGCCGAGGTCGAATTACTTCGATGGTGATGAATCAACACCCCTTACAATTGTGTAGCCAGAGGAGAACGAAGACTAGGCTGTCGGCGTTGATGCTCGGTGACCGGCGACGAGATCGCGAGAGAAAGAGGGAAAATCGGCACGATGCGAAGAGAGAAGAAACGGGTTTGGGTGAGAAGAAGGAATCGGGGGGAATTAGTTAAATACCTAGGGTTAGCCTAATTTAATTCAAAGTTCACTCCTTAATCAACTTCCACTTAAATTGGGTATTCCAAACAGGCTTTCTCTATACCCCGAATCCATCCTCTCAAAACGGGTTATACGGACTCCGTTTAAATCCCGAAAAATTTCTAAAAAATCCTAAAAAATCCAATAAGATTTTTTTGTCCAATAATATTTATTATTTAATTTTACGGTATCTTACATTCTCCTCCACTAATAAAAATTTGGTCCCCAAATTTATTGATCAACTTAGGAATCCCCATCCAAGGATAACATCCAAGCAACAAACTCATATACCACTCCATCCAAGTATCAAGAACAAATCTCCAACTCTAAATGATGTCTCTATAGGTTATCAGCTCACCCTACTACTACTACTACTCCCACACTGTTACCTAACCGACTGTGGATAAATCAACTACCTCCGAAATTCAAAATTCACTATCATCAAATCCTCCAACATCTATATAGGGCACTCAAACTATCCATCAGTCTGAGGATGAAAATCTATACTAAAGCAAAACTCCGAACCCAAAGTCTGCTAAAAACTCACTCAGAACCATGATGTGAAATCGCGGATATCCATCCAATACAATACTCAGAGATATACCATAAGATCCGGTAATCTCTCTATAGTATAATCCTGCAACTCAATCTAAAGAATCTTCCCTACGAATCGATGGCTATGGAGCAAAGTCGTCACCCCAACAGTGATTATCCAAACCATCATATCCTATCCATGTCCTGGATAATCCCAGGACAAAATCCGTCAAAACCTGCTCCCAACTCCACTCTAGTATCTGAATCAACGGAAACAATCCTACTAATCTCTGACGTTCAGCCTTCACTTGCTGACATGCTAGACATCAAGCTACAAAATCCGCGATGTCTTTCTTCCTGTCGTTCCGCCAATCAAAATGCTCTAATCTCTATACATCGGGTGCCACCCAGATGTATCACAAATCTAAATCAAGGTGTTTCCTAAAGTAACTCCTCTCGGATAAGAAGTGACTCGAGAACACACATGATCTCCCACGAAAATAAAGAATCTCATTCTCATTACACGAGAATTCTCACTACTAGAACGAGACTACTCCGCTCATGCTATATCAGAACTGCACCGACTCCCAGATACGATACATCTGTGTAGAGTACAAATCCGTCTACACTAGAAAGTATAACTAAGACAGTGCAGTTAACAACTTCTCATTTCAACTCCTGAAACTGATCTCGTACGCGTCTATCCAGGAAAATTCCATACTCATCCTGAATAGTCCAGTCAACGGCATAACAATACTGGAGAAACCCTCAATCAATCTCCGATAACATCTAGCCAGATCAAGGAAGCTGCGAGTCTCCTGTATAGACTACCACTACTCCCAACTGATAACAACCTCTATCTCCTGTGGATCCACCGATATCTCTCTACTAAAGACAACGCGTTCCAAAAACTCGTAAAAGACGATCACAATACGCACGACTGAACTTCGCATATAAATGTCCCCGTCGAAACATCTCTAGAATTATACGAAGATAGCGTACATAATCCACCTCGGATCGGGAATAGATCACATCATCATCAATGAAGATAATGAAATCTAATCCAAACGCCCTAGGAATACCAAATACATCAAGTCCATGAAAACATCTAGGCACGGTATGCCTAAATGGTAACACCAAGGACTCATAATATCTGTACAAGTACACTCAACCGTAAGATCTCCAACAGCAAACCTATGATCGGATCACCAACAACAAATCGTCAAATCCATAAATATCACAGACATATCACTCCATGTCACTATCAACATCAAACACCATATAATAGATCATCAAGTCAAATATCCACTAATAGATCATCAAAAGACAATCTATCACCACATCTGATCTCCCAATATCTACCAATCATAATCATCCTCAATATCAATCAATCATACCAGATAGTCTCCTAAGCAAAGATAGAGTAAAAGGAAATCATCCAACCTTCAACACTCATTACCAACAAACTAAATGTATCCCAAAAAGTCTGTCAAATCTCATCATCTCATCCTTTCTGATAATCAAATATTCATAGTAAAGGAATGTCAATCCAAAGTCAAAGGGTCACACAACCTTCTGACTAAAAGTCCATCTAGAAAGTATCTCCACCACTCTCATAATCATCTCATATATGTCCCTCGACAAATATCGATAAAAGGTCAAACCCTCTAATATGAGATATAGACTACAAGATCTGGTAAAATGATCACGTGGTCAAGGTCTTAAACCACTTGATAGAGACAATGTTAGCTGAGTCGTCTAACCATTGTCTTGTATCCCATCATACTGTGATTGCTCCACCCTGAGGTTCAACAACATCCAGTATCGAGCAATGAACACAAAGATAGAGGAAAGCTACAACTAAATAGCTGATCAAAATATCTGTCAATCGACACTCTACCTCTCGAAAATCAAGTGTGCCTCCCAAAATATCTAACCAAGCACTAAATAACCCAAAGATAGGAATCTCTAAAAATAGAGTAAGTCAGTCCCCTACTGGTCGGACTAACAAAATAAATCAATCAACTACTATCTGATCTAACAAAAGTAAATCCACCATCCACTGATGAAACTAACTAAGGTAAATCGATACACAAGTACCTAAGTCAACAAGGGTGAATCGGTCCTCTATAAACGGAACCAAAAAGAATCTAAATTAACCCTCTACTGATCGAACCAAAAGCACGAAACCAACTAAGGTAAGTCAAACCACAACTACGTCAGTCAACCAGATAAATCAATCCTAAACTGACTGAACTAACAGGAGTAAACCGGTACTCTACTAACCGAGTCAACATGAGTATACAAACACCATCAACTACCCAGCTAATAATAATAGAAACTGGTATGTGACTCTAACTCTCAACCAACTCGTAGTAATAGACACTAAAACTACTGGTAGTATGATATGGCAAATCCCTTGAGACTGTAATCCTTGATCTCCATTAGGTCAACCGTGATCAGTATTTGACCCAACACATGCAATGCATGCTACAAACAACTGGACAGGTATTAACAAAAGTGTACTAACAAATGTCATCACTATCAGAATAACAATGCAGGTACTAACAGAAATGTATGATAACAATATGCAAATATACCTCCTATGGCCTGGAGATGTCCTGTTATTGCCTGGTCCCAAAACTCGAAAAGTCACATCACGAAAACTGAAAACACGAAATCCAAAAACACGAATAACAGGCATCGTACCTGCTCTGATACCAAAAATTGGTATCAGATAAATCTCAAAAATCCAAAACACATAGCAAGTATCGTAAACCTGCTCTGATACCAAAAATTGGTATCAGATAGATCTCAAAAACAGAATGAGAAATAAAACAGGCATAGGAAGTTTGATATAGTGACCCGCAAACAAACTCATCCGATATGGATGAAGGCACTTAAAGCCAACGTGCAATTTTGAATGCATCACTTACAAACCAGTAATGGAGATTGTGGAATTTATTTAAATAATCCCTCTCCTACTTAGTTATTTAAATTGAGGAATTTTAACATACACACACAGCATAGCACACATCACAACAAATAAAACAGCATATAAAGGCAATCAATATGAAAATAAAATTTTCAGCTATTATGGCCTCATCCAACGATGTCCTCCAAGATGCCGCCAATGGATCACTACCCGCTAATGGATCAAGTCGTCGCGTCTATCTCGCTTCCTTCTTCGTCGCACCTCCTGTCCTCAAAATAGCACCACGCATAGCAAGGATACAAGCCGCAACAAAAGAAATAAAAATTTACATTTATCGATCATATATTCCACAAAAGAATTTACATGTAATCTAGATCGAACAGAATGTAAAAAATAATAATAATACGATAACCGGCCATATTTAATTATTACAATCATGCACACACAAACAACCTCGACATGCCCGAGGGTTCAAATCACACACAAACACACAAAAGTCATAATAGTTGGAATTAGGACACCTGCAACCACAAAGCTAATTTTTCTTGCACATCCTACTATTATCCGGCCTAAACTTATGTATGTGCAGTGCATAATTTAACCGAAAACCAATCACACAGAACCAGAAAACTTGCTCTGATACCACTTGAGGCACTGGAATTCTGTTCTATTTCAATTTCTCTGTACAAAAAAAATTGTACAAGAACAGAACTTTTCCTAGCAACCCTCATGTTCGATCAAACATGTGTTTGATCAATCAAGCAAGTTCTTGAATGATCAAAGCACACCTTGATCGAAGTACAAGATTGTTGGCCTCTTGTGTTGGTATTCCAAAAATGATACAAAAAAAACTAGATACATAGCGGAATTAAAGAAATAATTGTACCTTTTATTTGTAGCTAAAGACCTCTTGATCTTCTGTCGTATTCCTCTCCTCTTCTTGGACATCATGTGGGCGATGATCTACCAAGACAACACCACCCTCCTTTTCTTCTCGGTTTCCAAACCGTCGGCTACAAAAGGAGGCTCTAGGATGGGGCACCTTCTAATCTTCTTCCTCTTCTTCAAGCCACCGGCCACCAATGGATTGCTAGGAAGGGGCGCCGGCCCTAGCTAAGAGAGGAAGGGGGGTGCCAGCAGTAAGCAAGGAGAGGAGGGGGGAGGCCCTTGCAAGGTGAGGAAGGGGCGGCCCTAGTAAGGTGAGGAGGGGTGCCAGCCCTAGCAAAGGAAGAGGGGCGCTGGCCACAAGGAGAGAAGAGGATTGTGGAGAATTAGAAAATTAGGTTTTAGGATCCACCACCTACTTCTTTTTATAGGCTTGCCGCCGGTTACAAAGAAAGAAAAATAACAGAATTCTATTTAGAAAAAATCTCTCTTTCTATAACCAAATTCTGTTTAGAAAAACTTTCTCTTTCTATAACCAAGTTAAACCAAACCAAGTTAAGTTAAACCAAACCAAGTTAAGTTAAACCAAACCAAGTTAAGTTAAATCAAACCAAGTTAAGTTAAACTAAACCAAGTTAAACCAAACCCAATTAAACCAAACCAAGTTATGGATGGGTGGATGCGAGACTTTATATAGAGGCTACAACAGGGACCTAGAGGGGGAATTGGTTTAGGCCTCCTGATGAGCTTGGGCTTCCTGTGTTTGGCCCGAACACCCAACCCAAGTCCATCAATAATAACTCATACCACTAAAGGGTTATTATTGAGCTACCGCACCAATCCCTTATTACAATATGGGCTCCTTCTTATCATGAGTGTGTTAATCTCCCCGTGTTTAAGATATCGTATGTCCGTTAATTAAATGAGTTACTGACAACTCAATTAATTAACATCTGATTCCAAGAGTAGTACCACTCAACTTTATTATCATGCTGGACTAAGTCCACCTGCAGGGTTTACATGATAATCCTTATGAGCTCCTCAAGAAGGCATCATCAACCTAAATAATTAGGACACAAATTCCTTCTATAATCAACAAAGCACCATATAAATAGTATTATTTCCCAATTCATCAGGTCTATTGATTTAACGAATAAATATCACCCATTGATAAGTTAAAGAAATAAATATTAAGTATACATGCTTGTTATTATATAGGGATTAATAGGACACACATCCATAATAACAGAGGTTCTGTTCTTTTACGTAGTCAGTACAAATCGAACAACCTCAAATGGTCCTACTCAATACACATATAGTGTACTAGTGTAATTTTATAGTCAAGACAGACTAATACCAAATTACACTACAACCGTTCCAATGATTTGTCCCAATCTATCTTGGTTGTGAGATACTATTTATAATTTATAAGGAACTAATAGCATGATCTTCTGTGTGGCACCACACACCATGTTATCTACAATATAAATTAAATGGACAACTGCATTGACATATATGCAAATATAAAATGCAGACATTTGACCAAAGTGATTCTCATTTCAAAATATTTCAAAACAGATGTTCAAACAAAAGCTAGGCTTATAGTATACATCCCAACACTTGGTATATGTATATACTCTGTCTGCCCATGAGACCATCCGTGGTAGAGTGTTGTCTGTTACAAAGCCGCAAGTGCACGGCTACTTCATCAGTAATAAAAATATCGATCTCATAGGGACTATTGATTAAACACTAGCTAATTTCATACAGTAAATTCCCTAGACAAATGGAAGGTTGGTTGAAAAAAGAAGAGTAAGAGAAAGATTAAGGAGAACGAGAGAGAAGAAATAAGAGATGATCTTGAAAGGGGATAGATGATAGATGCTAGGATTTCAGTTTCGTTACAATACTAGTTAATGTCCCTATACAGTATTCATCTACCTAACTTCATGCTTACACTCGTGTAGGGATTCTAACTACAACCTAGCACAACCCTCGCAGAGGTTGCATTAGAGAGTCTACCCAAGTTCTAATGCCATTAAGTAGAGAGATAACCTAGGAAGTCGGGTTAAGAGTGAATCCCTGTCACTAGGACCCCCGGTCATACGTTCCTAGATTACATGGGCACTTCCTAATTGTAGCACTGGAGAATCCACTTCAATTAGAATACCCTAATAAGAATTAGTCCCTATGTTAAGATCTTTTAACTCTAGAAAGTGGATAAATATCGATGCCCTCAGTCACTAAGGGCATAATATATCCGATTGAATGGGTATCCTCTGTCACTAAGAATCTCCTAGTTATCCAATCTAGTAGTAGCCTTAACATAGAGACAAACCTCTCACGTCTACATATTTATATCATTCACACATTTCGCCAAACACATAAAAGGCATAACACATAGAACAAGTAGTAAACACATCATTGCATAGGAAAATATCCAAATACAAGTTTATACATCAACATCACAACATAACTACTTCCTACATCCTAAATCTAGAGATGTACTCCAATAAAAGGGAGTTACAAGATAAATATAACATCTACAACTCAAAACATGGATTGAGAGAAAAGAGGATGCTTATCCTTGAAGGGTGGCATCCTTGGAGGTGTTTCCTTGCTCCGGAGGTGGATGGATTGGTGAAGATCAGCAAGGATGAAGCCTTGGGCTCTCCCAAGGGGGAGAACCCTTCACCAAGATCCCAAGATGAGTGAAAAGGGGAGAAAACCCCCCTTAAATAGGGCTAGGCATGGGCCTAGCATGACCCTTGCCATGGTCGTGCCCTTTGGGCATGGCCAAAGTCTGTTGCTTGCTGGAACTAGTGCAAGGCCATGTGGAATCCACACAGCTTGAGTAAAGTTGGTACTTGGAGGTGAGACACGATCATGCCAAAAGGCACAACCCCGCTCCAGTTGAGTTCTGAAAAATCCACACAGCCGTGTGGATTCACACGGCCATGGCATGGTTGTGCTCTCATAGAAACACCTTTTAGACCATCTAGGCATCATTTTCTCTGGTTGAAGTCTTTAGTAAAGTTATAGATCTTGAAGTTATCTATATTTTGATATAAAGAATAGCCTTATAACTCCAACCAACCAAAAAGTTATGATAGTTTTACTTTCAGTCTGTAGTGTAGAAAATTCCACACAGCCCTGGCATGACCATGGCATGGCCATGTGAATCCATACGGCCAAAGCATGGGAAAAACTTGATATTCACATGGTCGTGCATCATAATCATGACCCAGACCTTTTGGAGGCTCTAGATTTCCTTTGAACTTCGTTTTCTATCAAATTTCTTCCATAGGATCATGCACGTGTCAAGAAATATGGCTAGAGTGTATTCCTTGACTAAATATCTAATTTAAAGGTATTTTAAAAGCCTTTTCCTTCATGTATATTTTGTGTGAGCATCCTCCTTCCTTTAACTTCAAGTTTTAAGCCTTTTTTACTTCATTTTTACTCCAAAAACATGTCCTATCAATTAAAACAAGGAAAGAGCAGATCTCCAAATAAAAGGAGTGGAAATATAATATTATATTGAAATAGGGTACAATAACATAGATTATGCTCATGAAATATAAGTAGATGTATGTCAAAACATGCATAAAAGTGTATATAATCTATGCACATCACACCCTCAAACTTAAATCTTTGCTTGTCCTCAAGTAAAACTCACAATCTAGATTTATGTGTGTAGATAGCATGTAATAATCCCTAATGAATCAATATAAACCTATTATATAGTTTCATTGATGAGCATGATACAAAAATTATTTGAGTGTGATCTAAGTAGAAATTCTCCATGTTCAGTGTGATGAGTGGCTTAACTTTCTCAAGTATCAATTTCTAAGCCTAATCAATTTTTTTATTTAACCGTATTCCTTATACTTCCGACGGTAGGCACTTACCTACCACACGCAAGGTTTGTCCCCCATTAAAAATGCTATGCATTGTCTACATAAGGTCTCAAAGGAATACTCAGTATTAAGAAAAACATAGCATTCATTTCCCCAGTAACCTAACTTGGTCTCAAAAGGGTGAATTACTAGTTTCCACTCATGATAACTATTTGTTTATCCCTTATTATATATTTTTTTCTGAATGTTTGCAAAGTATCAAACTTGAACAAACCTTCATTTTTTTTATGGATTGATTTTTTCAAATGAGCTTGCATAATCCGAGTTCATCCACTAACCAAAATGTAGTTGAGAGTTCACCATAGATTCAAGAGTACTAGTCTGGTTCTATGAATCATGACTATTTTCAAAAATATTTACCATCAAAGTCAAATATAATGTGAAGAGATCCTAAAACTCGACCAACATTCAAATTCTTCTAGTAATAACAATGCTCACTTCATGCTACTATAGATAGGAAAACATAGATCAATAGACATACTAGCATACTAAATCACACAGCATAAATATCTAGATGAAACGTGCTAGAATTTTACTATGAGCAACAAACAACATTGACATGATGAGTGATGCAACTAACAAAAATTTTATTATGCAATAGGAAATGTGCAAAGACTAAAGAATATGACAAAAACTAAACTAAACCCTGTTAGATTGTATACTAAAAGCCTAGCTTTTGTATAAACATTTATTTTAAAAATAAAGAATCACATTGGTCAAATGTCTACATTTATATGCTAAGTGTAGTTGTTCAATTAATTTATATTGTAGATAACATGGTGTGTGGTGTCACACACAGAAGATCATGTTATCAATTTCTTATAAATTATAAATAGTAGATCACGACTAAGATGTTGGGTTTTTCGGGCCGCGAAAATCGCTTTTTCGCGTCGCGGAAACCCCGAACCCCCCTAGCCACTGGATCTCGTGCGAAGAAGACATTCGAAAAATACGAGTACGAGTTTAAACGTTGATCTATAGTAGATCTACATAAGGATAAACCTTTTTATACCTTTGTAGCGAAGCCCTTCGCAATCCCGCTTGTCCTCGATTCGCCGGATCTCGAAAGTGTCAAAGTAGACACTTCTCTATGTGTATCCACACAAGCAAGAGATGGAGAAGAAACATTTAGAGTGTGCTAGCACTCAAGCAAGGTCTCGACAAGAAGGAGGAAAGGGAGAGAAAAATTGTGAGCAAGAGGAAGAAGAATAAATCAATTAGCCTTGAATGAAAAATAAAACTTTTCATTCACACTAAAAGTGGCCGGCCACATTAAGACTTGTAACCCCCATGGAATATCAAGAGTCACAACTCTTGGTAACTCCCATGAGGTGGCATTTGGTCAAGTCAAACTTGACCAAATGAAGAAGCCTTGATGATGTGGCATTGGTCAAGTCAAAGTCAAGTCAAAACTTGACTCTTCATCTTCCTACTTAAGTCAAGTCAAACTTAACCACTTCTATCCCTTGGTTGATCTAATCTAACCATTGGTCCAAGCTAATTTTAATTTAATGAATCTCTATTCATTGGATTAAATTAATTAAATGAGTCTAAGTCCAAATTAGCTCACTTAACACATGAACCAACTTGAGTCCAACTCAATTAACCTACTTTGGATTACTCTTAATCCAATTTGGTTCATCATATGAACCTAATCATTTAGGTTCATCAAATGAACCTAGTCTCCATCTAATTGCCCTTAGTGTGTGACCCTATAGGTTCTTGTAACGTTGGCAATGCCCCTAAACCCATTTTGGAGCATAAGTAATGAGCGGTATCTAGCAACACATCATTACTACCCAAGTTACAAGAATTTTGAGATCCAACATCACCTTGTGACTACTAATTGTGACTCCTCATAATATATGACAAGTGTCCTTCTATCCTAGACATCTAGATTGGTCAATGTGAGGCATAGACCGTGTCATCCTCTGACCAATCTAAATCTTGAACTCCAAGTAGACTCACTAAATCAAATGAGCTCAATATCCTATATTGACTCATTTGGGCATGGCCATGCACTTCGTGGTCTCACTCTATCAAGAATACCGATGTCTCTCCCGTTATATAGGAGGGATAGATCTCATCTACATCACTCACATCCCTCTGCATAATTTGTAATATACCCAGTAATCGCCTTTATAGTCCACCCAGTTACGGGTGACGTTTGACGAAACCAAAGTACATAACTCCTTATGTAGGGATCTATGGTGACTTCAGGTCTAAGGACTAGTAGTCATACTAATAGCCACATGAGAAAGTATATGACACTCATATAACGATCCATGATACTTTCTCATGGCGGGTCATTCAGTATACATTCTCTAATGTATACCCATGTGTCAACTTGATATCTCTATATCCATGACTTGTGAGATCAAGTCATCGAGTTGACCTACATGCTAGTCTTATTGCATTAACATTGTCCCTGAATGTTAATACTCGACTAGGAATGATTAAGAGTAGTGTTCCCTATATCATCTCACTATCGGTTCAACTAACCGATTGATATAGGTGAGAACCGTCTACTCAAGGACATTATTATACTTAGTTTATTTGGCACCAATACAAGTAAGTATAATAACCAAAATCAAAATGCCTTTATTTATATAGAATATGATACAATAAGTCCAAAATATAATCATCAAATGATTGGTTCTAGGGCTCTAGCTAACAATCTCCCACTAGCACTAGTGCCAATCAGTGTAGGCTCTAAGCCCAAATGACCTAGTGTGACCATCATGCTTCTTCTGTGCCAAAGCCTTGGTCAAGGGATCTGCGATGTTAGCCTCTGTAGGTACTCTGCAAATCTTCACATCTCCTCTCTCGATGATCTCTCGAATGAGATGGAAGCGCCGTAGTATGTGTTTGGTCCGCTGGTGTGAGCAAGGTTCCTTCGCCTGTGCTATAGCTCCATTGTTGTCACAATAGAGCTCAATGGGGTCAGCAATGCTAGGAACCACCCCAAGTTCAGTGATGAACTTACGGATCCAAACTGCCTCCTTTACTGCCTCTGATGCAGCAATGTACTCGGCTTCTGTTGTAGAATCAGCTATCCAGCTGACAGCACCACCATTAATGCAAATTATGAACCCTGACTGCGATCTATAGTCATCCTGGTCGGTCTAGAAGCTAGCATCACTGTAACCCTTTACAGCTAGCTCATCATTGCCTCCATATATCAAGAAATATTCTTTAGTCTTTCTTAAGTACTTAAGAATATTCTTGACCGCTATCCAGTGACTTTCACCTGGATCTGACTGGTATCTGCTCGTCATGCTCAAAGCATACGAGACATCAGGTCGAGTACATAGCATGGCGTACATGATCGATCCTATGGCTGAGGCATAAGGGATCTTATCCATGCGGTCTCTCTCCTCTCTAGAAGAGGGCCCTTGAGTCTTCGAAAGACTCACGCCATGTGACATCGGCAGAAATCCCTTCTTGGAGTTCTGCATGGAAAACCGTAGGAGTACCTTGTCAATGTATGTACTCTGACTTAGGCCAAGCAATCTCTTAGATCTATCTCTATAGATCTGAATCCCTAGAATGCGGGATGCCTCACCTAAGTACTTCATTGAGAAGCAACTCCCTAGCCAGGTCTTGACAGACTGAAGCATAGGGATGTCCTTCCCAATGAGTAATATGTCATCCACATACAATATGAGGAAGACAACTATAGCCCCTACAACCTTCTTGTAGACACAAGGCTCATCTTCGTTCTTGATGAAACCAAACTATTTGATTGCATCATCGAATCGAAGATTCCAACTCCGAGAAGCTTGCTTTAGTCCATAAATGGACCTATGCAGCTTGCATACTCTGCTAGTATGTTGTGGATCTACAAAACCCTCAGGTTGTGTCATGTACACATCCTCGAGTAGGTTTCCATTCAGAAATGCGGTTTTGACATCCATCTGTCATATCTCATAGTCATGGTAGGCTGCAATAGCAAGCATGATCTGAATGGACTTAAACATCGCTACTGGAGAAAAGGTTTCATCATAGTCAATACCATGAATCTGCTTGAAACCTTTAGCTACCAAGCGACCCTTATAGATAAGTCCATCCATGTCAGTCTTTCTCTTAAAGACCCACTTACACCCAATGAGTTTTACCCCTTCAGGTGGATCAACCAAAGTCCATACTTGGTTGGTGTACATGGATTCCATCTCGGATCTCATGGCCTCTATCCATTTCTCGGAATCTGGTCTCATCACAGCTTCCTGATAGGTGGTAGGCTCATCCTCTATGAGCACAACGTCCATGGTCAAACAAGAGAAATGAGTATCTCTCAGGCTGACGACGTACCCTATCAGACCTGCGAAGAGGTATGTCTACTTGAACTGTTGTTGTTCCTCAACTCCTTGTGGAACAACATCATCCACAACACTTTGTGTTTCCAGTTCAATTTCCATCGAGGCATCAGTGCTATTGTTCGCATCTTGAACTTCTTCAAGATCGAACGCGCTCCCACTAGTCTTTCTAGAAACAAAGTCCCTTTCTAGAAAGACCCCAGTCTTTACCACAACTACCTTGTGCTGACTGGGAATGTAGAAGTAATATCCCTTAGTTTCCTTGGGATATCCAATAAAATAGCACTTGTCGGATTTGGGTCCTAATTTGTCTGAGACTTGACGTCGAACATAAGCCTCACAACCCCAAATCCTCATGAAAGACACCTGGACATCTCGCCAGTCCATATCCTATATGGTGTCTTTATCACGGCCTTGGATGGAACTCGGTTGAGTATAAAAGCTGCCGTGTCTAGAGCATAACCCCAAAGGTATGTCGGAAGATCTGTGTGACTCATCATAGATCGCACCATATCTAATAGGGTACGATTCCTCCTTTCGGATACACCATTCCACTGTGGTGTTCCAGGAGGAGTGAGTTGGGATAGAATCCCACACTCAGCTAGGTAGTCACGAAACTCATGGCTAAGGTATTCTCCACCTCGATCGGATCGAAGTATCTTAATACTCTTGCCAAGCTGGTTCTGTACTTCATTCTTGAATTCTTTGAACTTTCAAAGGATTCGGACTTATGTGTCATCAAATACACATAACCATCTACTGAAGTCATCAGTAAATGTGATGAAGTATTTATAACCGCCTCTAGCAATGACATTGAAAGGGCCACATACATCACTATGTATGAGTCCTAACAAATCGGCCCTCTCACTGTGCCCACTAAAGGAGTCTTGGTCATCTTGCCTCTTAGGCATGACTCATACCTCATATGATTCAAAATCAAATGAGTCGAGCAATCCTGGAGATAAGCGTTTGTCATTTATATGACCTAAGCGATGCAAGAGGTAGGTTTGGTTCATGTCATTTGACTTGAACCTTTGGTATTTATGTTATAGATGGGGCCTCAAGGTCTAGAATATAGAGTCATTTTATCATAGGTGCACTACAATAGAACATATCGTTTAAATAGACGGAACAACATTTGTTCTTTATAGTAACGAGAAACCTTTCTTGTCCAAACAAGAAACCGATATAATGTTCTTAGTTAATGCAGCACATAACAACAATCGACTAACTCTAGTACAAGCCCTGAGGGCAGAGATAGAAAGTCCCTACAGCAATAGAAGCAACCCGTGCTCCATTGCCTACTCGTAGGTCCACCTCGCCTTTCAATGCCCCGCTATTTCTCAGCGCCTCACATCAATACAAATGTGAGAAGCACATCCAGATCTAATACCCATGATGTAGAAATAGATAGATTGACTTCTATAACATATATACCAAGTGGAAGTCTCACTTCGCTTCTTAAGATCCTCAAGTATACCTTGCAATTCCTCTTCCAGTGTCCGGCCTGACAATGGAAGGGTAGCATCCTTGGCGACCCTCCTTTAGGCTTCAGTGGCTTGCCTTTGCCCTTGGCTTGAACTTCCCTTGCCTTTGGGCTTGCCTTGCCCTTATGTTTCGAACCATCAGCACAGAGGGCTTCGCCTTCTTAAGGTTTAGCTCAGCAGTTCATGCTCGGGCAATGGTTTGTCAATCTCGCTCATATTATAGTTTAGAACGAATTGATTGTAGCTATCCGCAAGGATTGCAAGATCGGGTCAGTAAGAGGGAACCCCAACCTTTGTAGGTTCTCTATGTACCCAATCATTTTGAGTACATATGGGCTACAGCCGTCTGACATCTTGCACTGAAACAGTGCCCTTGAGATCTCAAATCTCTCATGCCTCGCTTGACCTTGATATAGTTGACAAAGATGTTCAACCATATCGTAAGTGCCCATTAACTCGTGTTGCTTCTGAAGCTCAGAGTTCATGGTCGCGAGCATTAGAGAAGACACATCTAATGCGTCATCTTGATGCTTCTTGAAAGCATCTCGGTCAGCTCGCGGGGCAGTGGCAGGAGGAGCCTCCGGAATGGGCTGCTCCAGAACGTACAGTTTACGTTCTTGGGTGAGAACTATTCTCAGGTTCCTGTACCAGTCCAGGAAGTTTGCTCCGTTGAGCTTGTCCTTCTCGAGGACAGATCGCAGGGAGAAGGTGTTCGTGTTCGACGTCATGGCAATTCTACAACAGAAATAAATGCAGAAATAAGTATCATATTCTTAATCATTTAATTAGGTCTTTAACTAAATGATGCTCCCACTGAATTCTATAATTCATGTGGGACAAGATCCACATCATACTAACCCTTGAGTTAGCTTTGGCTAATACACCCAAGACTTAGCATGATCGGTAGATAACGATTACCAATTACATCTCTATGCAACTCTTGTTTATAGAATCAAAATCCACATTTATATTAAAACTCGAGTTAGCTTTGGCTAATACGCCCGAGAGTTAATATATATGTGATTTTGACCTAACTTTCCAACCGTTGGAAGAATGCCTATAGTTATACTCGATCCAACCGAGTTAACTAGGAATACTCAATCTAATTTAGTTGTACTCACCCATGCGTTGATAGGCGGGACCAAGATTGTCCCTCCGTACCCTACCAAGATAGTATGTGTTGCTCTGCTTTGGCAGATTCAACAACTACATGCGATCGAGGTAGTAGTAGGTATCACGGCACGATAGGCATTAGAGTTGACGTGACTTAGATCTAATATAAATGATGATGCGTATCAAATACTTGATTTAGATCTAATCTAATCGTGGGGTGCATCATGTGCACGACTTAGATCTAATCTAATCGTTAGGCACTAATTAATTACTTAATTAACTAGCATGCATCACATACACACAAAAGCAATTAATTAAATTAATTTGTGATTTAGTCATGGCCCTACTACGATCTTCTCAAGCCAATGAGAAGATCGGATGGTCAACCTAAGGTCAACAACTTCTCAAGCTTCTTCCTTTGACCACCTTGTGTTGCTCGCGCCCTCCTCGTAACTCCGTCTCGTGTGTGTTGGCTGCTACTCAGAAAACCTAGAGGTTCCACTGTACAAAAATTTTGTACAAAGATCTGAACCTTTTCCTAGCTACCATGTGTTCTTTTAAATTAAATTTTGGATCGCCTGCGGAACTTAACACGTTTGATCCAAAACATAATCTATTTGTTCTTTTAGGTTTTGACTTGGATCTCCTGCGGAACTTAACACGTTCGACCCAAGTCACCTTAAGTTATTAATTCCATTAAATATTAATTTCCATAATTGGTTCCCAGTACTGACGTGGCGAGGCACATGGCCTTCTTGGATATGGGAGCAACCACCACCAACTAGACAAAACCTTTTATAAAAAGCTAATATTTAATTTCCTAAAATAACTTTAGGTTAACCGAAAGGAACAATCAAATCACAAGGAAAAAAAAACAAAAGAACACAACATCGAAAAACATATTCGAAATTCTAGAATCGTAAACCTCTTGTATTTGGTATTATTTCCATAAATAACTAGTATGATGCGGAAAGGAAAAATTACTAGTTATACCTTCTAGAAAGACCTCTTGATCTTCTACCGTATTCCTCTTCTAACCTCGGACGTTGTGTGGGCAACGATCTTCCAAGATGAGAAACCACCAATCACCTTCTTCTCCTCCCTAGCTAGGTTCGGCCAAAACAAAAGAGCTTCACCAAGGAAGAAGAAAAACACCAACCAAGCTCCAAGGGTTCAAGCTTTCTCTCCTTCTTCTTCTTCTTCTCCAAGTAGTATCCGGCCACCACAAGAACTCCAAGCAAGAGGGATGTTTCGGCCACCACAAAGAGGAAGAGAGGGAGGAGATGTTGGCCGGCCACACCAAGGAATAGGAGAGGGAGAATAATAGAGGTTGTCCCCCACGAAGGCACCCCTACCCCTTCTTTTATATTCCTTGGCTTTAGCAAATAAGGAAATTTATTTATAATAAAATTTCCTTAACTTTATTTGACAATAATTAATTAAGAAAATTTTAATAAAATTCCTTAATCAACTAATCATGGCCGGCCACCTCAAATAGAAAAATTAGGAGAGTTTCAATCAACAATTAAAACTTCCTTATTTGTCTTTGGAAATTTTAAAAAATAAAATTTCCTTTTAAAATCCCTTCATGGTTGATAAAAAGAAATTTCTATAATTTTAATTTTCTACATGTGAATAATTTTCAAAGAGAAAAAATAAAATATCTTTCCAATCTACAAATAAGGAAAGAGATCTAATCTCTTTCTTTTAATCTTTTGTAGATCTTTTAAAGAGAGATATTTTAATTTTAATTCTCTGTAATAAATTATATCTTCCACATAATAAAAAATTAAAATTAAAATTAAAATTCTTTTTTAATTTAATGTGGTCGGCCCCCTCTAGCTTGGGTTCAAGCTAGGGCCGGCCACCCTAAAAAATGCTTAGGTCGGCCCTAGCTTGGTTCCCAAGCTAGCTTGGCCGGCCCCCTTTAGGTGGGTATAGAAGGTGGGTATAGGTGGGTATAGTACTCTATAAATAAGAGGCTACGATAGGGACCGAGAGGAGGAATTGGTTTTGGTCTCCCGATAAAATGAAGCATCCCGTGTTCGCCCCGAACACACAACTTAATTTTATCAATAATAATTCATTCCACTAGAGAACTATTATTGAATTACCGCACCAATCCCAAATTAAATTTTTGGGCTCCTTCTTATTATGAGTGTGTTAGTCTCCCTGTATTTAAGATATCGAATGTCCACTAATTAAGTGAGTTACTGACAACTCATTTAATTAATATCTTAGTCCAAGAGTAGTACCACTCAACCTTATCATCATGTCGGACTAAGTCCACCTGCAGGGTTTAACATGACAATCCTTATGAGCTCCTCTTGAGGACATTATCAACCTAGTATCTCTAGGACACAGCTTCCTTCTATAATCAACAACACACACTATAAGTGATACCATTTCCGAATTTATCGGGCTTATTGATTCATCGAACTAAATCTCACCCATTGATAAATTAAAGAAATAAATATCAAACATATGTGCTTGTTATTATATTAGGATTAAGAGCACACACTTCCATAATAACTGAGGTCTTTGTTCCTTTATAAAGTCAGTATAAAAGAAACAACCTCAAATGGTCATACTCAATACACTCTAAGTGTACTAGTGTAATTATACAATCAAGATAAACTGATACCTAATTACACTACGACCTTCTAATGATTTGTTCCTTTCCATTTTTGTCGTGAGCTACTGTTTATAATTTATAAGGTACTGATAACATCATCTTCTGCATGTGACACCACATGCTATGTTATCTACAATATAAATTAATTGAACAACTACAAACAAATGTAGATAATTTGACCAAATGTGATTCTTTATTCAAAACAAATGTTTACAAAAGCTTAGGCTTTCAGTATACACTCCAACAGTGTGGACCTTCCACCGCTTCAAAATTACATTTCAATTTTGAAACTCGAGTTACATTCGAGTCTAAATCTAATTTACAACCAGAATATAAGAGAAAGTCACGACGCGTAGGTCGCAAAAATAAAATAAAAATAAAATACAAGCACGCACGTCACATAACGGCACGCAGGCCGTATTATGAATTACAACACAATAGTCCAATCGAATTGGATCTTTGGGCCATAACTATCACAAAAATAATATATAATTCAAAATTATTTATTTTTCATAATTTTCTGTAATTTTTCATAATTTTACAGATTTTACGAGTAAATAATTTCCGGCGGTCCCGATTAGCGATTTCGGGCGCAATCGCAGAGCAAATCCCCTTGCGGGATTAGGGGTAGTACCCCTACCCGCGATCTAACCATCGCGAGTTGCTCCTAAGTGATCCAAGAGCGCCTTAGCCCGCTGTCCCAAAAGATTTTGGGTCGAAACATTACCGTTTTTGGAAAAACTTCTCGGTAGTCGAAGCCTACAAGTGCTGAAACACTTGTGCTTCGCTTCTACGAGAAAATTATCCATTAAAACTATAAAAATATGAATTTACAGAAAGTTTACAGATCTATATTTTTCATAAAAAATATGAATCTAAACTCGTACTCGCTTCGCACGTGGCTCTGATACCACTGTTGGATTTTTCGGGCCGCGAAAACCACTTTTTCGCGTCGCGGAAACCCCGAAACCCCCTAGCCACTGGATCTCGTGCGAAGAAGACATTCGAAAAATACGAGTATGAGTTTAAACGTTAATCTACAGTAGATCTATATAAGGATAAACCTTTTTATACCTTTGTAGCGAAGCCCTTCGCAATCCCGCTTGTCCTCGGTTCGCCGGATCTCGAAAGTGTCAAAGTAGACACTTCTCTATGTGTATCCACACAAGCAAGAGATGGAGAAGAAACCTTTAGAGTATGCTAGCACTCAAGCAAGGTCTCGGCAAGAAGGAGGAATGGGAGAGAAGAATTGTGAGCAAGAGGAAGAAGAATAAATCAATTAGCCTTGAATGAAAAATAAAACTTTTCATTCACACTAAAAGTGGCCGGCAACATTAAGACTTGTAACCCCCATGGAATATCAAGAGTCACAACTCTTGGTAACTCCCATGAGGTGGCATTTGGTCAAGTCAAACATGACCAAATGAAGAAGCCTTGATGATGTGGCATTGGTCAAGTCAAAGTCAAGTCAAAACTTGACTCTTCATCTTCCTACTTAAGTCAAGTCAAACTTGACCACTTCTATCCCTTGGTTGATCTAATCTAACCATTGGTCCAAGCCAATTTTAATTTAATGAATCTCTATTCATTGAATTAAATTAATTAAATGAGTCTAAGTCCAAATTAGACTCACTTAACACATGAACCAACTTGAGTCCAACTCAATTAACCTACTTTGGATTACTCTTAATCCAATTTGGTTCATCATATGAACCTAATCATTTAGGTTCATCAAATGAACCTAGTCTCCATCTAATTGCCCTTAGTGTGTGACCCTATAAGTTCTTGTAACGTTGGCAATGCCCCTAAACCCATTTTGGAGCATAAGTATTGAGCGGTATCTAGCAACACATCATTACTACCCAAGTTACAAGAATTTTGAGATCCAACATCACCTTGTGACTACTAATTGTGACTCCTCATAATATATGACAAGTGTCCTTCTATCCTAGACATCTAGATTGGTCAATGTGAGGCATAGACCGTGTCATCCTCTGACCAATCTAAATCTTGAACTCCAAGTAGACTCACTAAATCAAATGAGCTCAATATCCTATATTGACTCATTTGGGCATGACCATGCACTTCATGGTCTCACTCTATCAAGAATACCGATGTCTCTCCCGTTATATAGGAGGGATAGATCCCATCTACATCACTCACATCCCTCTGCATAATTTGTAATATACCCAGTAATCGCCTTTATAGTCCACCCAGTTACGGGTGACGTTTGACGAAACCAAAGTACATAACTCCTTATGTAGGGATCTATGGTGACTTCAGGTCTAAGGACTAGTAGTCATACTAATAGCCACATGAGAAAGTATATGACACTCATATAACGATCCATGATACTTTCTCATGGCGGGTCATTCAGTATACATTCTCTAATGTATACCCATGTGTCAACTTGATATCTCTATATCCATGACTTGTGAGATCAAGTCATCGAGTTGACCTACATGCTAGTCTTATTGCATTAACATTGTCCCTGAATGTTAATACTCGACTAGGAATGATTAAGAGTAGTGTTCCCTATATCATCTCACTATCGGTTCAACTAACCGATTGATATAGGTGAGAACCGTCTACTCAAGGACATTATTATACTTAGTTTATTTGGCACCAATACAAGTAAGTATAATAATCAAAATCAAAATGCCTTTATTTATATAGAATATGATACAATAAGTCCAAAATACAATCATCAAATGATTGGCTCTAGGGCTCTAGCTAACATAAGATGGAAAGGAGAAAACCATTGGAATAGTCGTAGTATAATTTGGTATTAGTTTATCTTAACTATAAAATTACACTAGTATACTCTTAGTGTATTAAGCAGGATCATTTAAGGTAAGTTCTTTTTATACTGACTGAATAAACGAACAAGACCTTTGTTATTGTGGAAGTGTGTGCTCTTAATCCTGATATAATAACAAGCACATATATCTAGTATTTATTTCTTTGACTTATCAATGGGTGAGATTTAGTTCGATAAATCAAAATGCCCGATAAGTTAGGAAATGATATTATTTATAGTGTGTGTTGTTAATTATAGAAGGAAACTGTGTCCTAGTAATCTAGGTTGATAATGTCCCCAAGAGGAGCTCATAAAGATTGTCATGTAAACCCTACAGGTGGACTAAGTCCGACATGACGATAAGGTTGAGTGGTCCTACTTTTGGACTAAGATATTAATTAAAGTGAGTCGTCAGTAACTCATTTAATTAGTGGACATTCGACATCTTAAACACAGGGAGATTAACATACTCATGATAAGAAGGAGCCCAAAATATAAATTGGGATTGGTGTGGTAGTTCAATAATAATTCTTTAATGGTTTGAATTATTATTGATAAAATTAAGATTGGGTGTTCGGGGCGAACACGGAAAGCTTAATTTCATCGGGAGACCAAAACCAATTCCTCCTCTCGGTTCCTATCGTAGCCTCTTAGTTATAAAGTATTATACCCACTCATACCCACCTTCTTACCCACCTTAAGGTGGCCAGCCAAGCCAAGCTTGGAACCCAAGCTAGGGTCGACCAAACCATGGTGAGTTGGTTTCATTATGTGGTCGGCCCTAGCTTGAACCCAAGCATGGTGTGGCCGGCCACAATAAATTAAAATGTTTTTTTTATTTTTTAAAATCTTTCTTATGTGGAAGCCATGGTTTTAAAAGAGAGTTTAAAATTTAAATCTTTCCTTTTATAGTTTTCTATAAAAGATTAAGTGAAAGGTTTGATATCTTTCCTTATTTGTAGTTAAAAGAAAGATATTAATTTTTGATAAAAATTTCCTTTATTGTAACCATCATCATGATTTAAAAGAGAGTTTTAAAATTAAATTTTTTCTTTTATAGTTTCTACAAAAGATTAAGAAAAGATTTGATATCTTTCCTTATTTGTAGATTGAAAGGAAGATTTTAATTTTAGATAAAATTTTCCTTTTTGTAAATCATTCACATGTTTTAATATAGAGATTTTAATTTATAAAAGTTTCCTTTTATGACCAACCATGAAGGGAATTTTCAAAAGAGAAATTTTTATTTAAAAATTTTTGGAAACAAATTAGGAAGTTTTAATTTTGTATTTAAAACTTTCCTTGTTTGGAGGGATTAAGGTGGCCGGTCATATATAGTTTGAATGGGAAATTTTATTAAACTTTCCTTTCATTGGCAAAGAGAATAAGGAAGTTTTAATAAAACTTTCCTTATTTGCCAAGACCAAGGAATATAAAAGAGATGATAGAGGTGCCTCACCTCATAACAATATCTCTTCTATTATTTCCTCTCTTCCTTGGTTGGTGGTCGGCCCCTCTCTTCCTCTCCCTCTCCTATTCTTCTTCCTTGGCCGACAGCATCTTCATCTCAAGGAGCTTGGTTGGTGGCCGGATCTTGCTAAAGGAAGAAGGAGAGATAGGAGGTCTTGTTTCTTAGCATCCCTTGGAGCTTGGTGGTGGCCGAACCTCATCTTCTCTTGGAGTTCTTGTGGTGGCCAAAACTTGCTTGGAGAAGAAGGAAGCTTGGGTGGTTCTCATCTCGGTAGATCGTCTCCCACACGACATTCGAGATAAGAAGAGGAATACGATAGAAGATCAAGAGGTTGTTGCTTACAAAAAAATGTATAACTAGTAATTCTATTCCGCATCATACTAGTTTTCTTTGTATAGATTTTGAAATATCAAACACAAGAGCCATATGATTCTAGGTTTCGAATTTGTGATTCGAGTTTGTGTTCTTTTGTTTTTTTTTCGATCTTGTGATTCGATTGTTCCTTTTGGTTAAACCTAGGGTTACTATAAGGAAATTAAATACTAAATTTCATTGAAAGGCTTTGTCTAGGAAGTGGTGGATGCTCCCATACCCAAGAAGGCCTAGTGTCTCACCATGTTTAACCTGGAAGTCAATCTCTGAAATTAATATTTAATTAAATTTGTAACATGGGTGGATTTGGATCAATAATGTTAAGTATCGTTTGCGATCCAAGTCTAAACCTCTAAGAACAGATAAGTTAAATTTGGAATCAATAATGTTAAGTTCCGCTTGTGATTCCTAATTTAATTTCTAAAGAACACAATAGGTTGTTAGAAATGGTTCAGGACTTGTACAAAATTTTTGTACAGGGGAACCAGTACGATATTCTGAGTATCATCCAACAAACCCAACACATCCCCCCAGACTTAAATTTTCATTGTCCAAATGAAAACTAGAAATAAAATATGGAGGAGGTTTTTGAAATTAGAGAAGTTACCAAGTGATAAGCTCCAAATGGTTGACATTCATGTGCTTGAAGATACTCCTCTATCTAATGCTCACATTCTTCCACAACTTTGAATCCTATAAAAAGAAGATAGACAAGAAAAATTAAATAGAAGATATGAGTTATTATGTATAAAGAAAAGAAACTAAAAAGAAACCAAAATTAAAATGAAAACAAGATTGAACTTGGGTTGCCTCCCAAGAAGCGCTTATTTTAGATCATTAGCTTGACCACCTCATTAGACTCATCAAAATCTCGCTCTTGAAGGGTTAAGATATTTTAAAACCCTCTTACCAAGGGCTCTTATTATACAGAGAGCTTTCATGACAGGAGATATAAAGTGAAGTATCGCTCTCTCCATCTTCGTCTTCTTAAATGTTCTTTCAAGTGGTCAAAGACGATTCAGAGTGAGCTTCCAAATTTTAGCCCAAGGGAAATCTGCACATGCAAAAGAAAAATATACCTCCCACAAACATGTAATATAAGAAAGAATTAGAATCATATTAAATATAACAAAGCATGAATGAAAAAATAAATCTCATCCTACAAAATCGATTATAGGTACTTCTATGAAATTTTCTAAAGGATCACTAGAAATACTAACCTTACATTGTTAAGAGGTACCTGAAAGTACTAAACAAGTGGATGTAACTTCTTCTAAATCAAATGATGGTTCTAGCTCTAGCTTAAGCGGTATTTTAACTAAAGGTTGTGATTTTTTAGACTCTGCCATCTTTGCATAAGTCCCTATACATTGATCCACAATATGTTCAATTATTACAACTCTCATAAACTTAAAGGTTATGTGAACAAAGGAGGTAATTCTTGAGATGATTCTTCCACAACATAGCTAATCGTTAACATCATCACATACACTGCTGAACAATGCACCGAGATCAATATCATCTATAGGATAATCAACAACTTCACTTAGCTTGCAGTCTTAAATTGATCTACCTCATCACAATCATCATTTGAAAATTCTATTCCACTACAATGCCTTGTAAACCAAGGAGGTAGATCTAAAAACTTGTTGACTACTGCAATATCATTACACTCCTCATCTGAAGAGTCCTCATATTTTCAAGAAATTTGTACTCAACTATATTGATATCATAGAATTTGCCAAAATCTTCATCTTTATTGCCCCCCCCCCCCCTACTAGCCTTTATGGAAAATGAATCCATAGTGGAGGTCTTCGGAAGGATTGATCTTTCTTTTTCTCATATTTCCTTTGAGCTTGTGGCGAAGGTCCAACTTGCTTGTCTAGTGATGGTGTGATTAATCATTGAGGGAAAGGTACTTGTAGCCTTTGGATACTTTTTGGAGTAATGGAACTGAGTTTTGTAATTTTCTATTGTTCTTCTCCTCAATTCTATACAAGTCCTTCTCTAGAAGTTCTTCATGATTCTGGCCACTTCTCAACTTAAAATCATTACAATGTTCACTAGACCTTATTTGGGTAGGAGGGAGGTCATGTTTGAACCATTTTGAAATTATGCTATCAATCTTTGCTTCCAATTGTTCGAACCCCTCATTCTGTGACTTGAGATTTTCAAAACTCTTGGATGGTTGAATTGTATTTTATTTAGCAAGCTCTTTTCCCTTCATGGCTTGCACTTCTGAAGTTCTCAAGGAAAATTCCATCCAACTTTTATCTAACCATTCATGAAGGTTCAATGTCACTTGATTAATTAATATGAATGCTTCGTCCACACTTTTGTTTATCAAAGAACCTCCAACAGATGAATCCAATAATGACTTATCTAAAAAAGAAATCTCCATATAGAATATGTGCAATTACAGCCATCTTTCTAAACCATGGTGGGGGCACTGTCAAAATAAACCTTTGAATCTGTCCCATGCTTCAAATAATGATTCTCCGTCTGCCTGAGAAAAATTTGTAATGCAATTCCTCGTGTAAACAGTTATGTTTAGAGGGAAAAAGTGATTCAAAAATCTCTGCTCTAATTGTTCCCAACTTGTAATGCTTTGAGGACGAAGAGAATGTAATCAAGTCCTTGCTTTATCCTTGATACTGAAAGGAAATATCATCAATCGAACTGCTTCCACTGACACTCTTTCACAGCTTACTATATTGCAATATTCAAGAAAATTTTCAAGGTACAAGTATGGGTTTTATGATACTTCTGTCACGCCCCCAGAAGAGTCCCTGTCCGAGAAAATTTCGGCAGCATCTCCCCTGTACGGCGGACAATCAAAATTTTCTACAAGCACTAAATACTCAGCCACAGGCGGCTGGAATAATAACAGTAATGAAAATCAATCACCACGCAGTTTATATATATATATTCAGCCTCTGGCTGACACAACCACGCAGTAATAATACTCTGACTCGAAATCAACCCTACTCAACTACACTCGTAAAGCCCAAATCCGATTTTTTTCTTACCTCTTCTGCCGTTCAGGCAGGCATGTAGTAGAGTAAATCCAAATCATACGAAAAGTTCATCCAACGGAAAGATTCCATACAATATCCATATGTAAGTCCAAAACAAAACTAAAATAAAGTCTGATAGCGAAAAGCTAAAATGAAACAACTCAAAAACCAGCAGCGGAGTAGCACTACGTGCAGTGGGGACTAGCGACTGGAACTCCCTCCTGACAGCATCAACCTGAAAATAACAACAATGGAGGCGGGGTGAGTCCAACACTCAGCAGGTACAGTTGATATGCAAAGTAAAGAAATAACACCTAACACTAATCATGCGTACAGTCTCCTGATATAAGAAAGATATATATATGCATCTGAAGTAAACAGGAGAATGCTGTACTAACCAGGTCCTGAGTATAAGGTCAAACAGTCCAAGTGGTATAGGGATCCTGTATGCATGTCAAACATAGGTATCCAAACAATATGCAGCATATAAATGCAGCAACCACAAACACAAGCAATAAATGCATCATGCATATGATGTCAATGATGCGTCCTGGTCACCCCTGACGCCAGTCGATCGTCTCATACAAAAGTGAGGCCGAGTGGGTAGGGCTGTGACAACCGTGCACTCTGTCGTCACTACTCCTGATGAGTGACCGAGTGGACGGGATGCTGTCAGAGTACACCTATACTCCTACCCCAAATCATAAATGGGGGAGTGTAATGCTCTCATCTCCCGGTACACAATGACGGGGAGGAATCCCTGACGGATAACACGTTGTGTCACACTACCCATGAGCGGACCAACGGTGCCTAACAGAGTCCCTGTTGCAACACACTCTGCCTGAATCGACCACTAACCCATGAGTGGTGGTGTGTGCAGATCCATGTAACTGGCGATGTGCTCAATAATAATGGAGCGGACTATCGCACAGCATGCAATCATGCAAATGATGCATGGCACTAACCATAAAATATCCTGACCTAATCCATATATATAGAAATGTGCACCCTAGGTCAAAGAATCATATCAAATCAAGGTACACAGAAGGTATAAAAACCTAGGTCCTGAACATGGTCAAGCATGGCATATCACTACCCCTATAAGCATGTATAAACAGGTAAAAATATACCTGAGATGCAAAACCAATCAATCAATCAAACATGTAAGATTTGGGTAGTGATTAACCGAAAACAGATAAGAAACACAATTAATGCAACATGTTAATTTAATTACTAAGCATATCAAATGACATAAGTCAAAAGTACCCGCCTCCGATAAAATGGTCCAAATCTGACTCCGAGATACTCGTCTCGCGTCAAAGTCCTGTAATACCAAACATATACGATTATTTAGCTAAATTCTTATAAATAGCTAAATAAATTCTTTAACCCTAAATTAGGGCAAAAAAAACCCTAATGCCAAAAACACATAAACCTAATCAACTGACACATGAATAATCATCTAACAAAAAATCAAGTACACTACGATCTACAACTAAGCAAATGCTTAATCCAGATACCCAATAAACCTTACCTACTCTCACAGCCACTCTTGCTGCCAATAATCCTGACCGAAGTGAGGTAAATGGTGTTGCCCTCTAAATCAAATACCCTACATCAATAATCCACACTTAACTGACTTAAAATTTATCACTGCACAGATGCTCACCTTAATTCACAACAGGGACGTTGCTGCCGAAGAAAAACAAAACAGCCGTTGGAAGGTGGCTGTCGGGACCCAAATTTTCCAACTCACCTTACCTTCTTCCTCTCCACTGATCGGAGGTGATCCAAGACTCCGGCGACAGTGCTAGGACACAGATGAATCGGCTACCAGCGCTAGGGCACAGCCTAAATGAGGCAGCGTAGTGAGGAGCGGCACTGCTACGGGCGACGCCGACGGCTTGCTAGGGCACCGACACAGAAGAGGGGCCGGCACTGGGGTTCTCTACCGTGCGGAGGTGGCCGAAGAGGGAAAGGAATCGCGGGTCGGGCTAGAGCTGAGGAGGAGCAGTGTCGGCGGTGGAATCTCCACGGCGAAGGCGTCTGTGTGCGTCGGCGGTGTGGCTCGGAAGGGAAGAGGAGAGGAAGATGGAGAGATCGCCGGTTAGGGCACGGGAGAAGACGCGGCGGAAAAGGCACAGGCGATTGGGGCGGCAGTGCAGAAGAGAAGAGAAGAAGAAGGGAAGGGTTCGCCGGTTAGGGTGGTTATGGCTCGAGAGGAGAAAAGAACGGCGTCGGGAAGAAGAAAGGAGCGGCTCGGGTGCGCGAGGGAGAGAAACGGAGGAAATAAAGAAAAATATAAAGAAAAAGAAAAAAGAAAAGAAAATAAAACTTTTCCTTATTAAAACTGGGTAGCCTAAACAGGCTTTTCCGGGCCCCATCTTGATCCCCTTTAACTCATCCGTACGAACTCCGAAAAATTCCCGAAAAATGTCCAAAAATTCCGGAAAATTCCCTTATTCATATCCGCCTATTTCCGGTATTTTACAACTTCTCCTCTAAATTTGTGACATTGTATCATGATAATTAACTTTGGGTGTAGTTAGAAACTTTTTGCTTCAATATGACGCTGCACAATAGAAGATATAATCTAGGAGAAATGTGTTGGGTTTTTCGGGTCGCGAAAACCGCTTTTTCACGTCGCGGAAACCCCGAAACCCCCTAGCCATTGGATCCGTGCGAAGAAAACTTTAGAAAATATGAGTACGAGTTTCAAACTATGATCTACAGTAGATCTACAAAGGAAAAAACATTTTATACCTTTGAAGCGTGCCCTCACAAATCCCGCTCGTCCAACGGTACGCCGGAACTCGAAGTTGTCAACGTAGACAACTCTCTAGTGATATCAGCCAGTACATGCGTCGGATCGGGTACATATCTCCTCAGCATGGATACATGAAATACATCGTGCACGCCTGACAGGGACGGTGGTAGTGCCAGTCGGTAAGCTACTGCTCCGATCCTCTCCAAGATCTCGAAAGGACCAATATACCGCGGAGCTAGCTTACCTCTGAGGCCAAATCTCTTCACCCCTTTCGTGGGTGAAACTCGCAGAAATACATGGTCACCAACAGAGAACTCTAGTGGTCTGCGTCTCCGATCAGCATAACTCTTCTGGCGATCCTGCGCCTCTGACATCCTCCGTCTGATAGTACGGACCAACTCTGCATCCTGCTGAACTCTATGAGGTCCCAACAACTGAGCCTCTCCAACCTCATCCCAAAGGACGGGTGTCCGACAAGGTCTACCATACAACGCCTCAAACGGTGCCATCTGAATAGCCGAATGGAAGCTGTTGTTGTAGGCAAACTCTACCAACGACAGATGGTCCTCCCAACTGCCTCCGAAATCCATAACACATGACCTCAGCAGGTCCTCTAAAGTCTGAATGGTCCGCTCTGACTGTCCATCTGTCTGCGGATGGAAAGCTGTACTGAAACGGAGCTGTGTGTCCAAGGCCTGCTGCAGACTCTGCCAGAAACGAGACATAAACCGTGGATCTCTATCCGAAATGATACTCAACGGAACACCATGTAGCCTGATAATCTCTCGACAATACAAATCTGCTAATCGATCCAGGGGATCAGTCCTCCGAATCGCTAAGAAGTGCGCTGATTTGGTTAACCGATCAACGATTACCCAAATCGCGTCATGGCCTCGTCGTGTCCTCGGCAACCCCACCACAAAGTCCATGGTAATGTGATCCCACTTCCACTCAGGAATAGGAATCCGCTGAAGTAACCCTGCAGGTCTCTGGTGTTCAGCCTTCACCTGCTGACAGACAAGACATCTAGCTACGAAATCCGCGATGTCCTTCTTCATGCCGTTCCACCAGTAGGAACGCCTCAAGTCTCGATACATACGGGTCCCGCCTGGATGGATCGCAAATCGAGAACGGTGTGCCTCAAGTAGCTCTGTAAGACCGGATGAGACCGAGGTACGCATAATGCCCTAAGTATATGATACCCTCCTCGTCTCGTGTAAACTTGGCCTGCTGCCTGAGCTATTCGACCGCTAATAAACCGCAAATGCCGATCACTAGCGGCCTCTCGGATCCTCGTCCTGATCGACGATGAGCAACCATGGTAACAAGAATACCTTGCTCTGTGGCCCCTGCTCCTCAAGATCTAACTCAGAAAAACTCTGAATCAAGTCCGTCCGGTGGCAAGCCAAAGTCCTCTGGACTTCCTACTGAGTGCATCGCAACCACATTAGCTTTCCCGGGTGATAGCTAATGGTACAATCGTAGTCCTTCAGAACTCCATCCATCTCCTCCGTCGGAGATTAAGCTCCTTCCGAGTGAAAATATATTTGAGACTCTTATGATCGTGAGAATCTCAAATGTGATGACGTAAATGATGGCCAAAGCTGAGCAAAGATGATGCATTAACTCCAAGTCATGAACTGGTAGTTCTTCTCATGCTCCTTCAACGAGAAGCATAAGAGACTACTCTGCTGTCTGCATCGTAACAGCACCCAGAGCGTCGGTGTAGAGTACAAATCCATCCTCTCCGTAAGGTAAAACCAAAACTGGAGCCGACACTAATCTCCGCTCCTGAAAGCTGGTCTCGCAATCCTGGACCATATGAACTTCACGCCTTTCCGGTAAGGCGTGTCAGCAATACGCGAGAAGCCCTCGACAAAACGTCGGTAATATCCGCCAATCCCGTAAAACTACGGATCTCCCGAATCGACTTGGTGCTTCCCAACCTGGTGACCTCGATCTTCGAGGATCAACCAAAATACCTCGCTAGAAACCACGTGTCCCGAAAACCGATCGAGGATAGCCGAATGCACACTTGCCGAACTTCGCATACAATTGATGTCGTCGAAGAATCTCCAAGATCGTGCGAAGATGTGCATGCTCCTCCTCGGAGCGAGAGTAGACCAATATGTCATCAATGAAAACGATAACAAACCGATCTAGATACTCCAAAAATGCGGTTCATCAAGTCCATAAACACCTGAGCATTGGTAAGCCCAAATGGCATTACCAAAACTCATAATGACCGTATCTTGTACGGAAAGTCGTTGAATATCGAATCTCGACTCTCGATGATATCCGGATCGCAGATCAATATTAGAATACACAAGTACCCCGAGCTGATCAAACAAATCCTCGATCCGTGGTAATGGATATTTATTTCTGACGGCCAATTCACTGCCAGTAGTCAATACATAACCTCATGGTGCCGTCTTTCTTCTTGACAAATAGACCGGAGAACCCCATGGTGAAACACTAGGGCGAATGAATCCTCTGTCTAAAAGCTCCTGGAGTTGAACCTTCACTCGTTCAACTCTTTTGGTGCCATACGATACGGAGCTTTCGATGCTGGTGTGGTTCCGAATCACTCAATAGCGAACTCCACCGCCTCGGGAGGCAAACTGCAGCTCCGAAATACATCCGGTACTCCGACTACAGGGAACATCGGAGAGCAACCTCACTGTCCTCGATCGATCAACGATAACAAAACCATAACAGCGTGAGACAAGCACCTCGCTGAATCGCCGAAATAATCGAGATGCCGTCGTCTCTGATGCCAGTGAAACTCCACGAGGGTTGGTTCGGAGGCTGGAAGGTGACCACCCTCGTCTGGCAATCAACGGTAGCATGATATATTGACAGCCAATCCATGCCAAGAATGATATCAAACTCGACCATCTCCAATACTAGAAGATCTACTGTAAGTATCATGTTGCCAAAGTCTAACGGGCAACCTCTGATCTCCTGGGTGACGTCTAAAGTATCACCGGACGGTAGGGAGACAGTCAATCGCCGTAACCTAACAGTAGGTAATCTACCAATCTCCCGCATAAAGGTACGGGATATAAAAGAATGCGAACTACCAGTATCAATCAATATATCAGCAGTAAATGCATAAATAGAAATCGTACCGCGGAAAACGGATCCGTCGGCCCGCTGAGCATCCTCTCTGGTAATCGCATGAACACGACCAGTCTCTGGCGGAGGAGGAGGTGGTAACATCGCCAGGGCCGCAAGTAAGCTCGCCATCGAGGCGGCCTGGCTGGACTATGTGCGATAAGACCGAGAGGATGGTGGACTCGATATCGGTACCGGGACCGAGTCTCGACACGCCTTCGAGTCGGATAATAAGGTCCCGAGCAAAACTGGGTGCTCTGAGCACTGAGTACTCCTGCCAAGCATGCCAAATGCTTTGCCGGAGGGCTGCCTCCCGACGTACTGTGAAAATTGGGCTTCGCCTCCTCGATATGCCTACACTGACTAGACTGCCCCTCGACCGACCCTCCGGAAGCGCGTGCTTGAGCCTTAGTGACAATCTCGGCTCAGGTGCTTGCAATAAAAGCAAACCGATCGCCCCAGAGCAAGCCGGGTGAGGTGATCTCGGATCCACATCTCAAACAATGAGTATCACGGAAGGTGGTTGCTTCTCACTGAAAAACCGGAACGCGTCTGAAGAAGACCGCCACGATTTAGAGGGCCTACGAGACGCCCTGAGTACCACCGACCTGCCTGGATCGCCCCGAGGCCGCCCGTAGCTCGTTCGCTGGACCTGCCCTGAAGTCTGACCCGAATGCTTTCTTTTCCTGTCCGGATATGCTGTCTGCCGAGCTAACTCTATCATCAAAGCTCGATTCAATGCATCAGAGTAAGATGTAATCCCTAATCCGGCAAGCTGTACATGCAGATAACCGTCCAACCCCTGTATAAACTGCATCATGCGAGTTCTGTCCTCCGCAACTAACTCTGGACAAAACTGTGCCAACCGGAGGAACTCAGTATTATACTCGGTCACTGAGCGATTATTCTGCCTCAGACTCATAAAATCCTGTCGGCGAGCCATCTGATAAGACAATGGAAAGAAACGGCTCTCAAAAGCCTCTCTGAACCTGGTCCATGTGACGTTGCGCTCACCAATAATAGAACGCTGAGTAACCCACCAGGCGTTAGCTTCATCCCGCAAATGGTAAGCAGCCAGCTCTGCTTTCTCCCACTCGGAGCAAGCCATATAGAAGAAAGTCTGCTCCATAGTCTCTATCCATGACAGAGTCATACTCGGATCGAGATCTCCGCGGAAAAGAGTGAAACGAGTCTTCATCGACTCGGCCAGTGCTGGAATCCTAGCTCGTGCAAATGACAATATCGATGAGTCACGACGGCCGCAGAATCAAGGAAACACCGGAGCTGATACTACTGGTACCGCGGAATAAACCGGAGGAGGAACTCCCGATGCTGCTGTATATACCGAAGCATAGACCGTCTGTGGTACCGCCTGGGGAACAAAGTGGTGGCAACCAAGGTACGTGAGGAAAAGGTACCTGGATGTGAGAGCCATGCGTAGAGCTGTGGGGGTGCAATGAGCATCGTGCTCTGCACACTGTAGGTCCAAGTGGTGGTGGCACTGAATACGTCGTAGGCTGCGCTGGAGCAGATGTCGGGTACACCAATGGTACCCCTGATGGTACCGTAAACAGGGTAGGCGTGGACACCGTCGGTGTGGCCAAAGTAGGTATCTCTACAGGAGCTATCGGGATTTGAGAGCCCGATGCTCCCGCTGCATCCTGAGTCTGTCCCTGACTGACAGGCTCACTAACAATGGGCATCTCTGGCATATCCAGAGATCCCGTGGTCCTCCCACGTGGTCGTCCAGCACCACGTCTCGCAGCAATACGAGTAGATCGTCTCATATCTGTTAAATTAAATTACAGATATCAATACCAATATAACAAACATAAAATAACAACATACCTATTTGCTGTCTGGAGATGTTCCGTCGCTGTCCAGTCCCCAATTTGACCTCAAAATTCCGAATGTACATATATCGCCGGAAATCCAAATAAATCCGAAACGGAAATCCGAAACATAACCATATCGAAAATCCGATAATGCCCAGTTTGACTCGCAAACCTGGCTAACCCAAATATCCTGAATACCAACAACAGGTATCCGATAAATCTCGAACACAAAAGGTGTATCATAACCGCTCGATACAAATAATAAATTGGTATCGGCTAAATCCCGAAAATCCAAAATACGAAACAAAAGATCGTAAACCTGCTCCGATACCACTAAATTGTCACGCCCCCTGAAGAGTCCTGTCGAAAAATTTCGACAGATCTCCCCTGTACCGGACAATCAAAAATTTCTACAAGCACTAAATACTCGGCCACAATGCTGGAATAATAACAAGAATGAAAATCAATCACCACGCAGCTTATATATATATTCATCGATCAGACACAACCACGCAGAATAATACTGACTAAATCAACCCTACTCAACTACACTCGTAAAGCCCAAATCCGATTTTTCTTACCTCTTCTGCTCCAGCAGCATGTAGTAGAGTAAATCCAAATCATACGAAAAGTTCATCCAACGGAAAGATTCCATACAATATCCATATGTAAGTCCAAAACAAAACTAAAATAAAGTCCGATAGCGAAAAGCTAAAATGAAACAACTCAAAAACCAGGAGTAGGACTACGTGCAGTGGGGACTAGCGACCGAACTCCCTCCCGACAAGATCAACCCGAAAATAACAACAATGGAGGCGGGGTGAGTCCAACACTCAGCAGTACAGTTGATATGCAAAGTAAAGAAATAACACCTAACACTAATCATGCGTACGTCTCCTGATATAAGAAAGATATATATATGCATCAAGTAAGCAGGAGAATGTCTAACCAGTCCCGAGTATAAGGTCAAACAGTCCAAGTGGTATAGGGATCCCGATGCATGTCAAACATAGGTATCCAAACAATACGCAGATATAAATGCAGCAACCACAAACACAAGCAATAAATGCATCATGCATATGATGTCAATGATGCGGCCTGGTCACCCCGACGCCAGTCGTCATACAAAAGTGAGGCCGAGTGGGTAGGGTTTGTGACAACCGTGCACTCTGTCGTCACTACTCCCGATGAGTGACCGAGTGGACGGGATGCTGTCGGAGTACACCTATCCTCCTACCCCAAATCATAGATGGGGGAGCGCAATGCTCTCAACTCCCGGTACTCAAAGACGGGGAGGAATCCCTGCCGGATAACACGTTGTGTCACACTACCCATGAGCGGACCAACGGTGCCTAACAGAGTCCCTGCTGCAACACACTCAGCCTGAATCGACCACTAACCCATGAGTCGTGGTGTGTGCAGATCCATGTAACTGGCGATGTGCTCAACAATAATGGAGCGGACTATCGCACAGCATGCAATCATGCAAATGATGCATGGCAATAACCATATAAACATCCTGACCTAATCCATATATATAGAAAAATGCATCAAAGGTCAACGAATCCAAAACAATCCAAAGGTATACAGAAGGTATAAAACCTAGGTCCTGAACATGGTCAAGCATGGCATATCACTACCCCTATAAGGATGTATAAACAGGTAAAAATATACCTGAGATGCAAAACCAATCAATCAATCAAGCATGTAAGATTTGGGTAGTGATTAACCGAAAACAGATAAGAAACACAATTAATGCAGCATGTTAATTTAATTACTAAGCATATCAAATGACATAAGTCAAAAGTACCCGCCTCCGATAAAATGGTCCAAATCGACTCGAGATACTCGTCTCGCGTCAAAGTCCTGTAATACCAAACATATACGATTATTTAGCTAAATTCTTATAAATAGCTAAATAAATTCTTTAACCCTAAATTAGGGCAAAAACCCTAATGCCAAAAACACATAAACCTAATCAACTGACACATGAATAATCATCTAACAAAAAATCAAGTACACTACGATCTACAACTAAGCAAATGCTTAATCCAGATACCCAATAAACCTTACCTACTCTCACAGCCACTCTTGCTGCCAATAATCCTGACCGAAGTGAGGTAAATGGTGTTGCCCTCTAAATCAAATACCCTACATCAATAATCCACACTTAACTGACTTAAAATTTATCACTGCACAGATGCTCACCTTAATTCACAACAGGGACGTTGCTGCCGAAGAAAAAAAAACAGCCGCTGGAAGGTGGCTGTCGGGACCCAAATTTTCCAACTCACCTTACCTTCTTCCTCTCCACTGATCGGAGGTGATCCAAGACTCCGGCGACAGTGCTAGGACACAGATGAATCGGCTACCAGCGCTAGGGCACAGCCTAAATGAGGCAGCGTAGTGAGGAGCGGCACTGCTACGGGCGACGCCGACGGCTTGCTAGGGCACCGACACAGAAGAGGGGCCGGCACTGGGGTTCTCTACCGTGCGGAGGTGGCCGAAGAGGGAAAGGAATCGCGGGTCGGGCTAGAGCTGAGGAGGAGCAGTGTCGGCGGTGGAATCTCCACGGCGAAGGCGTCTGTGTGCGTCGGCGGTGTGGCTCGGAAGGGAAGAGGAGAGGAAGATGGAGAGATCGCCGGTTAGGGCACGGGAGAAGACGCCGCGCGGAAGAAAAGGCACCGGCGTTGCTGTCGGGTGGAGGAAACCGGCGTCACGGCCCAAGCACAGAGAGGAGAAGGCGTCGGCTTTCTCCCTTGGTCCGGGACTTATGCTCGCGTGGGAGAGGAGAGGAGGTAACCGCCGAGTGGCCGGCGGTTAGGGCACGGAGGAGAAGAAAGGAGGCGGCGTCGGGATGGGGCTCGGGTGCGCGAGGGAGAGAAACGGAGGGATTAAGGAAAATAAAGAAAAATATAAAGAAAAAGAAAAGTAAAAAAGAAAAGAAAAATAAAACTTTTCCTTATTAAAACTGGGTAGCCTAAACAGGCTTTTCCGGGCCCCATCTTGATCCCCTTTAACTCATCCGTACGAACTCCGAAAAATTCCCGAAAAATGTCCAAAAATTCCGGAAAATTCCCTTATTCATATCCGCCTATTTCCGGTATTTTACAACTTCTCCTCTAAATTTGTGACATTGTATCATGATAATTAACTTTGGGTGTAGTTAGAAACTTTTTGCTTCAATATGACGCTGCACAATAGAAGATATAATCTAGGAGAAATGTGTTGGGTTTTTCGGGTCGCGAAAACCGCTTTTTCACGTCGCGGAAACCCCGAAACCCCCTAGCCATTGGATCCGTGCGAAGAAAACTTTAGAAAATATGAGTACGAGTTTCAAACTATGATCTACAGTAGATCTACAAAGGAAAAAACATTTTATACCTTTGAAGCGTGCCCTCACAAATCCCGCTCGTCCAACGGTACGCCGGAACTCGAAGTTGTCAACGTAGACAACTCTCTAGTGATATCCACACGAACAAGAAGTGTTCTCTAACACTCAAAGATGGAGAAGAAGAGCACCACAAGTGTGCTAGCACTTTCTAGGGCTCTCGGGTAGGATTTAAAAGGGGAGAAAGGAGAGAAAGAAAAAGAATCTCACATACTCCTCTAGGTACTCTCCTTTGTGACCTTCACTTCACCCTTTCTCTTGAAACTCAACACATTCCACTTCACCTTGCTTGAAACTCTCGGCCAAGAAGAGGAGAAGGAGGAGGAAGAGAGCTAAGGAAGAAGATGCATTCAACACCACTTGAATTTCACAAAATGAAACCTCCTCCACAATAGTGTGGCCGGCCACACACATGTAACTCCCCTCATTAATGTGGCCGGCCACATTAAATGGAATGGTGTGTAACCTCCATGAGGTGGCACACCATAATGAGGTGGAGATGATGTGGCAAGGTTAGTCATGCCATGTAGGATGAGTCAACCTTCAGGATGTGGCAATACATCAAGTCAAACTTGATGTTTCAACTTCCATTTGGTCAAGTCAAAATTGACCAATTCTCTTCCTTTGTTGAGTTAAAACCAACATTTGGTTCAAGTCAATTTTAATTTAATGAATCTCAATTCATTAATATAAATTGACTCAATGATTCAAATTTAAATTAGACTCATTCAACAATTAAATCTAATTGAGTCTAACTCAATAAGTCTAATTTGAATTAATCTGAATCCAATCTTTGGTGCATCATATGAACCTAATCCAATTGGTTCATCATATGAACCTAATCTCCATCCACTTGTTCTTTGTGTGTGACCCAATAGGTTCTTGTAACGTTAGCAATGTTTCTAAACTCCTTTAGAAACATAAGCAATGAGCAGCATCTAGCAATACATCATTGCTACCCAAGTTAAAAGAATGTTGAGATCCAACATCACCTTGTGACTACTAATTGTGACTCCTCATAAAATATGACAAGTGTCCTTCTATCCTAGACATTTAGATTGATCAATATGAGGCATAGACCGTGTCATCCTCTAATCAATCTAAATCTTGAACTCCAAGTAGACTCACTAAATCAAATGAGCTCAATATCCTATATTGACTCATTTGGGCATGGCCATGCACTTCGTGGTCTCACTCTATCAAGAATACCGATGTCACTCCCATCATATAGGAGGGATAGATCTCATCTACATCACTCACATCCCTCCGCATAATTTGTTACATACCCAGTAATCGCCTTTATAGTCCACCCAGTTACGGGTGACGTTTGACGAAACTAAAGTACATAACTCCTTATGTAGGGAACCATGGTGACTTCAGGTCTAAGGACTAGTAGTCATACTAATAGCCACATGAGAAAGTATATGACACTCATATAACGATCCATGATACTTTCTCATGGCGGGTCATTCAGTATACATTCTCTAATGCATACTCATGTGTCAACTTGATATCTTTATATCTATGACTTGTGAGATCAAGTCATCGAGTTGACCTACATGCTAGTCTTATTGCATTAACATTGTCCCTGAATGTTAATACTCGACTAGGAATGATTTAGAGTAGTGTTCCCTATATCATCTCACTATCGATTCAACCAATCGATTAATATAGGTAAGAACCTTCTACTCAAGGACGTTATTATACTTAGTTTATTTGGCACCAATACAAGTAAGTATAATAACCAAAAAATAAATACCTTTATTTATATAGAATATGATACAACAAGTCCAAAATACAATCATCAAATGATTGGCTCTAGGGCTCTAGCTAACAAAATGAGTACAGAAAATTCTCTTAAAAGCCTTCTTGACATATTAGTGCTCAAGGATATCTAAATCAAATTATGATGAAAAATAAAAATGCAGAATTGAGAATAAGTAAGAAAATGCAGAAATTAGGAAAAGGAAAAAATTGAACTATAAACTAATGACAAGAAAAATAAATGCAAAAATAAAAACAAAAAAGGAAATAAAAATTCTATTAACAAGTCTAGAGTAACCCATATGTTAATCAACTAATGTTAATGTGAGCAGTCCCGGACAATGGCACCAAAAACTTGTTATGAACGCAAGTGTACGGCTACATCGTTAGTAATAAAAATATTGATCTCATAGGGACTGTTGATTAAGCACTAGTTGATTTCACATAGAAAATTACCTAGACAAATGGAAGGTTGGTTGGAAAAGGGAGAGTAAGAGAAAGATTAAGGAGAAGGAGAGAGAGAAGGAATAAGAGATGATCTTGGAAGGAGATGGATGATAGATGCTAGGATTTTGGTTTCGTTATGATGCTAGTTAATATCTCTATGCATTGTTCATCTACTTAACTCCATGCTTACACTCGTGTAGGGATTCTAACTAAAGCCTAATACAACTCCTGCATAGGTTGCACCAGAGAGTCTACTCAAGTTCTAACGCTATTAAGTAGAGAGGTAACTTAGAAAGTCCGAGGGAATCCCTATCACTAGGGCCCCCCGATCATATGTTCCTAGATTACATAGTCACTTCCTAACAATAGCACTGGAAATTCCACTTCAACTATAATACTCTAATAAGAATTAGTCCCTGTGTTAAGATCTTTTAACTCTAGAAAGTGGGTAAGTATCGATGTCCTTTGTCATTAAGGGCATAATATGTCTAATTGAATGGGTATCCTCTGTCACTAAGGATCCCTCGATTATCTAGTCTAGTAGCAACCTTAACATAGAGACAAACCTTTGACGTCTACATGTTTATATCATTCACACATTTTGTCAAACACATAAAAGGCATAACACATAGGACAAGTAGTAAACACATCATTGCATAGGAAAATATCTAAATACAAGTTCATACATCAACATCACAACATAATTACTTCCTATATCCTAGATCTAGAGATCTACTCCATTGCAAAGGAGTTACAATGAAGAGACAAAAAATATAACATCTACAACTCAAAACATGGATTGAGAGAGAAGAGGATGCTTATCCTTAAAGCATGGCATCCTTGGAGGCGTTCTCTTGCTCCGTAGGTGGACAGATCTGTGAAGATCGGCGAGGATGAAGCCTAGGGCTCCCTGAAGGGGGAGAACCCTTCCCCAAGATCTCAAGATGAGTGAAAATGAGAGAAAACCCCCTTAAATAGGGATGGGCATGGGCCTGGCACAGCCCCTGCCACAGTTGTGCCCCTTGGGCACGGCTAAAGCCTCTTGGCTGCTGGAACTAGCGCACGGCCATATGGAATCTACACAGCCTGAATAAAGTTGGTCCTTGGAGGTGAGACACAGCCTTATCAAAAGGCATGGCCTCACTTCAATTGAGCTCTGGAAAATCCACACAGCCGTGTGGATTCACACAATCGTGGCATAGCCCTGCATGGCTATATTTTCATGGAAATGCCTTTTAGACCATCTAGATGTCATTTTATCTGGTTAAAGTTTCAATAAAGTTGTAGATCTTGAAGTTATCTACATTTTGATATAAAGAACAGCCAATAAATCCAACCGAACAAAGAGTTATGGTCATTTTACTTTTAATCTACAGTGTAGAAAATTCTACATGGCCCTGACACGGCCGTTTAAATCCACACAGCTAAAGCATGGAGAAAACTTGATCTTCACATGGTTGTGCCTCATAGGTATGACCCAGACCTTTTGGAGACTCTAGACTCTGTTTGAGCTTCATTTTCCATTAAATTTCTTCCATAGGATCATGCATGTGTCAAGGAACATGACTAGAGTGTATTTCTTGACTAAATCTCCAATTTGAAAGTCTTTTCCTTCATGTATGTTTCGTGTGAGCATGCTTTTTCCTTTGACTTCAAGTTTAAGCCTTTTTCCTCCATTTTTTCTCTGAAAACATGTCCTATCAATTAAAATAACAAAGAGTAGATCTCTAAACAAAAAGAGTAGAAATATGATATTATAATAAAATAGGGTATGATAAATATAGCTTATGCTAATGAAATACAAGTAGATATGTGTCAAAATATGCATAAAAGTGTATATAATCTATGTACATCATTCTCCCATAGACAGTAGCCACTTATATGTATCCTATTTGCCCATGGGACCATTCGTGGTAGAGTGTTCTCCTATAAACGGTGACTATTTATATACCCTAACTACCCATGGCGCCATCCATGGTAAAGCGTTCTCCCACAGTCAGTAGTTGAGAAGTTGGACAGCTATCTCATGCTGTCCATCTACGGGACCATCCGTGGTAGAACATTCTCCCGCAAACAATGACTATTTGTATACCTTGACCACCCATAAGACCATTCGTGATCGTATATTGTTGCGCTAGTCATGACTGGTTATATGCTTGCTATATGGCGGTTATGTATTTGTTCGTGCAGGTTTGGATGTACAGTATGTACTCCTGGGCTATTGGTTATACTTGATTGAGGAAGTTAGTGGAGTATTTTATTCTTGGTTATGTATTTAGTTAGCAGACGATTATATCAGCACTCTTACTTTTATAGTAAGTATTTTACTTGAAATTGCATTCTTTGATCTCCTCACACTATATTGATCATGCAGTATCTATCTTATATGCGCTGAGTGTTTTGTACTCACCACCCCTTTTACTATTTTTCTCTCCCTAAATAGCAAATAGAGGATATATAGAGTCACTTGGAGGTTTTGTTCGCCAGCCCCACGACTCCTCGGGATTTTTCGTTTTATTTTTTCTATTGTGTTTACCTATGTTTTAGCATTCGATTTGTTAGCGTAATAATTGGTCTTGTAGTGTATTTTGATCTTGGTTATGATACGTGTTGTATTTAAGCGGTGTTGGCATGCAAGTAGTCATTTTATGATTTACGTAGTTATCTTATGTCTTCCATTGTGTTTGTTTCCAGCTGTATAGGATGTAGTTATTATATTTATACAGCCTTGTGGCAATATACCTGGGTTTCACACATTGTCATAAGAGGGGAGATGTTGTCCATTTATCGAACAGGCACACCCCCAGGGCATTACAAAGGCGCCAATGGTAACCCTAGAAAAGGATTTTTCGTGACCATTTCACTTAGAGCTCACACAACAAATTCTCTCCACTTTTCTCCGTCTTCTCCGCCAGTTCTTGAAAGCTTTGGGCTGAAGTGTTGCTGCACTTGCAGGCTTACAAGAGGCATTTACAAGCAACAAGAGATCAAGCAAGAAGGTTTGTCATTTGTATGTGTGTATTTACTTCTTGTTTCAAGTTGTATTTCTTGTTCTTGAGTTGTAGAAGTTTCTCCACCTCTTGATTGTTCTGAGAAGGAGTGTATTTCATAGTGGAAAGTGTGTTCTGTTGGTTGATACTCGAAATATCGTACTGGGTTTCCTGTACAAAAATTTTGTACAAGTCCTGAACTATTCCTAACAACCTATTGTGTTCTTTAGAAATTAAATTAGGAATCGCAAGCGGAACTTAACATTATTAATTCCAAATTTAACTTATCTGTTCTTAGAGGTTTAGACTTGGATCGCAAACGATATTTAACATTATTGATCCAAATCCACTCATGTTGCAAATTTAATTAAATATTAATTTCAAAGATTGGCTTCTAGGTTAAACATGACGAGGCACTAGGCCTTCTTGGGTATGGGAGCATCCACCACTTCCTAGACAAAGCCTTTCAACGAAATTTAATATTTAATTTCCTTATAGTAACCCTAGGTTTAACCAAAAGGAACAATCGAATCACAAGATTGGAAAAAAAACAAAAGAACACAAACTCGAATCACAAATTCGAAACCTAGAATCATATGCCTCTTGTGTTTGGTATTTCAAAAACTATACAAAGAAAATTAGTATGATGCGGAATAGAATTACTAGTTATACCTTTCTTTGTAACCAACAACCTCTTGATCTTCTATCGTATTCCTCTTCTTATCTCAGGCGTCATGTGGGCGACGATCTACCAAGACGAGAACCACCCAAGCTTCCTTCTTCTCGAACAAGTTTCGGCCACCACAAGAACTCCAAGAGAAGATGAGGTTCGGACACCACCACCAAGCTCCAAGGGATGCTAGAAACAAAGTCTCCTATCTCTCCTTCTTCCTCTAACAATATCCGGCCATCAACAAAAACTTCTTGAGATGAAGATGTCGCCGGCCAAGGAAGAACAATACGAGATGGAGAGTAAGAGAGGGGTCGGCCACCAACCAAGGAAGAGAGGAACTAATAGAAGAGATATTATTATGAGGTGAGGCACCTCTACCCTCTCTTTTATATTCCTTGGTCTTGGCAAATAAGGAAAGTTTTATTAAAACTTCCTTATCCTCTTTACCAATAAAAGGAAAGTTTAATAAAATTTCTCCTTCAAACTTTATATGGTCGTCCACCTTAATCCCTCCAAACAAGGAAAGTTTTAAATACAAAAATAAAACTTCCTAATTTGTTTCCGAAAATTTTAAAATAAAAATTTCTCTTTAAAAAATTTCCTTCATGGTTGGTCATAAAAGGAAACTTTTATAAATTAAAATCTCTCTATTAAAACATGTGGATGATTTACAAAAGGAAAGTTTTCTCTAAAATTAAAATCCTCCTTTCAATCTACAAATAAGGAAAGATATCAAATCTTTTCTTAATCTTTTGTAGAAACTATAAAAGGAAAGATTTACTTTTAAAAATCTCTTTTAAATCATGAGGATGGTTACAAAAAAGGAAAGTTTTATCAAAAAATAAAATCTTTCTTTTAACTACAAATAAGGAAAGATATCAAACCTTTCACTTAATTTTTTGTAGAAAGTTATAAAAGGAAATATTTAAATTTTAAACTCTATTTTAAAACCATGGCTTTCACATAAGAAAGATTTTTAAAAAATAAAATCCTTTTTAATTTAATGTGGTCGGCCACACTAAGCATGGGTTCAAGCTAGGGCCAGCCACCTAATGAAACCAACTTACCTTGGTTTAGCCGGCCCTAGCTTGGGCTCCAAGCTTGGCTTGGTCAGCCACCTTAAGGTGGGTAAGAAGGTGGGTATGGGTGGGTATAATACTTTATAAATAAGAGGCTACGATAGGGACCGAGAGGAGGAATTGGTTTTGGTCTCCCGATGAAATTAAGCTTCCCGTGTTCGCCCCGAACACCCAACTTAATTTCATTAATAATAATTCATACCACTAAAGAATTATTATTGAACTACCGCAACAATCCCAAATTATATTTTGGGCTCCTTCTTATCATGAGTGTGTTAATCTCCCTGTGTTTAAGATATTGAATGTCCACTAATTAAATGAGTTACTGACAACTCACTTAATTAATATCTAGCTCCAAGAATAGTACCACTCAACCTTATCGTCATGTCGGACTAAGTCCACCTGCAGGGTTTACATGACAATTCTTATGAGCTCCTCTTGGGGGCATCATCAACCTAGATTACTAGGACACAGTTTCCTTCTATAATCAACAACACACACTATAAATAATATCATTTCCCAACTTATCGGGCCTATTGATTTATCGAACTAAACTTTACCCTTTGATAAGTCAAAGAAATAAATACTAGATATATATGCTTGTTATTATATCAGGATTAAGAGCACACACTTCCATAATAACAAAGGTCTTGTTCTTTTATGCAGTCAGTATAAAAAGAACTTATCTTAAATGGTCCTGGTCATTACACTCAGAGTGTACTAGTGTAATTTTATAGTTAAGATAAACTAATACCAAATTACACTACGACTTTTCCAATGGTTTGTTCCTTTCCATCTTAGTCGTGAGCTACTGTTTATATTTTATAAGGAATTGATAACATGATCTTTTGTGTGTGACACCACACACCATGTTATCTACAATATAAATTAATTGAACAACTACACTTAGCATATAAATGTAGACATTTGACCAATGTGATTCTTTATTTAAAAATAAATGTTTACAAAAAGCTAGGCTTTTAGTATACACTCTAACAATCTCCCACTTATACTAAAAGACTATGCTGCCATAAAAACTGTCATACATTTGATTCCCATTCTTTCATCATGCTCATCAAAAACTCTTGCCTTAAGGGCCTTAGAGAAAGGATCTTCCGATTATCATCTGATGCAATCTAGGCGACAACAACTTCTCCTCGTTATACGATGTCTCATATTGGGTGGTACTTGCGCTCTTATTTGTTTACTTGCTTTATGGGCTCGTGGTTCCTTCGAATTTGCTACTGCACCATTTATTATTACAATATACTGTAATAATTTTGGGCAACCCAAGAATCACATCTAAGTTCATCATGAAGTTTCTGAGTCATTCAGCTTTTATGACTGCCTCAAAGGCTGGCACATACTTAGCTTCTATGGTGGAGTCCGAAAAAGCATCTCTGCTTAACACTCCTCCATTGTTATGGCTTTACCTTATAAAGTAAACACAAAACCCCAGAGGTTGACTTACTATTTGTCCCTATCTGATTGGAAGTCAGAATGTGTGTAACCCCCAGGGAGTAAATAATCTGCTTGGTAAACCAGCATATAATCTCTAGTCATTCTCAGGTACTTTAATATATGCTTTACAGCAATCCAATGTCCTTGTCCAGGGTTACTTTGATATTTGCTAACCATGCCCACGGTAAAATAGATATCCGGTCTCGTGCACAACATAGCATACATTAGGCTTCTGACAGCTGAAGCATAACGAACTGCCTTCATGTCCTCTATCTCTTTTGATGTCTTTGGAGACATCTCTTTAGATAAAGCTACTCCATGCCTAAAAGGTAGAAAACCTTTCTTGGAGTCTTGCATGCTAAATGTATCAATATATGAAGCTTGGGACAAGCACAACATCCTTTTCTTGCGATCCCTTATTACTTTGATCCCAAGAATATGTGCATTTTCCTAAGTCCTTCATATCGAATTGCTTGGACAACCATACCCTTACTTCCAACAACACTTTGATATTGTTTCCAACTAATAAAATGACATCTAAGTATAGTACAAGAAATACCACTACGTTTCCATCACACTTCTTGCATACACAAAACTCATCCAGCCACTGAATAAATCCATATGATTGGATTATTTCATTAAACCGAATATTTCAAGAACTTGAAGCTTGCTTCAGTCCATAAATCGACCGTTTTAGCTTGCACACTCGATGCTCTTTGCCTTTTTCAATGAACTCCTCTAGTTGCTTCATATGGATGTTTTCTTCAAGACTTCCGTTAAGAAAAGTTGTCTTGACATCCATTTGTCAAACCTCATAATCCATATGAGCAACAATGGATAAGAGTATCCAGATAGAGTTAAGCATGGCCACCGGCGAAAAAAGTTTCCTCATAATCGATTCCCTCTTTCTGAGTGTACCTTTTCGCTACAAGCCTTGCTTTGAAGGTTTCTACCTTCCCATCTACCCCTCTTTTCTTGGGTTTTACGGGTGGGGAAAACCACTTTTTCACGTCGCGAAAACCCCGAAACCCCAAGCCACCGGATCCGTGCGAAGTAAAATAAAATAAAAATATGAGTACGAGTTTCATAAAGCCTAGATCTACACTAGAGAAGGAAGTTACCCCGATGCACCCCTTTTGCAAATCCAGCACGTCCAAGGTGCCAGATCTCAAGATTGTCAAAGTAGACAACCCTCTAGAAGTATCCACACGAACAAATCGATGGAGGGAGAACCTTAGAGTGTGCTAGCACTCCAAGAAGGTCTCGGCAATGGAGAGGAGAGGGAGAGAAGAATTGGAGCAAGGAAGAAGATGATAGTTACAAAATGCTTGAATGAAATTCACCTCATCAAAACCCCATAAGTGGCCGGCCACCACAAAGCTTGTAACCCCCTTCTCATTTAATGTGGAGGTCACATTAAATAGGAGATTTGTAACCTCCATGAGGCGGCACACACATGTTCTAGCCTTGATGATGCGGCACATCATTATTGACCACTTAATGCCAACTCACAAATGATGTGGCATAAAGTCAAGTCAAACTTGACTTTTCCTCTTCCTCTCAAGTCAAATCAAACTTGACATTATAACTCCCATGGTTGATCTAATCCAACCATTTGATTCAATCCAATTTAATATAATGAATCTAATTCATTAAATTAAATTGATCCAATGAGTCATAATCTAAATTAGACTCATTGAACACATGAATCAACTTGAGTCCAACTCAATTAGCCCAATTAGGATTACTCTTAATCCAATTTCATTCATCAAATGAATCTAATCCTCTTGGTTCATCATATGAACCTAATCTCCATCTAATTGTCCTTTGTGTGTGACCCTATAGGTTCTTATAACGTTGGCAATGCTCCTAAACCCATTTAGAAGCATAAGTAATGAGCGGTATCTATCAACACATCATTACTACCCAAGTTATAAGAATGTTGAGATCCAACATCACCTTGTGACTATTAATTGTGACTCCTCACAAAATATGACATTGTCCTTCTATCCTAGACATCTAGATTGATCAATGTGAGGCATAGACCGTGTCATCCTCTAATCAATCTAAATCTTGAACTTCAAGTAGACTCACTAAATCAAATGAGCTCAATATCTCATATTGACTCATTTGGGCATGGTCATGCACTTCGTGGTCTCACTCTATCAAGAATATCGATGTCACTCCCGTCATATAGGAGGGATAGATCTCATCTACATCACTCATATCCCTCCGCATAATTCGTTACATACCCAGTAATCGCCTTTATAGTCCACCCAGTTACGGGTGACGTTTGACGAAATCAAAGTACATAACTCCTTATGTAGGGATCCATGGTGACTTCAGGTCTAAGGACTAGTAGTCATACTAATAGCCACATGAGAAAGTATATGACACTCATATAATGATCCATGATACTTTCTCATGGCGGATCATTCAGTTTACTTTCTCCAATGTATACCCATGTGTCAACTTGATATCTCTATATCCATGACTTGTGAGATCAAGTCATCGAGTTGACCTACATGCTAGTCTCGTCACATTAACATTGTCCCTGAATGTTAATACTCGACTAGGAATGATTTAGAGTAGTGTTCCCTATATCATCTCACTATCGATTCAACCAATCGATTGATATAGGTAAGAACCTTCTACTCAAGGACGCTATTATACTTAATTTATTTGGCACCAATACAAGTAAGTATAATAACCAAAATAAATGCCCTTATTTATATAAGAATATGATATAATAAGTCCATAATACAATCATCAAATGATTGGCTCTAGGGCTCTAACTAACAATCTCCCACTAGCACTAGTGACAATCAGTATAGGCTCTAAGCCCCAATGACCTAGTGTGACCATCATGCTTCCTCTGTGCCAAAGCCTTGGTCAAGGGATCTGCGATGTTAGCCTCTGTAGGTACTCTGCAAATCTTCACATCTCCTCTCTCGATAATCTCTCGAATGAGATGGAAGCGTCGTAGTATGTGTTTGGTCCGCTGGTGTGAGCTAGGTTCCTTCGCCTGTGTTATAGCTCCATTGTTGTCACAATATAGCTCAATAGGGTCAACGATACTGGGAGTCACCCCAAGTTCAGTGATGAACTTGTGGATCTAAACTGCCTCTTTTGCTGCCTCTGATGCAGCAATGTATTCGGCCTCTGTCGTAGAATCAGCTACTGTGTCCTGCTTCGAACTCTTCCAGCTCACAGCACCACCATTTATGTAAAACACGAACCCTGACTGCGATCGATAATCATCCTGATCGGTCTGGAAGCTGGCATCACTGTAACTCTTAACAGCTAGCTCATCATTGCCTCCATATATCAAGAAATATTCTTTAGTCCTTCTTAAGTACTTAAGAATATTCTTGACCGTTATCCAGTGACTTTCACCTGGATCTGGCTGGTATCTACTCGTCATGCTCAAAGCATACGAGACATCAGGACGAGTACATAGCATGGCGTACATGATAGATACTATGGCTAAGGCATAAGGGATCTGATCCATGCGGTCTCTCTCCTCTCTAGAAGAGGGACCTTGAGTCTTCGAAAGACTCACGCCATGTGACATCGGCAGAAATCCCTTCTTGGAGTTCTGCATGATAAACCGAAGGAGTACCTTGTCAATATATGTACTCTGACTTAGGCCAAGCAATCTCTTAGATCTATCTCTATAGATCTGTATGCCTAGAATGTGAGATGCTTCACCTAAGTCCTTCATTGAGAAACAACTCCCTAACCAGGTCTTGACAGACTGTAGCAAAGGGATGTCTTTCCCAATGAGTAGTATGTCATCCACATACAATATGAGGAAGACAACTATGTCCCCAACAACCTTCTTGTAGACACAAGGTTCATCTTCATTCTTGATGAAACCAAACTGTTTGATTGCATCATTGAATCGAAGATTCCAGCTCCCAGAAGCTTGTTTTAGTCCATAAATGGACCTATGCAGCTTGCATACTCTGCTAGTATGCTGTGGATCTACAAAACCCTCAGGTTGTGTCATGTACATATCCTCAAGCAGGTTTCCATTCAGAAACGTGATTTTGACATCCATCTGCCATATCTCATAGTCATCGTATACTGCAATAGCAAGCATGATCCGAATGGACTTAAACATCGCTACTGGAGAAAAGGTTTCATCATAGTCAATACCATGAATCTGCTTGAAACCTTTAGCTACCAAGTGACCCTTATAGATAAGTCAATCCATGTCAGTCTTTCTCTTAAAGACCCACTTACACCCAATGGGTTTTACCCCTTCAGGTGGATCAACCAAAGTCTATACTTGGTTGGTGTACATGGATTCCATTTCGGATCTCATGGCCTCTAGCCATTTCTCGAAATCTGGTCTCATCACAGCTTCCTGATAGGTGGTAGGCTCATCCTCTATGAGCACAATGTCATCATGGTCAAACAAGAGAAAAGAGTATCTCTCAGGCTGACGACGTACCCTATCAGACCTGCGAAGAGGTATGTCTACTTGAACTGGTTGTTGTTCCTCAACTCCTTGTGGAACAACATCATCCACAACACCTTGTGGTTCTAGTTCAACTTCCATCAAGGCTTCAGTGCTATGGTCCGCATCTTGAGCTTCTTCAAGATCGAACGTACTCCCACTAGTCTTTCTAGAAACAAAGTCCCTTTCTAGAAAGACCCCAGTCTTTGCCACAACTACCTTGTGCTAACTGGGAATATAGAAGTAATATCCCTTAGTTTCCTTGGGATATCCAATAAAGTAGCACTTGTCGGATTTGGGTCCTAATTTGTCTGAGACTTGACGTCGAACGTAAGTCTCACAACCCCAAATCCTCATAAAAGACACCTGGGCATCTCTCCCAGTCCATATCCTATATGGTGTCTTTATCACGGCCTTGGATGGAACTCGGTTGAGTATAAAAGCTGTCGTGTCTAGAGCATAGCCCCAAAGAAATGTAGGAAGATCTGTGTGACTCATCATAGACCGTACCATATCTAATAGAGTACGGTTCCTCCTTTCGGATATACCATTCCACTGTGGTGTTTCAGGAGGAGTGAGTTGGGATAGAATCCCACACTCAGCTAGATAGTCACGAAACTCATGGCTAAGGTATTCTCCACCTCGATCTGATCGAAGTATCTTAATACTCTTGCCAATTTGGTTTTGTACTTCATTCTTGAATTCTTTGAACTTTTCAAAGGATTCAAACTTATGTGTCATCAAGTACACATAACCATATCTACTGAAGTCATCAGTAAATGTGATGAAGTACCTATAACCACCTCTAGCAGCGACATTGAAAGGGTCACATACATCACTATGTATAAGACCTAACAAGTCAGTCGCTCTCTCACTATGCCCACTAAAAGAGAGTCTTGGTCATCTTGCCTAGTAGGCATGACTCGCACGTCTCATAAGATTCAAAATCAAATGAGTCCAGCAAACCATCCTTATGGAGCTGGGATAAGCGCTTGTCATTTATATGACCTAAGCGACAGTGCCAGAGATAGGTTTGGTTCATGTCATTTGACTTGAACCTCTTGGTATTTATGTTATAGATAGGGCTTTCAAGGTCTAGAATGTAGAGTCCATTCATCAGAGGTGCACTACAATAGAACATATCTTTTAAATAGATAGAACAAAATTTGTCCTTTATTATAAAAGAGAACCCTTTCTTGTCCAAACAAGAAACTGATATAATGTTCTTAGTTAAGGCAGGCACATAACAACATTCATCTAATTCTAGTACAAGCCTAGAGGCTAGAGATAGATAGTAAGTTCCTACAGCAACAGCAGCAACCCGTGCTCCATTGCCTACTCGTAGGTCTATCTCGCCCTTCATCAATGCTCTGCTATTTCTCAGCGCTTGTACATTAGTACAAATGTGAGAAGCACATCCGGTATATAATACCCACGATGAATAAATAGATAGGTTGACTTCTATAACATTTATACCTGAAGTAGAAATCTTATTTCTCTTCTTCTTAAGATCTTCCAGGTATCCTATGCAGTTCCTCTTCCAGTGCCCTGCTTGTCCTTGATACAGTTGACGAAGATGTTCAACCATATCATAAGCGCCCATTAACTCGTGTTGCTTCTGAAGCTCAGAGTTCAGGGAACATGAGACATGACACATCTAATCGTCATCTTGATGCTTCTTGTAAGTATCTCGTTCTGCGTGGCGATGGCAGGAGGAGCCTCCGGAATGGGCTGCTCCAGTTTACGTTCCTGGGTGAGAACTATTCTCAAGTTCCTGTACCAGTCCAGGAAATTTGCTCCGTTGAGCTTGTCCTTCTCAAGGACAAAACGCAGGGAGAAAGAGTTCGTATTCGACGTCATGGTTATCTACAACAGAAAAATGTAGAAAATAAATATCATATTCTTTTAAATCATTTAATTAGGCATTTAACTAAATGATGCTCCCACTGAATTCTATAATTCATGTGGGACAAGATCCACATCATACTAACCCTTGAGTTAGCTTTGGCTAATACGCCCAAGATTTAGTATGATCGGTAGGTAACGATTTACCAATTACATCTCTATGCAACTCTTGTTTATAGGATCATTATCCGCAGTTATATTAAAACTTGAGTTAATTTTGGCTAATACGCCCAAGAATTAATATAAATGTGATTATGTCCTATATTCCAACCGTTGGAAATATGCCTATAGTTTTACTCGATCTAGCCGAGTTAATTAGTTACTCAATCTAATTGAGTTGTACTCACCCATGCGTTGATAGGCGGGACGAAGATTGTCCCTCCGTACCCTACCAAGATAATATGTGTTGCTCTTCTTTGGCAGATTCGACAACACATGTGATCGAGCTAGTGATAGGTATCACGGCACGGTAGGCATTTGAGTTGATGCGATTTAGATCTAATCTAATCGATGATGTGTATCATATACTCGATTTAGATCTAATCTAATCGTAGAGGAGGTGCATCATGTGCGCGACTTAGATCTAATCTAATCGTCGAGATGTATCATATACGTGATTAATCGAATCGAATCGTTAAGGCGCTAATTAACTACTTTACTAACATGCATCAAATACACACACACAAGCAATTAATTATACTATTTGTGATTAGTTATGACCCTACTACGATCTTCTCAAGCCAATGAGAAGATCGGATGGTCAACCTAGGGTCCACAGCTTCTCAAGCTCCTCCCTTTGACCACCTTGTGTTGCTCGCGCCCTCCTCGTAACTTCGTCTCGAGTGGACCTTCCACCGCTCCAATTTTGTACATTACAATTTTGAAACTCGATTTACATTCGAGTCTAAACTAATTTACAACAAGAATATAAAAATAGAGAAAGGCACGACGCGCAGGTCACGAATCAAATATACAACACGCACATCACATGACGGCACGCAGACCGTATTATGAATTACAACACATTTCCAATCAGATTGGGTCTTTTTGGGCCATGACCATCACAAAATGATACATAATTCTAAATTATGTATTTTCTATAATTTTCTATAATTTTTACTACAATTTTTATGAGTAAAATTCCCGGCGGTTCCGTTTAGCGGGTTTCGGGTGCAATCGCGGAACGAATCCCCTTGCGGGGCCAGGGGCAGCGCCCCTACCCACGATCTAACCATCGTGAGTGTTCCTTAGTGATCCTATAGTGCCTTATCCCGCTGTCCCAAAAAGATTTGGGGCGAAACCTTGCCGTTTCAGCAAAATCTTCTCGGTAGTCGAAGCCTACAAGTGTCGAAACACTTGTGCTTCGCTTCTACGAGAAAATTACCCATAAAAACTATAAAATTAGAAAATTTACAGAATATTACAGATCTGATATTTTTCATAAAAATACAAAATAAACTCGTACAAGACTTCGCACGTGGCTCTGATACCACTGTTTTCTTCAAGACTTCCGTTAAGAAAAGCTGTCTTGACATCCATTTGTCAAACCTCATAATCCATATGAGCAACAATGGATAAGAGTATCCAGATAGAGTTAAGCATGGCCACCGGCGAAAAAAGTTTCCTCATAATCGATTCCCTCTTTCTGAGTGTACCTTTTCGCTACAAGCCTTTCTTTGAAGGTTTCTACCTTCCCATCTACCCCTCTTTTCTTGGGTTTTACGGGTGGGGAAAATCACTTTTTCGCGTCGCAGAAACCCCGAAACCCCAAGCCACCGGATCCGTGCGAAGTAAAATAAAACAAAAATATGAGTACGAGTTTCATAAAGCCTAGATCTATACTAGAGAAGGAAGTTACCCTCGATGTGCCCCTTTCGCAAATCCCGCTCGTCCAAGGTGTCGGATCTCAAGATTGTCAAAGTAGACAACCCTCTAGAAGTATCCACACGAACAAATCGATGGAGGGAGAACCTTAGAGTGTGCTAGCACTCCAAGAAGGTCTCAGCAATGGAGAGGAGAGGGAGAGAAGAATTGGAGCAAGGAAGAAGATAAGAGTTACAAAATGCTTGAATGAAATTCGCCTCATCAAAACCCCATAAGTGGCCGGCCACCACAAAGCTTGTAACCCCCTTCTCATTTAATGTGGAGGCCACATTAAATAGGAGATTTGTAACCTCCATGAGGTGGCACACACATGTGCTAGCCTTGATGATGTGGCACATCATTATTGGCCACTTAATGCCAACTCACAAATGATGTGGCATAAAGTCAAGTCAAACTTGACTTTTCCTCTTCCTCTCAAGTCAAGTCAAACTTGACATTATAACTCCCATGGTTGATCTAATCCAACCATTTGATTCAAGCCAATTTAATATAATGAATCTAATTCATTTAATTAAATTGATTCAATGAGTCATAATCTAAATTAGACTCATTGAACACATGAATCAACTTGAGTCCAACTCAATTAGCCCAATTAGGATTACTCTTAATCCAATTTGATTCATCAAATGAATCTAATCCTCTTGGTTCATCATATGAACCTAATCTCCATCTAATTGTCCTTTGTGTGTGACCCTATAGGTTCTTATAATGTTGGCAATGCTCCTAAACTCATTTAGAAGCATAAGTAATGAGCGGTATCTAGCAACACATCATTACTACCCAAGTTATAAGAATGTTGAGATCCAACATCACCTTGTGACTACTAATTGTGACTCCTCACAAAATATGACATTGTCCTTCTATCCTAGACATCTAGATTGATCAATGTGAGGCATAGACCGTGTCATCCTCTAATCAATCTAAATCTTGAACTTCAAGTAGACTCACTAAAACAAATGAGCTCAATATCTCATATTGACTCATTAGGGCATGGTCATGCACTTCGTGGTCTCACTCTATCAAGAATATCGATGTCACTCCCGTCATATAGGAGGGATAGATCTCATCTACATCACTCATATCCCTCCGCATAATTCGTTACATACCCAGTAATCGCCTTTATAGTCCACCCAGTTACGGGTGACGTTTGACGAAACCAAAGTACATAACTCCTTATGTAGGGATCCATGGTGACTTCAGGTCTAAGGACTAGTAGTCATACTAATAGCCACATGAGAAAGTATATGAGACTCATATAATGATCCATGATACTTTCTCATGGCGGATCATTCAGTTTACTTTCTCCAATGTATACCCATGTGTCAACTTGATATCTCTATATCCATGACTTGTGAGATCAAGTCATCGAGTTGACCTACATGCTAGTCTCGTCACATTAACATTGTCCCTGAATGTTAATACTCGACTAGGAATGATTAAGAGTAGTGTTCCCTATATCATCTCACTATCGATGCAACCAATCGATTGATATAGGTAAGAACCTTCTACTCAAGGACGCTATTATACTTAGTTTATTTGGCACCAATACAAGTAAGTATAATAACCAAAACGAATGTCTTTATTTATATAAGAATATGATACAATAAGTCCATAATACAATCATCAAATGATTGGCTCTAGGGCTCTAACTAACACTTTTCCTTTTGTAGATCCACTTACATCCAACGGCTTTTACATCATTTGGTGGTTCTAAAGCTCCTAGACTTTATTAGAATACATAGATTCTATTTCAGAATACATAGATTCTATTTCAGAATTCATCGCTCTTTGCCAAGATGCTGCATCTATATCTTGGAGTGCTTCGTCATATGTTCTGGGATCAGGTTCATGTTTACCTGGGACCAAGTCCAACGACTCTCCCAAAAACATAAATCTTTCAGGTTGCCTAATAACCCTCCCACTACGACAAGGCACTATCTGTTGTTGTGTATCATTTGTGATACATGTTGTAGTTTCTTATGATATTTCATCTTGCACTGTTGGTACTAAATTAGGCGTGTCCTCTCTAATTTCTTCTAGAATAATTTCACTCATGGGCTTATAGTTCATTACATAATCTCCTTCTAAAAATCGAGTATTGGTGCTTACAATAATCTTCTGATTTTTAGGATTATAAAACAAATCATCTTTCGTTCCCTTAGGATATCCCACAAACAGACAAACTTCTGTACGTGATTCCAACTTATCAGTATCTCCCTTCAGCACATGTGTTGGACTACCCTATATTCGGATATGACTCAGACTAGGCTTACGCCCATTTCATAATTCTATGGGAGTAGAGGGTACTGACTTTGAAGGTACCAGATTCAAAATATACACTAATGTTTCCAGAGCATATCCCCAAAATAAATTTGGTAATTCTGAATAACTCATCATTTATCTAACTATTTCCATAAGAGTCTTATACCTTCATTCTGCCACACCATTCTGTTGGGGTGTATCAGGTGCAGTCAGTTGGGATTGAATCCCGACTTCTGATAAGTGACTCATAAACTCTCCTAAGAGGTACTTGCAACTACGATCTCACCGTAGAGTCTTGATACTTTTACCTTGACGTTTCTCCACATCAGTCTTGTACTCTTTAAACTTATCAAAGCACTTAGACTTGTGGCGTATCAAGTAAATGTACCCATATCTCGAATAGTCATCTATAAAAAAGATAAAATATTTGAAACCACCTCTTGCCTGGATAGACATAGGACCACATAAATCAGAATGATCGAACTAGTTCCAACACATCTTTGGCTCCATACCCCTTCGACTTAAAAGCTTCTTGGTTATTTTTCCTTCCAAGTAAGACTCGTAGGTTGGAAAGTTTTCCACTACCAATGAACCCAAAAGTTCATCGGCTATTATCCTTTGAATCCTACTCAAGTTAATATAATCTAGCCTTAGATGCCAAATATATGATTGGTTCATTTCCGAAGGTTTCTTTCTCTTAATAGAGTTAGAAGATGTGCTATTAATTTTCATTTGTTGCATCGTGGGAGTTATTGAATTTAGAGTATACAAATTACCAACGAACGTACCAGAACTGATAACTTCCGTATTTATCTTGATAACAACTTTGCTATCATAAATAGACAGAATATCCATCTTGTATTGTTTAGAAACTGAAATCAAGTTCTTTTTAAAACTTGGTACATAAAGATAATTTCTTAAAACCAATATTTTATTCCTATAAACATCTCCCACTGCAACAGCTGCTACTTTTGTAGCATTGCCCATGTAAACAGTAATTTCTCCTTCGTGTAGTTGTCGGGTTTCCTGGAACCCCTGCAATGATTTGCAAACATGATCAGTGGTTATCATATCTACACGCCAGGTACCGGTAGATAACACCACTAATCATGTTCCAACTACTAGAGAATAAGATATACCTATATTGTTCTCTTCCTACGAGGACAGTCCGCCTACAAATGTCCAGACTGCTTGCAAATGAAGCACTTGCCTTTCGGCTTCTTCATTCCTGCTTTTAGTCCAGTACCTAGAGATCATACAGTCTTGCCTGTCAGCTCGATTCTAGTGTCTGAAGAGTTCCTTGAGATTGTACATCATGTCTTGGCCAATAGGCATGGTCTGATGCTGATGTTGCAGCACATTTGATATAAAAGTCAAATGTAACTCCACGTCATCTCATCTTCCTTGACCCATTTCCTATAATACTCAATCTCCTCTTCACTAGAATCGTTATTAGGCACATTAGAGCAGACCTCTAACAGTACAAACTAATAGCCTTTAGCAATTAGGACAATGTTCAGGTTTCTTTTCCAATATATGTAGTTTGGACCAGTAAGTTTGTTCTCTTTCAGTATAATGGCCAATGGGTTGAAAGTCATCCTAAGAATCACAAAATAAACTTTGGTCAAGACTCTAAATTTAGAATAATATTGATTCCTCAAACAATACTATTTAAATTTACCAACACCTCAAACACCGTGAATTTTGCATGCCACGATAGTGTGGACGTATACAAAATCAAACATTTGTAAGAGGAGGTTTTACCCATTAATTTTATTCTTGTCAACCTAACTTTATGACAAATAAAATTAATAATTAGTTTTTACTTCGGTCGCACAAATAATAGCAGTGACTCCAATGGGGAGGATACTATTAAATGTGCCTAAGTGTATACCATTACTTGATACTTAGTCCATTAAATAAGATTGTGCCCCTTCAGATGGAGAAGATCACACGCTCCTAAATAATTTCCTATAACCATCCATAAAGGAAGTTTGATCTAGTGATCTACAAACAAACTCATCCGATGGGGAGGGAGGCGCTCAAAGCCAACACGCAAGTTTGTCGCATCACTTACAAACCAGTAATGGAGACCGTGGAATTTATTTACTAATCCCTCTCCCACTTAGTTATTTAAGGTGAGGAATTTTAACCATGCAAGCACACACCACATGCACACACACATTACAGTAAATAAAAGCAATAAATATGGAAATTAATTTTTCAACTATTATGACTTCTTCCATCACTGTCCTCTGTGTGATGTCAACCCTAGCTGCTGCCATCTTTAGCCACCGCAATCGGGTCTAGTCGTCGCATCTATCTTGCTTCTTTTTCCGCTGCGCCTCTGGTCCACAAATAGTACCACGCCTCGCAAGGATACGATCCGCGACAAAAATAGAATTTTACATATTTCGATCCTATATTCCACAAAGGAATGTACATGTAATCTAGATCGAAACAAAAATATAAAATCCTTAAAACTAATACAGCTCCTGCTGTATTTAATACATACAATCATGCACACACAAAAATGCCCTTAACATATCCAAAGGTCTAATCATACACAATATCTATAAGTCATAATAGTTGGAGCCTGCAACCACAAAGTTAGCACATTCTACTATTATCCTGCCTAAATTATGTATGACATGTGCATAATTAAACTGAAAACCAAACACACAGAGGCAAACCCTAGCTTTGATATCAATTGTTGGTTGATACTCAGAATATTGTACGGGTTCCCCTGTATAAAAATTTTATACAAGTCCTGAATCATTCCTAACAACCTATTGTGTTCTTTAGAAATTAAATTAGGAATCGCAAACGAAACTTAACATTATTGATTCCAAATTTAACTTATCTGTTCTTAGAGGTTTAGACTTAGATCGCAAACGATACTTAACATTATTGATCCAAATCCACTCATGTAACAAATTCAATTAAATATTAATTTCAGATATTGGCTTTCAGGTTAAACATGGTGAGGCACTAGGCTTTCTTGGGTATGGGAGCATCCACTACTTCCTAGACAAAGCCTTTCAACGAAATTTAATATTTAATTTCCTTATAGTAACCCTAGGTTTAACCAAAAGGAGCAATCGAATCACAAGATCGGAAAAAAAAATAAAAGAATATAAACTCGAATCACAAATTCGAAACCAAGAATCATATGCCTCTTGTGTTTGGTATTTCAAAAACTATATAAAGAAAACTAGTATGATGTGGAATAGAATTACTAGTTATATCTTTCTTTGTAAGCAACAACCTCTTGATCTTCTATAGTATTCCTCTTCTTATCTCGAACGTCGTGTGAGCGACGATCTACCGAGACGAGAACCACCCAAGCTTCCTTCTTCTCCAACAAGTTTTGGCCACCACAAGAACTCCAAGAGAAGATGAGGTTCGGCCACCACCACCAAACTCCAAGGGATGCTAGAAACAAAGCCTCCTATCTCTCTTTCTTCCTCTAACAATATCCGGCCACTAACAAAAACTCCTTGAGATGAAGATGTCGTCGGCTAAGGAAGAAGAATAGGAGATGGAGAGGAAAAGAGGGTCCGTCCACCAACCAAGGAAGAGAGGAACTAATAGAAGAGATATTGTTATAAGGTGAGGCACCTCTACCCTCTCTTTTATATTCCTTGGTCTTGGCAAATAAGGAAAGTTTTATTAAAACTTCCTTATTCTCTTTGCAAATGACAAGAAAGTTTAATAAAATTTCCCTTTCAAACTTTATATGGCCGGCCACCTTAATCCCTCCAAACAAGGAAAGTTTTAAACATAAAATTAAAACTTCCTAATTTGTTTCCAGAAATTTTTAAATAAAAATTTCTCTTTAAAAAATTTTCTTCATGGTTGGTCATAAAAAGAAACTTTTAAAAATTAAAATCTCTCTATTAAAATATGTGGATGATTTATAAAAGGAAAGTTTTCTCTAAAATTAAAATCCTCCTTTCAATCTACAAATAAGAAAAGATATCAAATCTTTTCTTAATCTTTTGTAGAAACTATAAAAGGAAAGATTTAATTTTAAAACTCTCTTTTAAATCATAAGGATGGTTATAAAAAAGGAAAGTTTTATCAAAAATTAAAAATCTTTCTTTTAACTACAAATAAGGAAAGATATCAAACCTTTCACTTAATCTTTTGTAGGAAGCTATAAAAGGAAAGATTTAAATTTTAAACTCTCTTTTAAAATCATGACTTCCACATACGAAAGATTTTTAAAAAATAAAATTCTTTTTAATTTAATGTGACCGGCCACACTAAGCTTGGGTTCAAGCTAGGGTCGGCTACCTAATGAAACCAACTCACCTTATTTTGGCCGGCCCTAGCTTGGGCACCAAGCTTGGCTTGACCGGCCACCTTAAGGTGGGTAAGAAGTATTGGAGTGTATACTGAAAGCCTAAGCTTTTATAAACATTTGTTTTGAATAAAGAATCACATTTGGTCAAATTATCTACATTTGTTTGTAGTTGTTCAATTAATTTATATTGTAGATAACATAGCATGTGGTGTCACATGCAGAAGATGATGTTATCAGTACCTTATAAATTATAAATAGTAGCTCATGACCAAAATGGAAAGGAACAAATCACTAGAAGGTCGTAGTGTAATTAGGTATCAGTTTATCTTGACTGTATAATTACACTAGTACACTTAGAGTGTATTCAGTAGGACCATTTGAGGTCGTTTCTTTTATACTGACTTTATAAAGGAACAAAGACCTCAGTTATTATGGAAGTGTGTGCTCTTAATCCTAATATAATAACAAGCACATATGTTTGATATTTATTTCTTTAATTTATCAATGGGTGAGATTTAGTTCGATGAATCAATAAGCCCGATAAATTCGGAAATGGTATCACTTATAGTGTGTGTTGTTGATTATAGAAGGAAGCTGTGTCCTAGAGATACTAGGTTGATAATGTCCTCAAGAGGAGCTCATAAGGATTGTCATGTTAAACCCTGCAGGTGGACTTAGTCCGACATGATGATAAGGTTGAGTGGTACTACTCTTGGACTAAGATATTAATTAAATGAGTTGTCAGTAACTCACTTAATTAGTGGACATTCGATATCTTAAACACAGGGAGACTAACACACTCATAATAAGAAGGAGCCCAAAAATGTAATTTGGGATTGGTGCGGTAGTTCAATAATAGTTCTCTAGTGGAATGAATTATTATTGATAAAATTAAGTTGTGTGTTCGAGGCGAACACGGGATGCTTAATTTTATCGGGAGACCAATACCAATTCCTCCTCTCGGTCCCTATCGTAGCCTCTTATTTATAGAGTACTATACCCACCTATACCCACCTTCTATACCCACCTAAAGGGGGTCGGCCAAGCTAGCTTGGGAACCAAGCTAGGGCCGGCCTAAGCATTGTTTAGGGTGGCCGGCCCTAGCTTGAACCCAAGCTAGAGGGGGCCGGCCACATTAAATTAAAAAAGAATTTTAATTTAAATTTTTTATTATGTGGAAGATATAATTTATTACAGAGAATTAAAATTAAAATATCTCTCTTTAAAAGATCTACAAAAGATTAAAAGAAAGAGATTAGATCTCTTTCCTTATTTGTAGATTGGAAAGATATTTTATTTTTTCTCTTTGAAAATTATTCACATGTAGAAAATTAAAATTATAGAAATTTCTTTTTATCAACCATGAAGGGATTTTAAAAGGAAATTTTATTTTTCAAAATTTCCAAAGATAAATAAGGAAGTTTTAATTGTTGATTGAAACTCTCCTAATTTTTCTATTTGAGGTGGCGGCCATGATTAGTTGATTAAGAAATTTTATTAAATTTTTCTTAATTAATTATTGTCAAATAAAGTTAAGGAAATTTTATTATAAATAAATTTCCTTATTTGCTAAAGCCAAGGAATATAAAAGAAGGGGTAGGGGTGCCTTCATGGGTGACAACCTCTATTATTCTCACTCTCCTATTCCTTGGTGTGGCCGGCCAACATCTTCTCCCTCTCTTCCTCTTTGTGGTGGCCGAAACATCCCTCTTGCTTGGAGTTCTTGTGGTGGCCGGATACTACTTGGAGAAGAAGAAGAAGAAGGAGAGAAAGCTTGCATCCCTTGGAGCTTGGTTGGTGTTTTTCTTCTTCCTTGGTGAAGCTCTTTTGTTTTGGCCAAACCTAGCTAGGGAGGAGAAGAAGGTGATTGGTGGTTTCTCATCTTGGAAGATCGTTGCCCACACAACGTCCGAGGTTAGAAGAGAATACGGTAGAAGATCAAGAGGTCTTTCTAGAAGGTATAACTAGTAATTTTTCCTTTCCGCATCATACTAGTTATTTATGGAAATAATACCAAATACAAGAGGCTTACGATTCTAGAATTTCGAATATGTTTTTCGATGTTGTGTTCTTTTGTTTTTTTTTCCTTGTGATTTGATTATTCCTTTCGGTTAACCTAAAGTTATTTTAGGAAATTAAATATTAGCTTTCTATAAAAGGTTTTGTCTAGTCGGTGGTGATTGCTCCCATATCCAAGAAGGTCATGTGACTCGCCACGTCAGTACTGGGAACCAATTATGGAAAGTAATATTTAATGGAATTAATAACTTAAGGTGACTTGGGTCGAACGTGTTAAGTTCCGCAGGAGATCCAAGTCAAAACCTAAAAGAACAAATAGATTAAGTTTTGGATCAAACGTGTTAAGTTCCGCAGGCGATCCAAAATTTAATTTAAAAGAACACATGGTAGCTAGGAAAAGGTTCAGATCTTTGTACAAAATTTTTGTACAGTGGAACCTCTAGGTTTTCCGAGTAGCAACCAACAATTGGTATCAGAGCTAGGGTTTTGCCTCTGTGTATTTGGTATTAGGTTAATTATGCACATGTCATACATAATTCAGGCAGGTTAATAGTAGGATGTGCTAACTTTGTGGATGCAGGATCCAAATATTATGGCTTTTAATTATTATGTGTGTGATTGGACCCTTGGACATGTCAAGGGCATTTATATGTGTGTGCATGATTATATTAAAATACAGCAGGAGCTGTATTTAGTTTTATTAGGATTTTATTTTTGATCTAGATACATGTACATTCCTTTTATGGAATATAGGATCAAAAATGTAAAATTCTATTTATGTCGCAGATCGAATCTTGCAAAGCGTGGAACCTTCTAAGGACCAGAGGCGCAGCGGAACTAGGAGCAAGATGGAGGCGACAGCTAGACCCGGTGGCGGTGGCCAAATATGGCAGCAGCTTGGGATGACAACACACGGAGGACAACTAGAGATAAAAGCCATAATAGTTGAAAATTAGATTTTCTATTTATTGCTTTTATATTGTGTTGTGTGTGCATGTTAGTTTACAAGTTTAGTAGGCTAGCATAGTTAAAATTCCTCATTTATAAATAACTAAGTGGGAGAGGGATTTTTAAGTAAATCCCATGGTCTTCATTACTGGTTTGTAAGTGATGCAAACAAGCTTGCGCGTTGGCTCTGAGTGCCTTCCTCCATAACGGATGAGCTTGTTTGCATATCACTAGAACAGACTTCCATTTTTGGATGACTATAGGAAGTTAATTAAGAGCGTGTGATCTTCCCCAACGGAAGGGGCATAATCTTATTAATGAACTTAGTGTCAAGTAATGGTATACACTTAGACACATCTAATAGTATCCTCCCATCGAGATCACTGCTATTATTTGTGTGACCAATGATACCAACTATTAATTTTATTTGTCAAAAAGTTAGGTTGACAAGATAATAAAATTAATGGGTTAAAACCCTCCTTTTACAAATGTTGAATTTGTATACGTCCACACTAACGTGGCATACAAAATTCACGGTGTTTTGAGGTGTTGGTTTAAAATAATATTGTTTGAGGAATCAATATTATTCTAAATTTAGAGTTCTGACCAAAAGTTATTTGTGATTCTTAGGATGACTTTCAACTCACTGTCCATCATACTTCAACAGAATAGACTTACTGGACCTAATTACATAGATTGGAAAAGGAACCTGGACATTGTTCTTCTTCTGAAAGCTATAAATTTGTCTTGAGTGGTGCCTCAAGCACCCTCGGTGAATCTACCCAGAGCGATTGAATATCGAGGAAATGGGTAAGCGAGATGAGATGGCGCGGTGTTACATTTTGGCTTCAATGTCAAATGTATTGCAACATCAGCATCAAGATTTACCAACAGCCTATGATATTATGAACAATCTCAAGGAACTCTTTGGTCATCAGGATAGGGCTTCTAGGCAAGAAGCCATGAGAAAGATAATGACAGCCACCATGCAAGAGGGTACTCCTGTGAGGGATCATATCCTAAAGATGATGGCTTATCTGAACGAGATACAGATCCTTGGAGGAGAAATTGATGGGGAAACCCAGATCGATATGATCCTCCAAACGCTACCTAGAAGTTTTGAGCAGTTCTGCCTGAACTATAATATGAATAAGAGGATTTATTCATTAGCGGAACTACTGACAGAACTTCAAGCAGCAGAAGGATTATTTCGTCATAATTCTCAAATTCACTATGCTGAAAATGGTTCTACTTCTAAACCGAGAGGAAAGAAGAAGAAGAAACAAGCTGGCTCAGCAAAGAAAGTGAATAAATCTCAGAGTACAGGATTTAAAGCTGGAGTGAAGAAGCCGAAGGGCAAGTGCTTCATCTGCAAGCAGTCAGGGCATTGGAAGGCGGACTGTCCTCGTAGGAATCAGAACAACAAAGGTATATCTCATGCTCTAGTTGTTGAAACATGTTTAGCGGTGTTATCTACCAGCACCTGGTGTGTAGATACGGGAGCCACTGATCATGTCTGCAATTCCCTGCAGGGGTTCCAGGAAACCCGACGACTAACTGAAGGAGAGATTACCGTCTACATGGGCAATGCTACTAAGGTGGCGGCTGTTGCAGTGGGAGACGTCTACTTATCTTTTAGTAGAAATAGAAATTTGGTTTTAAGAAATTGTCTTTATGTACCCAGTTTTAGAAAGAATTTAATTTCAGTTTCTAAACTGTTTTTAGATGGATATTCAGTTTCTTTCAGTAACGATGTAGTTATTAAAAGAAATAAAGTGATTATCTGTTCTGGTGCATTATTTGGTAATTTGTATACTTTAAATCCAATTTCTTCCACAAGGCAAAACATGAAAATTTATAACTCATCTTCTAACTCTAATAAAAGAAAAGAACCTTTGGAAATGAACCAAGCATATCTTTGGCATCTAAGGCTTGGTCATAATAACTTAAGTAGGATTCAGAGGCTTATAGCTAATGGACTTTTGAGTTCGTTAGAGTTGGAAAATTTTCCAACTTGTGAATCTTGCTTGGAAGATAAAATGACCAAGAGGTCGTTCAAGGCCAAGGGGTATAGAGCCAAAGAAGTGTTGGAATTGGTTCATTCTGATTTGTGTGGTACTATGTCTGTCCAGGCAAGAGGAGGTTTTGAATATTTTGTCTCTTTTATAGATGATTATTCAAGATACGGATATATTTACCTAATGCGCCGCAAGTCCGAGTGCTTTGATAAGTTCAAAGAGTACAAAGCTGATGTGGAAAAATGACTAGGTAAAAGTATCAAGACACTACGATCTGATCGTGGTGGCGAATATCTCTTAGGAGAGTTTAGGAATTACTTATCAGAGGCTGAAATTCAATCCCAATATCACTTTGGTGTACAAGAATGGTGTGGCGAGCGAAGGAATAGGACTCTTATGGAGATGATTAGATCGATGATGAGTTATTGAATTACCAAATTCGTTTGGGGATATGCTCTGAACAGCAGTGTACATTCCGAACTTAGTACCTTCTAAATCAGTTTCTTCTACTCCCGAATTGTGGAATGGGCGAAAGTCCATCTAAGACATATTCGGATTGGGGTAGTCCAGCACATGTCTTGAAATCTATGATAAGTTAGAATCTCGCATGAAGTTCGTGTGTTTGTAGGGTATCCCAAAGGAACGAAAGGTAGTTTATTTTATAGTCCTAAAGACAGAAGGTCATTGTTAGCACCAATGCCCAGTTTTTAGAAGAAAACTATATAATGGATCACAAGCCCAGTAGAAAAGTTGTTTTAGAAGAACTTAGAGAGGACACGTCTACTTCAGTACCACAATAAGATGAAGTACCACAAGAGACGCAACACGTGTCACACATGATACACAACCACGCAGGGCCTCGTCGTAGTGGGAGGGTTGTAAGGCAGCCTGAAAGATTCATGTTTTTGGGGGAGTCTTCGGACTTGATCCCGGGTAAACATGAACCTGATCCACGAACATATAACGAAGCACTCCAAGATATAGATGCAGCATCTTGGCAAAAGGTAATGAATTCTGAAATAGAGTCTATGTACTCTAATAAGGTCTGGGAGCTTGTAGAACCACCTGATGGTGTAAAAGCCGTTGGATGCAAGTGGATCTACAAAAGGAAAAGAGGGACAGACGGGAAGGTAGAAACTTTCAAAGCTAGGTTTGTTGCGAAATGGTACACTCAGAAAGAGGGAATCGATTATGAGGAAACTTTTTCACCGGTAGCCATGCTTAAGTCTATCCGGATACTCTTATCCATTACAGCTCATATGGATTATGAGATTTGGCAAATGGATGTCAAGACAGCTTTCCTTAATGGAAGTCTTGAAGAGAACATCCATATGAAGCAACCAGAAGGGTTCATTGAAAAAGGCAAAGAGCATCTAGTGTGTAAGCTCAATCGGTCCATTTATGGACTGAAGCAAGCTTCAAGATCTTGGAACATCCGGTTTAATGAAGTAATCCAGTCATATGGATTTATTCAAAGTCCGGATGAGTCTTGTGTATATAAGAAGTGTAACGGAAACGTGGTGGTATTTCTTGTACTATACGTAGATGATATTTTGTTAATTGGCAACAATGTCAAGGTATTATCAAACGTAAGGGTATGGTTGTCCAAACAATTTGATATGAAGGACTTAGGAGAGTGTGCACACATTCTTGGGATCAAAGTAATAAGGGATCGCAAGAAAAGAATGTTATGTCTGTCCCAAGCTTCATATATAGATACAATGCTTGCTCGTTTTAGCATGCAAGATTCCAAGAAAGGTTTCTTACCTTTTAGGCATGGAATAGCTTTATCTAAAGAGATGTCTCCTAAGACATCAAAGGAGATAGAAGACATGAAAGCAGTTCCTTATGCCTCGGCTGTAGGAAGCCTTATGTGTATGCAATGCTATGTACGAGACCAGATATTTGTTTTACCGTGAGCATGGTCAGTAGATATCAGAGTAACCCTGGACAAGGACATTGGACTGCGGTAAAACATATATTAAAGTACCTGAGAAGGACTAAAGATTATATGCTAGTTTACCAAGCAGACGATTTGCTCCCTGTGGGTTACACGGATTCAGATTTCCAATCAGATAGGGACAACAGTAAGTCTACATCAGGCTATGTGTTTACTTTAGGAGGTGGAGTCATTTCATGGAGGAGTGTTAAGCAGAAATGTGTTTCAGACTCAACCATGGAAGCAGAGTATGTAGTAGCCTCTGAGGCAGCTAAAGAAGCAGTATGGCTCAGGAACTTTCTAATGGACTTAGATGTGATTCCTGGTTTGCCCAAAATCATCACAATTTATTGTGATAATAGCGGTGCAGTTGCAAACTCGAAGGAACCATGAGCTCATAAGGCAAGTAAACATATAGAGCGCAAGTACCACCTGATATGAGATATCGTGAAGCGAGGAGAAGTTGTCATCACCAAGATTGCATCAGCGGATAACCTGGCAGATCCTTTCAAGGCCCTCTCCTTAACCAGAGAGGATGTAGGGAATGATCGAAGATGGTAGAAGTTAGATTAGTATTAGTATAAGTGGGAGATTGTTGGAGTGTATACTGAAAGCCTAAGCTTTTGTAAACATTTGTTTTGAATAAAGAATCACATTTGGTCAAATTATCTACATTTGTTTGTAGTTGTTCAATTAATTTATATTGTAGATAACATAGCATGTGGTGTCACATGTAGAAGATGATGTTATCAGTACCTTATAAATTATAAATAGTAGCTCACGACCAAAATGGAAAGGAACAAATCATTAGAAGGTCGTAGTGTAATTAGGTATCAGTTTATCTTGACTGTATAATTACACTAGTACACTTAGAGTGTATTCAGTAGGACCATTTGAGGTCGTTTCTTTTATACTGACTTTATAAATGAATAAAGACCTCAGTTATTATGGAAGTGTGTGCTCTTAATCCTAATATAATAACAAGCACATATGTTTGATATTTATTTCTTTAATTTATCAATGGGTGAGATTTAGTTCGATGAATCAATAAGCCCGATAAATTCGGAAATGGTATCACTTATAGTGTGTGTTGTTGATTATAGACGGAAGCTGTGTCCTAGAGATACTAGGTTGATAATGTCCTCAAGAAGAGCTCATAAGGATTGTCATGTTAAACCCTGCAGGTGGACTTAGTCCGACATGATGATAAGGTTGAGTGGTACTACTCTTGGACTAAGATATTAATTAAATGAGTTGTCAGTAACTCACTTAATTAGTGGACATTCGATATCTTAAACACAGGGAGACTAACACACTCATAATAAGAAGGAGCCCAAAAATATAATTTGGGATTGGTGCGGTAGTTCAATAATAGTTCTCTAGTGGAATGAATTATTATTGATAAAATTAAGTTGTGTGTTCGGGGCGAACACGGGATGCTTAATTTTATCGGGAGACCAAAACCAATTCCTCCTCTCGGTCCCTATCGTAGCCTCTTATTTATAGAGTACTATACCCACCTATACCCACCTTCTATACCCACCTAAAGGGGGCCGGCCAAGCTAGCTTGGGAACCAAGCTAGGGCCGGCCTAAGCATTGTTTAGGGTGGTCGGCCCTAGCTTGAACCCAAGCTAGAGGGGGCCGGCCACATTAAATTAAAAAAGAATTTAAATTTAAATTTTTTATTATGTGGAAGATATAATTTATTACAGAGAATTAAAATTAAAATATCTCTCTTTAAAAGATCTACAAAAGATTAAAAGAAAGAGATTAGATCTCTTTCCTTATTTGTAGATTGGAAAGATATTTTATTTTTTCTCTTTGAAAATTATTCACATGTAGAAAATTAAAATTATAGAAATATCTTTTTATCAACCATGAAGGGATTTTAAAAAGAAATTTTATTTTTCAAAATTTCCAAAGACAAATAAGGAAGTTTTAATTGTTGATTGAAACTCTCCTAATTTTTCTATTTGAGGTGGCCGGCCATGATTAGTTGATTAAGAAATTTTATTAAATTTTTCTTAATTAATTATTGTCAAATAAAGTTAAGGAAATTTTATTATAAATAAATTTCCTTATTTGCTAAAGCCAAGGAATATAAAAGAAGGGGTAGGGGTGCCTTCATGGGTGACAACCTCTATTATTCTCCCTCTCCTATTCCTTGGTGTGGCCGGCCAACATCTTCTCCCTCTCTTCCTCTTTATGGTGGCCGAAACATCCCTCTTGCTTGGAGTTCTTGTGGTGGCCGGATACTACTTGGAGAAGAAGAAGAAGAAGGAGAGAAAGCTTGCATCCCTTGGAGCTTGGTTAGTGTTTTTCTTCTTCCTTGGTGAAGCTCTTTTGTTTTGGCCGAACCTAGCTAGGGAGGAGAAGAAGGTGATTGGTGGTTTCTCATCTTGGAAGATCGTTGCCCACACAACGTCCGAGGTTAGAAGAGGAATACGGTAGAAGATCAAGAGGTCTTTCTAGAAGGTATAACTAGTAATTTTTCCTTTCCGCATCATACTAGTTATTTATGGAAATAATACCAAATACAAGAGGCTTACGATTCCAGAATTTCGAATATGTTTTTCGATGTTGTGTTCTTTTATTTTTTTTTTCCTTGTGATTTGATTGTTCCTTTCGGTTAACCTAAAGTTATTTTAGGAAATTAAATATTAGCTTTCTATAAAAGGTTTTGTCTAGTCGGTGGTGGTTGCTCCCATATCCAAGAAAGCCATGTGCCTCGCCACGTCAGTACTGGGAACCAATTATGGAAATTAATATTTAATGGAATTAATAACTTAAGGTGACTTGGGTCGAACGTGTTAAGTTCCGCAGGAGATCCAAGTCAAAACCTAAAAGAACAAATAGATTAAGTTTTGGATCAAACGTGTTAAGTTCCGCAGGCGATCCAAAATTTAATTTAAAAGAACACATGGTAGCTAGGAAAAGGTTCAGATCTTTGTACAAAATTTTTGTACAGTGGAACCTCTAGGTTTTCCGAGTAGCAACCAACATGAAGGTGGGTATGGGTAGGTATAATACTTTATAAATAAGAGGCTACGATAGGAACCGAGAGGAGGAATTGGTTTTGGTCTCCCGATGAAATTAAGCTTCCCGTGTTCACCCCGAACACCAAACTTAATTTCATCAATAATAATTCATATCACTAATGAATTATTATTGAACTACCGCACCAATCCCAAATTACATTTTGGGCTCCTTCTTATTATGAGTGTGTTAATTTCCCTGTGTTTAAGATATCGAATGTCCACTAATTAAATAAGTTACTGACAACTCACTTAATTAATATCTAGCTTCAAGAAAAGTACCACTCAACCTTATCGTCATGTCGAACTAAGTCCACCTGCAGGGTTTACATGACAATCCTTTTGAGCTCCTCTTGGGGGCATCATCAACCTAGATTACTAGGACACAGTTTCCTTCTATAATCAACAACACACACTATAAATAATATCATTTCCCAACTTTTCGGGCATATTGATTTATCGAACTAAATCGCATCCTTTGATAAGTCAAAGAAATAAATACTAGATATATGTGCTTGTTATTATATCAGGATTAAAAGAACACACTTCCATAATAACAAAGGTCTTGTTCTTTTATACAGTCAGTATAAAAAGAACTTACCTTAAATGGTCCTGCTCAATACAATCAGAGTGTACTAGTGTAATTTTATAGTTAAGATAAACTAATACCAAATTACACTACGACTTTCCCAATGGATTGTTTCTTTCCATCTTTGTTATGAGCTACTGTTTATAATTTATAAGGAATTGATAACATGATCTTCTGTGTGTGAAACTACACACCTTGTTATCTGCAATATAAATTAATTGAACAACTACACTTAGCATATAAATGTAGACATTTGACCAATGTGATTCTTTATTTCAAAAATAAATGTTTACAAAAAGCTAGGATTTTAGTATACATTCTAACATGTTCGACATGGATCCTTGGATTGGTCACCTCTTCTTGAGATGGATACCAAGTAAATCTTGGCATTAACATTACTTCGAGTTCATTCCACTGCATATCATCATCGAGACGAAGCAAGCGAGCTATTCATCCCACCACCCCTAGCTCCGAAGTGTCCCAACACTCTGGTCGCCTGGATCCACTCCAGGTGCCCGGAAGTCTTTTTTCAACCAACTTCCAACTTTTATTTCCTGCATCATATAATAACAAAAATAGGCATAATATAAGATATAAATGATTCGATAGTCTCAGGACTGTCCAGTCCTGACTTTGGATTTCGTTAAAACCCTAAGTCAGATCGACGTTTACTGTTCGATTCAAGGGAATGCGTCCTCACCTACTCCTCTTATAAGAGTTTACCTGACTTGTTAAACATTCAGTCCTCCATAGTTGTTTGGACTTCCTGCTAGACATTCGATCCTCTGACCCCCAGGACTTCCTCTCGATGTCTTGTCCTCTAGACCCATCGAACTGCTAGACATCCGGTCCTCCAGCTCATCTAGAGTTCTCACATAGTGTACTCGATCTACCAAGTCTTCCTTCTCAATCCCATTGACCAAGACTTCCTTACCTAATTGTAACTAGGACTTTCTTTGTCTAGTGTCTATTAAGACTTTAGTATTCAATCAACTTGATCTACTAGGACTTTCTGATTGAGCTACCTACACTTAATCAATCTCATTAAATCATAATAAAATTTAACTTTAAACTTTTACCAATATCAAATCCCGATTACTCGTATTGTATGCACCAACATAATATATATAGAAATATTTATAATGATTAATTTTATAATGGCTAATTTTATAGCGATTAATGTGTAACGTTTTTTTTTTAAAATCGGCTGGTTTAAAATTGCAAGAAAAAAAAAGACCACGAATAAAAAATCAAATGGTGGGCCATAGTTTAAAAAAAACAACAATTTTTTTTTATATGATTAGCCGTTGTTTTTGATTTTTTTTTTTCCTTGACGTTTTTGTTTTTTTCCTTGTCGCTTTTTTTTCCTACCATTTCCTGATGTTTTTTTTCTTGCCATTTTAAATTAATAGTAAAAGATTATTTTTTATAAATTATTTATAATAATTTATTATTTAATATTATATTTCTTCATTTTAAATTTATAAAATTTTAACTCCATACCAAATAATTGAGGTTTTTGTTATAAAATATGTAAATTATTGAATATATGACCGGGAAAAAAAATTATATGGAGGTTTTTGTTGAATTTTATTTTAAATTCAAAGTATTTTTTTGGTAGTATTTTTAGTCCCACATTGTTAAGTGGAGAAGCTTGGAATGACTTATATAGGAAGCCCTTCCATCCTTGCTTAGCAATGATAAGGGGACCTATACGCATGCGCGGCCCAAGCCTAAATCGAGTGGATTTTGGAGGGTTCGAGTCGGAAATCCATAAATCGGGCGTCACGTACGCGATTAACGCGGGCAAGGGGGGTGCAAATCCCCAGCCCGTGGGCCTTGCGCTCACAGGCGGCCCGGTCTGTTTTTGCTGGTTTGGTTCAGTCTGAACCAAACCAGTTTGGTTTCCAGTTCGGTCTGAACCAAACCAGAGTTTGGTTTTTCAGTTTTGGACGCGACACTGAGACGCGTTTCCTCGCTAGTGAAGCAGTGCTTCGTATCTTCTCAGAGTGAAGTGAATAAAAGGGGACTTGCAACACCTCTATTCTTCACTCAAGCCTCGAGCTTTCTCCTCCTTCTCCCTTCTCTGTGCGATTCATTCTGCACGGTTTTCTGCTTTCTTCTCGTCGAGTTTTTCGCTGCTTTCTTGTCCTGAGGCTTGGTCTTCCGGCGATCTGAAGTTGGGTCCGACTGTAGCGTCCGTTTTGGAGTACACCTACGGACGAGACGAGCGGTTGTCGGATCTTGGGGGAATTTTGCCGGAGAGCCTTTGCACCGTGAGGCGGCAATAAATTCTCTAAGGACAGTCGGTGTGCCGACGCTTCAACCGGATAACTATATTCTAAACCCTACTCCTTTATTTATCTGTCTATTGCATGCTATTTTTTTGTGCGAATATAATACTGCTTATATTGCTTTATATTACAACATTCTTAGAGAATTTATTGCCTACATCAATAGACATGATGAATGATAGGGTAATAGGATCTGATGAGGCTAGTGCTAGACCCGAGAAATTTTACGGGCAAAACTTCAGACGTTGGCAACAACGGATGAAATTTTGGCTTACTACGCTAGGGCTATTCTCCGTTATAGAAACAGACCCTCCTTCACCTAATGAAGAGGAACCTGCCTGTAGTGTTGCCTTAGAGAGGTTTAAGCAAAGGGATTATCTCTGCCATGGGAGAATCCTGTCTGCCCTCTCAGACGCACTATTTGATATGTACTGCTCAACCTCTTCAGCTAAAGAGCTGTGGAAATCTTTGGATAAAAAATATAACTCCGAAGATTCTGGTTTAGAAAAGTATACTGTGGCAAAATTCCTGAACTTCAAAATGGTTGAAGGCAAATCTGTGGTTGAGCAGACACATGAATTCCAAGTTCAAATTCATGGTCTTGCTGAAGGAGATATGTCATTACCTAAAAAATTTCAGGTCTTGTCTATCATCGAAAAATTGCCTCCGAGTTGGGAAGATTTTGGCATGACTCTTAAACATCGGAGAGGTAAAATCTCTCTAGAAGATTTGATGATTGCCTTAAATATCGAAGAAGAACATCGGAAGCAACATAAAAATGATGATACAAGAATGCCTATGGATTTTATTCCAAAGGCGAATGTAGTAGTCTCATCTGACAAGAAGAAATTCATAAATCAGAAAATGAAGAACAAGATGAAACCCAACCCAAAGGTTCAAAAGAAAACTGGAACCAAATCTAAGCCTTGCTGGGCATGTGGACAGGTTGGACATTATGTCAAATTCTGCCCTAAGCGAAAGGACAAGGAGAAAAACCAAAGCAATACGTCCAACACCAAGGCACAAGTAAATGTCGTGACTGCTAGTAATGACACCAGCGATAGGTTTGTTACCTTCAAACCCGAACTAAAATTGATCTATCAACCCAATGAATGGTTAGTTGATACAGGTGTTAATGTACACTGTTGTGCTGATCACTCTGCCTTCCTTACTTATCAGGTAATTGAAGGCACTTCCGTGACCATGGGGAACCATTCTGCAGCCAGGGTGTTTGGGATAGGACAAGTTGACCTGAGGTTCACCTCTGGAAAAGTCCTGTCACTGCATGAGGTGCACCATGTTCCAGCGGTCCGTCGGAATTTGATTAGCGGATCAAAGTTAGTCCGTGATGGTTATGAGTTGAACTTTAAATGTAATAAAGTTATAATATTACATTTAGGAACCTTTATTGGAAAAGGTTACCTTAATGAAGGTTTATTCAAACTCAATGTAGAAAATGCTACCTTAAATAAATCTACTAATATTGGTTGTTCATATAACATTGAGTCTTATGATATATTGCATGACAGATTAGGACATGTCAATTTTAATACCGTGAAAAGGATGATGAACCTTGACATGATTCCTAAATATGTTATAAATGATAGGAAAAAATGTGAAGTTTGTGTGCAATATAAACAAACCCGAAAACCCTTCAAATCAGTTGATAGAAATTCTGATATTTTAGAATTAATCCATACTGATTGTTGTGAGTTTAACGGTGTAATAACGAGATATCATAAAAGGTATTTCATCACCTTCATTGATGATCACTCTCGTTATTGTTATGTTTATTTGCTAAAAACCAAGGATGAAGCTTTAGATAAATTTATGGTTTTTAAATCTGAAGCTGAGAATCAAACCGATAAAACTATTAAGAGGTTAAGGTCTGATAGGGGTGGAGAATTTACCTCGAACCTGTTTCAAAAATTTTGTCAAGATACAGGTATAATCCATGAGGTAACTGCTCTATATAGTCCTCAATCCAACGATATAGCAGAACTAAAAAATCGAACCCTTGAAGATATGATTAATTCCATATTAGGCAGTTCTAGGTTACCCAACTTTATGTGGGGGGAGGCTCTATACACTGCATGTCATGTGCTAAATAGAGTCCCAATGAAGTCAAGGGATAAAACACCATATGAGCTTTGGAAAGGCCGAAGGACAAGTTTGAAATATTTTAAAGTGTGGGGGTGCCTTGCAAAGGTACTAGTACCTGAACACAGAAGAAAAAAACTTGGTCCAAAGACCATAGATGGTATCTTCTTGGGTTATGCTCAAAATAGTATTGCATATAGGTTCCTGATTATTAAATCAGAAATTCCTGGAATAGATGCAAATACTATTGTAGAACTTCGCGATGCTACATTTTTTGAGGATATATTTCCTATGAAGACGAGAACACCTCAATCTAGTATTCCTACTAGAAATGAGCATTCTTTCGTAGATGTCCCACTATCCGTAGTGGGTACACCTTCCTCAAGTCACTCTAGACTAGATGAATCTAGTGAGTATACAGAACCAAGAAGGAGCAAGAGGCAACGTGTGTCTACGGATTTAGGCCAGGACTTTATCACCTATAATATAAAAGGTGATCCTGTGACATATAGAGATGCTATGGCTTCTCCTGAAGCTAAACACTGGAAAGAGGCTATTAAAAGTGAAATGGACTCTATTATCTCTAATGTCACTTGGGAGTTGGTAGATTTACCTCCTGGGTGTACCACTATAGGATGTAAATGGGTGTTTAAGAGAAAACTAAAACCTGATGGATCAGTAGATAAATTCAAAGCCCGCCTAGTTGCTAAGGGATTCAAACAAAAAGAAGGGATTGACTATTTTGACACTTATTCTCCTGTTACCAGAATTACTACAATCCGAGTGTTAATCGCATTAGCATCCATATATCATCTTGAGGTCCATCAAATGGATGTCAAAACAGCATTCCTGAATGGAGATCTAGAAGAAGAGATATATATGGATCAGCCTGAGGGATATGTAGTCTCTGGAAATGAGAATAAAGTCTGTAGGTTAGTCAAATCTCTTTATGGTTTGAAGCAAGCCCCAAAGCAATGGTACGAAAAATTTGATAGAGTTATGCTATCGTTTGGCTTTGAAGTAAATGACTCTGATAAATGTGTGTATGCTAAAATGAAAGGTGATAATTGTATTATCCTATGTTTATATATAGATGACATTCTACTATTTGGAACTAACCTTTCTATTATTAATGAGACTAAGGCCCTCTTAAGTGGTAAGTTTGATATGAAGGATATGAGTTGTGCTGATATGATTTTAGGGCTGAAGTTGACTCGTTCAACTGATGGAATAACAATTTCTCAGTCACTCTATGTTGAGAGAGTATTAGAGAAATATGGTTATAACCAAGTTAAATCTGTTGTCACACCATATGACCCTTCAAAAACTCTCCACAAGAATAATAGTGGTGTGGCAGTGTCTCAATTAAGATACTCACAAATAATAGGTAGTCTAATGTCTTTAGCTAATTGTTCTAGACCTGATATTTCTTTTGCTATAACGAAATTGAGCAGGTTTTCCAGCTGTCCGGACAGAACGCATTGGGATGCATTAGACAGAGTACTCAGATACCTAAAAGGTACTATATCCTTGGGCTTGTGGTATGGGAGATTCCCTGCAGTCCTGGAGGGATATAGTGATGCTAGTTGAATAGCAGACACTGTTGAGTGTAAAGGCATTACTAGTTATGTCTTTACACTTGGAGGCGGTGCAGTTGCTTGGAGGTCTGTTAAACAGACGATTATATCCCGTTCTACATCTGAGGCAGAATTGTGTGCTTTAGATACCACAGTAACTGAAGCTGATTGGCTTAAGGGTCTTCTTTCAGAAATTCCCTTGATGGTAAAGTAAATACCTTCTATTTCAGTACACTGTGATAATCAAACAACAATAGCTCAAATTAGAAGCTCCAAGTATAACCAGAAACAGAAGAGACATGTACGAATAAGATTGAAGTCTATTCGTGAGCTAGTGTCTCTTGGAGTGGTGTCATTGGACTTCGTAAGTTCAAAAGATAATATTGTTGATCCACTCACAAAAGGACTTGATTCTGAGAAAATCAAGAGATCCAGTAAGGGAATGGGACTGAGGCCTATCCTGGTTTCATCTATAACGGCAACCCAACCTATCTGATTGGAGATCCCAAGAAGTAGGTTCAATGTGGTATAAACAAGTTATAAGGGTAAACCGTAAGCATCATATTGATTGAGATGTAATCTCATAGTCTCTTCCCTGGATAGATGCTTGACTGCTAGTAAGGATGAGCTTAAAGGCTCTTAATGAGTTCAAGGTCTTATTGACAGGATGCTCGCAGTACATCCTTGGAGAACTCACCTATGTAAGTGTAACTGTGTGGCCGTAGTGTGGGGGGTCTAGGCAACTCCCCTTAGCACTTATGAAACAAGATTCGGTGGCATGACCGTAATGCACTAACCCAGAAGGATTCAACCGTCGCCTGTGATGAGTTGTTACCATTTGACTTCACATATAAAAAGGTTTAAGTTCAAGACCTAGTTCACTTCAAACCTATGTGAATAAGATTGGTGTACTTAGGTGAAAATTCAAACCGGAAGGTATTTTCACTAAAAGCTCATTGCAACCTAGCCTCAGGACATATTTTTTTCTATTTTTTTGTTTTTAACCGAAATGATTTAAATTTGTGGGGGATTGTTGAATTTTTTTTTAAATTCAAAGCATTTTTTTTGTAGTGTTTTTAGTCCCACATTGCTAAGTGGAGAAGCTTGGAAGGGCTTATATAGGAAGCTCTTCCATCCTTGTTTAGCAATGATAAGGGGACCTACACGCATGCGTGGGCCAAGCCCAAATCGAGTGGATTTGGGGGGTTCGAGCCGGAAATCCATAAACCGAGCGTCACGTACGCGATTAACGCGCGCAGGGGGGGTGCAAATCCCCAGCCCGTGGGCCTTGCGCTCACGGGCGGCCCGGTCTGTTTTTGCTGGTTTGGTTCAGTCTGAACCTGAACCAAAACCAAACCATAGTTTGGTTTTTCAATTTTGTTCCGCGCGTGAGGAAGGAACGCGACACTGAGACGCGTTTCCTCACTAGCGAAGCAGTGCTTCGTATCTTCTCAGAGTGAATAAAAGGGGACTTGCAGCCCTCTATTCTTCACTCAAGCCTCGAGCTTTCTCCTCCTTCTCCATTCTCTGTGCGATTCATTCTGTACGATTTTCTGCTTTCTTCTCGTCGAGTTTTTCGCTACTTTCTTGTCCTGAGGCTTGGTCTTCCAGCGATCTGAGGTTGGGTCCGAGTGTAGCGTTCGTTTTGGAGTGCACCTACGGACGAGACGAGCGGTTGTCGGATCTTGGGGGAATTTTGCCGAAGAGCCTTTGCACCGTGAGGCGGCAATAAATTCTCTAAGGACAATCGGCGTGCCGACGCTTCAACCGGATAACTATATTCTAAACCCTACTCCTTTATTTATCTGTCTATTGCATGTTATTTTTTTGTGCGAATATAATACTGCTTATATTGCTTTATATTACAACAGTTTTTTCTTATGGAGAGAAAAGTGAGATTTTTTTTACTTTTGGTGTGATAATGATATGATACATAGAAAATATAAAATCCTCATTTTTGAGGTTTTTCAATTGGAGATGTCATAAGGCTCTTAATGTGTCTTTCTTTTTTCGATAATTTAACGAAAGACGCACTTATATTTTTGAATTGATCAAAAATGCTTGCTATTGTGGTGTTTACCAAAGGATGTATCTTTTCAAGTACACTTTTCATTCTATCCTCTTGATAAATCTAACTTTTGCGGTTGTTTTTCTTTTATCTACCATTTTTCTCTCTTTTTCTTTCCTCTCTTCTCTCTCCTATCCCATATGCATGTAGTTTCTCTTAATTTTCTTTTCTTCTCTTTCTTCTTTTATTTTGCATGCAAATATATTAGGCCCACAATATTTATGGTGTGTTTGGTTGGAGTTATTGCTTATAACCTTAGAGCACTCACATCAGTTTTCTTATCACTATATCTAATATTTAGAGTAAATAACTCACTTTATTAAATTTAGACAATCATTTTTCACTACACACTACATCAATTACCCTAAAATTTATATTATCTTCAATTTTTTTATTATTTTCTTCTTTTTCTTCTATTTTTTTATTATTATATTTATGGAATAAGTGGAAGGAGAGAGATTGAAAAGAATGAGTGAAAAGAAAAAGATTGAAAAGAAATATTATTTTACTTTTAGGGTAAGTTTCATTCCATTCATTTAGATAATCACTATTCATCAAATCTAAATTTAGAGAATAGATAGGGCAGCTGATGCAAAAAAAATTTAACTACCCTATCCAAAATTTAGGATAAAATATTTTAATAGGATAGGGATGTGGATGCTCTTAGTAGATTATCAACGACAATCTTATTTGATTTAAGTACTTAGTGATCCCGATAATGCAACATTCCCACCACGTCAGCAATCAGGGAATATAACTCGAAATCAAAAAATGTTGGAAACCTTAGATTTTCCATAGTTCTAGGGTTATGAATATTTTTTTCAAAATTACCCTTCGAGATGAACAAGAGATAAGCAGGAGCAAATTATGAGGGGCGCCGATCGCGACGTCACTATTGTCAGCCCTTATCTTCTCCCCTCTGAGTTTCTCCACGAGATCTTCTTCCGCCTCGCCCTCCCAAAGCTTCTCCGTGTTCGATCCATCTCCAAGGCACTCTCCTTTCTTGTATCCACTCAGGACTTCCGCTACCTCTGTGAGGGACGCCCCAATCGTAGCAGCGGATGTCTCTTCATTTACAAGAAGAGGCCTCTTAGGGATTTCGTACTACGGGGATTCAATGACCACTTCGACCAGTGGTTCATGATCCTCATCATGAGCACGATCGTCGCCCCCGGCGAGGATCTCTACTTCCTCACTGCCTCCGGGGGTGTCTTCCTTTTTGGCTTCAACAACCTTCGTGAGCTCGTCGTGGTCAACCTCGTCACGCACTTCGTGCGGAGAATCTTGCCCAGCCCCATGGGGTCGCGCGACACCACATCGTGGAGGAGATCAGGGTTGAAGTTGATCGTCGATCCCTCTGGCATCGATCAATTTTACTTCCTCTTCGCAGAGATGGTTCATAATTAATCCATGCTCTTCGAGTACTGATCGAAACTGACTCATGGTGCGCCGACGACTTACAGAAGAGGCAGCGTTGTTGCGTTGGAGATGATGTCAGCATGAAAAAATCGACCATGATAGAGAAACATAGTAAAAAGGGAAAAAAAATTTAAAAAAAATTAATCACATATCTAAATATATATAAATTTAAAATATATATAATCAGTTAATATCTAATTATATTTTAAAATATTTATTTTAAATTTTAAAAATTATAAATCAATTATATTTATTTATTATATATATTATCAACTTATTAATTAATATTATTATAATAATTATTATTATTAATTTAATTTAATTTATTGTAAAAAAATTAGTCATATAATTGAACTAGGGATAATATAGTAAATATCAAATTAATTATACAATTAGGGGTAATATAATAAATGTCAAATTAGAGTATACCATTAACTAGGTTGAACCAAATAAAATTAAGATTATATTTTATTCCAATCTTGGTTATATGATTATCAGGTAATCATATAATCAAAATTATACACGTGCCATTAAAGTTTAATTAATTTTTAATAAAATTTTAATACATTTAGAAAAGGAAAAAATAAACAATAAATAGTATAATTAAACTCCTTGCAACATCAAAAACTAATTGTAATCCAATCATAAATTCTTTCATGATATGAATTATATTGTGAACATTAATAAATGAATTTAAGAATCAATCATGCAGAGAATGTGCACTCAAATATAAATTTATTTATCCAATAAATAGTACATTTCATAAAATGATTGTGTTAGAACACCTCTCAAATATAATAACATATACTGTTGTTGTTAGACGAAATTTCCGATAATTTATTTTCCTTTCAGACAGTAAGATACCACCCTAGAGGCACGACCCTAGTAACGATTTCACTTTTTCTTTTAATAAAAAAAAATGATTAATCAAGTTGGGTAACGTCGAACCTGGGGTGGCCGACCTAGCCCCACGAAAGTTTCCCAGCGGCCACCAGAATAAATCGAGAAGTGCTCGCAACGGACAACTCAGAAGTCAGCATCCTTTAGTTACATACCCCATTTGAAGAAAAATTTTCTATAAATTCATTATAGTTGGGGTTCGAATCGCGAATACCATAAATATACTTTTGTATAGATTATGACAATCATATCACACACATAAAAGAAAGAAATAAAATGACAGTGTCACTATATCAAGGAAAGAAGAAATCAACTGCGGCAGGTTTGCAATCTTCTGATCTTCATCTTCTCATCGATTCTATAACGAAAAGAAAGCATGCAGGAAGCATTTAACATCTTACCAAACTGCCACTGTCCCGTAATTTATTTTCCTGTCAGACAGCAATATACCATACTGGAGGCACGACCCAGTGTCGATTTCACTTTTTCTTTTAATAAGCTCATAGATATACTATTATCTAACTGAGCACACAAAAGAGTCATCAATCATCTCAATTATAATGCGAATAATCCTTTTGTAGATTATAACAATCATATCACACACATAAAAAAAGAAATAAAATGACATAGTAGCACTGTATCAAGCAAAGAAGAAATCAACTGCGGCAGGTTTGCAATCTTCTGATCTTCATGTTCTCATCGATTTTATAACGAAAAGAAAGCATGCAGGAAGCATTTAACATCTTACCAAAGTGCCACTCTCATCAATGGCAGTAATGGCCAAACCAACCATCTCTGACCCATCCGAAGCTGCTTTGCTCAGCGGCACTGGCATCCCTACTGTAAAGCCACCAGAGCAAATTAGAAAGGGAGTTGCCGTCGTCGTGCCCAGTTAGCATTCTCGTCTTCTCCAACGCCGTCTCTCTATCGTACATGCCTTCCAGAGCATAGACAAACCCTTTCCAACCTTGGCCAACTCCTTCCCTTGCCAAAGCAGGCACAGTCCATTTGACTAGTTCCTTTACGAATCTAACGTCGCGGAACAGGACTTCGGTGATGGGCAGCAGCGGCAAGACCTGAATCCCCAGCCTGCATTCTCTCCATTCAGGAGGAGCAAACCACAAGCCACTGTCCCTCTTGTTGTTCCACAGCACTCCCACCACTCTATTCTCCCTACTGAAGTCGTCCTCATAGATGCCTTCCCCCTCCCTCACATGCCACCACATCTCTGCGGCTTTAATCTCAAAGGCGGTGAGCGTCGAGCCGATTGCCACCAGGTGGGTGTCCCCGAAGCTCAGTCCCATGAGAACTGCTGAATAGTAGGCGTTCACAGCCTCGCTGGTGCTCTCTTGATTACGGCCGTCTGCGAATTCGGTGAGCCCTCCTGCCCAGGAATGCAGCTTCCAGGGATCGAAGCACCGGAGCCGGGTGTAGTTGGCATGTTGCTTCCGGGACAGGGTCATGAAATCAGCCATCATGGAGTAGGCCTGAGGCCTGTATTTCCTGCCCCATGCCGGATCAAGCTTGGCGAGCACGGCAATCGCATAGAGGAAGTATCCCAGATGGTAATGGTGATCGTTAAAGATTCCGAAACCGAAATCGGCACCCGAGTCGGTGGATCCCTGCCTGGTGACAATTCCTCCCCATTTTGTGTCATACAGGAATCCGTTGCCGTTGAAGCTGCCGTCCAGCCATGGAGTGATGGTTTGCTTCAAGAACTGTCGCACGAAGGGAATGACGTCTGGGAAACCAACTTCCTCTGCGATCAAGGCTAAACGAGCGGCACGGGCGATCGCCTTGCCGTAGAAGTAGGAGGAGGTGGTGGTGATGGGAGCAGAAGCCAGACCGTCGACATCCTTAGAGAGGGCGGAGATAATCTCAGCATAGCCTTCCTCATTCAGGCCTTTTGTCGAATGCCAGGCGAGCGAGATGGCGTCGGTCTTGAGAGTCCACGAATCGCCGACGACCCCTACGAGTTCGCCGTCGATGCTATTGTACTTGAAATCGTCGAGCACGGTGACGCGGCAGTCGTCGGAGGAGAGGAGGCGGAGGTGGAGGGGATGGGCAAGGAGAAGCAGGTCGCCCCATCCCTTTTTCTCCCACCTGTACTCCACAGAGAAGGGCCGGGTGAAGGAGGCTTCGCCGGAGACCGGATAGCAGGCGCTGAACCGATCGAGGACGGGCTCATAGGCGGGATCAGGGAGAGCTGCGAGGCGCACGACACCGGCGAAGCCTGGGGCGGAGAGGAGGGAGTTGCCCTGCTGCGCGAGGCGCATCGGCGCGGAGGAGTAGCAGAGGAAGGTCTGCCCGCTGTTGAGGCGGAGAGTGTGCTTGGTGAAGGAGGCGTTGGCGGAGACATCGATGAAGGCGTTGACGGAGGAGATGGAAATCGTGGTGGTGGTAGTGGTAGAGCAGGTGACGAAGGGGCTTCCGCGGACGAGAAAGAAGCGGAGCGAAGGGGGGAAATCGAGGGTGACGCTGAGATCGTCGAAGGCGGAGACGACGTGGCGGGCGCCGCCATCTGCGGCGCCGATGGTGAGATCGGGGGTGAAGGACTGGTAAACGTAGGCGGGGATATGGAAGCGAGAAGGATAGCAGAAGGTGAGGGAGGAGGAGGAGGAGGGTTTGATGAGGTAGGGGTGGATGTATTCCGCCTGATCCCCGTTGTTGAGGACGAAGTTCTGGAAGAAGGAGTTGGTGGGGAGAGGGGAGCAGAGGAGGGAGGGGGAGAAGAAGGCGGATGGATCAGGGAGGACGGTGGAGTTGGCTCTCGGGAAGAGGAAGGGGGCGGTGGGGAGCGGTGCGGTGGACGGAGGGTGATGGTGGTGGCGGTGGTGGAATGGCATGTTGGCTGCAGGTGGCGGCGGCGGCGGTGGAGGAGAAGGTGAGGATGGTTTCTTCTTCTTGTCGGCGTTAAAATAAGAACTGAGAGATTGAGAGAGGATGACGGACGAGACTCTGCTAATTTTCCTTCGCACTTTCCTCATCATCTGCGCTATTTATTGTTAATTTTCTAAATGTATGATGGGAATTAGGGTAATTTCGGGGTTCGCTTTTGGGGTTTAGGGTTGACTCGCAGCAGGAACGCGAGCTGTTTGCATGGATTTGAATTTGGTGTGGATGATTCATCAGACGAAGAGGGGAGAGAGGAAGAGGGGGAGAAATTGGTTCTTGCTTGGTTTGCAAGGGAAACAAGGTGGCGCTTTCTTGGCTTGTAATTAGGATCCTGAAGACATGAACGGGGGAATGAGACAGGTGGATTCTTTTGTCTCATCTTGGCTTTGGATTGCGTTTACAAGAAAGGGATTACATGGCTTCGTTGGATGTTCTCCTCCAAGGAAGGAAGATAATAGTATTTTGCTTTTCAAAACACCTCTTATCTAATAGGGTGAGTAGATTAGATAATGTCGATAACTTATAAATTAATTTACTTATTATTGCACAAGTTTATCGACTATTTGTCGAATGAGAAAATGATTGCATTGGATAGCATTAAGACATGCCAACCACTACGCGCTTGTAATACGCGTGATAATCCTACGAGATGCCGACTTTTTTTTTTCTAATATAGGCTAGCAATTTTAACAAATTTAAAAATCCAGTCAAATCAAAACGAGACATATTAATTGTTATTTGATTCTGTCTTGATTTGTTTTATGAACTCTTGATTCATTTGGATATTATGGAGTTTCAATTATGATTTTTTTACGATTTTGATATTTTAAGATTTTTTTTTTTTTTTTGGTTTTTGAGTTTGATATTATGCTTATAATTTCTTCGTTTTGAATTTTTTATTTATTTATTTATTTATAAATTGAATTTTATTAATGCAAATTATGTTTATGAATATTATTAATAAATAATTTGATAAAAATGGTGATTCATAAAATGAATGAGGGGGTAATATTAGATAGTCGTGAATAAATAAAAGTAAGAGGTTGATCCTGTTCGGAATCTGAGTCAGACATATCGTTGGATGAAGTAGATAGAATGTTGACCGAATCACTATGGTCCGAAGGAGGTATGCTGAGATAGCTTCTATGTTGACCAAGTCGTCAGAAATCCTTTGGTCAACGCTACCTACAGCCAGCGATCGGGTCGTCCCGGTCCCTAGTACCCTGATGTTCGAGGAAAATCCAACGAATATGTAAGGAACAGACTAATAGTAGAATAATGAAATGAATGTAAAGTGAGTACGATAACGTACCATGGCCCAAGGGGACGCCCTCTGGTGGATTGATGAGTTGGTCGGGATGCTGCTCATGTTGCCCTGACCCGGAAGGGTAGATGACTCTGAATAGACTAGAAAGTGGATCTGACGATGCGGAGCTGGACGCGGTGGCATGAAACCGGATATGACCTCGACACGCAGGTCGGGATAAAATATCAGCACGTAGGTCGAGATAAGACAAACAAACTAGATCGGGGTTAGAACACAATGCACAGGCCTGATCGCACGTGGAGGCCAGAACACCATGGAAGCGAAAAGATCAGTAACCTACGGCAACCATGAGTACTAAGGGTGACAACTGCCACCGGAGATGGCATATGAAGACGACTATTGCAGCGGGGTTGTGCCGACGATGGCCAACTGTGAACAGAGGGCCTGACGTGGTAGCTTACTGCAATAGCGGCAGCCTGCGAAGGCAACGAGAGGGAAACGACTGCGTCGTACGTCGCAAAGCAATGGGGACGGCGTCGCCCTTATGGAATTGTTGCTTGCGCGAGGTGGGGTGATGTCTAGTATATCCTGTAACGGTGGCTGCGTAAAGAGGAGGAGAAGAAGAAGAGGAGACGACCCACAGCAAAGGCGCTCGGGTGAGCGACGACAAGGGAAGTGGGCTGTCGACGTGCCGGTAAACTCAGGAGGAGGCTACTGCAGGTGAAGCCGAAGGCCTCCTGGGGCGGTAGCGGTGCTCTCTAGCGGCGTTGTCCTAGAGATCAAGCGTGGTGTGAGCGAGGAAGAGGAAGGAGAGCTCAGCGGCTTGCATTAGGCCTCATGCGTGAGAGCGAGGGGTTGTCGTTGGCGTCAAAGGCAACGAAGGTGTCATGACGTCATGATGCTAGTGGCGGCGTGAATGAAAAGTGGCACTAGTCCAGAGGCCTTGGCGGATAGGAGGTGCTAGCGTTGGAGCTGGTGGGTAGGCGACAAGGCGACTGAGGCCTATCTGCTGTGGTGGTGGCACCCGAAACCATCCCCTCCTTCCCTATGCTTGAGGAGTCAAAGGAGGCGTTGGCGGGAGTGGCTGCGATGGCTGCTGGTGAGAGAGGAAGAAAGGAGAGAGTAGAGGAGTAGGGGAGTGGTGAATCGCCGGCGACAAGGGAGAAGGCGACGCTAGCAGCGGCATGAGGCGTCGTCTGTTCTGGATTGCGATAGCTTGGAGTAGGAAAGAGATGGAGGCTCGGAGGCGATCATCATCGGCGGGCATCACTCGCTGGTGGCGGCGAGAGACGAAGAAGCCCTCTCCCTCCCCTCTTCGTGGTGGCAGCGACGTGAAAACACAGAAGAAGAGAATGCGCCCCCTCTCTTTATATGAACAATGCCCTAATAAAATGAGCTCACGCCAAATGACTAGACTGCCCCCTCATCTCTACTTGCCACATGAGAGGTAATCTTATATTAAAAAAATAATGAAATCTTAAAATTGTAATATAAATTATAACCTTTTTTTTTAACAAAAATCAATATGACATCCCAAATTAATAGAATGGAGCAAGGACACCTCTTATATATGTCATACTAATGAGATTTTATTACAATTATATGTCATACTACATTCAATCTTAACCAAATGGCCGAGAGATATATGTTTTTTAATGTTATCGACCTAAAGTATTTATAGAAGTTTATTTACTCGTGACGTTATCAATATTAAAATATGAGACTAAAGAGAAAATAATATATATTTTTATATAAAAAATAATTAGAAAAGATTATTAATAAGTCTTAACATTATTTTCAATGTAAAATAAAAAACAAGACATTAACGTAATTTCAATTTTCTTAAAATAAATTGGTTTAATATAACATCTTTATATAAAAAAATATTTATCAATTTAATTGATCAAAATCATTTAAAAAATTAAAATCATTCTAAAATTATTATAACAGTCATTTAGTCATTAATTAGCTACTACACATTCAATTACTACAATAATTTTATGATGTTTTTAATATTGTTAAAGCGATTTTGATGGTGTATTCTCTAATTTAATTGTGTTCTATTTTAATATGTTTTAGTAGATACGGTGTAGTTGCTACATGTTGTGGGTATTCCTAATTGTTATAATAAAGGTAGAATAAAATATTTTCATGTGAGAAATATATTGAAATGTTTTTTATAATCTGTTTGACTTGATAGAAATTTTTCATCCGTCAAGTAAATTACTCATTGAGAAGCGCTAATGAAGATAATCTAGAGATTTAACAAGGACTTGAATTTTTTTTAATAATTACGGATGATTTTAATAATTAAGGATACTTTGATGTATCTTTCTGTTTTTTGAGAAATACTTCTCATAATATTAATCCTCTGGATGAGATTTCATGAATATTTTTAAATTTATATTGATGATAGATAAATTTTTTTTTATAATATCAGACCAATCATCTCAAAATTAACGATTCTAAAAATTAGATAACATATGCCTAACTTAAACAAAATTGATACATTATTCAGATCCAAAAACAAATTTAAGAATATTTAGTGCACGCTCGTATTTCATTCCTTAATGTCCAACGAACAATTGATCAACAAAAAAAAAAAAAATTGATCAAATTTCAAATGAAAATGAAAATTAAAACTAGAGAACAGTTGTGGCAGAGGAATTTGTACTACACTCCGGTCTACACCAGCTGCCTCTGCCTCTGGCTCAGCATATAAAGCCAGAGCTCGTTCCAGACGTCCACCGGTCCCGGCAAGCACCAGTGCACGCAGTCATGCTTCATCGCCACGCGCTTCTCCGCCGGGTGCCCGTACACGTCCGGGTGCCCGTCCGGCCGCATCACCATCGCGCTCGTCACGTCCAGCACCCACATCTCCCTCTTCGCCTTCCGGAACTCCTCCACCTGCGTCCTGTACAGATCCAGCTCCATCCCCTCCAGCCGCCACTCCGCCTCCGGCTTCCTCCTATCGCAGTGCCCGCCCGCGTTCCACTGACCACCCTCGAAGTGCGACGGTGAGAACGTGCGCAGGACCACCGCTCCCTGGTACCACCGCAGGGCGTCCAGCGCAGCCCGGAACGCCGCTCCGTTGGCCTCGTAGAGGCCGAGGCGGGTCAGGTTGGCGGGGGCGGGAGGCCGGCAGTAGTTGCAGGCGAAGGGCTCGCGGTTCTTGAAGTAGATGCAGGGGCGGGTCCACCAAGTCCCGGAGGAGAGGATGAGGTAGTCAAAGGCGGCCAGGTGGGGTCCAGCCCATTCGTCGACCTCATCCAAGAAAACGTGGGTGTATTCGCCGCCCGCGTCGTAGCTTTTCACCAGAAACGGCGTCCAGAAGATGGCGACGGTGAAGTTGTAGTCGCCGTAGAAGAGGCGCCGGTCCTGTGTGTCTTTCGAGCTCGAGATGTCCTCCGGATGAGCCACCTGTCAGTCAGTCAGCACAAAAATCAGAGGCAATCAATCACGGAGACGATCAGGGAATCAAGGGCCAATGCATTGACTGTCTTTAGTTGCGGAGCAAGTATAGTTGACTTATTCATACTCGAACAAGTTTGCAATCTCAATGTTCTATTTTACAAGTTTGAATAACTTTTAATTAGGAAGATTTTTTTTTTTAAAATTTGCAGGAAAATGCAGAAAATTGAAGCGCGAGGGTGTTTGATGGAAAGCTTACCGTTGACAAGAGGCAGAGCAGCGATTGCAATTGGTTCCTGGCCAGGGAATCGCCGACGAACGCCACCGACGTCCCCCTGACTAGCTCGAGGAACCACCTCGGGTCAAAGCGGGGGAGGTCGCAGTCTTCCGGCCGCCACCGCCACCGGAGAAATTCCACGTCCGGCCGACCGTGCTTCATGCAATTCTGGTGATCTTGGATCATACGACAACTGGAATTCGTGTAGTAGTAATCTTCTGCCGCTGAATCGAGCACCCATTCGCCCTTAGATATATCGCAATCCTCCTCCGCTCTGTAGTTTGCACCAATACTGCTGCCGACGCTGACGGCGGAGGAAGGAGATGAAGAATCTGATGCAGTCAAAACAGAGGAGGGAGAGGGAAAAGGAGAGAGGGAGGAGGAATAGAAGTCGAATTGGAAGGGCAAGTGGCGATAAGAGAAGTGGAGGATGGCGAAGAGGGAGAGGAAGAAGGCGAATATGGAGAGGAGGTTGAGGAACTGCTTGAGGCAGCTTCTCCAAAGGAGAAGCTGCACCGTCGTAGCATGAGGCTTCATCCGGCAAAGAGAGGAGGGGAGAGGAGAGGAGGAAGAAGATGAAGCATGTTTTTTTTTTTTGGCCTTTATTAAAAAGGTGGAAATTAATGTCAATCATGGTTTTTTTTTTTTATTTCCCCTCTTTTACATTTTAATTAGCTCGACTTGGCTTAACACAATTTAGATCGTGCATAACATGTGGCAACCCTAATTGTTTCATGTTCAAATTTAAATAAGGATTTAAATTAGGCAGCTAGACTGAATCAAATATCATTGAAGTCGTGCTTAGCACAATCTAACCCATGGATTAGGCATGAATATAGAAATGAGCTTGAGTTGACCATCAAATTATATCTGTGGCACTGAATCCAATATAATTGAAGTTGTTCATCGCTGTTTAGTATTGTCGATCCCTATCTAAGATACAAATAGATAGATCATGGGGAGTTTCATTTAGTAATGGTAGCACATGATTTTATCTAGTAACAGTAGTGTATGTAGGGGCTGAGATAATCCGCAGAGCTTCCGTTCCAATTGAGAATATACTCTAAGCTTATCTATAGCAACACCACTATAGGTAACCGTCCAATTATATTGGAGCAAATGTTAGGGTTGATTTGTAGCAAGGAGGGGGGATGAATATTTTATCGTGTTTCATTTGCTTGCTTTGTTGTTGATGATTTACAATGGATAAACTTCATAGTAAGCTCATAATGCTAACATATCGGATTTATTTGGTATCCATCTTAAGATGAGGTGACTAATCCAAGAATCCACACGCACAAACACTTTTACTATGAAAACACTCCTTCTCGATAACTACCGAAGGTGAAGAAATCTCATACAAACTTACTCAACAAGTTACAACTCTAAGTAAGAAATAAATATAAGATTACAAATGAGAGCCTTTTCTTGCTTGCTTACTTGTTGATGAATATGCCTCTTGAGGATGAGAAATGCAGCAGCACCTTTCTTCCCAAGAGCTCCAAGAACTGGCGTGAAGAGATGTGGATAAGAGATATGGTTCGTTTGAACTCGTCTTCGCTTTTAAATCTGCATTTTTAAGGCTCCCAATCGATTGAGCTTCGTCCCAATCGATTGCCACGTTAGATCCTAGCAATCTCAGTCGTCCAAAACCTGCATCCTGCGTAACGGTCATATCCCAATCGATCAGTTGATCGATTGGGGAGGTTTGAATTGATCGGCTGATCGATTTAGAGTCCTCTGTACTCTCGCTGGAAATAGCTTGAATCGATTGACCAATCGATTCAGTCTCTCTCGCTTTCGTGTGAGTATTCTAGCCCCAATCGATCGCTTGATCGATTGGTGGTTCCCAATCGATCGGCTGATCGATTGGGAACTCCTCTATGCTTGCGATCCAGGCTCCCAATCGATCAGCCGATTGATTGGGCCACCTCAAATTCGCAACACACTCCTAATCGATTTGCTGATCGATTGGGCTCAGTTCAATTTGATCACCTGATCAAATTGACCAACCCTAACTTGCCTAACTCAATTCTAGGGTCCCCAAACCCAACATCCGATCAACCGTGACCTGTTGGGTCTCCTCATTGCCTAGCATCCGGTCAACCTTGACCCGCTGGGACTTCTTCACCAAGTGTCCGGTCTGTCCTTTGACCTACTTGGACTTTTCTCCTCATGCCAAGTATCCAGTCAAACCTTTGACCTACTTGGACTTCCAATACCAGGTGTCCGGTCAACCTTAACCCACCTGGATTTCCACATGTCTGACTTCACTCACCAGGATTTTCAATCCGCCTAGATTCACTTACTAGGACTTTCACCTGGCTTCACTCACTAGGATTTTCCACTGTCTGTCTTCACTCATCAAGACTTTCAATCTGCCTAGCTTCACTCACTATGACTTTCACCTAGCTTTACTCACCAGGATTTTTCACTGTCTGGCTTCACTCACCAGAACTTCCAATCTGTCTAGCTTCACTCACTAGGACTTTCCACTGCCTAGATTCACTCACCAGGACTTCCAACACCAAGTGTTTGGTCAACATTGACCCACTTGAATTTTCATCTTATGCCAACCTTCCTATTGGACTTGCCTTTACCTAATCTCTAGTTAGGACTTCTCTAGTCAAGTATCCGGTCAACCTTGACCTACTCGACTTCTTCCTTTCATATTGTCAAACATCGAAATTCAAACATCAAGACACAAGCTTGAGTCAACTCAAGCTTGGTTAACCTGGTCAATCTTGACCAGAGGGATATTTCACCAACAACAAACTCATCCCAAGCAGCCTAGTATCGCTGACCTCCAGAGTAAATACAGAAAGATAAATCACGAGAGACATTTTATCATACCACAACGACCCTTTATATGAAAAGATCACACTCATTATGATATTTTACACCTACTAAAAATTGATCCAAAAATCTATTAAAAATTCATCCTAAAAGATAGATCGGTACACGAATCTCCCGTCAATGTGAAGTTCCGAGGAAGGATTGGACTATATTAAGTCTATTATACCCAATCAACAAAATTCTATATGTTCGTCAGTTCTCTTGACTATATTCATATTCTCAAATATAAATTTGATACATCATATTGAGAGCAACAAATTTTTAATAGAAGATTTTTTAATCATTTAAAAAAAAATTATGTTTGAATCACACTGTAGCAATCGATTTGATGAATGAGCGAAGAGATAAAATGGGTATTAGATACATGATTTGATAATTTTAAAAATAAGGTACATGATTTGAGTATTCTGAAAAATTAGATATGCGGTTATGTAATTTATAGTTCAATTAATGAAAAGGTGGGTTCTTTCATCTCTATAAAAGGTATTTTACTTCTTAAACCGAAGGTATGCAATCTCTGAGATTACAACAACATTTTCATACTCTCCGTTAACTTCTCCATACTACTCTGACTCGAGCGTTGGAGGAGCAACACCAAGGTACGCCTTAGCCCCCTTCTAACCTCTTGTTGTCTTTTCAGAAAGGTGGCTAACTTCTTTGTAGATAATTCCTCGATGGACTTCTTTGTAGACGATTCCTCAGTGGTTGATTTCTTTATAGTCAATTCCTTGGTGGTTGAAATCTTTATAGTTGATTGTTCAGTGGTCGACTCCTTTGGCTGACTTTTCAATGACTGACTCCTCCAACCGATTTCACATTGCAAAACCATTGTTGACTCATCATAAAAGTCAAACAACAATCAAATAGAAGGTGATTTGTCAAGGATTTGACCCACCCTCATATTCAAATCAGAACATTTTGGCATCGTCTGTGAGAAATCCAAGTTGAGATGTAGAGATGGGTGATATCCACATGGATAGGGAAAGAACAACTTCAAGTGAAAGAGACCAAACTATACCTACGGTTGTGCCAGAGGACATAGGACGGATTGCAACTACTATCCGTGAAAAATTACAACAACAACAACAAATGACTCCCATTCTACCTCTTGTGGGGAGACCAGAGAGAATGTTATCACAACAAATAGAACAATCCTAGAAGTCTACCATACCGCTCCCACCACCTGTGAAGAACCAAGAAAGATAAGGATATGTTGTAAGGAGAACAATTCTACAAGTTACTCCTTTTTCTCAATCCATTTTGGGTGAAGAATTGCCAAAAAGATTTCAACCGCTTCAGATAGGAGAATATACAGGAACAAAAAATTCAGAAGAGCATCTTGGGAAATTTGAGAATACCTCTCTTTTACATCAATACTCAGATGGTGTAAAATGTAATCTTCTTGACCACCTTAGCCGAATCTATTCAATGTTGGTTCAGCCAAGTACCACCCAACTCCATCCATTTTTTTAAAGAATTCATCACTTTGTTCTTATAACACTTTACTAGTAGCAAGAGATATCGAAAAACGACATTAAGCCTTTTTGTCGTAAAGCAAAAAAATTAGGAGACTCTGTGAGATTATATCCGACGCTTCAACAACATCACCTTGGAGGTATCATCGACAATATCTGACATATTAATTAGTGATTTTTAATAGGGGTTATTAGAAGGGGACTTCTTCAGGGCATTATTAACGAACCCACCACCCCAAATCATTTGTCTAACACGTTCGATGTAACGTGGTTCGTAAATTTCTTGCTCCTACTCCAAAGCTTGTCATTGAGGTGGACGAACCCTCAATCCTTCGGTGGATTAGTCCCCGACAATCTTCGTCTAGAGCTTTCTCCTTCTCAGTGGAGAAAACCTCTCACAAGGCTCTCTTCCTCTTTACAAGATGAAGACTTAGATTAGGAGGAAGAGAAAAACTTGGAAGCTTGGAGGCAAAGACTAGGAGTATGTTAATCAAAATAGTAACCTCCTTTAATGCCTCAAGCTCCCTATAAATAGAGAGGAAAGAGTTGATCACTTATCAACTCATTTCTTGCGCACCAGACGACTGACGAAACCATCAGTTGACTGGTGCTACCGTTGGATGTAGCCAATGGCTACTTTGCAGAATCTGAGGTTCTACCAACGGTCACCAATGGGTACTTACCAGTCGATTGGTAAAAGTACAAATCGACTGGTGATCGTTGGCTGAGCAAACAGAGAGCCTCTGTTCGCTCCCAATCGATTGAGCAGTCGACTGCAACTTCCCTCAGTCGACTGGTCTCGATTACACATTCAACTCTCATCTTGTCTAGAGTCACCCCTTTGAATCCTTCTTCCTTGACCTTCATCCCTCAAATGCACTTGAGCCCGCGGCTCATCTCCATGCATCCTCCGCATTGCCTTGAAGTTCGCTTTCTTTGGCTCCACTCTATTGCTCCTTGTTCGGTGGTCCTTCGGATGTCTTCCACATCATCCTTCACCGTCTCAAGACCTTGAGCCCTAGGATGAGCTTCCCAAGTTTGGCCGCACTAAGCTCCTCATGTGTATTTCACTAAGTCCTACATGACTCAAACACACATATCATGCATATATAAAGCCTAACTTAAACTCTTTGACACACACATCAAAACTATGATTGTACCGATCAAACCTAGGTCGATTGCACCAACACTCAGAAGGTTCTAAACAACATCCAGATAAATGAACTCAAAGGCCACCCCCACAGAATCCAATCTCTTGACCTTTCCTCAACCATGCTCTAGTGAAATTTTCTACAGAAAGATTTGAAAGGGCAGAACAACAAAGGGATTTTCAGACAATAATAAAAAATTAGGAGCTTACTCCAATACCTCCTACCCTGATACAAAGGTCTCTTGTGGCAATGGTCCCTACCGGACAATAGGCCTTTCTGTGTCTATTATCAATTTTATGGGCATTCCACATAGTCATGTCAAAGTCTCTGAGGAGAAATTGATAAAGTTGTATGTCATCATCAACGAGCTCCTCTTCGATAATGATCTCCTCCGAGGCAATGTCAAAGGACACCTCAAAGCCTTTGTAATGCCGAGAGAAGAAGAAAAAGAGAAAATTTCTAATATCAACTTGATATGAGGAATTGGGCTCCACAAGGTAATCCCCCTCAGCGAGGTATAATAAATATGATCATAGGGGGATTGACTGATGGAGTTTCAATTTAGGCTCAAAAAGCTCACGTTTGCAAACTGGAAAGTTATGGTGTCAAAAAGTAGGCAGAAATCAATTAAGGGGCTAGTAATCAGTTTGGGGTTAAAAGATCTTGGGCGGTGTCTATGCCCCCACATTGACGCATTAGTAATTCAAGATATTATTGCTAATTATGAAGTAGCTTGAGTATTTGTAGATATTGAAAGTTCAATCTATTGGTACCTCAAGATAGTTTTGATGTGATCAACCAAGTCACATTAGGTCCTGTTTGTGTTTAACCTTTTGTCTAAGTGTACAGGAACTTAGGAGCACAAGAAGTCGAGCAAAATACGCAACTAGCGAGAAGGATGACACGGGAGAGAGACGACAGGCTCGGTGCATCTGAGGGATGAGGTGTTGCGGAAGAGTACGCGGGCGAACGAGAAGGAGGCGTGCTACATTTTTGAGGGACGAGAAGTCAGAGCGGAAGCTTGCTCGAGAAGGCCGGAAGTTGGGTTTGGGTGAGCCCTATTCCGGATGGCCGAAATCACCCAAGCAAGCAGAGCCAAGTGGAATACCCCGACCGATGCGAGCGGAACCTAAGCAGGAGGTCGAGACCAAAAGTCAGCAAAATACTGACTTCTAGGGCTCGGGGCGCCCGGACCAGTCTGGGGTGCTCGGAACCCAAATCTTAGCCAATTCGACGTGACGTTTAACCGTTACATCAGGGATAGAATTCTATCCCACTCCTGGGCTTGGAACCCTTCCAGGCGCCCCGAGTAGGGCTATATAAGCAGCCCTGCTCCCAGAAGTCAAATACAACAAGAAATACAAAGAAACAACACTTGTACTCTTTTAGCTTTCTGTTTAGCTTCTAATTCTGTGCGTTCATTGCAGTAAAGAAGCTTCTCCGTCTGAAGGAGAAATTAGTGCAACTTCATCTGCCTTGAATTAACAACCTCCCCAGTTGTAATCAAGTAATTTGTTGTGCCTCTTTCTATTTAATTTCTTTATCATTCTTATGCAAGTGTTCTTTTTAATTAATTTATAAGACGAGAAAGGTCTTTTCATTTTGTATTTGTGAAGGGGCTATTCACCCCCCTTTAGTCGGCCGCCAAGGATCCTAACAAGTGGTATCAGAGCCAAGATGCCTTAGAAGGACTAACCGCCGACTGAAGCAACGAGATGATGGCCAGACCAAGCATATATCCACCGAAGTTTGAGGGAGAATTCGCAAGCTGGAAAAAGAAACTGGAGGTATTCTTTAAAACCAATTTTGAATTGCCTTTAATAATGAAATTTGATTTTGTAGCACCCGAAGGTAAGGAAGAATACAAGTGGACGAAGAAGGAGTAGGCCGACTTCGTGGCTAATGACAAAGCATAATTCCATCTGCTGAGCGTCTTATCGCCACAAGAAGTCAATCAGATTGGCGCCTATGACTCAGCAAAGAATCTTTGGGAGAAGTTCCTTGAGTTACACGAAGGGACGTCCAAAGCCAAGCTTGCAAGATGAGATCTACTAAGGAACCAGCTAAGCAACATAAAATTGGAAGCAGAAAAAACTGTTGCACATCTTCACTCGAGAATGAAGGAACTCATCACCGGACTCACGAATCTCAGAGAAAAGGTAAGCAACCGAGTTCGCTAAGGTACGCGCTTAATGCATTTCCTAGAACTATCGAGTGGGCATCATTAGTAGATGTTTACTATATTTCTAAAGATTTAGAATCTGTTACCTTAGAAGAAATATTTTCAACATTTCAAGTCCATGAAACGATATATGCATATTTGAAGAAGGAGCCGAAGCACAATATTGCCCTTAAGGCAAAGATGGACGAACAAGATTCAGAATCCTCTCTCGACGATGAAGAAACGACAATGATGGTAAAATAATTTTTTTTTTTAAATCTAGAAAATCTAACCATCTGCAGGGTAAAAAGAGAAGAAAAAGCATATGCTACCACTGCAATGAATAAGAGCATGTAAAAGACAACTGCCCTAAGTTGAAGAACAAGGGCAAGGGCAAGAACAAGAAGCTTGTCCAAACGAACAAGTACAAAAATCTGAAGGCGACGTGGGACGAAACGTCCTCCGAATCAGAGATTAAGGCATTCTCCGGACTTGCATTAATGACAAGTCATCAAGAAGACGAACACGAAGTAAGCTCGTCCGAAATGAGCATCAAGAGCATCGATGAAGGGAGAGCTACACCGCAAGAAAGCAGCAGTTTAGGGGGAACTACGGATAACAAGATCGACCAAGTAAGTCAGGTACAATCTCTTCCACCTGATAAGTTGTTCAAATTTGTTAAATTGCTATCGAAAAACTGTTGCATGCTAGAAAAAGAAAATAATGAATTGAAATTAATTTTAGATAAATCTTGTTCAGTAGAAGATTTTGATAAATTAAGTTTAGAAAATGATAAATTAAAAGTAAAAATAGAAGACTTGAAAAATCATGCATACTTAAATGTTAAAACTTAAAATTATAATAGACTAAGCTGACATCTTAGATTTCATAGGGGGCATATTAGAAAAAATTTTCAAAAATATATTCCAAAGAAATTTCTAATTAACCCAGTTGGAAGGAACCTATATTGGGTTCCAAAATCATATTTGGATTAGAACTTTAAAATTAGAGCTTTTAGAGAGTAGATTAAATGTTTAATTTCCTTAAGAGGCTTTATCTAGAAAGTGCTTGTTACTCCAATAACCAAGAAGGTCTAGTACCTCGCACAACCTGGAAGCCAATTAATAAAATAAAAATGTTTAATTGACTAACTGATAAAGCATTTAATTAAATAATACTTTGAATAATTGTCAAAGTTACTAAAACATTTTCCTTGCAAATTATTTTTAACTTAGAATTTTTTTTTTTTTTGTAAAACTTAAAGTTTTTTACAATTTTTTTTTAAGTGTATCAGGTTTGCTTTACCAAAAATATTTTACAAATATTTTTCAAAAATTTCAAAGTTTTTTTTACAAATTCAGAGTTTTTTTCAAAAACTTAAATTATTTTTTTACTCTTAGACTTTTAAGGTACCCCATTTTTATGTGATCAAAGGGGGAGAAGAGAAAATTAAGTCTAGGGAGATGTAGTTTAAATTTAAATTTTTACACTTTATTACGTAATTATAAATTTATTTGCTTTTACTTTATGAGTTGTTTATCCTAACTTAATTTGTGTTGCTCACATAAAAAAAGGAGAGATTGTTGGTACCCCAAAGTAATTTTGATGTGATCAACCAAGTCAGGTTAGGTCCTGTTTGTGTTTAACCTTATGTCTAAGTGTGTAGGAACTTAGGAGCATAAGAAGTCGAGCAAAATACACAGATAGCGAGAAGGACGATACGGGAGCGAGAGGACGAGCTCGGTGCATCTGAGGGATAAGGTGTTGCGGAAGAGTACGCGGGCGAATGAGAAGGAGGCACGCGGTGTTTCCGAGGGATGAGAAGTCGGAGCGGAAGCTTGCTCGAGAAGGCCGAAAGTTGGGTCCAGGTGAGCCCTATTCCGGATGGCCTAAATCACCCAAGTGAGCGGAGCCGGAGCGGAATACTCAGACCGATACGAGTAGAAGCGAAGCAGGAGACCGAGACCAAAAGTCAGCAAAATGTTGACTTCTGGTGCTCGGGGCGCTCGGACCAGTCCGGGGCACTCGGACCAGGTCGGGGCGCTCGAACCAGTCGGGGCGCCAGGACCAGTCGGGGCGCCTGGACCAGTCTGAGGCGCTTGGACCAGGTCGGGGCACCTGGACCAGGTTGGAACGCTTGGACCAGGTCGGGGCACTCGGACCACTCTGGGATGCCCAAAACCTAAATTTTAGTCAATTCGACATGGCGTTTAACCGTTGCGTCGAGGATAGAATTCTATCCCACTCCAAGTGCCTGGAACCCTTCCAGACGCCCCAAGCAGGGCTATATAAGCAGGCCTGCTCCCATAAGTCAAATACAACAAGAAATACAAAGAAATAACACTTATACTCTTTTAGTTTTCTGTTTAGCTTCTGATTCTATACGTTCATTGCTGTAAAGAGGCTTCTCCGTCTGAAGGAGAAATTAGTGCGACTTCATTTGTTTTGGATTAACAACCTCCCCGGTTGTAACCAAGTAATTCGTTATGCCTATTTCTATTTATTTTATTTATTATTCTTATGCAAGTGTTTTTTGTAAATTAAGTTATAAGCCGAGAAAGGTCTTTTTGTTTTGTATTTGTGCAGGGGCTATTCACCCTCTCCCCTCCCCCTCCTCTAGCTGGCCGCTAAGGGTCCTAACACGGTCAACGTACTTTTCAAAGGAGCTCTTGACCAAATGCAAGTAGATTCAACCGAATTATATGCTATGTCAACTTCTTTATTCGGATTTGTAAGTCATGAGTTACAATCTTTTGGGGAAATTGTGCTATCTATTTTCTTAGGTACTGATCCTCTACGACAGACTTGATCTACTATTTTTATAGTAGTGGATGTTCCTTCTACATATAATGTTATTTTAATTTAGGAAGACCTGCCACGAGTCTTTTTTAGGTGGTAGTATCAATATATCACAAAAAAATGAAATTCCCTGTCAGATCTCTAGTAGGCGAAATATAAGGTAATTAGATTCCTACTCAAAAATGTTATATAGAAATGATCTGGGTGGATCAAAAGCAGGCCTATCATAATCAACACAAATATTAGCGATGGTAGAAGTGTAAGATTTAGAAGAAATTTCCAAATCAAGACCATTTAAAGAGGAGCAAGAGAATGTTTCAATTATACTAGGTTAATATAATAAAATTACTAAAATTACTAAGATTGCTGTTGATCTCCCGGTGATTTAAAGGATAGGTTGATTTTGTTTTGATAAACAACAAATATATTTTACTTGGTTTGCACAAGAAGTCCATGACGTATCCCTCCAGATAATAGAACACAATATTAACATATTACCTGGTATTCAATCAGTAAAACAAAAGAAAAGATATTTTAGAGTCCAGAAAGATAAGATTATCATAACAAAAATCCTCAAATTACTAAAGGTAGGACTTATTCGGAAAGTTCAATTTCTAACTTGGCTTGTTAATATAGTGTTTGTGTTGAAACCAGGAGATAAATGGAGAATTTATATAAATTTTTGAGATCTAAATAAAATATGTCCCAAAGATTGTTATCCACTTCTTAGATAGATCAACTAGTAGATTTGTATGTTGGATACATATAAGAGGTATCATCAAATAACTTTGGCACAATAAGATTAGCAAACATATTAGCTTCATTACTTTTGATGGAATTTTCTATTATTTAGTCATGTCTTTTGGTCTCAATAATATAGGCGCTACATATCAAAGATTGATGGATAGGATCTTTGAGAAGCAAAAAGACAGGAATATCGAAGTCTATGTAGATGACATATTAATGAAATCTCTCTTGGTTGAATCTTTGATAAAAGATGTTGAAGAGACTTTCGATACTCTATGGAAGTATAATATGAATTTCAATCTAGAAAACTATATTTTTGACATTAGAAGTAGAAAGTTCCTCGACTATGTTGTCAAAAAAGTGGATTGAAGCAAATCCTATAAAGTACAAGCTTTGCAAAATATGAAGACCCCACAAAATATTTGAGAAGTGCAGAGGTCAGTAGGGAGGATTATTGTCTTATTTTATTTCATATCCAAGTCAGCTGATCAAGAAAAGTGCTCAAGAAGTCGACTACATTTACTTGGGACAAAAAATATGAAGAAGCCTTTACAGATCTCAAGAAGTATCTTTTAGATCCACCCACTCTTTCTAAACCTATGGCAGGTGAGCAATTATGGTTATACTTGGCTACCTCCAAAGTTGTTTTCAGTTTTATTTTGGTTAAGCAAGAGGAAGGTACTAAAAAATCCATCTATTTCATTAGTTATTTATTAAAATATGTTGAAATTAGATATAATATTCTAGAAAAATTTGCATATTCTTTATTATTAACAACACAACGATTAAAATCATATTTTCTATCTCATCCTGTCATAATACTCATTAATAGTGTCTTAGGATGAGTTCTTTTTAATCTTGAAGTTTTAGGTAAACTGACTAAATGGACTATAGAACTCAGTGAGTGTGATATACAATATTAATCTTATACTATTATCAAAGCTTAGATTTTAGCTGTCTTTTTGGTGGAGACTAATGGAGATGCAACTGAAGAAATATAGAAGATATTAGCAGACGGATCTTCCACTAAGCAAGGCAGCAGTATTGGTATTGTTTTGATCCCTCCTTGAGGGGACGAAATTTCTTTGATAGTTCAACTCAACTTTAAGGATTCTAATAATGAAACAAAATATAAAATCATACTAGCAGGTTTATAGGTGGCTAAGCATGTAGGATCTGCCAAGATAATTATCCATTCATATTCACAATTAGCAACACAACAAATAGATGGTAAATATGTGGTAAAAAAGTGATCAACTTCATAGATACATGACATTGTATGAGAAGATAAGTGTCAAGTTTCAAGAGGTACTGTTATGGAAAATACCTCAGACAGAAAACACGAAGGCTGATAAACTTGCTCGGATGGCAAGTACTCTATCCAGTTAGAAGTTTGAAGACCCAATTGTTCATATATAATTGATAGTGCAAGTTGACCGACCACAAGGGATAGATAATTGGCATACTTAGCTAATTGATTGTTTAAAAGAAGGAAAATTTCCTAATGATAAAGAATAGAGGTGATTACTCAAGAAGAGATCACAAATTTTACTCTAATCGGTGACAATCTTTATAAACAATCTTTTTCTCGGTCTTTACTCAAATGTTTGCCTTAACAGGAAGTTGAATATGTGATGCAGGAACTATATGAAGGCATTTATAGTAATCATGTAGGTAGGAGAACACTATCTCAAAAATTATTATCAGTAGGGTATTTTTGGCCAACATTATAAGAAGACTCGGAATGATTTACAATAGTATGTCTGAGTTTTCTAAAACACCAATATGTTATTAGATGTCCTGCTGAATACTTAAAAACATGGTGTGCTTCTTGTCCTTTTGATCAATGAGCGATGGATAGAGTAGGACAATTTCCTATCGGTCTGAATCAAAAGAAATTTTTATTAGTCGAAGTGGATTATTTTTCTAAATGGGTCGAAGATGAGACATTGTTTACAATTATAGAAGAAGTCATGTGGAAATTTCTCAGGAAGAACATAATCTGTAGGTATGGAGTTCCTCGTAGATTAATTTCAGATAATGGAAAATAATTTCAAGTAAAGAATGTTCAAGAATTCCATCCAGAGCTAAGGATCTAATTATCCTTTCCTTTTGTTGCTTATCCTCAAAGTAATGGACAAACAGAGATTATAAATTGGGAACTAGTATGAGGTTTGGAGGTCAAGCTGGAGTAAGAGGGCAGTAATTGGGTAAAAGAATTGCTTGGTATTCTTTGATCTTACCAAACAACTCCTTGAGAAGGATCCCATTTCAATTAATATATGGAGGATAAGTTGTAGTACATGTGGAAGTCGGAGTGGAGTTTGTATCAGTACATATGATACAGAGAACTCAGAGGAAAGATTGCTTGAGTTAGATCTTCTATTGAGTCCGGTGTACTTTTCACCTTCATCTATATTGAGTCTAATAGTCAGTTATCTGTAGATGATTTTAGTGAAAGGGTAGTCAAATTGTATTCTCATATGTATGGTTCATATAATAAAAAATCCCTTTCATGATATTTACTATTCACAAAAATTTGAAACACAAATTGTCCATTGTCCGAGATAGTGCAACTCTTCCTTTGCCAGGGACAGACTCATCTACACTAAATTATTCACCATCTTAGATAGTGCAGCTCTTCCTCTATCAGGGACAGAGTCACCTACAATAAATTGTTCACTATCCGAGATAATGCAACTCTTCCTCTGTCAAGGACAGAGTTGCCTACAATAAATTATCCACTATCCAAGATAGCGTAAGTATTCCTCTGTTAGGGACAAAGTCATCTACAACAAATTGTTCGCTATCCAAGATAGTGCAACTCTTCCTATGTCAAGGACAGAGTCACCTACAATAAATTGCCCACTATATGAGATAGTGCAACTCTTCTTCTGTCAAGGACATAATCATCTACAACAAATTGTTCACTATTCAAGATAGTGTAACTTTTCCTCTATCAGGACAGAGCCACCTACAACAATTTGGAAACCAGATTCTTTGTCCCAAAAATCGTCTATCCCCGTGTCTCACTTGTCGCCCCAGCCTACCACCAGCGGCCTCCGGCCATCGCTCCGATCAGCACTATAACCCTTGGGGAAGGTGAACCTAGGGGGTCGCCATTGGCACGATTATCGTCGAAATTCGTTCGGATCTGAGTAGATTTTCCTCCGCCGTCGATCTAAGCCCTGCTAAGATCCAGTCGGATTCCGACACCAATCTTGCCAATGGTGATCCCCCTGGGTTCACCTTCCCCAAGGGGTTATAGTGTTGATCGCGGTGATGGTCGGAGGCCACTGGCGGTAGGCTGGGGCGATGAGTGTGACACAGGGATAGATAATTTTTGGAGCAAAGGATCTGAACTCAACCATTTGTCAACTATCCAAGATCATGCAACTCTTCTTTTGACAGGGGTAAAGTCGCCTACAGCTATTTGTCATCTGTCGAGGATAGTGCAACTCTTTCTCTATTAAGGATAGAGTCACCTACAATAACCACCTAAAACTATTTGTCCACTATCCGAGATAGTGCAACTCTTCCTCTGTTAAGGACAGAGTCACTAACAACAAATTGTTTACTATCCACGATAGTGCAACACTTCCTCTACGAAGGACAGAGTCACCTATAATAAATTGGCCACTATCCGAAATAGTGCAACTCTTATTGTATCAGGGATAGGTTAAAATCTGTTATAACTGTTCATTATATTAGATAGTGTTGTTGGATATAATTATCCTTATTAGGTGGACTTATTTATAAGTTGTATATATGAATATGATCTGAACCCTTTAAAGTGATCTAACTTATGTTTAGTGGATTTCGGGTAATTGAATGTGGATCTTATATGTGTAGAACCTATAGTCCTGTATCTATTATCATCTATTTGTTGATAATAGATGTTCAATATATATATGGACTTATAGTCCCACATCTATAATTATCGATGGGCTGATAATAGATGTTCACTATATATAGGGTTGGTCTCCAAGGACTTCGTAATAATCTTGAAATAGTTTCTTGTTCCTCATTGACAAAAAGCTTTACGACCCCGTCATCCCCTAAGCCCCTTGGAAGACTTTTCTTTCCGCTACATCTTCTTTCACATAGATCAAACCGACGACGCTAAAGACAAGGATATGACTTTTCAATCAGGTTCCTTGTATATTATATTTATGTATTTATTTTTTTTATGTCATGTTCTTGATAAAACTAAATCTTTTTGTTCTTGTATTTTCTATATATGAATTCTTTATATTTTTTTAAGAATCTATGTGACTTAGATTTTATCATAACTATCAAGTGTCATTCTTCCTCAATCCAAGACAGAACCGCCTACTGCAAGGTTGGTAGCTTGTTTGAGCAAGGAAATGGACCATTCAAGGCATAGCCGGATCTATGTTATGGCTGTAGTGGGCTGTAACACACCCCAAATTTACAATTAATTACCAATAGCTATTAGAGTTCTCATGAGGGCTCACATCAAGGCATTGAAATGAGCATAAGTTATTTTCTTACATGGTAACTTGCTACAACATCAAATCAAATGGAAACAAATCAAGCCACACAATATAAATTATGGAGAAAAAACATAAATAATTTTTTTTCTTCAACGAATCAATAAAACAAATGACATTCTTATTATTTTTTCACACTAAATCATTCCTTAAAAAAAACTATCATCATAAACGATCTAAATCATATAATAATTTTATTACATAAATAATAATTAAAAAAATATAATTTGGATGAATGAATTTAGTTATGGACATAGCCATCCAAAATAATGAGCTTTCTATTAATTAATTATGTTTGTCAAATGTGACGTAATATTGATGTTATGTGTTAAGGCACAAATGGACATAATCTAATATATCTACATGTATGTTGGTGGGACCCGTCACATTTCTTCATCGTATATCTCCGTACCAATATCATATAAGGATTGCACTTACTATAATAGACTCAATTTTATAGGCAATATATTAAACGAGATTTAGTTAAAAATATAGATAAAAGTTTTATAATTCAAAATCCCATGTGCACAATCACATTAAATTAATATCATGTACTGACTATATATATATATATATATATATATATATATATATAGAGTTTTGTTACTGTGCGTGATCGCACAGTGCGTGACTGTGCGCGTCGCGCACAGTAACAGCACTTTTTTTTGTTTTTTTTTATTTTTTAAATTTTAAAAATTCAATATTTCCTTATTTAAAATTTAATATATAGATATATCCCCTAAACACATTACAATATTCAATAAATACTTAAATTAATTTTATTTTAATTTTTTTTTTAAACCAAACACTATAACCTAATTAGAAAGCCTAAACCCTATAGTTAAAATCTTAAAAAAAAAATAGTTTTAACACTATACCCAAAGCCTGAACCCTATAAATAAAATCGTAAAGAAATTTTTTAATTATTTTTTAATTTTAAAATTAAAAAAAATTAAAAAAAAACAAAAAAAATTTGATACTGCGCGCACTGTGCCGTCGCGCGCAGTATCAAATCTGTGTATATATATATATATATATATATATATATATATATATATATATATATATATATATATATATATATATATATGTTGTCGGAGATTTTAGAGAACTTAATTGAATTTAAAACTTACACGGAATTTAAATTCAACTTACAGTCGAAATGACCTGAGCGGATAATCTTAGGCTACCAGCAGGGGTTGATTTCCGTAACGCAGCAGAGCTGAGCGACAGGACAGGTCTACAGAGCGGCATATCAGAGTGGAAGACTAAGTCTGCAGAGTGGAAGAGCAGGTTTGCAGAGTGGCAGACCAGAGTGGAAGACTAAGTCTGCAGAGTGGAAGACTAAGTCTGCAGAGCGGAAGAACATGTCTGCAGAGTGGCAGACCTGAGCGGAAGACTAAGTCTGCAGAGTTGCAGAACAGAGCGGAAAACCAAGTCTGCAGAGCAGAAGGCCAAGTCTGCAGAGCGGCAGACCAGAGCAGGTCTGCAGAGCGGTAGACCAGAGCAACAGAGCAGGTCTACAGAGCGGCAAACCAGAGCAGCAGACCAGAGCGGTAGAGCAGGTCTGCAGAGCGACAGACCAGGTCAGAAGACCAGATTTGCAGAGCAGAAAGGCCGATCGGGCAATAAGGTCATCGGTCGGACAAAAAAGCTGACCAATGCCTGCAAATAGTAGTTTCCTTGAAACAGATTCACCCACCTCCGACTGTGCTTCGAGGTTTACTCGGGTCGTCTGTTTCTCAAGATACAACGGTCGACCGTGAACTCCACCAAGCACTGGCGATCACGATGAACTGAGTGGTACCCTGAGTCAATTTGGTTCAGTGCAATCTGAACCCTGGATTTAGAGATTGAGTTATATTATTAAACATAAAAAAATTCAAATTGAAAAAATAATTTAGATGCTCGTGGGATGTACGATGTAAGGGGTGTGACGTATCGAATCCATAAATAAGGGATGGAGCCCTGCTCATCCCTTATTTCGTGATCCGTCCTTGATTCAAAGCAAATGAAGGGCGACTCGTCTTAATGGAACTTCTAAATAGCATTAAAATGATTTTTGAAATCCAAACCTTTGTCAAGGATGGTTCCTACTATTCTAGGTACCAACAATTTTTAGTTTTTTTCTTTTTTATAATCAGCAGTTAGTCCTGGTCAATACATCAATCTAGGATAACTCGAGGATCATATTGTAAAGGCAATCAGAAGAGAACAAGCTAACAAATATTTGTTGCAAATAGAAATTTGAGTACTCTTACATAAAATGTTAGAAGTCATTTCCCCAGAACTAAGAGTCAACACTCAAATCGACATCCAGAACAAGTTCATAGTTACACTATTCAATCTTACACTTTATCCTCTGCGATATTATCGAGTTCCTTCGAGAGGATAGCTGTCCTCTTTGAACTAGTTGATAGCTCCCTGAGAGCAATGGTCAAGGAAAGTTGTGGAGACCCAACAAATCATAAAATTCATTTAGATCCCTTAGCAACCCAACAACCCTCCTCCTCCGCCTCATAATTAATCAATTCCTTCTTCAAAAAAAATGTTACTTTTATTATGGATGATTTCAGTTGATGCTGCATTTCCAGGGATTTACAATTGGCTTCCAGAAAAAGTTTGTCAGACTCCTTTAGCTTCTCTTGAAGATAGAGTAGACGTTCTGAATAGTACTCAGTTTTAGTTTCAAACTTTAAATCTTTAGCCTGTTGTTCTAGTTGACCATCTCAAAGGCCGCTAGGTATATCTAATTCTTCAAAAATAAAAGGATCTTGACAGAGGGAATTTTCTTGTTGGAGTGAGTGAGGAATTCGTATCATTAGAAATGGTAATGTTAGTTGATTGTGGCAGATGTTTGTTCAAGGATGCCCTCAAAATTCTGTCCTCTGTAAAAACAAAGTGAAAAATGTATTCAATGTTACAAATAAAAGAAACAACTCTTGAACTCATTCCTAATGAGCGGAGTAAAGGAGTTTCCACGTGTACGGTGTACCGAGATGGTTAAAAATCCTGTCTAAGTGGAAATCAAACTAAAAACACGAGTCAATCATATCACTTCTGTTCGGGTTGCCCAAGGCGAGAGGATTCATCGCCCGGCTTGTCACCTCTAGCCGATCCATCACTCGGCATTCGACTAAGCACCATCAGTCCATTTAACTTAGTTACACTTTTTCAATGCTCTGCTCAAATTCTAGTTAGTCGGCATTCGGCTCAACTCTACCGACTAGTATCTATTCAGCATTCGACTAAGCACCACCCGTCCATTTGACTCAATTACACTTATCCGATGCTATTCTCAAACTCCAATCGGTCGGCATTTAGTTCAAGTCGACCACCTAATATCCATCTATTCAACATTTGGCTCAGCGCCACCAACCCATTCGACTCAATTACACTTAATGCTATTTTCAAACTCTAGTTGGTCAACATTAGATTTAGCTCCACTGATTGGTATCTATTCAAAATTCGGCTAAGGGCCACTAGCTCATTTGACTCAGTTACACTTATTTAATGCTCTGTTCAAACTCCAGCCAATCCAACTGATTGGACGCTCTATCTAAACTCCAATCGGCTCAATCGGCCCAATGCTCCGGCTCAATCGGCCAATGGCTCATAATGTATTACATGAATTGTAGGGGCATGTGGGATAGCAGGGTGCACTTATCATATGGTAACTTGTGCAACATCATCTTCTGTGGCATATAATATAACGATGTGACTTCAAATACGACCATGTAACATCTCCTTTATCAAGGCATGACAACTATCCATCACCAATTAATACCTGGGGAGTGCACCTTGATTGTGTACTCTGCCATGTTGGCTATCAATTCCGGAGTAGTCATTTGTTGGCTGTTTCTAATTCAGCTAATTGAAGAGGAGCCTGTTCAGTAATAAAGTACGGTACAAAATCAAAATACATATATGTTCCCATCCAGAAATTAAGTCAGATGAAAGTCGACTTTGGTAGTTCGGTGTTGATGAGATGATGACTTTGATGCACCCTGGGGGGTACGTCGGCAACCCATCTCCTCCACGTGGCATGGGAGGCCGGTAATAATGGTCCCGACGGTACCAGCTCCTGCATACATTTAGCCAAGCACACGGGGCGTTAGAGATCCGAAAATCAGGGAAGAGGTTCTTGGCGCAGACCCTCCGATGCTCAAGTCATGTCCTTTTTCTCCGACGGAGCAGTGTACAAAGGAAGAAAAAAATAGCTGTTGAAGATGTGTACGGATGTGCACGTACCTGGCCAATGAAGAATACCTCCCTTTTAATACAACTCTCACTGCCTTTTGTGCTTGTGCACCGTCAGAAAATGTCGGATGTCAGAATGTGTTGCATGTAGGCGAACGTCCTGCATCCTCCCCTGAGTAGGGGAAGGTTCCTCTCCTGCTTGGTGTCTGGCAGAAAATAGGAATATTCCCTGACTCGTGACAGTTATTCTCTAACAGAATGTTATGATTTCTTCACATTATTGTCGCTTAGTGTTATGGGCCCCGGGCGACAAGCGGATGATCATGCATTGATTGAGGACCTAGTCGAGCATTGATTGTGGACTCGATAAGGCTCAGATTAAGGTCCCGACCGAGGATTGGGCGAGAGCCCCTGACCGGTTTGTGGATGACCAGGCATTATATGGAGTTTAATTACCACCTCACCTTGCATATTGACTACCTAGTCCTCTTGACTTGAGGGGTGAAATGAGAAAGCTCAATTGTCACCTCCCTTGATTGTTGACTACCACGTTCTCTTGACCCTTGACTTTTTGGCATTATAAGGCCCCTCCTTTACACATTGTATCATAAATCTCCCCTCCAAGTCTAGTCGAAGGAGGTATAGTCGACTGACTGGGCTTCATCTTTAGTCTCATTCGACTCTTTCTTGAATCAAACGCTGAATAGTAGTCGCTAAGATCATGCTCGCTTATAATCAGGGTCATGGTGGGAGTGTGAAATATCAATTGATTGGGCATTGGTCATGAGAGCATGCTCATTTATAACTCGCACTGGGGCGAGAGTCTGGAGCGTGAGACCATGCTCACTTATAACTCGCCATGGGACGAGAGTCTGGGACACCTATCGGGAGGTCGTTGGTCGTGAGAGCATGCTCACTTATAACCCGTACTAAGGCGAGAGTCTGGTACACCGACTGGGAGGTCGTTGGTCGTGAGAGCATGCTCACTTATAACCCGCACTAGGGTGAGAGTTTGGGACACCGACCAGGAGGTCGTTGGTCGTGAGAGCATGCTCACTTATAACTCACACTGGGGCGAGAGTCTGGGACATCGACCGGGAGGTCGTTGGTCATGAGAGCATGCTCACTTATAACTCGCACTGGGGCGAGAGTCTAGAGCGTGAGAGCATGCTCACTTATAACTCGCCGTGGGATGAGAGTTTGGGACGCCGACGGGGAGGTTGTTGGTCATGAGAGCATACTCACTTATAACTCGCATTAGGGGGAGAGTCTGGGATACCAACCGGGAGGTCGTTGGTCGTGAGAGAATACTCACTTATAACTCGCACTGGGGTGAGAGTCTAAAGCGTGAGAGCATGCTCACTTATAAATCGTCGTGGGGTAAAAGTCTGGAGCGTGAGAGCATTCTTACTTGTAACTCGCCGTGAGGCGAGAGTCTGGGACACCGACCGAGAGGTCATTGGTCGTGACTCGTGAAAGAATGCTCACTTATAACTCACACTGGTGTGAGAGTCTGAAGCATGAGAGCATGCTCACTTATAACTCGCCGTGGGGCGAGAGTCTAGGACACTGACCAGGAGATCGTTGGTCGTGAGAGCATGCTCACTTATAACTCGCACTGGTGCGAGAGTCTGGGACACCGACCAGGAGGTCATTGATTGTGAGAGCATGCTCACTTATAACTTATATTGGGGCAAGAGTCTGGGACAATACTTTGGTTGTGATGCTCTGGTCTAAGACTAGTGGTGATAGCTTAACCCCGAACGGGAGAGCACAAGATCCGATAAGCTGGTGTGAGACTCGTGAAAACTACTCGACCACGAACGGGGGAGATAAAGGATTAGATAAGATGGTCTGAGACTCATGCAGACCGCTCGATCTCGAACGAGGGAAATATGTGGGGAGCAAAACCCATAGCATACTTGGCCTAGGAGCTCTGTCGCTCGGCTGAGGATACGATTTGATCCCTCCACTCCCAAATGTCTGTGGAGTTGGGGAGAGAAAATAGTGTCGAGCCCTTAACTCCCAAATGGCCGTGGAATTAGGGTGAGGATAGTACAAGTCATGGTTATCCAAGACAACAAAGACCAGAGAATTACGAGGGAGCAGAGCCTTTATCATACCTGACCGTGGCCTGAGGCGAAAATCGAGCCACCTGGGTGGAGGGCGCAGAGCCTTGAAAGCCTGATCAGGAGATCATTTTAATCAAACAAGACATGCCCATAGTTTTGTCCCTAGCAGCCCTCAAAGAGTCGAGCGAATATGACTCCTATGGCATAATCAGATTTCGGCTAAGTTTGAATCTCCTCTCTATTTCGATGTAGGACAGGGTGCCAATTCCTAACTAATTTTTCCTGCCGCCACCTACTCCTTTTCCCCAGGCAATCGCATGGAATTGTCAGGGCCCAAGGTAAGGTGGCACTACTCCCGTATCAATCTCATGATTTCTCTGTCTCTTCCATCATAAACCCCATTTCACAAGAAGCTGCCACGTGTATGCAACTGATGCACACTTTTCGCACGAGCCTTGATAGCGCCCCCTCTCCGGAGAAAATCAACATTTAGCTATGAAATTTTTTCGTCGCTAAACCCATTATTTCGTCGTTAACCATCATTTGCGGCAAAAACAATTCGTCGCTATGATTGTCGCTATGATCGTTGCAATAAGCTTGTCATAAACCATATTTCGCACCGATTATTAATATTTTGTCGCTAACATTAACGACATACCATAAAATGTCGTTAAGATTAATATAATCGCCGCTAAAATACACATCGGTTAATGACGAATTTTGCTAAATTCATCGCTAATATAACTAGTTAGTGACGATTTAGTAGTAAATTTGTAGCAAACCTTTTTTAAAAAAATTTGTTGGGTATCGATGGTTAGCAACGATTTTAGAGAAAATTGTCGCTAACAACAATTGTTAGCGATGATTTTCTCCAAAATCGTCGCTAACCATTTTTTTAAAAAATATTTATTTTTTTAAAAAAATTATTTATTTTCATTCATATCCTATATATAAATTCATAAACAAACTCATAAATAACTCATATTTCAACATCATCAAGTTCACAAAACATTCACAACTCTAACAACGTTCACAAACAACGCATACAACTCTAATAACAACACAACAAATAAATAACACAACTCTATCAACAAGTAACAAATTCACAATTCTAACAACAAGTAACACAACAAATAAAAATCACACCATCAAATTCACATCCAAAGAACTTACTACTATAGAGAATCATAACATTTGAATCAATATGTCCACCAAAAGCTTCTGCGTACGACGCTGTCTCAGCTGGGGGCAACTTCGACGAAACCCATTCAGGAGTGCTCCAAGTACTATGCCGCAAAGTTTCATCAGTCTGCTTGTGCTCAAAATCAGAATATTTCTCGTTTGGCTACATATTAAGGGAAAAAGAGTAAAAAAGGATGCACTAAAATAAATATCATATTAATTGATGGGTTATACCTTCATTGATATGTAGTCCCACCAATCCTTTGGATTATCGATTAAGTTCTTCCATGAATTTTCTGTCATTGGGAACTTAAAGTTAAAAGTCAAGAAAATAAACAAAAAAATAAGTTACAAACTGTTTCATAAACCCAATGGTTATCAAAAGCTATGATTTGCTTCAACTAAATCTAAGTCTCTCCAATCCAAGTGACAATGCTTTCTTCTCAATATAATCTGGTTAATCATTATAGAAAAAATCTATTGTTGATGTGAATTAATAAATAGCAAAGCAAGTATTAAACTAAACCTAATGAACAAAAGACAATGCAAGTAGTGAATGGCAAAGCAAGTATTAAACTAAACCTAATGAATAACAATCCTAAAGCATTCAACAAAAACCTAATCTAATCTAGCATACTTCATCTAACTTAATCACAAGAACAAACATCAACAAAACAAGAATTGCATGAAATTAAACCAGCATAATTGCAACAAATGTAGGAGCAAAAGTGGCTGGAAAATTTCATTGAACACCTAATATGCATCTACCAATTCAAGCCTAAAGCATGCAAGTTGAAACATGGGAGGTTAATGTCATTACAATTCAACAATCTGTTGGTGCAGTTAGCACGAACGATTTAACCCAGGTTTTGATGAATGACAAATATGTTAAGTTAGGTTTATTGTTGATCTAACACTCTGATCGAGTGGGCAGGATAAGTCCAGACAGGTCGACGGGCTGACCGGATGTCTGGCACGAAGCCCAGCTAGGTCGACGGGCTGACCGGATAGCTGGCACGAAGTCCAAGCGGGTCGACGGGCTGACCGGACGCTTAGGCACGAAGCCCAGCTAGGTCAACGGGCTGACCGGATAGCTGGCACGAAGTCCAGACGGGTCGACGGGCTGACCGGACGTCTGGCAGGTAAGTAAGGTAAGTCACTGGAGGGGAGTGACTGCGAGGACGCGTTCCCAAGAAGGGAACATTAGGCGTCAATCCGGCTTAGATCCATTTCGGATATCTAAGTCGAGATCGTGACTAGATTTCAGTCTCGGAAAGACGGAATCTAAGTCATACTTTTTCTGTTAATTCATACTTTATAAATTGTGCTAACAATCTGTGTTGCAGGATATATTTTGCCTCGGACTAACCTTGTTTTGCAGGAGAAGGAATCTCTGGAAAAAGGTGGTCCGGGCGCCCGGAGGCAACTTTTATCCTCTGCGTCGCCTCACCACGTGGAGCATCCTGACTGGACTTGCCACGTCACACCACGGCGCTTGGAAGGGATCCAGGCGCCCGGAGCAGCATATAAAAGAAGCCCCGGGGGTGGAGCTTCAATATCATCTTAGAATTCCCAGATTGCTTTGCTGCTCTGTGCTCTAGCGACGCTAACAAAGCTCCGACAACGCGCCCTTGCTCTTTAAGCTTTCTTTTCTGTCGGTATAGCTTTGTGTTTTGTTTCATTAGTATTTCTTGCACTCTTTTTGTAATCACATTCGAATTGCTAGTGATTGCCCAACGAAAGTGGTCAAGGACCACGGGCCTTCGAGTAGGAGTCGTCACAGGCTCCGAACGAAGTAAAATCAATTGTGTTCATTTACTTTTCTGCTGCGTACTTTTACACTCGAGTTTTCGAATCGATATTCAACCCCCCCTCTATCGAACGATCACGGTCCTACACAATCAACTCAACATTAATCAACCATCAACACTTCAATAATCAGCACTCAACACATAAAGACATCACCCAAGCTTACGAGAGTGAACGAACACAATTGCAGATGGAGCTTCGGAAGGGGCTAATTGAAGCACGGATGAAGGAGGACCTCTTCTCTTCTAACCTGAAGAGAAGAGGGGTTGTCGGAAGATAAAGTGGATGTCCACTCCTCTTCTATCCCGACGAGGAGAGGGAAGAGGGGCTGTCATATGTGGATTAGAACGGAGGACGAATCCTCCTCTTCTAACCCAAAGAGGTGGACCGTCGGAGATGGATGGAGCGAATGATCGGGTCTTCCTTCTTCTAATCCGAAGAGGTAGATGGATGGATGATGATGGAGCTCCTCTTCTCTTCTAACCCGAAGAGAAGAAGGGGCTGTGGATGTGGAGCCGATGGTGGAAATGAAGCTCTCCGAAGGTGGCTGCTCGTTTTCCCTCTTTTAATCCAAAGAGGAGAGGAGGTGGTCGAATGGTAGTGATGAAGTGGAGAGGAGGCTCTCCTCTTCTAACCTGAAGAGGAGAGGTGAGGGAGAGGAGAAGAAGCGGAGGAGGTTGTGTGCACGGCGGCGTCGAGGAAAATCCCCAAGGGTTTTAAATTTTTACACATGTTAGCGGCGAAATTTATAAATTTGTCGCTAATGCTAAATATTAGCGGCGAATTCGACAACTTTGTCACTAATGCCAATATCAGGTTCGAGTTCTAAAACCCTAATATACATAAATGTTAGTGGCGAATGTGATAAATTCGTTGCTAAATCTTGATATTAGCGACGAATTAGATGAACTACTCGTCGCTAATGTTTGTTTTCTTTGTGATGAATTAGATGAACTCGTCGCTAATGTTTGTTTTCTTAGCAACGAATTCAACAAACGTGTCGCTAATGTTTGCTTTATTAGTGATGAATTTGTATTTCACTATTTATAATAATATTTACTTACGAAATATTATTTCATCGCTAATAATTCATCGCTATTTTACTTATTTCTTGTAGTCCTCTAATCCGACGACTCATCTTTCACTGCGCCATTTTGATTGCTCAGCCCACTTCCCAGGTATCTTAAGGGTTCTTAGTTTAAAAACCCTAACGATAGTGAGCGGCTGCTCCTCAATGATTCTACTTCTCCAACCTCCCCCTTCTTCGCCTGCTTGCATCAGTCTCCCTTCGATTCCTGCATAAATGTTGTCTCTTCTTACTTGCTTGCTATTGCCTCTTTCAATCATGGCTTGCGAAACTCTAGTCCCTTGGTACGTTTCTTTTGTTCCAACTTTGATAGGAATGACCTTCGGTTAGTGCAATCCAGCCTGAAGCCATCAAACGCCTATAACCTTTGCCTTCCTGGGCCCGATGGCCACCCTTGTCACCCGCCTCCTACTTTGGTTACCTTATTCAAGGACAAACTCCTAGGTGGCCTGTGATTCCCCGTTCCTCCCTTCTTCTCAGCGCTGAGTCAATATTTTTGTGTTTTCCTTTGCCAGCTTGTCCCTAATTCTATCTGACTCTTGTGTAGGATCGTTCTCATTTTTCGCGTGTGCGACATCCCCTTGACTCCCCGCTTGTTTCACTTCCTATTCACTCTTCGGCGCCACAGTGAGGGTCTCTTTAATTTTCAGGCTCATACTAAAACCACCCTTTTTGCTCCCTTGTCCACTTCTGAGTCAAGGTGGAAAGAATTTTTTTTTTCTTAAATTTCCTTCTCCCGTGGCGTGGCCTACCAGGCTCCAGTTTGCTCTCCCCTCTACGCCCTGGCTAGGGGACTTCTATTTAGATCCGACGTTTATAGAGGCGTCTGCTCAACTAGCAGGATGGCGTGTTGACTTGGATAGTCTATTATCCAAGGATGTTTTGTACCTATTTGGGCTAAGCCATGATCCTTTAGAACTGCCACATTCTTTGGGTAAGCCCTGCAACTCCCTTAGCGTGTTCTTGTTTTACCACCCTAACCTCTTCCCCACTGCAACTACAACTAATACCCCCCTGCTCGGGTCTCTATGTCTGGGTCCCTTCCCTTGGATGCCATAGAAATAAATCGTCGGGGCAGATAATTCTAAATGAGAGAAATAGCTCGTCTTCTGGTCCACCTGCTCCTTCGACAACTGTGGTTGCTTACCTCCCCGATCCCTTTGCTGCTAGTGCGATGCAGCCTACTCATTCTACTACTAATCCTGCTCAGGCGACTCCACCTCCTTCTACTTATCGCCCTGTGAAACTTAAGGAGGCGTCAGATTCAGACAAGATTTCGTTGGAGCGTCAGAAAAGGTCCAGAACTATAGGGGCATCTGTTGCAGCCCAAGTACCCAGATCTGCCTCAGCTTCCATCCCAGAGTCGAGACCCTTGGACAGTTTTACCTTTCCTTCGGGGATTCGAATGGAACCTGACTGGGGAAATGTCCTTGTGGATCAGGGAGAAAGCAGCTATGGGATGTGATCTCCTTTAAATGCTCTGGCCATGGAATCCTCTCCCAGGCCATCTGCTTCCACTCAACCTGCGATCAGCGAGCCCTCTGGGATTCCGATGAAGCTCAAAAGGTGTTCTCATTTAAATGCTCCAACCGGGTCAGCACCCCCTGACCTTCTACCTCCACTCGACCAACTCCCAATGAGATTGTTCCTGGCTCTTCCCGATCTCATCTATTCCGTTTTCATGCTCCCGCGCCTTTTGAGCAAGGGCTACTTCTCCACGATCCTCCTCTTCCTGGTTCGGTCGTGCTACGGGGATTACTGGTAGACACCTGGATGGAGGCTATGGAGCAAATGGACACCTCCACTTTTTCCTCCCAGGTGAATGTATTTTCTGCAGATGCTATTGCGGTAAGCCTTCCCCTCCCTCTATTGCTTCTTGTTTCAACTCTGACTGATCTTTCCTTTTCTTAGTTCTTTGCCTCGGGGCTGCGTTTGAGCTAGCAGGCCATGGACACTCACCGACATAACCAAATTTTAAAGGACCGCCTCGAGGAACTAGAATCCCATCCATCCAACTCTACCCCAGTTGAGCGTCAACTGCAAGCGGAGATTGAATCCATGAAGAAGAAGCAACCTGTCCAAGAACAAACCCTCAACGAGACCTTGAGAGCAATGGACCTGCTATGAGCGGAAAAGTAGAAACTTGAAACCCTTCGCCAAACGGCCGATGCCTGATGTCACAAAGAGCTCAATCTCAAAGAGAAGGCAATGTCAGAGTTGGCCCAGCAAACGACCGCTTTGGATAACCTCAAGCTAGTTCATAAGGAGGAAATGACCCATTTGGCCACAAAACTTAACTCCCATAACCTACTCCTCATGGAATATTAGAAGAATTTAGAGTCCCAATCCACTGAGCTACGTTCTTTATAGGCAGAGTTAGCTCTAGCCTGATCAGAAGTATCCACCTCAGTCGTCACCCTGGAATCGTATAAGGCTGGGGAGAAGGACCATATCCGGGAGGGTTGGGAGGAATATATGCAGTCCCCCGAGTTTGGTTCTCAGGTTGGAGATCACTTCATCCGGTCAGTGGCTCAGGGAATAGAGGGAGCGTGGTTAGACAACTTAAGGAAGGAAGTTATCTGTTATCCGACCCTCTGATTGACTTCCTAGATCACCGTCGAGTACTCCGAGGAATGCCTGATGATATTTTCTCTAAGTTCACCTGATTCTTTATTATAAAAGATTGTTCTTGGTTCTTGTTTCCTTCCTTATCTATTGTTCCTACTTTGCGAGTTTTTCCTCTTTCCCAAGATGGACCATGTTCTGCAAACACTTTCCAATGCTAGTCACTGAGTAAAAACCAGTAGAGCGGGGCCTATTATGCTAAGAACCACTCGAGAGGGCTTTTAGGGTTCGACTAGGCCCCACGCGTTCAGAGAATACCTGGGTTTGGAACTCTCGACTCCTTGCAGGGTTCGTGCATGATCTTGACCAGGTTTGCTCGACTAAGGACTTTGTGCTCATGCCCGTGCCGCTTACTCCTTGACCTAGGATCTTTTCTTATAAGAGAATCAATACAAAAGATACTACTCTTAGGCATTGTAAGGCCGAAGGTAATTAGCGCACCATGGTTGGTCTAACTTCTTGCCATTAGCATCTTGCAGGTAATATGTGTTGGTGCAACATCCCTCAGGTCAAGGTTGACTTGGTTAACCAAGCTGAGTTTTGGTTTGGGTTTAGATGTTTGACAATAAGATATTGATTGAAGAAGAGTCAAGTAGGTCAAGGTTGACCGGATACTTGACTGGGAAGTCCTAACTGGAATGTTAGGCAGAAGGAAAGTCCTAGTGAGTGAAGCTAGGCAGAAGGAAATCCTGGTGAGTGAAGCCAGGTGAAAGTCCTAGTGAGTGAAGCTAGGCAGAAGGAAATCCTGGTGAGTGAAGCCAGGTGAAAGTCCTAGTGAGTGAAGCTAGGCAGATGGAAACCCTAGTGAGTGAAGCTAGGTGAAAGTCCTGGTGAGTGAAGCCAGGCAAGGGAAATCCAGATGGATCAAGGATGATCGGACATCTGGTGTTGGGAAGTCCAAGTAGGTCGAAAGGATCGATACTTGGCAGAGGAAGGAAAACCGGATGGATCGAGGATGATCGGACATCCGGTGTTGGAAGTCAAGTAGGTCAAGGGAGTGACCGGATACTGGCATGACGAAGAAAAGTCAAGTGAGTCAAAGGATTGACCGACACTTGGTGGGAGTCCCAGGTCAAGGGAGTGACCAGATGCTAGGCATGATGTACCAACAGGTCAGGTTGACCGGATGTTGGTTAGGGAGGTTTGGGACTTGGTTTGGGCAAAACCAAGCTCTGGATCGATCAGGGGACCTCGATCGATCGGTGGATCGATCCGCATTCTTCCAATGACGAGCTCGGATCGATTCAGGTCCCGATCGATCACCGGTGATCGATCGGGGCGATCGCCATGACAAGCGCCGGATCGATCCGTGGATCGATCCGACTATTCCGAGCACGCAGGCGCTCTGGATCGATCCGTGGATCGATCCAAGCCTCCCGATCGATGGAACATTTGAATCGATCGGGATCCGATCGTTGGCGTCGATAAAGGCCGCAGGCGCTCGATTCCTTCGGCATCACTTCTCCGATTCACTTCAGCTCTTCGCCAGCTTCTCCACAGCTCTCTACAAGCACGTGATCGCCAGTTCTTGAAGGATCTTGGAGGTTTTCCAAGTCAAGAGGCGGATCCATTGCAAGAGGAAGAAACTAGGGTTAGGGTTTGCACTCATTGTAAGCTTGTAAGCTTCTATTTCTTGTACTCTTTCCCTCTCTTCTTGTATTGAGTCTTGTAGGGCTTCTCCGCCTTTGGTAGTTACCATAAAGGAGAGTTTATTTAGTGGAGGGTGTGTGCGTGGTGTGGATCCTTGGATTAGTCACCTCCTTTGGAGGTGGATACCAAGTAAAATCCTAGTGTTAGCGTGGTTGTATTTGTTTCTGTATTTTCCGCTGCACATCCAAGAAGAAACAAGCAACGCCAAGCAACGAAGCGCACCGAGCGAACGCGACGAGCTATTCACCCCCCCCTCTAGCTACTTTTGGTCCTAACAAGTGGTATCAGAGCGAGGCCGCTCTTCACCGGAATCATCGCCGGAAGGGTCAAGCATATCAAGAAAAGCTAGAGGGTGAAGAAGTTGGAGCAAATTCTTCAAGTTCAAGACTTCATCAAGCTCAACTTCAAGATGCAATTCCAAGATGGACTTGGATTTGACACAAGGGTGGCTCCACCATACACTTCCACAAGTTTTGATTCTTGGAGATCAAGAATCGAAAACTTTCTTATGATGGAGATAGAGCAATGGTTTGCTCTAATGGAAGGCTTCAAAGCTCCAACGAACTCCAAGGGCAAGCTTCTAAAGAAAAGCAGATGGAGCTCTGAGCAAATTCAAAGGCGAGGCAAATGACAAAGTGACCAAGCTTTTGGTCAACTTATTGCCTAGCCACATCTTGGAACAAATTGAAGAGTTTGAAGATGCCAAGGAACTTTGGAGCAAATTGGCTAAGCTTCATGAAGAGATCCCCTCCACTGTACAAGATCATGAAGAATCCAGAGAGGGTGACTCTTTGGAGCAAGACCAAGAGGAGGACTCCGAGGTTGAGAGATGCTCAACCTCCGAAGAAGAGGAAATCCAAGAAGCTTCATCCTCAAGGGAATGCAATGAAGGGAACAAGGAGGGAGCATACTCCTTGTTTCATATTCAAGATGATGAAGCCTCCACCTCTAGGATTGAGGGGGAGCAATCCTTGGTGACACCGGATCAAGAAGAAGGAGAAGCTTCTACATCCGGGTCAAGAGAAGAAGAGGAGGAAGAAGCTTCTACCTCCACAAGTCAAGAAAAATCAAATGGAGGAGAATCAAGGTCCGATCAAGAGGAAGCTTCTACCTCCGGATCCAAAGAAAAAGATGCCACCCCTACAAGCAAAGGTATAAATATTTCAATTAATAATAAAAATCATATTATATGCTTTGAATGTAGGGAACATGGGCACTACAAGAGCAAGTGCCCTAAATTAGCCAAGAAGAAGGGCCAAGTGGCACAAAAGGGCAAGGTGAAGCCCAAGGAGACCATCCCCAACACAAAGAAGAGCAAGGAGCATATTATATGCTTCTCTTGCAATCAAAAGGGGCATTATCGTAGTCAATGCCCCAAGGGGAAGAAGAAGGTCAAGGCTCAAGGAGGCACTAGTCAAGGGGGAGCCTCCAAGGTAAAGAAGAAGGTAACATTTATTGAGCCTACTCCTTTACATTATGGTAAAAAGCATGATAGGTCTAACTTTTATCATTTCAATGCAATTTACCATAAGAATAGAAAGCATGAGGGCTTTAAGGAAAAGCATGTGGCCCTACATGCTAAGACTATCACTCCTAGGGTTAGGAATGTAGATAAAAGTCTAGGCAATAACTCTAAGGATTTTAGATACAAGCCTAGAAACCAAAATGCTCATGGACTTAATGAAAAACCAAATTCTAAGGATTTAATGATAGAAAATCAAGTCTTGAGATCAAGACTTGATAAAATGGAAAAGACCCTAAAAAGGATGGAAAATATCCTAAAAGGGCAAAATGAGCAAAACCTAGGGCTAGGAAAGTCAAAGCCATCAAATAGCCATAGAGGTTTGGGATACAAACCAAAGGCTAAGAAGGATGTGCCTAGTTATCATAGGGTTCCATATAGTTATGGAACAAACCCTAGGTTTAGTGGTCAAGTCAAGAATACTAGGGAAGTCATCCCTAAGAGTATTTTTGCAACCAAAGTGACTAAGACTTCTAAGAAGTCTAAGAAAGTCACTAACAAGGTCACAAGGGAGGCTATCCCTAGGGTTGACCTAGAAAATGTGACCAAGGCTTCTAAGAAGCCCAACAAGGTCACTAGGAAGGTATCTAGGGAAGTTATCCCTAGTGAGTACCTAGAGCATCCAAGGAGCACCAATAGGTGTTGGGTTCCTAGGAGCATCTTCTCTACCCCATAAATGGGTTAGAGAGTGTCAACTCAATTAGAAGGGTAGTTAACCCAACTTTGAGGAAATTGACACTCAAGGAGCAGTTTCAAGGTTTTTGTTAACCTTTGAAAATGAAATGGAACTATTATTTACTCCTTGAAAGAGTAAAATGTGCCTAGTGGTGAAAATTTAATTTTAATCTTAAAAGGCACATATTGGGAAATTCATAAGAGCTACCAAGTTGGGATTTTGGTATGTTCTTAGGAAATTTAAGGCAATCCGGGCCTTAACTTTAAAGTGCTACTCTTGTGGAAAAATGAAATATGCCAACATTTGAGGAATATGCTTAATTTCAATTGGCATAAATTAATCAAGGGAATTAGAAATGCCAATTTAGGTTTTGGCGTTTTCTTGACGCACTTAAGGGCAATCTAGGTTTAAGTTGTAAGTTTAGCTAAGGTTTTAAGGATACTTAGATAGTTAATCTAGGTATATTTTATTTATGCTAAATCTTGCCATGATTGTTTGCCCATCATATGCCATGACATCATGTCTACTTTTGCATTCATGACTTATTATGAAAAATACAAAAATACCATGTCATGACATTCATACACCATGTAGTTATAGGATATTTTCTTTTGAAAATTATTTTCTTTTGATGTATGCCATAACATTATCATGCATTAGTTTAATTTCTTATAATTAAGGATAAATGGCATTTAACAACACTTATTAACAAGTGACATCCTAGGTGGATGTCTAATATCTTTGAAATGCCTAGATAGATATGCATGATCCCTAGAATAGGGCAAAACCAAAATCTTACATCTCACAAGGACTATAAGATGACATGTATGTGTTTTAGTGCACATTAGATACAAGTGAGATGTTAGGAAGATGAACAAAACTCAAAATGTTGATTTAGTGCATTCTTTTGAGTTTTAGGTTCATCAAAACACATAGTTATGTGTTTTCCCATCATTGGGAAAGCTAATGTACAAGTCATGTGCATTATGCCCAAGGAACATGATGGGATATTGGTTTTGAAAATGTTTTTAAAATGTTTTTGGAAAACCTTGGTGAAGGCTATCTTTTGATAGTAATCACCATTGAATAGTGAGACACAAACTTGAAGAAAACACTAAAGTTTTTGCAAGTTTTTCAAGTTGGTGTCAATCTTTGAAAATATGATGTATTTTCATAGAAAACTATTTTTTCTTGATAATATATGCCCTAAACAATGTCTACACGAAATTTCATAATTTTTGGATTTTTGTAGAATTTTCTAGGGTTTCAAGTTGACTGAAATGGAATTTCAGCAACTATCGAGTCTGATCGATCCATGGATCGATTGAGTGCTGAATCGATCCATGGATCGATTCGAAATCTGGAGCACAGAATGGTTCTGGATCGATCGCCGATCGATTCAGCCTCGATCGCGTGATTCGAAAGGTTCAATCGATCGAACCCAACTCAATCGATCCAAGTGGCTGATTTTGGCTGGGAAAGCCTGATTTCAGCACTTTGAACCTATTTTAGTCTAGGTAACCATTCCAAACCCTTAAAATACATTTGTATACATAAAAAGGGTGTTTTCGTGTTGAAAACAAGGATGGAATGGTAAAGGAAGACTTCATTGAAGTTTAGGTTGAGGTTTGTTTCAAATTTTGAATATTTGAACCTCAAAAACTTCTAAATTTGGGTTTCCTAAAGTTTTAGGGATTCCAAGTCATTGTTGGTGCAATGACGGAAGTTACCACCATGTCTTTAGGGGAAGGTACTCTTTAAAGACATGAAAAACTATTTTTCATGAACCTTGGAAGGTGGTTAACCTTCTGTTAAGAATATGCTCAAGGTTGAGCATGGGTTGAAAATGGGGAGTGGATATCCTCATTTGTTCAGAGGTTTCAAAGGATAATGCTCAAGGATGGGCATTTACCTACATTGGGGGAGAATGTAGGGGTAAGGATAATGAAGGGTATGGGACCTTCAGTATCGTGTTGATCACAACGAGTGATGTTGTGAAGAACGATGAGTAACTCTTCAGGGGGAGAGTCTTCAACAAATGGAGGTGTTGAAGTGTGCCCAAAATTGGAGCATAGGTTGATGTGTCCAAATATGGGTCGATGTGGTTTATCAATAAGGGATTGATGTGTGCCAATAGGGGGAGAATGAAAGGGCTTGTGAAAGGAAGTAAGTTAGGCTTTCATTACCTAGAGGGAGTTTGCCCTCTTAGGGGGAGAATGAAGAGCTTAACTTATGCTTTCATTACCTAGTGGCATGAAGAATGAGGCTATGGGATTAGCCTAACTTACATGTGGTATTGTAAGTGTTAGTGTGGTATTGTCAAACATCAAAAAGGGGGAGATTGTTGGTGCAACATCCCTCAGGTCAAGGTTGACCTGGTTAACCAAGCTGAGTTTTGGTTTGGGTTTAGATGTTTGACAATAAGATATTGATTGAAGAAGAGTCAAGTAGGTCAAGGTTGACCGGATACTTGACTGGGAAGTCCTAACTGGAATGTTAGGCAGAAGGAAAGTCCTAGTGAGTGAAGCTAGGCAGAAGGAAATCCTGGTGAGTGAAGCCAGGTGAAAGTCCTAGTGAGTGAAGCTAGGCAGAAGGAAATCCTGGTGAGTGAAGCCAGGTGAAAGTCCTAGTGAGTGAAGCTAGGCGGATGGAAACCCTAGTGAGTGAAGCTAGGTGAAAGTCCCGTGAGTGAAGCCGAGCAGGAAATCCAGATGGATCGAGGATGATCGGACATCCGGTGTTGGGAAGTCAAGTAGGTCAAAGGATTGATCGGATACTTGGCAAGGAAAAACCCGATGGATCGAGGATGATCGGACATCGGTGTTGGGAAGTCCAAGTAGGTCGAGGGAGTGACCGGATACTTGGCATGACGAGTAAAAGTCCAAGTGAGTCAAAGGATTGACCGGACACGTGGTGAGTCCTGGCAGGTCAAGGGAGTGACCGGATGTTAGGCATGATGTACCAACAGTCGAGGTTGACCGGATGTTGGTTGGGAGGTTTGGGACTTGGTTTGGGCAAAATCAAGCTTTGGATCGATATCGATCAGCTCGATCGATCGGTGGATCGATCCGATTCTTCCATGAGAAGCTCGGATCGATCCGGGATCGATCCAGGGTCCCGATCGATCACCGATCGATCGACGATCTTAGCGACCGGATCGATCCGTGGATCGATCGCACGCTATTTCGAGCACGAAGGCGCCGGATCGATCCGTGGATCGATCAGCCTCCCGATCGATTCGAACATTTGAATCGATCGGGATCGCCGGCCGATAAAGGCGCAGCGCCGATTCCTTGCATCACTTCTCGATTCACTTCACTCTTCGCGACTTCTCCATGCTCTCTACAAGCACGTGATCGCCAGTTCTTGAATCTGGAGGTTTTCCAAGTCAAGAGGCGGATCCATTGCAAGAGGAAGAAACTAGGGTTAGGGTTTGCACTCATTGTAAGCTTGTAAGCTTCTATTTCTTGTACTCTTTCCCTCTCTTCTTGTATTGAGTCTTGTAGGGCTTCTCCGCCTTTGGTAGTTACCATAAAGGAGAGTTTATTTAGTGGAGGGTGTGTGCGTGGTGTGGATCCTTGGATTAGTCACCTCCTTTGGAGGTGGATACCAAGTAAAATCCTAGTGTTAGCGTGGTTGTATTTGTTTCTGTATTTTCCGCTGCACATCCAAGAAGAAACAAGCAACGCCAAGCAACGAAGCGCACCGAGCGAACGCGACGAGCTATTCACCCCCCCTCTAGCTACTTTTGGTCCTAACAATATGCACCTGACACGAGCTTTTTAATGACCTTGTATGGACCAACCCATTGAGGTGCTAACTTAGTTACCTCCCCTACCGGTTTTATCCTTTTCCATACTAGGTCCCCTTCTCCGAAGAAGCGGGGGATCACTTTCTTATCACAATTCTGTTGCATTCGCTATTGATACTCGATTAGCCGGACGACGGATTTCTCCCAGGTTTCAGAGATAAGGTCCAGCTCGAGAAGTCGTCCCTCTGTGTTATTTGAATCATATAGTAATTGTCAGACCGAAGCGACCCGGACCTCGACCGACACGATCGCCTCACTGTCGTAGACAAGGTGGAAGGGTGTGAGCCCCGTGCTCTCCTGTGGAGTTGTTCAAAATGCCCAAAGGATGCTAGGAGCTCTTCAACCCAATCACCTCCCACGTGATCTAGCTTAACCTTGAGTCCCCTGACTATTTCCCGATTAGTAACTTCGGTCCGGCCGTTGCTTTGAGGATACACTACGGAAGTGAAGGCTTGGATAATACCAACCCCTTGACATCATTCTTGAATCTTGCACCCTTGGAATTGTCGTCCATTGTCCGAGATTAGCTTGTGCGGAAATCCAAATTGACATAGAATGTTTATCCATAAGAACTGAATGACAGCTCTTTTTGTGATCCTGGCTAGGGCTTCTGCCTCTACCACTTGGAAAAGTAATCCACCGCGATGAGCAAGAACCGCTTTTGAGCTTGGGCTATGGGAAATGACCCCATGATGTCCATGCTCCATTGATTAAAGGGACAAGAGACTATCGAAGTATTTAAAATCTCGGTCGGTCGATGGGATAAGTTTTGATGCTTCTGGCAAGAGAGACAAGTGGCTACCAACTACTGGGCATCCTTCTGGAAGGTGGACAAAAATACCCTGCGAACAGTATTTTGCGAGCCAACATCCTTCCACCCACGTGATTGCCACAACATCTTTGGTGGATTTCTTGCAGAGCAAAGTTAGCTTCGTATGGTCTCAAACATTTGAGTAATAGGTGGGAAAATGCCCTCTTGTATTATTTTTAGAAAATTTCTTTACACATATTGATTGATGCTTCTTAGTTGCATAGATTGGCATTCATGTATTAAATTTTTTTATGAATTCTGAAGGGGGAGGGTAATGTGTTAAGTTGGAAAACTCACTCAAACCACCCTAGAAAAGTTAACCTTACTATTTTTATTTGTGATTTTTTTTCTAACTTTAACTCAGGTTGTTATTGCATCACAAAGGGAAGATTGTTGGTGCAATTAATTCCAATGGTCAAACTCAAGTTTTAATAAATGACAAATAGTTTAAAGTTAGATGTGTTGTGTGATCTAACCTTTCTACCAAAGGGCCCTGATAGCTGGTGTAGAAGTCCAGATAGGTCAAGGAGTGACCGAATATCTGATGAAAAGTCCGGCTGGGTTCACAGGACTTGACAGCTGGCCAAAGTCCAATTAGGTATATGGACCTGACAACTAGTCGGAAGACCTTGTAGACCATAAGGGAGTCAAGCGATTTTGCGAGGTAAGTAAAGTAAGTCACTAGAGGAGAGCGTTCCAGTGAGGACAAGTCTCAATTTGGGACTTTAGGCGTAAGTCCAGTTTATATCCATTTTGGAAACATAAACTGAGATCCTGACTAGATCCTGATCTCTATTAGACATGATCTAATTAATACTACTATTTTATTATTGTGCTAACTTCGTTTTGCAAGTATACTTTATTTTTTGGAATAACACATTTTGCAGGGCGAAAAGGAACAAAAATATCTCAGGTGAATAGTGCTTGAGGCGCCTCCTGTGCTGCTGGAGGCGCCTTGGAAGCGTTGGTCGAAGGCCCCACATAGAAGGGCACGAAGGCGCCTTCCATGCGAAGGAAGGCGCCTTGAACTGGGCGATGGAAGGCGCCTTCGGTCGGATAAGGGAGAAGGCTTCGTCGACGATAAGAGCTGGTTTTTAAGGGATAAAAGTTGAGGTTGAAGGCGTCTCCAGTGGTGTTGAAGGCGCCTCTAATCCCCTTTAAAAGGGCTACTCGACCAAGGTTTCAATACAACTGACATACAACTTCTACATGTGATCATTGAGATTCCGGATGATTCGACTTCCTCCTTCTGCTCTACTACTACGCCGCTGTGCCCAACTACTGCTAAGGAGCCGTCCAACACCAAGCTCAATCCGACTATCTTCAAAAGTGTTGGGTAATGAAAGTTCATTTTTGTACTTAATTACTGCTTATAGGAAAAAGTAGCTTGCTACGCTTATCCTTATTTTTATTGTACTCGATTCTCTCTTCCGGCGGTTCTGGAAGAGGTCATTAGTGGATTACTCGTCAATAGGTCTGTGGGACCTGGGTCTTAGAGTAGGAGTCATTGAAGACTCCGAACCAAGTAACCGACTGAGTTATTTTGCTCTTGTTTTTTTTTTGCTTCTGTTTTATTTCCGCTACGTACTCATTTTCAAAACTGAAAAAGGTTAAGCTTTTAAAACGCCCCTGCATGCTTTGATCCCACTTGGGGGAGGGGCTTGCATGTGTTTGGAGATCTTGAAGATTTTGGATGATTTCATGCCCTTGCTATTGATGTTTGATGCATATAATGTGCAGTAATTAAGGCTGGAATTTGAAGGTTCTGTTCTTTGGCTCTTTTTGGGTTAGTTGTACTGCTGCTTAGTTTTAAAAACAAACTGTTCAGATTTTATTGCTGTACTTCTGGAATTTATGGAGCTAGGTTTACTTAAGTGTGGGGTTGATGCATGAGAAGTGTAATTCAAATTGTGGAAGGTGGACTTGATAAGTGGTCAATTGCTAAAAGATTCAAGTTTTGAATTGTTCCTGGAGAATACAATCTAATTACAATAGTGTTATATTCATACAAGAGCTGAGATTATGGAAGAAGTTGTGTAACATTTCAGCAATTGAAGATATCATCATGTGGGCATTCCGGGAGCTGATTTTTGAAGATGAAATATGACAGTTGGCTTTAATTCAGTAACTCATGCATCTGAGCAACAAGGAAGTAGTTGGTACTGGAATGCTTTTATAAATCAGATTCTGATTTCCTTGGAACTATATCTCTGAAGCTGATTTTCGAATGTGAAAATGCTAAAGCTGTTGATTTCTCTTATCTGTCCAGCTGCTGAATGGATGTACAAATCATGGCAGTCTTTCCATTCAACTGGGAGGAGTGAGCTCTTCAACATACAACAACACTAAGCACTAATGAATTTTGAAAGGATTTTTTTATGGTTGTGAGGTGGAGTACTGTTGGAGTTGTTAAATTCCGGGAGCTAATGAATAGTTGAATCAATTTGAGTGCTACTCCTGTACTCCATTTTCATATTGCTGAACTGTAGAAATAAAAACAGAGAGGGATTCTGAATTTGGAGTATCAATTGTGTGCCAAGTTTTTCTTTTATTTCAGCACTTCTGGAGTTGAAGTTGTTGGAAATTAGAATTGGAACTTCAATTGTTGTACAATTTAATGTTAGTGTAGCTGAGTTCTTCTTACAAATTGAATGCAAGAGTAAAAAAATTCAATAATGGAATAGAAGATGAAGCAAAGAAGAAAAAAATCATTGTAATTTTCAGGAATCTTACAGTCACTGTAATTTTCAAAAACTTGACCTAGAAATTATGGACAAATAACCCAATTGGTTCCTGAAACTCTGATATAAAAGATGGTGTGAATTCTCGGATAATGGAATTGAGGGAAGTAGCAAGAGGTTAACTAGAAATTAATGCAAGAATTCAGCCAATGCATTCTAGAATCTGTATAAACAATTAAACCTGTTTTGTGCCAATTTTTCTCATGATTTCTTACCAGGGACAAATTGCATTCAAGTCCCATTAGTTCAGTGTTAACTGATACATTCTTCCAAGCTTAACTCTTCATGATTCAAACTGAAATTCCTTCCAACCCCAAATTTTGAAACTGAAGCATCCGATCAGAATTCATGAAATCAGTTTCATTTCTGTCTGAATTTGTTCTTGAATTCATGAATTACAAATTAGTAAAAAGTATAAGTGAAGCACTTGGCATCTCATTGTCATTTGGTATTCTTTTCTCCCTAAGTTCCTTGTGATGAAGACCTGAAAATTTTCCAGAAGTTGATTTCTGAAACTAAATCCAGAAAATTGAAAACAAGGGTCTGAGTTTATGTGCCAATTCTTATTGAAGCTCCTTACCCACGAAAAATGAGAGTTAAGCTCCTACTAACCCACTAATAAATGGTGTCCTCGGATAAGTTGAATTTCCCATGACCAAAGCTGAATTTCTCCTTAAATTTCATACCAGAAATTAAAGACTAAAAAGCTATAGATCCCAGGAACCAGCCTCACTTTTGTAATTTCTGAAATTGAGTTCTAAATTCTAAATGAAGATGTTCCTGGTGCCAGAATTAACATATGTTCCCTGTAAGATGAACTACATCGAATTAGTTATTCTGATGTCACTCTACTAAGCAAATTGAGATGTCAGTCAAGCCAAAAGAACTTTAACAATAGAGTGCTACTGAAAAGAAAAAAAAACTGAGAATAGTTTAAATAGTTGGAGCTTGACAGAAATTTGTTCCTTAGAATCTATCAATGTAGAAACTGCTGAAATTGAGTTCAAGGGTCGCTGTTGATATTGCTTAAACTTTGTTTTGGTTCTTTACTGATGTAGTATGAAAGAAACTCTCCAGAAATATAGAAGATAAATGTCATTTATGAAAAAAAAGTTTCCTGGAATGTGGTTACTGAGTAAATAATCTTGACATTAGGAGTGCAATGTTTGACTTGCTTTCTAATTTCTGAATTGCAGTAACTCTCTAATTTTGAATCTGAATTTGAATTCTAAAATCTCAAAATCTTTGGCAGCTAAATTAATTGAGTTCCTGCTGAACTATGCTGGTTCTTAATGCTGAAATGCTGGAAAATTATGTTTATCAAAGACTTAACTTGATTTCTACAGTTTCATTGAATCTCAATTCCTTGAACTGATCTTTGAACAGCTGATGCTTAAAATTTCACATGGTTCAAATTTGATTTCTGGATTGTTGAAGATTAAAAAAAACTAATTCCATCTTAGAAGAGCTACCTAGCTGATAGAGATTCTGAAATTGAATTCTTGAAGTTAATGACTGGAAGTGTTGGAAGAAACCTATCAATTATTCAGCAGAAAGCAGGAAGTAAATGGTGCATCCAACAATCAAACTATGCAAGTGGAAATAGACCAGAAGCATTCAGAAATTTACATCCTCTTGTAATATGTAGTGTTCTTAAATCTAAGTCTCTGGAAATTGAATTTTTTATTTCATGAATTCAGAAGCAATGGTCATGAAATATATGTGCCAAGTTCTCATTTGCAGGTCTCTAAGCAATAAGAAGTCCAAGTGAAGCTTTTGATCTATGATTGTCATTTGGTGTTCCCTTATCCCTAAGACCCTTATGATTCAAAACTTGTAAATCTGATTTCTGAGACAGAAATCCAGGAAACAGATACTCTAAATTGTTTACTTTGCTACTGCTGAGGAGTTTACTTTACAACCAAATGCTAGATGGCTGCAAGGAGTTGGATGCAAGCTGAAATTTTATTTTGAAGTACATTCTACCAAGCATATGGAAGATGATTTGTGGATTCCACATATTGGTGGAAAAATATGTCCAACATTAGCTACAAAAATTCTACATTCTTTTGTTTACTTCGTCAACAAGATATATTCTTTAAAGCACATCATTTGGTCAACTCATTTGGTTTATTCTTCCAAAACTCTCACTCTCTCATTGTTTCCTTTTCTTTCAATCATTTTAATTTCTTCACTTAGTTTTTTTTAATCTCATTTCTATTCTTAATAAATCCTTTTGATTAATGTGTGCTACATTTTATGGTGGTGAAGAATTAGAAAACAAGCAAGCTTATGATAGTGAAATGTTGTGAGTGACATTGAGTGAACCTCCACTTCCGTACATGATTGTGAGTTAGAGTAGAGACATCTATCTTGTGAGGTTGCATCTTTCTTAATTGCTCAAATGGATTGAAATCACCATACTTATTGATTACTCTAGGGATTGTATTCGTGATCGTTTTGATCTTTAGATGGTCTTAGTTAATTATCTTTTATGTTCTTTTAAATACTGCTAGGAAAATTAGGGGATGATTTTTTTTAGTTTGTTTCATTATTTTATTTGCTTGCCCGAGACGTGTAAGAATAAGTGTGGGTAAATTGATAACCATTATTTTATCATGATAATTTAACTCATATATGCATACTTTTTGATCTTTCCATGTGTTAATTTCATGTTTATATCGCATTCCATGAGTTACATTTATTTTTAGACTTAGCTACAAATTGTTTCATATTTGCTATATTTGATGCTAATATTTGAATGTTATTTTATAGGCATCAAAGGATTGTGACTCGAGTTAGAGCAGACCAAATTTGGACTCAGATTTAGATTTAAATGAGGAGATCAAGCTTTGGAACAATTTTGATCGTTCATTCAAGATATGAGCGATCTAAGCTATCTGTCAAAGATCTAATCCATCCAAGACAAGGGGAAGTAGATCATCACCATATATCAAGATTTGAAGCTTTTGAACCAGAACTGAATTGATCTGACCGTTGATTAAGATTCGAAGCATTCTGGACCGTTCTTTCAGATCTAGGATGAGATTTAAGGAAGACACGCGCAAGTGAAAGGATCTTCTTCTTCCTCCAATTGCCGACCACATCCACGATCACCAAGAGCTCCGACAATCTTCAACTTTCCACCGCCAGCCCGACGCTACCATTCCATCTTCTTCATCTAGGTTCAGAGAGGAAGTCCTCATCATTCCTGATCGCGTTTCATCTCCCATCACCCCGACGCTTCCATTCCATCTTCCTCTTCCAAATAGGAGAGGAAGATCTGATGACTCCATCATCTTCCTCCTCTCACATAGGTCCTCCATCTTCATTTCTGCATCCATCACCAGCGATCGACCAAGCATTTTTTGACCATAGAACAAAGGATCATCTTCTTCTATCCAGCCTTCATCTGAAGGTTATCTCAGGTTTGGGACAACAACATCTTCCAATCTTTACTCAACCAGCATCCCTTTTCCTTCTTCTCCAGATCAAATATGTTCTCCTCCACCAACTGAGAGCAAGCATCTCCATCAGATCAGGCTACAACACTTCATCCATCCCTTCTCCGTTCTTCTACTTCCTTCCAGATCTGGGTAGTGTTTCAACTTCCGAAGATTCCAATAGCCGCCAATTGCCAAGGGTTTGACTGTATTGCCTGTTCATTGCTTGCATGAGTCTTTGATGTAGTAGATCTTCATGTTTGACTGATTGTAATAGAAGTTCCATGTTTAGAATTTCATGAACCTAGCTTCGATTGAATTGTGCATGCAACTTGTTCAATGAACTTCCCCAAACACTATGTTGAGTTGATTTGATCCGGATTGGTTCATTACTTTGATTTGTTGATCATTTGCATGAATTTATATTTGAATGCTTGTAGTTGATTTGGTTTCCATTATTAGGATTATTTGGTTAGATTTCTTTGGATGCTTGGTTGTTCCATTGAATGCTTTATGTTCTTTAGTTACTTGCCGTTGTAGTTTAGGTTAGGTTAGTTTCCATTATTTGCATTGTCTTTAAATTCTTAGCTTTAGAACCCAAAATCCAAACCCCCTATTCAAACATCAAAACACCAAAACTAATAACAATTCAATCCTATGATTAGAATTTACTATTTACATTCCTTGTGAGAGACGATCCGAGTTACTCTATGCTACAGCAGTGTAGAAGGGTTAGTAACTTAATTATTTGATACCCATTTCACGATAAAATTAGGGTTTATCAAGCCCCGATCGGTTAAAGTTCACCTAGGTTTGTATTAGGGGCCTCACTTCTGAGAGGTGATTCATCCGGATATGTGCACTTTTACTTTGATTATCATCTCACCTTAACTTTGACTGTCACATCATCTTGACCATCGATTTCACTCCCAACATACCATATCACCCTCCATATTCCCTTATCGTCAAGGGTCGAAAGTGACTTGGCAATTTGCCTCCGAATATTTCTTGGGAGAACGACATGCTTATTCGTTCAGGAGAGCCATTAGGGACCGTGGTCTTTCCCTTTCGTGAAACTCGAACGGGCGTGCCTCCCAAAGATGATGCTTGAGGCCTTTCTGCTCGACCTATCTCCTAGAAAGGCACATGGAATAATGGCCGATGATATGCAACCGAGGATGGTAGCATGACAGCAAACTGATTGGTTGTGCAGGTGCTTGCATGAAGTCAGCCGTAGGTGGTGGAGGGACTGGCTGGAACCTAATTGGGCCTTCTACTCGAGTCCCTCGTTCAATGTGAGGGCCCGTTATCAATGCTGTCAGGTTATGCGGCAAAGGATCACCGGCTGCTACTTATTGTTGCTATTGTTGCACTAACTTTTGCGCTCGAGCTGCTATTCGCAACTCCAAATCTTCCTATGACAATGTGACTAGTGAATCATCTAGTCTCATTCATCTCCATGTTTTAGATTCAGATGAATTTCCCATAGACATAGCCAAATTTGATCCTGCCTGAAAGCGGTGGAGATGGTGTGTTGAGCAGATGACTCTGTCGTTGACTGAAAGAAGACTCTGAGATAGAGAAGAGATGACACCTGACACTCCTTCCTACGCACACTGTAAAGAGAGCAAAGGAGAGCGTGAGAGCAAGAACCAAGGAGGTGGTCCTGACGCAGGCACACCGATGCTCAAGTCAATATCAAGCGAAAAGTGGAGAAGAAGATGAACAGTAAACGTGTGCATATTTTTAGCATGTGATAACGTACCTAGCAAGAAGAGATGACCCTTTTTTATATTGACCCTCAAACCCCCAAAACTATGAGGTGTCAGAGAATGTCTGGTGTCAAAATATGTTGAGTAATGGAATATGTATGACCACCCTTCGAGGAAGGTTCCGTTTAATGCACATGAGTTATCTTTTGTAACTCCTGTATTAATAAGGTTTCTGAGAATGTTTAATGTCAAACTATGTCAAATAACACTAGATAATGGATGTAGACGACCATTCTCGGAGAAAGGTTGCATTTCCTGTATATGCTTTGGTGGCGGAATATTCTATGTCGAGTAGTTACTATTCTCTGATAAGTTATTGTGATTCCCTGATAATGTTGTCTCCTAGAGGTAGTCTGACCGACATAGTAACCGACCGACTATATGTTAGACGACTTGTATATGAGAAGTGGGGAACCAAGCCCCGAAGGCCCGACTAGCTTCATAGTCGACCGGTTGTATGTAGAGTGTCTTAGCGCTGAGGAGTAGAGTACTAAGTCTCTTAAGTTCGACTGGGGGGGGGGGGGGGGGGGGGGGGACTAAACCCTATAAATCCGGCCGATTCTTAGTCCGCTCGAGTATATACTGAGAGTTATATTGTAAGAATGAGCAACTAAGTTCTTTAAGTCCAATCGGATTTAAGGCTGACCGGACTTGCCCATAAGATATAAGAAGCTATGCCCGGTAGCCCGGGTTTGGTTAAAGTCTGCCCAAGTGTCTACTAGGGCATCGTTTTTGAAAGATGATTCATCCTAATACATACACCCTTACTTTAATCTCATATTAATTTTAACTATCACATCATTTTAAACATCGATTTCACATTATGTTTGATCCTTTCCCAATATACCGTATCATAATTCATACATTATCGAATGATATAAATTACTGAGTATTTTGCCCTAAACAAATTTGAGAATTTTTGGTTGATGACGATATTTCTTTTCTTGCTCTAAACAATTAATGAAAATGAAAAATGAAAAGTGGCGGTGGTCTTTGTACTACCCTCCTACTGTCTTGGCTAGCTGACTCTGTCTCTGGCTCAACATATAAAGCCAGAGCTCGTTCCAGACGTCCACCGGCCCCGGCAAGCACCAGTGCACGCAGTCATGCTTCATCTCCACGCGCTTCTCCGGCGGATGACCGTACACGTCCGAGTGCCCGTCAGGCCGCATCACCATCGCGCTCGTCACGTCCAGCACCCACATCTTCCTTTTCGCCTTCCGGAACTCCTCCACCTGCGTCCTGTACAACTCCAGCTCCATCCCCTGCAACCGCCACCCCGCTTCCGGCTGCCTCCGATCGCAGCGCGCTCCCGCATTCCACGGGCCGCCTTCGAAGTGCGACGGCGAGAACGTGCGCAGGAACACCGCGCCCTGGTACCACCGCAGGGCGTCCAGCGCCGCCCGGAACGCCGCCCCGTTGGCCTCGTAGAGGCCGAGGTGGGTCAGGTTGGCGGCGGCGGGAGACCCGCAGTAGTTGCAGGCGAAGGGCGAGCGGTTCTTGAAGTATATGCAGGGGCGGGTCCACCAGGTACCGGAGGAGAGGATAAGGTAGTCAAAGGCGGCCAGGTGGGGTCCAGCCCATTCGTCGACCTCATCCAAGAAAACGTGGGTGTATTCGCCGCCCGCGTCGTAGCTTTTCACCAGAAACGGCGTCCAGAAGATGGCGACGGTGAAGTTGTAGTCGCCGTAGAAGAGGCGCCGGTCCTGTGTGTCTTTCGAGCTCGAGATGTCCTCCGGATGAGCCACCTGTCAGTCAGTCAGCACAAAACTCAGAGACAATCAGTCACGGAGACGATCGACGAGAGGGAATCGAAGGGGCCAATGCAAGCAACTGCTCTGCAAGCTTCAGGTCGTCGATTCCATGGCCGATTGTCCCACAAAAGAGGACGCAGTCGATAGATAGATTAATATATATAATCAGATGGGAAAAATGAACCCACGATTCTTCACGGCTAATGTTTATAAATTATTTCTTTTCAATTGTTTTTTTTGTTTGGTAAATTACCTAAACTGAAATTCCAGAATAATTAAATCACGTATCTCAATTTTAAAATTATCATTCCATATTCATTTTACCCGTCCGTAATTACCCTAATTAATTACTACGGTATAATAATTGGTTCGGAATATTATTGATCAACATAAACATAATAATTAAGATCTTAATCGATTGTTACTGTGTAACAATCGATCTGGGATATATAATAAGATTTTAAATTGATTGCTATGCTGTAGTATAGTAATCAATTTAAAAATCTAATTTGTGTAAAAAAATGATGTTCTCAATATAGTGTTCTCAAATTAAAATTTAATAATATGTATATAATCAAGAGAATTAGACGAATACACATGACCTGATTTTATATAATTTTGAGATATCTAAATTCATAAGTCGATTTTAACTGAAACTAATTGTTGAACTTTGATAGCTCGGAATTATATGAAATCGGATTATGCGTTTATCTGGTTCTTTTGATTTTATTTATGTTCTCAAATATTAATTTTAACCCATTGATTGAGAATAATAAGAGGGACAAAATGGATATAAGCTATATGATTTGATAATTTTAAAATTTAAGGACGAGATCTAGATATTTCAAAAAAATTTCTAGGTTCCGGTAATTTACCGATTGTTTTTCTTTGGTTTGGTCACCAACAACAACAAACATGGCTTTAGTTGAGGAGCAAGTATAGTTGGCTATTGCTACGCACGTAGCAATTTCAAGGTTTGATTTTAATAATCTCTGATTCTTGTTTGAACTCTAAATTTGCAGGTAAATGTGAAAATTCAGTTTCTGATCTTTTTTTTAAGAATAAAAAATTAAAGTACGAGGGTGTGTTTGATGGAACGCTCACCGTTGACAAGAGGCAGAGCAACGATTGCATTTGGTTCCTGGCCAGGGAATCTCCGACGAACGCCACCGACGTCCCCCTGACGAGCTCGAGGAACCACCGCGGGTCAAAGCGGGGGAGCTCGCAGTCGTCCGGCCGCCACCGCCACCGGAGGAAGTCCACGTCCGGCCGCCCATACTTCATGCAATTCTGGTGGTCTTGGATCATGCGGCAACTGGTGTTACTGTAGTAGTAATCTTCTGTTGCTGACTCGCGCACCCATTCGCCCTTAGATATATCGCAATCCTCCTCCGCTCTGTAGCTTGCACCAATACTGCTGCCGACGCTGACGGCGGAGGAAGGAGATGACAAATTTGATGAAGTCAAAACAGAGGAGGGAGAGGGAAAAGGAGACAGAGATTGGGGAAGAACAAAAGAAGAGGGAGATGGAGAGAGGGAGGAGGAATAGAAGTTGAATTGGAAGGGCAAGTGGCGATAAGAGAAATGGAGGAGGGCGAGGAGGGAGAGGAAGAAGGCGAAGAGGGAAAAGAGGTTGAGGAATTGCTTGAAAAGCTGCACCGTCGTAGCATGAGGCTTCATGGTGAAGAGAGGAGAGGAGAGGAGGGAGAAAGAGAAGAGGAAAAAGATGGAGCTTTATAAGAAATGTGGAAATTAATATCAACGTCATAGGTACTCACAAGGTTAATTTTATTATAGTTTGGTATTTGAATGGCAGAGTTGCTTTATTTAATAAAAGTTTAGATTAGATACCCCATGATTTGATTTGATCCCATATAATATTAGTTGTGCCTAGCACAATCTAACTCATGGGTGAGGCATGGGCTTGAAATGAATTTGACCTGACTGATATTCTATACAATTGTTCAAGTTTAATTCAATGATAATTTTTTTAATTCAATTATAAAACGATGCTGAACCTTTGATAGGTCTGATTCAAAATCATGGCCTTATTGAAGAGTTAAAATAAGAAGATAAATGAGTATTTGAATGCTATTTTAGGGACTAAATCTCTAGACATACTCATACTTAACAATTTGAACTACTTGTGCGCATATGATAAAATTTAGATTTAGCAATTTAGGCTACTAGATTCATGCTAACTTAAATATGATTGGAAGGAACTATAAAAGGTTATTTTCCCATATTAATAAAAAAAATAATTAAATGACATTTGAAAAATCATTTTTATAAAAATATCTATTTTTTAAAATATATTTGAATATTAACGTGTAATTTATTTTGTAAACAACTTATGATTATTTTTTTATATAAAAATAAATTTGGTTGGATATAAGGAAATACCAATTTTTTAATTAAGTTATTGATAATTAATTTGTTTACTAAATATACTCTAATTCTAATAATAGTTATTATGGGCGCAATATCCCCTGGGTCAAAATTGACCAGGTTAACTAAGCTTGAGTTCGCTCAAGGTTGAGTCTGATGTTTGAGTTTCTATATTTGGCAATACATAAAGATTGTTTGACAATAATGGAGATTGCAGGAGCAATCGTCCGTTTGAGTCAAGTAGGTCAAGGTTGACCAGATGCTTGACTAGGAAGTCCTAACTGGAGGTTAGGCAAGGGCAAGTCCAACTAGAAGGTTTGCAGAAGAAGGAAATCAAAATGAGTCAATGTTGACCGGACACTTGGTGTGAAAAGTTCTGGTGAATGAAGTCAGGTAAAAGGAAAATCCTAGTGAGTAAAGCTAGGTGATGAAAAATCTTGGTGAGTGAAGCTAGACAGTTGGAAGTCCTAGTAAGTGAAGTCAGGCAGTTAGAAGTCCTAGTGAGTGAAGCTAGGTAGAAGAAAATCTTGGTGAATAAAGTCAGGTGAAAGTCATAGTGAGTGAAGTCAGGTGAAAGTCCTGGTGAGTGAAGCTAGGCAGATGAAAAGACCTGGTGAGTAAAGGCAGACAGTGGAAATCCAGGTGGGTCAAGGATGACCAGACATTTGGTGAAGTGAAAGTCCAAGTAGGTCAAAAGTTTGACCGGATACTTGGCACGAGGAAAAAAAGTCTAAATAGGTCAAATGATTGACTAAATACTTGGTGAAGAAGTCTTAGCAGGTCAAGGTTGATCGGATACTAGGCAATGAGAAATTCCAACAAGTCACGGTTAACTGGATATTTAGTTTGGGAACCTTGGACTTGAGTTAGGCAAGTTAAGGGTGATCAATCAATCAAGTAATCGATTGAACCAGAGCCCAATCAATCAGTCGATCAATTGGGAGAGTATTGCAAGTAATAGCCGCCCAATTGATTAGTCAATCGATTGGGAAGCATTATCGCGAGCACAGAGAGGCTCTCAATCGATCAATCGATTAATTGTGGCTGGAATTCTCGTGCAGAAGCGAGGAAGCCTGAATCGATCGGTCAATCGATTCAGGACTTTTCCAGCGAAGAGCACATAGGCGCTCTGAATTGATCGGTCGATTAATTCAAGCCTCCCTAATCGATCAGCCGATCGATTGGGATATGACCGTTGCGTAGGTAGCGAGCGTTGGACGGCTGGGATCGCGCATATCTGACGTGACAATCGATTGGGAGTAAGCTCAATCGATTGGGAGCCCTAAAATCACAGATACAAAAGGCGACAGCGAGTTCAAGCGACGCAAACCTTTTTCTCGAACTTCACTCGATTCTCTCCACCACTCTCTGCCAAATCTTGGAAGCTCTTGGGGACAAGTGTTGTTCCACTTCCAAGGTTCAAGAGACGATCTACACCAGCAAGGTCAAACAAGAAGAGGTTTTTCCTTTATGTTCTTGTATTTTCTTCTTGCGTTGAGTTGTACAGTGTGAGATTTCTTATATGAGATTTCTCCATCTCTGGTGGTCATCGAGAAAGAGTATTTTCATAGTGGAGTTAGTGACGCGTGTGGATCTTTAGATTAATCACCTCTTCTTGAGGTGACTACCAAGTAAATCCTTTATGTTAGCATTGAGTGTTTTGCTTCAAGTCAATTCCGCTGCAAATCAACAACATTGAAGTAAGCGAACTAACGCGACAAATTATTCATCCTCCTCTAGTTCTGAAGTGTTCCAATAATCATGACTCTCAATCTTGAGGGATAAGTAATTTAGTAAAACAATTTGATCAATTCTTTTATCAAAATAAATTTAGTGTGAGAAAAATAAAAAGGAATTTTTTTTCTAAAATATTAAATGAAGGGAGAATATGAAACGAGCCTTTTTTCTATCAAAGGATTTCATCTTTCAAAATTTATTAAAATTGAGTCTCACTTATAATTTAATTTCTAAAATACCTTTTCACGTTCAAGATTGAAGCTTCTTTGTAGCCCCGGGATGTGATATAGTGGAAGACATTAAATTATCATTTAAATATTCGTTCGATTGTCAATTATAACAATTTTTTCTCTAACTAAAAATAGAATCATAGAATACTGAAGTTCTTAACCATCGACTACACACGCTTTCCTAATATTTTTTTTTTAAGGAGCAGTTTGGACAAAAGTAGTTCCCTGGTTCGTACAAAGCAATTCTAAGCGAGAGGGTTGAGGCCTTGAGGGGTATTTTGGATAGAAATTTAAAGGTGAAACGCTATTTTAATATTTTTTTAAAAAAGAGGGATGCCTTTTGACAAAAGAGTGCTCTTTTGATTATCTATCGTAAACATCTAACTTAGTGTAATCATGCCCCAATTTGGCCCTATTAAATTAAAGGATAATTAAAGGATGGTGTTTACGGTTAGTGTTTATATATATATATATATATATAAAAGAATAGATTATATTGTTGGTGCAAGGAGCAGATGATCGAACCTGAATTTTGATAAAGATAAAAGATTCTAAGTTAAGTATTGTTATTGTTCTAACAAGGTTGACTGAGTGTGTAGGAAAGTCCTGATTGAGGCTAGGTAAAAAAATCTTAGTGAACACTAGGCAGGTGGAAAGTCCTAGCTGCAGCTAAACAACGAAGTCCTAGTCTGTGAGACTGAGCAAAGTCTTAGCAGGTCAAGGACGTCGGGCGTTGGTCCGACCTAGAGTTTCAGTGAAACTCAAAGTCATGACTGAATAGTCCGGAAACTATCAAAATTCACTTTACTTTATATGCTATTGTTTGTCTTTATAACTCTATGGTGCAGGTGATTGAAGGCAAAAGATGGCTAGAAAATGGGCCTCCAAGTGCCTGGAACTTGTCCGAGCGCTTAGGTCAGTGGCGACAAAGGAGCGCTCGGGTGAGTGCCTTCATCATTGAGGCACCCGGACGGTCCAAGCACCCGGAGTTGCTCCAGGCGCTAGGACCAGCAAAGTTCATTTTCATTCTGAGTTGGAATGCGTCAACTGGCCGACCCATGTCAATGGTCCATGCGCCCAGAGGTGGTCTAGACACCCACCTATGGCTAAACTTCTCAAATGAAGTTTTGACGAGAGCTCGCCACGTCAGCACACTCCAGGCGCTTGGGAGGGGATCTAGGTGCCTGGATGGGACAATAAAAGGAGAGTTCGACCAACACCTTCAAGACAACAATTCAAACAACTTCCGTTCTTGCGCGCTACTTTGGAAATGATTTTACGACACTGAAACGCTGCTCCAACAACTGTCGATCGAATCTCTACTAATTCTCTTTGTTGTCGGTAACTTTATTTTATAGCTATTGTACTTCAATTTTGTAATCTTGTTCGAGCTATTAGTGATTGCTCAACGAAAATGATCGACGATCGCGGGCCTTGGAGTAGGAGTCGTCAAAGGCTCCAAACCAAGTAAAAACAAACTTGTTAGTGTTGTGTTTTTTTACTTCCGTTCTTTATTTATTCGCTGCGGTTTACTCCGAGTTTTAGACGAACGTGAAAAGTCATAAGCGCTATTGACCCCCCCTCCTCCTAGGGCAATGATCCTATAATTAGTATCAGAGCTGGGCCGCTTTGAATCGGTGAAACCACCATTCAAGCATCATTTCGTGGTATTTTTGAATTTTTCGGAGTCGATCGAAATCGGTGCTATCACCTCTTTCGATTAATTTTTCACGATCGGGTTTTTTTGTTTCTTGAAGTTGGTGGAATACCACTCGATCTCTTAGTTTTTTTTTCTCTTTTATTACGCACTACTAATTTAAGACCAAGTCTTGGAACATTCGTCATTTCCTTTATTGTATGTGAGGTTTTCTTTTAATGGTTCATCAAGAAGGTTATAGTACCACACGTCTGTCTCTTTTTTCCGGCGAGGACTTCGGATATTGGAAGGACCGAATGAAGTATCACCTAAAGACGCAAGTGGAGATGTGGATTATCATCCAGACCGGGTTCACACTATTGATGTAATTTTTGTAGGTCAAGGTTGACTAGTTTGACTTAGCTTAAGTTGGCTCAAGCTTGAATCTTGATGTTTGAGTTTTAATGTATTACAATATATAGAGATTTCAAGTGCAATTGTCCGTTTGAGGAGATTATTGGTGTAATTCCCCTATAGTCAAGATTTGACTAGTTTGATGTGAAGAAGAGTCAAGTAGGTCAAGGCTGACCGAATACTTGACTGGAAAGTCCTAACTGAAGGTTAGGCAATGACAATACCAACGAGAAGGTTGACAGAAGAAAAAAATTCAAATGAGTCAATGTTGACCAGACACTTGGTGTGAAAGTCCTGGTAAGTGAAGTCAGGTAGTTGAAAAGTCCTAGTGAGTGAAGTTAGGCAGATGAAAAATCCTACTAAGTGAAGCCAGGTGAAAAGCCCTAGTGAGTAAAGCTTAGCAGATGGAAAATCCTGATGAGTGAAGCTAGGTGAAAAACCCTAATGATTGAAGCTAGGAAGAAGAAAAATCCTGGTGAGTGAAGCCAGGTGAAAAATCGTAGTGAGTGAAGCTAGGTTGATGAAAATCCTAGTGAGTGAGGCTAAATAATGAAAAGTCTTGGTGAGTGAAATTAGGTAGTTAAAAATTTAGGTGGATTAAAGGTTGATCGGACACCTGGTGATTGGAAGTCCAAGTGGGTCAAGGCTGACCGGATACTTAGCATGAGATGGTAAGTTCAAATGAGTCATGGTTGACCGGACACTTGACACGAGGAGAAAAGTCCAAGTGGATCAAAGGATTAACCGGACACTTAGTAAAGAAGTCCCAGTAGGTCATGTTTGATCTGAAGCTAGGCAACGAGGAGTCCTTATTGGTGCGGTTAACATTAACGGTCTAACTCAGATTTTGATGAATGAAAAAGTAGGTTAAGTTAGTTTCGTAGTGATCTAACAATTTGACTAAGTGTATAGGAGAAGTCCAGATAGGTCGACGGGCTGACTAGATATCTGGCATGAAGTCTAGCTAGGTCGACGGATTGACCTGATAGCTGGCACGAAATCCAGCTAGGTCGACGGGTTGATTGGATAGCTGGCACGAAGTCCAGATAGGTCGACGGGCTGACCGGATGTCTGGTACGAAGTCCAGCTAGGTCAACGAGCTGACCTGACAGCTGGCACGAAGTTCAGACAGGTCAACGGGCTGACCTAATGTCTGGCAAGTAAGTTAAGGTAAGTCACTCGAGGGGAGTGACTTGGTGAGGACGCATTCCCAGTCAGGGAACTTAAGTGTCGATTCAACTTAAAACCATTTCAGGAATCTAAGTTGAGATCGTGACTAGATTCCGATCTCGGTGAGATGGAATCTAATTACTACTCTATAATTGTGCTAACACTTTGTTTTGCAGGGTAGTATAATTTGCATTTGCCTCTAACTAACATTTTCTTGTAGGAAATTGAGTTGCTGGAAAATGGTGGTCCGAGCGCTCGGAAGGGATCCGGGCGCCCGAAATGCAAATTCTATTTCGACGCAACGTAGAGCGTGCTGATTGGCTGGGCCGATGTCATACTCCAGGCGCCTGGAAGGGATTTGGGTGCCCAGAGCTTCCTATATAAGGAGGCCATCACCTGGAGCAAAGTACAACAACTCTCTTTTGTGATTACTCTTGTGCGCGCTACTTCCAAGACTCTTTTGCTATGCTGCGAAGCCTCTCCAACAACAGAGATTGAGTCTTTATTTTCTTATTGTCGGTGTTTTCATTCTATAAATTCTTGTACTTATTATGATTTATTAGTGATTGCCCAACGAAAGCACTCTCATGTGCGGACCTTGGAGTAGGAGTCGTCGAAGACTCCAAACGAAGTAAAATTGGTTTGTGTTAGCATTGTGTTTAATTTTCTATTTCTGTTGCTTATTCGATAATGAATTTTTTTTTAACGATCGCTATTCACCCCCTCTAGCATTTTCACGATCCAACAAGTGGTATCAGAGTGGGTACCGCTCTGAATTGGTGCAACCACCAATCGAGCAAGGGGGGTTCTTTTTAAAAAGAAAAATAGATATCGTTTTTTCCCTCCAAAATTATTTTTCAAAAATTCATTGTCATCTTTTCACCATTGGTTAGTATTAGCAAAATATCGCATTTACCAAAATTTGAATTAATATTTTTGATTAATATTTTATTATTTTTTTGAAATTAGTGAAACACTATATTTTTTCTCTGACACTACTAATCCAAGACCAAGTCTTGGCACCTCTTTTTAGTTTTCTATCTTCAGTGCTTAATAGCTCAAGTTGAAGGACAAAGCATTCACGAACCACCTCCATATGAGATGTACAAGAGACATGAATTCAATCTATGGAGAATGCAGATGGAAACTTTTATCCCCATGAACGACTTCGATGGTGGCATGGCACTGAGAAGATTAACACAAAACTTGGAAGCAAACCAAAAGGTAATAAAGTTAGTTTTAGATTTATTACCTAACAGAGTTACTTGCAGGATAGGAAAGGTCAAGGATGCCCACGAGTTTTAGACCTGCCTGACCAACCTTCATGAGGAGCCACTGGAGTTAGACGATCAAGTCAAAATCGAATCCAAACTTGAGTCAAATCCAACAGAAGATCCTACTGAATTAGGGGTTACACTCAAGGTTAGTAATATTTATCAAAATACCCCTTCTAGTAGTAGTTTAAAAAATATGCATGTTAATTTAGATATTTATGAAAATATACATGAAAATAATGACAATACATGCAAAAATACCCCTACAATATTATTTGATAAAATAAATCTAATTAATTTAGAAAATTCAGAAAATATGAAAATAATTAATAACCTTAAAAATTCAAATGATAATCAAATCAATTTGAATGACTATCTAGATTTTGATCAAGTCAATTAAGACTTTGATCAAATTGAGATCAACTGTGACTTGGTCAAACAAAATATTGACTAAATCAATTCAGACACATTAATTAATTCAGAAATAATTAATTCAAACATTAAAATAAAGTTGAATTAAAAAAATAATGAAATAGATTTAGATGAAATCAATAAATACCTTAATAAATTATTTAATAATCTTGACAATATCAATCTAGAAAATTATATCCAAAGCCAAGAAAATTTTAAAGATAAGATTAATCTAAAAATTTCAACTAATAATATAAAATTAAAAGACAAAGAAAATATAAGGATAAATTTAAACATTTCAATAAAAGCAAAATTGAATTTAATAAATTCAAAATTAAACATAAAAGAAAATTCAAAATTAAATATTAAAGAAAATTCAAAATTAACCATTAATAAAACATTAAGAGATAAACCTTTAAAGAAATATAATTTAAACAATTTAATCAATTCAAATTTAAAAACTAATAAAAATTTAAACACTAAAAATCTTAACTTAATAAAATTAAAATTGAAAGAAAAATTAAATATTAAATATACTCCTTTAAAGATGGAAAATTTGACCAATTTAATTAATTCAAAATTAAAAATTTAAATTTAAATTATAAATTAAAAATCTTAAAAGGAAAATCAATAATTTAGAAAAAAACTCCAGAATAGCTAGCACCTCCGAAAATAACCTACCCGGCAGGGTAATTAGGATTAACTTAAAAAGGGCAAAGTTTAACTTGACCTATAGTACTAGTGAAGTTTTGGATGATAGTAGGTTAAGGAAGACATGGCTTCGACCTGGTGCATTTGGCTGAGTGGAACTAACTGAAGCTACCCCTTACGGATCCTAACCAGTTATACCAAGGTTTTGTTAGTGTGGTTAACACTAATGGTTTAACTCAGGTTTTTATGAATGACAGAGTAAGTTAAGTTAGTTTTGTTATGATCTAACAGTTTGACTTAGCGTACAGGAGAAGTCCAGATAGGTCGATGGGATGACCTGATATTTGGTACGAAGTCCAGCTAGGTCGACGGGCTGACCGAATAGCTAGCACGAAGTCCAGATAAGTCGATGGGCTGACCGAATGTCTAACAGGAAGTCCAGCTAGGTTGATGGGCTGACCGAATAGCTAGCTGGCACGAAGTCCAGACAGGTCGATGGACTGACTGGATGTCTAACAGGTAAGTTAAGGTAAGTCACCGGAGGGGATTGACTTGGTGAGGATGCGTTCCCAGTTAGGGAACTTAGGCGTCGATCCAACTTAGAACCATTTCGGGAATCTAAGTTGAGATCGTGACTAGATTCCCGTCTCGATGAGACAGAATCTAATTACTACCTTTTGTATTGTACTAACACTTTATTTTGTAGGGTAGTATAATTTGCATTTGTTTCGGACTAACATTTTCTTGCAGAAAATTGAATTGCTGGAAAATGGTGGTCCGGGCGCTCGGAAGGGATCCGGGTGCCCAGAATGCAAATTCTATCTCGACGCAACGTGGAGCGCGTTGATTAGCTGGGCCTACATCACGCTCCAGGCGCTCGGAAGGGATTCAGGCGCCCGCTTCCTATATAAGGAGGCCACCATCTGGAGCAAAGAACAACAACTTCTGCTACGACTGCTCTCATGCGCGCTGCTTCCAAGACACTCTTGCTATGCTGCGAAGCCTCTTCAACAACTAAGTGATTAAGTTTTTATTTTATTGTTGTCGGTATTTTCATAAATCTTGTACTTATTACGATTTATTAGTGATTGCCCAACGAAAGCACTCTCACATGCGGGCCTTGGAGTAGGAGTCACCGAAGACACCGAACCAAGTAAAATTGGTTTGTGTTAGCGTTGTGTTTAATTTTTTTTGTTTCCGCTGCTTACTCAATTTTAGAATTCTCGACGATCGCTATTCACCCCCCTCTAGCGTTTTCACGATCCAACAAGTGGTATCAGAGTAAGTACCACTCTAATTTGGTGCAACCTCCAATCAGACAGAAGGGGTGAAATTCTTTTTCAACTTTAAGTTTTTCGATACAATCCAAACTGTATCGTTACCTTTTTGGAATCTTTTTTCGTAGTAAATTAAACTAAATTAGTGCAACACCAATTCAGTCATAAATTTCCTTTTTTCTCTCACTGCTAATCCAAGACCAAGTCTTGGGATTTTTTTTCTTGTTTCCTTGTGTGCAAGATCAATGTTTGAAATCGAAAGTTTCAGCACGGTTCGTCCTCCTCTGTTCAACGGTGATGACTTCCCCTACTGGAAGAAGTGAATGGAGGTCTATCTGAAGACCGACTTTGACTAGTGGTTTAGCGTCACCAGAGGCTACAAGGCGCCTGTTGACAACTTTGAAAATCCATTAGACCCGAAACGGTGGAATCCGGACATGAAGAAGAAAGCCCAGACGGACTTCAAAGCCCTCAACACATTGCAATATGGGCTAACGAAGGAAGAGCTGAACTGAGTGGGCCCACACCAAAATGCAAAAGAACTGTGGGATAAGCTCATCGAACTGCATGAGGCAATGAGTGACGCTAAGGTAACCAAATGAGACCTTTTCTTAAATAAACTGTTTAATATTAAAATGCAGGAAGGAGAAACGACAAGTCAGCTCCACGCACGCCATCATATGATCACCCATCTGTATGTTTGAACATCTCTATGTCCTTACCAATGAAACATGGTACACTATATCACAGATGCTAGTCTCTAGCTCAAGCAGCTTTTATCCTTGTTTATTAGGCGACCCAATTAACTAAGAACAAATTTAGAATATACAGTGAATATTGATGTATTTCATGATGGTCATCATATGTACGACCACATCTCACTATAGTATATTCAAGGAATTTATCTATGCATATACCATGGGTATAAAGATAAAGTAATGTCAAACTGAATTGAATTATATTAAAATAAAGGTTGTTTATTTACAAGAGTCCATAAAGCCCTAGCCAACAGTTGACTTTGCAGGGCACCTACTCTAACAAAAATAATGTTCCTTGACGAACCGGAGAGCAAGCAAAGGCCATTGACACCGGTCGTGTGACCCCACATGACCGTGTGGTCGGTCTAGAGGAGGAGGGGCATATGACCATGTGAATCCACACAGCTGTGCCACTCATCCAGGAGCAGATCAACACACTACCGTATATCCCACACGACCGTGCCACTCATTCAGAGGCAGAGCAGCACACGGTCGTATGATCCCACATGGCTGTGCAACTCATCCAGAGCTGAAGAAGAACACGGTCGTGTGATCCCACACGACTGTGTCACCTGACCAAAAGCTAAGGCGACTTTGGCCGTGTGGATCTTACACAGACGTGGCACGGGCCGTGCCAGGCCCGTGTCCTACACTATATAAGGGGTTCTTGGCCCCTTCTCCAAGGGAGGAAACCTCTCCTCTTGAGGATCATCTTGGTGCCATTCCACGCCACTCTCAGACTCCGTTTAATGATCTGAGGCTGATTCCATCATCCCATCAACTCTGGAAGTAAAGTATTGGATTCGAAGATTACTTGACATTATTGGATAAGCTTTCTTCTCCCTCCTTCTCCTAGTTGGGTTTGAATGCTTTCTTTCTTCATGCCTTTGGATTCCTTTCTTTCTGCTATGGAGTAGATCCATTATTCTAGGATCAATGGAGTAGTTGTGATTGTGTATTGTTGTAATAACTCTTGGATATGCCTATTTCTTATCTACATGATATTATCTTGCCTTGTATCTATTCGATCTAATGTGTATGAAATTTGTTTGCGCTTTATTGTCATGTTAGATTGAACGTTTGTGTAGGGATTGTTGATCTCATAGAGGGAGTGTCTTAGATTGTATAACCGAGGGGTTATAATGACAGGGGTAACCCATTTATGGATGTCTATGATATTCCCTTGAAAGGAGAAGCAATTTCCCCACAAAGAAGTAGGAAATCTTGTGCAATTTCTATCTCTATCTTTATTGTTATTGATTAGGAGTGTATTCTCATGATTTATGGACGAGGTGCCCTTATGACAAGGGTTAACCGTTTCTAGATTTCATAGGAATCATCGTTATTCGATACCTATGGATATTGACCCAATTATCATTGCTGGCTTGACATTGCAAGGGAAAGTCGACAATAGATCTAACTTCCTACAAGTGCATGCTAATTGAAGATAGGTAATTGGTAAACCATGATATATCAGTAAACATTACAATGAAACCAAACTCCTAGAACACTTCATAAACCAAGACCTTCGACACTTCTTCTTACTCTCTCTTACTTCTTCTAAGTCTATTTCCTCTTTCTCAGCATTCAACTTGAAACTTACGATTGTTTAGCTCATTCTACGTGAGAGATCGCTAGTACTTATAATCAATCCCTATGAGTTCGATATCAACATTAATAGATAATCATTTGAGTTAGACTAAATTTATTTATTTTTTCAATTTTTAGAAGTTATATCTTGCATTTGCTTACTTTTATTTTCTGCAACTTTTATTTCTGCAATTTTATTTCTATAATTTAAATTTCTAGCATTTTATTTTTATTGAAAAATTAAAAACTCTGATTCTTTCTGCACTAAAAATATTGTTACCTTGTTCTTGCATGCAAAGATCTAATACTACAAGAAATTTATTACCACTTGATCTTGAGATAGACAGAACATTTAGAAGGAGAAGAAACTTACAAAGACTTCAAGAAGAATAAGAAGTATCTGAAATGGCTGATAAACCCTTGAAAGATTATGCAGCACCTTATGCACATGGGCTTCTGTCTAGCATCGGGAAAAAGTAGCTGCGGTGATGGACTGTAGTGCCGGCAACGGCTCTAACAGCTACGGCAGCGGCTCTGACAGCTACGGCAGCAGCGGGGAGAGAGGAAGAGGAGGGCAGTGGGCTTTCGAGAGGGAGAGGAGGGGGGAGCCGCGACTGGTTTGCGACGGGCGGTGTGGTAGGTCGGCGACGTCCGCACCGAGAAGACCAGAGGTGATGCCGACAGTAGGGGAAGTGGCGCGCATGAAGTCCCTACGACAGCGACATTGTCCTGCAACGGGGCAAATCTGAGAGAGAGAAGAGGAAGGGGGAAGAGGTGGCGTCGGATGGTGTGCTGCGTGAGGAGGGCGACGTCGAGTCCGTCTGGTGGTGACGTCATGAGGAAGAAGAAAGTTCTCCCCTTCTCCTCCTTGTGGTGGTGGCGAGCTTAGGCCACGAAGGAGAGCCCCCTCCTCCTTGCGGTGCCGACGCAAAACCTCCTGCCCCGCCCTTAGCGGCAGCCAAAACTTAGCCGCCCGTGTGAGGTTGCCTGCGGTGTTTGCTGTCGAGAGAAGAGGGAAAGGAGAGGTGGGTGGTGGCTCGCTGGCAATGAGGGGGAAGATGACATCGACGCCCGTGGCTCGAAGGTGGCGGTGAGAGAGGGGGAAGAAGCTCCTCCCTTGGTTCGTGGTGGCAGAGGCAGAGAAACACATGAAGAAGGAAGAAACACCCCTTTAAATAGTGCCTCATCTTGACCCTTAATGACCTAAACAGTGTCCTGACAAAAATGCCCCTCCTTCTCCTTTTAATTACTCTTCTACCCCTAAACCATATCCACATCAGATATGTAGAAGTAAACAAAAACAAAATGTAGAATTAAAAATAAGAAAGAAAATGCAGAATATTTTTGGATTATGTATATGGAAAACAAATTACAATATTTTTTTATTATGTATATGGAAAAACAAATTGTAATATTTTTTGGATTATGAATATGGAAAAACAAAAACTATTCACAAATCTAGATTAACTAAATTGCTAGTCTACTAATGTTAATGCGAGCAGTCCCCGGCAATAGCGCAAAAAATTTGTTACGACCCGTAAATGCACGGTTACGTTGTCAGTAATACAAAATATTATCAATTCCACAGAGATTGTTGATTAAGCACTAGTTAATTATGCATGGTGAATTATCTAGACAAACGAGAGGTGGTTTATGAACACTAAGGGAGAGGTTGAGAAGAGGGAAGAGAAAGAGAGAGAAGTGATAGAATTGATCTTGAGAGGAGTTGAGGCTAAGAGTATGTGAGAAATGGTTTGGGAAGTGATTCTAGGATTTCGGTCTCATTGAAATACTAGGTGATGTTACATAGATGGCCAAACTCTTATCCTCTATGTTCATGCTCTAATAGGAAGTTAGATTCATCACCGGCTTCCCTTCGCAATGTCAAGCCGACAATGATGTTTGGATCAATATCCCTTGCTATTGGATAGACATGATTCTTATGAAGTTTGAAAATGATTAACCCTTGTCACTATGACACCTCGGTCATAAATCACAAGAAAACACTCCTACTCAATAACAATAGAGATAGCTACTCAATAACAATCGCGTACAATTTCCTACTTCTTTGTGAGGGATTGCTTCTCCTTTCAAGATAATGCCTTAGACATCCGTAAACGGGTTATCCCTGTCACTAGGACCCCTCGGCCATATAATCTAAAGCATTCTCCCTATGGGATTAGTAAATTCTACACAAACATTTAATCAAACATGCAAAATATATATAAATATGTCACACACATATTTCATTAAACATGAACAAGACATTGAATAGAAACATGACAAATATACATAATTTTACATCTCCATCATATCACAAAAACTCCCTAATCTTAGAAAGGGAAATCTACTCCATTGCAAGGTGAGAACAACTCCAAAACATAAAGTAAAGCATACTTACAATCCTTGATGTGAGAAGAAGAGGAAGAAGAGATGCCTACCGAGGTTTTCGATGTCTTGGAGATGCCTCTTTGCTCCGGAGATGGACAGATCATCAAGGAATGGAGGTGGATGAAGCCCTAGGGTTTCCACCTAAGGGGAGAACTCTTTCCCAAGGAGAGGGACGAAGTCCCAAACCCAAGATGAGTCAAAGAATGGGGTTCTTGACCCTTTTATACCTCGTCCAAACTGCCCAGATTAGTTAGGATTACAGAGATCCGGTAAATCAGGTTTCTTACCCTTTAAACCTGGTTTACTAGTGTTTCACCCTGAACCAAAGTTCTATCCCTTGAAATTATCTACAATATGATATTTTGATTGAGACCTGGCTCCAACCGATCCTAAAGTTATGATGGTTCGAAGTTTGTTCTACAGTCTGGGCGGAGGTCCCGTTGAGGTCGCAGTTTGGAGGCACGACCATGTCTTTTAGCATGGATAGACTCTGCTTTCTCTTGGTTGAACCTGAAGAAAAGTTGTAGATCTTGAAATTAACTACATTTCGATATAAAGAATAGCCTGTAACTCCAACCGAGCGCAAAGTTATGCCCATTTTACGATTAATCTACAATCTCCCCAGAATTCAGCACAACCCTGTTTTCCATGTGACATGGCCTCTGCTTCTCCGCCACACGTCAGTGTGGAATCCACACGGCCTCACCCGACTTCCTCTCGAGTTGAGTCACACGACCATGTGGGTTCACACGACCACAATCTTCTTCTTCTCTGCCAAAGCCACACGACCTTGTGGATTCACACGGTCGTGGCCTTCTTCGCCTCGGTTGACCTCACACGACCGTGTGGATTCACACGGCCATGGCCTTCTTCCACGGGCAAGAACACACGGTCGTGTAGTTTCACACGACCATGGCCTTCTTCCACGGGCAAGAACACACGACCGTGTAGTTTCACACGGCCTGGTTGCTGATCTTTTCTATGTTCGCTCCAATGTGCGCCTTTGCTCCATTTTCACTCCAAATGGCGTCCTATCAATCAAAATAAGTAAAGAGTAGATCTTCGAACATAATATAATGGAGTATGACTTTATAATGAAATATGGTGCAATAAACATAGATCATGCTCATGAAATATAAGTAAATGTGCATCAACATATGCATAAAAGTGTATATAATCTACCTACATCAGAATCCATCAAGTTGTCCATGACTATAGATAACCGGTCGGCCAACACATTAGAGATCACTTTATAGAATACTGTGTAGTAGAATATTGGTCGGTAGTCAGTCACCTCTAGTGCGTGATTAAATTTTGGAACCAACACAATCAGTTTGTGATTCCATTGCTTAAGCAATCGACTATACTGAAAAAATTCTTGCACTGCAGCCACAAAATCCAGACCTATGGTTTCCCAAGTTGAGGTATTGAATTTTGCATTGTAGTCATCCGGACCTGGGACTTTATCCCCTTCGATGTCATATAAAGCAACCTGTATTCTCTCAGCAAACTGGTGCAATCAGATCTGCTACTTGTCTTCTGGTGAGCCTAGGGGTGTAATCGAGCCGAGCCGAGCCAAACTCTTCGATGTTTGAGTTTGACTCGTTTATAATCGAGCTGAGCTCGAGCTTTATTTAACGAATATATTCATGGCTCACGAGCTTATTCGAGCTTTTATCGAGCCTAAACGAGCTTAATAAATATAAATTATAAATTTAAATATTCATTAAAAACTAAATTATATATTTTAAAAAATTATAATATTCTTGTTAAAATTTATAATTTTATTCTAATAAATAAATTTAATATATTTGTTTATATTTTTCTTAAGTAGAGTGTAAAATCTATAAATTCAATATCAAAACTATTATTTTTTTTATTTAAAAGTTGATTTATGAGTTTAACGAACATGTTCACGAGCTAACGAACCGAATATTGTGAAGCTTGAGCTTGGTTTGTTTATCTTAACGAGCCTCATTAAACGAGCTTTTATCGAATCGAGCTTCGAATAGCTCACGAGCGGCTTGACTCATTTACATCCCTAGGTGAGCCGCTATTCAGACAGAAGGGTGCTACTGTCCAACAGTTGGCAATGCACGTTTTGGCCCAATAAATTCTAGAAATACCCCACAAACTCTGCAGCAATATCCTCCAAGCTGGTTGGTTGTTCGCTGGATTGTTTGATGAGCGATACATGACATTCTGTTTGTTGTTGCGCTTCACCAGGCTATGAAAGAATTTAGTGCACCGATCACTATTCTTGAGGTAAATGGGCATAGCTAATTGTTGATAGAACATCTTTTCCGCCTCTGCAAGCATCGCTGCACGCCTCCTTAGTAGCCCATAATCAGGAGGTGGTTCACCTCCGGATAGTAGAGTGTGTTGTGCCACCTCCAACGCCTCTTTTGCTCGAATATCCTGCTTCAAAATGTGGTGGAAGTGTAGTTTGTCAAGTTGTTGCAGCTGGGGCTTTAGCCGTGTGAGCTTGGCCTTGAGAGTGAATTGAACATTACCAAGGATTGGTTCCCCCCAAGAATGTGCGACCAACACTTGAAACTGTTCATACAAGGTCCACATGTTGTAGAATATGAAAGGTCGTTTATGGTGATGATCCTAGACGAGTGTCGAGACAATACCGTAAGAGTGATCGGATAAGAATCCGGGGTCATAAACTCCGCAAAGCTATCATAATCTACCAATAGCCAATATGAATTAACTAAGACATGATCTAATTTACAAGAAATCATATAATTCATCCATGTCAATCATCATCTAATCGAATGAAGATCCACTATGTCACAAGCTTGGACAAAGACCTCTAAGTCATGTAATTCATAATTCGTGATCGGTTGCCACCTTCCTCGTCGTGGACTATCAAGAGTGAATTGAAATCTCCCATAAGTAGCCAAGATTCCAATATGCTTTCCCCTAGTTATGTGAGAGCATTCCATAAAAACCGATGGGTAACAATAGAATGCAAGCCATAGATGAAAGTGAACTAGACACTCTACTCATGATCGACATAGGATACGACAATGCATAAACTGATCTGTCATCATAAGAACAACCAAGACAACCTGTTGCATATCCCAAAGAAGTAAAATATGACCATGTTAGAAAAATTGCAATTATTAAGGTCGTCTCAAGATTCCTTGAGGCCCTAGGCAAAAAAAAAATTAAAAAACAAATTTTTAAAATATATTTTTAATTTTCTTTTAACATTTTTATTTAGATTTGGGACCGAAAATAATAATTTTAAAAAATATTTTAAAAATTAGTTATTAAAAAGAATTAAATATTATTTTTTAAAAAAATTAATTTTTGATATAAAATTTAGTTTCTGACGGGTATTTTGATAATAATTTTATTTTTTATTAATAAAATTATTAAATTATTTAATCTTTTTAGTTAGAATGTCAAATAGACTTTATTAATTTTAATTTTAAAAAATTTATTTTTACTAATGCATTTTACTTTGTATTTTATGATAAAAAATTTTTCTAATTCATATTATTATCCAGAAATAAAAAGAAAGAGCGAGGAAGAAATATTATAGGCAAAGGAAGAGAAGGACGTTCTCTGCGAGTATCATCGGTGAGAAAGGAGAAACATGCAAAATCGTTGGGTGAGGAAGGAGAAACATGTAAAATAGCTGATGAAAAAAGAAAAAGGCACAATGAGAGAACTATTAGAATTGTTAAGAAATATTGAGGAGAAAAGAATTCATTAGGTTTTATAAGAATAGTATTACTAATTGTAAAATAAAATGGGAATCGGAGTAATAATAAAAAAAGAAAGAAATATATCAATTTAAAAATGAATTATATTTAAGGTAGAATAAAATCTCATATAAAATTATGATAGGAAATTAATGAGTAAATAAAGATAAATAAAAGTATAAATAGGAAGTGGAATAGTTAATGAATTAATTGACAATGTGTCATTAATGAATTAGTAAGACATTTATAATTAATTAATATTAATGATGTTAATTTAATTTTTTTTCAATATCTTTAATTAATTAATCAATGGGCCCCTATGCCTTGAGTCGGACGGTCCCCATACCTAGGAATCGATGTTGCATAATGGTATCAAGAGTCCCTTCAAGTACTTGAATTCCTTTCTGCTTGAGGAGGTTATGCATTCTCCCGTGCTTAAGGGGCTAAAGAAAGAAATCCCCTTATATTTCAAGAAGTAATCTTCATGAATGGAATACATGGGTTGCTCGCATCCATCGTTGTCTTCTACTTGCCTACACAGCGGGCTGCACAGTGTTTCCAATCCAATGTCACTTGCGGAGGTTAAGGAGCCAGTTTGTGCATTGCCCACCCTTTCATTCTAACTGGAAGTGTCCGAAGAAGAGGATCCCTTCGTAGTACTCCTGTCATCCATTCTCTTCTGCCGTGAACCATCCGCTAATGAATAGCTCTGCAACAGAGTTTGGCTGCTGCACTGCCGAGCTACCTCCCTGCGCAGCCTGTACTGGATCAGAGGTAAAATGTATCTTCCCCAGCTCTGCCTTTGCTTGCTCACGATGCGTTCCGGCCTGCTTACCATGTCCTGAAAGTTGTGCTCCTACTTTCATGTTTAGTGCAGCTTCTTGTCGCCTTTCCGTTTCGACTAAGGCCGGTGGTTCATCATTGGCCTGCTGATGTCCCACCACTGCATGACTTGAGGTTACATGTTGTTGATATGCTTCCATAATCTTTTCTTGTCGCATCTCTGCACAAGCTGCCATCTCTTGATCAACACTGGTTTCATCTAGCATGGACCCATTGTTGCCTATTGCCATCCAGTTCAACAAGGAGCTGAGCATATATGAGACGTTCTCTAGTTTGAGTGAGCTTGTCTGTATACAAAGGTCTACTAATCTTTGAGTCAATTAGGCTAAATACCTTTGGTGTCCAACAATCCGAAGGAAGCATGAATTTGAACCCATACATGGATGTACCTTCCATCTTCACCAAATAGGAAACAACTTTACATGCGCTTCAAGAATAACAAAATATCAAAGGCAAAGTAGGGTCCCTCAGGTAGAATAGGATCTCTATCCTCCGCCGTGTCAAATTTATAAACAACCCGACCACTCTTTATTTTTTCCCGCCTCTTTCCCAAAACCCTTCTCGTGCGCGCCCCAACTCGTCGCCCTCTTCACCGCCTCCCTCCTCCCCGCCTCAACTTTCGGCCTCGCCGCCTCGACTTTCAGCCATCTTTGCTGCCTCCTCCTCACCGGTGCCACCTCTCTCTGCTAGTATTTCTTCGATGCCTCCTCCTCACCCACTATGTGACTTCATTAATGGTATTACTTTATGGTTTTGTATTCGATGCCAGATGAGCAATAGTTGTGACTGGATCTGGAGGAGTTGAGGCACCTGCAGAGCATCGCCAAGAGGCCTCAAGTTGCCTCCCTTCTCGTCTCTGAGATTCGTAACCTCGAAGCCAAGGTAAATCTCACTTCTCTACACGTTTCGTCTCTGGGATTGGTTGTGATGTTGTATTGTGCCATTCGATTGTGATTTTGTTGGAACTATCTGTTTAATTGATGGTTGATGTGTAGTTGTCTGTGATGACTGCGACGACAACAGGGGTAAGGCTTCTGTAGAGAAGGCATTGGTAGCTGCTGCCTCTTTGAAGAGTTATGTTACCCTGTCATCGTTCAGCTGGGATCAAGACCATGATAAGATGAAGGTATGTTGGCTTCATTTTTTTACTGTACTATTTCTGGTGCTTTGAGTAAATAAATCACACTGCCTTCAGAGCATCGCTAAAAGAAAATAAGAGTCCAAACATACATTAAATTTACATGAATAATTTTATCAAACCATGTAAATTTTGATCAATCAACAATCACACTATCTTGCTAGATCACCTACGCGGATGACTATTTAAAATTATGTGGTTCATTTCTTGATAAATCAGCAAATATTAATATTCTAAATTGTGTTCATTCTCCTTGTGAACTTTCAGTTGCAAATTGCTCCTTATAGCATGTCTTTAGTAAATTCTCGCAGCATCAGTAGGATCAATTAGTAGGCTCCTTGTGATATTTCAATTGGAAATTGATCCTTTTTATAGCATGTCTTTAGTAAATCCTTGCATTAGTGGGATCAACTACTAGGACTATAGCACGTTGATAAAATTTCTGCATCTTCTATGAATGTTCAACTTATGCTAATATTTCAAATTAATTAACCGAAAATACCCATTTGCACTCGCACCATCATAATTGCATTAGTAGGATCAATTAGTAGGCTCCTTGTAATATTTCAATTGCAAATTGATCCTTTTTATAGCATGACTTTAGTAAATTCTTGCATCAGTGGGATCTACCACTAGGACTATAGCACTTTGATAAAATTTCTGCATCTTCTATGAATGTTCAACTTATGCTAATATTTCAAATTAATTAACCAAAAAAATACCCATTTTCACTTCCACCGTCATAAATTAATTCCCTCCCCTTGAGACTGACAATATCAATCTAACTTTGCAGAATATATTTTCTTTGTATGGTTTGGTCATGTATTTCTTGGAAGTGGTGATTTTGCACAACTGCTGGGCCTGGTAGCCTTTTGCCACTTTCAAGGTGTTGTGCATCGTGATCTAAAGCCAGAGGTCCACTATTTTTCCTTGATGCTTCTTATATCTTATTCTTGCTTTTAATTAAACTCCATATTGGTTGTTGATGTCTTCTCTATGTTGTAACCAAATTTTCTCTTCACAACTAAAGATGAAAGTTCTTCAATGAAATTAATTGACTTCGGCCTTTTTTATTTTATCAGAGAACGTGATAAGATGTCACATTTGGTGTATTAATTTATTTTTTTTATTCCTTGTGAACTGAGATAATTGCGAACATATAACTATACAGCACTAGTGGAACTAAGTAACAGGATTTCCCACATGACTTCCAAACATCTTGTCTACCAAATCAATTGTGCCATGTGATCTACCTTTTTGTTTCATTTTTATGCTATTATTAAAGAGTGGAACCTTTGGTCACTGATGAAAGGCTAAATGACACCGTTGGAAGTTCATACTATGTTGCTCAAGTCCTACATAGATCATGCAACACTGAAGCAGATATGTGGAGCATCGGTGTTGATGTTCGTAGATTATATATGTTATTTTGTATTGTTAACACACAACTTTCTGTATTCATTGCTTATGATCTATGTGTTTTGAACCCTTTTTCTATCATATTTTAGTATAATTACTACTTTGCGTCCAGAGATCTGCTCGGTGTTTGTTTGCACTTTTAGGAGCAATTTGGAACAGAAAAGGATTCTAAAGACATAAAAGAACATCATTTGAAGAAGACCATGACCTAGCACTTGTTTACTCCGTGGAGAGAAATGTAAGGATTGGAGTGCCCAAGTCATTCCAGATGCAAATTGGGTCTGGACATGCCCTGAGGCATGGCCAAGGAAGCAGCAAGGACAAGGGTCATGCCAAATGACACGACCAAGGAGAAGAACCAGAGCAGAAATGGCTTTGGCAGTGCCAAACGACACGACCAGGAGCCAACCCGTGCCACATTCCTAGGTTTGAAGAACCAGCCGTGCCAAATGGCACGACTCAGAAGAGCTAATAAAGGAGACTCTGTTTTGGCCATGCTATTTGGCACGACTAGACACCAGAGTTAGCTTTGGCCGTGCCATATGGCACGGCCAGGTGCCCTGAACTAGAACCACTTTGGTTCTGGTCGTGCCAAATGGCAAGGCCAAACGCACATGGTGCGGCTTGGCCGTGTCTTTATGCACGACCACCCCGTGCCTCGTCTCTATAAGAGGGGTCTTCATCTCCTCCACAGGAGATGAAGTTTAGAGATGGGCGAAGATCATCTAGGTCAAATCCTTGCATCCGGAGACATCATCTGGAAGATCTGAGTCCATTCTGCTGCTCCAGCCTCGTCGACACACTAAGATCTGCATCCAAAGGCTTCACTTGACATCAAAGGATAAGATTTCCTCTTCCTTCTCTTGGATTTCTGTTATTATGAGTCTTTAGATTGTATATCTTTTGATTATGGAGTAGATTTATGTTGTTCTAGGACGTAGAGAGTAATTGTAATGTATGGATGTTGTAAACTCTATTGAATTACCAATTTCTGTGTTTGATGAAGCTTGTACGCACTTGTTCCGTTTGACGAAATGCTTTCAAGAAGGTTTTCTGTAAGAACTTGAATTTATTTATCTAGATAGTATTTCTGTATGCGTAAATCTTATTTCTATAATAAATACATTGTTGTGTGTCTAGTGTTGAACATGGATATGAATTTTCGTTGAATAGATATATGGATTGTTACCTCTTCTGAGTGTATGCTCCGATATAGCTTGACATGACTTTAGGATACTTGTTTAACGTTGAGTATCTAAGGTAACTATCCTTCTATATGGATCATAACCTCTTGAGGGATAACACTCTATGTATGGATGTCTATCACTTGACCTGATGGGGTTTCCCTAATTATATGCTATGCAAGTGACCTACGTAATCTAGAGACGTAAACTTGGGGAAATTCATGTTCAATTTGAAAGGATCGATCAAACCTTAGCTAAATACTTTGAGACCTCGGAGCATAAATGACTGGAGTAATTTAGAAAGAGAATTCTTGAATAAGTATTTCCCTCTAAAGAAGATAATTTTTTGGAGGAATCAAATACTGAACTTTAACCAAGGAGAAGGAGAATCATTATGTCAAGCATGGGAGAGATATACCACCCTAACTCAGTCATGCCCACATTATGGTATGGAGGAATGGTTGATTATCCAGATTTTCTATATGGGTCTATCCTTTCCCAGTAAAATGCATCTGGATTTAGCTGTCGAAGGTTCATTAATGTGTAAGAGTTTGCATGAAGCCTATGCTCTGATTAACCAGGTCGTCAAGAACCTAATTGATTGGTCAGAGGATAGTGTGGCAATTTCGTCGTTCAGGATCTCCGAAATAGAAAATCTTTGTGAAGACAACGATTTTCAGTTTGAAGACTTTGAATAGTTACATGATGAATTAGAAGAATTTGCACCTTGGTGTGGTGGAACTCTTGCACGAATGCTAGAAGATTCAACCTCATCAACCGGATTGGATGTGAGTAATGACCATGAAGACCAAGAGATGATGGAGGAATTTAATTTCCAATTATTAGAAGATTTCATTGAAATAAGTTCGGAGTATGAGAAGGAGGACAGTTTTGATGAAATTATGATACTTGAGCAGTGCCCATCAATACCTAAGATCATGTTACCACAAGTTGAGCTTAAGTCCCTACCATCAAATCTTAGATATGAGTTTCTTGGATCAGATTCTTCTTTCCCAGTTATAATTAATGCTAGCCTGAATGAAATGGAAACTCAAAAATGAGTCAAAGTGTTGAAGATGCACAGAAGGGTACTAGGGTATACGATTGATGATATAAAAGGGATTAGTCCTTCTCTATGCATGCACAGAATTTTGTTAGAAGATGATCAGAAAGCTCAGTTGAATATCAAAGAAGACGGAACCCCAATATGAAGGAAGTAGTTAGAAAGGAAGTGCTCAAAATGCTTGATGCAGGAATCATTTATCCCATCTTAGATAATCAATGGGTAAGCCCAGTATATGTAGTTCCTAAGAAAGGAGGAATGACAGTGGTGAAAAATGAAAATAATGAACTTATCCCTACAAGGTCAGTCACAGGATGACGTATGTGTATCGACTATCGGAAATTGAATAAAGAACCTAGAAAAGACCACTTTCCTCTTCCTTTCATTGACGAAATGCTAGAAAGACTTGCCAATCACAAATACTTTTGCTACTTGGATGGATATTCAGGATTCTTTCAAATCCTTATTCACCCAAATGATCAGGAAAAAACTACATTCACATGCCCATACGAGAAATTTTCTTATAGACGAATGTCATTTGGATTATGCAACGCTCCCACGACCTTTCAGAGATGTATGATAGCAATTTTCTCAGATCTAATAGAAAATATTATGAAAGTGTTTATGGATGGTTTTTCAGTTTATGACACTGACTTTGACTCCTGCTTATGAACCCTTGCTAATGTATTGAAAAGATGTGAGGAAACGAATCTAGTTCTGAACTGGAAAAATGTCATTTTATGATAAAAGAAGGAATTGTTTTGGGGCATATGGTATCAGAAAGGGAAATTGAGGTCGATAAGGCAAAGGTAGAAGCTATCGAAAAATTACCTCCCCCAGTTAATGTAAAAGGGATCATGAGCTTTTCGGGACATGTGGGATTTTATCGATGATTTATAAAAAGATTTTTTAAAAATCTCCAAGCCTTTGACTAATTTGTTATTGAAGGATGCTGAATTCTGCTTTGATCGGAATTGCTTTGAGGCATTTGAAAAGATAAAGTAGGCATTAATATCAGCTTTGATAATTCAAGCTCTAAATTGGAACCTACCCTTTGAAATAATGTGTGATGCAAGTGTTTTTGTCGTTGGGTCAATCTTGGGGTCGAGAAAAGATCAGAAATTACATGCTATCCACTATGCTAGTAAGACTTTAGATGATGCTCAGATTAACTATTCAACTACAGGAAAAAATTATTGGTACTAGTCTTTACATTTGATAAATTCAGATCATATTTAGTGGGTGCAAAGGTAATAGTATATACTGATCATGTGGTTGTCTGGTACTTGTTGAGTAAGAAGGATGCTAAACCACGTTTAATCAGATGGATTTTGCTTCTTCAATAATTCGATTTAGAAATTCGTGATAAGAAAGGGGTAGAAAACATGGTGGCAGATCACCTATCCAGAATACATCAGAATAGTGAAGAAAAGTCTGGAAATGATTTACCCATCAATGATTGTTTCCCTGATGAACAACTCCTGGCCATTTCCAATGTTGAGATACCTTGGTATGTAGTCATAGTGAATTTCCTTGTTAGTGGAATCCTTCCCCCTAACATTACACCACAACAAAAAAAGAAATTCTTGCCCATTTCCATTCATCATCATATGCTAAGTATTATAAATGGGATAAACCTGTTGGTTGCTACACTTGGATACCATTCTGTTCCCTTGTATAAAAATTTTATACAAGCACAGAACTTTCCTAGCTATCATTGTGCTCTACTGAAGTTAAACATGAATCGCAAACAGAACTTAACATTATTAATCCAAGTTTAACCGATGTGTTCTTCCTAAGTTAAATCATATTACAAAAGTTATCAAATATCTATTTCAAAGATCGACTCCCAGGTCAAACATGGCGAGACACTAGACCTTCTTGAGTATGAGATCATCCACCACTGTCTGGACAAAACCTTTCAAAGAAGTCGGATATTTAACTTCTTACAGTAAACTAGGTTTAACTACAAAAATCTCAATTGAAGCACAATATCGAACATGAAATCGGAAAAATGATAACAAAATGATAATGTAAAAACCGTAAGCCTCTTGTGTTTGGTATTTCAAGATCTAAACAAAAGAATGAACTAGTTATGATGTGGAAACTAATAACTAGTTATACTTTTTGTAGCTTATAGACCTCTTGATCTTCTGTCGTATTCCTTTTCTTATCTCGGGCGTCATGTGGGCGACGATCTACCGAGATGAGAATCCACCCAAGCCTTCTTCTTCCTTCTAAGTTTCGGCCACCACCACCAAGCTCCAAGGGATGCTAGGAAACAAAGTCTCCTTTCTCTCCTTCTTCCTCAAGCAAGATCCGGCCACCAAAAGCTCCAAGAGATGTGATGCTGTCGGCCTCCAAGGAAGAAGAGAAGAGCATGAGCAAGAGAAGAGGGTCGGCCACCACCAAGGAAAAGAGAGGAGAGGAATAATAGATGTGTTATGTCATGGGACAACCTCTCTCTCTTTTTTATAATCCTTGGTCATGACAAATAAGGAAAGTTTTAGATATAATTAAAACTTCCTTTTTCTTGCCAATGAATAAAAGGAAAATTTAATTAAAATTTCCTTTTATTCTTGCTATGGCCGGCCACCTCAGTGAGCTTCAAAAAAGGAAAGTTTTAAACACAAAAATTAAAACTTCATTATTTGTTTCAGAAAATTTTTAAAATAAAATTTTCTCTTTTAAAATTCCCTTCATGGTTAGTAATAAAAGGAAACTTTTATAAATTAAAATCTCTCTTTTAAAACATATGGATGGTTACAAAAATGAAAGTTTCTCCAAAATTAAAATCATCCTTTTCAGCTACAAATAAGGAAAGATATCAAATCTTTCTCTTAATCTTTTGTAGAAAGTTATAAAAGGAAAGATTTAAATTTTAAACTTTCTTTTAAAGCCATGGCTTCCAAATAAGGAAAGATTTTAAAAATTAGAACTCCTTTTAATCTAATGTGGTCGACCACCCTACTTGGGCTCCAAGCTAGGGCCGGTAACCTCTTGAACCCATTTAGCCTTGGTTTGGCCGGCCCTAGCTTGTGCTCCAAGCTTGGCTTGGCCGACCACCTTAAGGTGGGTAAGAAGTTGGGTTTGGATGAATATAAAACTTTATAAATAAGAGGCTATGACAGAGACCGAGAAGAGGAATTGGTTTTGGTCTCCTGATGAACTTAAGCTTTCCGTGTTCACCCCGAACACCCAACTCGAGTTCATCAATAATAACTCATACCACCAAAGAGTTATTGTTGAACTACCGCACCAATCTCATATTATTATATGGACTCCTTATCATGAGTGTATTAATCTCCCTGTGTTTAAGATGTCGAATTTCCACTAATTAAATGAGTTACTGATAACTCACTTAATTAATATCTAACTCCAAGAACCACTCAACCTTGTTGTCATGTCGGACTAAGTCCACCTGCAGGATTTACATGACAATCCTTATAAGTTCCTCAAGGGGACATCATCAACCTAGATTACTAGGACACAGTTTCTTTCTATAACCAACAACACACCATATAAATAATATTATTTTCCAACATATCGGACCTTTTGATTTAACGAGCTAAATCTCACCCATTGATAAGTCAAAGAAATAAATACTAAGTATACGTGCTTGTGGTTATATCAGGATTAAGAGTACACACTTCCATAATAACTGAGGTTCTGTTCTTTTATGCAATCAGTATAAAAAGAACAATCTCAAATGGTCCTGCTCAATACACTCTTAGTATACTAGTGTAATTTTATAATCTAGATAAACTAATACCAAATTACACTACAACCACTTCAATGGTTTGTCCACTCCATCTTGGTTGTGAGCTACTATTTATAATTTATATGGATCTGATAACATGATCTTTTGTGTGTCTCCTCATACCATGTTATCTACAATATAAATTAAATGGACAACTATACTTAGCATAAATGTAGACATTTGACCAATGTGATTCTTATTTCTAAATAAATATTTATACAAAAAGCTAGGCTTTTAGTATACATTTCAACAATCTCCCACTTATACTAAAAGACTATGCTGCAATAAATGCTGTCATACATCTGATTCCCAACCCCTCAACATGGCCATCAAAAGCTCTTGCCTTAAGGGCCTTAGTGAAAGGATCTTCCAGGTTATCATCTGATGTAATCTAGGCGACAACAACTTTTCTTCGTTTATACGATGTCTCGTATTAGGTGGTACTTGCGCTCAATGTGTTTACTTGCCTTATAAACTTATGGTTTCTTCGAGTTTGTTATTGCACCACTATTATCACAATAAATTGTAATAATTTTTGGACAAACCAGGAATCATATCTAAGTCCATCATGAAGTTTCTGAGCCATATAGCTTCTATGGCTGCCTCAGAGGTTGCCATATACTCAGCTTCTATAGTGGAGTCCGAAAAAGCACCAATGCTTAACACTCCTCTATAGTTATGACTTCACCTCCTAAAGTAAACACAAAACCCCGAGGTTTACTTACTATTGTCCCTATCAGATTGGAAGTCCAAATCCGTGTAAACCACAGGGAGCAAATCATCTGACTGGTATACTAGCATATAATCTCTAGTCCTTCTCAGGTACTTCAATATATGCTTTACAACAGTCCAATGTCCTTGTCCATTGTTACTTTGATATCTGCTAACTATGCCCATGACAAAAAAGATATCCGGTCTCGTACACAACATTGCATACATTAGGCTTCCAACTGTCAAAGCATAAGGAACAACTTTCATGTCCTATATCTCCTTTGATGTGTTCGGAGATATCTCTTTAGATAATGCTACTCCATGCCCAAAAGGTAGAAAAACCTTTCATGGAGTCTTGCATGCTAAAACGAGCTAGGATCGTATCATTATATGAAGTCTGGGATAACCACAACATTCTTTTCTTGCGATCCCTTATTACTTTGATCCCTAGAATATGTGTGCATTCTCTCAAGTCCTTCATATCGAATTGTTTGGACAACTATACCCTTACTTCTGACAACACTTTGATATTATTTCCAACTAACAAAATGTCATCCACGTATAGTACAAGAAATACCACCATATTTCCATCACACTTCTTGTATACACAAGACTCATCTGGATATTGAATAAATCCATACGACTGGATTACTTCATTAATCCCAATGTTCCAAGATTTTGAAGCTTGCTTCAGTTCATAAATCGACCGATTGAGCTTGCACACTAGATGCTCTTTGGCCTTTTGCAATAAACCTCTCTGGTTGTTTCATATGGATGTTTTCTTCAAGACTTCCGTTAAGGAAAGCTGTCTTGACATCCATTTGCCAAACCTTATAATCCATATGAGCAACAATAGATAAGAGTATCCGTATAGACTTAAGCATAGCTACTGGCGAAAAGGTTTTCTCATAATCGATTCCCTCTTTCTGAGTATTCCCCTTTGCAATAAGTCTTGCTTTGAAGGTTTCCACCTTCTCGTCTGTCCCTCTTTTCCTTTTGTAGATCCATTTACATCCAATAACTTTTACACTATTTGATGGTTCTACTAGCTCCCAGACTTTGTTAGAATATATAGATTCTATTTCTGAATTTATTGCTCTTTGCCAAGATGCTGCATCTTTAACTTGGAGTGCTTTGTCATATGTTCGGGGATCAGGTTTATGTTTACCTCGGATCAAGTCCGAAGACTCTCCTAAAAACATGAATCTCTTAGGTTGCCTAATAACCCTCCCACTACGACGAGGTACTGTCTGTAATTGTGCATCATTTGTGACACGTGTTGCAATTTCTTATGCTATCTCATCTTGTACTGTTGGTACTAGATTAGACATGTTTTTTATTATTTCATTAAGAACAATTTTACTTATAGGCTTGTAGTTCATTACATAGCCCACTTCTAAAAATCGGGCATTGGTGCCAACAATGACCTTATGATCTTTAGGACTATAAAATAAATCACCTTTCGTTCCTTTAGGATTACCCACAAACAAGCGAACTTCTGTACGTGATTCCAACTTATCAGTGTCTTCCTTTAGCACACGTGCTGGACTACCCCAAATCCGAATATGCTTCAGACTAGGCTTACGCATATTCCACAAATCTGTGGGAGTAGAGGGTACTGACATAGAAGGTACCATATTCAGAATTTACACTGTTGTTTCCAGAGCATATTCCCAAAACAAATTTGGTAATTTTTAATAACTCATCATTGATCTAACCATTTCCATAAGAGTTATATACCTTCGTTCTGCCACACCATTCTGTTGGGTGTACCAGGTGCAGTCAGTTGTGATTGAATCCCAACTTCTGATAAGTGACTCCTAAACTCTCCCAAGAGGTACTTGCCACCACGATCTCACCGTAGTGTCTTAATACTTTTACCATGATGTTTCTCCACATCAGCCTTGTACTCTTTGAACTTTTCAAAGCACTCAGACTTGCGGCACATCATGTAAATGTACCCATATCTCGAATAGTCGTCTATAAAAGAGACGAAATATTCGAAACCACCTCTTGCCTAGATAGTCATAGCTCCACACAAATCAGAATGAACCAGTTCCAACACATCTTTGGCTCTATACCCCTTAGTCTTAAAAAGCTTCTCGGTCATTTTTCCTTTCAAGCAAGAATCGCAGGTTGGAAAGTTTTCCACCACCAATGAACACAAAAGTCCATCGGCTATTAACCTTTGAATCTTACTCAAGTTAATATGACCTAGCCTTAGATGTCAAAAATATGTTTGGTTCATTTTCGAAGGTTGCTTTCTCTTATTAAAATTAGAAGACGTGTTATTAATTTCCATTTGTTGCATTGTGGTAGTATTGCATACCAGAACAGATAACTTTCCTATTTTTTTTTATAACAACTTTATCATCAAAATAGACAGAATATCCATCTTTAAATAGTTTTAGAAACTGAAATCAAGTTCTTTCTAAACTTGGTACATAAAGACAATCAATGTTTTTTTCCTATCAAAGGATAAACATCTCCCACTGTAACAGCTGCTGCTTTTGCAGCAGTGCCCATGTAGACGATGTTTTCCCCTTCATATAGTTGTCGGGTTTCCTGGAACCTCTGCAATGAATTACAGACATGATCAGTGGCTCCCGTATCTACACACCAGGTACCGATAGATAATACCACTAAACATGTTTCAACAACTAATGAATAGAATACACCTTTTTTGTTCTCATTTCTGAGAGGGCAGTCCACCTTAGTGTCCAAGTTTTGTTTCCAATCATTATAATTGAGACTAGTAAGTGTATTCTCTAACATTTAGGGGATTGAAAAATATTTGAAATCCTAAGAATCACAAAAATATTTGGTCAAGACCAACACTTCAAAATCCCCGTGAATTTTGTATGCTACGTTAGTGTGGACCTATACAAATTCTAATATTTGTAAGAGGAGATTTTATCCATTAATTTTATTGTCTTGTCAATCTATCTTTATGACAAATAAAATTAATAGTTGGGCTGTTTTTGATCAAATATTTGGTCAAAACTTTAGAATTTAAAATAATATTGATTTCTCAAATAATATTATTTAAATTCACCAACATCTCAAATACCGTGAATTTTATATGTCACGTTAGTGTGGATGTATACAAATTCAAACATTTGTAAGAGGAGAGTCTTACCCATTAATTATCTTGTCAACCTTAAATTATCTCAAACACCATGAATTTTGTATGCCACGTTAATGTGGACGTATACAAATTCAAACATTTGTAAGAGGAGGTTTTACCCATCAATTTTATTATTTTGTCAACCTAACTTTATGACAAATACATGTAGGACCGTTGGGCCGGCTAGAAGGGGGGGGGAGTTGAATAGCCCTGCAAAAATTAAAACGCAAACACCCTTCTCGAACTCTTAAACTAACACTTGTAAAATAAGAGAAATAAATAAAAGCAGAAAAGTAAAAGGCACACCGAGATTTACTTGGTTACAACCGGGAAGGTTGTTAATCCAAGAAAGCGTAGCACTAGTATCTCCTTCAGGTGGAGAAGCCTTTTACAGCAATGAAGCGCACAATAGAAGCTTAAAACAGAAAAGCGTACAAGTGTAGAAAGAATGCTTGAGTTCTCAGTTGATTGACAGCTTCTGGACCAAGGCTATATTTATAGTCTTGGTCGGGGCGCCTGGAAGGGTTCCGGGCGCCCTGGGGGGGGATAAAACTTTATCCCCCAACGTCCAGAACGCGAAAGACGCGTTCTGGTCAAACTTCACGTTCCGGGCGCCCCGGACTGTTCCGGGCACCCCGGGCTGCTCCGGGCGCCCGGAGCAAAAAGTCAACTCTGGTTGACTTTTGCGTCCGGGACCTCTGCTCCGTTTTAGTCCCGCCTCGGTCCGGGTCTTCCGCTCCGGATCCGCTTACTTGGGTGATCTCTGCCATTCGTAAAAGGGCTCACCCGAACCCAACTTCCGGTCTTCTCAAGTGGGCTTCCCTCCGGCTTCTCGTCGCTCGAAATTGCCGCGTGTTTCCTTCTCGTCCGCCAGCGTACTCATCCGCAGTCTTCGTCCCTCGGTCGTCGACCTTCTCGCTAGCTGCGTCTCTTGCTCCCCGAGCAATCTTTCGCTCCGGCTTTCGTCCCTCGGAACCACCGCGCGCTTCCTTCTCGTCCGCCGGTGTACTCTTCCGCAGCACCTCATCCCTCGGACTGCCGTCCTTCTCGCTAGCTGCGTCTTCCGCTCGACTACCTGTGTTCCTAAGCTCCTGCACACTTAGACACAAGGTTAGAAACATCGCAGGACCTAACTTAACTTGTTGATCACACCAAAACAACCTTGGGGTTCCAACAATACAATTATCTCAAACACCGTGAATTTTGTATTCCACGTTAGTGTGAACGTATACAAATTCAAACATTTGTAAGAGGAGGGTCTCAACCTTAAATTTCCTTAAACACCATGAATTTTGTATGCCACGTTAGTGTGGATGTATACAAATTCGAACATTTGTAAGAGGAGGTTTTACCCATTAATTTTATTATCTTGTCAACCTAACTTTATGACAAATAAAATTACCTCAAACACTATGAATTTTGTATGCCACGTTAGTGTGGACGTATACAAATTCAAATATTTATAAGAGGGGGTTTTACCTAGCTTTATGACAAATTAATAATTGGTTTTCCTTTGGTCACGCAAAAAAATAGTAGTGACTCCGTTGGGGAGGATACTATTGAATGCGTCTAAGTGTATACCATTACTTGATACTTAGTACATTAAATATGATTGTGCCCCTTCAGTTGGAGAAGATCACATACATCCTAAATAATTTCCTATAATCATCCATAAAATGAAGTTTGATCTAGTGACCCGTAAACAAACTCATCCGTTGTGGAGGAAGGCACTCAGAGCCAATACGCAAGTTTGTTTGCATCACTTTCAAACCAGTAATGGAGACCGTGGAATTTATTTTTAAATCCCTCTCCCACTTAGTTATTTAAGATGAGGATTTTATCATGCAAGCACACATCACATGCACACACACATCACAGCAAATAAAAAGCAATAAATATGGAAAAATAATTTTCCAACTATTATGACCTCTTCCATAACTATCCTTCGTGTGCTGCCAACCCTAGCTACTGCCATCTTTAGCCATCGCAATCAGGTCTAGTCATCGCATCTATCTTGCTTCTTATTTCGCTGCGCCTCTGATCCTCAAATAGTACCACGCCTCGCAAGGATACGATCCGCGACAAAAATAAAAATTTATATTTATCGATCCTATATTCCACAAGGGAATGTACATGCAATCTAAATCGAAACAAAAATGTAAAATCCTAAAACTAATACAGCTCCTACGGTATTTAATACATACAATCATGCACACACATAAAATGCCCTCGACATGTCTGAGGATCCAATCACACACAATCACATTAGGGACATAATAGTTGGATCTAGGATGTCTGCAACCACAGAGTTAATCTATTTGCCCATCCTATTATTATCATGTCTAAAATATATATGGCATGTGCATAATTAAACTGAAAACCAAACACACAGAGACAAACGCTAGCTCTGATACCAATTGTTTGTTGCTACACCTGGATACTGTTCTGTTCCCCTGTATAAAAATTTTATACAAGCACAGAACTTTCCTAGCTACCATTGTGCTCTACTGAAGTTAAACTTGAATCGCAAACAGAACTTAACATTATTAATCCAAGTTTAACCGATATGTTCTTCCTAAGTTAAATCATATTACAAAAGTTATCAAATATCTATTTCAAAGATCGGCTCCCAGGTCAAACATGGCGAGACACTAGGTCTTCTTGGGTATGAGATCATCCACTACTGCCTCGACAAAGCCTTTCAAAGAAGTTGGATATTTAACTTCTTACAGTAAACTAGGTTTAACTACAAAGATCTCAATTGAAGCACAATATCGAACTTGAAATCGGAAAAACGATAACAAAATGATAATGTAAAAACCGTAAGCCTCTTGTATTTGATATTTCAAGATCTAAACAAAAGAATGAACTAGTTATGATGTGGAAACTAATAACTAGTTATACCTTTTGTAGCTTATAGACCTCTAGATCTTCTGTCGTATTCCTCTTCTTATCTCGGACGTCATGTGAGCGACGATCTACCGAGATGAGAATCCACCCAAGCCTTCTTCTTCCTTCCAAGTTTTGGCCGCCACCACTAAGCTCCAAGGGATGCTAGGAAATAAAGCCTCATTTCTCTCCTTCCTCAAGCAAGATCCGGCTACTAAAAGCTCCAAGAGATGTGATGCCGCCTGCCTCCAAGGAAGAAGAGAAGAGGATGGGCAAGAGAAGAGGGTCAGCCACCATCAAGGAAAAGAGAGGAAAGGAATAATAGATGTGTTATGTCATGGGGCAACCCCTCCCTCTCTTTTATAATCCTTGATCATGGTAAATAAGGAAAGTTTTAGAGATAATTAGAACTTCCTTTTTCTTGCCAATGAATAAAAGGAAAATTTAATTAAAATTTCCTTTTATTCTTGCTATGGCCGACCACCTCATTGAGCTCCAAACAAGAAAAATTTTAAACACAAAATTAAAACTTCCTTATTTGTTTCTGAAAATTTTTAAAATAAAAATTTCTCTTTTAAAATTCCTTTCATAGTTAGTAATAAAAGGAAACTTTTATAAATTAAAATCTCTCTTTTAAAACATGTGGATGGTTACAAAAAGGAAAATTTTCTCCAAAATTAGAATCTTCCTTTTCAACTACAAATAAGGAAAGATATCAAATCTTTCTCTTAATCTTTTGTAGAAAGCTATAAAAGAAAATATTTAAATTTTAAACTTTCTTTTAAAATCATGGCTTCCACATAAGGAAATATTTTAAAAAATTAAAACTCCTTTTAATCTAATGTGGTCGGCCACCCTACTTGGGCTCCAAGCTAGGGTCGGCCACCACTTGAACCGATATAGCCTTGGTTTGGCCGACCCTAGCTTGGGTTCCAAGCTTGGCTTGGCCGGCCACCTTAAGGTGGGTAAGAAGTTGGGTTTGGGTGGATATAAGACTTTATAAATAAGAGGCTACAACAGGGACCGAGAGGAGGAATTGGTTTTGGTCTCCCGATGAACTTGAGCTTCCCGTGTTCGCCCCGAACACCCAACTCGAGTTCATCAATAATAACTCATACCACTAAAGAATTATTATTGAACTACCGCACCAATCCTATATTACTATATGGGCCCCTTTTTATCATGAGTGTGTTAATCTCCCTGTGTTTAAGATATCGAATGTCCACTAATTAAATGAGTTACTGACAACTCACTTAATTAATATCTAACTCCAAGAGTAGTACCACTCAACCATATTGTCATGTTGGACTAAGTCCACCTACAGGGTTTATATGACAATCCTTATGAGCTCCTCAAGGGGACATCATCAACCTAGATTACTAGGACACAGTTTCTTTCTATAACCAACAACACACTATATAAATAATATTATTTCCTAACCTATCGGGTCTTTTGATTTAACGAGCTAAATCTCACCCATTGATAAGTCAAAGAAATAAATACTAAGTATACATGCTTATTGCTATATCGGGATTAAGAGTACACACTTCCATAATAACTGAGGTTCTGTTCTTTTATGCAGTCAGTATAAAAAGAACAACTTCAAATGATCTTACTCAATACACTCATAGTGTACTAGTGTAATTTTATAGTCTAGATAAACTAATATCAAATTACACTACAACCACTCCAATGGGTTGTCAATTCCATCTTAGTTATGAGCTACTATTTATAATTTATAAGGATCTGATAACATGATCTTCTGTGTGTCTTCTCACACCATGTTATCTACAATATAAATTAAATGGACAACTACACTTAGCATAAATGTAAACATTTGACCAATGTGATTCTTATTTCTAAATAAATGTTTATATAAAAATGTAGGATTTTAGTATACATTCCAACAAAACCACTACTTTATAAGCAATGCAGCGATATGATTTTTCGAAGGTGCATACCTAAAGAGGAGATTAAAGATATCCTTGGCCATTTCCATTCATCATTATATGGAGGATACTTAGGTATTTCCAAAACAGCAGCTAAAATTTTGTAAGCAGGGTTTTATTGGCCAACTCTATTCAAGGATGTAAAGGAGTATGTGCAATCATTGATAGGTGTCAAAGAACAGGAAACATCACAAAACGACATGAAATGCCATTGAATTACATGCTTGAAATTGAGCTATTCGTTGTATGGGGGATTGATTTTGTAGGACCATTTCCGACATCTTGTGGAATTAACTATATCTTAGTTACGATTGATTATGTGTCAAAATGTGTAGAAGCTATGGCTTCCCCTAAATGTGATTCCAGAGCAGTAATCAAGATGTTCAAGAAAGTTATTTTCCCTAGATTTGGAGTTCCCAAAATTGTTATTAGCGACGGGGGTTCCCATTTTATCGTAAGACAGTTCGAAACATTGCTAAAAAATACGGGGTAAGTCATAAAATTGCAACTCCTTATCACCCGCAAACTAGTGGGCAAGTGGAAATTTCCAACAGAGAAATCAAAACTTTACTAGAAAAGATGGTATCCACTTCAAGGAAGGATTAATCTCTCAAGCTAGATGATGTCCTCTGGGCGTATCGAACTGCTTATAAAACCCCAATTGGAATGACACCCTTCAGGCTAGTCTATGGGAAATATTGTCATCTCCCGATTGAGCTTGAGCATAGAGCATATTGGAAAATTAAAAAGATCAATTTTGATTTGAAAGAGGCAGGAGAAAGGAGAAAGCTTCAACTTAATGAACTTGATGAGCTAGGATGGGCGCTTATGAGCATGCTAAGTCCTATAAGGAAAGAACTAAGAGGTGGCATGATATACACATCAAAGACAGAGAATTTCGAGAGGGAGACTTAGTCTTACTATTTAATTTGAGATTGAAGTTGTTTCAGAAAAATTGAAGCCAAGATGGTCTGAACCTTTTAGAGTTAAAAAGGTTTATCTATTTGAATCTATAGATATTTAGAAGCAAGAAATCAGAACCTTTAAAGTCAATGGGCAGAGGCTCAAAAGATATTTCTTAGGAATGCCAGAGTGGGAAGTTGAGAACTTGAATTTTACTAAATCACATCCTCCAGATTGAGTCGTGTCAAAGGTTGAGCTTAGGACTTAAAACAAGCGCTTCTTAGAAGGCATCCCAAGAATTTTCTTTTCTTATTTTGTTTGTTCATTTTGTGGAGCCTAATTCTTTCATCTTATTAAATTTTCAGGTTTATGGACTTGGCTGTGCCAAATGGCACGACCTGGAGAGCGAATAAGCCTTTGCCCTTGCCATTTGGCACAGGGCATAAGGAAATAAAGGAGCTCTCGTGCCAAATGGCATAGGCACACACGGGTTGAAACCAGAGATAAGTAAGCCCGTGCTCTGAGGCACGGGCTTGATAGCAAAAGCAGAGCCAAATTGGCTTTGCCTGTGCCTATAAGCACAGGTGCAATGGAAAATCTATATTGACCGTGTCAATTTGGCACGACCCTTGCTATTTAACATGGGTCGTGTCTCAACACACGGCTGGGATATAAATCCCTGCCACAACCGTGCCCTAGGACACGACGACGTACGCCATCCTTCCTCTAAGTTCTTTTCTTTTCATCTATCTTCTCTTCTCATTTTCTATTTTCTTCCTCAACTTGGATTATATCTTTTCAAAATGATGTATCATCGTCGCAACAAAGAACTCGAAGTCTCTTCAAGCATGGGCAAGGAACCGATTATTATGCAAAGGAACCTAATGCGTGCTTTAAAGCTATATCAAATAACTTTGGGATTATCTTCATGAATACCCTTCAACGATTGTGTTTTAATGCCTTAGTGAAGCATTCTATTATAAGTACAAGGTATCTAGATTGCAAAACTTTAGAAACTCTTAGTTTCGAGAAAGACATGAACGAACTTTTTAATAATATAAGTTGGAGTGAACTCATGACCAGACCCGACCCCGGGCCGGGTCTGGCCCGGACCCGGCCCGGGTTTGGCCCGGACCCGGCCCGGGCCCGTAACCGGGTCAACGGGCCAGTTGCCCGTTGACCCGGTTCGCCGGGTCGAACCGGAACCGGCTTGGCAAGTTGCCGGGCCGGTTCCGGTTCATGGGCTGTAAACCCGGCGAACCGCCGGTTAACCGGTGGGTTGAACCGGCGGTTCAGCCGCAAACAAATTTTTTTTTTTTTAAACGGCTTGAACCGCCGGTTAACCGGCGGTTCATAGCCGTTGGAACCGCCGGTTAACCGGCGGTTCGTAGCCGTTGGGAGGGTTTTTTGGGTATTTTTTTTCAACGGTTAGGATCATTTGACCGTTTTTTGATCAATGGCTATGATTTAGTGTCCGTTACTATCAAAACTCTATAAATAGAGAGCTCATTTCATCATTTTTCACACACATCTTCTCTACTCTTAATCTCATTTTCGTATTCTCTAATCTCTACACGCTTTCGTTTTCAATTTTCAATTACAATGGAAGGAGGCCGCGGGGGTGCATCATCTCGAGCTCGGAAGGGAAAGCAAATAATGAATCCGCGGGAGGAGGACCCCAACATTCAATCCACCGATGATGAGATTGAGCATCTTCCGAATCCGACACCAGAAACACAAGGAAGTACCGATGCAATTACTTCTAAGGTTCGGGAACTTCCTCCTCTAAAGTCTTCTATTTTTACTAAACAATTTGAGAATGTCACTCTTCCGTCGGGAGAAATGCGTGCAAAATGTAAGCACTGCAATGCTTCCTACAAATTCCAAGCCGGCGGCGGCTATGGGTCGTTGAAACGACATGTAGAAACGAAGCACCCGACGGAATATGGACTCGACCGTTCTCAAACACAATTATCAAGATTTTCTTTAACTAGCGGTAGTACCGATTCCGGTTTATTTTTATATTCGGATAATAAATTAAGAGAATCATTAGCTAAATTTGTTTCCGTAGAACATCTTTCTTTTAATTTTGGATCTAAATGCACATTTGAAGATTTTTGTAAAGAATATCTTAATCCATGTGCTAAACGTGTTCCTAGGACTACACTTACTCGTACAATTAAAAAATTAATAAAACATGGAAAAAAGAATTTAATTGATGAATTTAGTAAATTAGATAATAAAGTTTCTTTATGTTCCGATATTTGGAGTGATCATTGGCAAACACATTCGTATATGGGTGTGACTTGCCATTGGATCGATAACTCTTGGAACCTCCAAAAAAGATTATTAGCTTATAGAGTTTTTGATGAATCACATAATGCTCATAATATCACACAATTATTATGTTTAATTTTAGAAGAATATGGTTTAACTCATAAAATATTTTCAATATCATTAGATAATGCTAGTTCTAATACCGCTTATATAGATGATCTAAAATTTGTTTGTCAACCTATTATTGGAGGTTTATTTTTTCATATTCGTTGTGTATGCCATGTTTTAAATTTATGTGTTCAAGATGGTTTAAAAATTTTAGAAAGTTATATTAAACCAATTAGAATTGCAATTTCTTATTTATGGTCTCATCCATCTATAATGAAACAATGGGATAGGTTTTGTAAAATTAATGGAATGAGACCTAAAAAATTTCCACGTGATGTACCAACACGTTGGAATTCAACATACCAATTATTACAAGATTCATTTCAATATAAAGAATTATTATGTTCATTTTTTGCACAAAACACTAATACTAATATATATTTATTTTCACAACAATGGAATATTTGTAGTAGTATTTGTGAAATTTTAAAAGTATTTAATGATGCAACCGAACAATTTTCCGGTGTTTATTATCCCATTGCTCAATTAGTTTTAGAAAATTTTTCTAATATAGTATTAGTTTTAAATGAACATATTAATAATGAATCTTTATCTCCTTGCATCTTAGCTATGAAAACTAAATGGGAAAAATATTTTTATTTAATTCCTGAAATTTATTTAATTGCATTTGCTTTAGATCCTAGATTTAAATTAGAAGTTTTACAAGAAATGTTAACTTTATATTATGACGCTTTAATTTCAATTAAATATTCTTCTTCCCCTGATCCAGTTAATATTATATATAATGTTAGAATTTATTTATATGATATTTATAATCAATATTATGTAAAATATGGAACACAAATTAATATTTCTGAAATTCAACAAACTACTAGTAGTAATTTAAAACTTACAAAAGCACAACTCTTATTAAAAGAACGGACAAAACGTCCACGAGGATCCTCAAGTTCCACACAGGAACTTGAGAATTATTTTACGACTTATTTTGATTTTAATGAAGCAGATAACGAAAACTTCGATATCTTAAAGTGGTGGTCACAGAAGGCTCAAAGCTTTCCCGTTCTCTCCGTGATCGCAAAAGAAATATTAGCTTGTCCAGTGTCAACTGTTGCTGTGGAGCAGACGTTCAGTGCCGATAGCAACATATTAGATGAACGACGATCAACTTTGTCTCCCGACTCATTGGAAGCCCAAGCATTACTGGACGATTGGACCAGAGCGGAGAAAAGAATCCAAGGAATGCAACTTTCAGATGACGAAGTTGAAGATTTTGATACTGAAGGAACAAATACGACAGGAACAGGAAATGGAAGTGAATGAAAATGTAAAAGGATAAAAATGTAAAAGAACTACGTGGGCTTTGATTCCCCTAAAGGGATACGTAGGCAACTTAAATAAGTGCAAGCCCTTTTTTTAATAAATTTTAATTTCTAATTTTTAATGTTTAATGTTTAATTTTTAATTTTTAATTTTTAATTTTTAATTTTTAATTTTTAATTTTTTTTAACATATTAATCTTGAACCGTGACGAACCGTGAACCGAACCGTGAATCGACGGTTCTGAACCGTGAACCGTAACCGTCTTGGGCGGTTAAGGTTAAGAGTCGACCTGCCTGGAACCGTCGAACCGGCGGTTCCGAACCGTCGAACCGGCGGTTCCGAACCGTCGAACCGGCGGTTCCGAACCGTCGAACCGGCGGTTCCGAACCGTCGGTTCCGAACCGTGGTCAGGTCTACTCATGACTATGCATTACCCTACTTACCCTAGAGTAGTTCTTGAGATTCAAAGTTCAATTAGCTTTCAAGATGTTTATGGGGAAGGAAAAATCTCATTTCGGTTATTTAATGTTTCTTACGAATGGACCTTGAAATATTTTAATACTTGTTTTGATCTCCCTCATGGAGGGACACGCTTAAAACCAAAGAATTTTTGGGCTAGAGATCTTTGGGATTTGATTGGTAATAAATCTAGATTTGGTATATTTTCTCCTAAGGAGATTGATATAGTTAATCCCATTTTCAGATACATTCAATTAGCAATGAGAAATACCATTTTTGGGCGGAGTGATAGTGGGGGTGATGTTAGACATAATGAATTATTTTTCTTACAGACTATGATAAAAAAACTTCCAATTAATTCAAGATTTTACTTCATAAAACATCTTACCAAGATTGGAAGATCTTCTTTTACTAACCCACTTGTCTTTGGAGGATTGCTTACACGTATAGCGATAGTTTTGGGGTGTGATTTAAAAGGTTTAGAAATGGTGGAAAATATATCAAAAATTGACTTGGATTGCTGTGTGAGCAAACATATTATTAGACATTCTGGAAATGACTTTTGTCTACTTTTAAAGAATAACTTATCAATATGTTTGCCAAACATTTGATTAACCACCATTACAATCAAAGAAAATTGGCTTTTAAAAAAATTCTTAAAATCAACCAACTCCTCCTATCGTTATACCCTCAAAAAAGGGCCATGAAAAGAAGCTCACACAAATCATGTTTGATTTCTTTGAATTTAATCCAATGTTGGACAATCTCATTTATGATAAAGAAAAGCATATTGAAGTCCTTGTTCAACAAAGTGGTATGTCTGATGAAAAGTTTAAATAGTTGCATGATTGTTTTGAGAGTGAGTTTGATTCGATTGATATGATTGATAGCATTATGGATGAACATAGGAAGTTTTGGAAGAAAGAAGACGAATTTTGGGGCACTATGCGAATAGTCCAAGTTCGAATAAATGCTATGTATCAATATTATCAAAATTTGATACGACATATGTCTTGTTTTCCACATCCTTTCTCTCGTCCACCCCCATACATTGATTCCATTGAGGACAATGTAATGTCCAAGTCAGTTTTTTTTGTTTGGGGGGGGGGGGGGCTTGTACAGTTGCAGTTTGCTTCAGTTGTAGTTTATTTTCTTAGTCTAGTTGTACTTTGTTTTCTTAGATTAGTTTTCTTTCAGTTTTGAGGCATTTTGAGTTACACTATCCATATTATTACTGCTGACTTGTCCGAGAGTAAACTTCTAGCACGATCATTATCTAGAGGTCATGAGTTACAATTTTCAGTGCTAGTATATTTAGTGATATATTTTTCTATCTATAGTGGAACAAGATGAGTATATCATTTGTTTGATAGCAAAATTTTTCGCACGTTTATCGTTTAGATTCATGTTGTTAGGTAATTAGTGCTAGTATGTTTGGTGATCTACTTTTCTCTATCTTCAATAGTAGGACATGAGCATTGTTTTTCATTGAAAGGATTTAATTCTAGTCTAGTTTAAGGATATCTTTTCACTTTGCCTTATTTTGATAGTTGAAAGTTCTGAAAATAGTCATGATTCATTAGACTTGATGAATACTTGAATGCTCATAATGATTTCTTAACTACATCTTGGTCACTAGACTGATGCTCGAATCATTAAAGCTTATTTGAAAAAATGGAAATAACACCAATTGTATCGTTACAAATGTGTAATTAAAAAAAAAAGAGTTTATGAGATTGAAAAATTTGTTATCGTGAGTGGAAACTAGTTGTTTGCCACTTTGAGACCAAGTTAGGTTATTGGGGAAACGAACACTAGATTTCTCTTGATATCGAACACATTCTTTAGACCTTGGGTAGATTTAAGATAGATGAACCAAGTAGTGTTTACTGCTGGGAATAAAAAGGAAAGATAGTTTAATGATGACTTGACTAGGATTAGGAGTTGATACTTGAGAAATTTAGGCCACGATTTGCACTGAGCATGGAGAACTCATTCTTAGGCTAAGTTAAATCCATTTATGATCATGCTCATTATTGAAATTGTTGGATAGAGTTAAATTGATTCATCAAGGATTATGATGCACTTACTCTTACACATGTTTCTAGACTGTAGAATTTTGTTTGATAACAATTAAATATTTTTTTGTAGATCATTCTTGATTATGCTCATCAGTTTCATTGGTTTGATAGAATTGAATAGAATTACTAGGGATACACATTTTTAGCTCATGAATCTACATTTTAGAGTTTGCTTAAGGACAAGCAAAGGTTTAAGTCTCGGGGTGTGATATGCGTAGATTATATATATTATTTTGTATTATTAATGTATAACCTTTTGTATTTATTGTTTATGATCTATGTGTTTTACACCCTTGTTCTATTATATTTTAGCATAATTACTATTATACTTTGTGTCCAGAGATCTACTCGGTGTGTGTTTTCACTTTCAGGAGCAATTTGGAGCTGAAAAGGATTCTAAAGATATAAAAGAAGATCATTTGAAGAAGACCATGACCTAGCACTTGTTTACTTTGTGGAGAGAAATGCAAGGATTGGAGTGCCTAAGTCATTCCAGATGCAAATTGGGCTTGGCTATGCCCTGAGGCACGACCAAGGAAGCAGCAAGGACAAGGGTCGTGCCAAATGGCACGACCAAGGAGAAGAACTAGAGCATAAATGGCTATGGCCATGCCAATGGCACAACCAAGAGCCAACCCGTGCCACATTCCTTGGTTTGAAGAACAAACCGTGCCTTGAGGTATGCCCATGCCTCTAAACCTCAGTTTTGAAGAACCAGTCGTGCTAAATGGCACGACCTAGGAGAGCTAAACAGAGAAGACTCTGTTTTGGCCGTGCTATTTGACACGGGCAGACACTAGAGTCAACTTTGGCCGTGCCATATGGCACGGCCAGGTGCCCTAAACCAGAGCCACTTTGGTTCTAGTCATGCCAAATGGCACGGCCAGACGCATAGGGTGCGGCTTGGCCGTGTCTTTAAGCACGACCACCCCATGCCTCACCTATATAAGAGGGGCACTTCATCTCCTCCACAAGAGAGGAAGTTTGGAGATGGGAGGAGATCATCTAGGTCAAATCCTTATATCCGGAGACGTCATCTAGACGATTCGAGTTTATTCTGCTGCTCCATCCTCGTCGGCACGCCAAGATCTGCATCCAAGGCTTCACTTGACCTCAAAGGATAAAATTTCCTCTTCCTTCTCTTGGATTTCTGTTATTATAAGTCTTTGGATTGTATATCTTTTGATTATGGAGTAGACTTATGTTGTTCTAGGACGTAGGGAGTAATTGTAATGTGTGAATGTTGTAAACTCTATTGAATTGTCAATTTCTGCGTTTGATGAAGCTTATATGCACTTGTTGCGTTTGATGAAATGCTTACCAGAAGGTTTTCTGTAAGGACATGAATTTATTTATCTATATTGCATTTCTGTATGCGTAGATCTTATTTCTATAATAGATACATTGTTGTGTGTCTAGTGTTGAACATAAATATGAATTTTCATTGAACAGATACATGGATTGTTACCTCTTCTTAGTGTATGTTCCGATATATCTCGGCATGATTTTAGGATACTTGTTTAACATTGAGTATCTAAGGTAAATATCCTTCTATGTGGATCATAACCTCTTAAGGGATAACTACTCTGTGTATGGATGTGTCTATCACTTGACCTAATGAGATTTCCCTAATCATATGTTACGCAAGTGACCTATGTAATCTAGAGACATAAACCCGGATGAGGCCTTGTGATAGGAGGTACTCTACTGAAAACCCGAACTCTCTAGATTACTTCTTCACTTGATGACATACTTGATTACTGACAAGGGAAATACTCCGAATCACTGTCACGGGGTGGTATTCGGTAGTAATTTAGACCGTTCTGCAAATATATAAGTGAAAAATCAGGGATGAGCAAATTCATAGCACAATATCCACCATTATAATGAAACTAACGACCTAGAACATCTTCTGAATTAAGGACTTTCTCAGTAATTTTTCTTTATTTTTATTTTCACATGTTAGTTGAAAACCCAAAATAAACACTTATCGATTCTGTCTAGTCAAGTTCCAAGTGTAAAACCAACTAGTAATTGATTCTCAGTCCTTGTAGGATTGACTTATAAATTTTATTATTTGACGCCGTCATGAACTTACGGGTTTCACACACATCAGGTGTCATAACTTACATTCTACTATGTGGAAGTAGACCTTTCTGGGCACGGACTGAATCCGGAATCCGATTAGTATTGAGGGCTGATCCTAATTTTGATGATGCACCATGGTCTGGCGTATCTGCTGAAGCTAAAGATTTTGTGAAGAGGCTTTTGAACAAGGATTACAGGAAAAGGATGACAGCTGTTCAGGCTTTGAGTAAGTTGTTAAACTGGTGTTCACTCAAATTTCATGTTATCAATTATAAAAATACATGAGATTCATTAAATTACTAAATGACATTTAAATCTTCTGTTCTCTAAATTATTTAAACGACTCTTTTACTGGTTATTTTTGTGATGCTTTTCATCTGATAACAAATATATGTTTCTTTTGTGTTAGTTCACCCTTGTTTGTGAAATGAACAAAGGCAAATTCCTCTAGATATGCTTGTATAGAGGTTAATCAAATTTTACCTCCGCACCTCTCCTCTAAAATAGTCTACACTGATGGTACGTACATGTAATGGGGATTGATTTAATAGTGTATAAGTGATATTCAATCAATTTGACATAACTTAATTTTGTTAAGTGACCACAATATTTCTTCACAGTTAGCAGGCATTCTGAATAGAACTTAAGATATATTAGGAATTACTCTAATTTGTTAGAATCTTTTTGTTTCAACATGCACTATCCAAAGCTATAACTGAGGATGAACTCTTCTATCTGCATTTGCAATTTAAAGATGGACTGATTTCCCTCGATAACGTTCAAATGGTATATTGCCTATTTTGGTCATATTTTTCAACCAAAAAAGTAGCGATTTTGGTCACTTTTTTCAATTAATTATCATAAAATTATGTATTTCTAAACCATAAAATTATTATAAAAATAGATATGATTAAATTAATAACTTTGTATTATTTATTTATAATCAAATTTGAAGAATGTGAATCGTGGAGATATTTGTGCTAATACTAAATGTAGGCTGTTTTATTAGTCTGTTGATGAATTAGTTGTTGCAGAAGGTTGAATTGCATCCACAAATCCAAATACAAAAGTGCATCATGTTATTCTTGGTGGATCATGTTGGAAAGTTTGGGTTGATAAGGTTTTGGTGGAAAAGGTAGACCTCATTTGATCAAATGAGGAAATGCAGTTTCTCGATTATGCAATAGGAAGCACAGTCACATATTATCTAAATTTATAATATTATGTGATTGATACATATTCTACTGATTTATATGGATTGAAAGTTTAATTGTTGTTATGTAATAGCTAGTTTGCTAGAGATTTTATATCTTGTTCTGGATCTTCAGACCTTGTTTTGGTATAATGAAAAACAATGGCTTTTATTAATTTTGTATGAATTAAATTTGCACTAAATTTGTTGTAAAATTTTGGTTTATTATTTTCGATAATGATTTTTTTTAATATAGATAAGACCATCAACAATGCACGTTTGTACGTTGTGGATTTGAATGTTAACAGCATGCATTTGGATGTTGTGGAAAATATATTCCATAGTGTACAACGCACACGGTGAAAAATATTATTCATAGAGTGCTTTGTGCATCGGAAAAAATATTATCCGCGGTGCGTAATGTACACTGCAGATATTATTTTTCATGACATGTGTTGCGCGCTGTAGATAATATTTTTCACAGCGCGCAAAGCACACTATTAATAACCTTGGACTTTCAACAATTTTTAATTGTGCAGCGTACAATGTGCGCCACGGAAAGCAAATTTGCACACTATGAAAAGTCATATTTTTGTTGTAGTACGAGTTCGTTATTGAACCTTGTAGAAAGCGTTTGCTAGCCTCGCAATCAATGAGCAAGCTTAATGAAGCTTTCCTCTACTCATATATATGCCAAGTTATCCTCTAGGCAACTTCACTAAGTCATGAGTTATATCTCCGCTTTGATACTCGCCATGTAACACCCCACCCTCCTCCCTACTAGTCTGCAAGGGTGGAGCGCTACTAGACTACTAACTTTACTTAATTAGAGTTGTTCACATGTAAAGATCAATACATAAACTCTCTAAACATGCAACTGATAGCAGTGGAAAACATAAACAACTTATCTCTACATTCTACTCCAGCATATGAACACAACTAAAACTATATATCAATCTAATCATGCTGAAATATGTGCATTAATCTGAACATGCATGCAACCATTATACAACTCAGATAATAGGTCTAATGTGCATAAAAAGAAAGAATTCTAAATATATGGCAATCTTAATAAATTCTTATGCTAAATCCCAAGGCTTCTATAGTCCAGGCATCACACATCCATCTGCACCTCCTTGTCGCCTTCCTTTGCTATAGCTTTTCCTTTCCTTTATCTGCAGTAAGAGGAAAATGCATCTATAAGCAAAATTGCTTAGTAAGCGCTATCTAACTCACAAAAACTCGAATATGCATGTGAATATACTGAAATCTAAAAACAACTGAATGCTCAAAAGAAGATACTACTCATGCTCATCTAATAGCAAAAGAAACTTAGCATACTGAAATGCTAAACATGTAAAGCTAATCAGAATAACATGCTAGCATAAAAGAAACTAAACTTGTTGAATTTTAAACTTATATGAAGTTTGTTTTACTTGTTTAAAAATTTATACTTTAATACTTCAAAATAATAATAAATCTCTTCTTGGGCCCAGGCGTAGTACCATTGCGCGCTCCCTAATAGAGACTGAGGTAGCGAGCCACCAGTCCTATGAGGGTAAAAACCTCGGTCTTACCAGGGCCAAGACCTCGGAATTGGTCACCTAGATTTGTTTAACGACAACCTCGGAAGTCGGGTACTAGCCTTTTAAAGTAAAATACTTAATTACTTCTTCTTTAAATGCCTTGGCATTTTAACAAACACCTTGAGTGTCAAAATCCCTAAAGTCTTGACTTTGGGATCTACTTAAGGTCTTGACCTTTTTCTTTCTTTTCTTTATCTTTCTTATACTTGTTAATACCTCTAATAAAAGAATGCTTCTTTAAAATCTGAAATGTTTAAACAAATTCTAACATTAAAATGCATAAACAAAAATCTGCATACTATGCTAATCAAAATTCTGCATACTATACTAACAAAATTCTGCACTTGTAAACTTAATAAAATCTGCATTATAAACTTAATAAAATCTGCACTTGTAAACTTAATAAAATTTGCACTTGTAAGCTTAATAAAATCTGCAAATCTAATTAAGCTACTAGAGATCTAATTGGATCTTCCAATGCTAAACCATCAAAACTGCAATGCTAAACAATTCAAAATCTGTAATGTTACACATAGCTATTCCACACTAAAAATCTGTTAAAGCTTGATACCTATGTAAAGCTTATGCTTTTATAGAGCAATAGAGATCATTAAGCATGTTACAACATGATCTAAACTGGAATACTAAGCCAAATTCACAAACTGAAAACTAAATCTGCATACTCTACTAATCAAGATTCTGTATTCTATGCTACACAATTTTTGCATACTATGCAAACATAAATTCTGCACTATAATACTTAACCAAACTGCACTATAATTTTTTTTAAAAAAACTGCACTATAAGTTCCACAAAAAAACTGCACTACAAGTTCCACCAAAAATCTGCACTATAAATTCCACCAAAAATCTGCAATAATGCTAAAGCACAAGTTACTTAAAGAAACTGCACTAAAAACCCTAAAGGAAAACTGTCCGTGCCCCCTTTATAGCACCATCCGAAATCCACAGAACTTCAAAATGAGCTGCTTTTACTTTCTTTTCCATTGCACAATACCAAGTTAAACTTGCTGAAATGTTACTATAAACTCTAAACAATTTGAACTAAATTTCATGGCAACAAGTTTCAAAAACAAACCTGCCGAAGCTAATAAAACCCATATAACCTTATTCAAAAAACTTATACCTTACAGAACAACCGAAATCTTATAGCATACTACAGCAGCAATGCAAAAATAAAGCAAACCTTGTTAGGCTTACTGAAACTTTTAAAATAAGAACCTATGGTAAACTTGTTCACAACTGATGTCCTAATAGAGCAACAAAATTCGAAAACTTTAAACCTCCACATTGATCCGAGCATGCTTATCAAGGTCACACAGAAAATTCCAATCAAAAGCTACAATACTAATTTCAAAGCTTGAAAGGAATCTATCCACATACTTAACCTCTACCGTTCATCCTCTTTCTTCCCTTGGGTTTACGGCAGCAACACAAAACCAACCATCTTTACCACATGCTACGAAATCAAGAAGAAACTAAATCCGGAAACTACTCCTACTGCAGGTGAGTAACGCTTACTTTGCTTCTTGGACTCAAAACTGAGAAGAAGAGCTCTAGGGTTTCCGGTTAGCTCAAGCTTTCCGGCCTCCTCGTGTGCCTACGCGTTCACCTTGCCGAGAGAGTCACAACCGCGTGGAGAAACCTTCGGACGAGTCCTTGGCCGGCCACCGGAGAGAAGCCCTAACTCGGCTTCGTTTTCGCAAAAGCACAGAACGACGCCGCTCGAAATCGGGATTGGGAAAGCTTAGGTCACGAGAGAAAAATAACACCTTCTCCTAACTTATCCCTTTTTATAACTAGGGTATTCTCCGATTCTGTTATGGCTTAAGACCAATTCGTTATAAATTTGTTCACGAAACACTTGTTGAACGCTTGGCTATCGCGGTTCGCTTAAGACTCGGGTTGGGTCAGAGGTCACGGGTTCGAACCTCAGCCGAACCTCTTTATTTTTTTAAACTTCTTCCTTTTGGTAAAAATATCAAACGACCTCCAAAAATTACATAAAAATACTCTAAAAATTTCTAAAAATCTCTAGAATATTTCTAAAGCATTTCTAAATATTTTTAATTACTATTAGGACTCTAAATGAGAAAATTTGGGTTGTTACAATTTCCCATACTTTATAAAAAGTTCGTCCTCGAACTTAGAATAATTCTGGATATTTCTGTCTCATACTGTCCTCATGTTCCCAAGTAACTTCCTCGTGCTTCTGATTATGCCAAATGACCTTTACTAGTGGTACTTCTTTGTTTCTTAGTCTCTTAACTTCTCTGTCCACTATCACCTATATCGCATCGTACCCATTAGTGGTACTTGGAAGACCTGTTCTGGGTGTATCACTTCCTTTTACTTTCAACTGATGTACCCAGAGCGCAGGTCTATTTTAGAGAACACTATTGCCCCCCTTTAGCTGATCAAATAGATCATCTATTTTGGGAAGAGGGTACTTGTCCTTAACTATTACTTTGCTCAGCGCTAAAAAACTTTTATCTCACTTTAGCACTTATAAACAAATATTTCTAAGGGTTTCTCTATGCTACACTTAATAAGGAAAAGCATACTAATAAAAAAATTTAAATACTTTCTTACTTGAAGACGGCAAGGCTGGTGCTGATGTGTGATGCTGAAGAATAGGAACTGCTATGATACCAACTTGTAACACCCCACCCTCCTCCCTACTAGTCTGCGAGGGTGGAGCGCTACTAGAATACTAACTTTACTTAATTAGAGTTGTTCATATGTAAAGATCAATACATAAACTCTCTAAACATGCAACTGATAGCAGCGGAAAACATAAACAACCGATCTCTACATTCTACTCCAGCATATGAACACAACTAAAATTATACATCAATCTAATCATGCTGAAATATGTGCATTAATCTGAACATGCATGCAACCATTATACAACTCAGATAATAGGTCTAATGTGCATAAAAAGAAAGAATTTTAAATATATGGCAATCTTAATAAATTCTTATGCTAAATCCCAAGGCTTCTATAGTCCAGGCATCACACATCCATCCGCACCTTCTTATCGCCTTCCTTTGCTATAGCTTTCCCTTTCCTTTATCTGTAGTAAGAGGAAAATGCATCTAAAAGCAAAATTGCTTAGTAAGCGTTATCTAACTCACAAAAACTCGAATATGCATGTGAATATACTGAAATCTAAAAACAACTGAATGCTCAAAAGAAGATACTACTCATGCTCATCTAATAGCAAAAGAAACTTAGCATACTGAAATGCTAAACATGTAAAGCTAATCAGAACAACATGCTAGCATAAAAGAAACTAAACTTGCTGAATTTTAAACTTATGTAAAGCTTGTTTTACTTGTTTAAAAATTTATACTTTAATACTTCAAAATAATAATAAATCTCTTCTTGGGCCCAGGCGTAGTACCATTGCGCGCTCCCTAATAGAGACTAAGGTAACGAGCCACCAGTCCTATGAGGGTAAAGACCTCGGTCTTACCAGGGCCAAGACCTCAGAATTGATCACCTGGATTTGTTTAACGACAACCTCGGAAGTCAGGTACTAGCCTTTTAAAGTAAAATACTTAATTACTTCTTCTTTAAATGCCTTGGCATTTTAACAAATACCTTGAGTGTCAAAATCCCTAAAGTCTTGACTTTGGGATCTACTTAAGGCCTTGGCCTTTTTTTTTTTTTATCGTTCTTATACTTGTTAATACCTCTAATAAAAGAATGCTTCTTTAAAAACTGAAATGTTTAAACAAATTCTAACATTGAAATGCATAAACAAAAATCTTCATACTATGCTAATTAAAATTCTGCATTCTATATGCTACACAATTTCTGCATACTATGCAAACATAAATTCTACACTATAATACTTAACCAAACTGCACTATAATTTTTTTTAAAAAACTACACTATAAGTTCCACAAAAAATGTGCACTACAAGTTCCACCAAAAATCTACACTATAAATTCCACCAAAAATCTGCACTAATGCTAAAGCACGAGTTACTTAAAGAAACTGCACTAAAAACCCTAAAGGAAAACTGTCCGTGCCCCCTTTATAGCACCATCCGAAATCCACAGAACTTCAAAAGGAGTTGCTTTTACTTTCTTTTCCATTGCACAATACCAAGTTAAACTTGCTGAAATGTTACTATAAACTCTAAACAATTTGAACTAAATTTCATGGCAACAAGTTTCAAAAACAAACCTACCGAAGCTAATAAAACCCATATAACCTGATTTAAAAAACTTATACCTTACAGAACAACCGAAATCTTATAGCATACTACAGCAGCAATGCAAAAAGAAAGCAAACCTTGTTAGGCTTACTGAAACTTTTAAAATAAGAACCTATGGTAAACTTGTTCACAGCTGATGTCCTAATAGAGCAACAAAATTCGAAAACTTTAAACCTCCACATTGATCCGAGCATGCTTATCAAGGTCACACAGAAAATTCCAATCAAAAGCTACAATGCTAATTTCAAATCTTGAAAGGAATCTATCCACATACTTAACCTCTACCGTTCATCCTCTTTCTTCCCTTGGGTTTACGGCAGCAACACAAAACCAACCATCTTTACCACATGCTACGAAATCAAGAAGAAACTAAATCCGGAAACTACTCGTACTGCAGGTGAGTAACGCTTACTTTGCTTCTTGGACTCAAAACTGAGAAGAAGAGCTCTAGGGTTTCTGGTTGGCTCGAGCTTTCCGGCCTCCTCTTGAGCCTACGCGTTCACCTTGCCGAGAGAGTCACAACCGCGTGGAGAAACCTTCGGACGAGTCCTTGGCCGGCCATCGGAGAGAAGCCCTAACTCGGCTTCGTTTTCGCCCAAGCACAAAACGGCGCCGCTCGAAATCGGGATTGGGAAAGCTTAGGTCGCGAGAGAAAAATAACACCTTCTCCTAACTTATCCCTTTTTATAATTAGGGTATTCTCCGATTCTGTTATGGCTTAAGACCAATTCGTTATAAATTTGTTCACGAAACACCTGTTGAACGCTTGGCTATCGCGGTTCACTTAAGACTCGTGTTGGGTCGGAGGTCACGGGTTCGAACCTCTTTATTTTTTTAAACTTCTTTCTTTTGGTAAAAATACCAAACGACCTCCAAAATTTACATAAAAATACTCTAAAAATCTCTAGAATATTTCTAAAACATTTCTAAATATTTTTAATTACTATTAGGACTCGAAATGAGGAAATTGGGGTTGTTACACGCCAAAGGAGGGAGACAGAGCAATCTGAGAGAGGGATCATAGCTCGACTCGGTACTCGGAGGCACAAGGCAACCGGACGGTACCAATTAAGATGGATGACAACCATATGGATGTTGTCCAAAGGCTGGAACCTTGCTGTCCAAAAGAGGACAGTAGGTTCAACAACAATAGGTTTTCGGTAGCAACCATTGCTGGCCGGAACAGTGACTATAGATGGTCGGATGAGGGTTGAGCGGCACAACTTTTGCCTAGAGCACTCCTTGTTGACCGGAACAGTTCCCAGGCTGGTCGGAACAACCTTTTCCAGTGGCAAAATAACCATTGCTGGCTAGAATAGCCCTTTGGACGGCTGTAGAAATTTTGTTTTTCCGAGGGAAGTGCTCGGGACAGTCTCTTGGCTGGTCAGAATAGCAACTGCTGGTGGGTGGCCTTGTTGGATGATGGCGGTGTCGGAAGGAAGAGGAGGCAGTAGCTGGTGCTGGAATGATTCACGATAGAAGCCTTGCTCGGAACAACAACCTTGATATTATGGCGACACAAGGAGGAGCAGTAGCCTACCATCAAAAGAAGGGAGGATCAGCAACCTCCTGGCGGGAGAAGCTCTGATAGCGGCAAGCTTCTCGGCGGTGACAGACTCTTCTTTGGTTGGCAGCAAGTAGAGAAGAAGAAGAAAATAACCTAAACCTAATTAAAATTAGGTTTTAGGTTTAAGTCCTTATTTTGTCTTCAATATATATCTTTATATAGAGTGTTGGTGCAAGGAGTACCAGACGATCGAATCTAAGTTTTGATTATGGTAAAGGGTCCAAAGTTAAGGTTACTTGTTGTCTAACAAGTGTGATTGAGCTTGCAGGAAAGTCCTAAGTGTTCTTAGGTAAAAGCCCTAGTGGATTCTAAGCAGGTGAAAAATCCTATAGGGAGGTAACCCTAGGTCCTAAGGGGAGGTAACCTTAGGTAAAGGAAAGTCCTAGCTGCAGTTAGACACGAAGTCCTGATCCAAGAGATTGGGCAAAGTCTTTGCGGGTCAAGTACTTTGGGTGAAATCCTAGAGTCGGGGACTCTAGGTGAAAATCCTAGTGGTCGTGGACCAGGTGGAAGTCTGGATGGGTCATGGAGAAGGCGTTCAACATGAAGACCTGAAGTTTCGGATGCTGAGCAAAAGTCCAGATGGTCTGGAGGTCTGGTCTAGCAAAAGGTAAACACTCCTAAGAGGAGTAGGTGAGGACACGTTCCCCGAAGAGGGAACAATAGACGTTGGTTTGACCTAGGGTTTCTGTGAAATCCGAAAGTTAGAACTGGACAGTCCGAAGGCTGTCAAATGTTATCTATTTACATATTATTTAGCTATTTGCCTAACTCTATTTTGTAAGGAACTAACATTTTTATAGGGTCGGATTTGGCCTTGTTCGGTCGACCGAATGTCTGAATTGGTCGACCGGACCCTCAAACGAAAGGATCAGATTTCTAGCGAGTAGGTCGGGTTCGACCAAGGGATCGATCGATCGAACTTAGGGTTCAGTCGATCGAACAGTGGATAGACATCGACATGGTTGGGCCAAGTTGATCAGACCAGATAATACGGGGATTATCGACGGATCAATCGACTGAACGGAGGGATCGGTCGACCAAACGAAGGTTCATCTGGAGAGGCAGCATCTAGACTAGATGTCGGGCTGATTCAGGTAGGATCGGTCAATTCACTTGATCCCGAGATCAGTGGATTTGGATCAGGCTCAAATCTGCAATAAAAGAGAGGCTTCAACCTAACACTTCAACAACGATCATTAAGAACAACTCAAGCTCTTGCGCCACTCTGGAAATGTCTAAATGTTGCTCTGACGATGATCAAGCCAGAAGATTAATTTCTCTAAATCATCAGTAACAAGTTTTATTTCAATATTTGAAAACTTCATACTTGTACTTTTCTTTGTAAAGAATTTTCGAACTTATAGTGATTGCCCAACGAAAGCGATCAACGATCGTGAGCCTTGGAGTAGGAGTCGTCACAGACTCCGAACTAAGTAGCTAAAAGTGTTAGAACTTACTTTACCTTATTTCTATTTCCGCTACATTTATCTCCAATCAAGTTTTCCGAAAAGTGAAAAATCCACGAGTGATATTCACCCCCCTCTCTAGCACGCATCAATCCTACATAGATTTCTTATCAAGTTTGAATAGAAAATTCAAATCCATACCCACTAATCCGAAATCATATCCATTAGCCTTAAGATTAGTTTAAAACTAAATCATCTTGGTTTAACAACAAAACACTTTTGTTTTAAACCAAACCACTTTGGTACAATAACCAAACCATCTTTAATTAAAACCAAATCAATTTAGTTTATAATTAAAACCAAGAGGGTCCAATTTGTCTTCAAAAGATGAGACCCATCTACACTTTCGTCGAGTTAAACTCTTTCCATATTTGCCCTTTGTCTGGTCCAACTAAACTCAATCTCTCTCGATCTGAGAATCTAATTCTCAAACTCGTTTTATATATTTTAGATAAACTCATAGTGTGTGTGACCTAATAGGTTCCCGATTTATGTTGGTCATTCATAACTAACTATTAATTATGGATCGATCATGAGTGATACCTAGTAGTACATCATGATATCCAATTAATCAAAAAATCACAGTTGATTCCATAACCACTTCTGAACCATTCAACAACTACTTTGAGTTATACTTCATTTCTTTCACTCTTTTTATGCTCACTTGGTTCAGGACATGGTTTATATGTCAGTCCCCACTAGGATAATTACGTCATACCTAGCCCAAGTTATACTTCCTCATCCTATAGATTCAAATTACTTTGACATGTGTCTAAGAGTATCATACTCTTGACATATAATACTTTGGCTAAAGACTTTGAGTAATAATCCTAATAAATAGTTGTAGGATATACATCTCCTTTTACAAGGAGTGGTGAATCCTCTATAGACTATCTAAAAGCCTTTTGGTGCAATTTCTCCTGGATCAAAATTGACCAGGTTCACTAAGTTTGAATTGGCTCAAGCTTGAATCAACACTCTCGCTCACAACTTCTCAATCACACACGACAAGTTCTTGAAGACTTAGAGTGAAGTACTAGTGCATTTCCAAGTTGATCAAGAGGTGATTTCAAGCAAGAAGAGAGCAAGCTTGGGTTTCATTGTTATGATCTTGTAATATTTCATTTGTATTAGCTTCTCATTCTCTTCTTCTTGTATTTCTTTGTGAATGAGCTTGTACGAGGCTTCTTCGCCTCCGAATTATTTTCGAGAAGGAGCTTTCATAGTGGATGTGTGAGAGATGGCAAGATCTTTGGATTAGTCATCACATTGAGGTGGATACCAAGTAAATCAAGGTGTTAGCATTTGCTTCAACTCTTCTGTTGCAAATCATCTTCATCGAAGCGAGTGAGCGATCTATCCCCCCCCCCTTCCCTTTAGCTCCCCTTGATCCCAACTAGTGGTATCAGAGCAAGGTTTCTCTTCATCATCTAGAGAGCTCAATTTCAAGATGGATTTTTGAGATAACTTAGATATGATACTAGAACCCCTCCACCATTCATAGTGTTAAGCTTCGGTCTTTGGAAATTAAGGATAAAAAATTTCTTGATCATAAAGATAAAACAATGGTTTACTCTAATGGAAGGATTTGAAGCTCCAATGGATGGCAAAGGAAAAAATCCTTAAGAAGAGCAATTGGAGCAAGGAACAAATCAAAAAATGCGAGGCCAACGATAACTAACCAAATTATTGGTAAATTTATTGTTAATTAACATTTTGAGTCAAATTGGAGAATTTCAAGACACCAAGGAGCTTTGGAGCAAATTGACAAAACTTCATGAAGATCCAACCCCAGAGCAAAGTGGAGTAAAATACAAAGAGGGAAACTCTTTGTATCATATACATGAGGATTTGGAAGTTGAGAGGTGTTCAACATCCGAGGATGAAGTAAAGGCATCTACCTGAAGGATTGAAGAGGAGCATCAATTCGTGACATCAGAGTAAGAAGAAGTTTCTATATTCGGATCGAATGAAGATGGTGCCACCTCTACAAGTCAAGGAGGATCATGTGCCACTCCTACAAGAAAAGGTATAACAATTTCAATTGTTAAAAATAAAGATCATATTATTTGCTTTGAGTGTAGGGAAAAAGGGCATTACAAGAGTAACTATTCTAAATTGACCAAGAAGAAGGCTCAAGTGGCACCCAAGGTAAAGGAGAAGTCAAAGAAGAAACAAGCCTTGGTGCGTAAATGCAAGGAGAATATTAAATGCTTCTCTTGTAATCAAAAGGGTCACTACCGGAATCAATGTCCAAGGGGGGAGATTCTAATTAAGAGCCAAGGAGGAAGCTCAATTCAAGGGGAGCTCTTAAGAGCAACCCCAAGGTATTATTTATTCAATTCCTTTTAGAAATGATAAAAAACATGCTAGAAATAATTTATATCATTTTAATGTTATTTATCATGAAAATAAAAAACATGATAGGATTAAAGAAAAATATGTTGTGTATCATGCTAGAACTACCTTACCTAAGGATAGGAAGGTAGAAAATGATTTAGGCATGAAATCTAAGAAAAATAGATATATGCCTAAAAAGAAAAATTCTCAAAAGATAAATAAAAAAAAAATCTAAGTTTGAGGATTTATGGAAGAAAAATAAAGTCTTGAGGTCAAGACTTGGAAAATTAGAGAGAATCCTTAGAAAAATGACAAATGAAGAAAAATGGTCCAAGAACAAAAACCTAGGTCAAAATAGGCAAGAACCATCCAATGGTAGGAGGGGTTTGGGATACAAACCTAAAACCAAGAAAGATATGTCTTCATACCATAGAATTCCATATACTTATGAAACTAGCCCTAGGTCTAGGAGTCAAGTCAAAGTTACAAGAGAAGCAATCCCTATAGTTGATTTTGAGGGGACTAGTGTAACTAAGACTTCAAAGAATCTTAGAAAAGTTTCTAGGAAAGTTATCCCTAGTGAGTATCTAGCACACCCAAGGAGCATCAATAGAATTTGAGTTCCTAAGAGTGTGTTCTCTACACCCTAGATATGTTTAGAGAGTGTCAACTCTAATTGGAATGGTAGTTAACCTAATCATGGTGAAATTGACACTTTAGGGCATTTTCAAGCTGATTGGGACACTTTAAAAATGAAAACATGATATTTACTCTTGAAGAGTAAATATGTATCAATTAAAATATTTAACGAATTAAGCTTAATTAAATTGACACAACTAGAATAGAAGGTAAAATGTGCTAAGTTGGGATTTTGACACATTTAATGAAAGTGGAGCTTTTACGTCAAATTAGGTTTAATTTAGCAAAAATAGATTAAGGACAAAACTTAGATGAAAATGTAGGTATTCTTATTTATCCTAAATTATCATGCTTTGGGTGCCATAATATGCCATTGCATCATATTTAGCATTCATATATATTTATGAAAAATATCATATGTCATGTCATACATACATCATTATTCATGATAATTTTTCTTTTGAAAAATAGCCATTTGATATATGTCATAATCATTATCATGTGGCAAAAGGCGATTTGCTCGCCCTCAGCGCCCCCAGTGCTCCCGCCAGCCTTTCTAAAATTTGGTTGAAATCAAATTTAGAAATTTAGTTATGATAATTGATTGGGTCAATCAATTACCACAATTCAATCGATTAGTAAATCAATTGGAGTACATTTCCGTGAGCATAGAAGCTCTTGGAGTAGAACATATCATTGAAATAAACGGAACAACATTTGTTCTTTATTACAAATGAAAAACCTTTCTTGTCTAAACAAGAAACAGAGATAATGTTCTTTGTCAACGCGGGCACATAACAACACTCTTCTAGTTCTAAAATAAACCCAGTGGACAAAGATAAGGAATATGTTCCTACAGGGACAGCATCAACTTTTGCACCATTGCCTACTCGTAGGTCCACTTCGCCTTTTGCCAATGCTCTTCTATTTCTCAACCCCTACACATTAGTACAAATGTGAGATGCACATCTGGTATCTAATACCCATGAAGAAGAAATAGATAGATTGACTTTTATAACATATATACTTAAGGTAGAAGTCTCACTTTTCTTCCGCTTTAGTTCCTCTAGGTATACCTTACAGTTCATCTTCCAGTGTCCGGTCTCACTACAGTGGAAGTAGGTTCCTTCCTTAGCAACCCCACCTTTGGGTTTCAGTGCATGAGTCTTGCCCTTTCCTTTGGCTTGGATCTTACCCTTACCTTTAGGCTTCCACTTGTCTTTGCCCTTAGACACCATCAAAATGGAACTAGGCTTTGCTTTCTTAAGATTGTGTTCAACAGTTCTCAACATCCTCAACATTTCAGGCAGTGGTTTGTCAATTTCATTCATGTTGTAGTTTATGACAAATTGACTATAGCTATCGGGCAATGATTGTAAGATAAGATCAGTGGACAATTCTTGGCCTAGTGGAAATCTCAATCGCTGTAGGTTTTCTACATACCCAATCATTTTGAGTACATATGGCCCTACGGGACTTTCTTCTTGCATTCTGCATTGAAACAGCGCTTTAGAGATCTCAAATCTATCATGCCTTACTTGTCCTTGATATAATTGTCTAAGGTGTTCAACCATATCATAAGCATCCATATTCTCATGTTGCTTCTGAAGCTCAGAGTTCATGGTGGCGAGCATAAGACATGACACATCTAATGCATCATCTTGATGCTTCTTGTAAGCATCCCTATCAGCTCTAGTGGCAGTAGCGGGGGGTGCTTCAGGAATTTGATGCTCTAGGACGTACAATTTTCATTCTTGTTTGAGAACTATTCTCAAGTTTCTGTACCAGTCCAGGAAATTAGCTCAATTGAGCTTGTCTTTATCAAGGACAGATCGTAGAGAGAGAGAGTGTGTGTGTTCGACGTATTTGACGACATGGTAATCTACAACAACATAATGCAGAAGTTAGTATCATATATCGATCATTTAATTAGGCCTTTAATTAAATGATTCTCCCATAGAATTGTAAAGTTTGGTAGGAGCAAGTCATGGTTGTGGTTTTACCCACACTACTAGCTCCAAATCCAATCACAATAACATTCATGTGGGACAAGATCCATATTATACCTCATGTTGAGTTAGCTTTGGTTAATCGCCCAAGACTCGCATAATGTAGGTAGGCATCTTATACCAATTGTATCAAATGCAACTCTTGTATAGCTAGATTAACAAGACTATTTGTTCGTTTGCCCATCTTATGAAATCCATATTATAGCTCATCTTGAGTTAGCTTTGGCTAATCGCCCAATATTAGTATAATTTGAATTCCATCTTATGGTATATGCCTCTAAGCTCTCAATCCAAGTGAGATAACTTAGTTAAGTTGCATCTAAAGTTTAATAGTCGGATATCACAATTGTCCTATCGCACTCTAGCAAGATAAATTGAGTCACTTTGCTTTGGCAAAACCTGACTACAATTCATCGAGCTAAAAGTGAGTATTAAACTTTTGATAGACATATATTAAAAGACCTAATTATATTTAAACTAGACATGCATCGAATACAATCAAGCACACATCACATATATGCATAAATTAAAACATGACATGATTATGACCTCCATAAACTACGATCTTCTCAAGCCAATGAGAAGAGTGATGAGTCAACCTAGGTCAAAGCCGCTAAGTCTTGAAAAAAATTTAAGGAAGAGAAATTTCAAACCAATAAGTTTCAAAAATAGGAATTTTGAAAATTTCTAAGGAAAATAAACTTAGTTTTAAAATGAATTCAAAAATGATATTGATGCTCTCCCTTAATTAAACACTTCTTTAGAAAATTCTTGTTAACCACGAAAAAATTATACCTGTGTCTAGGGGTCTAGGAGTTCATAGGTTGACGTAAGGATTTATAAGCTTAAATATTGGTCAACAATCGTTTTCAAAGAATATATTGATTTTTAAAAAGTATATATATAATTACATTGAATAAATCAATTTTTATAAATTAATAATAAATTGATAAATTTTCAAAAATATCTTCCATTTATTTTTCTTAATATCTCACTTATTCTAGATTTTTAAACATATAACTTTATGGTTGTGAGAGATGATTTTATGAAATTTTAGTTATTAAGATTCTTCGTTTGATTTTTGATCCAATTCATCACTTAATTCTAGAATTAAAATGTTAATTAATTTTGGGTTACTCAATTTGTTAAGATTAAATTCAAAATTGATTTCAAATGAAAATTTAGTATTAATTATGAATTAATTTAAGTTAAAATTAACTAAATAAGTTAATATAAAATTAAACTTAATTTTGGATTAATTAAGTTAAAGGTAATTATAGATTAAATTTATTAATTAAGTTTAAGTTAATTTTGATTTAAATTAGATTGGTTGAAATTATTAAGTTCATTTAAACATGGATTAATTTCATATTAAATTAAATAATTCCTAAATTAATTAAGTTGAGAATTAAATTTTGATTAATTTAAATTTTGTCTTAATTAAATTTGTTAAGTTAAATTGATTAAATTAGTATTAATTAAATTAACATTGATAATTAATTTTGAATTAAATGAGAATTAATGGTTTAATTATTGTTCAAAATAATTAAATTAAATAAATATTGTTTATTGATTTATTTAGTTTCTGATTTATTTTGGATTAATTTAATTTATGTTGAATTTAAGATTAATTAATTTAGAATTATTAAGGTTAATTGTTAAAGTTAATTAATTAAGGATTAATTTAAATTTAATTAAGTTGAATTTTTAAGTTAATTAATATAATTAGTTTGGTTTAAGTTAAACTTAATTAATTTCAAATTAATTTAGTAATTAATTATGTATTTATTAATTAAGAATAATTGATTCATTAACTTATTGATTAAATTAGATTAATTGATTAAGTTGATTAACTTAATTTAACTTTAATTGTTAATTTCATATTTAAATAATTTGATTAAGTAAGGGATAAATTGAAATTAATTTAGTTAAGTTAGTTTAGTTGATTAGGTTTCTAATTAATTAGAATTAAGATTAACATAATGGATTAATTAATTTTTATAGTTAATAATTAATTAGGTTTTAGATTAAGTTAAAATTAATTAAGAATTAATTTATTAGTTTTATATTAATTTTAGATTATTATTAATTAAGTTATGGATTAATGGTGGATTAATTACTTTTAATTTATTTTAGATTAATTAAGTTAATTTTGAATTGATGATTATTATTTGGTGGATTAATTTAGGTTAAATAGTTTGATTATTGGTTGATTAATTGAAAAAAAAAGTTGTTTGACCCTTATTAAATTCAAACTTAGTTTTGGATTCATCAAAAAGGAGTTTATAGGATAAGTTTTAAAATTATGGTGAGACACAAAGGACATTATTAAAATTACCACATCTGAGATAACTTTCCAAAAACGACCGACTCAAAGAACTTAATACTAGGTTTTGATCTAACTAGCTCATATTGACTGGGGTAGTTTTAGCTTGATCCACTAAATCTAATGTACCAGGTAGAACACATATTATTCAACTTAGGCATACCTTCGATAAAGTTTTCTTAACCTACTATTATCCCAATCCATTCTGATGTTATGTTGTCAAGGTCGATTAAACCTTTTTATTTCTAACCATCTAATCTAAGCAAGGAAATAAAATTAAACATGCATATTTAAAAGTTAAAACAATCAATTTAACCAGGGTAAACTAATTTTCTTTTAGCTCCTCCTGAATCATATCTTAGATATGGTCTATTTAGGTAATAAATTTGATCCTTCGGGATCCAATATTGGTTTGGTTTAGTTGAGTTAAGTAAAAATGTTTTGGGGACCCATACTTGGACTTGGTTTCTAATATTTTGACTAATCAAAGACAAGTACGACTTATTTGTTGTGTTAGCTTTGTACCTGAGTCTAAATTTGTTGTACACTGCTCGTTGGGACCCAAAGATCATATTCAAATTCTTGGACCCCAAATCAAACTTTTCCAGCATTTCCTTGAGTCCCTCAACTTGATCTTTTAGGATAGAATTTTCTTCCTCATGTTTTACAACTTGAGTTGAAGTTCCCTCCTGAACACACTTACTTGAGGGGTTCAAGTTGACTTAGCTCCTTAAGCTGTTTAACTTTCTTAAGTAGCAAGTTGATCTGATCCTCGGACTTAATCAATTTCTTAAATAAAAATTTTATAATTTAATGCATTTGAATTTATGAAAATGAATTTACCTCATCTAGTCCTTATTAAATGAATATGGATTCGTGACTTCTTTCATACTCGAAATCAGACTCGGACTCGAGTTGTGTTCTTACCATATGTGCCTTGAAGCTCATTTTCTTTGGTTCCACTAGATCCGACTCCTCCAATGAAGATTTGTCCCAAGAAGCCTTGAGTGCTTTCATCAAATTCCTTCTATTGAACTTCTTTTTAGTAAACATCGAATCTGACTCGCTCTCAAGTTCTTGTTTTAGCTTTGACTTGGACTTAGCCTCCTTGATCTTATTTTGTCCTTCATACAAAGCTATATCCTTCTCGGTCTGGCTAATGCTAGTTTGCTCATGTAAATCTAATTTAAAAAATAATTCATATAATTTTATAATGGAAAGTTCCTTCAAAACTTTATAGGCATCTACCACCGATGCCCACAGTGCGTTTCTAGGGAAGGAGTTTAATGTGTACCTTATCACGTCTCGATTTTCTAGATGGTGGCCAATGAGGTGAAGTCCGTTGATAATATCTTTTATTCTTGTGTGTAGTTGAGTCATGGTTTCTCCATGTAATATTTTAATATTAAACAATTTATTTAAAAGAAGATCTCTCTTTGTTACCATAAAGTCGTCGGTTCTTTCATGCAGCTTGACTAGTTGATCCAATAGTTCAATGGCATTTTTGATGGGGCTGAGTCGGTTGAGCTCTTCCTTTGTTAGACTACACTACAAGGTCTTCATTGCTTTATAGTTGATTTGAGCCTTCTTCTTCATCTCCGGATCCCATTTTTCAAGATCTAATGGTTCTCCATTATTGCTTAGTGATATGTATCCCTTTTTGATGTTGAACCACATGTTGATGTCAGATTTCAAGAAGCATTTCATACTCCTCTTCTAGTAACTAAAATATTCTCCATTGAAGTGGGGTGGAAGAACAGTGTTATAGCCTTCTTGGTGAGAGTTTGTCATTTTTATATAACAAAAAAATTAACCAAGACTTCGTCTTGGGATTAGTAGTGCAAAAAAAAATTAATCGAGAAATGAATAAACGAAAACCCCCAAAAAAAAGTAGAAGAAAAATTTTGATCGAAAATTATCGTAAATAAAAGATTAAAGAAAATGATAGCAGCCTTACTCTAATATCAATTGTTAGATCATAAGAAATCGAGAGAGGTGAATCTCAATGCTTTAAAAAACTTTTCTTTTCTTTCGTTAAAACTCGAGTACACAGCGGAAAGAAAATAAAGAAGAAGACAAAAGACAAGTCTTTTTAATTGGTTCAAAGCCTCTGACGACTCCTACTCCAAGTCTCGCCATCATCGATGTAACGGCCCACCTCCTACTGACTAAGCTGTAAGGCCGGGGGTTACTTACTACTAACTATTCTTGTGCAGAAAAGAACTGAACTAATTAAAACTCTCTGCAATTTACGATGAAATCTGAAATTTATATTCGGGATACATTTCTGAAGTTATATATATATGCTAAAGGAAGGAGCTTAACTTCCTATTTGGTCAAAATTTGAATTTTGGCACTCCTAGCTGAAATTAGACATTCCAATCGATCGGCTGATCGATTGGAGGTGTCTGATCGATCCACTAATCGATTCAACTCGCTACTGTGCACGGGGTCAAAACTGGATCGATTGGCTGATCGATCCAGCCTGGCCAATCGATCCGATGATCGATTCAGAGGCTCTCTGTTTATAGGAATTAAATTCTCGATCGATCGGCTGATCGATCCATGGCCGATCGATCAGCTGATCGACTCATCAGCTCTCTGTACGCGACAGATCGCGTTTCGATCAATCGGCTGATCGATCGAGGGCTCCCCAATCGATCAGCTAATCGACTCCCTAGCGTTCTGTACGCAGGGACTTCTTCCAATCGATCGGCTAATCGATGGAGGATTGCTCAATCGATCGGCTGATCGATTGGGTTTCTGATTTCGCAGCCGAGCTTTCATTTCAGCACTGCCCCATGTACAATTCTAATGCATAAGTTCTAAAATGGCTGGAAAACATCCTAATATCAAATAACTAGTATTCTAAGCTTGGCATAGTGCATAGTTCACTAGTACATGGCATTTAAACATACTAAAGTGCGGAATAATAAAAATGCTAAAAAGTTCTAATGCTTAAAACAAAACTCGCTGGATCTCTAAGATCTTTATTCCAAGTTCCTGCCCACACACATCTTTATAGCATTGTCCTCCAGCCTCCGCTAATCCATCTTTCCTTTACCTTTATCTGTAGTATAAGGAAAAAGAAGTATCTGTAAGCTTGGGAGCTTAGTAAGAACCATCTACCTCACCAAAACATGCATTCGATGCAATTTATGTTTTTAAACATGCTATTTGAAATACATGCTGATAATTATGCTAAGACTTCTAAAACATAGTTGATACAACATGGCATAATGACATACAGTTCATGACATTCAAAACTAAGCATAGAACTATCATGTGAATCCATAAGAAAACTAAACTGAAATGAAAGCTGAGCTGAACTAATATCAACTAATGCTAAAGCTATACTGTATTCACTTAACTAATTCATGAAGTTTTGAAAAACTATTTATCATAAATAGATGAAAATACTAATCATGCTGCTGATGGGCCCGGCAACTGTACTTGCTATGCGCGCATCCCTAACTAGACTCAAGGTAGCAAATCCTGAATCTAGTAGGGTTTACTAGGTTATCTAAACCTAGGTACGACTATGGGATCCCAACCCAAGGACATCTAGTCCAGTACAGTGTCACTGATAAAAGTAAAATACTGTTTCATATCTGAATTATCTTATCTTGCTTTACTAGGTTATCTGAACCTAGAACTAGGTTATCTGAACCTAGAGGCGACTGTGGGAGCCCACCCATTGGACCGTAGCCCCATATAAGTTGTAGAAAGGCTGAGTATGCTATAAAATGCTCCTAGTGCATTTATCTAAGCTATTAAAAATGCCTATGTTGCATTTAACTGAGCTAAACATTTTATCAAACATTTGGTGCGCACTAATTCACACCCTATGTGCTGAAAATCTGTATACAACTAAACTAAGGCATAAAATCATGAAAAGAGCTACTTATACTGCAGGTGAGGAGTTTCTTACATCTGCGCTAGATTTTCTTACGATTTGATCGCTAGATTTCCGGTGGAGAAGATCCCTTCGTCGATCTCCTCGCGTCTACGTGCTCTTCTCTCGGAGAGGAGCGTTCCCGTGCCGGAGTTGTCGCCGAAAGGTGCTCCTATAGCCCTTGGGATGAAACCCTAGGTTCCTTGGAGGTTGAGGTGCCGTGAGGTTTGGAAGAAGAGAGGTTCGGCGGAATTAGGGTGAGGAGAGGAAAAGCTTCCGATGAAAACTAATAACACCTCACTTAATTTTTCCTATTTATATTAAGTGGTTTATTCGGCCAACTAAACCTTAAATATAACTTTCTTCCCTCTTCTTTCAGCACACCCCTGCTGGGGCCTCCTGGTTACTAGAGTTGTCTATAAGACATAGAGTCTCGTAGGTCTCGGGTTCAATTCTTGCTTAGGCTATTTTACGTTTCTATTTATTTTTGCTACTTCCGCTACTCTAAAAATTTCATAAAAATATCCTAAAATTCCATAAAAATAATAGAATATTTCTAAAAGTCTTGTGAGAATTTTTGGGCATTACAATCCCCCATACCTTATAAAAAGTTTGTCCTCGAACTTAGAATAATTCTGGGTACTTCTGTCTCATACTAGCTTCTGTCTCCCAAGTTGCCTCTTCTGTTGTGTGATTTTGCCATATTACTTTTACTAATGGTACCTCCTTGTTTCGCAGTTTCTTAACTGCTCGGTCTATTATCTGAATAGGCCGATTGTCATAGCTGAGGTCTTCGCGGGCTTGTACCGACTAGGGCACAATCACCTGGGTGGCATCTGGGATATGCTTCTTCAGCATAGAGACATGAAATACATTGTGGATTGCTGACATCTCCTGGGGTAGCTCTAACTCATATGCTACCTGGCCAACTCTTCTAGTGATAAGGTATCGTCCCACATATCTGAGACTTAGTTTGCCCTTCTTCCCAAAACGCATTACTCCCTTCATGGGAGCCACTCTGAAGAATACTGTATCTCCAACGGAAAACTCTAAGGGTCTGCGACGTGTATCAGCATAGCTTTTCTGGCGGCTCTGTGCTGTCTCTATCCTCTGGCGGATCTGCTGTATAACTGCTGTGGTATCTGCTACTAGATATGTCTGAAGTTCTAGTTCTTTCTATTCACCACTCCCATACCAGCAGATTGGAGATCTACACCTCCGCCCGTAGAGAGCCTCGTAGGGTGCCATACCGATAGTGGCCTGATAGCTATTGTTGTATGCAAATTCTGCTAAACTCAGATATTTACACCAACTTCCCTTGAAGTCTAGGGCACATGCTCGGAGCATATCTCCGAGTACCTGATTTACTTGCTCCGTCTGACCATCTTTCTGAGGATGGAAAGCTGTGCTAAATTTTAACTTAGTGCCCAATGCTGATTGTACACACCCCCAGAAGTGTGATGTGAATATACTGTCTCTGTCTGAAATGATGGTCCGTGGGACTCCATGCAGTTTGACGATCTCCTTGATATACAACTGAGCTAGTTGCTCCATGGAGTAGGATATCCTGATAGCTAAGAAGTGGGCTGATTTAGTTAATCTGTCGACTATTACCCAGATGGTATCAAAACCATTCGTGGTTTTGGGTAGTCCCACTATGAAGTCAATAGAAATATCCTCGCACTTCTATTCTGGGATCTGGATAGGCTGCAGAACTCCTCCTGGTCTCTGGTGTTCTGCCTTGACCCTCTGACAGGTCAGACAGGTACTGACATATCTAGCGATGTCTCTTTTCATCCCAGGCCACCAAAAATGTTTCTTCAGGTCGTGGTACATTTTGGTGGAACTAGGGTGCATCGCATAGGGAGTCCTGTGAGCCTCGTCTAGAATCTTTCTCCGTAGTTCCTCCTGATCTGGAACACATAGTCTGTCACCAAAATATAATGCTCCACTATCAGATATTCTAAACTCTCTACTTTATGATCCTGCTAGCCCTTGTTTGATTTTCTGAATTTCAGGATCCTGTCCCTGAGCTGTCTGGATGTCACCAAGCAAGGTGGATTCTAACGTCATAGTAGAGAGCTGTCCCACTATAAGTTCGAGACTGAAATCTGTGATATCCTTCTATAGGGGCGGTGACATGGCTGCTAGGGATAGTAAGGTGGCGCTGGACATCCTGCTAAGTGCGTCTGCCACCTTATTGGCTTTTCTTGGGTGGTAGAGGATGTCTACGTCATAATCTTTGACCAGTTCAAGCCATCTGCGCTATTGCATATTCAGATCATTCTGAGTGAAGAAATACTTCAGACTCTGATGATCTGTATACACTCTACACTGAGCTCCATACAAGTAATGTCTCCAAATTTTAAGAGCGAAGACAACTGCTGCAAGCTCAAGGTCATGAGTAGGGTAATTCTTCTCATATTCCTTGAGTTGTCTGGAGGCATAGGTGATCACCTTGCCATTTTGCATCAGTATTGCTCCTAGTCCCAACTTAGAGGCATCACTATAAATATCAAAGCTGTCGGTGTTTTCTGGTAGAGTCAGAATGGGTGCACTAGTCAATCTTCTTTTGAGCTCCATAAAGCTGTTCTCGCAGTCCTCTATCCACTGAAATTTTCTGTTCTTCCTGGTGAGAGCTGTCAGTGGGGAGGCTATCCTGGAGAAATCCTCTACAAATTTTCTGTAGTAGCCTGCTAGTCCCAGAAAGCTTCTGATTTTATGGGCGTTCTTAGGTCTTTTCCAGTTACTCACAGCCTCTATTTTACTGGGATCCACCATGACACCATCCTTGGAGATGATGTGACCTAGGAAGGATACCTGGTCAAGCCAGAATTCACATTTCGTGAACTTGGCGTACAGCTGGTTTTGCTGAAGGGTCTGCAGTACTATCTTCAGGTGCTCTGCGTGTTCTTCCTGAGTCCTGGAATAGATAAGAATGTCATCAATGAACACTATAACAAACTTATCTAAGTATTCTCTGAATACTCTGTTCATGAGGTCTATGAAAGTAGTTGGAGCATTCGTCACGCCAAAGGGCATGACTACGAACTCATAATGTCTGTATCTGGTCCTGAAAGCCGTTTTGGGTATATCACCTTCTTTAACTTTCACCTGGTGATATCCTGATCTGAGATCTATCTTAGAGAACACTGCTGCTCCCTTTAACTGATCAAACAGGTCGTCTATTCTAGGGAGAGGATACCTGTTCTTAATCGTGACTTGGTTTAGTGCTCGGTAGTCCATACACAAGCGCATGCTCCCGTCCTTCTTCTTCACGAACAACACACACGCTCCCCATGGTGAGTGACTAGAGCGTATGAAGCCCTTATCAAGTAGCTCCTGTAGTTGCTCCTGAAGTTCCTTCAGTTCTGCTGGAGCCATGCGGTAGGGTGCTTTAGAGATGGGATTCATACCGGGGATGAGCTCTATCTCAAATTCAATCTCCCTGTCTGGTGCTAGACCTGGTAACTCCTCAGGGAAGACTGATGGGTAGTCACATACAACTCGGACCTCTTCTAGCTTTTGGTCCTTGTTCTGACTGGTACTGACTACATCCGCTAAGAACCCCGTACACCCAGAATCCAACAGTTTCTGTATTTTCAAAGCTGAGAGAAACTTCTTGGCTTTTCTCTTTGGTCCTCCGATGTAACCAAATTGCACTCCTGCTTCAGGTTGGAATACAACTTTCTGTTTACGGCACTCTATGGAGGCACCGTACTTGATCAGAAAATTCATTCCCAAAATGACATCATAGTTAGTCATATTCAACACAATAAGATCACCAAAAAGTTCTCTATCTGCTATAATGGCTGACACTGCTCGAAGCCAGTGTGTGGATGCCATGATCTCTCCTGAAGGCAATGTGGTCAAAAACTGACCACTAAGTACATCTGGAGTTATTGCTAACTTTTCGGCAAATGCCCTGGATATATAAGAATGGGTTGCCCTAGTATCGAACAAGACAGTTGCATTTTGCTGTAAAATACTAATCTGACATGTAACAACTGTCGAGGCATTTGCTACATCCTCTCTGATGAGTGAGTAGATCCTCGCGTTCGTTGTGGCTGAGGGAGCTTCCAGTCTGCCTTGACTGATGTGTGGACCGTCTATAGCAGCCTGCATTCAGTGCAACTGTGCTGGTTTATCTCCATACTGAATCGGCTGTGGTGGAGGGTTGCTGATTTTGTTCGGGCATTGCTTAGCCATATGCCCTTCCTGGCCACATTCGAAACATCCTCGTGTGCCCTTGCGACAAACTCCGGGGTGGAATTTCCCACAAGTGGAACATTTGGGATAACTAGGATGTTTATTAGCTAGCCCTCCTTTTGGGTAGCTCCCTGGCTTACGTTTATGGTTGGGGTTCCCTTTCCAATTAGAGCTGTAGCCTTGGGGCTTCTGAGTACCTGAACCTCCTTGGCCCTTAGGCTCTGAAAAGGCTTGCTTCTGCTGCTTGATGCTGTTCTGGTAATGTTCGGTGGTCAAAGCACTACTTACTAATTCCTCTGTAGTTTGCGGCCTATGAACGCCGCTGGCCACATTCATTGCTATCTCCGGCCTTAGCATTTTGAGCATCAACCAGACTCGTTCTTTTTTAGTGCTGACTAGTTCAGGGCATAAACGAGCCAGTCTGTTGAATTTCTTCACAGCTTCCTCAACTGAAAGGTTGCCCTGGCGAAATTCAGTGAACTCGTCGTAGTGACGATTTGTGACCCGCATGTGGAAAAACTCTTCAAAGAATTCTCTCTCGAAATCGGCCCATGTCATCTGGTTCACTGGGCGCTTCGCTTTAATTCCCTCCCACCACATACGTGCGTCTCCTGTCAGGCAGAATGAGGCGCATTTCACCTTTTCAAACTCTGGCCAGTCCAGAAGCTCCATCGTACTCTCCAGTGTTTTGAATCAGGCTTGAGCATCCCATGGTTCACTAGTGCCTGAGAAATTCTCTGGCTTGATTTTCTGCCACTGGATCAGATAGGCTTCTCTTCTTGCCCCTGCTGCTGGAGCTACTGGTGCTGCAGGTTGGACTTGAGGAACCTCTATCACCACTGGGGTTGCTAAGTTTGATTCTGGGGTGACAGTGGGAGTGTTCTGTTGGTTAGCCCTTAGGGTGGCTATCTCCTGTTGCTGTTCAGCTAGCTGCTTCTGTAACTGAGCCACTACTACTGTAAGGTCTGGAGGAGGCACTGAGCTGCCTGCATCATGTTGGGGCTCAGTAGCTGGTGTCTTTCTAGTTGGGCATCCTCGTACCATTTTCTAAGGAAATGAAGGACATACATAACTAATACAATCATAGGTACATAACTACTATTATCATGTTGGATGTTATCCTATATAAACAAGCTCTAGTCATCTATACACATGAAAGCAAACAAAACACAAATAAAGTGAGATATGTTCTTACTTGGAAGCTGCAGGTTCAATGCTGATGCGTGTGTGAGGAAGTATGGAATTTGCTATGATACCACTCTGTAACGGCCCGCCTCGTACTGACTAAGCTGTAAGACCGGGGGTTACTTACTGCTAACTATTCTTGTGCAGAAAAGAACTGAACTAATTAAAACTCTCTGCAATTTACGATGAAATCTGAAATTTATATTCGGGATACATTTCTGAAGTTATATATATATGCTAAAGGAAGGAGCTTAACTTCCTATTTGGTCAAAATCTGAATTTTGGCACTCCTAGCTGAAATTAGACATTCCAATCGATCGGCTGATCGATTGGAGGTGTCTGATCGATCCACTAATCGATTCAACTCGCTACTGTGCACGGGGTCAAAACTGGATCGATCGGCTGATCGATCCAGCCTGGCCAATCGATCCGATGATCGATTCAGAGACTCTCTATTTACAGGAATTAAATTCCCGATCGATCGGCTGATCGATCCATGGCCGATCGATCAGCTGATCGACTCATCAGCTCTATGTACACGACAGATCGCGTTTCAATCGATCGGCTGATCGATCGAGGGCTCCCCAATCGATCAGCTAATCGACTCCCTAGCGTTCTGTACGTGGGGACTTCTTCCAATCGATCGGCTGATCGATTGAGGACTGCTCAATCTATCGGCTGATCGATTGGATTTCTGATTTCGCAGCTGAGCTCTGATTTCAGCACTGCCCCATGTACAATTCTAATGCATAAGTTCTAAAATGGCTGGAAAATATCCTAATATCAAATAACTAGTATTCTAAGCATGGCATAGTGCATAGTTCACTAGTACATGGCATTTAAACATACTAAAGTGCGGAATAATAAAAATGCTAAAAAGTTCTAATGCTTAAAACAAAACTCGCTGGATCTCTAAGATCTTTATTCCAAGTTCCTGCCCACACACATCTTTATAGCATTGTCCTCCAGCCTCCGCTAATCCATTTTTCCTTTACCTTTATCTGTAGTATAAGGAAAAAGAAGTATCTGTAAGCTTGGGAGCTTAGTAAGAACCATCTACCTCACCAAAACATGCATTCGATGCAATTTATGTTTTTAAACATGCTATTTGAAATACATGCTGATAATTATGCTAAGACTTCTAAAACATAGTTGATACAACATGGCATAATGACATACAGTTCATGACATTCAAAACTAAGCATAGAACTATCATGTGAATCCATAAGAAAACTAAACTGAAATGAAAGCTGAGCTGAACTAATATCAACTAATGCTAAAGCTATACTGTATTCACTTAACTAATTCATGAAGTTTTGAAAAACTATTTATCATAAATAGATGAAAATACTAATCATGCTGCTGATGGGCCCGGCAACTGTACTTGCTATGCGCGCATCCCTAACTAGACTCAAGGTAGCAAATCTTGAATCTAGTAGGGTTTACTAGGTTATCTAAACCTAGGGAAGACTATGGGAGCCCAACCCAAGGACATCTAGTCCAGTACAGTGCCACTGATAAAAGTAAAATACTATTTCATATCTGAATTATCTTATCTTGCTTTACTAGGTTATCTGAACCTAGAACTAGGTTATCTGAACCTAGAGGCGATTGTGGGAGCACACCCATTGGACCGTAGCCCCATATAAGTTGTAGCAAGGCTGAGTACGCTATAAAATGCTCCTAGTGCATTTATCTAAGCTATTAAAAATGCCTATGTTGCATTTAACTGAGCTAAACATTTTATCAAACATTTGGTGCGCACTAAATCACACCTTATGTGCTGAAAATCTATATACAACTAAACTAAGGCATGAAATAGTGAAAAGAGCTACTTATACTGCAGGTGAGGGGTTTCTTACATCCTGCGCTAGATTTTCTTACGATCTGATCGCTAGATTTCCGGTGGAGAAGATCCCTTCGTCGATCTCCTCGCGTCTACGTGCTCTTCTCTCGGAGAGGAGCGTTCCTGTGCCGGAGTTGTCGCCGGAAGGTGCTCCTATAGCCCTTGGGATGAAACCCTAGGTTCCTTGGAGGTTGAGGTGCTGTGAGGTTTGGAAGAAGAGAGGTTCAGTGGAATTAGGGTGAGGAGAGGAAAAGCTTCCGATGAAAACTAATAACTCCTCACTTAATTTTTCCTATTTATATTAAGTGGTTTATTCGGCCAACTAAACCTTAAATATAACTGTTTCCCTCTTCTTTCAGCACACCCCTGCTGGGGCCTCCTGGTTACTAGAGTTGTCTATAAGACATAGGGTCTCGTAGGTCTCGGGTTCAATTCCCGCTTAGGCTATTTTACGTTTCTATTTATTTTTGCTACTTCCGCTACTCTAAAAATTCCATAAAAATATCCTAAAATTCCAGAAAAATAATAGAATATTTCTAAAAGTCTTTTGAGAATTTTCGGGCGTTACAATCGATCACTTTTGTTGAGCAATCTACTATAATTAAATCATATAGAATGATATGATGATAGTAATAATTCTACTATCTTCAGAGAATAACTGCAAGTAAATAAAAAGGTTACCAACAACAATAGATTGAAGAGTAAGTGCAATTGTTGGATAGCTTCTCATAGCAGAAGTGTTGAAACTTGCATGGGCAGTCGTGGCAGCAGCAAAATAAATTAGAGATCAGAGTTGTTGCTAGCTTGATGCTCGAGGACTTCTTTTATAGGTAGTGTTTGATCGACTGAAAAATCATTTAGTCGACTGATCCTTCTATCAGTCGACTGAACCTCGCGCCTTCCTTCTTTTCATTGATATGAATTGGATGATCTTGTAATTTTCACTGTTCAGTCGACTTAACAAGCCTATCGGTCGATCGAACCCCTGAATTATCATTCCTACAAAGATTCGATCTGATTGCTTGTAACTTCCATATTGGGTTCGGTCGACTAATCACCACTATCGGTCAACCGATCCACCTGTTTACCAAGTTTGTGAGTTCTATCATTTCTCTTTAATTGGTCGACTAATCCTATGATTCGGTCGATCGATCCGCATGTTTAGCAAGTTGGTGAGTTCTGCCATTTCTGCTTGATCAGTCGACCAATCCTATGGTCCGGTCGACAAGGATCGATCGACCAAATCTTAGTCAACCCGGAACTTGATTTTATCTGCAAAACAGAGTTAGCACAAATACAATAATAGTACTCCTATAAAATAGAGTTAGAAATATATATTAATGTATGAACAAGACAATAAGGACTTCAGATCTCAACTTAGAAATCTCTGTCGGTTTCTTCAGTTGGATCAACGCCTAAGGTTTGTCCCTTTTGGGACACCACTGTTGGGGTTACAAGGTTGCAAACATAGTCTCACATTGAAAATACATGGGAAAGATCATGGGTTTATAAGAGAAAAGATATCTCCATTGACATGAGGCCTTTTGGGTAGAGCCCAAGAGCAAAACCATGAGGGCTTAAGCCCAAAGTGGACAATATCATACCATTATGGAGATATTTACATTCTTTTCTATTCTAGATCAAGAGGACCAGACATCAGGTAGGAAGTCCTAGTAGGTCGGGTGGACCGAGGGACAGGAAGACCTGGGTCGAGGATCGGATATGGGAAGCATGTAGTCCTTTGTTTGAGGGGGGATTGTTGGGGTTGCAAGGTTGCAAACATAGTCCCACATTAAAAATACATGGGAAAGATCATGAGTTTATAAGAGAAAAGATATATCCATTGGCATGAGACCTTTTGGGTAGAGCTCAAGAGCAAAACTATAAGGGCTTAAGCCCAAAGTGGACAATATCATACCATTGTGGAGATATTTACATTCTTTTCGATCCTACAACCATCTCACAACACTACCTCTAGTAGCTTACCTCGACTCACTTGCCAAGCATCAGGTCCTCCTGACCTATTTGGACTTAATCGCTCAGCATTGGATCGACTGTCAGAGCTTCCACTTGACTCGATATCGAGTCCTCCAGATCTACCGAGTCCACCTACCAGATGTCAGGTATGTTGGTCTGAATAGCCTTGCAAACAAAAGTTAACACTTCTTTTGCTTTCTACTTTAGCAAAGACAAACACACATTAGTTAGTTAAAAAAGAATAGCATAAAAGTAAGAGACAAAGGGAATTTTATTTGGTTACAACCTAGATGGTTGTTAATGTTAGGATCGAAAAATATTTAGATATCTCCACAATGGTATGATATTGTCCTCTTTGGGTCTAAGCCCTCATGATTTTGCTTTTGAGCTCTCCCTAAAAGGCCTCATACCAATGGAGATATCTTTCTCTTATAAACTCATGATCTTTCCCATGTATTTTCAAGGTGGGACTATGTTTGTAACCTTGCAACCCCAACAATTCCCCCTCAAACAAAGGGTCACAGGCTTCCCACATTCGATCATTGACCCACCAGGTCTTCCTATCCCTTGGTCCTCCCGACCTATTAGAACTTCCTTGCCTAGCCGCAACTAGGACTTCCTGCCTGGTGTCTGGTTCTCTTGATCTGAACATAGGAGCCCTCACTTTCTTTATTCGAGGTCAATATTGTACCCACATGGCTCAATTAGACCATAGCTCTTGTGCACAGTCAGCGATTAAACCTTCGACAGTCCGGGCTCTGATACCAATTGTTAGGATTGAAATGAATTTTGATATCTCTATAATGGTATGATATTGTCCACTTTGGGCCTAAGCCCTCATGATTTTACTCTTGGGCTCTCCCAAAAATGCCTTATACTAATAGAGATATCTTTTTCTTATAAATTCATGATATTTCCCATGTATTTTCAATGTGGGACTATGTTTGGAACCTTGCAACACCAACAATTAATCCAAGGCAAGGAAAAGCTCACTAAAATCTCCTTCTGGTAGAGAAGCCACTTACAACAGTTAAAACACTAAATTACAAAGATAAACAGAAATGAATACAGTGTGTTTAGCTTCTTGGATCCGAGCTGTATTTATAGCCCTGATCAGACGCCTGGAAGGGTTCCAGGTGCCTAGGCACGGATAAAATTTTATCCGCTTCGCAACGACTCATGACAACTATCTTGTCGATAAAGTTTTTGGTTCGAGCGCCTGGACCAGCTTTGGGCGCCCGAACTAGGCTGTACCAGGGCTTGGCTAGGGCGTGTACTAGGGGCGCCCTAGCTGACCCAAGTGGTCCAGGAGCCTGGACCAATGAAGTCAACTCTAGTTGACTTTTTCTATCTAGGACTGCAGCTCTCACTCCACTCGCTTGTTTTCAAGTCTTCCGCTCCGGTTCCACTCGCTTGGGTGATTTCGGTCATCCGGAATAGGACTCATCGTAACCCAATTTCCAACCTTCTTGAGCAACCTTCCGCTCTTGCTTCTCGTCCCTAGGAAATGTCGCGCGTCTCCCTCTCGTCCATCAGCATACTCTTCCACAGCACCTCGTCCCTTGGACACACCGAGCCCGTCGGCTCTCTCCCGTGCTATCTTTCTCACTAGTTGCATCTTTCGCTCGACTTCCTGTGCTCCTAAGTTTCTGTACACTTAGACACAAGGGTTAAACTACAACAGGACCTAACTTGACTTAGTTGATCATATCAAAACTATCACGGGGTACTTACAACGTCCACTTGACCCATCTAGACTTCTTGCCTGGTTCCACTATCTGCTGAGACTTCCCTTGCCTAATATCGGGTCCAACTGACCTACTAGGAATTTTCGAGTTGAGCATCTTGTCCACTGGATCAATTCATCAAATACTAACAAGACTTAACTTAAACTTTTGACAAATATCAAAACATAGGTTCAATTATGGTGCTCCTGCACCAACAACGTAAACCCTCAAATCAAGTAAATGGATTGTGTTAGTGTTGTGTTGTGTTGTGTTGATTCCTATGTGTCAAAGTCTTTCTACTACAAAATCTCTCATTCGACTCTAAGGAGATATTCAACCCCCTCTATCTCACATTAGCTCTAACAAGTGGTATTAGATCTTGGTCACCTTGGAGGACTCACATCTAAAGGAGAAGAAGTTCAATTGCAAAAATTGCAATGCAAGAGGGCTACAACACTATTTATCCACCTTTCTTCAACAAAAGCAACTTCCAATGCTGGAGAAGCCATATCGAATACTACTTGATAACGGGCATTGACATGTCGTTCGCAGTGTCTAAGGGCTTTATACCTCCTATAACAAATGACGAAAAAAATCCTAGAATCTGGAAGATGGACGGCTAAACAAAGGAAAAATGGCATAGTCCAATGCGAAGGCAACGGTCACTCGTCAATGCAGACTTGTCATGGATCAACTGAACAAATTCAGTCTATTTAGAAGTGCCAAAGAGATGTAGGATAATCTCATCGAACTGATTGAAGGCACAAAATACTCTAGGATTGTCAAGAGGGACCTCCTTATAAATCAAATGTAGAATTTTACATTAAAGAAGGGAGAAACGATAAGTCAACTTCATGGGAGGTTCAAGAACTTGTATAATCAGCCTCCAGAGTTTTGATGTTTTACAAGAAACATGAGTTGGTCAAGGTTGACTGAATTGGTGAGAGAATCCAAGCAAGTTGAGGTTAACTGGATGCTTGGAAGTGAGTAAGTGAGAAGTCTAAGTAGGTCAATATTGATCAGACACTTGGCAGTTAAGTAAAAAAGTATAGTTATGTCAAGGTTGATCGATTGATTGATAAAGAAAAAGTCTAAACAGATTAAGGGAGATCAGATGCTTGGCAAGGGTAAAGTCTAATTAGGTTAAAGTTGACCGGATGTTTGGAAAAGGGAAAGCCCTAGCATGTTAAAGAACGATATATTAGGCAAAGGTAAAACTCAAGCAAGTCAAGGGTAATCTACAAGAAGTCTTGGAAGAGTGAACTCTTAGTAAGAACCGAGTAAGTCTAGTAGGTCAGATAGACTAATGGATTAGGTTTATTTTTTTTTATGTTTGTATACTTGTCTTACATGAAACTAGAGTTGGAAGCAAGACTTGAGAGTAGATGGATGCAACTGGACCACATCCAGTGTGAACCAAAGTTGACTCAGGTTGAACAGGACCTAAATTGGTCAGATCGATTAGACAACCAGTCCGATCTACCAAATGGGTCTAGTTAGCCAGACTTCAGTTTTGGCGACTAGGTTTAGTTCAAGCAATCGAAAAAGTTCTAGTCAACGAAAAACTTGATAACAACGAGATTGCCAGACTCAATCTAGATCACGAGTAGCTTGGTCTTTGGATTAGATTTGACCAAGATTCGATCGACTAAACAGAGTTGTTAGGTCGACTAAAAAAGTTTATAAAAAGAACTTCAAGCTCAGCCTTCAGAATCAACAATTCTTAATTAATCCTCCTACTTTGTGCTTGAAAAGTGCCAAAGACTCTGCGTGTGAGATTCAGGAGGCTCCAGGACGATTATCACGTGCATTTAGGATCTCCAAAGATGATTGATTCTTTTAATGCTGTATTTACTTTAGTACTTGTGATTATTTTACTTGTGCTTGTATTTAATTGAAGTTTGTAAGAGGTTTCTCTATCTCTGAAAAGTTTAATAGTTGACGGTGTTTCCGTATGTAGAACTTAGATGTAGCAATCCTAGGGGTTGTGAACCCCTATAGTGCATCCATACGGTTCTACAACTAGGACCATAAGTGAATTTTGATCCAGACTCAATAACGGGCAATGAGGTCTCAACCACAACTAACTTAGGTATGTAGAGGATGAGACTGAAATGAAAAAAAAAATCATGGATGATAAGACTCAAGCAAAAAATACATGTTTATCACTAACTTTCCACAAATAATTTAGTGATGGTAAGAATACATTTGGAATAGGAAGAAGGGGAGAGACAAACTAGGACTGACGTTAGATTTTTAAAGGTCCAGTGTAAAAAAAAAATCCTTTATATTTAAATAAAAAATAATAAAGTCGATAGTATAAAAATAATTTTATTAACGAAACACATAAACTAAATTTATATTTAGAAATTTTAATGTCTAGAGAAATAGAAAAAGACCGGTAAAAGAGGAAGAAAAAACCTATTCAACTATTTCATACGTATTTTTCTTTTTTATTAGACACTTTTATAAAAAAAATTATAATATTTTAAAATTTATATTTACATCTTTTTAATTTAATTTTTTAAAGACATTTACTTTAAAAATATATATAAAAATAAATAAATAAAATGGTCCCATCTTTTTAATTTAATTTTTTAAAGACATTTACTTTAAAAATATATATATAAAAAATAAAATGGTCCCATCTTTTTAATTTAATTTTTTCAATAAATTAGCACTCACTTAGCAAATTATTTAAAAATTACCAAAAAAAAAAAAAAAAAAAAGTGGGGGGGGGGGGGCTCTATGGGTTAGCCCACCCAAGACGGGATTGGGACAAACTCACAACATGGAGATTTAATATTAAAATTTAAAATTTAAAAATCTCACCTTTGGATAAGAAGGTGAGCCTAAACGTTGATCTTGCGACATTGTATAAAATGATTTTGGAAGATGAAAGTAACAATTGAAGGAAGAAGACGTAGGATCGTTGGGATAGAAGAGGTGAATAGCGCTCCTGATTTTCACGTTCATTTAAAATCAATCGAAGTAAAATGCTCAGTGGAATAAAGACAAAAAGAAGGACAAGCAATCACTAACACTTTGATTACTTGATTCGAAGCCTATGACGACTCCTACTTCAAGGTCCGCACGTGAGAGTGCTTTCGATGGGTAATCCACTAGTATTTTGAAGAAAGGTTACAAATATTATGTATAAGAACTAAAATGATAAAACTGTAAACAAAATTATACCAACAACTTGTAAAGATCTAAAGTCATAAGCCTTCGGTTGTTGGAGTAGCCTTTGGGCATCGTGGAAGCGTTTTCTGAGCAGTGCGCAAAAGTAGAAGATACTTAGAATGTTGTAATGAAGCTACTGGTTGAAACCTTTTTTTATAATCCACTCTGGGCGCTTAGAACCTCCCCCGAGCGCCCCCCACAGGACTAACGTGGCGTGCTCTCATCGAAACTCGATCCGATAAAAGTTATCCACCTCCGGCTGCCCAGACCACTCCCAGGTGCCTGGACCGTGACGTAGGCCAGTCATCATGTGCCAGATCAACTTTTGGCCATCCGGGCGCCTAGAGCAACTCCAAGCGCCCGAACCGCGAGAGCACCTGGCCAGGCACCCTGTCCGGGCTGTTCGCCAATGAAGCCAGTCTGGGTGCTCGGACCACCATTTTCGCAAACTTTTTTTTCTATGGAACAAGGTTAGTTCAAGCAATAATATTTAAAAAACTACAAGTTTTGACAACCTTCAAACTGTCCAGTACTGACTTTAAGTTTCTGAAACTCTAGGTCCAAGGGCGTAGTGACTTGAGGATGAGGGGGTGCGACTGCGCCCCCCCCCCCCTCAGATTTAAAAAAAAAAATCTTAGGTTTTCATGTAAATTGAATTACTCCCCTTTACAATGAGGAAACAATGATTTGAGGGCCAAAGATTGGTGAATCACAACAATATCTTAGAAGAATCTGAAACGAGCAAGGAAAAATGAGGTATACTTTGACATGAGAGGGATCGAGGAAAGCATAGCAGCTTGTCTCCATGGAGAGCAGGAGCTGGTGGTCATCGACGATGCAACAGAGGGCACAGACGACCTCGACAGATGTTTCCAAGCAGCTGAGGAAAAGAGAGACGATGACACGATGGATTAGGAATTCAGAATCACGAAGCTGCTTCCTAGCTGTCCACGCCCGGATCCGGCCCTCATCGGCCAGCGGCAGGTCCCAAGGATGCTACTCGTGCACCATCCAAAGTGACTCCATGTGGTCGATCCGGTTGTCGTATTGCATCACCACCACATTTTGATCCCTCGCCGCCTCTCCACTACAATGTCTAGAACCAACAAACCAAGGTCAATGGGTTAAGGAACCCCACAAGCTCCCACCCCATTGATTGGATTAAATTTTCATCTTATTTTAAAATTCTAAAAAATAGAATTTGTTCGACTAATTCAAATTACTCAACTCTTTTTTCCCCTTTGTTTTTTTTAGAAAAATCATGTCAACAAGAAACAAGTTATTTATTAATTGAAGGAGAATTGGAAAGTTATGAACGTTATTTTAGTAGGTTGATAGTTGATAGTTATTTAGATCGAAATGGAAGTCTTAAACATAAGAATGTTAAATATTATGAGGAAATAAGGTCAAAAATGATTCTTTGACTTTGAGTTATAGATAAGCTTTGGGAATTGACATATTGTTGTTTCAAATAGAACCAAGGACTAAGCATGAAATTTTGATTTTAAATTAATTTTCAACTATTTAAATTCAAAATTTAAGCTTTTAGTTTGTGAAAGTCGACCTACACTAATGTTTTTAAATAATTTATATTTTTTAAAATATTTTTGAATTTTAGAATTGGAGAATTTAATTTTGTGTTGTATTAATTTTTTAAATTTATTGAATTTGCCCCTCTAATGGTAAATCCTGACTACGCCCCTATCTAAGTCGGACTGACGCCTATTGTTCCCTCTTAGGGGAATGCATCCTCACCTACTCCGCTCAGGAGAAATTACTTTTTGTCATACCAATCCTCCAACCCGTCTAAACTTTTACTCAGCGACCAAGACTTCAAGACTTCATGTTGAACGTCTGATCCATGATTCGTCCAGTCTTCCACCTAGTGTCCGCGACCCCTAGGATTTTCACCTCGAGTCCTCGACTCTAAGATTTCGCCCAAAGTCCTCGATCCGCTAAGACATTACCCAGCCCCCCAGACTAGGACTTTGTTGCCTAACCATAGCTAGAACTTTTCACCTGCCTAACCGCAGCTAGGACTTTCCTTTGCCTAAGATCAGTTAGGACTTTCTTGCACACTTAATTCAACTTGTTAGACAACAAGACAGCTTAACTTTGAACCTCTTTGTCATTATCAAAATACAGGTTCGATCTGTTGGTGTGGTTAGCACTAACGGTTTAACCCAGGTTTTAATGAATGACAAAATAGGTTAATTTAGTTTTTTTGTTGATCTAACACTCTGACTGAGTGTGCAGGAGAAGCCCAGACAGGTCGACGGACTGACCGAACGTTTGGCACGAAGTCCAGCTAGGTTGACGGGCCGACCGGATAGCTGGCACGAAGTCCAAACGGGTCGACGGGCTGACCGAACATTTGGCGCGAAGTCCAGCTAGGTCGACGTGCTGACCGGATAGCTGGCACGAAGTCCAGACAGGTCGAACGGCTGACCGAACGTCTAGCAGGTAAGTGGAGGTAAGTCACTGGAGGGAAGTGACTGTGAGGACGCGTTCCCGGGAAGGGAACTTAGACGCCGATCCAACTTAGAACCATCTCGGAACTCTAAGTCGAGATCTTGACTAGATTTCGATCTCGGAGAGATGGAATCTAATTACTATTTTTCTTATCTATAAAACTGTGCTAACAATCTGTGTTGCAGGGTATAATTACCTCGGACTAAAGTTTTTCTTGCAGGAAGAAGTCTGCTGGAAAAATTGGGTCCGAGCGCCCGGGAGGTACCCAAGCGCCCGAAGGTCCGAGCGCCTGGAACAAGTCCGGGCGCCCGGAGGCAAAAATTATCTATATCGCTACGTCGACACATGGAGCTCACTGATTGGGTCAGCCATGTCATATTCAGGGCGCTCGGAAGGGATCCAGGGCGCCCCGAACCTCCTATATAAGGAGGGTCAAGGGAGGAGCTTCGACAACAACTGACAGACTGCTCTCTTGTGCTCCTGCGACACTGCGAAGCTACTCCGACTACGCGTTGTTCTCGTTTTCCTTTTTGTCGGTATTATTATTGTTTTTTTTTTCATTAGCATTCTTGTACTTTAAGTTGTAATCAATATTCGAATTGCTAGTGGATTGCCCATCGAAAGTACCCTTGTGTGCGGGCCTTGGAGTAGAAATCGCCAAAGGCTCCGAACCAAGTAAAAGGTTCTCGTGTTAGCATTGCTTCATTTTCATACTTTCCGCTGCGTACTCTTGTTGAAAAGTTTTAAATCGATATTCACCCCCCTTTATCGACTTTCACGATCCAACAAGTGGTATCAGAGCAGGTACCGCTTTGATTTGGTGCAACCACCAATCAGGCAAAGGGGGTATTTTTTTAAGAAAATTAGACATCGTTTGTCTTTAAAATAAAACCTTACGCCTTTCATTTTTTCCTCCAAAACTATTTTTGAAAAATACATTGTCATCTTTTCACCATTGTTTAGTATTGACAAAATATTATATTTTCAAAAATTTGAAATAATATTTTTTTAATATTTTAATAATATTTTATTATTTTTTTCAAAAATAGTGAAATACTATATTTTTTTCCCAACATTGCTAATCCAAGGTCAAGTCTTGAGACTTTTTCTCTATTTTCTTGTGTGAAAGACCAATGTCTCTTCAAGAAGGACGGAACCCCCACGAACCACCACCATACGATCAAGATTTTAACTGCTGGAGGCGATTAATGGAATGCTTCTTAGGAAGCTTCGATTTCGATAATGTGCTAATATTGAGAAAACCTTCTCAGGACTCGAAACTGAACAAAAATGTAAGTAAAATTATTTGTAATGTTTTACCTAATAATGTTTTATGCAGACTAGAAAAGTATAAGAATGCACATGAGCTTTGGACTCAGTTGATCAAACTTCACGAGGAGCCGTTGGAGTTAGACGATCAAGTCAAAATCGAATCCAAACTTGAGTCAGATCCAACAGAAAAGCCTACTGAATTAGGGGTTGCGCTCAAGGTTAGTGTAACGACCCGCCTTCTACTAACTAAGCTGTAAGGCCGATCATCACATTATGTTGTGCTAACTATTCCAAGACCATCATCAAATCTAGGTGTGGAAGCTGTATTAATTAAAATTTTGCTAAACTGTCAACATTTCTTGGTTCTACATGTACTAAGGGGTGTAACTAAAGTGTACTTAACATATACTACATCCCCTATGGTCAAGGAACTGAAATAAACGTTTTCCAGCTGTTATCAGACCTCCCAATCGATCCACAGATCGATTGAAATGGTCGAATCGATCCAGTGATCGACTTAGCCGGCTACTGTATCCGGGACTTGGGTTGGATCGATCCAGTGATCGATCCAGCACGCTACTGTGCTCGGCAATATTCTGGATCGATCAGTTGATCGATCCAGGCTAACCAATCGATCCAGTGATCGATCCCAGAGCCTTCAGTTCGTGACAGAATTTACTGGATCGATCGGCTGATCGATCCAGACGCCTACTGTTCGCGATACGAACTTCCCGATCGATCGTTTGATCGATTGAGAAGCCTCCAATCGATCGGCCGATCGATTGGGGTTTCTGATTTCGCACCAACACTCTGATTTCAGCACTGTTTCGTGCCAGGATTACATATATGAGTTCTAAAACAATTGGAAAACATTCTAATCTCACACAACTAAGGTTCTAAGCATGATAGGGTGCATGATTTACTAATTCATAGCATTTAACATACCAAGGTGCAAAATAATGAAATGCTAAAAGGTTCTAATGTTTAACACAAAGTTCGCTGAATTCCCTAAGATCTTGATTCCAAGTTCCATTCACACACATCTTCATCGCATTGCCCTCCAGCCTCCGCTAGTCCATCTTTCCTTTATCTTTATCTGCAGTATAAGGAAAAGTATCTGTAAGCTTTCGCTTAGTAAGAAACCATCTACCACACAAAAACATGCATTCGATGCAATATACTTTTAAAACATGCTATTTGAAATATGTACTGATTAGACTAGAACATGGCATGCTATCATACATAGAAATCAAAGCTAGTCATGGCATCCTATCATCTAAAGCATGTGTAACAAAACTGGACATAGAGCTATCATACATAATCATAAGAGAGAGCTGAACTGAAACATGAACTGAGCTAATTCTAGCAAATGCTAAAACTGTACTGATTTCACCTAGCTATTCTGTGGGAGTTTAAAAACTATATACATATAATAGGTGAAAATACATAATCATGCTGCTGTTTGGGCCCATCCCTAACTAGACCCAGGTTTGCAAGTCCCGAATTTAGTAGGGTTACTAGGTTATCTAAACCTAAGGACGACTGTGGGAGCCTAACCCAATGGATATCTAATCCAGTACAGTGCCACTGAAAAGTAAAATACTGAACATAAGCTAATAAATTCTTGACTTGCTTTTACTAGGTTGTCTAAACTTAGAACTAGGTTATCTAAACCTAGAGGCGACTGTGGGAGCCCACCCATTGGACATCTAGTCCTGTAAAAACTGGAGCAAGACTCAATAAGCTATGAAATGCTTCTATTGCATTTATCTAAGCCACTAAAATGCCTAGGTTGCATTTTTCTGTGCTAAACAAATTAAATCGAACACTTGGTATGCGCTAATTCACATCCTCTGTGTCGGTAGTCTACATATTACTAAAATAATACATAAAATTCACACGAGAGCTACTTATACTGTAGGTGAGGGGTTTCTTACCTCCTGCTCGAAGTTTCTTACGATTCTAATCGCTAGATTTCCGGAGAAGACAGTCCTTTCAACGATCTTCTCGCGTCTATGTGTTCCTCTTGCGGAGGGGAGCGTCCTCGTATCCAAGATGTCGCTGGAAAGTCCTCCTATGGCCCTAGGGACGAAATCCCTAGGTGTGCTTGTGGTTGGCGCCGAGAGAATAAGAGGAAGGGAGAGGGGTCGGCGGAATTAGGTTGAGGAGAAGAAAAGTTACGTTAAAAATTATCTCCCCACTAATTAATTCCTTATTTATATTAAGTGGGTAATTCACCCAACTCAAATATAAATCTAATTGATTCCCTTTTCTTTCAGCACACCCCTGCTGGGGCCACATGGTTTACTAAAGCTATCTATAAGTCATAGGGTTCGCTAGGTCTCGGGTTCAATTCCCGCGTAGGCTATTTTCGTTTTCTATTTATTTTTGCTACTTCCGCTATTCTAAAAATTCTGTAAAAATATCCTAAAATTCCAGAAAAATTATAGAATATTTCTAAAATAGTTTTGAGAATTTTCGGACGTTACAATCCCCCATACCTTATAAAAAGTTCGTCCTCGAACTTAGAATAACTCTGGGCACTTCTGTCTCATACTAGCTTCTGTCTCCCAAGTTGCCTCTTCTGTTGTGTGATTTTGCCAAATGACCTTTACTAATGGTACTTCCTTATTCCGCAATTTCTTAACTGCTCGATCTACTATCTGAGTAGGCCGACTGTCATAGCTGAGGTCTTCGCGGACTTGTACCAGCTGGGGCTCAATCACTTGGGTGGCATCTGGGATATGCTTCTTCAGCATAGAGACATGAAATACATTGTGGACAGCTAACATTTCCTGAGGTAGCTCTAACTCATATGCTACTCTGCCAACTCTTCTAGTGATAAGGTATGGTCCCACATATCTGAGACTTAGTTTGCCCTTCTTCCCAAAACGCATTACCCCCTTCATGGGAGCTATTCTGAGGAACACTGAATCCCCAACCTCTGGCGGCTCTGAGCTGGCTCTATCCTCTGGCGGATCTGTTGTATAGCTGCCGTGGTATCTACCACTAGATCTATCAAGTTCTATTTCCTTCATTCACCACATACCAACAGATTGAGATCTACACCTCCGCCCGTAGAGAGCCTCGTAAGGTGCCATACCGATAGTGGCTCGATAGTTGTTGTTGTATGCAAATTTCGCTAAACTCAGATATTTGCACCAACTTCCTTTGAAATATAGGCACATGCTCTGAGCATATCTTCAGTACCGATTTACAGCTCCCATCTATCCGAGGATGGAAAGTTGTCTGAACTTTAACCGTGCCCAAAGTCGATACACCCCGTGTGATGTGAACCCTCTTCGAGATAATGGTTCGTGGGACTCCATGTAGTCTAACGATTTCCTTGAGATAGCTAGCTGTTCCATGGAATAAGATATTCGATGGCTAAGAAGTGATTAGTCAACTGTCGACTATTACCCGGATGGTATCAATACCATTCGTGGTTCTGGTCCCACTATGAAATCCATAGAAATGTCTTCCCACTTCCATTCGGGTATCTGAATGGGCTGCAAAACTCCTCCTATTTTTGATGTTCGCCTTAACCCTCCGACAGGTTAGGCAGTGCTGACATATCTTCAAGTCCTGGTACATTTTGGTGGAGCCTGGATGCATCGCATAAGGAGTCTTGTGAGCCTCATCTAGAATCTTCCTGCGTAGTTCCTCCTGATCTGGAACACATAATCTGTTACCAAAGTACAATACCCCACTATCGGATACTCTGAATTCTCCACTGTCTGATTCTGCTAATCCTTGCTTGATTTTCTGAATTTCAGGATCTTGTTCCTGAGCTGTCTGGATATCACCAAGCAAGGTAGACTCTAATGTCATGGTAGAGAGCTGTCCGACTATGAGTTCGAGACCGAAATTTGTGATCTCTTTCTGTAGGGGCGGTGACATGATTGCTAAAGATAACAAGGTAGCACTGGACTTTCTGCTAAGTGCATCTGCTACCCTATTTGCTTTTCCTGGGTGGTAGAGGATGTCTATGTCGTAGTCTTTAACCAGTTCTAGCCATCTGCGCTGTCGCATGTTCAGATCCTTCTGAGTGAAGAAGTACTTCAGACTCTGATGATCTGTATACACTCTGCACTGAGCTCCATACAAGTAATGTCTCCAAATTTTGAGAGCGAACACCACTGCTGCAAGCTCAAGGTCATGGGTGGGATAGTTCTTCTCATAATCCTTGAGTTGTCTGGAGGCGTAGGCGATTACCTTACCGTCTTGCATCAGCACTGCTCTTAGTCCCAACTTAGAGGCATCACTATAGATATCATAGCTGTCTGTGTTCTCGGGTAGAGCTAGAATAGGTGCACTGGTCAATCTTCTTTTTAACTCGCTGAAGCTGTTCTCACAGTCCTCTGTAGTGGGGAGGCTATCCTGGAGAAGTCCTCTACAAATTTCTGTAGTAACCTCAGAAAGCTTCGATCTCACCGGCGTTCTTAGGTCTTTTCCATCTACTCACAGCTTCTAGTCTGCCATGATACCATCCTTTGAGATGATATGACCCGGAAAGACACTGATCTAACTAAAATTCACATTTCGTGAACTTGGCGTCCAGTTGGTTCTGCTGAAGGGTCTGCAATACTATTTTCAGGTGTTCTTCCTGAGTTCTCGAATAGATAAGAATGTCATCGATGAACACAATAACAAACTTGTCTAAATATTCCCTGAATACTCTGCTCATGAGGTCCATGAAAGTAGTTGGAGCATTTGTCACCAAAGGGCATGACTACGAACTCGTAATGTCCGTATCTAGTCCCAATGTTGTCTTGGGTATATCCCTTCTTTAACTTTCACCGATGATAACCCGATCCGAGGTCTATCTTAGAGAACACTGCTGCTCCCTTTAGCTGATCGAGTCATCTATTCTGAGAAGAGGATACTGTTCTTGATCGTGACTTGATTCAGTAATCTATGCAGTCCATGCTCCCGTCCTTCTTCTTCACGAACAATACAGGCTCCCCATGGTGAGTGACTAGGATGTATGAAGCCCTTGTCAAGCACTCCTATAGTTGCTCATGAAGTTCCTTCAGTTCAGCCATGCGGTAAGGTGCTTTGGAAATAGGATTGGTGGAATAAGTTATATCTCAAATTCAATCTCCTGTCTAGTGCTAGGCCTGGTAAAGACTTTCGGGTAGTCACATATGACTCGGACCTCCGCAGTAGCTGTTGGTCCTTGTCACTGTATCTTGACCACCACGTGTGCTAAAATCACATCCTAATCCATTAATCGTCTTCATCGAGAGGAACTTCTTAGCCTTTCTCTTGGGTTCTCAAGAACTCAATCGAACTCGCTTCGTTGGAATACAACTTTACTCCATTCTATTGAGGCACCGTATTTGATCAAGAAGTCCATCCCAAATATGACGTCAGAGTCATCATATTTAGCACTATCGATCACAAAGAGCTCTCTGTTTGCTACATGGTACCGCACCGCTGGCCGTCAGTGGATGCTATACTTTCTCCTGAAGGTAAGGTCGTCGGAAACTGACTACTGAGTACCTCTGGAGGTCTTGCTTATCAGCAAATGCCCTAGATATATAAGAATGGGTTGCCCCGATTCGAATAAGAACAGTGTACTTTCGTAAAATACTAATCTAACAGAATAACTATCGAGGCATTTGCTACGTCCTCTCCGGGTGGTGAATAGATCCTCGCATTGGTCGTAGGTGGAGGGGCTTCTATACCCTGATCGATGTGTGGACCATCTAAAGCACTTGCATCGATGCAACCGCCGCTTGCTTGGCTTAACATCGGATCGGCCGTGGTGGAGGGAAGCGGCCTTATTCGGACATGCTTGCCATATGCCCTTCTGTCCGCATTGAAGCATCCTCGTGTGCCCCACAAACTCCGGGTGAAATTTCCACAAGCGACATTTGGGATAGCTAGGTTTGTCACTGGTCCTCTCCTTTGGGTAACTCCCAGTTTACGCTACGGAGTTCCCTTTCGATTAGAGTTGTGGCCATTGCTTTGAGTGCTTGAGCCTCCTTGCCCTTTGGACTCGAGAGAACTTGCCTTCACTTGATGCTATTCGATAATGCTCTGGTCGTATACGCTAACTAGTTCTTGCTGGTTTCGACCAAGAATGCCGCCACCACGCTTTCATTGCTATTTCGGCCTCAAGATCTTGAGCATCAACCGAACTCGTTCTTTTTCTGTGCGTCAGGGCATAAACGAGCCAACTGTTGAATTTCTTCACGGCTTCCTCAAGCGATAGGTTGCCCTAACGAAACTCGGTGAACTCGTCGTAGTGGCGGTGTGTGACCCGCATGTGAAAGAATTCCTCAAAGAACTCCTTCGAAGTCTGCCCATGTCATCTCGATTTCCAGGGCACTTCGCTCCTATTCTCTCCACCACATGCATGCATCCCTGCTCAAGCAAGAGGCGCACTTCACCTTTTCACACTCGCCATCCAGAGCTCCATCGTACTTTCCAGTGTTTTGACCTTGAGCATCCCATGGTTCATTGGTGCTTGAGAAATTCTCTTTGACTCTCTACCCTTGGATCGATAGGCTTGTTCCCCGTGCCTGGAGCTACCTGTGCTGCAGTGGATTGGTGGAACCTCTAAGACTATTGGTGTCGCTAAGTTTGGTTCCGGGTAACCGTGGGAGTATTCTGTTGATTAGCCTTTAAGGTGGCTATTTCGTCGTGTTCATTAGTGCTGTCAGTAATCGAGCCACTAAGTCCGGGTGAGGCAGCAGTGGCAGCCGTAGCCCACCGGTGAGGAGAGTCGATGGTGCCCATCTAGCTGGGCGTCCTCGTGCCATTCTAGAGACATAGAGGCATATATGACTAATACAATCTTAATAGAGTACTACTGTTATCATATTAACTACTATTATAAACAAGCATGCTTTAGTTATATCTGAACATGGAAACAAGAAACATAGAGAAAGTGAGAGACGTTCTTACTTGGAAGCTGCAGGGTCAATGCTGATGTGTGTGTAGGAAGTATGGAAACTACTCTGATACCACTCTGTAACGACCCGCCTTCTACTAACTAAGCTGTAAGGCCGATCATCACATTATGCTGTGCTAACTATTCCAAGACCATCATCAAATCTAGGTGCGGAAGCTGTACTAATTAAAATTTTGCTAAACTGTCAACATTTCTTGGTTCTACATGTACTAAGGGGTGTAACTAAAGTGTACTTAACATATACTACATCCCCTATGGTCAAGGAACTGAAATAAACATTTTCCAGCTGTTATCAGACCTCCTAATCGATCCACAAATCGATTGAAATGGTCGAATCGATCCAGTGATCGACTCAGCCGGCTATTGTATCCGGGACTTGGGTTGGATCGATCCAGTGATCGATCTAGCACGCTACTGTGCTCGGGCAATATTCTGGATCGATCGGCTGATCGATCCAGGCTAACCAATCGATCCAGTGATCGATCCCAGAGCCTTCTGTTCGCTACAGAATTTGCTGGATCGATCGGCTGATCGATCCAGACGCCTACTGTTCGCGGTACGAACTTCCCGATCGATCGGCTGATCGATTGAGAAGCCTCCAATCGATCGGCCGATCGATTGGGGTTTCTGATTTTGCACCAACACTCTGATTTCAGCACTGTTTCGTGCCAGGATTACATATATGAGTTCTAAAACAATTGGAAAACATTCTAATCTCACACAACTAAGGTTCTAAGCATGATAGGGTGCATGATTTACTAATTCATAGCATTTAACATACCAAGGTGCAAAATAATGAAATGCTAAAAGGTTCTAATGTTTAACACAAAGTTCGCTGAATTCCCTAAGATCTTTATTCCAAGTTCCATCCACACACATCTTCATCGCATTGCCCTCCAGCCTCCGTTAGTCCATCTTTCCTTTACCTTTATCTGCAGTATAAGGAAAAGTATCTGTAAGCTTTCGCTTAGTAAGAAACCATCTACCTCACAAAAACATGCATTTGATGCAATATGCTTTTAAAACATGCTATTTGAAATATGTACTGATTAGACTAGAACATGGCATGCTATCATACATAGAAATCAAAGCTAGTCATGGCATCCTATCATCTAAAGCATGTGTAACAAAACTGGACATAGAGCTATCATACATAATCATAAGAGAGAGCTGAACTGAAACATGAACTGAGCTAATTCTAGAAAATGCTAAAACTGTACTGATTTCACCTAGCTATTCTGTGGAAGTTTAAAAACTATATACATATAATAGGTGAAAATACATAATCATGCTGTTGTTTGGGCCCGACAACTGTACGTGCTATGCGCGCATCCCTAACTAGACCCAGGTTTGCAAGTCCCGAATTTAGTAGGGTTACTAGGTTATCTGAACCTAGGGACGACTGTGGGAGCCCAACCCAATGGATATCTAATCCAGTACAGTGCCACTGAAAAGTAAAATACTGAACATAAGCTAATAAATTCTTGACTTGCTTTTACTAGGTTGTCTAAACCTAGAACTAGGTTATCTAAACCTAGAGGCGACTGTGGGAGCCCACCCATTGGACATCTAGTCCTGTAAAAACTGGAGCAAGACTCAATAAGCTATGAATGCTTCTATTGCATTTATCTAAGCCACTAAAATGCCTAGGTTGCATTTTTCTGTGCTAAACAAATTAAATCGAACACTTGGTATGCGCTAATTCACATCCTCTGTGTCGGTAGTCTACATATTACTAAACTAATACATGAAATTCACACGAGAGCTACTTATACTGCAGGTGAGGGGTTTCTTACCTCCTGCTCGAAGTTTCTTACGATTCTAATCGCTAGATTTCCGGAGAAATCCCTTCGACGATCTTCCTGCGTTTATGTGTTCCTCTGAGGGGAGGGCCTCGTCCAAGATGTCGGAAAGTCCTCCTATGGCCCTAGGGATGAAATCCCTATGGTGCTTGTGGTTGCCGAGAGAAGAAGAGGAAGGGAGAGGGGTCGGCGGAATTAGGTTGAGGAGAAGAAAAGTTACGTTAAAAATTATCTCCCCACTAATTAATTCCTTATTTATATTAAGTGGGTAATTCACCCAACTCAAATATAAATCTAATTGATTCCCTTTTCTTTCAGCACACCCTTGCTGGGGTCACATAGTTTACTAAAGCTATTTATAAGTCATAGGGTTCGCTAGGTCTCGGTTTCAATTCTCGTGTAAGCTATTTTCGTTTTCTATTTATTTTTGCTACTTCCGCTATTCTAAAAATTCTGTAAAAATATCCTAAAATTCCATAAAAATTATAGAATATTTCTAAAATAGTTTTGAGAATTTTTGGGCGTTACAGTTAGTAATTACCAAAATACCTCAGCTAATAGTAGTTTAAAGAATATGCATATTAATTTGGATATTTCTGAAAATATCTGTGCAAATAGTGTAGCTGAAAATACTTACAAAAATACCCCTAGGATATTTTCTGATAAAACAAATCTAATTAATTTAGAAAATTTAGAAAATCTGAAAATAATTAATAACCCTAAAAATTCAAATTTCAACCTAAACAAATTTGAAAATTCAAATAATAATGATGATAAGGTCAATATTAATCTGGATAAAATTAATAAATTATTTAATAATCTAGATAATATCAATCTGAAAAATCCTATCCAAACCTAAGATAATTTAATTAACAAAAAATTAAGTTTTAAAGATAAGACTTATCTAATAAATTCAACTAATCATATCAACTTAAAACGCAAAGAAAATATAAGGATAAAATCAAACATTTTGATAAAATCAAAGCTAAATTTAATAGACTTAAAACTAAATGTTAAAGATAACATATTAAACAAAGATAATCTAGAAAATTCAAAATTAACAATTAATGAAAGGATAAAAGATAAACGAAATATAATTCAAATAATTTAATTAATTCAAATTTAAAAATTAATAAAAACTTAAACATTAACAATAATCTATTAAAGAAAGATAATTCAATTAACTTAATAAAATTAAAATTGAAAGAAAATTTAAATATTAAATATACTCGTTTTAAAGAAAGATATTTTGATCAATTTAATTAATTCAAAATTAAAAACTTAAATTTAAATTACAAATTAAACATTAAATCTTAACTGAAACTAACTTCAATCTTACAAAAATCTTAAAAGGAAAGCCAATAATTCAGGGGGAGGTTCCAAATTATGGCACCTCCAAAACTAACAATCCACTCGGTAGGGTAATTAGGACTAGTTAAAAAGGGACCGAGTTTAACTTGACCCAAGGTATTGGTGAAGTTCTGGATGATAGTACGTTAGGGAAGCTTAGTCTATGCATGCCTAGGAAGATATGGCTTCGACCTGGTGCATTTGGCTAAGTGGAACTAGCCGAAACTACCCCTTACGGATCCTAACTAGTTAGACCAAGGTTTTATACTAAATTCAGTGGATAGGACTATTTGGAAAACCTCGAAGGCATGGTTACTCTAATGATGTCCAGGTGACTCACCATAACCCAGAAGTTTATCCGAAAATACCTATTTGTTGAGCCCAAAGCTAAACCTGAATCTAACACAAAGTTAAACCAAAACCAATAATTGAATCTAATTCTTCTCACAAAATCATAGGATTCCCTGATTGATAATTTAGATTAGGTGAGACGATTAAAGGATCAAATTAAAAATTTAAATCAAATAAAATTAAATTAAATTTTGAATTAAAATTAAATTTAAAAATTTATTTTGTTTAATGAAACTTATATCTTTTTTATCTTAAAAAATTAACTTTAAAAATTAATTTCAAACTTAAAAATTATGCTAATAATTAACTTTAAAAAAAATAATTTTCAACTTAAAAAAATTAACATTAAAATTCATTTTAAACTTAAAAATTATTTTAAAAATTCTTTTAAAAATCATTTTAAAAATCCTTTAAAAAAATTATTTTAAAAACTTTTAAAAATCATTTTTCTTTTAAAAAATCATTTTTAAAAAACTTTCAAAAATCATTTCAAAAATTCTTTTAAAAATTATTTTAAAAACTTTTAAAAATTATTTTAAAAACTTTTAAAAATCATTTTAAAATTTTTTAAAAAAACTTTTAAAAATCATTTTAAAAATTCTTTTAAAAAATTCTTTTAAAAAAAAAACTTTTAAAAATCATTTTAAGAATTCTTTTAAAATTATTTTTAAAAACTATTAAAAATCATTTTTAAAATTATTTTAAAAACTTTTAAAAATCATTTTAAAAACTATTTTAAAAATAATTTTAAAAATTATTTTATAAATAATTTTAAAAATTTTTTACAAATCAATTTAAAATTTTTTACAAATTATTTAAAAAAAATCTTTTAAAAATAATTTTAAAAGTTTAAAACTACTTTAAAAATTATTCTTTTAAAAGTCATTTATGTAAAAAAAAATCTTTAGAAATCATGTTATTTTTAAAAAAAACCTATGACATTTAAGTTAAGTAAAAAACTTTAAAATTAAATTTAAAACTTAAGTTAAAACTTAACATTAAAATTTTAAAGTTATTTTAAGTTTAAAACTTAAAATTTAAACTTAATTTAAAATTTACAATTAAAATTAAAATTAAATCGTCTTCAAAAATTATATTAAAAACCCTTTTAACTTAAAAAAAATTAACTTAAATTATTTTTTTTTAAAAAATATTTTAATTTAAAAAACATTTCAAGTAAACTTAAAGTTAAATAAAATAAAATTAAATAATTAAATTGAAATTACATTAAAATATGTTAAACTAAACCTCAATGATGTTATTAACAAATAATTAAAATTTGATTAACTTAAGATTATAAACTTAATTAAATACTTAATAAGTGAATAATTGAAGTAAGAACTTCAAAAATTAACTTTAACTTACACTAAACAGTTAATTAATTCTTAACCTTAATTTAACTCAATAAATCTTAATTTTAACGTTAATCAAAATCTTAATTTCACTATAATTAAATCATAATTTATCATTATTAACGATTAATTCAAATTGAACCTTAACTATGTTTAATAACTTTAATAAATTTAACTTCGAATTAATGCTAACTTTAAACTAAGTTAATCCTACTTAAAAGGAAGTAAATGAATAGTTAAAATTATAACTAGCACTTTCATTAAATCAACTCAATCAATTAATACAAAATTTAAATTATTTTAATAAGTATTAAATTATTGAATCAAGTAAAATTTAATCAATAAATTATTGATAATGATTAATTATTATTGAATTAATAACAAGTTATCTTATTTAACCTTAAACTAAAATTTAAGGACCTGAATATAAAATTAATTAATTTTAGAATAATTGATTAATTAAACTTAAATAAACAATTATACCAAGTATATAGAGATACTTATGTAAATAAAAAGGTGTTAAGGCTTTGAACATTAATATACCCAAACCTTAGTGTTAACTTAAGGGGGAGAAATAAATTAAGAAGAGTAATAGGGTCAAGGGGAGTATCAAATTCAGGGGGAAGAATTAATTAAATATCTATTTTTCCTTTATTAAAAATAACTTAATTTATTTTTGAAAAATGTTAAATACAAATTAATTTCGAAATTTGACTTGAAAATTTTACGTTTGCCTTTATAAAACTTATAATGTTTTAAACTTGCAAAAAACTTCTTTCTGAAAATTTGATCAATTCCACAAAGCTTATCTTTAAATTTTTTATACAAAACTGTTTTTCAAAATTATCTTACTAAAGTTGAATTTACTTAAAAAAATATGTCAGGTTCAGGGGGAGAATTAATTGATTTCATACTTATTTTTCCTTTATTCTGAAATTAGTTTTGTGAAAATATTTTCTTAAAAATATTTTCAATGTGTTTGAAAAATCTAACTTATTTTTGCAAATCTAATTTGGTAAACCTATATTTGAAAACTAACTCTTATAAAAACTAAGTTATTTTTAAAAGACTTAGATCTTAAAAAGTTATTTTTTAACTTAGTTTTAAAAAAAAAATTGAATTTGAAAATCAAATTTTACAAACTTAGTCTTGAAAATTGGATCTAACTTAGTCTTGAAAATTTGATCTAACTTAGTTTTAAAAATTGAAAAGTATGTTTCAAAACTTAGCTATTTTACAAAATTAGCTATTTTTTTCATAACTTAGCTATGTTGAAAAGGTTCAGAGATATTTTTAAAGCAAAATCTTTAATTATTTAAACTCCCCTAGTTAATCTAACTTATGCTTGTATTTTTTTTGTATTTATGGTTACTTGATCCATGCTTGTATTTGATGAATGTCAAAGAGGGAGGGTTAGGTGGTTAAGTTAGCTAAAATAAATCAAAAATACAAACTAACTTAAAAACTTGTTAAATGCTTGTTTTACTTGCACTTTACACTAACTTAACCAGGTTGTCATTCCATCAAAAAGGGAGAGATTGTTGGCGCAATTAGCATTAACGGTTTAACCCAGGTTTTGATGAATGACAAAATAGGTTAAGTTAGTTTTGTTGTTGATCTAACACTCTGACCGAGTGTGCAGGAGAAGCCCAGACAGGTCGACGGGTTGACCGGACGTTTGGCACGAAGTCCAGCTAGGTCGACGGACCGACCAGATAGCTGGCACGAAGTCGAAACGGGTCGAACGGCTGACCGGACGTTTGGCATGTAAGTGGAGGTAAGTCACTGGAGGGGAGTGACTGTGAGGACGCATTCCCGGGAAGGGAACTTAGGCACTGATCCGACTTAGAACCATCTCGGAACTCTAAGTCGAGATCTTGACTAGATTCTGGTCTTGGAGAGACGGAATCTAATTACTATTTTTCTTATCTATAAAACTGTGCTAACAATCTGTGTTGTAGGGTATAATTGCCTCGGACTAAAATTTTTCTTGCAAGAAGGAGTCTGCTGGAAAACTTGGGTCTGGACGCCCGGGAGGTACCCGGGAGCCCGCGAGGTACCCAGGCGCTCGGAGGTCCGGGCGCCTGGAACAGGTCTGAGCGCCCGGAGGTAAAAATTATCCATATCGCTGCGTCGACACGTGGAGCTCACTGATTGGGTCAGCCACGTTATATTCAGGGCGCCCGGAAGAGATCCGGGGCGCCCCGAACCTCCTATATAAGGAGGGTCAAGGGAGGAGCTTTAACAACAACTGACAAACTGCTCTCTTGTGCTCCTGCGATGCTGCGAAGCTACTCTGACTACGCACTGTTCTCATTTTCCTTTTTGTCGGTATTATTATTGTTTTTTTTCATTAGCATTCTTGTACTTTAAGTTGTAATCAATATTCGAATTGCTAGTGGATTGCCCATCGAAAGTACCCTTGTGTGCGGGCATTGGAGTAGGAATCGCCAAAGGCTCCGAACCAAGTAAAAGATTCTCGTGTTAGCATTGCTTCATTTTCATACTTTCCGCTGCGTACTCTTGTTGAAAAGTTTTAAATCGATATTCACCCCCCACCCCCCTCTATCGACTTTCACAATCTAACACGATCGTCTTATGCTCCCTGCACCAATAATTTCTCCCTTTTTGATTATGGCAACTTAGTTCAAAAGTTAAGTAAAAATAAATAAAATAGTAAGGCATGACAAACAAGTAAATTTTCAAGTAAATATTTTTCAAGGCAAAAATATTACTCACTCCCCCTTAAGTACTATTTTTTTTTTAAAATAAAACTTTTTAATTTACATTTTACTCTATTCGCCCCTTTGCTATATATCAAAAACTATTAAGTAAAGAGAAAAATTGTAAAAAAAAATATAAATTTGAAAAGTTAACTTTTTAATCTTTTTCTTTTAAGCTCTCCCTGAAAATAGCACTTAACTTTTCTTTTAAAAAAAATGTATTTAATTTAAAAAATCTTAGCTAAATACTTAGCTTTAAAAAAGAATTTCTTTGAATAAAAACTTAGCAAGATACTTGCTTTGGAAAGGATTTCTTTCAAAAAAATAATTAGCTAAATACTCAGTTTTAAAAAGAATTTTTTAAAAACTTAGCTAAATACTTAACTCTGAAAAGGATTTAATTTTTTGAAAAATACTTAACTAAATAATTAGTTTTGAAAAGATTTTTTTAGTAAAAAAAGTTAGTTAAATACATAGTTTTAAAAAAAATCTTTTATAATTTTGAAGAAATAATTGATTTTGAAAGAGCTTAACTAATAAACTTTCTTTTGAAATATAACCGAAAACTTAATTTTTAATTTTTTTTAAAAAAAACTAACTCCCTATTTTTCTCTTTCTCTTAAAAAGTTTAAGAAATTTATAAGGAATAGTGAGCTTAAATAATTTAATTAATACCTTGATTAATCACTATGACTCTAAAGTGAAAGCATGAAAAACTTAAGTTTAAAAGTATGTATGTAATTATATATTTTCCTGATTTTCCATCTCACCTATTATATATTATCAAACATATTCAGCTTATGAGTTTGTGTGAAATAGAGTTAAATTAATTTTGAAGTTGATTTTAAGTTTAATAATATTATAGTTTTAAAAAATATTTAAGTTTGAATTTTAAAAATATTTAAGTTTGAATTTTAAAAATATTTAAGTTTGAATTTTGAAAAATTTTAAGTTGGAATTTCAAAATATTTAAATTTAAATTTTAAAATATTTAAGTAAGAATTGAAAATAATTAAGTTTTTAACAAATAATTAAGTTTTTAAAATTTATTAATAATTATGGTTTTTGAATTTTAATTAAGTTTGATTATATTTAAATTTTAATTAACTAAATTCATCTCACCCTTTCTCTAGATTGTCAATCAAGAAGGAACTTTATCTGTTTTGTGAGATGGTTAATTTTATCAATTTAGATTCAAATCTAAGAACTTATTTATATTTGAGTTAGACTAAGGTTTAACAGTTAACCAATTAAACATTCATTTCAATAATTAACTTTCAGATTGTGGTGAGGAACTAGGCATTTTTGAATATTGGAACAACAATCACTTCTAGACAAAGTCTTTTAAAAAAATTAAATATTTAATTTTCTTTCTGAGAATCCTTGGTCTAACTCAACAAGTGTCGATCAAGCATAAGTCCTTATATATCATAATCTAAGCATGTATAAGGAAAAGGTAGTAAATCAAGCATCAATCAAGTTTATCTAATAATAAAGATAGTCTTTCTATTAGCTCTCCCTGAATCATAACCTCGATAAGTTCTATCAAAGTAGTGGATTTGATCCTTGGGGATCCAATATTGATCAAGTTCAACTTGATTAGTCAGGTTAGACTTGGGGGTCCATGTAACGCCCGAAAATTCTCAAAACTATATTAGAATTATGGTACGATTTTTCTGGAATTATTAGATATTTTTCCGGAATTTTCCGAGTAGCGGAAGTAGCAAAAATAAATAGAACAGAAACCGGGAATCCCTTAGAGTTACCTTCTTTAGAAACCTTGGTTCTGGAACCAAAGGATAGAAGAAGGAATCAATTATATTTATAATTGATTTGGGGTAATAGTAAATAGAGAAGTTTTAGACTATTTCTCACCGTAGTTTTCCTCACCCGAACCCAAAACACCTCTCTTCCTCTCCTTCTCCTCCCAAGCCAACCTAGGGCTTCTCCTCTAGAGCATCAGCGAGCGCGACGCCAGACGCGTGAACGCCGACGAACGGAAGCAAGACCCGAGATAGAATCGTAAGAAAACCTTGCAAGATTACCCTCACCTGCAGTATAATTGCTCGCTTGTTAGTTCGATAGTTCAATAGTTTAGTAGTTCAATAGTTTTACAGCAGTGCACACTATGAAATGCCTGCCGATGAAGGATGCACCAATGAGCGTCCTAATGTAAAATGTATTAGAAACATTTTACCCAGTTTATTATCAGTTATTACAGCTATATGGATCAGATATCCATTGGGTGGCTCCCACAGTAGCCTCTAGGTTCAGATAACCTAGCTCTAGGTTCGGATAACCTAGAAATGAATCAGTATTTTACTTTTATTCAGTTGGCATCGTGCTTGGATCAGATATCCATGGGCTGGACTCCCGCCCTAGGTTCAGATAACCTAGTAACCTCTGGATTCTAACTTGCAATCCGGGTCTCGTAGGGACGCTACAGATGAGCCACTTGCTGTGGCCCCAGAAAGATGTTTAGTATTTTCATCTATTATATGTATAGTTTTCAAACTTGAAACCAGTGATGAGAACACCAATTTAGCTTTCAGTTCAGTTCAGTCCGTTTACATGATTGGAGTTCATGTACATATGTTTCGGGCTCAGTTGATATGTTATGCCATGTTTCAGTTGCAGTTTATGCTTTGTTTGATATGCCATGCCATGCTTGCATGTTCAGTATGTTTTCAAACAACATGATTTAAAATCATATTTGCATCGTATGCATGATTTAGTGAGGTAAATGGTTTCTTACTAAGCTTTAAGCTTACAGATACTATTTTTCTTATACTGCAGATGCAGGTAAAAGGAAGATAGACTAGCAATGGAGGCTGGAGGTCAATGCGGAAATGGTGTGTGTGTGGAACTGGAATGAAAGATCTCAGGGCTCTAACAAGCTTTATTTATGCTTTAGAACTCATTAGCAAATTTCAATTCAGCATAGAACCTTTAGTATTTCCATGTTTAACAAGCTAACGAATCGTGCTTTTGGTTTATGTTATTAGAATGTTACTACATGTTGTTAGAATAGTTTATGATGCATTAGATAGATGTTATGTGGGGTTTTGGCACGTCAGAGTGCTGAAATCAGAACTCCCGAGTGAAATCAGACACTGATCGGTCTCCAGACCGATCAGGGTCTGGGCTGTTCCACTGGATCGGTCAGCCGACCGATCCAGCGAGATACGGTACGCTACTGTATCCTCCTGGATCGGTCAGCCGACCGATCCAGCTCAACACAGTAGCCTCGGATGAGATCTCCAGGTGCCTGGATCGGTCAGCCGACCGATCCAGCTCAACACAGTAGCCTCGGAGGAGTTTCCCAGGTGCCTGGATCGGTCAGCCGACCGATCCAGCTCAACACAGTAGCCTCGGAGGAGATTTGCAGGTTCCTGGATCGGTCAGCCGACCGATCCAGACATACTTGGATCGGTCCGCAGACCGATCCAGCCAGGCACAGAATCGCAGTAAGTTTGATCGATCCGTGGATCGATCAGCAGCTAGCAGAGAAGTAAATTTTGAGTTCCTAGCTCAGATGGGGGGGTCAAGTATCCTCATTAGCAAATGTATACCAACCGGAAAGGGTCCTGAATCCTTCCTTATAACAGTATGGGTGTATCAGTTGTCAGATTAACAGAGTCAGTTAGTGAAAATTTAAATTAGCTCGGTTTTCCGCACAGTCAGTACAGCAGTATTGTAGCGATTCGCCTTACAGCTTATTCAGTAGAAGGCGGGTCGTTACAGAGTGGTATCAGAGCCGTGTTCCATGCTTCCTACACACACATCAGCATTGTGCCTACAGCTTCCAAGTAAGAACATCTCTCCTCAGTTTTGTTTACAGTTTTCATATCAGTTATATGTGCTTCATGTTTTGCTATCATGTTGGTAGTTAATTAATTCATGTTTACGGTAATAGTGTTTAACATGTTACTAGTAGTTAACTATAACATGATAGACTAGTTATATTTATGTGTTCTCTGCTATTTAGAAAATGGTACGAGGACGCCCAATAAAGCAAGCAGCCAGATGAGCCCCGCGAGGCAAGGTGGCAAACTCCCTAGACCTTACAAAGACTAGTGGCTCAACCAGTAAGAAGACGATGTTAACAGGGAGATAGCCTTAAAGGCTAACCAAAGCCTCTACTCCCAGGCCTTCAAAGATCAACCTCACGACTCCAAGAATCTCGGAGGTTCCACCAAGACCTACACCAAAGAGATCGAGATCGATAGTCCCAAAGAATGAGCCAAGGAAGGAAGCCTACCTAATCCAAAGGGCAGAGAGTTAAGCCGAGAATTTCTCATCAAGAACCATGGGATGCACAAGCATGGTTCAAAACACTAGAGAGGATAATGGAGCTGGGGGCCGAGCAGGAGAAGGTGAAATGTGCTTTCCTTCCCACGGCTGGGACGCTAGTATGGGGAGAGTCGAGCGGTTGAATCGATGTCATGGGTTGACGAGAAGGAATTCTTCGAGGAATTTTTCACATGCTGATTACAGACCGCCGCTACGACGAGTTCCTTGAATTTCGCCAGGCAACCTTTCAATGGAGCCGTGAAGAAATTCAACAGTTGGTTCGTTTATGCCCAGAGCTAGTCAGCACAGAGAAGGAACGAATCGTGTTGATGTCAAGATGCTCGCACTGTAGATAGCGATGAATGGTTGTGGCATGCCCAGGCCACAAACCACGAGCGTGAGTAGTGTTTTGACCACCGAGCATTATCAACGCAGCATCACCCAAGCAGAAGCTGGTTTCCATCGAGCCCAAGGGACGATGACTTGGTACTCACAAAACCATGCATAGCTCCAAAAAAGGAAAGCAGGGAGTGATCCAAAAGGAGGGCCACTGGAAACATTTCAGAAATCCCAAGTGTGCTACTTGTGGGAAACATCATCCGTGAGTTTGCCGCAAGGGTACGCGAGGTTGTTTTGAATGTGATGGGAAGGGCACATGGCCAAGCAAAGCTTAACAAGAACATCCTCAACCTCGCCGATAAGATAAAGATGGAACTCTGCCGTAGGTTACACAGATGTATGCTGCCTTAGATGGTCCATGAGGGATTAGAAGCCCCACAGCTACTACCACAAATGCAATTTTCTCACCGACTGCAAAGAAATGCCTCGACAGCTGTCAGAGTCGATCGATTTTACAAGATGATGCGATCCTTATTCGACATGGGCAACCCACTCTTATGTTTCCATGGCATTCACGAAATTAGCAACACCTCCAGAGTTGTTAAATAGTCGGTTCTGAACCCTCGGGAGATATCATGGCATCTACGCACCGGCTCGAAGCATAGCAGACAAAGAACTTTTGGTGATCCGATAGTGCTAGAGATGACCGACTATGATGTCATCCTTGGAATGGATTTTCTGATCAGATACGCGCTCTATAGAGTGCCGAATGTAAAGTCATATTCCAAATCAAGGAGGGAGTACTTGAGTACACTGGAAGCCAAAGAGGAAAGCTGAAGTTTCTGAGATGAAAGCACAACAAATATTGATTCTGTGGATGCATGGGATTTTTAGCAAATGTAGTCAACACCAGCCAGACAAGAACCAATAGCTATCGAGGTTCGAGTCGCTGACTACCAAAGTCCCGATGAGCTACTGTGCTTACGACGTGGAGATTGAATTTGAAATAGAGCTTATTCCCAGCACAAATCCAGTCCAAGGCATCCATCGCATGGCTCCAGCAGAATCAAGGAACTTCGGAGCAATTACAGGAGCTTCTTGACAAGGGTTTCATAGCTAGTCACTCACCATGGGAGCACTGTGTTGTTCGTGAAGAAGAAGGATGGAAGCATGCTGCATAGACTACCGTGCTTTGAACCAAGTCACAATTAAAAACAGTACCTCTTCCCGTGATAGATGACCTTGACCACCAAAGGGAGCCACATGGTTCTAAAATCGACTTCAGATCGTGATATCACCAAAGTTAATGGAAGGTTTGATGCAACCTACGCACAACCACTTTATTGCTTCTTAATTATAGCCGACAGGTTTTGTGGGATGATAATTATTTCAATCTTAAAATCGGTAGCATTGAGAATGATTAATGATATAATGTGTCGAGGTCATGATTCTCCTATAATTTATCAAATTCATCTAAAACGTCTTGCATAATTGTTCGAGCATTGTTTAGATTCGCCACTAAATAGTTCCACGAATCAAATTCATTTAAAATATCATTCACGTATATGTTTTTTTAATCAACCCGTTCAGTCCATCTGACATGTGAAGCCAACTGCCAGTGATTTTGATGGTTTAACTTCCGGTTTGATTTTCAACATATTGCTTTCCACAGTTGCCGCATAATTTCCCCAGTGTAACATTTGCTCCACAAGAGTTAATTAAGGGCATAACCTAAAATTAGAGACAATAATTGACCGGTCCTATTTTAGCTATACCACAACTTCGACATCTACAGCGACGCCTCTAAATTGGGATTAGGAGCAGACTGATGCAGCAGGGCAAGGTGATCGCCTATGCCTCCAGACAACTCAAGGATTATGAGAGGAACTATCCTACTCACGACCTTGAGCTTGCAGCAGGGTGTTCGCTCTCAAAATTTGGAGACATTATTCTAGGAGCTCAAAGAGTGTGTACAATCAAAGTCCAGTACTAGCTTTCAAATCTCAAGATAAGGATGGTTAGAATCGGTCAAAGATTATGACATAGATATCCTCTACCATCCGTGGAAAGCTAATAAGGTAGCAGACGACTCAGCAGGAAGTCCAGGCTACCTTATTATCTTTAGCATCTATGTCACCACCCCTAAGGAAGGAGATTACAGCCTTTAGTCTCGAACTTATAGTCGGACGGCTTTCCACTGTCCTTAGCATCTACCTTGCTTGATGATATCCATGACCGAGCAGGATCCCAAATCACCAAAATCAAGCAAGGTTAGCGTAATCGGAAAATGGAGAGTTCAGAGTGTCCGCCGCAGTAGTGTACCGTGGTGACGTACTGTCCGATCGTGGAACTACGAAAGATTCTAGACGAGGCTCACAGACTCTATGCGATGCATCCCGGTTCCACCAAAATGTATCGAGACCTAAGGAAACGATTTTGGTGGCCCGATGAAGCGAGATGTCGCCAGACACGCCAAGATCTGCCTAACTCGAGGGTTAAGGCGTAACATAACGACTCAGAGGAGTTCCGCACGATCCATTCCGTATGGAAGTGGGAGGATATCTCTATGGACTTCATAGTGGGGTTACCCAACCACGAATGATTTTGATGCCATTTGGGTAATAGTCGACAGGTTGACTAAATCACCCACTTCTTAGCTATCGTAATATCCTATTCCATGGAGCAACTAGCTCAGTTGTACGTGAGATAGTCAGTGCATGGAGTCCCACGAACCATTATATCGCATGAGACAAGAGAGATTTACATCACACTTCCGAAGTGTGTACAACAAATACCATGGGCACCCGCAAAATTCAAAGCCTTCCATCCCCATGATGGTCGACTTGAGCGAGTAAATCAAGTACTAAGATATGCTCCGAGCTTGTGCCCTAGATTTCACGGAAGTTGGTGCAAATATCGAGTTCAGCGTAATTTGCATACAACAATGCTATCGTGCCACTACTCCGGCATGGCACCTTATGAGGCACTCTATGGGTGAGGCATCACCAATCATGAGAGTGGTGAATGAAGGAACTAGAGCTTGCATGCATCTAGTAGCAGATACCACAAGCAATGACTGATTCCAGATAGAGACAGACAGAGTCACGTAAGAGCTATGCCGACACACACGCAACCCTAGAGTTTTCGATGGGATACAGCTTAGAGTAGCTCCCATGAAGGAGTCATGCGTTTTGGGAAGCAAGCTAGCTCCCGGATATGGGACCATACCTTATCACGAAAAGAGTGGGCAAGCATATGAGCCGGAGCTACCTCAGAGATGTCACCGTCCACAACGATTTCATGTCTCCATGTCAAGAAGCATATTCCGTGACGCCACCCGTGTGATTGAGCCCCAGGTACAGTCCGTGATGATCTCTTCGAACTATTCGATAATAGACCGAGCAAGAAAGAAATTACGGAACAAGGAAGTACCATTAGTTAAAGTCACCCGGCAAAATCACAGCAGCAGAGGCGACTTGGGAGACAGAGGCCAAGATGAGATGTAGTACCCTTAATTGTTCTAAGTTCGAGGACAAACTTTTTATAAGGTATGGGGATTGTAACGCCCGAAAATTCTCAAAACTATATTAGAATTATGGTACGATTTTTCTGGAATTATTAGATATTTTTCCGGAATTTTCCGAGTAGCGGAAGTAGCAAAAATAAATAGAATCGTAAAACGGCCTAAGCGGGAATTGAACCCGAGACCTTCGGTTTACGGATAATGTTAGAAACCAGTGAACCCAGCAGGGCCGTGCTGAAAGAAGAGGGAATCAATTATATTTATAATTGATTTTGGGTGAATTAATTAGTAAATCTAAACAAGGATTTAAGTGAGAAGTTTTAGACTATTTTCTCACCGTAGTTTTCCTCACCCGAAACCCAAAAACGCCGCACCTCTCTTCCTCTCCTTCTCTCGGCGCACCCAAGCAGAAGCCAACCTAGGGCTTCTCTCCTAGGGCCATAGGTGCACCTTCCGGCAGCGACTCCAATACGAAGACGGTCCATCTCCGCGAGAGGAACGCGAAGACGTGAACGGATCGTCGAGAGGAGCAGTTTTCCGGAAGACCTAGCGGATAGAATCGTAAGAAAACCTTGCGATTGAGGTAAGAAACCCCTCACCTGCAGTATAATTGCTCTCGCTTGTTAGTTTTAGCGTTAGTTCAATAGTTTTACAGTTCTCAGTTATAGGGTGTGCTTTTAGTGCACACTAAGCATTCGGTAAAATGCTCAGTTCAGAAGGATGCACCAATGAGCGTCCTAACAATATGTAAAATGTATTAGAAACATTTTACCCAGTTTATTATCAGTTATTACAGCTATATGGATCAGATATCCATTGGGTGGGCTCACCGAGCCTCTAGGTTCAGATAACCCATAGCTCTAGGTTCGTATAACCTAGAACAAAGAAAGAAAAAATGAAACAAGATTCAGTATTTTACTTTTATTCAGCTGGCATCGTGCTTGGATCAGATATCCATGGGCTGGACCCACAGACGTCCCTAGGTTCAGATAACCTAGTAACCTGCCGGATTCTAACTTGCAATCCCGGTCTCGAGGGATGCGCGCCGACAAGAAGCACATGCCGGCTGCCTCAAAGAAGATGTTTAGTATTTTCATCTATTATATGTATAGTTTTCAAACTTGAAACCAGGATGAGAACACCAATTTAGCTTTCAGTTCAGTTCAAGGTCCAGTTTACATGATTGGAGTTCATGTGCAGATTTAGACATATGCATGACTAGTTCAGTTTCGATATGTTATGCCATGTTTCAGTTGCAGTTTATGCTTTGTTTGATATGCCATGCCATGCTTGCATGTTCAGTATGTTTTCAAACAACATGATTTAAAATCATATTTGCATCGTATGCATGATTTAGTGAGGTAAATGGTTTCTTACTAAGCTTTAAGCTTACAGATACTATTTTTCTTATACTGCAGATGCAGGTAAAAGGAAGATAGACTAGCAGTGGAGGCTGGAGGTCAATGCGGAAATGGTGTGTGTGTGGAACTGGAATGAAAGATCTCAGGGCTCTAACAAGCTTTATTTATGCTTTAGAACTCATTAGCAAATTTCAATTCAGCATAGAACCTTTAGTATTTCCATGTTTAACAAGCTAACGAATCGTGCTTTTGGTTTATGTTATTAGAATGTTACTACATGTTGTTAGAATAGTTTATGATGCATTAGATAGATGTTATGTGGGGTTTTGGCACGTCAGAGTGCTGAAATCAGAACTCCCGAGTGAAATCAGACACTGATCGGTCTCCAGACCGATCAGGGTCTGGGCTGTTCCACTGGATCGGTCAGCCGACCGATCCAGCGAGATACGGTACGCTACTGTATCCTCCTGGATCGGTCAGCCGACCGATCCAGCTCAACACAGTAGCCTCGGATGAGATCTCCAGGTGCCTGGATCGGTCAGCCGACCGATCCAGCTCAACACAGTAGCCTCGGAGGAGTTTCCCAGGTGCCTGGATCGGTCAGCCGACCGATCCAGCTCAACACAGTAGCCTCGGAGGAGATTTGCAGGTTCCTGGATCGGTCAGCCGACCGATCCAGACATACTTGGATCGGTCCGCAGACCGATCCAGACATACTTGGATCGGTCCGCAGACCGATCCAGCCAGGCACAGAATCGCAGTAAGTTTGATCGATTCGTGGATCGATCAGCAGCTAGCAGAGAAGTAAATTTTGAGTTCCTAGCTCAGATGGGGGGTCAAGTATCCTCATTAGCAAATGTATACCAACCGGAAAGGGTCCTGAATCCTTCCTTATAACAGTATGGGTGTATCAGTTGTCAGATTAACAGAGTCAGTTAGTGAAAATTTAAATTAGCTCGGTTTTCCGCACAGTCAGTACAGCAGTATTGTAGCGATTCGCCTTACAGCTTATTCAGTAGAAGGCGGGTCGTTACAGTCCATATGCTTAGACTAAGTTCTTAATTGATCGATTCACTAAAGACAAGTAAGATTTGAATTGATGTTTAACCTTATACCCAAGTCTGGTTCGGTTGTATACGACCTTGTGTTTTGCAAGAATCAGATCAAGGTTCTTGGAACCCAAGGTGAACCATTCCAACATGTCCTTAAGTCCTTGACTTGAGTTTTCAAATTGAAATTTTCTTCCTCAAGTTGTTGGACTTAGGTTGAATTTCCACTTTGAACTGACTCAGTCAAAGGAGTTAGGTTAGTCTCCTCCTTAAGGAATTCAATGTCACGCCCCGAGAGTAAGGTTGTCCAACAAAAAAATCGGAGAGCACTGTAACACCCATAAAGTCTCTAGTAAATTTTATGTAGTTTTTGCATGATAAGAATGAGTTTTATGTGGGTTCCTTCTAAAAGAAAAAGAAAAAAAAAATAGAACCAAAATGAAGCATGGCCAAGGTTCGAACCTTAAACCTTTTAGTAGGTGACAAAGCTTTAAGTAGAATGGAATAACCAATAGCCCAAGAGGAAGTATTGTTAGGAAGGAAAGGGAAGTTGTAGTTAAGGGTAGGGAGGGTGAAGGGACACCTTCCACTTAGAAGAAAAGTTTATATTTTCTTTCTCCCTCCACTTAGAATGGAAAAAATTCATTTTTACTTCTTCCTTTTTTAGAAATAAATGGAAATAAAAAGGTAAGAGAAAGAAAAGTTCATTCTTTCTTCTTCCTTTTCATGTAGAATAAGAAGGAAGAAAAGGGCAAGGGAATTTGATTTTTCCTTTCTTCTTCTTCTTCTTCCTCCACCGAAACTTCAAGTTCCTCTCTCCCATTGCCGAATTCAAGCTAAGGGTTTTCTTCCTAAGGAAACTTCACAAAGGGAAGTTCCTGAAACATACTTCTTATTACAAGCAAAAATAAGGGAAAGGGAATTCTAGAAGCGAAAAGGGTCTTCTTCTTCTTCTCCACCAAGGGTATTCTCTTAGTAAACCAAGCAAGAGGATGTAAGTATCTCCCTCACCTACAATACAAGTAGTTTACGAGTGTTTTCCATGTTTGATGTGGCTTAAGAATCTAGAAATCATGCTTTGAAGTTTCAGCCAAGAAGAGATAAAGGGCCTAGGAAAGTTTAAACTCCATTTAGGTTTGCTTATGTATTTTCTTATGATGTGTAATAATGTAACGACCCAACTCCTGCTGACTAGACTGTAAGGCGAATCGCTACAATACTGCTGTACTGACTGTGCGGAAAACTGAGCAAATTTGAAATTTGCTAAACTAATTACTGTAAAGTCTTAACTTGACATTCTAAGAGTATCTAAGTGTTGTACACATGCTAGGAGAGACAATCTATGCCTCTCGAATGTCCTGCTAGCTGTAATCAGACATTTCAACCGATCCGTGAGTCGATTGAGCCGTCAGAACGATTCACAGATCGTTCCAGCTGATACTAGCACGGAGGCACCCTCTGGATCGGTCGGCTGACCGATCCATAAGCTTACCTCGTCAGACAAGAATCGATCGGCCTCCGACCGATCGATCCAGAACACTCGATCGATCGGGAGACCGACCGCTTCCCTTCCGGAGACGCATCGATCGGTTACCGACCGATCCAGGCCCGATCGCCGTAGACCGATCGCTGCACTTCCTAGCTTGTTGCCGGATCGGCTCACCGACCGATCCATAACCCTGCCAACTCTGTTCGCGAGGTCCGAGCCGACCAACCAAAGGACACTAACTCATTCCCGATCGGCGGCCGATCGGTTTCTGATTTCAATCGTAAACTCGATTTCAAAGACCGGTTCGTACAAAACCTCACACTACAACTATCTAATGTATAATAAACATTCTAGCAACATGTAGTAACAATTCTAAACTTAAGCTAAAGCAAGGTTTACTGATTCATGGCATTTTAACAACTTAAAGTGCATGAAGATATGAATTTCTAAAAGTTCTAATTGCTCAAACTTGCTGATCCGGCCGTAAGAAGGGGGGACCCACTTCCTGAAGGGTCTCAGCCTGAGGACCGATGAAAGGCTGTGCGGTGGATGGCCGAGCCGAGCGGATGGGTAGGTCCGAACAGAGCTATAGATAAGCCCATCCATGGGCTCATGTTTCCGACGCCAAGGCAGGAAGACCGAAGGGCCGAGCGGGAGTCCGCTCGGCAGGGGCCAAGGGCCGAGGGGGTTGTCCGTTCGGCCAAAATAGGGGCGAGGGTATAAAGGGGGTCGAGCGGCCTATGCGCTCGACTTAGGATATGAGATGTCAGCCGAAGCATGTCTAATGATTAGGCCGTACACAAGATCGCACGATCTTGCCATCACATCATGGAGAGGCTGATACATTAGCAGTATGGTCTCATGGACGTCTCCCTGACAGATCCATAGTTAGACATGGCCCTTCTGACAGACCCATACCTGGGCATGGTCAAAGGCAGGTGGTTGCTTTGATTGGCACGCCCATGCTTCTTTGAGAGATCTATATAAGGCTTCCATTTCTCCACTGGAGGTATGAAAAATCTTCATTTGGAAGCCACCTTTTTGTTATTCCTCGCCTGACTTGAGCGTTGGAGGGCACGCCGGATACCCCGCCTGCCGGTTTCGCTGCAGTGTTCACCGAGCATTCGGATCTAGCAGAAGCGCCACGTGCTCAGCGGCGCCCACCGATTCCCGGCTGACACAGATCAAACTGGCGCCGGCTCAGGAACGCCCGACGCAGAACAATGGACAAGCCGACGACAAAACACGGTGACGCTGAGGGAAGAGCTCGACGCCTGGTCGAGATAAGGGCCGCCAAACTTGTTGAACAAAATAGAAAGCACGATGAGCAACAAGCGACATCTCAAGGTGGCCGAGCTAAGCACCTCCAGCTACCGTCGATTTCACCGGCCTTATTTCGCACCCCAAGCCGCACCACCAAGAGATAGAGGTTCTTCTTCTGACGAAATACCAAGGCGGATGACAGTAGGTAAGGCTCCCAGGATTCATCTCCCAGCCAACCGCCAATTTTCTGAGGCTATTCTACGAGACCCTCCGCCCAGCACTACGTGCCTCCGACGATCGGTAGTACAACGGAACAACGACCCGGATGATCATCGGTAAGTTTGATAACACGCCACGCCCATCAATACACCGATGGAGTGAAATGCCGCCTTTTCTTACCACACCTTGGATCGGCCAACGGTGGTTCCGAGGTTGCGGACGGATCTATCACAAGCTTCAAGGATTTCCAGAGCCTTCCTCCACCACTTTGCTAGCAATATTAGAAGACAAGTGTCACCGTTCGCCATCAAGCAAGATCCAAAGGAACGCCGTGCTTACATCCAACGATTCAACCAAGTGGCAATGGACATCCCAACGGCCACATCGGAGACGATGATGAACGCCTTCACACAAGGTTCGTAGATGGTGACTTCTTCATCCGAAGCCGCCCCAAGATTATGATCACATGTTGCATCGCCAACGAATACATAAACGTGAAGAAGCGCAAGCCGAAAAAGGAAACTCTATCCGAGCGGCACTGCTCCGAGTTGGAAACCGCCACAGCCCACCTAGAGGACCGAGGTCAAGCAATTCGATCCCCACGCCATCACATGTACAAGAGGTGGCCGCGCCCAAACCAAGAAGAAGTGGACTGCTCGCCTCCTTCCACCCGCGGACGCACAACACGAGGGATTGTCAAGTCTTCCCTTCGTGACTAATCCCATTCCTGTGAGAGCCGAACGACGGTCTCCTCCCATCGATAGAAGACAAAGGACCTATGAAGCCGACCGACCCGCACCGAGAGGCGACATCACCAGACGCCCGATCGGCACCGATCCCCAAGACGGGAGAATCGCCGGGCGCCCAGAGAACGGTCACGACCCGCCGGGGAGGAAAACAGAGGACAATACACTGGCAGAGCGTAGCCTTCCGGAGGGCCGACAAGAGACAGAACTTATCGTGCGCCTCATTCCGCAGTCGTGGATCGGAGCAGTGGACGAATTGCGCGGAGATTTAGAAGGAGTAGAAGTGCCCCATGACGTTGACGCTACTCATTAAAGCGGTAATAGCAAATTACACCATTCACCGTGACATTTGGACAGGGAGCTCGGTCAACATCATATTCAAGAAGGCGCTCGATCACCGCAAATAGATCGAGCCGAGCACCTGCCATGACGCCCCGCCCACGGGTTTACGGCAACGGGGCTTTGCCGACAATCGGCCAGCCACCCTGAGAAGAGCCAGACCGGAGACAATAAACTTCGTGGTGGTCGACTCTCCTCATCCTACAACGTCATTTTGGGACCCACGCATGAACCGAGCTGTCTCAACCTTCCACCAAAAGATAAAGTTCCCGGAGGACAAAGTAGGAGAAGTGCGGGAGATCAGCTAGCAGCTTGGCGGTGCTATATAGAGATGGTTCCCAGCTTCTAAGGCCCTTAATTGAGGTACACGCCATAACCGAGAAACCTCTTGTTTATGATGAAAAGGAGGAAGTCCAGATCCATCCCGACCACGAAAATGGAGGCACACGACTATTTACGGAGCTTCAACTCGACTTGAAAGAAAGGCCGGTAGATTGTCTTTCAACCAATCATGATGTCTTCGCTGGGTCGACCAATGAAATACATGAATTCTCCCCAAGCCTAAAGATGCATCGACTGAATGTCCACCCGACAAAGCGGTCAAAGCAAGAAAGAGGCACTTTGAGACGGAGATGGATGGATCTTCAGAGGTAATGAACATAATGCCTCTAGAGGTGCCCCTAGAGGAGAAAACCCACTCCTTAGGTGGAGGACGAAGTTTCGAGGTCCAAGTCCCCCATTTTTATCCTCCGCCCAATAGATCAGCCGGTGGACTCCACCTACCGCGAACTAATTTGCATGCTTGACGCTACCAAGGATATCATCAAGTGCCGAAGACCAAGAAAAGTAAGCTTCGAATCACGACGGCACATATTGTTACAATGTGATGCCGCTCGGATTGAAGAATGCCGGAGCCACCTATCAACGCTTGATGAACAAGGTGTTCAAGGAGCAGATCGAGGGAATCGAAGTTTATGACGACATTCTTATCAAATCCGTCCGAGCGGTCGATCTTTTCAAGGATATGGAAGAAACCTTCCAAACGCATGCAAATATGGAGTCAAACTAAATCCCTAAAGTGCCTGTCGGAGCCAAAGGAGGGCGTTTAGGGTATATAGTGACCGAGCGGAATTGAAATCCCAAAGAAGATTAAAGCATCGCAAGACATGTCGCCTCAAGAAATACAAGAGAAGTGCAAAGGTTGTCGGATAATCGCTCTATCGAGATTCATCCGAATCACCCACGGAGCTCGCCATTCTTCAAGATCTCGAGGCTACTAAATTCTGGATGAAGAATGTGACCGAGCATTAGAAGAGTTGAAGACATATCTTAATTCTCTACCTGTAAGCCGCTTGCGGGTGAGTCACTTTATATGTATTTGTCGTCAACCGAGCATGCTGTAGGCTCAAGGTCGAACGGCGAAGAACAAATGTGTATTTTCTAAGCCACATTTTAAAAGATGTCAATCCGCTAACCCGGGCTCGAGAAGTTGGCCTTTGCTTTAGTTCTAGCCCGCCGCTCCGCCGATCATTCTTGGCTCATACCATTATTGTCCTGGACTAACACTCCACTTGGAAGAGTGTGTTGAATCCGTGTCGTCCGGACGACTTATCAAGTGACGACTAATGTATGAATTTGACATCCAATATCAGCCCCTCCGCGATTAAAGCCCAATCCTTGGCCGATTTTGTGACCGGTGCAAAAGCCAGAGCGGAAGCTATGTGGAGAATATATGTGGATGGATCCTCTCATTGGAAGTGGATCGAATATTACTACTCACCTCAGAAGAAAAGATGCACCTATCCGTCCCTAGATTACAAAGCTACTAACAATGCGTAGTATGAGGTCTATAGCCGGATCGCAGCAAAGACGCACGCATGGTGTGGTGACACTTTATTCGGATTACGTGGCCGCCAAATTTCTCCCACCTTTGAAATCAACTGCGGTTCGGCCTCAAACTCTACCGAGGCCTTTGAAAAACTCAAAGTCGCTTCCGAGAGGTGCTTATTCGTAAGATTCCCGAACGGAGAACCAAGCGATGAGTTAGCCAAGCTTGCAAGCTCGATAACACGCGCCTTCAAAGAACTAATGAAAAAATATCAGCGTAGCATGTCGAGACGGATGCAAGGCCTCGCGCTAAGGACCTGAGGACACCTATTATAGAATCTCCGTCGCACCACACCATCCGAGGAATATGCAGCCCGGCCTCAAGAAGAGCCATCGGTTTACACTATCGGAGATCACTACAAGAAAGCTTTTCGCCCTTGTCCGAAATGTGTAAGCTCGAAGACTCATTACATCCTCCGTGAAGTACATCAAGGATCATGGGGACATCCGGAGCGCTGGCCAAGAAGATCCTTGTCGGATACTTTGTTACAAACAGATGCCGACATTGACAAGATTTACATGCCTTTCATGCCGAATCATAACTTCATCCACCAACGCTTCAAAGAACTGAAGTCCGGTTGAACAATGGGGAATGGATATTGGGTCCATTCCGGGCAGAGAAAATTCTTACTAGTGGCGTAGACTACTTTTCCAAGTGGGTGGAGGTCGAGCCGCCGCAAAGATTATTGAACAAATGGTTAAAAATTCATCCGCAACACATCATTTGTCGGTTCGGACAACGGGCGGCAGTTCACAGGAAGATGTTAGAGGATTGGTGCAACGGCATTGAGCAACATTTCACGTCGTGGGTCAACTCCATCAAGTCGCCAACCGGAAATTCTTCAGAATCGCGGTTCTACCACCATTTGGGGAAGTTACGATGAAGTGCCAAGCGCCTTGTGGGCCATCCGAACGACGCCAAAAGAAGGGATGAGTCACACCGCTCCATTTGGTATATGGCGGTGAGGCCATTCCACTTAAGCAATCCGGATCCAGGACGATAGCTACGACAATCAAGAACGCCGGGGACTGTAAAGAGGATGAGGTTTCTATACTTCGCCGATGCGGATGAAGAGGACCTGGGCTACGGGCGATCTTGGCGACTGACGGAAGCATCATTTGATGCTCCATACCGGCTGGCCCGATATCGAAAGTCAAGCGCCGTGCCAGACATTGAAGGACAAGGATGGTAGGCATAGGAACCACCCACTTACCGGCGGATGAATAGGTGTATCATCATTGGTGTACTTCATTTTTTCGCGATCAATGCGTAAATGAAGCAAATGAAGCGAAATGAGACATTAGTGGTTGAAATGCAGACGGCGTAAATTACCGGGTCAAGGCAAAATGCTCGCAACGGCGGTAAATGCGCTCTCCAGCGTATGTAATCAGCACGCTCGTGAATCCAACGACCAGGGATGCGGTGAGCCGAGTGTGATAGCGTCGATATGGTACAACCAAGGCCATCCGGTAGATAGCCCTTATGCCTTGCATATGCACTGGCGGAAGCTACCGATTATAATATCCGACGACTCCTGAGCCTCTCATAAACAGACTAAGGGCCATAAATAATATAAACCGAAGGAGTTAAGGTATCACGCGCTTATAGGACGTTAAGGCCCTGGTTTCACTGCAAATTAGCCGAGCCGCCTACGAGCCGCTACCGACTACCGCCGCTTAAATATCCGAGCGAAAGCCAACGACGGACCGCCAGCTAAATCGAGTTGCTACCGACTCCTGGCTATAAATATCCGAGCCGACGAGCACCGCCGTTAAAAAATCGAGAGACGGCTCTATAAATAATCCGAAGCGAGAGCCGACGGCACCGCTGTTAAAATGAGAGCCGCTACCGACCGCAATATCCAGCCGACGAAAGCACCGTCATAAAAATCGAGAGACGGGCTTGCCTATAAATAACCGAAAGGAAAGCCAACGAAATCACGCAAAATCGAGAGTCGCGCCTTTACCTATATAATATCCGAGCCGGATTTCAGCACCGCCGTTAAAAATCGAGAGACGGCCGGGCGCCTATAAATAACTGAAGGAAGCCGACGAGCACCGCTGTAACCGAGAGACGGGTCAGCGCTCATAAACAATCCGAAGGAGAGCCGGTTTGTTAACCGCTGTTAAAAATCGAGAGTCAAGGCCGACCGGCCATAAATATCTCGGAAATGATTTATAACCGCCGTTAAAAATCAGAGACGAGCCGCCTATAAATAATTCGAAAGTGAAGTCGACGAGCACCGTCAGTAAAATCGAGAGACGGGCCGGCGCCTATAAATAACTGAAAGGAGCCGACGAGCACCGTCGTTAAAAAATCGAGAGACGGCCTACGTCATAATAACTGAAGCGAAAGCCGACGAGCACCGGCTGCGAAAAATCGAGACGCCGGTTTACAACAACTTGAGCGGAAAGCCGACGCCGAGCACCGGCCGTTAAAATCGAGAGCTACCGACCGCTATAAATATCCGAGCCGACAAGCACCGCCGCGAAAAATCGAGAGACGGGCCGGCGCCTATAAATAACTGATGAAAGCCGATTTAGCACCGTCATAAAAATCGAGAGTCACTTAACGGGCTATAAATATCCGAGCCGACGAGCACCGCCGTTAAAATCGAGACGGGCCTTGCTGCCTATAAATAATCGAGCGGAAAGCCGACGAGCACCGCCGTTAAAAATTTGAGAGTCACACGATCATTATAACATCCGAGCCGTATTTCAGCAACTGCTAAAATTCCAGAGTCACACGACCCGGGCTATAAATATCCGGAACACGAGCACCGTTAAAATCGAGAGACGGGTCACGCCTATAAATAACTGGAAGCGAGTCGACGAGCACCGCCGTTAAAATCGAGAGTCAGCGTCAATCGCTATAATATCCGAGCCGACGAGCACCGTCATAAAATCGAGACGCCGGCGCCTATAAATAATCCAGCTTTAAAGTCGACGAGCACCGCTGTTAAAAATCGAGAGCTACCGACCGGGCTATAAATATCCGGCTTCACGAGCACCGCCGTTAAAATCGAGAGACGGGCCGCTTATAAATAATCCGAAAGGAAAGTCGACGGCAGCACCGGCCGTTAAAAATCGAGAGCCGCTACCGACCCGCTTTTAATATCCGGGAGTCACGAGCACCGCGTTAAAATCGAGAGCTACCGATCGGCCATAAATATACCAAGCGGAAGAACGAATATTTGAGTAAGAAACCATGGAAACTATAAATATTAAAGCATTCAGTTCAGCAAGGCTGGTCCTTCGACCGACCCACGCAAAGGTGATATGCGCAGCGAGTAGGTCTCGCCACCGCACTTTATGCAATGAGCCGCCGACGGACATGAGGGAGAAAGCTTAAGAGCATCGCCAAAATTTTACAAGCATTAATACAAAGTATTATTATGGACAATGAGTAAGAAGACGTGAAAAGGGACATCGCTTCATTAGAAGAAAAATTATGCCAATTCAAGACGCAAAAATTTCACATCCACCGAGCGGAGGAAGTACAAAAGTGCTTGAATAACCCACATCACTCCGGATCTCAAAATTAAAAAGGTGTCCGGATGTCGCCGATCATGGCCGCCAGCCTGGGAGGGGAATGCCTCAGTCACAGAAGATGCCCTTCTAGAAGCTGCGTGACCTCGACCACCGAGGAAGGCTGAGGAGACGCGCCACCAAACTTTTCGCCAAATCGCCTGAGCGGATGTATTCTAAGGCCGCTACTACTAGGCGACTTCCCTCCCTTTTTTCGAGCAACGCGAAGCGCTTATGAATCTTGAGGCCTTCAAGTTTGCTTCACTTCAAATTAACGGACCTCCTGCTCGCTGCTCACCGGGCCTCCAGATCCTTAGATCGATGATTTAGCGATGGACATCTACTTCTTCCAGTCGCGATCGCCGCTTCTTCCCCGCCACCCCACCCTGTCACGCTCACCAAGTCCTCTAGCCGAGCTACCTCAGCAAATCGCCTTTCAGCTCGGCCTCAAGAGCTTGTTTCTCCCGCCCCGACTGGACCTTCCGACACTTGAGTTTTTCCGTAAGGCCTCCAACTTGCCAGCGAAGTGGCAATTTGTTCAAATTTAGGTAAGGGAAATAATAATGTCGAATCAAACAATAGCATTACACGGAATGAAGATGGGTTTACCCGAGGGCTGTCTGTATATTGTTATCGCCAGTTTAAGGCCATATGGGCCACTAATCCCAAGGCCCTCAAGAGCTCATGACCACCATGTGGTTATTTCATGAACGTCACGATGATAGACAAGAAATATTCCTCCGATGGGAATCTGAGAGTAGTCTTGACAGGGAGGGTGCTTGACTTAATGGAGAGGATTTGCACATTTTCGAGGAGATCTAGACAAGCAAATGTCAACATTAAGTTCAAGACAAACTAAAATAAAGAGCCGAGCTACCGACTTATGTAAGGGACTACCCCATATTATATTTACAAAAAAGCTGGCCATCACCACATATAGTCCGGCCACGACCACCGCCTCCTTCGACTAGACTCAAGGGAAGGCGCGATCCTACCGTAAGAAGGGGACCCATCAAGGGTCTCACTGAGGACCATGAAAGGTCAGGCGTGATGGGCCGAGCCGAGCGGATGGGTAGGTCCAAGCTATAGATAAGCCCATCCATGGGCATGTTTCCGACGCCAAGAGAAGATCAAGGGCCGAAAGGAGTCCGTCCAGGGCCAAGGGTCGAGGTCGTGTCGCCAAAATAGGGGCGAGGGGTGGGGGTCGAGCGGCTCGCATGCTTCCGACTTAGGATAAGATGTCACCAAGCATGTCTAATGATTAGGCTGTACACAAGATCGCACGATCTTGCCATCACATCACGGAGAGGCCGATTAGCAGATGGTCTCATGGACGCCTCTCCGATGTATCCATAGTTAGACATGGCCCTTCCGGACACTCCATACCCGGCATGGGCCGCGTGTGGTTGCTTGATCGCACGCCCATGCTTTTGAGATCTATATAAGGCTTCCATTTCTCCACCGGAGGTATGAAAATCATTTCGAAGCCACTGTTATTCCTCACCGACTGAGTTGAGGGTCGCCGCCTAATACCCCGCCTCCTCTGGCTTTGCCAGGTGTTCACCGAGCATTCGAGAATCTAGCAGAAGCGCCACGTGCCCAGCATCCCTTGAGGATCACTTGCTAAGGTTCAAAAGTGCCTAAAACATGAAAACTGAACTAATAACCGAAAGTGCTAAAGTAAATGCTAAATCCTGTGAGGGTCTTTATTCCGCCTTCCACACACATCCTCATCTGCATGCCTCCCCCTCATCGCTAGTCCATTTTCCTTTTACCGTTCGCAGATAAGGAAAATAGTATCCGTAAGCTAGAGCTTAGTAAAACCATCTACCTCACAAAAACATGTAACGATGTAGTATGGTTTTCAAACATGTTATTTGAAAATCGAATCGAGTATGGCAACATGGCATGGCATACAACATGTAACGAATTGATCATGGTATACAAACAAGTTGAGCATAGCATACATATCAAACTAAGCATACATACTGATCATATACATCTAATTGGTCATGAACTCAAATCATGAAACTTAATCGAGATAATCAACTGTAACTAAGATAGTGTTTCCATCATGATTATTTTGGAAAACTATATATAATAGATGAAAATACTAAACATGTCATTGGCCCGCAATCAGACGCAAGATCCCACGAGACCCGGATTGCAAGTTCAATCCAAATAGGTTACTAGGTTGTTCGAACCTAGGGACGCATCGTGGGAGTCCAGCCCATGGATATCTGATCCAAGTATACGAATCGAATAAAAGTAAAATAATCTCGCTTTATTTTACTTTCGTTGCTCTAGGTCCAACCAGAGAGTTAGGTTATCCGAACCTAGAGGCTATCAGAGCCCACCCAATGGATATCTGATCCATTAGGTGTAATAACTGATAATAAACTGTAAAATGTTTCAATACATTTTACATGCCGTTAGGACGCCATCGTGCATCTCGAATCGAGCATTCTATCATCTGGTGTGCACTAAAAGCACACCCTAAAACCGAAATCTACCGAACTAACGCCAAAACTAACAAGCAGAGCAATTATACTGCAGGTGAGGGGTTACCTCAATCGCAAGGTTTTCTTACGATTCTATTCGCTAGGTTTTCCGAAACTGATCCTCCTCGACGAACCGCTCACGCCCTGCCCTCCTCCATGAGAAGAATCTTTTCGTGTTGGAGTCGCCACGGAAGATGCACTTAGACCCTTAGGGAGAACCCTAGAGTTCTCTTGGTGGCGCCGAGAGAGAAGGAGGAAGAGGTGTGGGCGTGAGGTTCGAGGGAGGAGATGTTCAACCAATTAAATCAAATAAACCAAACCCACTTAAACCTCCTATTTATATCAAGTGGTAATTCGGTCCAACTCTAATATAAATATAAACGCTTTCTCCTTTCTCTCAAAGACGGCCCTGCGTTCAACTGTTACTAACATTATCCCTTACACCATAGGTCTCGTTCGATTCTCGCCTAAGCTATTTATTCCCAATTATTTTGCTACTCCGCTTCCTAAAATAAAATATCTAAAAATTCCAGAAAAATCATAGAAATAAATTGGGAATTTTTCTTTATCCCCCATACCTTATAAAAGTTCGTCCCCGAACTTAAACACCTGGGTATCTGTCTCATGCCGGCCTCCCAAGTTGCCGTGTGATTTCGCCACCGACTTTGACTAATGGTACTTGTTCCGTAATTTTACCGCCTCACTATTATCCGAATAGGCCGACCGTCAGCCGAGATCATCACGACTGCACCAACCGGGCTCAATCACCGGTGGCGCCCGAATATGCTTCAAAGACGGAGACATAAAATACGCCAGGACAATGACATCTTCCGAGGTAGCTCTAGCTCATATGCTACCTTGCCCACTCTCTTCGTGATAAGGTACGGTCCCACACATCCGGGAGCTTGCCCTTCTTCCCAAAACGCATGACTCCTTCATGGGAGCTACTCGAGGAAAACCGATCCCCAACTCGAAACTCTAGGGTCCGCGTGTATCGATAGCTCTCTGACGGCCAGGCTGCCTCTATCCTCCTCGAATCCGATGGTCACTGTATCTCGCTACTAGATTCCTCTCAAGCTCTAGTTCCTTCCTGCTCACCACTCTCATACCAAGCAGCAGATCTCGCACTCTCCGCCCATAGAGTGCCTCATAAGGTGTCATGCCGATAAGGGGTTCGATAATCATTGCAAATTCGCTAGACTCGTATATTTGCACCAACTTCCTTGAAATCTAGGGCACAAGCCTGGAGCATATCTTCGAAACCATTTACTCGTCAGTCTCCACCATCCGTCTCTGAGGATGGAAAGTCATTTAATCCTGTGCCATACTGACCGTGCTCCGTGATGTAAATCATTGCCTCTCGTCTATATAATGGTGGGACCCATGCACCGACTATCTCCTCGAGATACAAACCGAGCTAGCCGGAATAGGATATTCGATAGCTAAGAAGTGAGTCGATTTAGTCAACTCCCGACTATTACCCAAATGGCATCAAAACCATTCGTGGTTCGGGTAATCCCACTATGAAGTCCATAGAGATATCCTCCCACTCCATTCGAACTGGATCAACTCCTCCCTGTCGATGTTCCGCTTAACCTCCGACAGATGACACGACGATTCATATCTCGCTCATCCTGTGCCACCACAATCGCTTTTTAGATCCCGATACATTTTTGGAACCAAGACGATCGATAGGGAGTCTTGTGAGCCTCGCTTAGAATTGCTGTAGTTCCTCCCGATCCTGAACACAAAGTCTGCTCACCACAAGACACTACCCCACCGCGACACTCAACTTCCATTTTCCGATTCTCGCTAACCTGCTTGATTTTCTGGATTTCGTGATCCCGCTCCCCGGATATCATCAAGCAAGGTAGATGCTAAGGACATAGTGGAAAGCCGTCCACTATAAGCTCGAGACTAAAGGTCGTAATTCCTTCCTTAGGTGGTGATATAGCTGCTAAAGATAATAAGGTAGCACTGACTTCCCCAAAAGGCTCGCTACCTTATTAGCTTTCCCTCGATGGTAGAGGATATCTATGTCATAATTGCTCCAACCATCTGCGCAGTCGATATTCGCATCCTTCCGAGTAAAGAAATACTGACTTTCATGATCTCGATACACTGCACCGAGCTCCGCATAAATAATGTCTCAATCTTAAGAGCGAACACCATCCTGCCTGCAGCTGGGTCGTGAGTAGGATAGTTCCTCTCATAATCCTTGAGTTGTCGAGGCATAGCGATCACCTGCCCCCGCATCAAGACGCTCCTAATCCCAATTTAGAGGCGCCACCGAGCTTTTCTCGTATAGCTAAATAGAGCACCGGTCAATCTTTAGTTCTCGGCAAGTCGCTTTCGCAGCCTCCTCGCCACCGAAATTTCTTGTTCTTCCCGTGAGCTGCTGGAGGCTATCTCGAGAAGTCCTCTACGAATTTCCAGTAGCCTCGCTAATCCCGTAAAGCCGATTTCACCGCGCCCGGTCTCTTCCAGCCACTTACCGCTTCTATCTTGTTGGGATCTACCATAACACCATCCTCGAGACGATTGTGACGAAGGCTACCTGTTCAACCCAAAATTCACATTTCGTGAATTGGCGACACCGTCTCTCAAGGATCCAAACTGCTTCGATGCCTGCACGGTCCTCCCGAGTGCCCGAATAGATAAGAATGTCATCGATGAACACGATGATAAACTTGTCTAAGTATTCTCACTCTGCCCACGAGGTCCATGAAAGTAGCTGAGATTTGTCACGCCGGAAAGGCATGACTATGAACCTAATGTCCGATCCGTCTGGAAGTCGCTTTTAGGTATATCACCTTTCGACTCTAACCCGTGATATCCTGATCCGAGGTCAATTTTAGAGAACACTGGCTCTCTTTAGCCTGGTCAAACAGTCATCTATTCGGGAGAGGGTACTGCTTTTAATTGTGACGACGTTACCAGAGCTACGACAAGCGCATGCTTCCATCCTTCTTCTTCACGAACACAACACATGTGCTCCCCATGGTGAGTGACTAGGCGATGAAACCCTTGTCAAGAAGCTCCTGCAATTCCTTCAGCTCACGAGCGACAAGGCGCTTGGAAATTGGATTTGCTGGAACGAGCTCTATCTCAAATTCAATCTCCCGTCTGCTAAGCCCGTAGCTCTTCAGAAACCGGTAGTCACAAACGACTCAACTCGATAGTTGTTGGTTCTGTCCCGGCGGTGTTGACTACATTTGCTAAAAATCCCATGCATCCCGAATCCATTAGCAGTGGCTTTCAGAGCTTCCTCGCTTTTCTTCGTTATCCTATGAACTCAAACTCTGGCTTGTCGGAATATGACCTTCGCTTACTTACTCTATAGGCCCGTGACTCGATCGTAAAATCCATTCCAAAGATGATATCGTAGTCACCATTTCTAGCACTATCGATCACCAAAAGTTCCTGTCCTGCTATAATGAGCACCGCCCGAGCTGCGATGTCATAATGTCTCCCGAGAGTAGTGTTGTCAATCGACTATTGAGTACCTCCGAGGTGTTACATTTCTCGATATACATAAGAGAGCTGCCCCCGTATCGAATAAGACAATTATGTCAGAAATATTGATCTCGACTGACAACCGCCGAGGCATTCTACGCCCTCTCGCGCCGAGAAAATCTCGCATTTGTTAGTAGCGGGGCTTCTAACCTGCCCTCGATCGATCCAGACTATCTAAGGTCGATACATTCGTGTAGTGCTGGCCGAGCTCCATATCAGACCGAGCCGAGGAAGATCGTTTGTTCTTGCCATCGCTAGCCATGTGCTTCCCGCCCACATTCAAAATACTGCACACTCGGATGATGTTTCCTACAAGTAGTACATTTGGGATGTCTCGAATGTTTTCCACCGTCCTCCTTTCACCGCTGGCTCATGCTTTCCTTCCACTGGAGCTACGCCTTTGTTTCGCTCCGATACCGAGCCAGCTTGTCCCTTTGGGGGAAACCCGTCATGGTGATATTAGCCGATAGTGCCTTCGTGATCGAGCACTACCACCAGCCCTCCGTGGTTTGTGGATCTGGACGCGCCACCACCACATTCATTGCGATCTCCTGTCCGAGCATCTTCAAAGATCGACTCTCTTCTCCGAGTCGACTAGTTCGGACACGTACGGTTAACTCATAAATTTCTTCACCCGAATCGATAGGGTTGCCTCGACGAAATTTGTAAACTCGCTCATAGTGTCAGGTCACTGCATGTGAAAGAAATCAAGTCTTTTCAAGTTGGCCCATGTCATCCGCCATCGCCACTCGATAATCGCCCCACCACACGCGGCATCTCCTAAATGTAGGAGGCACACTTCACCTTTTCGTGCTCGCCAGCTCCAGAAGCTTAGTGTTTTAAACCATGCCCGAGCATCCCATGGTTCGCCGGTGCCCGAGAAGTTCTTGGTTTAATTCTCCGCCACTAAGGTAAGCTTCTTAGCCCCTGCCATCGCCACTGACCGTATCGCAGGCGAGCTGGTACTACCTCCGTGATTACCGGAGTCGTGAGGTTCGCATCGAGTGACCGAGAGTAGTCTGTCGTTAGCCTTTGGAGGCTATCTCGCTGTCGATCGCCTAATCGCCGAATAGCCACTAGTGTCAGAAGGTCCGGGAGGCATCAACTCGCCTACGTCAGGGCTCACCCGATGCTTTAGCCGGACGTCTCGTACTCATTTTCTAAATAGCAGAGAACACATATATATACTAGGCTATCATGTTATAGTTAACAATCGTAACATGTTAATTACTATCATCGTAAACATGAATTAATTAACTACCAACATGAGAGCAAACACGAAAGCACTTATAATCGATATGAAAGTCGAAACAAAATTGAGTGAGAGATGTTCTACTTGGAAGTTGTAGGCACAATGTGTTGTGTGTGTAGGAAGTAAGGAACTTGCTCGATACCACTCAGACCCAACTCCGCCGACTAGGTCAGAAGGCGAATCGCTATAATACTGTTGTACCGACTGCAAGGAAAACGAGCAAATTTGAAATTTACTAAACCAATCAGAAAGTCTTAACTTGACATTCTAAGAGTATCTAAGTTTTGTACATATGCTAGAGAGACAATCTATGCCTCTCGAATGTCCCGCTTGTAATCGACATTTCAACCGATCCGTGAGTCGATTGAGCCGCCGTAACAATTCACGATCGCTCCACCGACATCGCACGGAGGACCTCCGGATCGGCCTACGACCGATCCATAAGCTTACCGCCGACAAGAATCGATCGGTCACCGACCGATCCAGAACACTCGATCGATCGAGACCGATCAATGAGCCTCGTCTTCGCCGATTCTCAGACGCACCGATCGTTCACCGACGATCCAGAGCGCCGGACGGCCGGTAGACCGATCATGCACTTCCTAGCTTGTTGCCGGATCGGCCGACCGATCCATAACCCTTGCCAACTCTCTCAGGTTCCGAGTCTGCCTACCGACCGATCCAAAGGACACCAACTCATTCCCGACGGTCGGTACCGATCGATCGTGGTTTCGATTTCGAATCGAACTCGATTTCAAGACCGGTTCGTATACAAACCTCACACTACAACCATCTAATGTATAATAAACATTCTAGCAACATGTAGTAACAATTCTAAACTTAAGCTAAAGTAAGGTTTATCGATTCATGGCATTTTAACAACTTAAAGTGCATGAAGATATGAATTTCTAAAAGTTCTAATTGCTCAAACTTGCTAAGGTTCAAAAGTGCCTAAAACATGAAAACCGAACTAATAAACTGTAGTGCTAAAGTAAATGCTAAATCCCAAGAGGGTCTTTTATTCCGCTTCCTTCACACACCTCATCGCATTGCCTCCAGCCTCCATCGCTAGTCCATTTTCCTTTTACCAGATCGCAGATAAGGAAAATAGTATCCGTAAGTTTAGAGCTTAGTAAAACCATCTACCTCACAAAACATGCAACGATGCGAGTATGGTTTCAAAACATGCTATTTGAAAACCGAATCGAGCATGGCAACATGGCATGGCATACAACATGTACCGAATCGATCATGGTATACAAACAAGTTGAGCATAGCATACAGATCCAAACTAAGCATACATACGAATCGGGTCATGCATATACATCTAACTGGTCATGAACTCAAATCATGAAACTTAACCGAGATAATCAACTAAAACTCAAACTAAGATAGTGTTTCCATCACCGATTACATATTTGGAAAACTATATAATAATAGATGAAAATAATAAATATGTCAGCCCCCCTCGCAATCAGACAATGCGGCAAGATCCATACGAGACCCGGATTGCAAGTTCAATCCAGAGGTTACTAGGTTGTCTCGAACCTAGGGACGATCTGTGGAGTCCAACATGGATATCTGATCCAAGCATAGTTAACTCAATAAAAGTAAAATATTGAATACCATTTTATTTTACTTTGTTTCTAGTTAGATTGGTTATATTATCTCGAACCTAGAGGCTATCAGGAGCCCACCCAATGGATATCTGATCCATTAGCAGAATAATCGATAATAAACTGAGTAAAATGTTTCTAATACATTTTATATGCCGTTAGGACGCCTATTAGTGCATCCTTCCAACTCAGCATTCTATCGAATGCTTGGTGTACTAAAAGCACACCCTAAAACGAAACGTAAAACTACCAACTAACGCCAAAACTAACAAGCGAGAGCAATTATACTGCAGGTGAGGGGTTTCTTACCTCAATCGCAAGGTTTTCTTACGATTCTATTCGCTAGGTTTTCCGGAAAACTGATCCTCTCGACGAACCGCTTACGTCCCCGCGTTCCTCTCGCGGAGAAGAATCTTTTTCGTGTTGGAGTCGTCGCCGGAAGATGCACTTAGGACCCTAGGGGGAGAACCCTAGAGTTCTCTTGGTGTGGCGCCGAGAGAAGGAGGAAGAGAAGAGGGTGGCGTCGGCGTGAGGTTTGGAGGGGAGGAGATGTGCCGAACCAATTAAATCAAAATAAACCAAACCCACTTAAACCTCCTATTTATATCAAGTGGTAATTCCGGTCCAACTCTAATATAAATATAAACGTTTCTCCTTTCTCTCAGCACGGCCCTGCTGGGTTCAACTGGTTACTAACATTATCCCTTACACCATAGGTCTCGGGTTCGATTCCCACCTAAGCTATTTTACGGTTCCAAATATTTTTGCTACTTCCGCTACTCGGAAAATTCCGGAAAAATATCTAAAAATTCCAGAAAAATCATAGAATAATTCTAAAATAAATTCGGGAATTTTTCGGGCTTTACAAATAAGTTAGGTGATGTTATTAAGATGTTATTCATGATTTATGTTGCTTAAAAACCTAGAAATCATGCTTTGAAGTTTCGGCCAAGAAGAGATAAAGGGCTTAGGAAAGTTTAAACTCCATTTAGGTTTGCTTATGTATTTTCTTATGATGCCTAATAAGTTAGGTGATGCTATTAAGATGTTATTCATGATTTATGTTGCTTAAAAACCTAGAAATCATGCTTTGAAGTTTCGGCCAAGAAAAGATAAAGGGCCTAGGAAAGTTTAAACTTCATTTAGGTTTGCTTATGTATTTTCTTATGATTCCTAATAAGTTGGGTGATGTTATTAAGATGTTATTCATGATTTATGTTGCTTAAAAACCTAGAAATCATGCTTTGAAGTTTCGGCCAAGAAGAGATAAAGGGATTAGGAAAGTTTAAACTCCATTTAGGTTTGCTTATATATTTTCTTATGATGCCTAATAAGTTGGGTGATGTTATTAAGATGTTATTCATGATTTATGTTGCTTAAAAACCTAGAAATCATGCTTTGAAGTTTTTGCCAAGAAGAGATAAAGGGCCTAGGAAAGTTTAAACTCCATTTAGGTTTGCTTATGTATTTCTTATGATGCCCAATAAGTTAGGTGATGTTATTAAGATGTTATTCATGATTTATGTTGCTTAAAAACCTAGAAATCATGCTTTGAAGTTTCGGCCAAGAAAAGATAAAGGGCCTAGGAAAGTTTAAACTCCATTTAGGTTTGCTTATGTATTTTCTTATGATGCCTAAATAGTTAGGTGATATGATTAAGATGTTATTCATGTTTTATGTTGCTTAAAAACCTAGGAATAAGCCTTGTAAGTTTCGGCCAAGAAGAAAATGAAAAGGCCTAAGAAAATTAAGCTCCAATTAGATTTGTTTATACTTTCTCTCATGGTACCTAATAAGTTATGTGATGCTATTAAGATATTATTCATGATTTATGTTGCTTAAAAACCTAGGAACAAGCCTTGTAAGTTTCGGCCAAGAAGAAAATGAAAAGGCTTAGGGAAGTTGAACTCCAACTAGACTTGCTTAGGTTTTCTTCTATGTCATGCTATGATCATATGATATTAGTTTAAAGTTCATGCCTGAAGTTGCTTAAAAGAAAACCTAGATTCATGCTCTATAGGCTTCGGCCAAGACTTGGAAGTAGGGTTGGAAATTTCATGTATGCTTGCTAAGAGTCTCACTTGTTATGCCATGTATCATGTGATATTAATTTAATGTTTCATGCTTAAAGTTGCTTATAAGAACCCTAGAATCATGCTTATAGGTTTCGGCCAAGACATGGAATTAGGGTTTGTAGAAAGATCAAAACCCCAATTATGCATGATAATGACTCTTCATGATATGTTATGTGATATGTGGACTTTATGTTACCATGTTATGCTTATGCAAGGCTTATGTATGAGGAAATGCCTAAAAGTTGCTTCTCTATAAGTTGAGATTAAGAGCATTCTTCATAATATGACAACATAAGACCTAAGAGATGCTTCCCTATAAGTTGGGATTAAGAGCACTCTTCATGATATGACAAGAAACATGATATGCTATTTTATTTTTGTATGGCTTGTACCGAACCCTAAGAATGGTCCATGGGATGGGCTCCTAAGTTGCCCCTAGGTCGAAGCACGGGTCTAGTTCCACTACAAGAAATTTGAGATTCGACCACACCTAATAGACAACGGGTTTTCAAAAAACTGTTGTCTTTTTTTTCATTTAACGATAATTTTATTGAAAACTGTTGTTGTTGGTCATGTTTTTCTGAAAATAGACAACGATTTTTAAAAAATCATTGTCTTTTGTATGTCAAAGACAACGATTTTTGAAAACTGTTGTCTATGAGATTTTTTTTAACATACGACAACATTTTAATCAACCGTTGTCTATTAGCATTGGTTACATATTAATAAACAACGGTTTTATTAAATTGTTGTCTATGTGCGTATTTTGGAGTTTAAGATTATGATGTTGTCTTTGAAAATTATTTTTTTTAAAAAATTAATCCAACATAGTTATTTGCCCATTTTCATGGACAATAGTTTCTTTATAGAATCTCATTTTCATGAATGAAGTGAAATTTATATAACGACATATTTTCTCTCTTAAATGTTATATCTATAGCAATTCAATGAATTTAGGAATAAAATAAAATAAAATAAAATAATAAATCTATAAATAATTGGAAATTGAATTTATATAACCACTTATTAAATTTTAGAAAAAAATTCTAGATTTATTTGGGGTTTGTTTAATGAATTTATAAGTAATTCAGATAACTAACGAGGGATGGGAAAAAGTCTGTTGGGTAATCTATTTAAAGGAAACGTTGATTTACAAAATTTGTTTTTTTTTCCTTTTGCCCTTAACCTCCGTCGTTTCCCCTCTTCTCTTTCGCAATTTCGAAGCCGCCCTCACGCGACTTCGAAATTGGCCGCCCTACTTCGGACTCTTCCGTCTTCCCCTCCCCACAGTGTGCCGACGCAGAAGACGCCGACCACATTCCCATCGTCACCGACCGCATGAGCCCTCTGCTACCTCCCTCGGCCGACATGGGGTCTTCGCCCAACCCCTTCTCTATTCATCGTCGTCTTGGTGACCTAAGCAGGGCACTGCCCCGGCCGCCGCCAAGGACTTGAGATCCTTGGCAGTCTTCTGACAGAGACCCGACCCTTGCCCTCAGCGCAGTCGATGTCCGCACGCCCGACCCTCAACGCAGCCGAATTGGATAATCGGTTTCATTAACAATGTTAATTAAAGTTCTGATTTTGTTAATTATGATTGATTAATTGGATGTTAGGTTAATAAGTTAATTGAATTAAAGTTCATAGATGCATGCATGCTAACACTAAAATTTAATCAAATAACTAAATGGGGAACGATTAATCGATCCAAATAACAGTTAGGATTTATCCTTTCGTCGTCTAATGGTGTTGTTCTTCTCTTTTGATGAAAAGGACACTTATTAATAACGGATTGGATCTTCCTGGTCCCTTCGATTCCTCTACGAGAGTTGGTTAAAGTATTCTTACTTTCCATGCATCAGGTGTATAGGAAAAATAATATAAGTGCTTGTGCATGGAATTTGGACAGTTTCGTAATTATGTTCGAAATTTTATAGAACTCTTAAATTTTAAGCAAACAATCAATTGATTTGATAACAAGAAATATCAATTAGGTAAAATTTGAGATCCAGATATCATAGCCCTTTGCATTCCTTTCCTTGGATTGGATCTAATGTAAATTTAGTTTTGCCATATTAATTCCTGAAAACGTAATGCCATTGATGTAACATTCCGTGCTCTGAATTCAGCATTACAAATTTTGCTGAGATTGATTAGATGAATCACAAGTCCTTATTCGATCCATTTAGAATTCGTCACAACACATATAAGAAGGTTAAATAATCACTAGAAAAGGAGAACAGATGATTAACCTACCTAGGTTGTTTATGATTATTAGAATTATGTTAATACTTAGCTTTGTTACGTATCCTATGTTTGTAGGATTTGAGTTCGAAGCAAACCCTCTGACTAGATGGTTTGGACACTACATTTTCTACATTTGAGGTGGGTAATTTCTGCTTGTTTTCTTTAATTTCTTTGACCTTAGTGCATGATTCTATTATTTGCGTTGATTGTGTAGTAGTTCTTGCTTGTCTTCTACATTTGACTTGTTTCTTTAAATGGTGAAACTTAAACTAAAGATTAGAAAGTCAACTAATGTAACATGCCACTCCACTTCTCTTCTTATGATTTAGCTCATGATCAATGTAAATTTAAAGGATTAATCCAGAGCATATGGTAACTTTCTGGATTCATTTTTATTTAAGACATTCTTTCTTTTAATGGTCCCTTTTAGAATTTAATGTATGACTTATTCCTCAGCATCACATGGAGTGTGTGGGAACCTTTGCACTAGATTGCCCCTTTTAGAATTTAACACTTCTTGATCACTGTGAAAAATAATGTTTGCATGGTTTATAATAGAAGCTTTGTACGCAGTGACATAGAATGAAAATTTTGCTTCATAAGAAATTTAAGAGCCATCATATTGTTTTAAGAGGTTACCATTTAGGTTACATAGATAACGCTTTTTGCACTTGTGTTAGATGACTAGATCAAATGGTTTTTATGGTTATGTAACATTTAAGTAGTGCAATTAGAATCTGGTGTACAATTTGATTTTTAATTTGTAATATATGTCTTTGTTTGAGTAGGTGTCCTCAAAAGTACTAGGAAGAACGCCGAAAAACTAAAAAAAATGAAGAGACTTTAATAAGTTAAGGAACACTAGGAGCTGTAGTGCCGCCTCTTCACCGACATCCAAGCAGAAAATCTCATGTTATATTGTTCTACCTTTGTTTTAATAGTGTTGTTAGTTATCGTTTTGTTGGTTGCTTATGAAATTTCTTTAGAATGTTGTAGATATTATTTTCAAATGTTAGAAAATTGTATATTAAATTTTATTTTAAAATTTAATATTTTGAATGATTTATAATATTGGAAAATTGTGTATTATTTTTTTTATTTTTTATCTGAAAAAAAGACAACGGTTTTTCATCGTTGTCGTAGGCAGTTGAAAACTGTTGTTGAAGGTCATGTTATTAAAGGCACAACTAAAAGACAACGGTGAAAAACTGTTATCTTTGAAGGAAAAGACAACGATTTTTTACCGTTGTAAAACTGTTGTCTTTGTCTTCAAAGACAACGGTTAAAACATGTTGTCTTTGGGCACCCCCTTTAACAACACGGTATTTAACAACAGTTCTAAAGGGGCTACAACAACGGTGAAAAACTGTTGTTGTTAGGCTTTTTTCTTGTAGTGTTCCTAGTAGGTTCGGGATTAGCTACCTCGGATTTATTTAGGATGCGCGCAATTCATGTATGTGGTATAATGCCGGGCCCTCATGTTGAGATTTATGTTTAAGTATTTATATAATATATGTTTTCAAAAGAACATCTTGCATCTATATGTGATTTCATATTATGTGATTATTATGCTTTAGGAAGATGCTCTCTTGAGATATGTCTATGATACCTAGAAGAACATGCTACTACTTTATGCTTATGCTCTCTTATACTATGTTATGATTTGCCTAAATAAATATGACACTACTGTTGGTGCAACCTTAGGTCAAGGTTGACTTGGTTGACCTGACTCGAGTTGACCTGACTCGAGTTGTGTTTTGATGTTTGACGATGTTTGACAAGAATAGGTGCTCGAGATTAGAAAACTCAGTCACACCACACCTGATTCTTTATTTACGCGGCAAGTCCATGATTGGCACTGAAAAGTCCAAGTACTAGAGATCGGTAACTGAAAACCAAGCAGAAATTTCGCACTGGAAAAGTCCGCGTGAGCTACATCAAAGTCCAAGTGTGGAGACTACAGAAAAGTCTGTGAAGTGATGAGACTTGAGACCGAAAGTCCAAGCATGTAGACTGGGCACGAGGGAAGTCCAGGAGCTTGCACGAGGGAAAGTCCCAATTGAATAAATAGTGGAAACCAATCGAAGGAAAGCCTGTGATGGGTTTTCCAAGTCCCAACCCACAGCAATGAAACCGGGAGTGGAAACCAACTAAGTCTCCAGAGGAAGGCAAGGAAAGTCCAACTGACGTTAGGCATTGAAACCCAGAGTGAAGTCAAAGGAGAAAGTCCAGAATTGGATGTTAGGCAAAGCAGGAAACCCCTGAGAGGCTGTTAAAGTCCCAAAGCAGTGAACCTGTGCAAGGGAAAACTGTGAAGGGATTTAATGACGTGACTGGTGTTGGAAAGTCCAAGTAGGTCAAGGGAGTGACTATATACTTGGCACGAAAACCAGATGCATCCTGGGATGACTTGGCCATCTTGTGTGGAAAAGTCTAAGTGGGCTGGATCACCCTGTTATTTCACGGAGCGGGCAAAGCTGGAGCGAGGACCCGGATGTGATGATGTACCAATGGTACGTACACCATGGAAGCTCAGGGTCGAAGCTGGATCGGCCGCAGCATCACCCGAAGGCATGGCGACATTCATCCAGATTTGGCTCGCATCATCAACATCAAGAGGCATTGATGGTTATCCATCTATTCCTGGAGACTCCATCGGCGACTGCAAAACCAGCAGGAAGAGGTTCGATCGCATCGATCGAGGTTCTCACCAGCCCTGTAATCAACAGAGATTTCCTGATCACCAATGGACTGGTCGTACTCAACTGTGCCAGAAGTTTCATCTGTGACCATCAGATAAAATGGCCCCGATCGTCCATTGCACCGACAGTTCGTAGCTGCTAGGACACTATTGAAGTTTCTTCACTGCTTTCTTCTGGTGTATAAGGAAACGAGGGCATCTTCCGTAAAGATACTCTTTCTTTTTCCTCCTTAGAACTCCGTTTCACGCCTTCAGCCAGAGCGACCATCACTCGAGCTCGAGCTTCTTTCTACCGGTCGTTGGCATTCGTCTGAAGGTTGCTTCGACTGATTACACGACAAGAAGGCAAGTTGTATCATTTCATTTATATTTATTTACTTTGTATTCTTGTATTCTATCTGTACCAGTTATTGTGGCGAGTTTCTCCACCCACAAGGAGTATCTATTAGCCGTTTCCGGGACTCATCCACCGACGGATTGGTAGGCTTCTGCCTTACTCACACGCCTAGGAGTAGGAGTTCATCTCAACCTCGTTATATGGTTTGTCTTTCTTCCGCTTTTCTACGTTTCTACACTACCAACCTAATCGAGGAAGAAACGCGAAAGATCTGGGGCGGCTTATTCACACCCCCTCTAGCCGAGTACACGAACGATCATAACAAGTGGTATCAGAGCGAGACCGCTCTTCGACGGATCAACACCCGGGGGAGCACGGGCTAGAGATGGATCTCTATGGAGAAGATGTCACGATTCAACCCTTCTACGAGTCTCACGACAATTTCACATATTGGAAGGTAAGGATGATGTATTTTCTTAGGACTAATATGTTAAATTGGTTTTGTGTACAAGAAGGGTTTTCCCCTCCGATGGATGAGGAAGGAAAACCTATCAAGAAGAAGGAGTGGACGAAAGAGCAAATTCGACAATCCGAAATCAATGACGAGGTAACAAAAATTATTGAATTTGCTTTACCTAATAATGTTTTGTGCAAGATAGATAGGTACAACAACGCCAAGGAATTGTGGAATAACTTGGCAAAGTTCCATGAGGAGAACTCCACTTCAAGTCATGAAGAGGAGTCAAGTGAGCCAAGGAGTTCACATCATGAAGGAATGGATTTAGAAGTTGAGGGCCACTCAACATCTAAAGAAGAAGAGGAGAGTTCTTCTTCAAGTTCGGAAGAAGAAGAAGAAGCTTCTACCTCCGGAAGGGATGAAGGAGAGAGCGTTCATTCATCCTCAAACCTAGGTAACTCAAGCATTTTAATTTCTAGCAAATTACACATAATGTGCTTTGAGTGTAGGGAATTTGGGCACTACAAGAGTAAGTGTCCAAAGAGGGTTAGGAAGGCTCCACCGGCGCCAAAGGTCAAGAAAGCCGGAGTCCCGATACGCAAAGCCAAAGAGCACGTGGTGTGCTTTCAATGCAAGCGAAGGGGACATTATCGGAGTCAATGTCCGAGGGGGAGGCAATCTCACAAGGACAAGAGACCGAGCACGTCGATAGGGGGAGCTAAGGCAAACCCTAAGGTAACATTTAAGGCACATTCTTGCAATAATAATAAGACTCATGCTAGTAGTTTTATTGCAATTGTCAAGAATGATAAGCATGATAATCTTAGGAATCAATATATGTGCTTAGGAGCCAAACATGTAAGCCTAGATAAGGATAACACTAGGAAAGCCAACCCTAGAATTAACTCATCTAAGGCTAAGGAAAACCTAGGTAGGAATCCCAAATCAACTAGACATATGCCTAGGAATGCCTCAAAGAACAATGACAAATTAAAACTTGAGGTATTAGAGAAGGAGAATCAAGTCTTGAGGTCAATACTTGATACTTTGGAAAAGGCTCTTAAGAACTTGGAGAAGTCATCTCTAGGGTTTAAGGGTCAAAAACCAATGTCCAAGGACAAGAAAGGTTTGGGTCACAAACCTAAGTCCCAAGTGGTCAAGCCCACTTATCATAATGTTCCATTCGATTATGGAACAAAATTTAGGGCTAGGAAGACCATCACCAAGGTCACAAGGGGAGTCACCCCTAGAGTTGATCTTGATGAGTCCCAAATGACCAAGGCTTTAAAGCCTAAGAGGGTCATTAGGAGGGTTGCTAGGGAAGTTATCCCTAGTGAATATTTAGTGAACCCAATGAGCTCAAATAGGTATTGGGTTCCTAGGAGCATCTTCTCTACCCCATAGATAGGTTAGAGAGTGTCAACTCCGATTAGAAGGGTAGTTAACCCAACTTTGAGGAAATTGACGCTCAAGGAGCATTTTCAAGGTTTTTGGGAACCTTTGAAAATGAAATGGAATATTTACTCCTTGGAAGAGTAAAATGTGTCATCATGGAAAATGATGATGTTAATTTCAATTGGCACAATTTGGGAAAATCTAGAGAACTCTTGAGGAAAAATGAAACATGCCAAGATTTGAGGATAAATTTGATCTTTAAGTGGCATGGATGAATCTAGAGTTCAAGAAGTGTCAAAATTAGGATTTTGGCATATTAGGGCAATCAAGGGTTAAAGCTTAAGTATTAGCTAAGGCTAAGGATACTTAGATAGGTAATCTAGGTATGTCTTATTCATGCTAAATATTGCCATGATTATTTGCCCTCACATGTCATGACATCATATTTAAGTTTATCTTTTGAAATGTCATGATAATGCTTAGGTTAGTTTTTATGTCATGTTTATTTAAGTTTCAAACTTTATGCCATGACATCATAACATTGGCACATGTTTTCATTTATGATACCATTTTATGTCATGTCATCATCTCTTGCATTAATAATCAATTGAATTGATTTAAGGATGAAAAACACATTTTGATATTGAGATCAAATTTGTGTTTAGAAAATGCATGAGACCTTAGTCTAAGATACCTAAACTCATATCTCACATCAAAATTGTCATGGATGTGTTTGATACACTTTAGATGTGTGTGAGATATTAGGATTATGAATTAGGATCAAGGTGCATAGTTCTTATACCTAGATGAGCCTAATTCAAGAAATGGAGGATCATAGGGAAAGCTTGTGTACAAGTCATGTACATTTAGCCCTAAAATTATGGTCCTAAATTAAAAGGTTTAAAATCATTTTGAAATTGATTTGGAAAACCTTGATGAAGCCATCTTAGTGATTGCATTCATCATTGAACATTGTGATACAAAGTTGAGTTAAACTTGAACTATTTCAAAGTTTTTGAACTTTGTATCAAGATTGAAAAATGGAAGTTATTTTCATAGAAAACTATTTTTCCTTGATAGTATATGGTATGAGGAATGTATCCTCAAAATTTCACAATTTTTCGAATTTTCTGGAATTTGTTGTGAGTTTCTGAATTTCGGGAGAGAAGAAATCAGAAACCGCCTGATCCAAGGCTGGATCGGTCACTGGACCGATCCAGGGAAGGCTGGATGGGTTCCTGATCGGTCTGGGGACCGATCAGTCCGTGCCGAATTTCTGATTTTCAGCCGGTGTCTGAAATTTCAGTTTTTGGGAGTTGAGTTTCGGGTTTCTAAAGGTTTGAAACTCTCCAAGACATTGTTGGTGCAATGATCAAGGGGGAGTTGACCTTTAGGGGGAGTCTTACCTAATTGTCAAGGGGGAGTTGACTTTTAGGGGGAGTTTTTACTCCTTAAGACTTTTTGAGGATTAGTGATATGAGATTGTCACTAAGTTGATTGTTGTGTTTAGTATCAAGGGGGAAATTAAGGGTTTCAATGAAAGGTATGAGACTTTCATTGGGAAGAAACTCTTGACCTTGAGTCCCTCTTTTTGATGTGTGTCAAAAAGGGGGAGAGATGTCCCAAGGGGGAGAATGGGAGAATGCCCGGAGAATGTTCAGAGAGAACATTGGAATTGGAAAACCTAAGTTAGGTTATCGGTTTAACCTAACTTGATTATGAATTTTGTCAAACATCAAAAAGGGGGAGATTGTTGGTGCAACCTTAGGTCAAGGTTGACTTGGTTGACCTGACTCGAGTTGACCTGACTCGAGTTGTGTTTTGATGTTTGACGATGTTTGACGAAAAGAGAGTTGTATTCTTGATGTTTGACAAGAATAGGTGTTTGGGAGATTGTAGGTGCAACCTTAGGTCAAGGTTGACCTGGTTGACCTGATTCGGGATGGCACGCGAAAAGTCCAAGTATGGAGACTTGGCACTGGAAAAGTCCAAGTACGGAGACTTGGCAACGGAAAAGTCCAAGCAGGGAACTTGGCACTGGAAAAGTCCAAGCAGGGAGCTTGGCACGCGAAAAGTCCAAGTGTGGAGACTTGGCACGGGAAAAGTCCAAGTATGGAGACTTGGCACTGGAAAAGTCCAAGTATAGAGACTTGGCACGGAGAAGTCCAAGGAGTTGGCACGAGGAAAAGTCCTAACTGGATGTTAGGCAGTGAAAAGTCCTAACTGGATGTTAGGCAGGTGGAAAGTCCCGTGAGTGAAGCCAGCGGGGGAAAGTCCTAACGGATGTTAGGCGGTGAAAGTCCCGTGAGTGAAGGGCAGTGGGAAAGTCCTAACTGGATGTTAGACAGTTGGAAAGTCCTGAGTGAAGCCAGGCAGAGGTGAGAGAATCTAGGCAGCAGGAAAACCCTAGTGAGTGAAGCTAGGTGAAAGTCCCGTGAGTAAACCTGGCAAGGAAAATCCAGATGGATCGTGGATGATCGACTTGTGTTGGAAAGTCCAAGTAGGTCAAGGGAGTGATCGGATACTTGGCACGAAGAGGAAAATCCAGATGGATCGGGGATGATCGGACATCTTGTGTGGAAAAGTCTAAGTGGGTCAAAGGGATTGACCGGACACTTAGCGGGAGTGCTAGCATGTCAAGGGAGTGACCGGATGCTAGGCATGATGTACCAACAGTCAAGGTTGACCGGATGTTGGTGTGGAAGCCTTAGGTTTAGGGTCGAAGTTTGGATCGGGCCGCAGATCGATCCAATGATACATGGCTCATCCGATCGGTCCGTGACCGATCGCTGATCGATCAAGATGCTATCGATGGTTATTTGATCGGTCCGGAGATCGATCGGGAGGAGATCGTGGCAAACCAGCGGAGAAGAGAAGCCTGCTGCATCGAGTCCCCTCGATCGGTCCGTCCGTGGACCGATCAGAGGTCTGATCGGCCCATGGACCGATCAGGACGGAATGGTAGCGAGTTCCCGATCGGATCCGGACCGCATCGATCAGATAAGGCTCGATCGGTCCACGCATCGATCAGGTTCTAGCCGCCAGACGCAACGGCTAGTTTCTTCACTGCTTTTCTTCGCAGTATAAGGAAACGAGGGCATCTTCTGCGGCAAGATACTCTTTCTTTTCCTCCTTAGAACTTCTGTTCTGCTGCTTGCTTCTTCTGGTCCGAGCTTTGTTGAGCTCAACCGCTGCTGAGCTTCTTTCACCGAGTCGCTTGTTGGCATTCGTCCGTGAAGTTGTTGCTTCCAGGACTTCAGTCGACGACAAGAAGGCAAGCTTGTATTGTTACATTCATTGTATTTACTTCTTGTATTCCTTGTATTCTATCTTGCTGTTGCGAGTTATTGTGGCGAGGTTTCTCCACCCACAAGGAGTATCTATTAGCCGGGTTTCCGGGGACTCATCCACCGACGGATTGGTAGGCTTCGTCCACCTTACGGACACGCCGAGGAGTAGGAGTTCATCTCCGAACCTCGTTATATGGTTTGTCTTTCTTCTCCTGTTTTCTTTCTACGTTGTATTTCCGCTGCACTAACCTAATCGTAGGAAGAAACGCGAAAGATTGGGGTCGGCTATTCACACCCCCCTCTCTAGCCGAGTACGAACGATCCTAACAACTACCTCATGCTAACATGAAAGGTGAAATCTAGATGTGGTTAAATGAATATATCACTACTCCATGTTTAATTTATGATTTATGACTTTTGTGAGTAGGAAAGAATCTTACTAAGCCTATGTGCTTATAGTTTTATTTTCCTTGTACTGCAGAGAAGGGTAAAGCATGGCTAAACTAAAGGGAGCAGTAGGAAGGGCAAAGATGTGTGTGGCAGTGGCATGGTGGAAGAGATCTGTTTTGTGTTTCAGGACTTATGCATATTCTAAGTTTTGCATGTTAACTTATTTTTCCTATTTGATACTTTTTGATGGTTGCTACTTGATATTATCTTGAACTTGTTTGGATGGTTGAATGCTTAATGTGAACTTATACTCTCTTCTGTTCCATGAAATCTTGAAATGTTAAGTACTTGTTTAATTAGAGAATTGTTAGTTATCATGAACTCTAGAGAACAATATACATGTTTAGTTTTCCCCTTATTTAGTAAGCTTTACGATCTAGTTAAACAAGCATGTATCATGTTTCAAGTAATAGATAGAAAAAATAAAATTTTATATGCCTGAATGCTAGCATGTTCACATGTTTTGTTTATATGATTAAATTATTAAAAAAATTTCTTCCGCTGCAATGATTTCATATGCATGTATGTATGTTCGCGTAGCGCCATCCTTGCCGTGCCAGGGCAAGAGGAAGGGCGGGCGTTACAATTTGGTATCAGAGCAGATCTGCCTTTCCACTACACACACTTCAAGCCTTCATCCTGCCGCTCCAAGTAAGAACTTCTATGCCTACTTTATTTCTTTATGTATGATAAAGAAATGTTTTTAGTCTAAGTATGCATGAATGTAAGTAGGAATGATAATAATCTTATGCTAGCCTTGTTAGGAATGATGATAACTTATGCTAGTTTGTTGTCATATATGAAGATAAGCATGGCTAGGAGACGCAATAACCGAGTCGATGAGACAGTACCCCCACCTGATCTGATGCATGTAGTTACTGAACTCCAGCGTCAGATTATAGAACAGCAGCAAGTAATTAATGCTCTGATGAATCAGCAGGGGAACCCTACCACCGCACCAGTGAACCAGAATACGATGCCAGTCGTACCTACAGCTGCACCAGTACCACCCATAGGCCCAGCCCTAGTAGTTTGTCAAGAGGCATATCTAATTCAGTGGCAGAGGCTGAAGCCGGAAAACTTCTCTGGTACTTGTGAACCATGGGACGCCCAAGCCTGATTCAAGACTGTAGAAAGCATAGTAGAGCTACTGGACTGGCCCAAACATGAAAAGGTCAAGTGTGCATCATTCTGCCTTACGGGAGATGCCAGAATGTGGTGGGACCGGGTTAAAGCAAAGAGGCAAGTGAACCAAATGAGATGGACGGATTTTGAAGCTGAATTTTTCAAAGAATTCTTCCATATGTGTGTGACAAACAAGCACTATGACGAGTTCACCGAGTTCCAGCAAGGTGACCTATCAGTTAATGAAGCCGTGAAAAGATTCAACCGACTAGCACGCTTATGCCCAGAGTTGGTCAGTACAGAAATGGAACGGGTCAGACTCATGCTGAAGATGCTCAAACCTGAAATAGCTCTGATTGTGGCCGCCGGGGTTAATAGACTGCAGACCGCAGAAGAGCTGTTCAGCAGTGCCCTGATCACCGAACACTATCTGAAGGCGCTGAACGAAAGCAAGAGTCAAGCCCAGTCGAGAGGATAGAAATCTCAAAGTACCAAAACCAGCTGGAAAGGAAACCACAATGGTAAGAGAAAGTAATGGAATAACTCTAAGGGTGGTCCAGCGAACAAACAGTCCATGTACCCTCAGTGTACCACATGTGGAAAGAAGCATCCAGGAGTATGTCGTAAGGGTACGAACAAGTGCTACAACTGCGGACTAGAAGGGCATAGAGCCAGAGACTGCCCTACCCAGGTTCAGGCACCTCCTCAGCAGTATATTCAGAACCGGGGTGCTCCCTCACAGGTACACCAGATGCAAGCTGCGATAGAAGGTACTCAAATAAGCCAAGGGAGATTGGAAGCCCAGCAAGTTATGACAAATGCCAAGATTTTCTCCCTCACCAAGGATGACGTGGCGAATGCTTCTACGGTTGTCACAGGTCAGATATTTATTTTCAGTCAGCATGCTACTGTATTATTTGATACTGGGGCAACACACTCGTTCGTCTCCACGCCTTTCACAAAGAAGATAGACATGTCACCACAAGCCTTAGATTGCAAATTCTTAACGACCCTGCCCTCGGGAGAAGTGATGTCATCTACCCATATGCTGCGAGCCGCTCCTATCAAAATCGCAGACAGAGAGCTCTATTGTAATCTGATAGTGCTCAACATGTGGGATTATGACATTATATTGGGCATGGATTTTCTGAGCAAGTACGGTGCTTCGATCAAGTGCTATAAAAGAAATGTGGTTTTCCGGTCGGAGGCAGAACCGATGTTTGAATTTATTGGAGAACCAAGGGAAGGAACTAAGAAATTCTTATCAGCCTTAAGGGCACAAAAGATGTTAGACAGCGGATGCACTGGGTTTCTAGCACATGTTGTCGATATCAGCCAAGAATAGAACCAGAAGCTGGATGATGTCAGAATTGTCTACAACTACCCAGAGGTATTCCTTGATGAACTACCAGGGTTAGCCCCCGATAGAGAAATTGAATTTGATATCGAATTGATTCCTGGTACTAAATCGATCTTTAAAGCACCTTACCGTATGGCGCCGACTAAATTGAAGGAACTTCAGGGACAGCTACGAGAGTTACTCGACAAGGGACTTATCCGCCCTAGTCATTCTCCATGAGGAGCTCCAGTACTATTCGTGAAGAAGAAAGATGGGTCTATGCGAATGTGTATAGACTACCGAGCGCTAAATAAGGTGACGATCAAGAATAGGTATCCTCTACCACAAATTGACGACCTGTTTGACCAGTTAAAAGGTGTCACCGTCTTCTCTAAGATTGACCTGAGGTCTGGCTATCATCAAGTAAAAGTGAAACAGGATGATATACCGAAGACGGCTTTCCGAACAAGATACGGACACTATGAGTTCGTAGTTATGCCCTTCGGAGTGACGAATGCTCCTGCTATGTTTATAAACCTGATGAATCGGGTATTCTCGGTATTCCTCGATAAATTTGTGATCGTCTTCATCGATGATATTCTCATCTATTCGAGAACTCAAGTAGAGCATGCTGAACACCTGAACATTGTATTGCAGATTCTTCGGGAGAAGCAGCTGTATGCGAAATTCTCCAAATGTGAGTTCTGGCTCAATCGAGTATCATCCTTAGGTCATATTATCTCCAAGGATGGAGTAATGGTAGACCCCATATGTTGGTTGCTACTCAGAAAACCTAGAAGTTCCACTGTACAAAAATTTTGTACAAAGGTCTGAACCTTTTTCTAGCTACCATGTGTTCTTTTAAATTAAATTTTGGATCGCCTGCGGAACTTAACACGTTTGATCCAAAACTTAATCTATTTGTTCTTTTAGGTTTTGACTTGGATCTCTTGCGGAACTTAACACGTTCGACCCAAGTCACCTTAAGTTATTAATTCCATTAAATATTAATTTCTATAATTGGTTCTCAGTACTGACGTGGCGAGGCACATGACCTTCTTGGATATGGGAGCAACCACCACCGACTAGACAAAACCTTTTATGGAAAGTTAATATTTAATTTCCTAAAATAACTTTAGGTTAACCGAAAAGAATAATCAAATCACAAGGAAAAGAAAAACAAAAGAACACTATATCGAAAATAAATTCGAAACTCTAGAATCGTATGCCTCTTGTATTTAGTATTATTTCCAAAAATAATTAGTATGATGCGGAAAGAAAAAATACTAGTTATACCTTTTAGAAAAACCTCTTGATCTTCTACCGTATTCCTCTTCTAACCTCGGACGTTGTGTGGGCAACGATCTTCCGAGATGAGAACCACCTAGCACCTTCTTATTCCTTACAAGTTTCGGCCATCAAAACTTCTCCTAGGATGAAGAGGTTCGGCCACCACCACCATGCTCCAAGGGATGCTAGAAAAGAGGCTTCTTTTCTCTCCTTCTTCTCCTTCTTAGTTCCGGCCACCAAAGCTATCTCCACCATGAGAAGGTTTCGGCCACACAAAGGAGAGGAGAGGAAAGAAAGGGCCGGCCACACCCAAGGAAGAAAAGAGGGAGAAAAATAATAGAGTTGTTCGCCTTGAAGCCTCTTCTACCCCCTCTTTTATAATCCTTGGTCTTGGCAAATAAGGAAAATTTAATAAAAACTTCCTTAATTCATTTGCCATTGAAAAGGAAAATTTATTTAATTAAAAACAATTTTTCTTTTCAATTTTGCAATGGCCGGCCGCACCAAGAAATCTCCAAGCAAATAAAATTTTAAACACCAATTAAAACTTCCTTATTTGCTTCGGAAATTTATAAAATTTCTCAATAATTTTATCCCTTCATGATTGGTTTATAAAAGGAAATTTAATAAATTAAAATCTTTCTTTAAACATGTGGATAAAAGAAAGTTATCTCTAAAATTAAAATCTCTTTAATCTACAAATAAGGAAAGATATCAAATCTTTTCTCAATCTGTAGAAACTAATAAAAGAGAATTATTAATTTTAAACTTTCTTTAAATCATGAACATGGTTAAAAGGAAAGTTTTCTTAAAATTTAAAATCCTCCTTTAATCAACAAATAAGGAAAGATTTCAAATTTTAAACTCTCTTTAAACATGTAGATGATTTACAAATAAGGAAAGTTTTACCAAAAATTAAAACCATCCTTTTAAACTATAAATAAGGAAAGAGATTAATCTCTTCTCTTAATCTTTGTAGAAAACTATAAAAGGAAATTTTAATTTTTAAACTTTCTTTTAAAATCATGATATCCACATAAGAAATAATTTTAATAAAAATCCTTTTAATATTCTAGTGGCCGCCACCTAAGTTTGGGACAAGCTTTGGCTCATCCACTTGGTCTTGGCCGGCCTTAGCTTGGGTTCCAAGCTAGTTTGGCCGGCCCCATTGGATGGGTAAGAAGGTGGGTATGCGGTGGGTATAAATCTCTATATACTAGAGGCTACGATAGGGACCGAGAGGAGGAATTGGTTTTGGTCTCCCGATGAAATTAAGCATCCCGTGTTCGCCCCGAACACACAACTTAATTTCATCAATAATAATTCATTCCACTAAAGAACTATTATTGAACTACCGCACCAATCCCAAATTACATTTTGGGCTCCTTCTTATTATGAGTGTGTTAGTCTCCCTGTGTTTAAGATAACAAATGTCCACTAATTAAGTAAGTTACTAACAACTCGCTTAATTAATATCTAGCTCCAAGAGTAGTACCACTCAACTTCATCGTCATGTCGGACTAAGTCCACCTGCAGGGTTTAACATGACAATCCTTATGAGCTCCTCTTGGGGACATTCTCAACCTAGATCACTAGGACACAGTTTCCTTCTATAATCAACAACACACACTATAAGTGATATCATTTCCCAACTTATCGGGCTTATTGATTTATCGAACTAAATCTCACCCATTGATAAATTAAAGAAATAAATATCAAATATATGTGCTTGTTATTATATTAGGATTAAGAACACACACTTCCATAATAACTGAGGTCTTTGTTCTTTTATAAAGTCAGTATAAAAGGAACGACCTCAAATGGTCCTACTCAATACACTCTAAGTGTACTAGTGTAATTATATAGTTAAGATAAACTAATACCTAATTACACTACGACCTTCCAATGGTTTATTCCTTTCCATCTTGGTCGTGAGCTACTATTTATAATTTATAAGGAACCGATAACATGATCTTCTGTATGTGACACCACACACCATGTTATCTATAATATAAATTAATTGAGCAACTACATTTATCATAAATTTAGACATTTGACCAATGTGATTCTTATAAATGTTTATACCAAAAGCTAGGCTTTTAGTATACACTCTAACACCATAAAGATTGAGGCTGTGAGTAACTGGACCAGGCCAAAGAATGCCAGTGAGATCAGGAGTTTTCTCGGGCTAGCAGGCTATTACAAGAAGTTCGTAGAGGATTTCTCTAGAATTGCAGCCCCTATGACAGCTCTCACTAGGAAGAACAAGAAGTACGAATGGACATACGACTACGAGAAGAGTTTCACAGAATTAAAAAGGAGACTGACTAGTGCTCCAATCCTCACTCTTCCGGAAAGTAACAAAAGTTTCGATATGTACAGCGACGCATCCAAGTTAGGACTTGGAGTTGTACTCATGCAGAACGGCAAGGTCATTGCCTACGCCTCTAGGAAACTCAAAGAACATGAAAGAAATTACCCCACCCACGATCTAGAGCTAGCAGCCGTGGTTTTTGCTCTCAAAATATGGAGGCATTATCTATATGGAGCTCAGTGCAAGATTTATACAGATCACCAGAGTCTGTAATACTTCTTCACACAGAAAGACCTAAACATGAGACAACGCAGATGACTCGAGTTAGTCAAGGACTATGACTGCGAGATCTTTCACCATCCGGGAAAAGCGAACAAAGTGGCCGATGCACTCAGCAAGAAGTCCTGTGCCACCTTAATGTCGCTATCGGCATTGTCCCAACCCTAGGAAGGGAAATTATGTGTTACGATATGAAACAAAGATACCCAGAGTTATTCTAAGTTCGAGGGCGAACTTTTTATAAGGTATGGGGGATTGTAACACCCATAAAGTCTATAGTAAATTTTATGTAGTTTTTGCATGATAAGAATGAGTTTTATGCGGGTTCCTTCTAAAAAAGAAAAAAAAAGAAAGAAAATAGAACCAAAAAGAAGCATGGCCAAGGTTCGAACCTTGAACTTTTTAGTAGGTGACAAAGCTTTAAGTAGAATGAAATAACCAATAGCCCAAGAGAAAGTATTGTTAGGAAGGAAAGGGAAGTTGTAGTTAAGGGTAGGGAGGGTGAAGAGACACCTTCCGCTTAGAAGAAAAGTTTATCTTTTCTTTCTCCCTCTACTTAGAATGGAAAAAATTCATTTTTACTTCTTCTTTTTTTAGAAATAAATGGAAATAAAAAGGTAAGAGAAAGAAAAGTTCATTCTTTCTTCTTCCTTTTCATGTAGAATAAGAAGGAAGAAAAGGGCAAGGGAATTTGATTTTTCCTTTCTTCTTCTTCTTCTTCTTCTTCCTCCACCGAAACTTCAAGTTCCTCTCTCCCATTGCCGAATTCAAGCTAAGGGTTTTTTTCCTAAGGAAACTTCACAAAGGGAAGTTCCTGAAACATACTTCTCATTACAAGCAAAAATAAGGGAAAGAGAATTCTAGAAGCGAAAAGGGTCTTCTTCTTCTTCTCCACCAAGGGTATTCTCTTAGTAAACCAAACAAGAGGATGTAAGTATCTCCTTCACCTGCAGTACAAGTAGTTTACGAGTGTTTTCCATGTTTGATGTGACTTAAGAATCTAGAAATCATGCTTTGAAGTTTCGGCCAAGAAGAGATAAAGGGCTTAGGAAAGTTTAAACTCCATTTAGGGTTTCTTATGTATTTTCTTATGATGCCTAATAAGTTGGGTGATGTTATTAAGATGTTATTCATGATTTATGTTGCTTAAAAACCTAGAAATCATGCTTTGAAGTTTTGGCCAAGAAGAGATAAAGGGCCTAGGAAAGTTTAAACTCCATTTAGGTTTGTTTATGTATTTCTTATGATGCCCAATAAGTTAGGTGATGTTATTAAGATATTATTCATGATTTATGTTGCTTAAAAACCTAGAAATCATGCTTTGAAGTTTCAGCCAAGAAGAGATAAAGGGCTTAGGAAAGTTTAAACTTCATTTAGGTTTGCTTATGTATTTTCTTATAATGCCTAAATAGTTAGGTAATATGATTAAGATGTTATTCATGATTTATGTTGCTTAAAACCCTAGGAATAAGCCTTGTAAGTTTCGGCCAAGAAGAAAATGAAAAGGCCTAAGAAAATTAAGCTCCAATTAGATTTGTTTATGCTTTCTCTCATGATACCTAATAAGTTATGTGATGCTATTAAGATGTTATTCATGATTTATGTTGTTTAAAAACCTAGGAATAAGCCTTGTAAGTTTCGGCCAAGAAGAAAATGAAAAGGCTTGACACAACGGTGCCGACCAGGCTTGACACAACAACATCAAACAAAAACACGAAGCCATAAGGCTAAACTCCAACAGAAGATACATATTACATGTACAAGTCCAAAACAAATTGTAACGCCCGCCCTTACTCATACCCTTAAGCTACAGGACAAACGTTACTCTTTCCTCGTACATCTAATTTTTTTCGACATTCTTACCTGTTACATGCTGCTTAGTCCTTAAATCTATTCTAACTTGTTATGACTGGTAGAGCATGACTTACAGCCACGTAGGGTCGAAAGGAGTATGAAGCTTCTGGTGAGTCTGGGTCGTGTGTCCCTGATAGCTATTGCACTCCCAACTGACACAGGGCACGGTCATGTGAGGGTCGCACGATCGTGACCCTTAGTAGAGGATGAAAGGGGCACGGTCGTGTGAACCCACATGGCCGTGTCACTTCGGCCGAGAGAAGGAGAGACGCGGCCGTGTGGAATCATAAGGGTCACGATCTGCAGTATAAGGAAATGCAATCTATAAGCGGATGCTTAGTAAGTACCATCTACTCACAAAATGAGACATTAAAAGAAAACATGCTTTTTAAACTGCTTAAAGAAAAATGCAACATTGTAACCATGCTTTTGCTAGTAGTTCACACTAAAATTGTACTTCAAAAATATGCACATGACATGTATTTTCAAACCAGTTTGTCATGCAAACCATCAACACGAAACCCATGCTAGTAATGAAATAAAATAGTCATCTTGGAATATTATTGAGTTTATCACTACTGCACTACATAACTCAATTCTCAACTTAGAAAACTTCCACTAAGACAAACCATGAAGTTCAAAACTTTATATTACATAATAGTGAAAATAATACTCATTTTCTTGGACCCGACATTGTACCATTTTGCGCGCATTCTTAATAAGATTCGAGATAGCTGATCTTGAACCCATTAAGGTACTACTAGGCGGTCTAGGAGCCTAGGGGCGATCTAGGAGCCCACCCAAGGACCTTGTGTCCAGTACATGCCTTTTTAAAGTAAAATACTTCCTTTTAACTAATAATTTCTTATACTTGCACTTGCTTGGCATTTAACCAAACAGCTTATGTGCGCTTAATTACCCCGTACTTATAGGGAAGCACTTTAGGCACTTGATTATACTTCTTAGTCTCAAAACTTAATGGGAAGCAAACAAAGATGATCTAAGCATACTCTTAATCCCAAAACTTTATGGGCATCTTATATATCATAGCGTCTATCTCCCTTAACATGCAACACGTTTAAAACATATCATAACATGTATTAACGAAGCTACTCATACTGCAGGTGAGAGATACTTACATCCTTTCGCTAGATCTTACGATTATAAGGTGCAAGGTAGACCCCAAAATCCTCCCTCGTGTGCCTTAATCTCCGAGTCGCCCTCCTTTTGCATCCTACCTCCTTGGGAGAAACTCTCCCTTAGATTCCCTCCTTTAAAAGCTTTAAAATTTGGAGCCCTAGGTTTCCTTGGCCAATACTTGAAGGGAGGGAGAAGAGGATTCGGCTAGAGAGGAAAAAGGAGGCGGAAGATTAGGTGTTTGATCTCATCCAACCCCTTTTATACTAAATGGAAATTGGAGCGTCTCTTTGCACATAATCCATATATAAGGAATTGTTTCATATTGCTCATGTGATGCTTTACCACCACCTAATGGCTACTTAAACAAATTTCAAGCAAGATGTCTCAGGTTCAAATCCTAGCTCGGGCCATTTATGCATATATTTTTATTCCTTTTCTCTTCTTCTATTTCTTTTTACGCTTTGTACAAATAAAGGAAATTTATGGGTGTTACACAAATGATACGAGTGGAAACAATAACGAAGAAGTTGCTCGATGTGACATGGGACTAGAGAATAAGATCTCCAAGCGACTCCATAAATCCTCTACCTGCTCCTTGGCGAAAGAAGAAATAGTATAAGGGGTGGTGAGTGCTAATGACTCAGCGGGTAATAGACAAATAGTGCATGAACATAATATATCTAGAGACTCAAAGGTATACAGTCTCATAGGTAATAATCAACAAGCATAACAATAATGTCATAATAAATGTCCATATCTGAACGATGTGTCGAGCACCTAATAACTGCAAGAGCATGAGTGAATCTACAACAAAACTGATCATATCTACTAAAGCATCATATATAGCCTACCTAGTTACTAATAAGCATGTCAATGTCAAGTACATGCAAGAGACATATCTCAACTATATGTAAACATATCACAAACATATGGATATAATCAATCAAAAGCATATGCAATCATATATCATATGCATATGCATGGCATGGTCACTCTCACCTATCCCTCAGCTACCACGACCTCCCTATAGTCAAGAGGTCGGGACAATGACAACTGTATACACTACCAACAACTACTACTCATGAGTGGTGCGAGTGGATAGTTTGCTGAGTATTTATCTAACTACATAGCAATGGGGTATTTTCTGCTCGCAACTCCAGCTAACCCTACTCCTGAGTAAAGCGAGTTAGGCACATCAGGACAAGCTGCACTCACTCCAAGAACACTACCCCGAGCGACTGAGTGAGCAGCAATGACCGACAACTCTCTCAACCATAAGGGAGACATAGTCGTCGACATACATGAAATGCTATGATGAGCAAGATGCAAATAATCATCACCATAGATATAGCAAACAACTATGCCATAGTATAATCAACATATTTAACATAGTACATGTATATAAAGCAATCAATGTAAATAAACAAGATATCCAGTATCTACTAAATATCATATATGGCAACGAGAGACTATATAGATATGGAATCGATCATCTTAAAGATCAAACAACCAAGTGTCAAGCTCATGAAAAATATGAGTGGAGTCAAGGTAAATACAGCATCTATCCAAATATCTAGCTCATGCACTAAGGTCAAAGTACTAAAGAATCAAGATAAGAAGTACTCGTCTTATGTGTCGATCGTGCTAAAGAATCCCACGTTCGAGATGCTTGTCTCAAATCAAAGTCCTGCAAATCACATGATGTATAGTTTAGTTAATCAAATAAGTAACAAGTAGCTAATTCTGAAACCCAAACTAATTTAGGAAAACCCTAATCGAACGATTATCCTCGATTCACCCAAATCCATTTGTTGAATTAGGTTTAACTCATTATTACCAACTCCTTAATGGATCCATGTAACAATCCATTTACCACTAAGTCTACTCATCATGAATCCAAATACATCCCAACACATCACAATATCAATCTAATGAACCCGATTACTGATCATGTAATCATCTACAACAAACCACTCAACTAATCAACAACAAATTAATCCACAGATAACCCTAACCATTCCCCCATCTAACTAGGCTAAGCATAAATAAATTCTAAAAACTCACCGAGTTGATACCGTAGCCGATGCTTCATAGCTAGATAAACTCATCGTCGAAATTGATGGCTGAAGCTACAACGAAGTTGCTACTGGGAGCAGGGTCAGATCAATCGACAAGAATTAGAAATCAGATCTCTACAAACCCAAAACCAAACATACCTTACCCTAATTCCGTGCTGACAACCCCCTCTCTAACAAAGACCAACATTCGGCAGCTTTTGGGATTGGCGGCAAAAGAACTGATAGTCGAAAGGGAAGATCGAAAAATCAGCAAAAAGGGATGGCAGTCCGTCCCACTCAAGGGATCGGCAGCAGATCTACGCCGACGACAAACATGAATCAAAATCCAATGAAGAGAAGGAGGTGATGGATCTTCCTGATGGAATCATCGTTGCTCTGCTCGAATCCACAAGCGAGAGACAGAGGTTGCCCTAACTCCCTTCGTCAACTCCACCCTCCCGGTGACAGCGGTGTCGAGCAATGTATGTTGTGTCGTCTGTGCGGATCACATGAGAGGAGAGAAAATGAGGGGACAATAGGTCTCTCATGGCCAACAGCATCAATGGCTGGCAGCGCTTGCGTCTCGTGAGTTGAAGGGGGCAGCTGACGGCGGTCGGCGCGGCGACGATGAGAGGAGGAGAAAAGATGGATCGACAATGAAGAATCGGGAGAAGGGGAAGAAGAGAAGGGATCGGGGGAGGGGAAAGAAGAGAGGGATTGAATGAGGAATTTGGGAAAATACAGCCTTTATATACTTAGACTTAGGTTAATCAATTAAATCATAAGTTAATTCCTCAATCAACTCTCATTTTAATTGAGTGTCCTGTCCTTGCCTTATAGGTTCATCTCCTTAAATATGTCATACGGACTTCGTTTAATTCCCAAAAAATTCTATAAAATTATTTCTCTAATAACACTTATTATTTAATTGTCGGATCTTATATTCAATCTCCTTTTTGAGTGTCTTGTCCTGTATATTGGACTTAGCCAATTTTCTTGATAAGTAAGAAATTAAATTATGTGATCTAATTAAGGAAATACTTACAATGGATTGCAACCTTCTGAATCGGATATGAATCTGTGGGTTCGCTCGGACTTAGCTTCCGATATTGTCTCGGACTCGGATTCAGTCTCGGCAACATGAGCTTGTACTAGTAGAGCAAGGAAGCTTGCTTGCTCGTGTTTTTCGTCGGAGTCTTCTGAGGATTCGGACCATGTTGCTTTCTTAGCTTTTCTTCTTCTTTACTTCTAGTTTGGACAGTCTGGCCTGATATGTCCCTTCTTATTGTAGCCGTAGCAGGTGACTTCGGCCTTGGTCTTTGTGTTTGAATGGGTTACTTTCTTGATCTCACATTTTGTAAAGCTCTTCTTCTTCTTGTACAGTTTTCGTATCAGTTTCACGAGTTTGGCGATAATTTGGTCGTCTTCTTCCAAGTTAGATTCACCTTCAGACTCGTGTTCGATTTGGTACTTCTTCCTAGACTCCTTAGTCTTGCTTATACATGCAACCAATATAATACCTTTTTTGGCCAGAAGTGCATTAGTCTGTTCGTGCAATTCAAATTCTAAAAATAGCTCGTCTAGTCTAATTAAAGAAAGGTCCTTGGATACTTTGTAAGAATCTACCATCAATGCCCACAAGGTATTCCTTGGAAAAGCATTTAACGTGTACCTTATTATATCACGATTATCTACCTTTTAGCCAATCGCGTGTAGTCTGTTAAGCAAGTCTTGGATCTGAGCATAGAGTTGACTTGCTGACTCACCATCCTGCATTTTAATATTGTATAACTTATTTAATATTAAGTCTCATTTGCTTACCTTAGTGTCAGAGGTGTCCTCGTGCAGCTCGATTAGCTTTTCTCATAATTCCTTGACGTTATTGAAGGGGTCAACCTGGTTCAACTCTTCTTTAGTTAAGTCACATTAGAGAGTTTGAGTGGCTTTCGCATCGACTTCGATCTTCTTACGGGTTGGTGCGTCCCATTTGTCTCAAGGGATGAGAGTTTCGTCTTCAGTGGGATATGTGAATCCCATTTAGATGATTATCCACATTTACACTTGCCTTTTGAAATGGTACTTCATTCGGCTCTTCCAATAGACGAAATCTTTGTCGGAGAAGAGTGGTGGGTGTGCGGTGCTATAACCTTTTTGGTAAGTCATTTGAAAAGCAAATCTTGCATACAATAAAACATGAAAACTTATCCTAAGACTTAGTCTTGGATTAGTACTGTGGTATAAAGAATTTATAAAAATACTAAGGAACTCAAGTGGTTATGCATCAACTTTGAGAAACAACACAAAAAAAATAATTGTGGAAAATTGATCGAAAGGGGTAATCGTATCAATTCCGATCGACTCTGAAAAATTTAAAACCAATACCACGAAAAATTTACTTGAATGGTGGTTTCACCGATTCTGATACCGATTGTAAAATCGTTACTTTAGAGCGGGTGAATAGCGCTCATGACTTTCATGTTCTTTTAAAATCAATCGGAGTAAAACGCTCAGCGGAATAAAGACAAAAAGAAAGACAAGCAATTGCTAACACTTTGATTTACTTGGTTCAGAGCCTGTGACGATTCATACTCCAAGGCTCGCATGTGAGAGTGCTTTCGATAGGTAATCCACTAGTAGTTCAAAGAAAGATTACAAATATTATGTATAAGAACTACAATGATAAAATTATAAACAAAATTATACCGACAACTTGTAAAGATATGAAGTCGTGAGCCTTCGATAATTGGAGTAGCGTTTAGGCGATGTGGAAGTTTTTTCTTAGCAGAGCGCACAAGAGCGGAAGATGCTTGGAATGTTGTAATGAAGCTGCTAGTCGAAACCTTCTTTTATAGCCCACTCCGGGCGTCTGGACCTCCCTCGGGCAAAAGTTATCCACCTCTGGGCTAAAACCTCAGACAGGGCTGGCGTGGCGTACTCTCATCGAAACTCGATCCAGCAAAAGTTATCCACCTTCGGGTGCCCGGACCATCCCCGAGTGTCTGGACAGTGACGTAGGTTCGCCAATCATCGCGCGGCAAATCAACTTTTGGCCATCCAAGCGCCTGGAGTAACTCCGGGCGCTCGAACCGCTAGGGTGCCTGGCTAGGCACCCTGCTCAGGTTGTTTGTCGATGAAGCCAATCCGGGCGCTCGAAGCAACTCTGGGTGCCTGAACCATCATTTTTGCAAACTTCTTTTTCTACAAAACAAGGTTAGTCCAGACAATAATATTTAAAGAATAATAAGTTTTGACAGCCTTCGAACTATCCGGTTCTAACTTTGAGTTTTTTTCTAAAACTCTAAGTTGGACCGACGCCTACTATTCCCTCTTCGGGAAGTGCACCCTCACCTACTCCCCTTAGGAGAAATTATCTTTTGTTAGACCGATCCTCCAAACCATCTAGACTTTTTCTTAATATCCGAGACTTCAGGACTTCATACTGAACGACCGATCCATGATCCGTCCAGTCTTCCACCTAGTATCCGCGACCCCTAGGATTTTCACCTAGAGTTATCGACTCTAGAATTTCACCTAAAGTCCTCAACTCGCCAAAATTTTTCCTAATCCCCCGAACCAGGACTTTGTTGCCTAACCGCAGCTAGAACTATTTACCTATCTAACCGCAATTAGGATTTTCCATTCGCCTAACCGCAGCTAGGACTTTCCTTTGCTAAGATCACTTAGAAGATCACTTGCGACTTTCTTACACACTTAATTCAACTTATTAAATAATAAAACAACTTAACATTAAATATTTTTATCATTATCAAAATACAAATTCAACCATCTGATTTTTTTTCTTACACCAACAGAAAATTAAAATAATCAAAATTGCAACTTTGCCAGAAATTAATTAAAGTTTCAATTTTCACAAACGGATGTCATGTCTTCAAAAAAAAATAACTAATAATTGAGTAAGACAAAGAGAGCGTTTGGTTTCATTTTTATTTTTTTTAAAACGTGTGTTATTCTTACAAACCAAACATACCATCCCCTCCCTTTCTACAATTCTAATTGTGCATTGCATGCTCAGCTCGATCAGATGCCAAATTTGTACTTAGTCAACCACTGTCTGCACATGTCAACAACTGGCAATGCATTTGCAACTGATGCCTGATGGGCAACATATTCGACATCGGCAATACTTCCACTTCTTGATGCTATCTGGAAGGCACTCTTTAGGCGACCACAAACAACGCAGGCCAACACTTTCCTGTGGCTGCTAATTAGCATGTCTATGAGACGATCCGGCCGCTCTCTGTGCTTGTTAGCATATACATTAATGGCAGTGCCAAGAACCTGGTCCCAATCGTCGTCATCTATGGTACCCTTTATGTTCTTGAAAAGCTCTGTTAGCTGACCACCTTTCTTTCTCTCGGCAAGAGATGCTGCCACACCAGCATAAATGTCCACGGCAGGGAGTTCAAATTCATAAATAACCCGAAAAGCCAAGTCAAAATGCTTTTCGGCAAGGGCCTCAGCTACACGGCATCTTCTCTTGAAGGTTTCAGGTTCACTTGGATTTCCAAAAAGGGAATGCTTCCACTGGGGACCATCTGAATCATTGAGGGACTTTACTACATCTATCTGGATAGATACACTGGCTGAGAATTTTACAACCCCCTCGACACTCAATTTTTCCGAGGCACTTTTTCCCCTAATAGACTTGGACAATAATCTGGAGGTCTCACTTGATGCTCTATGTCGGGCTGATAATCCTTCATCGAAATGAATCTTTGCACGCTCCAAATGCTTTATTGCCTCTTCCTGTGAAAAAGAGTTGATGCACAATTGAATACAGCATAGACCAGCAGCAATATGGTCACCCTGGATAACCAGAAACTTGTAGAGACAATTAAAATGCCGATGTGTTTCACAATAGCTGCATATTCTAGTGAGTGCAGCAGCCATGTACTGGCTCAATGTCGCATCTTCTGGCGACACAGATGATCTTTCTAAGACAATATTATGTAAAACATCCATAGCTCCATAACCAACGCACAATTCACATAAATCATCAATGGTTCCATAGTCAGTTGCCAAAGGATCAGCTCTTTGAGGAGATGAGGCAGGAGATGGTGCTGGATATTGTGAAGATTGAGAAAGAGGTGAAGAATTTGGTGGAAAGAACAGCAGACAAGCATCTAAGTAGCGACCATGCTTGAACATAAATGCTAGAGTTTCTTGACGAGCATATTCTTGTAGATAGTACATGCACTCAGCATACCTAATGCTGTCCAGGTTACTGCAAGGTCCATCTTCAAAATTGGAAGGGAAAAAAGATAGGCGGCCATTAGACAATTCTTGAGAACGGGGAAATGTCGATGGCATGTGTAAAATATTGAGGTATGAATCTGCAGAAAGAGAATCATCCAAGATTGTTGATGCACTTTTTGCCAAGTGTTCATACATAGACCGACTAGATGGAACATCAACAGGAGGACCTCCTTCTACAATATTGATGATCCCAAGGATAACAGAAGAAGGATCACCCTTATGCAGTTGAATAGCTTGCTTGAACTTCACACGAGCTTCAGAATAGTGTTCCATCCTAATCAAGGCATGACCCCAAGCATTCCATACAGGCAAAGCATCAATCTTACACTTTCTACACGTATATACTGCCATGCTGTATCGTTCATTTAGGATTAATCTGTCACGGAGGCAGGCTGAAGATTCTTTATCAGCAATATCATCAATAGAAGCAACTATTCCAGATCCAAGAAGGCTCTGAAGAACTTCTGCATGCCCTAACCAGGTATGTGCTTGTGCAAGAAGTTCAGAAAGGTCATCGGGGTACTGGCTACCACTACTTGAGCTGCTAGTTTCTGTAGATGAATCATCTACGTCCCTGTATTTATCATAGTTATTTGGATATTCACTTGATGCAGCAAGTTTTTTCAACAAGCTTTTTGCATAACCCAAGGCCTGCGCATAAGTTTCTGTTGCATGATATGCTTTACTTATAGTTTCCATAGAAGCATTCAAAGGCAGATTTTGGGCGCTCAAAATATCTTTCATCTGAGCAACACACAATTGCAGGGCCCCTCTGGAAGAGGTCATATCATTAGAGCACAGAGAAAGCAATGCTTTAAAAAGTGTAAAATCAGGAGAAGTTTCATATCTATGAGAGGTGCGAACAGCATTATCCTTATTTTGATCACCTGTGAGAACCCATTCTTCAGCAATGGAAACAAATGGAAGCCTTTCTTGGCCATCTGCAGAGAATGATGTGGGTCGCTCCTCTTCAATACCAGGGATTCCCTCCCCAGCAACTGTGTCAGAATGCATAAACCCTGAAATCTTTCTTTTACGATGAGCATCTTTTTGAAAAACCTTGGGTGAGGAATCCCAAGTGGCCCATGAAAAAGCCCAGCGAGCCTCTCTTTGCCAATTACCAATACTGCTTGCAATGTTTGGCCTTGATGGTGTGCCAATCTTAACTTTATGCTTCAATCTAGACCCAGAAATGGAGATACGAGGTTCCCTAGGAGCAGCGCTAACATTAATAGTGATTGCTTTAGCAGCATATGTAAGTATTAGATTGTCATCCCTCAATGAAGGAAATTCTTTTAGTATAAGTGAAGCTGACTGCAGCTGTTTCATCATCAACAGAACTTCCAGAATCAGATGAGGATGTTCATGCAAAGATGAACATCGTTGCTGGGTTGGCAATGGCAGTAAGGACAAAACACGAAGACCTAGTGCCCACAAGTTAAGTTTGGCAACTTCAACATCTGAAAGATTTCCAACTCTTCGCTTTAGAAAAAAGTGCACGAGAAGTTGTTTAGAGCGTAAGTCGGGTAAAAGCTGCATAGCTTCAATAGCAACAGGTAGGGCATCATCTGAGTCATGCAAGGACGACAGAAACCGTGAAGCCTGTGCTGGCCCCCCACCACTAAGGGGGTCTGTGGTTAATAGCTTTACTAATTGCCGGCCTTGCAATTCTCTACGCAACTCAATTGGCAGAGATGCACTTTCAGCGACTTCCAAAGCAGCAGAAACAGCCCCTTTACCAGCCAACCTTAATGCTAATCCTTCAGGATCTTCCTTACAATCAACCTCTACTTGTTGCCATCTGGTATAATGATCATCAGCACTTAAGATGTGATGGTATCTCTGCAAAGATTGTCTCATATGCAGTACCTCACTCCGAATTGGTTCATGTTGAGGTAAGTGGCAAATACACATAGTGAGAACATCAATTGCAGGATCTAGATCCCACCGATGTACGTATTTTAATGCAAGCCTTGCTGCAAGCAGTTTGTCCTTGAGCCGCAAGCAATACTGCCAACTGGTGCTACCAAAATTTGGCATCACATAGCCATGAGGCTGTGGGAGAACCAGATTACTTGCTTCCTCTTGTTCAATCAACAACTGGAGTAAATAGTCAGATGCTCCATCACGTAAACATCGATCAGATAGTGCAAGAGCATCCAGCAGTTTCCCTTCATCAATCAATCTTTCAACAGCTTTTCCATAAGGCCCTTCATTCTCCCAGTCAAATGAAACATAGCTTGCAGGATCAACCCCAAAATCATCAAGCATTGCAGAACGGTGTGCACATTTAGCAATTGTATTATGGGTAGTGAACTCAGAAAAAGATGGACTATTATGCCCACCAATGACCATCTCTTCTACTTCTGATTCAGTGTCACTCTCAGGTTCACAAACTCGTTTCCTTGAAGCTTTGCCGTTAGGTATAGCTGCAACATTGTTGTCACTTTTAGATGTTATTGTTGTTGTTGAGATTTTATGAAGGTTTGATTGCTGCTGTATCCAGCGTTTGAGTGTCGGAAACCTCTCTGACTGATCAAGAGCAAACTCATAGAATAACCTCTCAGTATCAGGTCCTTGTAAAAATTGGCCTTTGGAATGTATGGAAGAATCAGATGATTCATTTCTGCTAGATAATATGGTACTACCAAATACACATGCCAGAACTGCCCTTACTGGTGAGAGCTTCGCAAGATGCTTTACTAAACTCAACTGGAGGGGATAGAGAGGTTTTCCATGTTTTTCTAGTGAACCAGAAGTGCTAGCTTTGAGGGAGATCTTTCGACCCATACTCATTCCAGAAAGAGTAGGTAGGATAGGAATGCAAGCCCAGCCATGACCAGAACGTGGAGGAAAAACTGGTGGCACACAAGCCAATATAACCTCGTGCACAAAATCCACACCCATAATATCAGCTATCTTTCCAGCAGCATCAGTACTCCCACGATCAAAGACAAGACGAGTAAGAAGATCTTTGGGCAACTCATATATGAGTGAAAAAAAATTGAAATCATGAGTTGTGTCAACTCCATCAACTATGTCACCGATTGTAGCAATATAGATTATAAAGGATGAAAGATAAGTAGATGGCTTGGATGTTACAGGACCAAAAAGCCTTTTTCCGGTGTCTTTCAATTCATAAGTAATCTCAGAAATACTTTCAGTGCTTGATGGATTCAATGAGGATGATTTTGGAGCTCTCAAGCCAAGTCCAACAATTGTGCCCTTGTTAGAGTGAGCCATTTTGATGGAATTTGAACCTTCTTCATTATTATTGTTATTCTCTGTTTCTTCGACAGCAAGAGCTTTTGAAAGATTATGGAGCTTACCACTTAAGAATTGCCTCTTTCCTTGATGAGCATCGTCAATCATCTGATGTAAGATAACAATGGCTCTTTGCCTTTTTCCTTTCTTGCTAGGCTCATTTACAGGAAATATCATTCTCTCTTCAGAAAGTATTTCTTGGAGGGTCAAAGACTTCTCTTGCTCCAACAGATCATACAGATGTTGAAGGATGTGCCTTGTTACTGATATAGTGGCAACTTCTTGTATCTGCTCCCAATAAGAAGGACCTGGCTTTGGCGAGCTTCCAGGAAAGATCACAGCTAGCACACTCATAGCCTGGTCGAGAAGTAACTTGCACATATCTACAGACTTTGCAGAAGTTGCTGAAACATCAATGCAAAGAAGAATCGCAGCTAAAGAACCTAGCTGGCTTTGTAATGATGAAAGGTCCAATTTCTGTAGTGCATTTGCTCTTCCCTCTGCAACATGAGATACTGCATTCTCAATTGATGCTCTTCTAAAAGAAGCAGCAACCCATTCTGAGAGTTCAAGAACAGCTTTATCTTCAGGAGGCAGGGAGAATCGTCGCACAGCCTCTTCCCCTATATCATATTTTGCCCTTTGCATGCAAAGATTTAATAATTTGGAAGGAGCAGCACGAAAAATAACTAATGCCTCTTTCCAAGTCCATTGGAATTCAGATACGGGTAGAAGATGATCCAAAATAGTTAAACGCCATTCCCAATCTTCAATAAACTTAGAAGATTTAGCAGTCCTCCATTCCAGAACTTGTTTTGCTGCAATTTCCACAGAACTGTCCAACATATTTCCTACTTCATTGATTGTTGAAGGCAGATTTCGCCGCAATATATCTAGTAGTAATCCCATAAAAGAGATTATGTTTTTATTTTCTTCATCAAAGGATGATTTCTTGACAGTATTTTGCGGAAGTTCAGAATAACTTTCAACCAAGGTAGCATCTGTGATGTTGATGGACATTTCATCCAAATAGAGCAGAGATATTATAATGCTAACCATAAAGATTCTGCGAGAAATGTTTCTTATGGCCTCCATGTGTGTTTGAATATTCTTCAAGTAAGACATAGCTACATGAAGTTGGGAGTTCATATCATTGTTGATGCACCTCTCCATGGTTCCAAGAGCAAAAACAGCTGATTCAAGAACATATAACATGTGCACAAGCTCAATGTCCTGCATCCTTTTCCATGCTGCAGATGTTGAAGCTATGGGCTGCATATTAAGAATGTCAAATGCTTCCTGAAACTTTATCCCAGGGACAGCATCAAATAAAACCTTCATGGGTGATTGAACAGCTAATCTTTCAAGTATCATGTTCTCAACAAAAGGGTCTAAAACCTCATTCTCGTGTTCATTTCTAATCTTATCTTTTTGAGAAAAGAGTAGTGAATTTTTTGAGTTCCAAGACAAACCGGAGTTGACACATGCAACAAAGTGTGCAATATCCATGTGAAAACATAACACATCACAAAGATATTCCACACACAGTATCTCATCAGATTGCTTCTTGTAAAGAGAGAATTGTTCCAGCCTTAGCACCTGAGATTTACTTGTCCAAAGCAATTGCATTAGCCTTCTGCGTAGTGTTGTCTTACCTGAAAGTAAATCCCAACCTAGGACAGCTACAAGTGGCTGAAGAAGAGGGAACAATGATAGAACATGACTAGCAACTTCAAGTTGCTCCCTCTTGATTGCAGATAAAGCTGTGTCCATAATACATTCAAGAATATGTTTTCCAGATATTCGTGCATAATGGTATAGGTCTCTCATGCAACATTTCATTGCTTCACTGGAAAAATTCTTGCCATCCAAGGCATCAATATTTTCCCTAGGTAATGTTTCCAGATACTTTGTAATGGGAAGAGGGATCACATTGGCATCAGAAATTTTGTTAAATTCAATTTCGGCAGAAACCATTTCATCTTGAATCGCCTGAATAATCTGCACTAGGCGAATACACTTAGTTGAAATGGCTGCGGTGTACATCACAAACATTCTACTCCTTGAATCAAGCCAGGATTTCTCATAATAAGCACTTTGTAAAAAGGCTTTCTTGACAAGCGATTGCAAAGCTAACTTGTATTGCTCTTCCTCTACGCCATATTCTAGATGAAGAAATTGAAGATTTGAAAAAGCTCCCTCCAAATCATCAGCCATGGTACACTTCGTCAACGAATCTAAGTGTGCCATCTGAACACTCTGACGCATGTTGGAAAGAACGTTCAAGTCATCTGCAGTGCCTGCTGGTAGTAAAATTTCAAGCTGGCGATGAATGTTTGAGCATATAGCATCAAAAAGCTTCGGATAATCAAGAAAAAATTTCCATAAACCTTTCAACATGCCTTTGGTAATTAAAGAAACTGGACCAAGGGTGTCGGATACGTACCCTATCCCACTCCACAGTAACCTTAATCCGATATTGAGGATATCGTTTAGCAACTGCACAGCACTCTCTGATGCGTCCGATGTTTCCGCATTCTTGCCTAGGTCAGCGTTGGAGGCTTTGGAGCAGGCGTGCTGAATCAAGAGAAGGAATTCCACGTTCAGCCGGAAAACCTCGGGGTCGACGCCTCCGATCGAAGCCGCTGAATTGCCGAACGCGGACAGCTCCAGCAATGAGAGCCAGGCGAGATGCGACGGGGAGGGACAGGATTCCGACCAGAGGACTCCTTCGACGCGGCCTCCTTCGGAAATGATGGCGCAGAGGATTTGGTGCGCGAGCTCCGGATTGCGCTTCCGGAGGCTGAGCAGCGACGCTCTGAGTGCTTCGAACTGGCCGAGAGCGAGGTGGTTTCCGACGACCCGGGTGAGCATGGCGATCTCATTCTCCCTGGCGGGATCCATGGAAGGCAAAAGCGAGGAGGAAGAGGTAGGTCGGCCGGAGAAAGAAGCGTTGGGAGGAATGACGCAGGGATCGGGAATTAGGGATTGCCCAACTGTATTACATGTCATATTAATATTAAACTAATAAATTATTAATCCTAAAAGATATTTTATTTTTTAAACTTTAAATAACATATTAGAAATTTATTCAATCTATTTATAATTTACCAAAAGACGCATGTGAGATCTAAATTTACTAAAAGACGTACGTTACTTTAATATTTACAAAAGAACATATTTTTTTAAGTACATTTTCTATTTTACCCTCTGACAATTTGATTTTTTCTATCGTTTTTCTTTTCTTTATTATATTTCTTTCTCTTCTCTTTTTTTATCGACAGAACATATAAATAACATTTGTCAATTTTTTAATAACATTTTAATACATTTGAAAAAGCAAAAATAAATAATGAATAGCATATCTGAACTCCTTGCAATTTTAGAAATTCACTAGAACTAAAATGAGTATAATTAGAGCTCTCTAGGTCAATTAGTGGGTTTCGGTCAAAACCCATTTATGAACCTAAAGAGCTCCGATCGTACTCATTTCAGTTTCTATAAATTTCTAAAATTGCAAGGAGTTCAAATATGGTGTCCATTATTTATTTTAGCTTTTCATAGATGTTAACATGCAAAATCAAAGAATCGACAAAAAAGCCCACGTTGAGCCTGATATGGACTCATATCAGGTCCAACGTGGACCTAATATGAAATCATATCAGGCCCAACGTAGGTTATACATATTTCAGTTCTTATGAGATCGACTTTGACACACCTTAGTTTCTCACAAAAATCGCAGATTGCAAAAGAACTCCCCTTGTTCACAACCATAAGTAATGGCTAAAAAAAAGTCGGACGATGCATATCCTAAGTATATGCACATTCAACCACTTACTGCAAAGGGCTATGAATGTATCACAAGGTTGATGAATAAGTGGACAAAAGGATTCGTCTTTGGAGCATGTTATAGGTTTTAGATCAACTCGCTTCAACTGACAGGATCTCAAGTTCAGCCCACCAAAGTGGAGAAAGTCTTGGAGAAGCTGCTTCAGGTGAAATTGAAATCACTTCCCGTAATATGGAAGTGACTTCCTTCATACTTGGCCTCTTGCTTAGATCATGATTGATGCAATGTTGGATTACCTTACAAAGGATATCTAGGTCCCCGTCTTTGTGCAATTTCAAAGTGGATTGAATCAAAGAACTAGCAGTGTCATTGCCACTAAGGTACTCTGCAACCTGTTATTATAGAAAAGTTGACACCTTAGACAACAGTGCATATCTAACCATCCAAAATGATGAGATTTCCACTAAAACTTCTGAAAAGGCTAAAGAAATGATGAGAAAAAATATCAAAAAGAATAACAAAGATACAAGATACAGTTAGTGATGTCTCAACTCACCACATTAAGAAGTTGGGTATGTTCTTAAGAATATGGAACCTTTTCAGAAATTACTTCCAATACCAGTAGTCCATGATGGGCCTGATATGATTTCATATTAAGCCCAACTTGGGTCTGATATCATTTCATATCAAGCCCACGTTGGACCGGATATGAGTCCATATCAAGCCCAACATGGGTTTTTTTGTCGATTTTTTGATTTTGCGTGTTAACATCTATGAAAAGCCAAAATAAATAATGGACGTCACATTTGAACTCCTTAAAATTTTAGAAATCCTTAGAAACTGAAATGGGTGCAATCGGAGCTCTCTAGGTCCATCGGTGGGTTTCGGTCAAAACCCACTTATGGACCTAGAGAGCTCCGATCGCACTCATTTCAATTTCTATGGATTTCTAAAATTGCAAGGAGTTCAAATATGGTGTTCATTATTTATTTTGGCTTTTCATAAATATTAACATGTAAAATCAAAGAATCGATAAAAAAAAACCCACGTTGGGCCTGATATGGAATGATATCAGGTCCACGTTGGGTCTAATATGATTCCATATCAGGCCCAACGTGGGTTTTTTTTTTGGCGATTCTTTGATTTTATATGTTAACATCTATGAAGAGCCAAAATAAATAATGGACACCATATTTGAACTCCTTGTAATTTTAGAAATCCATAGAAACTGAAATGGGTGTGATCGGAGCTATTTAGGTCTATCAGTGGGTTTTGACCGAAACCCACTGATCGACCTAGAGGCTAGAGCGCTCCGATTATACTCATTTTAGTTCTAGTGGATTTCTAAAATTACAAGGAGTTTAGATATGCTATTTATTGCTTATTTTTGCTTCTTCAAATGTATTAAAATGTTATTAAAAAATTGACTAATGTTATCTATATGTTCTGTCGATACAAAAAAGAGAAGAGAGAGAAATATAGTGAAGAAAAGAAAAACGGTAGAAAAAGTCAAATTGTCAAAAGGGTAAAATAGGAAACGCACTTAAAAAAGTGTGTTCTTTGGTAAATATCAAAGTAGCGTACGTCTTTTGGTAAATTTAGATCTCTATGTGCGCCCTTTGGTAAATTGCCGATCTATTTTTAAATGAATAAAAAACTAATTTTATTAAAATCACCTATTTTACGACAATTTATCAAATGACACGTCTAAGTTTCTAAATTGATGAAACGATACTGCTATTTTGGTATTTATCAAAGTATGTATTTTTTTCAAATGCACTTTCCATAATTTTATCCTACTAATAAATCTGATTTTTTTTCTATATTTTTTTCTCTATCATTTTCTCTCTTTTTTCTTTACTCTCCAACTTCACGCTTATTTTTCCTCTCCTCTCTTCTCTTCTCTTTCTCCCTTTTTTTACATGAATAACTTATGGATAACATTTTATAAGGTTTAATTAATTTTTTATAACATTTTAATACATTTGAAGAAATCAAAATAAACAATAGATAATATATATTTGAACTTCTTATAACCCCAAAAATTTACAGAAATTGAAATAGGTATAATATGAAATATCTAGCTAGGTCCATTAGTGGATTTCGATCAAAATTCACTGATGGATCTAGAGATCTCAGATTGTATACATTTCAGTTCCTGTGAATTTCTAGGGTTACAAAGAGTTTAAATATGTTATTATCCATGGTTTATTTTTGTTTCTTAGATGCGTTAAAATGTAATAAAAAAATCGATAAAAATTTTTATGTTGGGTTTGATATGAAACCATATCAGGATCAACGTGGGTCTGATAATATGATTCCATATCAGGTCCACATTTGGCATGATATAATTGTTGGATTTTTCGGGCTGCGAAAACCGCGTTTTCGCGTCGCGAAAACCCCGAAAGCCCCAAAGCTAACGGATCCGTGCAAAGAAAAATTTTGAAAATACGAGTACGAGTTTCAAACTATGATCTACAGTAGATCTACAAAGGAAAAAACATTTTATACCTTTGAAGCGTGCCCTCGCAAATCCTGCTCGTCCAACGGTACGCCGGATCTCGAAGTTGTCAACGTAGACAACTCTCTAGTGATATCCACACGAACAAGAAGTGTTCTCTAACACTCAAAGATGGAGAAGAAGAGCACCACAAGTGTGCTAGCACTTTCTAGGGCTCTCGGGTAGGATTTAAAAGGGGAGAAAGGAGAGAAAGGAGAGAAAGAAAAAGGAATCTCACATACTCCTCTAGGTACCCTCCTTTGTGACCTTCACTTCACCCTTTCTCTTGAAACTCAACACATTCCTCTTCACCTTGCTTGAAACTCTCGGCCAAGAAGAGGAGAAGGAGGAGGAAGAGAGCTAAGGAAGAAGATGCATTCAACACCACCAAATCAATGCCACAAAATGAAACTTCTTTTTTCTTTTATGTGGCCGGCCACACATGGGTAACTCCCCATTTAATGTGGTCGGCCACATTAAATGGAGGATTGTAACCTCTTGATCTCCCTTGATGATGTGGAGATGATGTGGCAAGGTTAGTCATGCCATGTAGGATGAGTCAACCTTCATGATGTGGCAATACATCAAGTCTAACTTGATGTTTCAACTTCCATTTGGTCAAGTCAAAATTGACCAATTCTCTTCCTTGTTGAGTTAAATCCAACCTTTGATTCAAGTCAATTTTAATTTAATAAATCTCAATTCATTAATATAAATTGACTCAATGAATCAAATTTAAATTAGACTCATTCAACAATTAAATCTAATTGAGTCTAACTCAATAAGTCTAATTTGAATTAATCCGAATCCAATCTTTGGTGCATCATATGAACCTAATCCAATTGGTTCATCATATGAACCTAATCTCCATCCACTTGTTCTTTGTGTGTGACCCAATAGGTTCTTGTAACGTTGGCAATGTTTCTAAACTCCTTTAGAAACATAAGCAATGAGCGGTATCTAGCAATACATCATTGCTACCCAAGTTACAAGAATGTTGAGATCCAACATCACCTTGTGACTACTAATTGTGACTCCTCACAAAATATGACAAGTGTCCTTCTATCCTAGACATCTAGATTGATCAATGTGAGGCATAGACCGTGCCATCCTCTGACCAATCTAAATCTTGAACTCCAAGTAGACTCACTAAATCAAATGAGCTCAATATCTTATATTGACTCATTTGGTCATGGCCATGCACTTCGTGGTCTCACTCTATCAAAAATACCAATGTCTCTCCCGTCATATAGGAGGGATAGATCTCATCTACATCACTCACATGCCTCTGTATAATTCGTTACATACCCAGTAATCGCCTTTATAGTCCACCCAGTTACGGGTGACGTTTGACGAAATCAAAGTACATAACTCCTTATGTAGGGATCCATGGTGACTTCAGGTCTAAGGACTAGTAGTCATACTAATAGCCACATGAGAAAGTATATGACACTCATATAACGATCCATGATACTTTCTCGTGGCGGGTCATTCAGTATACATTCTCTAATGTATACTCATGTGTCAACTTGATATCTCTATATCCATGACTTGTGAGATCAAGTCATCGAGTTGACCTACATGCTAGTCTTATTACATTAACATTGTCCCTGAATGTTAATACTCGACTAGGAATAATTAAGAGTAGTGTTCCCTATATCATCTCACTATCGATTCAACCAATTGATTGATATAGGTAAGAATCTTCTACTCAAGGACGTTATTATACTTAGTTTATTTGGCACCAATACAAGTAAGTATAATAACCAAAAACCAAATGCCTTTATTTATATAGAATATAATACAACAAGTCCAAAAATACAATCATCAAATGATTTGCTCTAGGGCTCTAGCTAACAATCTCCCACTAGCACTAGTGCCAATCAGTGTAGGCTCTAAGCTCCAATGACCTAGTGTGACCATCATGCTTTCTCTGTGCCAAAGCCTTTGTCAAGGGATCTGAGATGTTAGCCTCTGTAGGTACTCTGCAAATCTTCACATCTCCTCTCTCGATGATCTCTCGAATGAGATGGAAGCGCCGTAGTATGTGTTTGGTCCGCTGGTGTGAGCGAGGTTCCTTCGCCTGTGCTATAGCTCCATTGTTGTCACAATAGAGCTCAATGGGGTCAGCAATGCTAGGAACCACCCCAAGTTTAGTGATGAACTTGCGAATCCAAACTGCCTCCTTTGCTGCCTCTGATGCAACAATGTACTCGGCTTCTGTTGTAGAATCAGCTACTGTGTCCTACTTCGAACTCTTCCAGCTGGCAGCACCACTATTAATGCAAAATACGAACCCCGACTGCGATCTATAGTTATCCTGGTCGGTCTGGAAGCTAGCATCACTGTAACCCTTTACAGCTAGCTCATCATCGCCTCCATATATCAAGAAATATTCTTTAGTCCTTCTTAAGTACTTAAGAATATTTTTGACCGCTATCCAGTGACTTTCACCTGGATCTGACTGGTATCTGCTCGTCATGCTCAAAGCATACGAGACATCAGGTCGAGTACATAGTGTTGGTTGCTACTCGAAAAACCTATAGGTTCCACTGTACAAAAATTTTGTACAAAGGTCTGAACCTTTTCCTAGCTACCATGTGTTCTTTTAAATTAAATTTTGGATCGCCTGCGGAACTTAACACGTTTGATCCAAAACTTAATCTATTTGTTCTTTTAGGTTTTGACTTGGATCTCCTGCGGAACTTAACACGTTCGACCCAAGTCTCCTTAAGTTATTAATTCCATTAAATATTAATTTCCATAATTGGTTCTCAGTACTGACGTGGCGAGGCACATGACCTTCTTGGATATGGGAGCAACCACCACCGACTAGACAAAACCTTTTATAGAAAGATAATATTTAATTTCCTAAAATAACTTTAGGTTAACTAAAGAGAACAATCAAATCACAAGGAAAAGAAAAAACAAAAGAACACAACTTCGAAAAACATATTCGAAATTCTAGAACGTAAGCCTCTTGTATTTGGTATTATTTGCATAAATAACTAGCATGATGCGGAAAGAAAAATTACTAGTTATACCTTGTAGAAAACCTCTTGATCTTCTACCGTATTCCTCTTCTAACCTCGGACGTTGTGTGGGCAACGATCTTCCAGAAGAAACCACCAACCACCTTCTTCTCCTCCAAGCAAGGTTCGGCCACAAAGGAAAACTTCACCAAGGAGAAAAACCAAAATACTAACCAAGCTCCAAGAGATGCTAGCTTTCTCTCCTTCTTCTTCTTCTTCTCCGAGTAGTATCCGGCCACCACAAGAGCTCCAATGGAAGAAGGAGATTCGGCCACCACAAGAGGAAGAGAAAGAGAAGATGGCCGGCCACACCAAGGAAAAAGGGAGAGAAAACAATAGAGGTTGTGTCTTGTGAAGGCACCCTCACCCCTTCTTTTATATTCCTTGGCCTAGGCAAATTAGGAAATTTAATTACAATAAAATTTCCTTAATTCCGTTGACATGATTTAATTGAGAAAAATAAAATAATATTTCCCCAATTAATCTCTAATAGCCGGCCACATCAAGAGAGCAAATTAGGAGAGTTTCAATCAACAAATTAAAACTTCCTAATTTATTTCCGGAAATTTTAAAAAATAAAATTTCTCTTTAAAAATCTCTTCATGGTTAATAAAAGGAAATTTCTATAATTTTAATTTTATTAACATGTGAATAATTTTAAAGAGAAAATAAAATATCTCACCAATCTACAAATAAGGAAAGAGATCTAATCTCTTTCTTTAATCTTTTGTAGATCTTTTATAAGAGAGATATTTTAATTTAAATTCTCTTTAATAAATTATTTCTTCCACATAATAAAAATTAAAATTAAAATCCCTTTTTAATTTAATTTGCCAGCCCCACTAGCTTGGGTTCAAGCTAGGGCCGGCCACCCAATTTTATACCTAGGCCGGCCCTAGCTTGGTTCCCAAGCTAGCTTGGCTGGCCCCTTATTGGTGGATATAGAAGGTGGGTATAGGTGGGTATAGAACTCTATAAATAAGAGGCTACGATAGGGACCGAGAGGAGGAATTGGTTTTGGTCTCCCGATAAAATTAAGCATCCCGTGTTCGCCCCGAACACAACTTAATTTTATCAATGATAATTCATTCCACTAGAGAACTATCATTGAACTACCGCACCAATCCCAAATTACATTTTTGGGCTCCTTCTTATTATGAGTGTGTTAGTCTCCCTGTGTTTAAGATATCGAATGTCCACTAATTAAGTGAGTTACTGACAACTCATTTAATTAATATCTAAGTCCAAGAGTAGTACCACTCAACCTTATTATCATGTCGGACTAAGTCCACCTGCAGGGTTTAACATGACAATCTTTATGAGCTCCTCTTGAGGACATTATCAACCTAGTATCTCTAGGACACAGTTTCCTTCTATAATCAACAACACACACTATAAGTGATACCATTTCCCAACTTATCGGGTTTATTGATTCAACGAACTAAATCTCACCCATTGATAAATTAAAGAAATAAATATCAAATATACGTGCTTGTTATTACATTAGGATTAAGAGCACACACTTCCATAATAACTGAGGTCATTGTTTCTTTATAAAGTCAGTATAAAAGAAACGACCTCAAATGGCCCTACTCAATACACTCTGAGTGTACTAGTGTAACTATACAATCAAGATAAACTGATACTTGATTACACTACGACCTTCTAATGGTTTGTTCCTTTCCATTTTGGTCATGAGCCACTGTTTATAATTTATAAGGTACTGATAACATCATCTTCTGTATGTGACACCACATACTATGTTATCTACAATATAAATTAATTGAACAACTACAAACAAATGTAGATAATTTGACCAAATGTGATTCTTTATTCGAAACAAATGTTTACAAAAGCTTAGGCTTTCATTATACACTCCAACACATAGCATGACGTACATGATCGATCCTATGGCTGAGGCATAAGGGATATGATCCATGCGGTCTCTCTCCTCTCTAGAAGAGGGACCTTGAGTCTTCGAAAGACTCACGCCATGTGACATCGGCAGAAATCCCTTCTTGGAGTTCTGCATGGCAAACCGTAGGAGTACCTTGTCAATGTATGTACTCTGACTTAGGCCAAGCAATCTCTTAGATCTATCTCTATAGATCTGTATCCCTAGAATGCGGGATGTCTCTCCTAAGTCCTTCATTGAGAAGCAACTCCCTAGCCAGGTCTTGACAGACTGAAGCATAGGGATGTCCTTCCCAATGAGTAGTATGTCATCCACATACAATATGAGGAAGATAACTATATCCCCTACAACCTTCTTGTAGACACAAGGCTCATCTTCGTTCTTGATGAAACCAAACTGTTTGATTGCATCATCGAATCGAAGATTCCAGCTCCGAGAAGCTTGCTTTAGTCCATAAATGGACCTATGCAGCTTGCATACTCTGCTAGTATGTTGTGGATCTACAAAACCCTCAGGTTGTGTCATGTACACATCCTCGAGTAGGTTTCCATTCAGAAACACGGTTTTGACATCCATATGCCATATCTCATAGTCATGATAGGCTGCAATAGCAAGCATGATCCGAATGGACTTAAACATCGCTACTGGAGAAAAGGTTTTATCATAGTCAATACTATGAATCTGCTTGAAACCTTTAGTTACCAAGCGACCCTTATAGATAAGTCCATCCATGTCAGTCTTTCTCTTAAAGATCTACTTACACCCAATGAGTTTTACCCCTTCAGGTGGATCAACCAAAGTCCATACTTGGTTGGTGTACATGGATTTCATCTCGGATCTCATGGCTTCTAGCCATTTCTCGGAATCTGGTCTCATCACAGCTTCCTGATAGGTGGTAGGCTCATCCTCTATGAGCACAACGTCATCATGGTCAGACAAGAGAAATGAGTATCTCTCAGGCTAACGACGTACCCTATCAGACCTGCGAAGAGGTATGTCTACTTGAACTGGTTGTTGTTCCTCAACTCTTTGTGGAACAACATCATCCACAATATTTTGTGGTTCCAGTTCAACTTCCATCAAGGCTTCAATGTTATTGTTCGCATCTTGAACTTATTCAAGATCGAACGCGCTCCCACTAGTCTTTCTAGAAATAAAGTCCCTTTCTAGAAAGACTCCAGTCTTTGCCACAACTACCTTGTGCTGACTGGGAATGTAGAAGTAATATCCCTTAGTTTCCTTGGGATATCCAATAAAATAGCACTTGTCGTATTTGGGTCATAACTTGTCTGAGACTTGACGTCGAACGTAAGTCTCACAACCCCAAATCCTCATGAAAGACACCTGGGCATCTTTCCCAGTCCATATCCTATATGGTGTCTTTATCACGGCCTTGGATGGAACTCGGTTGAGTATAAAAGCTGTCGTGTCTAGAGCATAGCCCCAAAGGTATGTCGGAAGATCTGTGTGACTCATCATCGATCGTACCATATCTAATAGGGTACGATTCCTCCTTTCGGATACATTATTCTACTGTGGTGTTCCAGGAAGAGTGAGTTGGGATAGAATCCCACACTCAGCTAGATAGTCACGGAACTCATGGCTAAGGTATTCTCCACCTCGATAGGATCGAAGTATCTTAATACTCTTGCCAAGCTGGTTCTGTACTTCATTGTTGAATTCTTTGAACTTTTCAAATGATTCAGACTTATGTGTCATCAAGTACACATAACCATATCTACTGAAGTCATCAGTAAATGTGATGAAGTATCTATAACCGCCTCTAGCAGCGACATTGAAAGGGCCACATACATCACTATGTATGAGTCCTAACAAATCAGTCGCTCTTTCGTTGTGCCCACTAAAGGGAGTCTTGGTCATCTTGCCTCGTAGGCATGACTTGCATATCTCATATGATTCAAAATCAAATGAGTCCAGCAAACCATTCTTATGGAGCTGGGATAAGCGCTTGTCATTTATATGACCTAAGCGACAGTGCCAGAGGTAGGTTTGGTTCATGTCATTTGACTTGAACCTCTTGGTATTTATGTTATAGATAGGTCTCTCAAGGTCTAGAATATAGAGTCCGTTTATCAGAGGTGCACTACAATAGAACATATCGTTTAAATAGACGGAACAACATTTGTTCTTTATTGTAAACGAGAAACCTTTCTTGTCCAAACAAGAAACTGAAATTATGTTCTTAGTCAAGGCAGGCACATAACAACAATCATCTAATTCTAGTACAAGCCCAGAGGGTAGAGATAGATAGTAAGTTCCTACAGCAATAGCAGCAACCCGTGCTCCATTGCCTACTCGTAGGTCTACCTCACCCTTCGTCAATGCCCTGCTATTTCTCAGCGCTTGTACATTAGTACAAATGTGCGAAGCACATTCGGTATCTAATACCCACGATGAAGAAATAGAGAGGTTGACTTCTATAACATGTATACCTGAAGTAGAAATCTTATTTCTCTTCTTCTTAAGATCTTCCAGGTATTCTTTGGAGTTCCTCTTCCAGTGCCTTGCTTGTCCTTGATATAGGTGACAAAGATGTTCAACCATATCGTAAGCGCCCATCAACTCATGTTGCTTCTGAAGCTCAGAGTTCATGGTCGCGAGCATAAGACAGGACACATCTAATGCGTCATCTTGATGCTTCTTGTAAGCATCTCGGTCTGCTCGCGTGGCAGTGGCAGGAGGAGCCTCCGGAATGGGTTGCTCCAGAACGTACAGTTTACGTTCTTGGGTGAGAACTATTCTCAGGTTCCTGTACCAGTCCAGGAAATTTGCTCCGTTGAGCTTGTCCTTCTTAAGGACAGAACGCAGAGAGAAGGTGTTCGTATTCGACGTCATGGTAATCTACAACAGAAATAAATGCAGAAATAAATATCATATTCTTAATCATTTAATTAGGTCTTTAACTAAATGATGCTTCCAGTGAATTCTATAATTCATGTGGGACAAGATCCACATCATACTAACCCTTGAGTTAGCTTTGGCTAATACGCCCAAGACTTAGTATGATCGGTAGGTAACGATTACCAATTACATCTCTATGCAACTCTTGTTTATAGGATCAAAATCCATATTTATATTAAAACTCGAGTTAGCTTTGGCTAATACGCCCAAGAGTTAATATAAACGTGATTTTGACCTATCTACCAACCATTGGATAATGCCTATAGTTAAACTCGATCCAATTGAGTTCACTAGTTACTCAATCTAATTGAGTTGTACACACCCATGTGTTGATAGGCGGGACCAAAATTGTCCCTCCGTACCCTACCAAGATAGTATGTGTTGCTCTGCTTTGGCAGATTCAACAACAACATGCGATCGAGGTAGTGGTAGGTATCACGGCATGGTAGGCATTACGAGTTGACGCGATTTAGATCTAATCTAAATGATGATGCGTATCATATACTCGATAGATCTAATCTAATCGAAGGGTGCATCATGTGCACGACTTAGATCTAATTTAATCGTTAGGCACTAATTAATTACTTAATTAACTAGCATGCATCACATACACATAAAATTAATTAATTAAATAATTTTGTGATTATGTCATGGCCCTACTACGATCTTCTCAAGACAATGAGAAGATCGGATGGTCAACCTAAGGTCAACAGCTTCTCAAGCTCCTTCCTTTGACCACCTCGTGTTGCTCGCGCCCTCCTCGTAACTCCGTCTTGAGTGGACCTTCCACCGCTTCAAAATTTATATTATATTTTGAAACTCGAGTTACATTCGAGTTTAAATCTAATTTACAACCAGAATATAAAAAGGGAGGCACGACGCGCAGGTCGCGAAAAAAATAAAATACAACACGCACATCACATCACGACACGCAGGCCGTATTATGAATTACAACATGAATTATCCAATCAAATTGGGTCTTTGGGCCATGACTATCACAAAAATAATATATAATTCAAAATTATATATTTCTATAATTTTCTGTAATTTTTCTATAATTTTTTACAATTTTTACGAGTACAATTTCTCGGCGGTTCCGTTTAGCGTTTTTCGGGCGCAATCGCGGAACGAATCCCCTTGCGGGGCCAGGGGCAGCGCCCCTAACCGCAATCTAACCATCGCGAGGGTTCCATTGCGATCTAACAGCGCTTTAGCCCGCTGTCCCAAAAAATTTTGGGGCGAAACTTGGCCGTTTTGGAAAATTCTTTTCGGTAGTCGAAGCCTACAAGTATCGAAACACTTGTGCTTCGCTTTTACGAGAAAAATACCCATAAAAACTATAAAAATCATAATTTTAAAGAATATTAAAAAACTGAAAAGTTTTCATAAAAGACAAAATAAACTCGTATTCATCTTTGCACGTGGCTTTGATACCACTGTTGGGTTTTTCGGGCCGCGAAAACCACGTTTTCGCGTCACGGAAACCCCGAAAGCCCCAAAGCCAATGGATCTGTGCAAAGAAAATTTTTGAAAATACGAGTACGAGTTTCAAACTATGATCTACAATAGATCTACAAAGGAAAAAACATTTTATACCTTTGAAGCGTGCCCTCGCAAATCCTGCTCGTCCAACGGTACGCCGGATCTCGAAGTTGTTAACGTAGACAACTCTCTAGTGATATCCACACGAACAAGAAGTGTTCTCTAACACTCAAAGATGGAGAAGAAGAGCACCACAAGTGTGCTAGCACTTTCTAGGGCTCTCGGGTAGGATTTAAAAGGGGAGAAAGGAGAGAAAGAAAAAGGAATCTCACATACTCCTCTAGGTACCCTCCTTTGTGACCTTCACTTCACCCTTTCTCTTGAAACTCAACACATTCCTCTTCACCTTGCTTGAAACTCTCGGCCAAGAAGAGGAGAAGGAGGAGGAAGAGAGCTAAGGAAGAAGATGCATTCAACACCACCAAATCAATGCCACAAAATGAAACTTCTTTTTTCTTTTATGTGGCCGGCCACACATGGGTAACTCCCCATTTAATGTGGTCGGCCACATTAAATGGAGGATTGTAACCTCTTGATCTCCCTTGATGATGTGGAGATGATGTGGCAAGGTTAGTCATGCCATGTAGGATGAGTCAACCTTCATGATGTGGCAATACATCAAGTCTAACTTGATGTTTCAACTTCCATTTGGTCAAGTCAAAATTGACCAATTCTCTTCCTTGTTGAGTTAAATCCAACCTTTGATTCAAGTCAATTTTAATTTAATAAATCTCAATTCATTAATATAAATTGACTCAATGAATCAAATTTAAATTAGACTCATTCAACAATTAAATCTAATTGAGTCTAACTCAATAAGTCTAATTTGAATTAATCCGAATCCAATCTTTGGTGCATCATATGAACCTAATCCAATTGGTTCATCATATGAACCTAATCTCCATCCACTTGTTCTTTGTGTGTGACCCAATAGGTTCTTGTAACGTTGGCAATGTTTCTAAACTCCTTTAGAAACATAAGCAATGAGCGGTATCTAGCAATACATCATTGCTACCCAAGTTACAAGAATGTTGAGATCCAACATCACCTTGTGACTACTAATTGTGACTCCTCACAAAATATGACAAGTGTCCTTCTATCCTAGACATCTAGATTGATCAATGTGAGGCATAGACCGTGTCATCCTCTGACCAATCTAAATCTTGAACTCCAAGTAGACTCACTAAATCAAATGAGCTCAATATCTTATATTGACTCATTTGGTCATGGCCATGCACTTCGTGGTCTCACTCTATCAAGAATACCGATGTCTCTCCCGTCATATAGGAGGGATAGATCCCATCTACATCACTCACATCCCTCTGTATAATTCGTTACATACCCAGTAATCGCCTTTATAGTCCACCCAGTTACGGGTGACGTTTGACGAAATCAAAGTACATAACTCCTTATGTAGGGATCCATGGTGACTTCAGGTCTAAGGACTAGTAGTCATACTAATAGCCACATGAGAAAGTATATGACACTCATATAACGATCCATGATACTTTCTCGTGGCGGGTCATTCAGTATACATTCTCTAATGTATACCCATGTGTCAACTTGATATCTCTATATCCATGACTTGTGAGATCAAGTCATCGAGTTGACCTACATGCTAGTCTTATTACATTAACATTGTCCCTGAATGTTAATACTCGACTAGGAATAATTAAGAGTAGTGTTCCATATATTATCTCACTATCGATTCAACCAATTGATTGATATAGGTAAGAATCTTCTACTCAAGGAAGTTATTATACTTAGTTTATTTGGCACCAATACAAGTAAGTATAATAACCAAAAACCAAATGCCTTTATTTATATAGAATATAATACAACAAGTCCAAAAATACAATCATCAAATGATTGGCTATAGGGCTCTAGCTAACAATAATTCCAATATAGGCACACGTTGGGGCTGATATGATACATATCGGGCCCACAGATCAATTTTATTCAAGAAAATGAAAAATCTACCCTTGAAGGACCATTAACCGTTTTGTATTCAATCTTCATTTACATCAAAACTATCACGAGGTTTCAATAATCTCCCCCTTTTTTATGTGCATCAACCCAAGTTTATGTTAAGGATAAATAACAATAAATTGCATAACATAAGTACTGTAAAGAAATTGTAAAACTAAGTTAAGCATAAAATACATTAAGTTGCAAAACTAAATTAAGCAATAAAATGTGACTTGTAAAAATGTGTTACTCCACCTAAACTTGTACCTATCTCCCCCTTTAATCACATAAAAAAAGGGGTAAATAGCAACAATAAATAATAAAAAATGTTTTTAAATGAATTTGAATCATTAAAATGTTTTTTACAAAAAAAAAATAAAAGTTAACCAAGTTAACAGTTAGTCAATTAAACATTAAATTTGATAATTAGCTTCCAGACTGTGGTGAGACACTAGGTCTTCTTGGATATTGGAGCAACAATCACTTTCTAGATAAAATCTCTTAAAGAAATTGAACATTTAATTTCCTCTTTGATAAAAATTTAATCCAAATATGATTTTAGAACCCAATATAGGTTCCAACCTACTGGATTTACCAAATATTTGGGAGGTACATAATTTTTAGGTATTGTCCTAATTTGTCACTGGTGATGTCTAATATACCAATTGTTTTTTCCATAATTTTTAGATCTTGGTTTTTGATAGAAATTAGAGTATGCATGGTTATCTATCAATTTCTCTATTTATATTTTAAATTATTATACATTTCTAAGGGGCATGCATTGGCTAATTATTTTTTCAAATCAATATTTTCTTTTTTTAATATTACTAAGTCTTTGGAAAGTATCTTAATGAAATTAAAAGACTGCTTGAGAGAGAGTGCACGTACCTCACTTACCTCATGTTCTGATTCTCCTCCTTCATCGCAGCTTTCTTCTAATAATCCTCCACCTTTATCGATGCTCATTTCTGAGCTGCTTTCATTTCTTTTTAATGGTTTGCCATTAGGGCTAGTCTAGAGAAGGCCTCGATCTCAGACTCAGAGTATGATGATTCATCCCATGTGGCCTTCAAGTTCTTGTGTTTAGAACTTGTTGGTCTTTTGCCCTTGTCCTTGTCCTTTTTCTTTAATTCTGGACAATCATCTTTGATGTTCCCTTCCCCTTGGTAGTTGTAGCGTCAGACCTTTCTTTTACTCCGAAAGTGCTTCGTTGCCTGTGACTTATAAAATTTATTAGATTTAATGAATTTACTAAATTTTCTTACCATTAGAGCCGCTTCGTTTTCATCAATTGACTCTTCGGAGTCTCGATCGTCCGTTTTTGCATTTAGGGCAATGTTCTGACTTGATCCCTGTCTTTGTCTTGCATACCGAGATTCGTATAATTTTAAAGTGGAAAAGAGATTTTCTAATGTACTTACTGTTGGGTCATAAAGTTCGCTAGAGGGGGGTGAATAACGATTGTCGAAAATCATAAATCGAGTACACAACGGAAATAAAAAAAATTGAAGCAACACCAACAAACTAATTTTACTTGGTTCGGAGTCTTCGTCGACTCCTACTCCAAGGCCCGCACGTGAGAGTGCTTTCGTTGGGCAATCACTAATAATTCGTAAAAAGTATTACACAATTTAGTACACGAACTATAAAAATTACCGACAACAAGGAAAATAAAACTGAGTCGCAGGTTGTTGGAGGAGCTTCGCAGCGTCGTAGGAGCATCTTTGGAGCAACACGCAATAGAGCAATCGTAGAAGAAGTTGTGTTTGGCTCTTAGTGGAAGACTGCTTATATAAGCAATTCCGGGTGCCCGGATCTCTTCTGGGCACTTGGACTATGATGTCGGCCCAGCCAATCAGCGCGCTCCACGTTTGCGACGAGATAGAGTTTTGCATTCTGAGCGCCCGGACCCTCTTTTTCCAGCAAAGCTTTTTCTTGTAAGAAAAAGATTGTTTCGAGGTAATAAACATTATACTACCTTACAAAACAAAAGTTAGCACAATTTATAAAAATAGAGTAGTAATTAGATTCTGTCTCCTTGAGACCAGAATCTAGTCAAGATCTTAACTTAGATTTCTGAAATAGAACTAAGTTGGATCGATGTCTATTGTTTCCTCAAACGGGAAACACGTCCTCACCAAGTCACTCTCCTTCAGTGACTTACCTTAACTTACCATTTTGCTAGACATCCGGTCAGTCTGTCGACCTGATTGGGCTTCGTGCCAGCTATCTGGTCGTCCCATTGACCTAGCTAGACTTCGTGTCAACTATCCGGTCGGCCCGTCAACCTAGCTAGACTTCATGCCAAATATTCGATCAGCTCGTCGACCTATCTGGACTTCGTACCAGCTATATGGTCAGCATGTCGACCTAGTTGGATTTCTTGCCAAATATCCGATCAGCCATGTAGGACCGTTGGGCTGACTGGAAGGGGTTGTTGGATAGTCCTGAAAACACAAAAGCAAACAACCCTTCTCGAACTCTTTAAACTAACACTTACATAATAAAAGCAAAGCAGTAAATCAAAAACATAAAGGAAGAGACACGAGTATTTACTTGGTTACAACCGATGTGGTTGTTAATCCAAGGAAAGGATGAAGCACTAAAAACTCCTTCAGGCGGAGAAGCCTCTTACAACGTTGAAGCGTAGAAACAGAAGTTTAACTACAACTCTAAAGCATACAAGCGTTGGAAATGATTACTTGGAGTTCGTTAAAAAGCTTATGGACCAAGGCTATATTTATAGCCTTGGTCGGGGCGGCCCGAAGGGTTCCGGGTGCCTTAGGGGGGATAAAACTTTATCCCCTAATGTTCAGAACGCGTTAGACGCGTTCTGGTCAAACATCCTGGTCCAGGTGCCCCGGACACCCAAGTCAACAGATGTTGACTTTTCTCCGTCGGGACCTTTGATCCGGTTCAGTCCGCCACAGTCCGGGTCTTCTACTCCGGATCCGCTCACTTGGGTGATCTCTGCCGTCCCAAATAGGGCTCACCCGAACCCAACTTCCGGTCTTCTCGAGCAGCCTTTCGCCCTGGCTTCTCGTCCCTCGAAATCGCTACGTGTTTCCTTCTCGTCCACCAGCGTACTCATTTGCAGTCTTCGTCCCTCGGTCGCACCCTGTACCGACCTTCTCGCTAGCTGCATCTCTTGCTCCCCGAGCAATCTTTCGCTCCTGCTTCCGTCCCTCGAAACCACCACATGCTTCCTTCTCATCCGCCGGTGTACTCTTCCGTAGCATCTCGTCCCTCGGACGCACCGCGTGTTGTCCTTCTCGCTAGCTGCGTCTTCCGCTCGAGTACCTGTGCTCCTAAGCTCCTGCACACTTAGACACAAGGTTAGAAACAACACAGGACCTAACTTAACTTGTTGATCACACCAAAACAACCTTGGAGTTCCAATAATTTCCCCTTTTTTGATGTGATCAACCCAAGTTAAGCTAGGGTCAAAAATAGACATGAATAATGAAATAATTTATATTGCAATAATATGCAACAAGATAGAAAAAAATTAAATTTCAAAAAATTCTAATTTTCTACCTCCCCCTAGACTTATATTTTTTTCTTCTTCCCCTTTGATCACATAGAAAATTGGGGTTGCAAGAAAAATCTAAGGGATGACACTTAGAAAATTTATAAAGATCTATTTCAATGATTTTCTGGAAAATATTTCTAAGTCAAGGAAAATTTCTAAGTCATTAAGAACTTTTAGAAAATTTTGAGAACTTTGAAAATTTTACAATAATTTTCACAAAAGCAATCTCAAAATATCAAAGAAAATTTCTAAGTTAAAAATAACTTTTGGAAAATTTCTAAGTTTTGATCATGAAAATTAAGAGTTTTCTCAGTAGAAAACTTTATGCATAAAAATTTTTTTGGAACATGTAGAAATAATTAAAAAAAAATTTCTATGCATTTATTTTTAATTTTATTTTTTTATATTTTTTTTATGCTTTTATCAGAAAGTTTTAAATTTCCATTTTAACTTATTACAATTTCTCAAATTTGAAGTAAGAAAATTTGAACATGTGAAGAATTGTATCATGTTAATATCTGTTAATAGTTTGTCGAGATACTTTAATCGACAGACTATTTCTTTCAGCTTTAAAGCAACAAATATTAAACATGCAAGAAATTGTATTGACAAAATAATTGGTAAAAATTCATTTGACAATTTTTCTAATTTGCAAGATTCATTCGACAAAATATTTTGTAGCTTGCAAGAATCTTTTCAGTTGATTTTCTAATCCGAAAAACTCTTTCGATGATTCAATTTTTAATTTGCAAAAATCTTCAGGTAATTTTTCGATTAATTGAACCAGTTGTTTAGAGGGTAGAGGTCATACCTTACTTACCTCGCCGGCCGTTGGTTCTCCTCCTGTTGAATTACTTTCTTCCGAAGACTCTCCCCCTTCATCGATGCTTGTCTCGGTTGAGCTTTCTTTATCTTTAGGTGGGTCTTCTGCTATGATTGTTGTTTCGGCAATTTCTTTAGTCTCAGATTCGGCTTCTTCTGATTCTTCATGAATCTTCAAGAACTTTTCCCAAAGTTCTTTTGCGCTTTTGTATTCGCCGACTCTATCGAGATCTTCATTTGGCATTGTGCTTAGGAGGTGAAATTTAGCTCGCCCGTTTGGCATAAACTCCTCACGTTGCTTGTGGGTCCAGAGACGTTTATCGATTTCTTCTCCGTACGCGTTCTTCGGTTCTTTATAACCAAATTTCATTATTGAAAAAATACCAAAATTAGAGTTTAGATATACCTCCATTTTTTACTTCCATAAAGGAAACTCCCCCTCGAATGCTGGTGGGTAGTCGCTAGCTCCGACCATCGTTTTGTTACTTCAGACGACGGTTAGTCCTTCTGAGGCGTACTCGGCTCTGATACCACTTGTAGGACCGTTGGGCTGGCTGGAAGGGGTTGTTGGATAGTCCTGCAAACACAAAAGCAAACAACCCTTCTCGAACTCTTTAAGCTAACACTTGCATAATAAAAGCAAAGCAGTAAATCAAAAACATAAAGGAAGAGGCACGAGTATTTACTTGGTTACAACTGATATGGTTGTTAATCCAAGGAAAGGATGAAGCGCTAAAAACTCCTTCAGGTGGAGAAGCCTCTTACAATGTTGAAGCGCAGAAACAGAAGCTTAACTACAATTCTAAAGCATACAAGCGTTGGAAATGATTACTTGGAGTTCGTTGAAAAGCTTCTGGACCAAGGCTATATTTATAGCCTTGGTCGGGGCGCCCCGAAGGGTTCCAGGCGCCCTGGGGGGATACAACTTTATCCCCCAACGTTCAGAACACGTTTGACGCGTTCTGGTCAAACATCCTGGTCCGGACGCCCGGAGGGGTTCCGGGCGACCCAGGCTAATCCGGGCGCCCCGGACTGTTCCGGGCGCCCCGGATACCCAAGTCAATAGATGTTGATTTTTCTCCGTCGGGACCTTTACTCCGGTTCGGTCCACCTCGGTCCGAGTCTTTTACTCCGGATCCGCTCACTTGGGTGATCTCTGCCTGTTGGTTAGTCCTAAGAAAATCGTACCGGTTCCACTGTACAAATTTTTTTGTACAAGTGTCGAACCTTTCCTTAAATAACCTATTGTGTTCTTTAGAAGTTAAATTAGGAATCGCAGACGGAACTTAACATCATTGATTCCAAATTTAACTTATCTGTTCTTAATGGTTTAGATTTGAATCGCAAGCGGAACTTAACACTATTGATTCAAATCTACCTAAGTTATTAATTCCATAAATATTAATTTTCAAAATTAGCTTCCAGGACTGCATGGCGAGACACATGGCCTTCTTGGATATGGGAGCAACCACCATCGCCTAGGCAAAGCCTTTTAAGGAAAGCTAATATTTATTTCCTTAAATAACTCTAGGTTAACAAAAAAAACAATCGAATCACAAATTCAAAAAAGAAGAAAACACAAACTCGAAAAAAAAACCTATTTCGAAAACTCTAGAATCATATGCCTCTTGTGTTTGGTATTTCCAAAAATAACAATACAAAGAAAACTAGTATGATGCGGAAAACAATTACTAGTTATACCTTTCTTTGTAAGCAAAAATAACCTCTTGATCTTCTACCGTATTCCTCTTCTAACCTCGGACGTTGTGTGGGCAACGATCTTCCGAGATGAGAACCACCAAGCACCTTCTTCTTCTTTGCAAGGTTCGGCCACCACAAGACTCCAAGAGAGGATGAGGTTCGGCCACCACCACCAAGTTCCAAGGGATGCAAGAACGAAACTTCCTTTCTCTCCTTTTCTCCAAGCTAGATTCGGTCACCACAACGACTCCAAGAGAACAAGATAGTTCGGCCACAAGAAGGAGAAGAGAGAAGAGGAAGAGGCCGGCCACCACACCAAGGAAGAGAGGAAGGAAAAGAATAATAGAGTCGTTCACCATGAAGGCACCTCTACCCCCTCTTTTATAATCCTTGGTCTTGACAAATAAGGAAATTTTAATAAAAACTTCCTTAATTCTTTTTCCATCAAAAGGAAAATTTATTTTAATTAAAAAACAATTTTCTTCTCATTAAAATAATGGCCGACCACTAATCTCCAAAACAAGGAAAGTTTTAATTAACACAAGAATTAAAACTTCCTAATTTGTCTCCGGAAATTTATAAAAATTTCTCCAATAATTTTTCCCTTCATGGTGGATTATAAAAATGAAATTTTATAAATTAAAATCTTTCTTTTAAACATGTGGATGATTTCCAAAAAGGAAAGTTATCTCTAAAAATTAAAATCTCCTTTCAATCTACAAATAAGGAAAGATATCAAATCTTTTCTTAATCTTTTGTAGAAACTTATAAAAGAGAATATATAATTTTTAAACTCTCTTTTAAATCATGAACATGGTTAAGGAAAGTTTTCTCAAAATTAAAATCTACCTATTAATCTACAAATAAGGAAAGATTTCAAATCTTTTCTTAATCTTTTGTAGAAAGCTATAAAAGGAAAGATTTAAATTTTAAACTCTCTTTTAAAACCATGATATCCACATAAGAAATAATTTTAATAAAAAATCCTTTTTAATATGATGTGGTCGACCACCTAAGCTTGGGCTCCAAGCTATTGGCCGGCCACCTTAAGGCTCAACCTTTAGGCTTGGCCGGCCATAAGCTTGAGCTTCAAGCTTAGCTTGGCCGACCCCTATTGGTTGGGTAAGAAGGTGGGTATATGGTGGGTATAAATCTCTATATACAAGAGGTTACGATAGGGACCGAGAGGAGGAATTAGTTTTGGTCTCCCGATGAAATTAAGCATCCCGTGTTCGCCCCGAACACATAATTTAATTTCATCAATAATAATTCATTCCACTAAAGAACTATTATTGAACTACTGCACAAATCCCAAATTACATTTTGGGCTCCTTCTTATTATGAGTGTGTTAGTCTCCCTGTGTTTAAGATATCGAATGTCCACTAATTAAGTGAGTTACTGACAACTCATTTAATTAATATCTTAGTCCAAGAGTAGTACCACTCAACCTTATCATCATGTCGGACTAAGTTCACCTACAGGGTTTAACATGGCAATCCTTATGAGCTCCTCTTGGGAACATTATCAACCTAGATCACTAGGACACAGTTTCCTTCTATAATCAACAACACACACTATAAGTGATATCATTTCTCAACTTATCGGGCTTATTGATTTATCGAACTAAATCTCACCCATTGATAAATTAAAGAAATAAATATCAAATATATGTGCTTGTTATTATATTAGGATTAAGAGCACACACTTCCATAATAACTGAGGTCTTTGTTCCTTTACAAAGTCAGTATAAAAGAAACGACATCTAAATGGTCCTGCTCAATACACTCTAAGTGTACTAGTGTAATTATATAGTTAAGATAAACTAATACCTAATTACACTACGACCTTCCAATGGTTTGTTCCTTTCCATCTTGGTCGTGAGCTACTATTTTTAATTTATAAAGAACCGATAACACTATCTTCTGTGTGTGACACCACACACTATGTTATCTACAATATAAATTAATTGAACATCTACATTTGGTATATATAAATATAGACACTTGACCAATGTGATTCTTATAAATATTTATAAAAAAGCTAAGCTTTTAGTATACACTCCAACACTCTGCCATTTGGAATAGGGCTCACCCGAACCCAACTTCCGATCTTCTCGAGCAGCCTTCTGCCCCGGCTTCTCGTCCCTCAGAATCGCTGCGTGTTTCCTTCTCGTCCACCAGCGTACTCATCCATAGTCTTCGTCCCTCGGTCACATCCTATGCCGACCTTCTCGCTAGCTGCGTCTCTTGCTCCCCGAGCAATCTTCCGCTTCGGCTTTCATCCCTCGGAACCACCGCACGCTTCCTTCTCGTCCGCTGGTGTACTTTTCTGCAGCATCTCATCCCTCGGACGCACCGCGTGCCGTCCTTCTCACTAGCTGCGTCTTCCACTTGAGTACCTGTGCTCCTAAGCTCCTGCACACTTAGACACAAGGTTAGAAACAACACAGGACCTAACTTAACTTGTTGATCACACCAAAACAACCTTGGGATTCCAACAAGCCCGTCAACCTATCTAGACTTCTCCTGCACACTTAGTTACATCGTTAGATCATAACAAATCTAACTTAACTTATTTTGTCATTCATCGAACTTGAGTTCGACTGTTAGTGCAACCTACACCAACAATCTCCCTCTTTTTGATGCAATGACAACTTGGGTTAAGTTAGGGAAAAAAATGATATGATTTTTAAGTTAGTCTTGTTTTAATGTTATATCTTTGGTAATTTTCTAACTTAAACCAACTAACCCTCCCCCTTTGGCATTCATAAAAAAAATTAGAAATACACAAGTCATGAAAAATTTGCGCAGTAAAGTAAGGAAAAAATTCTTGACAATAGAAAATGTTCAGGATCACTTGGGGAGTTAATTTATAAAATAAGTTAATTAACTTGAAGAAATCTTTGAAGATATCTTATAAAGTGATAAAAGTCAAAACTTTAATATAAGCTATGAAATTGTTTTAAAGATATCTTATATTTTTAAAAGAAATTTTGAAAATGTTTACAAAATTCACTAGGTTTTCAAAATATAATCTTTCCAAAAAATTTGATAACTTTAAATATTATAAAATTTGAAATTATTTTCAAAATTTACTAATTTTTCATAAGGTTTTCAAAAGAAAAGATTTTTACAGAAATAACTTTGAGGTTAGAAAAAAAATTTGAAATCTTTGAAAATAAAAACAAGAGATATTTTGAAAAAAATTTGATAAACCAAAAATTGAAAGTTTAAAAAAGATATAAGGAATGTTTTCAAAAATAAATGAAATGGTAAAACTGAAATTTTCAAACTTGTCTTTTTAAAGTAATATTTAAAAAAACTTGAACAGTTGTCAAACTATTTCTTTAAAAATCATCTTTTTTAAATACTTTTGAAGTTTTTAAATTTTTACAACTTTGAAAATGCTAATAAAAAATGAAGCAGTTTTCAAAAATATATTAAAGTTATTAATCCTCCCCCTAACCCTGACATTAATTCAAAATAAATAACTAAAAAGTCTCCTTAAATGTCTAACTATTTGTTACTTAATAACTATCAGAAGAAAGTAGTTTTCACTTGATTTGTCAAGTTAAGTTAATTTATCCAGTTAGTGTTTGACTAAGTTGAAAACTTAACATGATTACTATAGGTTTGGTATTTTACATTCAAACTTGTATTGATACAACATCTTAAGTCTAAGCAAGCTGCCTATGCATCTCACCCCTTTCTAAGTTTAGCAATATACAAACAAGGTAATCATAGTGTGTTGGTGCGAAGCTTAAGTTTTGGACCTATAGGAGCATACTTTCTAAGGGTTTGATCTAGACAAAGGCTAAAAGTAATTTTGAAAATTTTAAAAATAAGGGAAGTTTTAAAAAATAAAGAATTTTACCTTAGAATTTTAAATAATTTTTGAAAATAATTTTGAAAGTAGTAGTCCTAGTCTATTAAGCACATTCCTAATTGTCGACACAAGTTACTAAATTCACTTCAGGGAGGGGTTTAGTGAATATATCAGCTAGGTTTGACTTGGACTCAATGTATTGAGTTTAATGTTACCTTTAGTGACATGATCCCTGATAAAGTGATGTCTAATTTCGATGTGTTTAGTTCTTGAATGATGCATAGGATTTTTGGTTAAATTAATTGAACTAATATTATCAATTAGTACTTTTGTATTTGTAAAATTTAAATTGAAGTCTTTTAAAGTGTGTATCATCCACAATAACTGGGCAACATATTCTCCTATAGCTATATATTCTGCCTCAGTAGTAGATAAGGCAACACAGTGTTGCTTCCTACTAAACCAACTGACAAGTGATAGACCAAGTAGCTGACACCCACAACTTGTACTTTTATGGTCTAATTTACAGCCAGCATAGTCTGAGTCAGAGTAGCCTATGAGTTCAAAATTGGGTGTTTTAGGATACCAAATTCCTACATTTGATGTTCCTTTGAGATATCTAAAGATTTTTTTGATGTTAGTCAAATGTGATTCTTTAGCACAGGTTTGATATCTAGCATACATACTAACTACAAATAAAATATCAGGTCAACTTACAATTAAGTATAGAAGGCTACCTATGACACTCTTATAGTATTTTAGGTCAATTGGTTTTCTATTTGGGTCATCATCTAAGGTTGTGTTAGTTGCCATAGGTGTCTTTATTTCTTTAGTATTTTCTATTCTAAATTTTTTTAAGTAATTCTTTAATATAATTTTGTTGATAAATGTAATTACCTTCATTTGTTTGTTTAATTTGTAACCCTAAAAAATAAGTTAGTTTTCCTACTAGGCTCATTTCAAATTCTTATTCTATTAGGATTATAAATTCTTGTAAAAATTCTGAATTGGTTGGCCCAAAGATTATATCATCTACATATATTTGAGCTGTAAAAATATCTTGGTTGATTGTTTTGACAAATAGAGTTGGATCAATTTGTCCTTGGTTGAACCCTTTGGAAATTAGGTAAGAGGTTAACCTTTCATACCATGTTTTAGGTGCTTGTTTAAGACCATATAAGGTCTTCTTAAGTTTAAATACATGGTCAGGATGATCTAAACTCTCAAACCTACGTGGCTAACCTACATAATCTTCCTCTTTTATTAGCCCATTTAAAAAGGCAAATTTTACATCCATTTAATAATGTTTAAATCCTTTATGGGTTACATAGCTAAGTAGCATTTTAATGGATTCTAGTCTAACTACTGGGGCATATTTTTCATCATAGTCAAGTCTCTCTACTTGACTAAATCCTTTGACAACTAGTCTAGCCTTGTTTCTAATGATCTCTCTATTTTCACTTAATTTATTTTTGAATACCCATTTTATTTTTATTATCTTCTTGTTTTTAGGTGGTGATACTAAGTCACAGACTTCATTTATCTCAAATTGGGCTAACTCTTCTTGTATAGCTATGATCCAGTCTGGGTCAAGTAAAGATTCAGCTATTGTTTTGGTTGATCTTCTTCTTCTTGCCCTAGATTTTCACTAGCTCCCCCTTGACTAGTGTTACTTTGAACAAAATCAATTGGTTGAACTTGAGTTTGTTTTAAATTTTGGTTGGACTCTTCAAATTTTACATTTGAGGTTTCTTCAACTCTTAGTAAAACTTTATTGTATATTCTATAACCTCTACTGTTTAATGAGTATCCTACAAAGATCCCATTTTCTATTTTTGATGTAAATTTTTCTAAGTGTTCTCTTGTATTTAGTACATAGGATGGACATCCAAATACTTTAAAGTATTCAATATTAGGTTGTTTATTATAATATATTTCAAATAAAGTTTTAATATGAGTTTTATTTATTGTGGTTCGGTTTTGTACATAGCAGGCTGTGCTAACAGCTTCTGTCCAAAAGTATTTTGGTAGGTTATACTCATTTAGCATTGCCCTAGAGGCTTCTGTTAGATCAAGTGAGTGCGATAGAGGGGGTGGGGTAAATATTGCTCTTTTAAAAATTTTTCTTTTTCTTTAGAAAACATAATCATGCAGCGGAAAGTAAAATGAAAGACAAGTTCATTTTCTTCGTTCGAAGTCTAGGTCAACTCCTACTCGAAGGCCCGCGATCCTTGATCTCACCGATGGGCAATCCACTATAATCCTTCTTTCCAAAATCCTCGGAAAGAAGCAGATCGTATAGATACAAAGATATAAGATAGTAACAATCATACTATCTTATAATAAGTGCAATACAAATAAAGTTTTACCGACAATAGTAAGTGAAGATTTAAGCGCGGTCAGTACTTCCGGATGGAGTAGCTTGAGGAGTCGTAGAAGACTTGTAGCACGGTCCGTTTACAGAGATGAGCTTTGTGATGATCAGAAAATAGTATTGTGCAGCCTTAGATCTCGAGCCCCTTTTTATAAGTATTTTTGTGGTTCGGTCCTTCCTCGAGGGGACCTAGATGTTAGTGCAATTTGTACTAATGATCTTGTTGATGCAACATCCCTCAGGTCAAGGTTGACCTGGTTGACCAAGCTGAGTCTTGGTTTGGGTTTAGATGTTTGACAATAAGATATTGATTGAAGAAGAGTCAAGTAGGTCAAGGATGACCGGATACTTGACTGGGAAGTCCTAACTGGGATGTTAGGCAGGAGGAAAATCCTGGTGAGTGAAGCCAGGTGAAAGACCTAGTGAGTGAAGCTAGGCAATTGGGAAGTCCTAGTGAGTGAAGCTAGGCAGGAAAAAAAATCCTGGTGAGTGAAGCCAGGTGAAAGACCTAGTGAGTGAATCTAGGCAATTGGGAAAGTCCTGGTGAGTGAAGCCAGGCAAGAGAAATCCAGATGGGTCAAGGTTGACCAGACATCTGGTGAGAGTCCAAGTAGGTCAAAGGGATTGACCGGATACTTGGCACGAGGAAGAAAAGTCCAAGTAGGTCTTAGGGAGTGACCGGATACTTGGCAAGAAGAGAAAAGTCCAAGTGGGTCAAAGGGATTGACCAGACACTTGGTGAGAGAGTCCTAGCTGGCCAAGGGTGACCGGATGCTAGGTCTTATGTACCAACAAGTCATGGTTGACTAGATGTTGGTTTAGGGGGCTTTGAGCTTGGTTTTGGGCAAAAACCAAGGTTTGGATTGATCCGTGGATTGATCCAGCAGGTTTGGATTGATCCGTGGATTGATCCAGCAGGTTTAGATTGATCCGTGGATTGATCCAGCAGGTTTGGATCGATCAGTGGATCGATCCAGAAGGTCTGAATCGATCCGCCGATCGATCCGGTGAGTCCCCGAGCAGAACCTCTTTGGATCGATCCGTGGATCGATCCAGAGGTCCCAATCGATCGGTGGATCGATTGGGACGCTGCTGCTTCGCGATAAGTCGTTGGATCGATCCGTGAATCGATCCAGGCAGAGGCGCTCTGGATCGATCCGTGGATCGATCCAGCCTTCCCAATCGATTGGGAGCAATCCAATCGATTGGGATTCGACCGTTGGCGTCGTTTATAGCTGTTGGCGTGCGCTTTCTTCAGCAGAACTTCACCGATCCCTTCCAGATTCAACACAGCCCCTCCCCAGCACCCTCCAAGCTCCGCCCCGCCAGTACTTGAAGGTTCTTGGAGGTTCATCCAAGTCAAGAGGCGAGTTGCAACAAAAAGAAGAAGAAGCTAGAGTTTTTATTGCATTTCTTGTAAGCTTTTGCTTATTCTTTACTACCCTTTCTTCTTCTTGTACTGAGAGTCTTGTAGGGCTTCTCCGCCCTCGGTAGTTACCGAAAAGGAGTGTTTTCATAGTGGAGGGTGCGTGCGTGGTGTGGATCCTTGGATTAGTCATCTCCGTTGGAGGTGGATACCAAGTAAACTCCTAGTGTTAGCGTGTTTGTGTTTGTTTATGTATTTTCCGCTGCGCATTCTTGAAGAAACAAGCAACACCGAGCAACGAGCACGCGACGAGCTATTCACCCCCCTCTAGCTACTTTTGGTCCTAACAAGTGGTATCAGAGCGAGGCCGCTCTTCACCGGAATCATCGCCGGAAGGGTCAAGCATATCAAGAAAAGCTAGAGGGTGAAGAAGTTGGAGCAAATTCTTCAAGTTCAAGACTTTATCAAGCTCAACTTCAAGATGCAATTCCAAGATGGGCTTGGATTTGACACAAGGGTGGCTCCACCATACACTTCTACGAGTTTCGATTCTTGGAAATCAAGAATCGAAAATTTTCTTATGATAGAGATAGAGCAATGGTTTGCTCTAATGGAAGGCTTCAAGGCTCCAAGAAATTCAAAGGGCAAAGTTCTAAAGAAAAGCAAATGGAGCTCGGAGCAAGTCCAAAGGTGCGAGGCAAATGACAAAGTGACCAAGCTTTTGGTCAATTTATTGCCAAGCACCATCCTTTGCAAAATTGGAGAGTTTGAAGATGCAAAGGAGCTATGGAGCAAATTGGCCAAGCTTCATGAAGAGATCCCCTCCACTGTACAAGATCATGAAGAATCCAGAGAGGGTGACTCTTTGGAGCAAGACCAAGAGGAGGACTCCGAGGTTGAGAGATGCTCAACCTCCGAAGAAGAGGAAATCCAAGAAGCTTCATCCTCAAGGGAATGCAACGAAGGGAACAAGGAGGGAGCATACTCTTTGTTTCATGTTCAAGATGATGAAGCCTCCACCTCTAGGATTGAGGGGGAGCAATCCTTGGTGACGCCGGATCAAGAAGAAGGAGAAGCTTCTACATCCGGGTCAAGTGAAGAAGAAGAAGATGGTGCCACCTCCGAAATTCAAGAAATAGCAAATGGAGGAGCAAGTGCCATCCCTACACAAGAAGGTATAAATGTTTCAATTAAAAATAAAAATCATATAATATGTTTTGAGTGTAGGGAAAGTGGGCACTACAAGAGCAAGTGTCCCAACTTGGCCAAGAAGAAGGTCAAGTGACGCAAAAGGGCAAGGAGAAGCCCAGGAGACCATTCCCGGAACAAAGAAGAGCAAGGAGCATATCATATGCTTCTCTTGCAATCAAAAGGGGCATTACCGGAGTCAATGCCTCAAGGGGAAGAAGATGGTCAAGGCTCAAGGAGGCATTAGTCAAGGGGGAGCCTCCAAGGTAAAGAAGAAGGTAACATTTATTGAGCCTACTCCTTTACATTATTGTAAAAAGCATGATAGTTCTAATTTTTATCATTTTAATGAGATTTACCATAAGAATAGGAAGCATGAGGGCTTTAAGGAAAAGCATGTGGCCCTACATGCCAAAACTACTACACCTAAGGCTAGGAATGTAGGTAAAAGTCTAGGCAAGAACTCTAAGGATTGTAGCTACAAGCCCAGAAACAAAAATGCTCATGGACTTAATGGAAAACCAAAAACTAAGGACTTAGTGATGGAAAATCAAGTCTTGAGGTCAAGACTTGATAAAATGGAAAAGACCCTAAGAAGGATGGAAAATATCTTATTAGGCCAAAATGAGCATAGCCTAGGTCTAGGAGCACAAAGGTCATCCAATGGTCATAGAGGTTTGGGATACAAACCCAAAGCTAAAAAGGATGTGCCTAGTTATCATAGGGTTCCATATAGCTATGGAACAAACCCTAAGTCTAGAGGTCAAGTCCAAGATACAAGGGAAGATATCCCTAGAAGTATCTTTGCAACCAAAGTGACTAAGACTTCTAAGAAGTCTAAGAAAGTCACTAACAAGGTCACAAGAGAGGCTATCCTTAGAGTTGACCTAGAAAATGTGACCAAGGCTTCTAAGAAGCTCAACAAGGTTACTAGGAAGGTATCTAGGGAAGTTATCCCTAGTGAGTACCTAGAGCATCCAAGGAGCACCAATAGGTGTTGGGTTCCTAGGAGCATCTTCTCTACCCCATAGATGGGTTAGAGAGTGTCAACTCCGATTAGAAGGGTAGTTAACCCAACTTTGAGGAAATTGACACTCAAGGAGCATTTTCAAGGTTTTTGTTAACCTTTGAAAATGAAATGGAATTATTATTTACTTCTTGAAAGAGTAAAATGTGCCTAATGGTGGAAAATTGATTTTATCTTAAAAAGGCATAAATTGGGAAAACCTAGAGAAATACCAAGTTGGGATTTTGGTATTCTCTTATAAATTTTAAGGCACTCCGGACCTTGATTTATGTGATTACTCTTGAGGAAAAATGGAATATGCCAACATTTGAGGATAAGCTTAATTTCAATTGGCATAAATTAATCAAGAGAATTAGAAATGCCCATTTAGGTTTTGGCACTCTCTTGAAGCACTTTGGGCAATCTAGGGTTTAAGTTTTAGGATTAGCTAAGATTAACGATACTTAGATAGGTAATCTAGGTATATTTTATTTATGCTAAACCTTGCCATGATTGTTTGCTCATAATATGCCATGACATCATATTTTATCTTATTTGTATTTTGCATTCATGACTTATCATGAAAAATACAAAAATACCATGTCATGCCATACATATACATCATGTAGTTATAGGAATCTTTCTTTTGAAAGCTATTTTATTTTGATGTATGCCATAACATTATCATGCATTATGTTTATTTCCTTAAAAATTAAGGACATATGGCATTAGAATAAACAAGTGACATTTGTTTAACAAGTAAATCAACAAGTAACATCCTTTGTGGATGTCTACCTCTCAAAATGCCTAGATAGATATGCATGATCCCTAGAATAGGGCAAAACCAAAATCTTACATCTCACAAAGACCTATAAGATGACTTGTATGTGTTTCAGTGCACATTAGATACAAGTGAGATGTTAGGATGATGAACAAAACTCAAGATGTTGATTTAGTGCATTCTTTTGAGTTTTAAGTTCATCAAAACACATAGTTATGTGTTTTCCCATCATTGGGAAAGCTAATGTACAAGTCATGTGCATTATGCCCAAGGAACATGATGGGATATTGGTTTTGAAAATGTTTTTAAAATGTTTTTGGAAAACTTTGGTGAAGGCTATCTTTTGATAGTAATCACCATTGAATAGTTAGACACAAACTTGAAGAAAACGCTAAAGTTTTTGTAAGTTTTCAAGTTTGTGTCAATCTTTGAAAATATAAAGTATTTTCATAGAAAGCTATTTTTCCATGATTAAGTATGCCCTAAATAATGTCTACACGAAATTTCATAATTTTTGGATTTTTGTAGAATTTTCTAGGGGTTTCTGAAGTTGATTGAAATGGAATTTCAGCAACTATCAGAACTCCGATCGATCCATGGATCGATTGGAGTTCCTGAATCGATCCGTGGATCGATTTAGAAGGTAAATCTCGCGAGCAGAAGCTCGCTGGATCGATCAGTGGATCGATCCACACATACTGAATCGATCAGTGGATCGATTCGGTTGGTTCAATCGATTGGATCCTAACTCCAATCGATCCAAGTTGCTGATTTTGGCTGGGAAGGCCTGACTTCAGCATCTTTGAACCATGGTTAGTCTATGTAACCATTCCAAACCCTTAAAATACATTTGTATACATAAAAAGGGTGTTTTCGTGTTAAAAACAAGGATGGAATGGTTAAGGAAGACTTCATTGAAGTTTAGGTTGAGGTTTGTTTCAAATTTTGAACATTTGAACCTCAAAACTTCTAAATCTGGGTTTCCTAAAGGTTTAGGGATTCCAAGTCATTGTTGGTGCAATGACAGAAGTTACCACCATGTCTTTAGGGGGAGGGACTCTTTAAAGGCATGAAAATTATTTTTCATGAACCTTGGAAGGTGGTTAACCTTCTTTAAAGAAAATGCTCATGGACGAGCTTTTGAACTTGAAATGGGGAGTGGATATCCTCATTATTTCAAGTGGGAACTCAAGATGTTAGAAAATGCTCAAGGTTGGGTATTTGTCTACATTGAGGAAGAAGTTAAGGATAAATGAAGGGTATGAGACCTTCATTATCATGTTGGTTCAACGAGTGAAGTTGTAACCAATGATGAGCAACTCTTCAGGGGGAGAGTTTTCAACAAATGGATTTGTTGAAGTGTGCCCAAAGAGAGGGCATAGGTTGATGTGTGCCAATAGGGGGAGAATGAAAGGACGTGTGAAAGGGAGTAAGTTAGGCTTTCATTATCTAAGAGGGAGTTTTCCCTCTTGGGGGAGAATGAAAAGCTTAACTTATGCTTTCATTACCTAGTGGCATGAAGAATGAGGCTATGGGATTAGCCTAACTTACATGTGGAATTGTAAGTGTTATTGTGGTATTGTCAAACATCAAAAAGGGGGAGATTGTTGGTGCAACATTCCTCAGGTCAAGGTTGACCTGCTGACCAAGCCGAGTCTTGGTTTGGGTTTAGATGTTTGACAATAAGATATTGATTGAAGAAGAGTCAAGTAGGTCAAGGATGACCGGATACTTGATGGAAGTCCTAACTGGGATGTTAGGCGGGAGAAATCAGGTGAGTGAAGCTGGGAAAGACCTAGTGGTGAAGCTAGGCAATTGGGAAGTCCTAGTGAGTGAAGCTAGGCGGGAAAAATCCTGGTGAGTGAAGCCGGTGAAAGACCTAGTGAGTGAATCTAGGCAATTAGGAAAGTCCGGTGAGTGAAGCCGGGCAAGAGAAATCCAGATGGGTCAAGGTTGACCAGACATCTGGTGAGAGTCCAAGTAGGTCAAAGGGATTGACCGGATACTTGGCACGAGGAAGAAAAGTCCAAGTAGGTCTTAGGGAGTGACCGGATACTTGGCAAGAAGAGAAAAGTCCAAGTGGGTCAAAGGGATTGACCAGACACTTGGTGAGAGAGTCTTAGCTGGCCAAGGGTGACCGGATGCTAGGTCTTATGTACCAACAAGTCATGGTTGACTAGATGTTGGTTTAGGGGGCTTTGAGCTTGGTTTTGGGCAAAAACCAAGGTTTGGATTGATCCGTGGATTGATCCAGCAGGTTTGGATTGATCCGTGGATTGATCCAGCAGGTTTGGATTGATCCGTGGATTGATCCAGCAGGTTTGGATCGATCAGTGGATCGATCCACCGATCGATCCGGTGAGTCCCCACGAACAGAACCTCTTTGGATCGATCCGTGGATCGATCCAGAGGTCCCAATCGATCAGTGGATCGATTGGGACGCTGCTGCTTCGCGCGATAAGTGCTGGATCGATCCGTGGATCGATCCGTGGATCGATCAAGTTTTTCCAGAGCACGAGGCGCTCCGGATCGATCCGTGGATCGATCCAAGCCTCCCCAATCGATTGGGATTCGACCGTTGGCGTCGTTTATAGCTGTTGGCGTGCGATTCTTTCAGCACAACTTCACCGATTCATTCCAGATTCAACACAGCTCCTCCCCAGCACTCTCTAAGCTCCTCACCGCCAGTTCTTGAAGGTTCTTGGAGGTTCATCCAAGTCAAGAGGCGAGTTGCAACGAGAAGAAGAAGAAGCTAGGGTTTTTACTGCATTTCTTGTAAGCTTTTGCTTATTCTTTACTACCCTTTCTTCTTCTTGTACTGAGAGTCTTGTAGGGCTTCTCCGCCCTCGGTAGTTACCGAAAAGGAGTGTTTTCATAGTGGAGGGTGCGTGCGTGGTGTGGATCCTTGGATTAGTCATCTCCGTTGGAGGTGGATACCAAGTAAACCCCTAGTGTTAGCGTGTTTGTGTTTGTTTATGTATTTTCCGCTGCGCATTCTTGAAGAAACAAGCAACACCGAGCAACGAGCGCGCGACGAGCTATTCACCCCCCCTCTAGCTACTTTTGGTCCTAACAGATCTGACTGTAGCTACAGTAATCCAAAACATACCTCCGACGAAGTCTGGGGGTCCTTATATAGGGCTCTTGAGAGGCGCGTGCATGTTTCCCGAGGTGCGCACGCTTCCCTAGGCATGCACGCTTCTCAAAGCATACCTGGAAAGGATGTGTCAGAAAAGCGTGGCTGACGTCATACCTTAACAACCGGGGCATATCCCTGATGTGACAGTGGAAACTTCCACCGTACGATTCTCTGTTTGACCCTGCCGCCGACCACACCGCCTGTCAATGACACTGATCCCCAGGAAGATATTACCAACTGCTTCCTTTTTCTATTATTGGGTCGAGTGGGAGAGCCGCTCGGCCAGTCGGCCGTCCAGGCGAAGCAACGGCCGGGCCGAGCGTCCGCTCGGCCGATGAGCTGCTGCCGGCTACACCCCGTTGGGCAAAGGAGTCTTGCCTGTCGGATCAAGGCTGCATCCACTGTTTGGCCGAGCGGGATGGACGCTTGGCTTTCGTGCCTCCCTGGTTGAGCTTCATGAGCGTCGGAAGTGTTGGTGCAACCTTAGGTCAAGGTTGACATGGATGATCCGACTCGAGTTGACCTGACTTGAGGTATATTTTGATGTTTGACAAGAATGGAGAAGTTATATTTTGATGTTTGACAAGAATAGGAACTTGGGGGATTGTGGGTGCAACCATTGGTCAAGGTTGACCTGGTTGACCCGACTTGAGTTGACCTGATTCGGAAAAAGTCCAAGTATGGAGACTTGGCACGGAAAGGTCCAAGCAGGGAGCTTGGCACGGGAAAAGTCCAAGTATGGAGACTAGGCACGGAAAAGTCCAAGCAGGGAGCTTGGCACGGGAAAAATCCAAGTATGGAAGCTTGGCATGGGAGGTCAGAGAGGGCTCGGTAGCCTATTCTCTGGACTGGATGGAGTCGGAGAGGGCTCGGTAGCTCGTTCTCTGGACTGGATGAAGTCGGAAAGGGCTCGGTAGCTCGTTCTCCGGACTAGGTCAGAGAGGGCTCGGTAGCTCGTTCTCTGGACCGGACGAAGTCGGAGAGGGCTCGGTAGCTCGCTCGCCGAGGGCCGAGAGGGCTCGGTAGCTCGTTCTCGACCAGACGTGAAGTCGGAGAGGGCTCGTGAGCTCGTTCTCCTGGACTAGGTCGAGAGGGCTCTGAGCTCGTTCTCTAGATCGTGAAGGCTTTAGGTTTAAGGTTAGAAATTGGATCGGTCACCGACCGATCCAATGATATGGTATCTGGATCGGTCACGACCGATCCAAAGGATATATCGATTCTCATCAGGTCATCGATCACCGGTGACCGATCGATGAAACAAACAGATTGGGAGAAGGAATAAGAGGATCGGCCGTGGACCGATCCACCTATCCTCGATCGGTCCACGCACCGATCAGGATCGGCAACAACTCTGGAGTTGGGATCGGTCCTGGGACCGATCACCCTAGGCCCCGATTGGTCCCATGACCGATCAGACCCATCTGGACCGATCGGGTGGAGCCCGATCGGTCGAGGCCAGCCGCTGAGACACAACGCTAGATTTCCTTCTTCGCAGTTCAAGTTATATAACGAGGTGGAGGGCCTCTACAGGATCTTCTTCTTCTCCTTGCGATCCTGCTTGCTGAGCTCTCCATTCTTGAAGCTTCGTGTGAGCTTCCCTCGTCTGGGTCTCCAACCAATTCTGCTGTGGTTGGCATCCGTGAAGTTGCTACCCAGTCGACGCGAAGGCAAGCAAACTAGTGTTTTTACATTCATATTGTTCTTGGCTTCTTCTGTATTTCTTGTACTGTTGCAAGAGATTGTGGCGAGGTTTCTCCACCCGAAGGAGTTTTATTAGCCGGTTTTCCGGGTCTCATCCACCAACGGATTGATAGGATTCGTCCACCTTACGGACGCCGAGGAGTAGGAGTATCATCTCCGAACCTCGTTATATCGTCGCTTTGAGGTTTTATATTCTCCGCTTTCGTTTCTATCTTTTATTTCCACCGCGCTAACTCAAATTGTAGGAAGAAAGAATTTGGGGTCGACTATTCACACCCCTCTCTAGCCGTATCCGAAGGTCCTAACAAGTGGTATCGAGCAAGGTCGTTTCGGATTAACACCCGGGGGAGCACGAGCTAGAGATGGATCAACTTGGAGAAGACGTCACGATTCCACCCTTCTACGATCACGACGACTTCGCGTATTGGAAGGTAAGAATGAAGTATTTTCTTATGACTAACTTAGTAAATTGGAATTGTGTACAAGTAGGTTTTATTCCTCCGGTGGATAAAGGAGAACCCCTCGAGAAGAAGAAGTGGACGAAGGAACAAATCCACCAATCCATAATCAACGACGAGGTAACGAAAATCTTTGAATTTTCATTACCTAATGATATCTTGTGTAAGATAGGTAGATACAACAATGCCAAGGAGTTGTGGAACAACTTGGCTAAGTTCCATGAGGAGAGCTCCAATTCAAGTCATGAAGAGGAGTCAAGTGAGCCAAGTAGCTCACATCATGGAGATATGAAATTAGAAGTTGAGGGCTACTCAACATCTAAGGAAGAAGAGGAGGAGAGTTCTTCTTCAAGACTGGAGCAAGAAGAAGAAGCCTCTACCTCCGGAAGGGATGAAGGAGAGAGCTTATATCCATCCTCAACCCTAGGTAACTCAAGCAACTTAATTTCAAGTAAATTACATATAATGTGCTTTGAGTGTAGGGAATATGAGCATTACAAAAGTAAATGTCCAAAGAGAATTAGGAAGACTCCACCGGCACCAAAAGTCAAGGAAGCAGGAGTCCCGATACGCAAGGGCAAGGAGCACGTGGTGTGCTTCCAATGCAAGCAAAGGGGACATTATAGGAGCCAATGTCCAAGGGGGAGGCAACCTCACAAGGACAAGAGACCAAGCACATCTATAGGGGGAGCTAAGGCAAATCCTAAGGTATCCTTTAAGGCACATTCTTGCAATTCTAATAAGACACATGCTAGTAATTTTATTGCAATTGTCAATAATGATAAGCATGATAACCATAGAAACCGATACATGTGCTTAGGTGCCAAACATGTTAGCCTAGATAAGGACAATGCTAGAAATGCCAACCCTAGAGTTAACTCATCTAAGGTTAAGGAAAACCTAGATAGGAAGCCCAAAACAACTAGACATATGCCTAGGAATACCTCAAAGAAAAATGGAAAATTAAAGCTTAAGGTATTAAAGAAGGAAAATCAAGTCTTGAGGTCAAGACTTGACACTTTAGAAAAGGCTCTTAAGAATTTGGAGAAGTCAACTCTAGGGTCTAAGAGTCAAAAATCAAAGCCCAAGGACATGAGAGGTTTGGGTCACAAACCTAAGTCTCAAGTGGTCAAGCCCGCTTATCATAATGTTCCATTCGATTATGGAACAAGACCTAGGGCTAAGAAGATCATCACCAAGGTCACAAGGGGAGTCACCCCTAGAGTTGATCTTGATGAGTCCCAAATGACCAAGGCTTTAAAGCCTAGGAGGGTCATTAGGAGGGTTGCTAGGGAAGTCATCCCTAGTGAATATTTAGTGAACCCAATGAGCTCAAATAGGTATTGGGTTCCTAGGAGCGTGATCCCTTCACGCTAGATGGTTTAGGGTGTGCCAACCTTAATTGGATAGGTAGTTAACCTACTCATGGCAAAAGGTGACATTTTAGGAATTTTCAAGGTGTAATCAAGCCTTGAAAATGAAATTAAAAATTATTCCTAAGGTGATTAGGATGTGCCAACAACATTTGAGGAGTTTTCTAGGGTCAATCTAATTGACACATAGTGATCTAAAAATCTTTAGTATATGATTTTAGGTCTATTACACTTAAGAATATAGAATTTATGGTAAAATGATCAAAATTATCAAAAATGTCAACTAAGGCTAGAATTAGATATTTTATATACTTTTATATGTTATTTGTCATACATTGTTTGTCATATATCATTTCATGACATCATATTTAATTTATTATCATTTGAAATGTCATGATAATACTTAGGTTAGTTATATGTCATGCCTTATTTAAGTTTCATACTTTATGCCATGACATCATGACATTGGCACATATTTCCACTTATGATATTATTTTATGCCATGTCATCATCTCTTGCATTTATGATCAATTAAATTGATTTAAGGATAAAAACATAATTTGATATGTAGATCTAATTGTTGTTTAGAAAATGCATGAGAACTTAGCTTAAGATGACCTAAACCCATATCTCACATCAAAATTGACTTGGATGTGTTTGATACACCTTAGATATGTGTGAGATATTAGGATTATGGGTTAGGATCAAGGTGCATAGTTCTTGTACCTAGATGAGCCTAATTCGAATTTGAGGATCATAGGGAAAACTTGTGTACAAGTCATGTACATTTAGCCCTAAGATTGTGGTCCTAAATTGAATGGTTTAAGATCATTTCAAAATTGATTTAAAAACCCTTGATGAAGCTTTTCTAGTGATAGCATTCATCATTGAGCAAGTTGATACAAAGATGGATTAACCTTGAGCTATTTCAAAGTATTTCGAACTTTGTATCAAGATTAAGAAATGGGAGTTATTTTCATAGAAAACTATTTTTCCATGATAATATATGTTATGAGGAATGTATCCTCAAAATTTTATAATTTTTTGAAATTTCTGTAATTTTTTAGGGGTTTCTGAATTTCGGGAGAAAAATCAGAAATCCTTATCAGAGAGTTGTGGAATATGGACCGATCAGAGAAGATCCTGATCGGTCCAGGGAAGTCTGGATCGGTCACTGGACCGATCCAGGGTAGTGTGGATCGGTCTGGTGACCGATCCAGTGGAGTCCTGATCGGTCTGGTGACCGATCAGAGCGTGCCAAAATGCTGATTTTCGACTGTTGTCTGAAATTTCAGCTATGGAAGTTGGTGTTTTAGTTTTCTAAAGGGTTGAAACTCTCCAAGACATTGTTGGTGCAATGGTCAAGGAGGAGTTGACCTTTAGGGGGAGTTTTACCTATTGGTCAAGGGGGAGTTGACTTTTAGGGGGAGTTTTTACTCGTCAAGATTTCTGAGGATGAGTGATATGGGATTATCACTAAGTTGATTGTTGATTTTAGTATCAAGGGGGAAATTAAGGGTTTCAATGAAAGGTATGAGACTTTCATTAGAAAGAAACTCTTGACCTTGATTCACTCCTTTTTGATGTGTGTCAAAAAGGGGGAGAATGTCCAGAGAATGTTTAAGGATGTTCAAGGAAGAATATTGGAGTTTGGGGAGAATGTTCAGAGAATGTTCAAGGAAGAACATTGGAGAACTATTGGAAAACCTAAGTTAGGTTATCGGGTTAACTTAACTTGATTATGGTTTTTGTCAAACATCAAAAAGAGGGAGATTTTTGGTGCAACCTTAGGTCAAAGTTGACCTGGATGACCCGACTCGAGTTGACCTGACTCGAGGTATATTTTGATGTTTGACAAGAATGGAGAAGTTATATTTTGATGTTTGACAAGAATATGAACTTGGGGGATTGTGGGTGCAACCTTTGGTCAAGGTTGACCTGGTTGACCCGACTTGAGTTGACCTGATTCGGGAAAAGTCCAAGTATGGACACTTGGCACGGAAATGTCCAAGCAGGGAGCTTGGCACGGGAAAAGTCCAAGTATGGAGAATTGGCACGGAAAAGTCCAAGCAGGGAGCTTGGCACGGGAAAAGTCCAAGTATGGAAGCTTGACATGGGAGGTCAGAGAGGGCTCGGTAGCTCGTTCTCTGGACTGGATGGAGTCGGAGAGGGCTCGGTAGCTCGTTCTCCGGACTAGGTCAGAGAGGGTTCGGTAGCTCGTTCTCTGGACTGGATGGAGTCGGAGAGAGTTCGGTAGCTTGTTCTCCGGACTAGGCCGAGAGGGCCTCGTGAGCTCGCTCCTGACCGGATGAAGTCGGAAGGGCCTCGTAGCTGCTCTCGACTAGGCCGAGAGGGCTCGGTGAGCTCGTCTCGGACCTGACGAAGTCGGAGAGGGCTCTAAGGCTCGTTCTCTAGACTAGGCCGAGAGGGCTCGTAGCTCGTTCTCGGATCGACGTGAAGTGGAGAGGGCTCGGCTGGCTCTTCTGACTAGGTCGAGAGGGCTCTGTAGCTCGCTCTAGATCGTGAAGGCTTTAGGTTTAAGGTCGGGAAATTGGATCGGTCCTGTGCCGATCTAGACATATCTGGATCGGTCTCGCCGACCGATCGGATACACCGATTCTCATCAGGTCATCGATCGATCCCGGTGACCGATCAAGAACAAACAGATTGGGAGAAGGAATAAGAGGGATCGGTCTGTGGACCGATCCACCTATGGCCTGATCGGTCCACAGACCGATCAGGGATCGGCAACAACTCTCTGTGAGAGTTGGGATCGGTCTGGGGACCGATCAGCCTAGGCCCTGATCGGTCCCATGACCGATCAGACCCATCCTGGACCGATCAGGGTGGAGCCTGATCGGTCCAGGCCTAGCCGTTGAGACATAACGGCTAGATTTCTGTCTTCTTCGCAGGTTCAAGTTATATAACGAGGTGGAGGGCCTCTACAGGGATCTTCTTCTTCTTCCTCCTTGCGATCTGAGCTTTGCTGAGCTCTCCATTACTGAAGCTTCGTGTGAGCTTCCCTCGGTTGGGTCTCCAACTGAACAGTTGCTGCTGTAGTTGGCATCCGTGAAGTTGCAGCTTCATCAACAGTCGACGAGAAGGCAAGCAAACTAGTGTTTTTACATTCATATTGTTCTTGGCTTCTTGCTGTATTTCTTGTACTCTGATCTTGCTGTTGCAAGAGATTGTGGCGAGGTTTCTCCACCCAGAAGGAGTTTTTATTAGCCGGTTTTCCGGGGTCTCATCCACCAACGGATTGATAGGATTCGTCCACCTTACGGACACGCCGAGGAGTAGGAGTATCATCTCCGAACCTCGTTATATCGTCGCGTTTGAGGTTTGATATTCTCCCGTTTCGTTTCTATCTTTTATTTCCGCTGCGCTAACTCAAATTGTAGGAAGAAACGAGAATTTGGGGTCGGCTATTCACACCCCCCCTCTCTAGCCGCATCTGAAGGTCCTAACAGGAAGTTTGGTGTCTAACCGAACTGTCGAAGTATCGAACCGACTACTCTTCCTGCTGCCCATGGAGGTAATTCACCCGACGGGATGCCCGCCTAACGTTGACCACTTTGACCTTCTGTCGACCGGGTCCTATCTTACCGTCGGATCAAGAGTAATTGTTATTCAATTTATATCTGTATAACGAATTAATTAAGTAATTAATGGTAAGGTTAGTTGGATTAGGGTTTTACTGATACTTTAATTAATGAACTATTAATTAATTGGCTAATTAATGACCTCCTTGATTGATTAATTCATATTTACAGATTATTTAAATTGGATTAATTGGATAATTAAATTCAGATTAGTTAGTCTATGAACTCAAGGGAATTATTTTGATTGATGATTGAGAATTAATTAAGTTATTATAAATCTAAATAAGTGATCAGGTGACGCAATACTTATAATTAATCAACTAAGTGATAGGATTGGTAGTTAAATAATTAATTGATTAATTATAAGGCTATTAGGTGATTTGATTGATTTAATTAATTAATTAAATTTGTAGATGAATTAATTGATAGATAGATTAATTAATTCATTTGGTTGACTAACGAAATAGCTATAAATCAGCTAAGAAAATGGGTGCAAACTTATTTAAGGAAATTAAGAAACTTATTAAATTGATGGGGAATAAATTATTCATTTGATTTTTATTATTAGGATTATTCTGATACTCAAGTAGTCTTACTTTATAATTGTAGATTTGACCTCGAAGGCAGAGTATCTAGTCTAAAGACGATTAAGACGCTCTACATTGAAGTTGGATAGTTCTTCTTGACCTTTATAATTTCTTTGATCTTAGTGTCTCATTATTTCTTATTGTATATTGATTAGGCTGTTAATTGTTTATCTTATATACACTCTATAATATTCTTGTGAGGGACCTTTTGTTGCTTATCTTATTTTAATCTTTAATAACTATGTAGTCTCATTTGTTATTCATGCTGGGATTGGTTATATATATATATATATATATATATAGAAATTTTAGCCTGCGGTGCAACTCTTACGGTTTTGCTACGGTACTTGCCACGTCTGCGAAGAAATCTAGGCCTGGACCGATCAGGCTCCAACCTGATCGGTCTGGGCCTCTCCTGATCGGTCTGGGGGACCGATCAGGTTGGAGCCTGATCGGGCCCCCAGACCGATCAGGAGAGGTCCAGACCGATCAGGTGGGAGCCTGATCGGTCCAGGCCGATCAGAGGAGAGAAAGAGGAGAGAAGCGTTGATTTTTTTTGTGTTTTCTCGCTGACGTGGCAAGTACCGCAGCAAAACCGCAAGAATTGCACCGCAGGCTAAAATTTCTCATATGTATATATATATATATATATATATGATGTTACTATACCAATATAATTATAGACTTATGCTCGTGTATTTATACCATAATATAATTATATACTTAGACTTGTGCCTATATGTTAGTGATATCATAACGTAATATAATTATATCCTTATGATAGTGCTTATATGTTAGTGATATTGTACCTTAGTATAATTGTAGATGTATGTTTGTGCCTATATATTATAGATATTATACTGTAGCAAAATGACATAGTATACTACTAAGTTATCTTCTTTGGGCTAATCTTTAGGGCTATTTGATTCTGATCCTGTTATTTTACTTATTCATGATGATACCATGAAGATAATTGACATATTATGAATAGATGACTAGTGTTTTATCGATTGAGATTATTACTGTTTTATTTATTATTATTATACTTATATACATTTGGACGACCCATTAAACTAGATAGTGGTAGCATGTTATCGCTCACAGTCCGTAACTAGATAACTACACGTTCTGTTTACTAGACCAGATAGTATAACGTAAGGTCTCACGAATATAATTAAAGAATTTATTTATGAAAATTTTAAATTCCCGTGAGTACTAATTAAAGGATTAATTTATAAAATTTTCTATAAATTTTAATTTTTTTTCAGAATTTTAAATAAACTTATACGACATGTTTGAAGAGGATAGAGGTAGAAAATTTGATGAAAAGACGTGATATTCAATTAAATTGGGAGTTATTACTTTAATAATTAAACGTAGGTATAAACGCTAGACCTAGCCCGATTCTTTTCTCTTCAGTATTCCCGAATCTCCGTCTTCTTCCCCTTGCCATCTCCACCATCTTCCGGGGGAGTTTTCACCGAGCCCCGAGCACCGGCCAAGCATCTCCCCACACCGGCAAGCCGTGGAGGGCACTGCACGCAGAGACCTGCGAATACCTCCCTGTCGGCGCGACACCACTGGGCGAGGGATTCCGACGGTGACACGAGGAAGAGAAAGGCAAGTACTCTTTAGATATGTGGATATGAGGTCGGTAAGGTGAGGAATCGGCTCCTAGGAGGAGCCGATGTGTTTGCCTATTGTCCGATTTATGGCATGTATTGCGATTCGATTTACCGTGCTGTTTTTGTTTCATTCAATGGGATGGGAGGTAGATGTCTCGAAGATTTGGTCGCGAATCGTTCTCCTATGATTTTTTGCTTCTTCCTGTGTTTTCTATCGGGATTCCGGTAACGGATTTGGGTTGGTGATGACTTAGTTTTCTTTCTCCTTTCTTCCACTGCCGAGAGTTTTGGATGGATTTCTTCTTTGGGTATCTAGGTGGATCGGAATGTTTGGCTAAGGCGTCAGATTGGGGGGAAATAGGTTGCGATTTGATATTTTTCTCCTAGATGTTCTTGCGCCGGTTTGCAACGTTTCTGGACTTCCGCTAGTTAGTGATTGAAATTGGTTTTTTCGGGTTCTTCTTGAGGAATCGAGCTTCTGGACCTATACTCTTGGCGGTTTTGGTGTGGATGATGGTGGTCTTGGTTCTCCATGGGGTTTCCGGTTTCTGATTGTTCTTGGGTACTGATGAATACGGTGGATTCGCGGGTGTTACGGAGCTTCTTTCATTGTCCTGTTCTTTACAGCGTGTTTTCGGAGTTTGTTCGCATTATCATTGGATTTGGATTGAGTTCTTGTGACTTGCTTCGGTAAGGTGCCGAGTTCTAGTGTAGATTGTTTTCTTTGTGATGGTGCCGAGATGTTAGTGTGGATTGTTTTCTGCTGTGATTGTGTTGAGTTACTGGTGCAGAGTAGCAGATTTCACCGAGGTTGTTGTATCTTTAGTTCCTGAGAATTGATTTCGGAGGCTGTGGGGGTTTTGCTGTGTTGTCGGGATTTCAGATCAGTAATTGCACTGTTAATTTTGGATTTTTGTTTGGATGTTGTGACGCATTCTAGTGATGTTGGTATTTTCGTGAACAGATTTTGGGGAAAAAGGACTAGGGTAGTTTAACTTGTAGTGTTTTCGTTATTCTTTTGAATATATGGATGGAAAAACTGTGCTATTTATAGTTCTAGGTCACTTTGCTATGCATGCTAGTTTTATGCTCCAGTTATGCTACTGTTTGTTATTGTTGCTTTGATGCGAATGGATTCTGTTCCTTAAAGTCGGGTATGCATGTTTTTAATGTCTTCTTCCAGTGTAGGCATATTTACAGAATGAATAAAATGTGCTATAGATATAAGTAGAGTGTGGATCGACTATGTTTTCTTATGTGGCTAATTGGATGGGTATGAGCATATGTGGTGACAGTACAGGATGGGTGTCCGGGATGAGCTTCGGGGAAGGTCCTTCTAAACATGACTGATACTATAATTTATGACTGATACTGTAATTTATGTTACCTTCGGCTATATGACTATATGTTCTCCTAGGAGGTACCTTTAGGGTCATGGGACGGATTGACTAGCTCAAATGGTGGTTATCACTTTGTGACATATCCACCCTTATTAGACATGTAGGCTCTTTTACATATTGTATCCTTCCCTTCTTTATTCTGTATTTGAGTTTATGTTCTATGCCTACTAGTTACTGTTCTTGCTACTTCATATCTTTTATATTGGATTGTACTTGCTGGGTTCGTAGACTTATGATGCCTACGTTACAGGTGAGGGAGACGTCTCCCAGGATACGATGGAAGGCTTGTGGATGGAGTAGCTGAGGAGGCGGGATGGACGCATGATAGTGTTCGGATGTCTTAGGAGTGCCGAGTAGGCTTTGTTCTCTCATGTGTCCTTCATTTGTTTAAGGAATTGTATTGGTGTTTTCCCTGTTCCTTTTGATAACCTCTTGCTAGTGATGCTATCGTTTACCTGTGATAAGGTGATTCATTCTGATGGGATCATTGCTACGGTTATTTTTATAGCAAATGTTTAGAGGGTTGTTCCTTGTTCGATTACTGGTAAAAATAAAAAAAAAATCTAGGGATGTTTTATGTAGTGTGAATTCGTCAGTGGACAATGACTACCCACTAGATCGAATAGTAGTAGCGTAAGTTTGCTTGCAGTCAGTAGCTGAGAAGCTAGATAACTACCTAACCTTGTCTGCCCATTAGACCAGATAGTGATAGCATGAGTTTGCGCGCAGTCAGTACTTGTGATGTGTTTGTTATATGCTAGTTTTATGCACAATTTGAATGTACGGTATGTACATCCTGTTTATTTGTCATACCTAGTTGATCAGGTTAGCAAATGGTTATGTTGGTACTTTTGTTTTTGTTAATAGTTCTATGTTAGTGCTTGTATTTATGTTGGTAAGTAACATTACTTGAGACTTCCCCCTTTGATCTAATCTTCATACACTATTTCGTTTTATGCACTATTTTTCTATATACCCATGAATTTGTTTGTACAATTGTACTCACTATCCATTGTTTTTTTTTTTTACTTTCAAGACTTCCCCCTTTGATCTAATCTTCATACACTATTTCGTTTTATGCCCTATCTTTCTATATGCCCATGAAGTTGTTTGTACAATTGTACTCACTATCCATTGTTTTTTTTTTTGACTTCCAAGTTAGCAAGTAGAGGAGTCCTAGTTGTTGGTCCCATCTTGCTTTGAAATGCTTTCTTTTTCTTTCGTTGTTGCACTTTGTTTTTCTCAGCACTTGACATTTGAAATTTGCTTCTGTTCAGTTTGGCCTATTCTTTTATATTCTTGGTAAACGCATTTTTTATTAAGACATACGCGTATGGAGACTTTTTTTTTACCTATATATATTTATGCATGCTCGTATGAAACTTTGGGAAAAAGTAATAGAAAAAAGATTAAGGAGACCACAGTGACAGAAAATCAATTTGGGTTCATGCCTGGAAGGTCGACAATAGAAGCTATATATCTTCTTAGATAATTAATTGAAAAATATCGGGAGTAAAAACAAAATCTACACATGGTATTTATTGCCTTAGAAAAAGCTTATGATAGAGTCCCAAGAGATATTATATGGAGAATTTTAAAAAAGAGAGGTGTTAGCGTAATATATATTAAACTAATTAAGGATATGTATGAGGATGTAACGACCAGAGTAAAGACTTCAGGCGGAGTAACCGAAGCATTTCCAATAAAGATAGGGTTACATCAAGGATCAACTCGAAGTCCCTAGTTTTTTACACTAATTATAGACGAACTGTGCATATTCAATATACAGTACCGTGGTGCATGTTGTTTGCAGATGATATTATTTTTTTAGATGAAACACGTGAAAGAGTAAATGCTAAACTAGATCTTGGAGGGAAATATTAGAAGAGAAATGTTTTAAGCTTAGTAGATTAAAGATAGAATATATGTAATTTAAGTTTAGCAATATTAGAAGTAATGAAACAATTGTTAAGATAAGAAATGACGAGTTGCCTGAAACCGAGAGATTTAAATATTTAGGATCATTTTTGCAAAACGATGGAGGGATTGAGAGATATGTCTTACATAGAATACAAGCAGGATGGGTGAAATGGAGGGAAGTGTCGAGTGTTTTATGTGACCGTAAAGTACCTCTTAAACTTAAAGGTAAGTTCTATAAAACCGCAGTTAGACCTGCTATGTTATATGGAGCTGAATGTTGTGCTATGACTCGAGCACATGATCAGAAGATGAGAGTTGCAGAGATGAGGATGTTAAAGTGGATGTGTGGATATACGAGGATGGACAAAATAAGAAATGAGAGCATTAGAGAGAAAGTCGGAGTTGCATCTATTGAGGAAAAACTCCGTGAGACACGTTTAAGATTGTACGAACATATACTTAGACGACCAATAGATGCTCCAGTTAGGCGATTTTGAAACTATGATAAACATGCATATCAAACGAGGAAGAGGAAGACAAAAAAAGACTGGGTTAGCAACAATAAAACAAGATAAAATTTATTTAAATATAGATGATGATATAATAGGAGATAGAGCTCGCGTAAAAGGATTTGTATAGCCGATCCCACCTAATGGGAAAATGCTTGGTTGTTGTTGTTGTATATTTATGCATGTTCAGTTGTTTTCTTTACTGCCATTTGTATTTTACTACTTGTGTGTCAGCAATGCTTTAGATTCTATTATATCAGAATGTCACTAAGGGGTACCTCGTCGTCAGATGACGATTTATACCCATGAGGTGTGACGCTAATCCTATCTATGTCGGCTGTATTTTTTATAGATTAGGAGGTAAGTTTTCTACATTCAAAAAGTGTTACATTTAGGCTGATGGCTTTATTCTTGCAGAACCAGAGCAGATAAACAATCAAGCCAGTCTTTGGTCAGATTACCCTTTATGCGACCCCCCTCCTCCTTTTGTTGCCAGTATTTTTTATAGATTAGGAGGTAAGTTTTATACATTCACAGTGTCACATTCTAATGGTTCAATTCTTGAAGAACCAGAGATAACTGCAATAAAGCTAGTCTCACATCAAATTACCACCATGCCTTCACCCTTCCTTTTGTTGCAACATATATTGATCTCCTATATTTTCTTTCATGCCTTCTTATGCAAACATGTATCAGTACCATCTTTAGTAAGCTCCTTAAAATGATGTTTGTGTTCTGAGATGCTAACAGATGCTAGATGAATGTATGATCTTTGAAATCAGAAGGTCTGAATGTAAGGAAAAAAATTCCTCTTCCATTGATTTGTTATTCAGTTCTGATGCACATGCACACAGCTGAAACTTCAATTTTGTTTACACGTTCTTCTTGCACAATTGGAATTTTGAAACTATGTGTTTCTTGTTTTGCTTTATGTAGACTTGTCATTCTTCAATGATCAAAATGTTAAAGTGTGATTCATATTTCATACTACAGATATTTTTAATCGCAGGTTCTGATTTCTAATTGCCATGGATCAACAACGGAAGCACAGTATCTTGATGGTTTCTGATTTCTTCTACCCAAACTTTGGTGGTGTGGAAAGCCATATCTATTATCTATCTCAATGCTTGCTTAAGCTTGGCCACAAGGTTGAATAATTGTTTTCTTTTAGAATAAGAAGTTCACTAGCTCAGGTTTTTTTTTATTTTGGTTGCATCTTTTTCAAAGACGGAAGAAGGGGAACCTTGGCGCAACGGTAAAGTTGTTATCATGTGACCAAAAGGTCACGGATTCGAATCCTGGAAACAACATTTTGCAAAAAGCAGGATAAGATTGCATGCAATGGATCCTTCCCCGGGACCCCGCATGGCAGGAGCTCGTTCACCGGGCTGCCCTTTTATCTTTTTCAAAGACGGAAACGGATCTTAATGCTTTTGCTTTCAAAATTGGACTAGTATGATCAATTCTAGTTTTTTTTTTTCTATTATCTAGCTCAATGTTTTCTTAAACTTACCTGCAAGGTTAAACAATTGTTTTCTTTTATCATAAGAAGTTCATTAGTTCAGTTTTTTTTGTTGCATCTTTTCCAAAGACAAGAACTTTTGCTTTCAAAATTGGACTAGTATGATCGATTCTATTTTTCTATTATCTATCTCAATGCTTGCTTAAGCTTTGCCACAAGGTTGAACAATTGCTTTCTTGTAGCATAAGAAGTTCATTTGTTCAGGATTTTCTTTGTTTTTTTTGTTCTGTTGCATCTTTTTCAAAGACAGAACCTGATCTTAATGCTTTTGCTTTCAAAATTGGACTAGTATGATCGATTCTAGTTTTTGTTGGTAATTTTTGTTTTTCAATCCTGGTTTTCTAAATCTGTTTGTCATTTTCTACATTTGTAGCTCAGGTGGTGGTTATGACACATTCATATGGTAAGCGAACTGGAGTACGATATGTAACCAATGGTTTGAAAGTTTATTATGTGCCATGGAGAGCATTTCTTATGCAGAATACATTACCAACCTTTTATTTGACACTTCCCATCATAAGGACCATTCTAATTCGGGAGAGGATATCCATTGTTCACGGCCATCAGGCCTTTTCAACTCTTTGCCATGAAGCACTGATGCATGCCAGAACCATGGGTTACAAAGTCGTATTCACGGATCATTCACTATATGGTTTTGCTGATGTTGGAAGCATTCACATGAATAAGGTGTTGCAGTTTACTCTGGCTGACATTAGTCAAGCTATATGTGTTTCTCATACTAGTAAGGAGAACACAGTTTTGAGATCTGGGATAACACCTAACAGGGTCTTCGTGGTGCCTAATGCTGTGGATACTGCTATGTTCACTCCTTCTACTTGTAGACTCAGCTGTGATGAAATTGTTATTGTTGTCATAAGTAGATTGGTGTACCGAAAAGGTGCTGACCTCCTTGTCGAGGTCATTCCAGAAGTTTGCCACCTCTTTTCAAATGTAAGTAAAATTCATTAATTCCACTTTCATTTTACATTGGGGAAGCTCCGTAGATTAGACAAGTTCGTGAAAATAGTTTGTCACCTAAGACAAGATTCATACATCTTCCAATTCAGATTTTCATTCAGAAATTTCATGTTAAGTTATGCCTCCTCATTGCTTCCTCCGTTAAGGTTCGTTTCATAGTTGGAGGAGATGGCCCCAAACGTGTACGGTTAGAAGAGATGAGGGAGAAGCACTCTCTTCAAGATAGAGTCGAAATGTTAGGTGCTGTGCCACATGCTCGAGTGCGATCTGTTCTGATTTCTGGCCATATATTTCTAAATAGGTATTCCTTTCTTAAGCCTTTTTTTATATACTCCAGTGAAATTAAACTATCTACATGGTGCTGAGAATATTGTATTAATGGGTGCTAGTTAGTTGAGTTGGACTTTCTTCTTGATTGGATTTGACAATTTTTCACATTTATATGTTTGAGGCTAAAACTGTGATGGAATCATCAGTTGTTGATTGAACCAACTGGTTCACATAGGTTTTTGAAAATATTTTGTATACTGAAAAAATAATTCTTAGCTCTAACAGTGCTTAAAAACCTGGAAAGCATAACTGAGATAGGCTTCTTATTGCAGTTCCCTTACAGAAGCTTTTTGCATAGCTATTTTGGAAGCTGCTAGCTGCGGTTTGTTAACTGTAAGCACAAGAGTTGGAGGCGTCCCAGAGGCATGCATCCAAGCCTGCATATTGTTGATGGCCTTTTGTAGATTTTTTTTCCTCAAATATTTTACCTTGTTGAATGGCAGGTCCTTCCAGATGACATGATTGTGCTTTCAGAACCTGATCCCGGTGATATGGTCCATGCTATTAGAAAAGCTATCGTTATGCTTCCAAGTATTGATCCATATGCTATGCACCAACGTGTAAGTTGTATTCAACAATGTTTCCAAATTCTTTCCTTCTAGTGTTTGATAATTTTGTTATTATGTACACGTATGCTTTACATTGAAAGAATATTATGTTTTACAATAAATTATATCAGATGAAGAAGCTTTATAGTTGGCATGATGTGGCCAAAAGGACAGAGATTGTCTATGATCGTGCTTTACAGTCATCTGATGAAAATCTGTTGCGGCGCCTGCCACGGTGAGAAAATAATCAATCACATTGCAATTCTTCACTTGTATAGTTGTATTGTGGTTATATCGATGAAAAACAGAATCAAATATAAGTGTTCCCTTTCGACTCAATTAACTAGGTTTTTCTGTTTATCTACTAAACCTTTTTTAGTTGAATGAAATATGTTTAATTCTTTTGGTTGTATATTGAATTTTTTTATGGAAACACACAATGTTCTGAGCATGGCCAGGGATCTTTATTATGGTTCAGTCCGTATCACTTCCTTTTTGTTGATTTATCCTATTATTTCTATGCAATCAGATACTTAAAATGCGGGAGTTGGGCAGGCAAGATGTTTTGCTTGGTTATGATTGTCAATTTTCTGCTATGGTGCCTCTTGGATTCGTGGCAGGTAAATTGATTACCTTTTGCTGATGATTCATGGTCGGTCTCTCACATTCATCACCATACTTCTTTGGAGGAAATTTCTTATGCTACATGCCCTTTTTTGTCTTTTGATTTTATGGGAAAAGCCTGTTGAAAGCATCGAAGAGGTTCCTGACCTGGTGTTTATTCGCAATGAGAACGAAGATGTTGTGCATGACTCGATTTAAACTTAGCATTAAGGTGGACTCTACAAGAACTTGGTGCAGTTTGCAAGTGGTGCAAGTGGCCATCAAGTTTTTTTTTTTTATTTAAAGTGAGGTAGAACCCTTCTGTAGATTGTTGTTATAGGAAATCATTCAGTTTTATTATCGGGTCACCTAGCTAATTGGAGGAAACAAAATATTTTATGTAGTTCATTTTAGATAATGGACAATTACAGATTCTGTTGTTTTACATTTGGTATCAAAGTTTGGTTGTTGATTTGCTCAGTTCGCTACACACTTTTATTCCTTGGGCTCATTGAAAAGGTTTCTATTGTATTTTGTGTCAAATGATCGTGTATTCCTAAACTATTTGCTTTATTCGACTATTGTTTGATAACACTACAATTCAATCATTGCACTGGAGGCATCATGGAGTAGAAGAATTTCCAAGTCTTCTTCTAAAATCAGGTAACACAAAATGCAGAGTCTCTCAGGTTTCTGCACACTTTCAGGGTATTCTTATGTTTCTCTCGATCTGAATGCGATCGAATAACACTCTCTCGATCTGAATGCGATCGAATAACACACGGCTCAATCGAAATTTAAAAGTGATTTCACCAGTGGAGTTTCCAAGTCTTCTTCCAAAATCAGGTAATACAAAATGCAAAGTGTAAGGTCCACGAGCCATTTGTAAATTAGGAATATGAGCATTTTTTTTTTAAGTTAGTTTAATGTTTTTCCAAGATAATTCAATGATAAATAAATAAATAAATATAATAATAATAAAATAAAATATAAAATAATAATTGTATCATAAAAAATTATTTTATAGAATTTTAAATAAATAAATATAATAATAAAAATATAAAATATAAAATAGTAGTGGTTCCTTAAAGAAATTATTTTATAAAATTTTTAAAAATTAATATATTTAATTAATCAAAGTATATAACTCTAAACTTAACTCATAATCCGTCTCTAGCATCCTGATTCATCTCCTCTTCTTCGCCTTCGCGCCTAAGCCGGCTGGCCGGTGCCACCATGCCGGTGATCTCCTTGGTGGATAATGCCTCAAGTCGTAGACGTCCGCGACAACCCTTCATCTCCGGCACGTCGTCCTATGGTTAGGCAACTAGTTTTCCTTTGTGGATATGGATGGGGGTTTCCTTTAGATAGGCAAGCAGAGAACCTCGATTTACTGTCCTTGTTTCTGTGTAATAGCTTTGCATCTTATAAGAGTTGAATTCATGGGAAAGTGTTAGGGAATTGGTTTTCTGATTTTTGATTCCTGCATTTGCCTTCCAGAGGATTTTTGTTTTCCTAAGGCTGAACGGTTTTAGATGGAGAGGTATGGATTGATCGCAGTGGGTTTTCGGTGATGCATTTATTCCTTCTTCTGGTTCCGGTTTCTGCAACAGATCAGGGAAATTTCAATGGATTTCCGAAGTAGCATTTATTTTTCGAAGGGTTTTTGATCTTCGACAAGGGATTAGGTAGATTGCTATTTGTTTCCATGATGCATTTCTTCTTCTTACGGGGTTCAATTTCCTGCAATAGATGTGGGGGTTGCAATGCGTTTTGATGTTGCCTTCTTCTTGAAGGATTCGGTTTGTTTTCCGCAACGGTTTTGGGGGTTTGCGATTGTTTTGTTTTGTTATAGCATTGCTCCTTTGTGTGCTGAATTCTGTCCGATTTGAATCTACATGGAGGGCAGTTCTAAGTAGCTCTTTAAGAATGTTGGTTTCGTTTGACTAATTGTTCTTCCATTAATTTCTTGAGACACATGGATTGTATATGCATTGCTAGTAGTTTTGTGTAGATCACTTCATGATAGACAATTCAGGAATTATGCAATATTTACCTGCGATGTATGTTATGATGGAGCCCTGTTTATCCTATCCAATATAGATAACTTGTTAATGATATACATGGGTGGTGCCGGTACGGATTGAATGTCTCAGAATGAGCACTGGGGAGAACCCTTCTAAACATAAATGATGATGCAACATGATTATAAGTGTTGGTGCAGCGGGGCCAGCAAAAAAGGGGGGGGGGGGGGGGGGGGGGGAATTGCTTGTTAAGAATAAAACGAACATTTCTCGTCTTCTCAACCCATATTAGTAGCACAATTAAATTAACAAAATTGAACAACTATAAAATTAAAAGAGGCGGAAGAATTATTTGGTTACAATTTATATAGTTGTTAATCCAAGACAAATAAAAGCACTAACAAAATCTCCTTTGTTGAATGCAAAGAAGCCTCTTACATTCTTTGAAAGATTAGAAATAAACTAGAAAATGAATACTGGAGTTCTTGAATATTTCCAAGTTCCAGGGGTCTTTTTATAGCTCCTAGAAAATCTTATCCGTAGCTTGAAGACGCCTCCAATATGATCCAAGGCGCCTCTCATTGGATAAGTTTTATCCGTTGAAGATAAAACTCTATTTGTACCTAACGGCTATCGAAAGGCGCCTTCATAAGGCAGATCAGCTCGCTTTACGCTGATCTCTTCTTGGGTGATGCTCTGACTAACCGGAGTTAAGCTCACCCGAACCCAACTCTGACTTTCTCCTCGAGCAGTCTTCCTCCTCGGCTTCTTGTCCCTCGTACAACGTGCACGTCCTTCTTATCCATTGATGTACTCTTTCACAGTACTTCGTCCCTTGGATGCACCGAGTCTGTCGACTTATTTCCCTTGCTATCCTTCTCGCTAGCTGCGTGTTCCGCTCGACTTTTTGTGTTTCTAAGCTCATGCACACTTAGACATAAGGATCAAACACACACATGACCTAACTTAACTTCGTTGACTACATCAAAACTACCACAGGGTACTTACAATCTCCCCTTTTTTGATGTGCATTAACCTAAGTTAAAATTAGGGTTAAGAATAAAATGCAATAACATAAGTAAGTGCAATAACATAAGTAGATGCAATTATAACAAAAAAATTGTAACACGATAAATTAACTAAGTTAAAGAATTGTGCAAGAATAAGTACATAGAAAAAAAAATATTCTAACTTCCCCTTAACTTATATCTATTTCTCCTCTTTTGATCACATAAAAAACAATGGGAAATAATATGTAAAAAAATAGTGAGAAAAATTTGAAATTCTTCTCTGGGTAGTTAACAAGAATGATCAATAAGATAATATTTTTTAGAAATAAATTTAAAAAATATTCTATTTTTACTAATTAATCTTATGTTTTGACAAAAAATAATTTAAAATTAGTTTTCTATTTTAAAAAATCCTGCAAATTTTTGTTAAGTTTGAATAAAATAATCTATATTAGAATAAAAATTTTCACAAGAAAAAAAGTAGTTTATCAAATAGAAATCTATTTGAACGATCAATTTTGCGAAGATAAATCTTAAAAATAGTTTTTAGCTCTAAAAATTCTTTTAAAATTTTCTAGATATGTAAAACATATTTTCAAATAGTAGAAAAATCAAAATTCCCAAATTTCTATTTTCCTTAATTTTTAATATTAAAAATTAACTTTTCAAAAAATTATTCGTAATAATTCAGATAAAATTCAAAAAATATCAAAAACTTTTATTATGATAGAGAACATTACGTTTTATCAAAGAAAAATATACGTTTTTAAAAATAATTCTCAAAATAATTTTTAATTTTTAAAATGTCATTTTTATTAATAAATTCATAGAAAATAACTTATTGTTCAAAAAAATTTAAAGATATTTATTATGACATATTTTATCATAGAAAAAAATGAATTTTTCTAAAAATGGATATGCGAAACCTTTTTAAGTTTAATATTACAAATTTCGTTAAAAAAAATTCAAAACAAATAATATAATAGTCAAATATTTTTAAATAATGTTAGCAGATCAAATCATCAAATAGCATGGTAAAAATTTTCAACTCAAAATACGAATAGTAGATGTGCTAAATAATTAATTTTTTTAAACAATGTAGAAGTTAACTTACATTAAAGCATGCATAAAATTGATTTAAATTATGCTAAGCATGATTTGAGAATCCAATACAAATTTTTACCTATTGGATTTATCAAATAATTTTTATGCATATTAGTTTTGACTATTTTTGTAATTTGGTACTTGTGAAATCGTAAATACCAATTAAGCCATCTAAAATTTCTAAAATTTAAATTTCATAAATATTTTGGAGTTAGAGCATGTAGTCATTTTTAAATGATTCTATTTGTTTCTTTAACTTATCATTTTCAAATTTGATCTTGTCAAATAAATCTAGTGGACATGCATTAGCTAATTATTTTTTTAAATCAACATTATTTTTTTCTAATTTGCACATATTTTTAGAAAGCATTTTGATAAACTCGTAAGATTGTTTAGAAGATAAAATACATACTTCACTTCATGCTATCATACTCCATCTTCATCGATACTTTCTTTCGAAGACTCTCCCCCTTGATCGATGCTCATCTCGGATGAGCTTTCTTTGTCTTCAGGTAGGTATTCAGCTATAAGTTCTGTTCCGACAGTTTCCTCGATCTCGGATTCTTCTGACGATGACTCGATGTCCATCAAGGAGTTAGATTCGGTTTCTTTTGATTCTTCATAGAGCTTTTCCTAAAGTTCTTTTGCACTCTTATAGTTGTCGATTCTGTCGAGTTCCTCAACCGGTAGTACGCTTATAATTAAGGTGAAATTCAGCCTTAATGTTTGCCATAAATTTGTCATGCTTTTTTTTTGGTCCAGAGATGTTCTTTGAGGTCTTCTCCATTCGTGTTCTTTGGTGCTTCAAAACTATATTTTATTATTAATAAAATGTTAAAGTCTGTCTTAAAGAATACATCCATTCGTCGTTTCCAAAACGCAAACTCCCCCTCGAACACTAGTGGGTGGATGCTCGCTCCGACCATCGTCTTTATACTTCAGACGACGATTAGTCCTTCTAAAGCGGTTGGGCTCTGATACCACTTGTTGATGTAGTGGGGCCGGTAAGAGAGGGGGGGGGGGGGGGGGGGGGGGGGGAATTGCCTGTTAAGAATAAAACGAACCTTTCTTGTCTTTTCAACTCAAATTAGTAACACAATTAAGTTAACGAAATTGAACAACTATAAAATTAAAAGAGGCGGAAGAATTACTTAGTTACAACCTAAGTGGTTGTTAATCTAAGGCAAATAAAAGCACTAACAAATTCTCCTTCGTTGAAGGAGGAAAAGCCTCTTACACTCTTTGAATGCTCAGAAATAAATTAGGAAATGAATACTGGAGTTGTTGAATATTTCCTAGCTCCAGGGGCCTTTTTATAGCTCTTGAAAAATCCTATTCGCAATTTGAAGGTGCCTCCAACATGGTCCAAAGCATCTTCCATCAGATAAGTTTTATCTGCTGAACATAAAACTCTATCCATGGCTAATGGCTATCGGAAGACGCCTTCAAGGGATGGAAGGTGCCTTCGTACTGATCATGGAAGGTGCCTTCCATAAGGCAGATTATCTCTCTTTATGTTGATCTCTACTTGGGTGATGCTCCGGCTAACCGGGGTTGAGCTCACCCGAACCCAACTCTAACCTTCTTCTCGAGCAGTCTTCTGTTGGTGTAATATTTCCTAGGTCAGGTTGACCAGGTTGACTAAGCTTGACTCAAGCTTGAGTCCTGCTGTTTGAGTTTCAATGTTTGACAATACATAGAGATTGCAGATGCAATCACCCGATTGGGGAGATTGTTGATACAATTCTTCTTTGGTCAAGGACTGATCAATTTGATGTGAAAAAGAATCAAGTAGGTCAAGGTTAACCTGACTGGGAAAGTCCTAACTGGATGTCAGACAAGGAAAAATCCTGGTGAGTGAAGTCAGGTGAAAGACCTAGTGAATGAAGCTAGGTAGTTGGAAAATCCTTTTGAGTGAAGTCAGGTGAAAGACCTAGTGAGTGAAGCTAGACAGGTGAAAGTCCCGGTGAGTGAAGCTGGGCAGTGGGAAAGTTCCGGTGAGTGAAGCCAGGTGAAAACCCTAGTGAGTGAAGCTACGTGAAAGTCCTGGTGAGTGAAACCAGGTAGATGGAATGCCCTAGTCAGTGAAGCTAGGCAGAAGGAAAGACCTAGTGAGTGAAGCTAGGTGAGAGTCCTGGTGAGTGAAGCTAGGAAGATGGAAAGTCTTAGTGAGTGAAGCTAGGCAGATGGAAATACCTGATGAGTGAAGCCAAGCACGTGGAGATCCAGGTGTGTTAAGGTTGACCGGACATCCGGTGTTGGGAAGCCCAAGTAGGTCAAAGGATTGACCGGATACTTGGTACGAGAAAATCCAGATGGGTCAAGGGTGACCAGACATCTGGTGGAAGTCCAAGTGGGTCATGGAGGACCAGACACTTGGCACGAGACGGTAAGTCCAAGTGGGTCAAGGTTGATCGGACACTCGACACGAGGAGAAAAGTCCAAGTGGGTCAAAGGATTAACCAGACACTTGGTGAAGAAGTTTCAGCAGGTCAAGGTTGACCAGATGCTAGGCAGAAGGAGTCCCAAAAGGTTACGGTTGACCGGATATTGGATTTGAGAACCCTGGACTTGAGTTTAGGAAAGTCAAGGTTGGGGCAATCGATCGGCTGATTGATTGACCCAAGCCCAATCGATCAGCCGATCGATTGGGAGAGTGTTGCGATAAGCAGCGATCCAATTGATCGACCGATCGATTGGGAGTAAGTGTCGGGAGCACAGAGAGCTGCCCAATTGATCAGCCGATCGATCGGGCATCGCCAATCGATCGACCAATCGATCGAGCACCGCCAATCGATCGGTCGATCGATTGGCAACTGATTTTCTCATGCGATCGTGAGAAAGCCTGGATCGATCGGTCGATCGATTCAGGCAGCTTCCAATGAGCACAGAGGCCCTTTGAATCGATCAACCTATCGATTCAAGACTCCCCAATCAATCAGCCGATCGATTTGGATTCGACCGTTGTGCAGGATACAGGTGATGGACGATTGCGATGGCTAGGATGTGACGAGGCAATTGATTGGGACGAAGCTCAATCGATTGGGAGCCGCAGGAGCGCACAGTATATAGCCGTTGCGAGCAGTTTTCTCAGCAGCTTTCACGCACGATTCTTCCCGATTCTTCATGTGATTTCTCCACTACTCACAGCCAGTTTTTGAAGGCTCTTCGGGACAAGTGCTGGTGCACTTCCAAGGTTCAAGAGGCAACAACAAATGACACGTAAGCAAGAAGAGAGGGTTTTCATTTGGATTCATTGTATTTTTCTTCTTGTGTTGAGTTGTTGTATGTGTGAGTGTTGTACGAGGTTTCTCCGCCTCCGGTAGTTACCGAGAAGGAGTGCTTTTATTAGTGAAGTGAGCATCGTGTGTGGATCCTTGGATTAGTCAACTCTTCTTGAGGTGGATACCAAGTAAATCCTAGTGTTAGTGTTGTGAGTGTGCTTTATATGTATTTTCGCTGCATTTCATCATCACAAAGTGAACAACCGAAGCGCGATGAGCTATTCACCCTCCCCCCCCCTTCTAGCACAAATCGACCATAACACCTTTCTCTTCGGCTTCTCGTCCCTCGGATGTCGCGCATGTCCTTATCGTCTACCGGTGTACTATTCCGCAGCACGTCATCCCTCGGATGCACCGAGCCCGTCGGCTCTTTTCCCGTGTCATCCTTCTCGCTAGCTGCGTCTTCCGCTCGACTTCTTGTATTTCTAAGCTCCTGCACACTTAGACACAAGGATCAAATATACATAGAACCTAACTTAACTTGGTTGACCATATCAAAACTATCACATGATACTTACAATAAGTTCTCCTAAGAGGTACCTCTAGAGTTCATGATTACAGACCTAATGAATGTGCACTAAAGACGATTGCCACACTTGCGTTATGTTTACCCGTCACTAAGTATGTATAGTTTTTTTTTCTTTGCTTCTTTTTTTTTTGTGTAAATAAGTTCAAGCTGCCTGTTACTTCTAGTTTCACTCTTGTTCATTTTTTCTTAACTATATTGAGGTTCCTTTACCGTGTATGTAATACCATGCTTGATATGGTTAGAATTCATTTTTAAATGTTTTATCTTTATCCTAGAGTGATATGTTATATGATATTTTGGAAATATTGATCAGATCTATACTAGTTTGATGATATCTAGTTTTAGAAAACTTGTAGAAGATTTTTTAACTCAAGCAAGAGAAGCTAAAATCATAGTTTGTAGACAAACATGCACGAGATTAAACATAGCCATTTCTAACAGTAAAATATCATCTTCATCTTAAACATAGCTATTTCTAGAAGTAAGTTTAAGTAAATTTACTATTCTTGGTTTTCGCTCTTGTTTTGCTGCTCCTGTTATGTACCTACTTGTGGAATATTTATTTGCTAGGTCCATGGACTCACATTGTAAATTATGCAGGTGGGGAGGATGCCACTAAATATTTGACAAGGGGCGTGGAGGTGAACTGAGGAGATGAGATGGATGCATAGCGCATTATCCGAAGGTCTCTAGAGCACGTTATACCTTTTGTCTTTTGAATGGTTATGTAGTTATGAGTGAAAAACTATTTGTTCGTTTATCTAGTATGAGCTAAAATTGTCATTTGGACAATACAAGCTAAGATTTGAGGTATTAATATGTTGCTTTATATACTGGTGTTATGGGTATAGAGTAAGGGTTGTTTCACAGAGTCTCTGGTTTTTGCACACTTTCAAAGTATTCTTATGTTTTCTCGATCTGAATGCGATAGAATAACATAGTTCAACCGAAACTTACAAGTGATTTCTGTTGTGGAGTTTCCAAGTCTTCTTACAATATCAGGTCACAAAATGCACATTCTCTCAGGTTTAGGGTTCTGCACGCTTTTGAATTATTCATACGTTTCTCGATCTGAATGCGATAAAATAGCACAGTTCAATCGGAACTTACAATTAATTTCGGCATTTGATTTACATACTTGAGAGAAACCTTTTATGGATCAGTACTTTTCTGCCTAGTAACGGATTAACGGAGATTTTGGAGGTGAACGAATCTCTTTTACCACATAGATCAGTACTATTGAGGATTTTATTAACTGTTGATAGATTAATTAATTATGAGAATAATTTTACAATAAATTTTAAATTTTTCTTTATACACAGCTTTTCATAGAGGTAGGATCTTCTGAACCACTTTTTATGGTCTAGAGGATGTGTCACTCATATTTGCGATCGATCGTGGTCGTGATCCGGTCGTAAATAGTTGCGATCACTTCCTGGGTTCACCGTCCCTACCAGATTATAGTTTTTGTTCGGAGTGGGCGGCCGGAGGCCGCCCGGAGGACACCCTCGCACATCGTTCAGTAACTTGGCCACTTATCCACCACCGGAGGCCTCCGGGCGACTTTCGGCCGCCCGCTCTGAACAAAAACTATAACATGGTGGGGACGATGAACCCAGAAAGGGATCACAACAATTTATAACCGGATCGCGATCACGATCCGACCGCAAATACAAAGAATACATCTCCTGAATCATAAAAAAATGGTCTAGGAGATCTGTACTCGTTTTTCATAGGTTCTATCAAACAATAATTTGATAGATTAATTTTTTTTATCAAACAATAATTTGATAGTAGGAGGTAGGATAGAGTCTTACACAACTAAGATTTGAATTTCTTGTAGGGTATATATTATACGCTTGTGTGTTTGAATCATTTGTGATGTTGGATCATGTCAGGATCCCTCTATACTTTTCAAATTTATCTCGGAGTAGATTCAATCATCTTTAAAAATTAATCAGTTTTTAGAGGTAGGAAGAATTAAAAAAATAAACAAATCAAATAATAGTTCAAGAAACTTCTGTATTTTACCTTGCTCGTTTGTTTTTCAAAATAAATCCAAAATTCACTTGATTTTAGTGTATAAACTATTAAGAATAACTCAAATGTAAAATAAGGAGATAAAATATAAATAATGATTAAAATATATTGGGAATGTGAATGGAATAAAGAGAGAAGATGAATAGACTCTATTGTGTATGAGTTTAGTCCCACATTAGAAGTCTCTTGGCTTTATTGTTGGTTTAAATTATGACACATGCATTGATGTTGTAAACATATGCATGGAGAGAGACTCTCACGTGTGAGTGCGCAGGGGTGGGTGCAAATCCAGGACCCGGATTGGTACTGAACCAAGGTTGACTGGTGCGTGTGAGCACGACTTTCGCATGTTGAATGCCAGACCAGTTGAGGTAAAATTTACCCAAAAGAATGAAACAACATATTACCACTTGAATCTTGCTCAAGGGTGTAATGGAAGTATTAATGTGAAATTAATGCTGATTCCGTAACGTCTCGACATTAATGGCGACATTAAACTCATTAATGGTCTTAGTATTAATGGAGACATTAATCTCATTAATAATGATAGAGCTCCTATATAAGGAGGCTGGATCTTGAGCAAAGCGAAGAAAAAGTGAAAGCGTCGTGTATCCGCTCGGCTAAACTACTTGTGATAGCACTCAGGTGCATTCTCAGTTCGCCACGAACAACCAGTGCTTGGTTGCGTTCGTGGTTTTGCCGTTGTATCCTGGGAAACAGAAAATCCGAGAAAGTCTCGAAGCACAGCCGAAGGTGGGACGAATCCGTTTCAAGGAAATTGCGTCGATCGCAGGCCTCGGTTCGCTGCTCTGTTTGTCCGCTCGGTTGGACTCTTCATCTGCTGGGTCGGCCACTCGCCCTTCTGATATGCCCGACCGATCTCTTTAACTGTGAATTGAATTTAATTCAAATATTTAAATTTAACTAATTTTCTATAAATCTCTGGCTACAAATTGTTTAGTTTGAACAAAACATACACAAAATAAAGCATTATGAAAAAAAGATCGAGGTCTTTTTTTCCTAACGAAACTTATAAGAAAAATAAAAATAAAAAAAATAGAGAAATACTTTTTAATTGCTTTCGATAGGAAGAATAGAGAAATTTTATAGTTTCATCAATCAAAATAAAAAATATTATAAATGCAAAATAGATTTGAAAAGTTATTTATTTATTTATTTATTTATTTTCGTTTAGTTTGTATTAGTTTTCTGTCCAAATCAATTGAAAATAATATAGACGAAAATTTAAAAAATATATATTTTTCTTAGTTCTGCCAAGGAAGTAGAAATAGCGTAACTGGATTTTTTTTTTCAATTTTATGATTGAGGATAAACCCTAAGGTATTAAGTAACCTTACTTATTCTTGGTCCTTCACCATTTTTTTTTTTAATTTTTAGGAAAAATTATTTTTTTTATTAAAATAAAAAGGAATCTAATTAAATAAAAAGAGAATATTAAGGAAAAAAACAAAATACAAAGAGAATTTCATATAAGGAGATCAAGTTAAAAAACATAACAAGAAAAATTTAGATAAAAAATCAAGAAAAAATCAATTGAAAATTTTAGATGAAAATATCAAACAAAAGTAAATAATTGTTCTTCTGTTTTAAGTTAATTATTTTTGGTAAATAGTGTACATAAAATCTTAAAATTACTTTTTAGTAATTATTTTCTTTAAAGCGATTGGGGTAGTCTGTTTTGCTCCGTCATCTAACACTCCCGAGACTACGGTGCAACAGGGCGTTCAATTACCTTCTAGACACTTATAGTTCGATTCTCAGCTACAATATATTTGTAAGAATTTTTTTCTCCAAATGAGACTTACAACTAAGGGATGCTAGACTTTTGGGCCACCCGCCACAAGTGCTTCTTAATTTATTCTGGTGGATGGTGGAAGATTTTCTGTCATGCCCCAGAGGAGTCCCTGTCAGAGGAAAAATCCGGCAGCATCTCCCCTGTACCGGTGACAATCTGAAGCACGAATACATCAACACACAAAATACCTTAGTCCACACGGCTGGAATATACACAACCACGCAGTTATATATATTAAACAACCCACATGACTGTACTAAAAAATATAGCGGAAAACGATAGAAAATCATTACAAATCAAAATCAAGACTGCTAGCCAACTAGGCTTACACAACATAACAAACAACACAATACCAAAAACAATGAAATAACCACATGACTAAACACTAATACAATGCCAAACGATAAAGAATATATGAAAGGAAGCAAGATCGAAGTAAAACCGTTCTCTAAAGTGATGTGAGACTGACAGACAGGATACTCCAAGCAACATCAACCTGAGATAGGAATAAATCGACAGTGTGAGTTCAACAACTCAGCGGATACCAGATAGACACACATAATAAGTTATAACTAACAGTAATAATCATGCGGTACAGTTTTCTGAACAATGAAAGGAAATGTAAACTGAAAAGGCTGAAAAAAATTGTACTCACCAAGACCTTATATCTAAATATAAGGGTCATCAGACCAGATACAAAATGTCACATGCATGCATGTCAAATATATGCAACCCAAACAAATCCAGCATCCAAAATGCAGCAATCACAAACAATAAATACAATCTATGCATATGATGCAAAAATAATATGGTCACCCCTGACGTTAGTCAGCCATCTAACACACGATGGTGAGACCAAGTGAGTAAGGTTATGACAACTGTGCATTCTGTCATCACTACTCCTGAGTGACTGAGTGGACAGGATGTTGTTGGAGTATACCTATCCTCCTACCCCAAACAAAGTGGGGGAGCTCAATGCTCTCATCTCACTGTATCATAGTCAAGGGGGAGGGATCCCTGCCCGCTACACGCTGCAGTCATTGCTACCCATGAGCAGATCAGCGGAGCCCTGACAGAGCAAACTGCAACACACATCCTACGTGAAATACCACTAACCCATGAGTGGTTGTGTGTGCGCAGGTCATGTAACTGGCGATGTGCTCAACAACAATGGAGTCGACAATCGCTCAGCATGAAATCATGCAAAATGGTGCATGACACTAAACATGTAGATACTGACAGTATACACCTCCATATAAAATGTACCAAAAAGGAAATAAATCCATACAATGATTTAGGTAACAATAAACTAGGTACACAAGTCAGACATGTCAAATAACTAGACTACTACACAGTAAGACAATGTATGTCACTATTTCTATGAACAGGAGTAAACATGACAACAAACAAGAGAATATAAGAATGAATGCATAACAGATAGGAATATAGCTGATCCTGTCTGAGAGCTTGCGAGATGAAGCGCTGAGCGACAATGAGTTGTGACGAATAATGACTCTAATGCCGATGAACAGGGGAGCATCCGAGAAAACCACAACAGACCTCACAAGAGCCCAAATGCAGAATGATAGACCCGAGAAAACCAAAGCGGATCTATGATAGTACCTCGCAAAAATGAACTCCGGCGAGATGCCTCCGTGGATCGGCCAAGGCTCTGCAATCCAATGAATGATCTCCTCTCCCTGCACACAATGAGACCTACCAACAAAGCGTTAGTGACCTAAGACCGGGATGGGAATCCCTGGCTAGACCCTCCGATGCTCAAGTTAGTCTCCGACGAGAAGAAGAAGAAGTAGTGAGGAAAAGATGAAATTAGGGTTTGTTTCTGATGCAATTGCGTATGTTTGCGTACCTGGCCGGTGGAGAGGATTCCTCTTTTTATTCCACCTCATCTAACCTCCACAGTCATGAGGTGGACCCCGGTTTGTTAAAGTTTGTTAAGAGATGACGTAAGCTAGAAATGCAATAATAGTTTAAGGAATCTTTTTCTTATCCCAGATGTACCTTCTTTGTTGTTTAGCATACCTGTGGAGACTTCTAGAAGCTATTTATCGCCAAATTAATTAAGCTGTCATATGATCACATATTGTTATGGTTCACCTGTTACATACACTTGGTTAGTCACATAAGCTCATTCTGTATATATGAGGAATATTTTCTGTTTGTACTAGTCTCGACCGGTATTCTATACTCGATCAGTTATTTATACCCGACCAGGATTTTATTATTATAAATATGCCAGAAATCGTGGAAGGTTGAAGACCTTTATGCTCGATCTACTTTTCATACTCGACCGGTCTATTAAGCCCGACCGGTCATACCTTATCGACCGAGATTAACCAGTTGGGCGTATAAAAGCACTATTGCCCGGTAGCCCTTCCTTCGGTCGGTCATATGCTAAGGATCATGTGAGACTAAATGCCTCTATACTCGGTCGGTCTACGGAACCCGGTCAACCTTTGCTTGCCAAACTTATATGCGCGGTCGGTCTATTACGTTCGATCGATCTTTTTCTGTTGTGCGCAAGGTTAAGAACTTCTACGCTCGGCCGACTCTCTATGTTCGGTCGGTTATTTATGCTCGACCGAGCACTCGTATTCGATCGGTCTTTGCTTACCACACTCATATGCTCGAGTGACCTTACCATGCCTTGGACCGCCTAAGGTTAAACTTCTTTACACTAGGTCGATCCTTTATACCCGACCGACCATACATACTCGGTCGGTCTCCATCTGCCGGTCTTATATACTCCGCAGATCCACTGTGCTCGACCGATCTTTCCCAATCGAATGCAACATGTTCTTTATTGTATGTCTAGGTACTTTTATACTTGGCCAGCTGTTATGGCTCGACCTATTTCGGCCTACGGAACTCATACTTTCGACCATTCCAGTATTCTCAATCGGTATTTACCCACCGTTCCTATGACAACATTCTGACCTAGTCAGACCTCTTTCGAGCGGCCAACCCTGCCGGACCGGTACGTAGTTCCTGAGTGCACTACTGCACTTTCCTCCTACTCTTTCTGACCCTTCCTGCCTTATCATCCTGTCTCCTCTTTGCTACCCTGGGTCCAATTATCATAACCCATATCACTAGCATCCCCTTCAAGTCTAGTCGAAGGAGGTATGGACGACTGACTAGACCTAAGTCTACTTTTGTATTCTTTACTATTTCCGGTAGTGACCCCATGATCACCTTTATAGTGATCTCGTGACCCTTTTGATAGTGATCTCATGATCCCTTCTAGTGAGTTAAATAGAGGTGTGATCCTACCTCTTGCCATACCCATCCTCATTCCTCTTTGCTCCATTTTCCTCTACAGATTTGTTGAGACTCATGGCCTCAGATCCTTCCTTCTGGGATCAAGTGTTGTGAGAGAAGGAGAAATTTTTAAGCGAGGCCATGCAAGCCCTAGATTCACATCGTTCCCCTCAACAAGAACTAGAGGTGCAGCTGCTCTCAGCTCAATCATAGGTTTAGTCAGAAGTGCCTCTGAGGAATAAAGCTTACTCGGAGTTGCAGCAAAAGACTGAGGAGCTGGATAATCTAAGATTCCAACATACCTTAGAGGTAGCCGCTCTGAACAGAAAATCCCATGTGGATGGTTTACTAATATCCCAACAGCAACGAGCTCTAGATCGACAAAAAGCTAAGGTGGATCTTCTACAAGCCGAGTTGGCTCAGATTAGGTCGGAGAGGACCTTTCAGTCACTTATTTGTGAGGGGGAACCCCACAAATGCCAGAGGACAGGGCCAACTTCTCCTCTTTGCCCAGGCTGTCATTCTATTTCCCGCTCCCATTTAGGTGCGGAAGCACAATCTGGCGTCTATAAACAGAAGTGAGATTCCGTTGGACGATAGATCTCTCTCTCCCTACCACAGTACCGGGCAAAATATTCCCCTTCCCCCTTCTTGATCTGGAATAGTTCGAGTGGGGTTGATATACTTATGACAGCCCTGGAATTATGTTTGTAAAATTACTGGCAATAATGTTAGGGTTTGATGTTTTGAGAAGGATATGTAATGTAATGTGTCTGGTCATACCCAAAATGAAAAAATGGGTGATCCCTTGTATGCGATTAAATAAATCTTTGAGGTATGTCCTGTCTACAAGACCAGGCGGGATTATGAACTATTCAGATATCCTAAAGCTTTTCCACATTATAATTTAATATTGATCCTTTCTATTTTTACACCTAGAAAACCAAATATCTTTTCAACATCTTCTACTTGTTGATTGGTCCTTCAATGGTGAGAGAACATTAGTAGTGTGAGATACTGCGGCACCAATATGAGCATGATCTGCCCTGTTATGTCTATTATAAATGTTTGCTTACGTATTCCTGACACGTGTTTACTAATTTCTCTTTCCTGACGTAAAAAGCCGCATGCTCTTGTGATAACGTATTGTCGCGTCTTTTCTTTGCGAGATCTATGGTTCCCCTCATGGGTGCTCTTTACATCCAACAGTGCTTCTTATCACTTAATATTTTCAAAAAATCCTAAACCCTTTACCCCTTCGTCTTCTTCCTCACACTCTTTGCTAATATTACTGTTCGGGTTCTTCGTATTCCTCGCTGACCTCCTTTCCCTCCCTAATTCTCCGTGTTGTTCCTCCTTCTCCAAACCTCAGTAAGTTGCTTTGATAGTATTCTTGTATTATTCTATGACTGAAGAGTCCTTCTCTGCTTGGTATGCTCAAATTCCCTCTATCTTTCACAAATCTGATAGGTCTGCTCTTCGTTCTTTATACAATATCCCCAAGACTTATCGCATTACTATTCCTAACTCTGATGCTCGCCCTCATCTTCTCCCTAAGAATCATATTACCTTTTTCAAAAATCAATTAGTGGCGGGCTTGTGTTTTCCTATTCCCCCTTTTTTGGTAGAAATTAGCCAGTATTTCGACATTCCCCTACAACAATTCGCCCCAAATGCTTTTCTCTATCTTTGTGGTCTATACATGCTTTTTCGTATTCACGACATCCCTCCAACCCCTCAAAATTTTTTCATATTTTCCTACCCAAAGAAATTAGATCTCGGTGTCTTTCTATTCCAATTAAGACCTAAGATGACCTTTTTTAGGAGATGCCTTCTTCCATTAAAGGATGGAAATCCCGCTTCTTCTTTGTGGAACTTTTGGAGCATGCCCCTTGGTCTTCTTCCTGGAAATCTTCTTTACCCGCTCTTCCTGACGTAAAAGAATTGCATAGACACCCTTCCTTTGCTACCTACTCTAAAAAGCTATCAGGTTTTCGCTTATTCATTCACAAATGGATTCGTGATGACCTCCTCTATCTCTTCGGGTTGAGTCCTGTCAAGATAGAGCTTCATGGCTCTCTTGGTAAGTCTTTATTCATCTGTCCCAATCATTTTTTACTAACTAAGATATTTTTTATTTTGTGCAGTGGACGCACTGTATGAAGCCGTGATCGATGATCAGTTGTGCCTGGTGGAGGAATTAGTTACAGCTAAGGAGTAAGAGCTCCTAAATGCATTGCGCCAGCCTCTTCCGACAGAAATTCCTGCTGACACAGAGGGTGCTTCTGGCTCTCAAAATGTAGCTCTAGAAAGGGCCTCTACTAATCTTCCTCTCGTCGATGAGCCTACTTCTTTGTCGACTTTGGAGCAATCCCCCAAAGTAGCCCCTACCAAGAAAAAACGTAAGATGACCCTCGCTTCGTCCACGAAACAGAAATCCATTTCTCCTTCTGAAGACCTTCCCCCCTCGGATGCTGCTCCTCCTTCTCCTGATCTCCCTCTCTCAGCTCTTTATCCTTCTCTTGTTTCTTCTTCATCTGCCACCCTAGCTATTCTCAGTGGTAGTTCTTCACCTCTCTTTTTTATGAATTTTTCTGAACAAATGACCTTACCTCCCCACAACTCACCCTACATTATTTACTATCCCCCTTCAATTCAGACTTTTTTGTCTTCCACTTCTTCCCTTACTGCTACTCTACCCATACTCTTGGGAGGGTCTTTCACCACAGCTGGAGAGGAGGTACACCGATCATTTGAAGGGATCAACTACTCCGAAATGGCTGATAAATTTTCTCTTGAGGAGACGAAGGTACCCTTATTTTCCTTTACGGCCCTATTTTCTTGAGTATCCTCTTAATGCTTATTGTTCTACAGCGCTGGATATACAACATGAGTGTAGCACATTTGCTACATACCTTAATCCAAGAAAATGCAGCTCTAAAGAAACAGGTCTCCGAGCTATCTCCTGACCAGGTGGATAAGAAACGAAAGGGCTTGTCTGCTCAATTAGAAGAGACCATCCAATTACTCAAGATGGAGACTGAGCAATCCCAGCAATATAGAGCTAACGCAGAGAGTCTTCAATCTCAACTACAATCAGTCAATGCTCGTGGTGTTGAGCTATCCTCTAAGTTAGAAGAACAAATGTCTGAAATTGCTCGACTGCCCTCTCAATTGCAGTCATTGAAGGATGCACATGCTGCTGAATTAACTAATCAGTTATCTGCTCTGAACCTTAAAGAGACTGCTCTAAAGGCTGCCCAGGAGGAACTAGTAGATTATAAGGTTAATGAAGACACCTACTTCGAAGAGCGCAAAAAGGCCTACCTCAAATCTCCCGATTTCGTTGTTCCGGTCTTGAACTTTTTCATAAATTCCATCAAATTTGTAACAAAGGAAGGGGTAGAGCAACTAAAGGAGTTGAAGTTATTGGTTGCAGATCCTACCCCCAGCTTTCCCGATACGAGGAGGATGGTAAAGAATCACCCTCCCAACTTCTTCCCCCAATTATTGTAATTGGGGCAAGATTATAACTTCACCCTTCTTCTAAACTCTTTTTTGGAATGTTTTTGTATAGACTCCCCCCTGATATTACTTGTGCCTCCTAAGTATTTCTTTGCTGATGAGTTGCCTTTGCATATGCCAACTAATTGACTAATTATGTGTAGGTGTGTGTGGCTTAGGTTTCCAATCAGTCCCTACTGGTCGATCGATCTTGTTCTTAACTCCTCTTCTAGCTGGACCATTTAACTTATACATATATCTTTCCCTTCCGTTAAGCTATTTTACCAACCATATGTCATTTTTTATTTATAATTATTCGTTTAGTTCAATACATGCCACTGACCTTATTTATATGTGTTTTTTCCTCTTATACAAATTATCATTTTGACTTATGAAAACCTGGACCTGAACCTTTTACCCCTCGCTCGGATCCTAGTGATAAGGTGAGCTTATTAGCTCGACCTGTCCTGCCTACGATACTTACTCATTTTATCTTCTATGTGCTTGATTAATCTTAAAATATAAAACAAAGGAATATCAAAAGATTGATCGTCACACCCCTTGGGATCTTGCAACTTCTCCCATTCGAACTTGTACCCCAGGAATGTCGCCCTCGCGGTTATCCAGGTAAGTATTCCTCTTCTTGCATACCCAATATTTTACTTAGATGCCTAATGGCTTGCTATCTGTTTACTCTTTTCTTGTTCTATTGTTTACCCTTCTCGGTAATAGTATCGAGGGTTTTAGAGACGAACCAAAGGGGTTCATCCCGTCATCTTCTTCCTTTGCTGCATTTGTTCCTTCTTTATTCCATTTAAGGTTCTCCTTCCTCCCATGATCTTTTGTCCACAATGGCCTCTTCTTCTTCCTCCTTTGAGTGGTTCGTTCATTACTCTTCCAGTGCAAGTGAGTCGGAGGTTTATGCACCGTGTCTAGATTATGGCTTCCCCTCTTATTTGGTCCTCCCTACTCCAGAGGACCGCCCACATCTTCCTCCTCCAAGGAGTGTCGCTGCCTTTTGGGAACTTGGCACTATCCGACTTTCGGCTCCCTCTCCACCCTTTCTTCGTTGCCATAAGTCAATACTTTAGCGTGCCTCTGAATTAACTCATTCCTTAATATTTCTCTATATTATCTGTCTTCGTCGTTGTTTCCCAATTACTTGACTTTCCCCCTTCTCCCCATTTGTTCCACCAATTTTTTGTTCTCCGTCAAGTAGAAGATAGCCTTTTAAGTTTCAGAATCGTCCCAAGGCTATCTTATTCAACAAAATCTTAGCACAAGCAGAATGGAGACAAAAGTTCTTCTTTTTGTGCCTTTATTCTCCTCCTCCATACTCTATCATTTGGCAACGAACTCTTCCCGCTCTTCCAAATCCCCAGGATGATACTGTCGACTTGACCTTTCATGCGTCCATGTCGAAATTGAAAGGAGCTAAATTTTATTTACCTGCACTAATTGTTGAAGGTCTGTTTTATATCTTTGGAATAAGCTCTACAGACACAGAATTGGAGGCTCCCTTTGGTAAGTTATATGCTTTTCCTCAGTGATCTTTCATCTTTTTTAAGTTTCCTCTTCCTTAAATTTATACTTTTTACCTTTTCTAGTTGATGCCGTTCTTCCAACTCTCATGTACAAAAACCCTGGGCTGAATAAATCAGCTTTACCTAAATTAGGAGTCGACTTATTGAAGAATTGTCACCTCAATCCCACCACTTCATCTCTCAGCTTGCTTCCTCCTAGCAAAGTAGCCCCAGAGGTCACCCCAGAATCCCCTGAATCTTCTGAGGAAGATAGTCCTTTCATTGCTCGACGCAAAAGGACTCACATCCTAATGAACAGTTTGACTCTAATCGTTATCTTCGAGCTTGAACAACTCCCCATTGGTCCCTCCAAGATCTCTCACGAGAGAGGTAAGGAGCTAATGCCTTATAGTCGTCTTTGTCACAATGTTGCCCTTAACATGATGCAACATGTTTTACTAACTCATACAGTTCCTCCAGTTGTTCCTTGCTTCTGGACTGACTCCGGCCTTATTAGTGTCTCCCTCGCCTTCTCAAATTTCTTCTCCTTCTTTTCCCGTAGTGAGAGCTAGAAGGACCCCTTGCAAAAGATGCTCTAGTTCTGCCTTCCAAGATGTTGTTACTGAGTCGACTATTGAGTCTGCGCCCTCTGTTTCACTTCCTACTGTGCCTATTGCTGTACCAAGACCTCCCCTTACTTTTAGCATTGGCCCTTTTTTTCTCGTCCCAATGTATTACCTTATTCTTCTACATGGCCTCTGACCCTGTTCTATTCCTCCTCAAGTCCTTTTTAGGCAAGCCCAAGACTTGCCCTCTTTACTGGGACAAAATCAGGCTCCTTCTTCTTATGGGCTCCTTCAGTTGAAAGATTCCCTGGCTATTTCTTGGTGAATTTCATGCAGGGAAAGACTATCTTTGATCAGGCCGCCAATCACAACTGTCAAGCTATTGCGGTAAGTATTTTAAATGTGTTCTTTTATTTCGTACCTACAACTTATAACTGCGTTATTTTTCTATTTAGTTCTGTGCTTTGAGCCTGTACATGAGCAACTTGGCCGCAGATTTAGAGAGGGAGAATAAGGAGTTGAAGAATCAATTAAGGGCCCTGAAGGAAATTTCCCCTACTCCGAGCAATGAGGTCACCCAACTCCAAGAGAAGATAAGTTCTCAAGCCAATCAGATGACCCTTTTGGAGAAGGATTTGTAGGATCATCGCCAAATGTTAGGGGTTAAAGAAGAAGAGAGAAAAACTTTGGAGCTGCAAATACAGAGTCTATCCTCTCAATTGAGTGTTGAAGTAGCCAAGAAAAATAAGGCTATCTCAGATGCTACTCTCAGATCTTTTATCCTAAAACAGTTTCAAACTTCAATCCCTAGGTCCCCGGACTCAGCTCAAGAATTAGCTTCTCAGAATTTTGAGCTATTACAGCTACAGGAGAAGTTAAAAGCTCAAGACTCAGAAGTAGATTTTCTCACTAAAGAGTTAGAGCATCTCAAAACTGAAAAGGCCAATTTCTAGGAGAAAACAGAACACCTTGAGTCAGAATTACAAGCATAAAAGTCCGGTGAAGAGGAAAGATGGGAAAGCTGTCGTCGAGAGTACTTGACTTCTCCTGAGTTCACGCATGAGTTTGCTAGCGGCATTGTGGGGGCTCTAGTCCATTCGGCTGATGGGGTTCTTAAACAACTACGAGAATGGGGGTTTTTAGCTCAAGAGCCTCCTCCTCTATTTATAGATCGACGACGACTCAATAAAGAGTTGCCCAAGCATCTCATCAGTAGTTTTAAGTGAGAATGGTATGGCTGAACTGGTTGTAAGACAAACTATGGGTGCTTTCTCTCCATCACTCGGTGAGCCTTGTGCCACAAAAAACATTACTGACTCGTGACTTGGTGCATATATGTATATATCTCAGACTATGGTAAATACACTTGCTAATATCTAAAGTAGGTATGTGCTAATCCTAGCATGTTAGATATATTCACAGGCTTTTAAAGCAGACATATGACAATTATGGTATCAGAAATGAATATAGAGTAGTTATTTGTATGTATGATAGGTTAATATTCAAGAGGTGATACTTGTTCACCTACCGATCTTTAAGGTTGTTAGTCTAGAGATCCGCCCTTATTTTATGGTCCATTGTCTTCTGGCACTTCTCCCTTTTCAAATTTGTTCATGTTTTACTTATAACAGACAAGAGGTAAAGAGGAGGTGTTTTAACGAAGTGGTCTCGAAACAACGCAACCCCATAGGTGGGTATGTAACGGGTCCAGTAATTAAACATAAGCATTTTTCCTTATTGTTTTCACTTGAAAATATATTGGTAGGAATCAGCACTTGCTTCTTGCGAACTTTGTGCCTTTTTAGAGTGAACCATGTTGGTATAAAGGATTCTATCCACTTTTGTACTTTAGTCAAGCTTCATATGTAAAATCAAAGGGCTATGACATCTCGGTCGGGGATATACTCCTGAACGGATCTGAAATTAATATATTTTGACCGAAAAAATATTCCTGAACGAATCTGAAATAATACTTGAAATCCAGAAGATTGATATATTTCGGTCGGGTATGTCCTCCTGAGCAGATCTGAATTTAATATGAGAAGGTCAAAATATTGATATATCTCAGTCGAGGATATACTCCTGAGTGAATATAAATTAATATGAGAAGACCAGAATATTATCACATTTCAGTCGGGAATGCCCTCCCGAGTGAATCTGAATTAATACGAGGAGGCCAGAGTATTGATATATCTTGGTCGGGCATGTACTCCCGAGCGAATATAAATTAATATGAGAAGGCCAGAATATCATCACATTTCGGTCGGGAATGCCCTCTCGAGCGAGTTGGCCGGTAATAATGATATATTAAGGAAATTTAAATATGATATGTACCAATTACAGGTTTAAGGTTTTCGCCCATCCTCAGAGAGACCCGGCCAGATTTTCCTTAAGGTTTCCTGATTGACCGGTGCCGAGCAGAGGAAGCATGATCGAACTTTAAGGGTTTAAAGTCTTCAGTTCCCCTTAAGTAAGTCAGGTCGATCATTCCTTAAGGTCCTCAATCGACTGATGCTGAGTGGAGGAGGCACGCTCAAATCTTAAGGGTTTAAAGTCTCCGGTTCCCTTTAAGGAAGCCAGGTCGGTCACTCTTTAAGGTCCCCGATCGACTTATGCTGAGTGGAAGAGGCACGCTCAAATCTTAAGGGTTTAAAGTCTCCGGTTCCCCTTAAGGAAGCAAGGCCAGTCACTCCTTAAGGCCCCCGATTGACTAATGCTGAGCGGAGGAGACACGCTCAAATTTTAAGGGTTTAAAGTCTCCAGTTCCCCTTAAGGAAGACAGGCTGGTCACTTCTTAAGGTCTCCGATAGACTAATGCTAAGCGGAGGAGGCACGCTCGAACATCACTGAGCGGAGGAAGCACACTCAACTGTCAGGGGTTTAAAGTCTCCGATTTTCCTCAAGGAAGCTAGACCGATCACTCCTTAAGGTCTCCGACAGACTATTGTCGAGCGGAGGAAGCACGCTTGAAAGGAGAATCGTTTGGTTCATTCTAGCAAATGTATGTATTGATTAAAGAGTAGATGCCTGCATTCTTTCATTATATCCAAAAATTAAATGACATATATGGATAAATTACAGACGTAGTTGTTAGGCTCTGTATGGTTGTAAGTGATTTGCACTCCAAGGCCTCTCGAGATTTCTCCCTTCTGAGTCTTGGAGGTAATAAGAACCGAAAGAAAGCTTTTGTATAACTTTGTATGGTCCTCCTCATTGGGGTGTTAATTTAGTAACATCTCCCACAGGTTTAACACGCTTCCACACTAAATCTCCTACTTGAAAGAATTGGGCGATAACTCTTTTGTTGTAGTTCTGTCTCATTCGTTGTCGATAAGATATAAGACGAGTTGCTGCCTTGTCCCGAGCTTCTTCAATAAGAATGAGTTCCATCATACGTTGACCATTATTATCTTCATCATAAAACCATCTCCGATTAGATTCTACTCCAACCTCAATGGGGACTACTGCTTCTCGCTCGTATACTAGCTAGAATGGAGTTATCCCTGTGTCCTCTCGAGGGGTGGTACGGTAAGCCTACAACACACTGGGTAACTCATCTACCCAACTACCACCAACATGATCTAATTTAGTTTTAAGTCCTCTGATGATTTCTCTATTGATCACTTCTGCTTGCCCATTACTCTATGGATATGCCACAGAGGTGAATGCCTGTGTAATGCCATATCTTGCACACCATGCTCTAATTCTCTGTTCCTGGAACTGTCTTCCATTATCAGAGATTAACTTATGGGGAGTACCGAATCTGCAAATAATGTGTTGCCACAATAATTTGATGACCGCATTCTCAGTGATTCTTGCTAATGGTTCAGCTTCCACCCATTTTGAGATGTAATCTACTGCTACCAATAGAAACCTTCTCTGAGCCGTTGCCAGGGGGAATAACCCACTGATCAAAAGGGCAAGAAACGATGGAAGTCTTCAACAGTTGAGTAGGATGATGTGAGATATTTTGATGCTTTTGACAAGGCATACATGTCCTCACGAGTTGAGCCGCATCTTCTTGTAGAGTAGGCGAAAAATACCCGATCAATAATATCTTACGAGCTAAAGATCTTCCTCCAATATGACTACCACACAAACCTTGATGAACCTCTTGTAAAGTATATTGTATATCTTCTGGTCTAATGCATTTAAGCAAGGGACTGGAAAAAGCCCTTTTGTAAAGCTGATCCCCTATCAAAGTATACCGGATGACCTTCTTCTTAAAGACTCTAGCTTGTTCTGCATCTGCTGGTAGGACACCCTGTTGTAAAAATAACATGATTAGTGCTCTCTAGTCACCCTGTATTTCTATGTCAGCTTGTCTTTCAATACAAGATACCAATACTATCTGTTCTACTGGTCGGTCTAGGTTCCAAGGTATTATTGCTGATGCAAGCTTTGCTAGTTTATCCGCCACTTGATTATCTGATCGAGGGATCTTCTGTATATTTACTTCTTGGAATGTAGCTTTCAGTTTATCAAAAGCTTCTGTATATAACTTGAGTTGGTCACTGCTAATCTCATAATTGCCCGATAATTGTTGTGCTGCCAGCTGAGAATCAGAATAAATCCATACCCGAGCAGCTCCCACATGCCGAGTTGTTTGTAAACCAACTATCAATGCTTCATATTCTGTTTCATTGTTGGTGGCTCTGTAACTTAGCCGGACAGAAAGTTGAACCTGATCCTCTCTTGGGGATATAAGAAGAATACCAATACCGCTACCTTGTCTGGTAGAAGACCCATCTACATAAATTTTCCAAGTCCCTTCTTCTTCGGGACCTTGCACTTCTATTATAAAATCTGCCAGAGTTTGTGCTTTAATTGTCGAACGAGGCTGATATTGTATATCGTATTCACTAAGCTCGGTCATCCACTTGATCAGTCGCCCGGATGCTTCTGGATGAAGGAGCACTCGACTGACAGTGCTATTAGTTAGTACTATGATTGCGTGCGATAAGAAGTAAGGACGCAATCTTCTAGATGTCAAGACCAAGGCATAAACTAATTTCTCGAGTGTAGTATACCTACACTCGGGTCCTTTCAATAGATGACTTGAAAAATACACTGGTTGTTGTTCCTTACCCTCCTGCCTCACTAGTACTGAGCCTACCGCATGCTCATTTGCTGAAAGGTAAACCCATAAAGTTTCCCCTACTACAGGCTTAGCTAACACAGGTAGGGTTGATAAGTAATCTTTTAATTCTTGAAATGCGTTATCACATTTTTCATCCCACTGAAATTTATTGGTCTTCCGAAGTATCTTGAAGAAGTGAAAACTTCGGTCGACTGATCGAGAGATGAAGCGGGATAATGCAGTGATTCGCCCGGTCAATCTTTGAGCTTCTTTCATATTACGTGGGGGCTCCATATCCTGGATTGCTCGAACTTTATTGGGATTTGCTTCTATCCCTCGCTCTGTCACCATATAGCCCAGGAACTTGCCACTTCTGACTCTAAACAAGCATTTTCCATGATTGAGATTGAGTCCATACTGTCTTAAGGTTCGACATGTCTCCTCTATATCTTTGCACAAATCAATAACCTGAGGAGATTTAATCAAAATGTCATCCACATATACTTCAATATTTCTTCCTATCTGTTTCCGAAAGACTTTATTCATAAGCCTCTGATAGGTTGCTCTTGTATTTTTTAGTCCAAAAGGCATAACCCTATAACAATAGGTACCTTCAGCTATAATAAAACTAACCTTTTCCTGATCGTCTTTAGCAAGAGGTACTTGATGATAGCCCTGGTAGGCATCCAACATACAAATGTACTCGCACCCGACGGTGGAGTCCACCACTTGGTCAATGTGCGACAGAGGATAGTAATCTTTTGGGCAAGCCTTGTTGAGGTCCCAGAAGTCAATACACGCTCTCCACTTATTTCCTAGTTTAGGTACCAGGATGACATTGACCAACCAGCTAGAAAATTGTACCTCCCGAATATATCCCGCCTCCAGTAGCTTATCCACTTCTTGGTTCTGGTCGGCTCCAAATTCTCTTTTCTTTTGTTTGACAGGTCTAGCATTAGGATAAACATGTAATGAATGTTCCATTACTAGAGGAGAAATACCTGTGACCTCCTTGGGAGTCCATGCAAATACGCCACTATTTCAGCTCAAACACTGTATCAGCTCAGTCTTGAGTGGAAGGTCTAAGTCGACCGTCACATAAGTTACAGCTTTTGGTCACCCGACCTGTATTTATACTTTCTCCTTTTCTTCGTATATCAAACCGAGAGGTTTCTCTTGGGTAGCATTAACTTCCATCCTCTAAGCTTTGCGGACGACACTAGACTCCGCCCGGATGATCTCCACATCGTGCGAGTAATTGATCTCCACGGACTTCTCCCACTTGGTCATCAACGGGGAACTTCACCTTCTGGCAAAAAGTAGAAACGACCATCCAAAACTCGTTCAAGGCTGGTCGACCCAGTATAATGTTATATGCAGAAGGTGCATCCACCACCATGAAATAGGATCTCTTGGTTCTCATTAGGGGCTCCTCCCCTAAAGAAATGGCCAGTTTTATCTGGTCGAGCCGTTGCACTTCATTGCCCGTGAAATCATAAAGGGGGGTCACCATGGGTTGGAGCTCGCTCTGATCTATCTGCAACTGGTCAAAAGTTTTTTTGAAAATAATATTGACAGAGCTACCAGTATCAATGAAAGTACGGGAAATATTGTAGTTAGTTATGACAAATTTTATTATCAGAGCATCATCATGGGGTATTTCTACCCCCTCCAGATCTTTAGGACCAAAACTAATCTATGGTCCCGTTGCTTTTTCTGTGCTGCATCCTACTGCATGGATCTACAATCGTCGAGCGTGTGACTTCCTCGCCCGATTAGAATCGCCATCAGTAGGTCTGCCCATTATCATATTAATATTTCCTCGGGTGGCATTGCTCCGGTTTTCCTCCATCGAGCAATCACTATCTCGGGCTGTGCTGGTTCGGGCGCCCGAGATGGCTCGCCTGACAATTGCAATGCCCCTTGTTGTGGCTCAGTCGCCTGATATTCCCACTTGAGTGGACTATTCTGCCTTTGGTAGGGTTGTCGGTGTTGGAATCTGGCGTGCCAAAGACGCCGAAACGCAGCGGAAAAATTACTAGATCCTCTTATCCAGCGGATCCATGTGAAGGGAAGAAACATTTTCTATTCATAATCTATACTAAGCTACATGATATGATTATACCTTTGTTGCGTGCCCTTCGCAATCCCGACAGCAACCTTTCTTCGGTGCAGATCTTAGTACGTTCAAGTGTCTGTGCCTCTACAATATCTACATTAACAAGCCTTGTCTTTGCTTGTCTCACAAACAAAGCAAGATGGAGAAGAAATCACAAGGTTGTGCTAGTAACCACAATGGTGATTTCAGCCAAGAAGAGGAAGGAAGAAGAAGAAGAATGCCAAGGGTCTCAACACCTCAAAACTCTAGAAGAATATCATCCAAAATGATATTTATAACCATCTCATGGTATACCAAGAGTCTCCACCCTTTTATCTTCTAATCTAATGGCTCAAAATCAACCATTCAATCCAATGGTTCAATTTTAACCATTCAACTTCCTTGGTGAATTCAAATTCACCCAATGAGTCCAACCCATTGATCCTCAAGCAACTCGACTCAATCCAACAATTGAATCCCTTTAAGTCTAACTCAATGAGTCAAATTCGGATTACACTTAATCCATAGATTCATCACATGAACCTATCTCCATATCAACTTGTTCTTTGTGTGTGATCCTATAGGCTCTTGTAACGTTGGCAATGTATCCAAATCAACATTTGTGATACATAAACAATGAGTGGCATCTAGCAATGCATCACTGCTACCCAAGTGACGAGAAAGTCGAGATCCGACCTAACCTGTCCATGGCTATCATCATGTATGACTTGGTCCCTCTATCCTTGATATCTAGATTGATCAATGAGGCATAGACCGTGTAATCCTCTTATCAATCTTTGTGTTTCTTGATCTCCAAGTAGACACACTTATCAAATAAGCTCAATATCTCATATTGACTCATTTACGCATTACCATACTTTCTTGTGTCCTACTAATCAAGGGGCCCACAGATATCACTTTCGTCATATGGAAGGGATAGATCCCATCTACATCACTCACATCCCTCCACATAATTCATTGCATACCCAGTGATCGACTTTATAATCCACCCTGTTACGGGTGACGTTTGACGATACCAAAGTATACAACTCCTTATGTAGGGAACCGTAGTGACTTCAGGTCTAAGGACTATTCGTACCAATAGTCACATGAGAATGTTTATGACACTCATACGACGATCCATGAAACATTCTCATGGCGGGTCATTCAGTATATATTCTCTAATATATATCCATGTGTCAACCTGATATCTCATATCCATGACTTGTGAGATCAAGTCATCCGCTGACCTACATGCTAGTCTCAATGCATTAATATTGTTCTTGTATATTAATTCTCGACTATGAATAGTTAAGAGTAGTGTTCTCTACAATATCTCACTATCAATTCAACCAATTGATTATTGTAGATAAGAACCTACTACCCAAGGACATTATTATATTTATTCAATCGACACTGAACTGCAATAAATATAATAACCCTTTAACCTTTGACTTTATTTAATAGTGATATATGATACAAAATGATGTTGGGTTATTCGAGCCGCGAAAACCGCTTTTTCGCGTCGCGGAAACCCCGAAGGACCCAAAGCTGTAGATCCGTGCAAAGATTAGTATACAAAATTCGAAAAACTATTTCTTGTACGAGTTCAAAAACTGATCTACTACTTAGATCTACGAGAAAAAAATGTTTACCCTTGTAGCGATGCCCTTCGCGTTCCCGCTCGTCCAAATGATGCCGGATCTCAAGACCGTCAAGCGCCGGTCCTCTAGAAGTATCCACACGGACACACTAGATGGAGATGACCAAAAACCAAGGTGTGCTAGCACCTATGTGGTTCGGCCAAGGGAGGAGAGGGAGAGGGAGAGCTTGAGAGGGAGAAGGAGGAAGAGGCACACAAGTGAATGAAAAATGAATTTCTTTACCCAAAAACAAAGTGGCCGGCCACTTTTCAAAATTCACATTAATTGCAATTAATATGAAACCATAAAATCACATTAATTGTATTAATTGCAATTAATATGAAACCATTAAGAGAGTGGCTTTGTAACTTCCATGAGGTGGCACCCATGATGATGTGGAACATCATTATTGGTCCACCTAATGCCAACTCACCAATGAGGTGGCAAAAGGTCAAGTCAAAATTGACCTTTGGTCTTCCTTCTCAAGTCAAGTCAAACTTGACTCAATCTCTACCATGGTGGATCTAATCCAACCATTTGATTCGAGCCAACTTAATATAATGAATCTAATTCATTAAATTAAATTGATTCAATGAGTCAAAATCTAAATTAGACTCATTTAACACATGAATCAACTTGAGTCGAACTCAAGTTAGCCCAATTAGGATTACTCTTAATCCAATTTGATTCATCAAATGAATCTAATCCTCTTGGTTCATCATATGAACCTAATCTCCACCTAATTGTCCTAAGTGTGTGACCCTATAGGTTCTTGTAACGTTGGCAATGCCCTAAACCCATTTAGGAGCATAAGTAATGAGCGGTATCTAGCAACACATCATTACTACCCAAGTTACAAGAATGTCGAGATCCGACATCACCTTGTGACTACCAATTGTGACTACTCACAAAATAATGACAAGTGTCCTTCTATCCTAGACATCTAGATTGATCAATGTGAGGCATAGACCGTGTCATCCTCTAATCAATCTAAATCTTGAACTCCAAGTAGACTCACTCGATCAAATGAGCTCAACATCTAATGTTGACTCATTTGGGCATGGCCATGCACTTAGTGGTCTCACTCTATCAAGAATACCGATGTCGCTCGCGTCATATTGGAGGGATAGATCCCATCTACATCACTCACATCCCTCTACATAATTCGTTATATACCCAGTAATCGCCTTTATAGTCCACCCAGTTACGGGTGACGTTTGACGAAACTAAAGTACATAACTCCTTATGTAGGGATCCATGGTGACTTCAGGTCTAAGGACTAATAGTTATACTAATAGCCACATGAGAAAGTATATGACACTCATATAACGATCCATGATACTTTCTCATGGCGGGTCATTCAGTATACATTCTCTAATGCATACCCATGTGTCAGCTTAATATCTCTATATCCATGACTTGTGAGATCAAGTCATCGAGCTGACCTACATGCTAGTCTTATTGTATTAACATTGTCCCTGAATGCTAATACTCGACCAGGAATGATTTAGAGTAGTGTTCCCTATAGCATCTCACTATCGATTCAACTAATCGATTGATATAGGTATGAACCTTCTACTCAAGGACGCTATTATACTTAGTCTATTTGGCAATAATATAAATAAGTATAATAACCAAACAAAAGCCTTTATTAATATACAAGAATATGATATACATGAGTCCATACAATCATCAAATGATTGGCTCTAGGGCTCTAACTAACAATCTCCCACTAGCACTAGTGCCAATCAGTATAGGCTCTAAGGCCTAAAGACCTAGTGTGACCATCATGCTTCCTCTGTGCTAAAGCCTTGGTCAAGGGATCTGCGATGTTAGCCTCTGTCGGTACTCTGCAAATCTTCACATCTCCTCTATCGATAATCTCTCGAATGAGATGGAAGCGCCGTAGTATGTGCTTGGTCCGCTGGTGTGAGCGAGGTTCCTTCGCCTGTGCTATAGCTCCATTGTTGTCACAATAGAGCTCAACTGGGTCAGCGATGCTAGGAACCACCCCAAGTTCAGTGATGAACTTGCGGATCCAAACTGCCTCCTTTGCTGCCTCTGATGCAGCAATGTACTCGGCTTCTGTTGTAGAATCAGCTACTGTATCCTGCTTTGAACTCTTCCAGCTGACAGCGCCACCATTAATGCAAAATACGAACCCCGACTGCGATCTATAGTCATCCTGGTCGGTCTGGAAGCTAGCATCACTGTAACCCTTTACAGCTAGCTCATCATTGCCTCCATATATCAAAAAATATTCTTTAGTCCTTCTTAAGTACTTAAGAATATTCTTGACCGCTATCCAGTGACTTTCACCTGGATCTGACTGGTATCTGCTCGTCATGCTCAAAGCATACGAGACATCAGGTCGAGTACATAGCATGGCGTACATGATCGATCCTATGGCTGAGGCATAAGGGATCTGATCCATGCGGTCTCTCTCCTCTCTAGAAGAGGGACCTTGAGTCTTCGAAAGACTCACGCCATGTGACATCGGCAGAAATCCCTTCTTGGAGTTCTGCATGGCAAACCGAAGGAGTACCTTGTCAATGTATGTACTTTGACTTAGGCCAAGCAATCTCTTAGATCTATCTCTATAGATCTGTATCCCTAGAATGCGGGATGCCTCACCTAAGTCCTTCATTGAGAAGCAACTCCCTAGCCAGGTCTTGACAGACTGAAGCATAGGGATGTCCTTCCCAATGAGTAGTATGTCATCCACATATAATATGAGGAAGACAACTATGTCCCCTACAACCTTCTTGTAGACACAAGGCTCATCTTCGTTCTTGATGAAACCAAACTGTTTGATCGCATCATCGAATCGAAGATTCCAGCTCCGAGAAGCTTGCTTTAGTCCATAAATGGACCTATGCAGCTTGCATACTCTGCTAGTATGCTGTGGATCTACAAAACCCTCAGGTTGTGTCATATACACATCCTCGAGTAGGTTTCCATTCAGAAACGCGGTTTTGACATCCATCTGCCATATCTCATAGTCATGGTAGGCTGCAATAGCAAGCATAATCCGAATGGACTTAAACATCGCCACTGGAGAAAAGATTTCATCATAGTCAATACCATGAATCTGCTTGAAACCTTTAGCTACCAAGCGACCCTTATAGATAAGTCCATCCATGTCAGTCTTTCTCTTAAAGACCCATTTGCACCCAATGGGTTTTACCCCTTCAGGTGGATCAACCAAAGTCCATACTTGGTTGGTGTACATGGATTCTATCTCGGATCTCATGGCTTCTAGCCATTTCTCAGAATCTGGTCTTATCACAGCTTCTTGATAGGTGGTAGGCTCATCCTCTATGAGCACATTGTCATCATGGTCAGACAAGAGAAATGAGTATCTCTCAGGCTGACGACGTACCCTATCAGACCTGCGAAGAGGTATGTCTACTTGAACTGGTTGTTGTTCCTCAACTCTTTGTGGAACAACATCATCCACAACACTTTGTGGTTCCAGTTCAACTTCCATCGAGGCATCAGTGCTATTGTTCGCATCTTGAACTTCTTCAAGATCGAACGCGCTCCCACTAGTCTTTCTAGAAACAAAGTCCCTTTCTAGAAAGACCCCAGTCTTTGCCACAACTACCTTGTGCTGACTGGGAATGTAGAAGTAATATCCCTTAGTTTCCTTGGGATATCCGATGAAATAGCACTTGTCGGATTTAGGTCCTAATTTGTCTGAGACTTGACGTCGTACGTAAGCCTCACAACCCCAAATCCTCATAAAAGACACCTGGGCATCTCTCCCAGTCCATATCCTATATGGTGTCTTTATCACGGCCTTTGATGGAACTCGGTTGAGTATGAAAGCTGCCGTGTCTAGAGCATATCCCCATAGATATGTCGGAAGATCTGTGTGACTCATCATAGATCGTACCATATCTAATAAGGTACGATTCCTCCTTTCGGATACACCATTCCACTGTGGTGTTCCAGGAGGAGTGAGTTGAGATAAAATCCCACACTCAGCTAAGTAGTCACGAAACTCATGGCTTAAGTATTCACCACCTCGATCTGATCGAAGTACCTTAATACTCTTGCCAAGCTGGTTCTGTACTTCATTCTTGAATTCTTTGAACTTTTCAAAGGATTCAGATTTATGTGTCATCAGGTACACATAACCGTATCTACTGAAGTCATCAGTAAATGTGATGAAGTATCTATAACCGCCTCTAGCAGCGACATTGAAAGGGCCACATACATCACTATGTATGAGTCCTAACAAATCAGTCGCTCTCTCGCCGTGCCCACTAAAGGGAGTCTTGGTCATCTTGCCTCGTAGGCATGACTCGCATATCTCATATGATTCAAAATCAAATGAGTCCAGCAAACCATCCTTATGGAGCTGGGATAAGCGCTTGTCATTTATATGACCTAAGCGACAGTGCCAGAGGTAAGTTTGGTTCAAGTCATTCGACTTGATCCTCTTGGTATTTATGTTATAGACAGGGCTCTCTAGGTCTAGAATGTAGAGTCCATTTATCAGAGGTGCACTACAATAGAACATATCGTTTAAAAAGACGGAACAACATTTGTTCTTTATTATAAACGAGTATCCTCTCTTGTCCAAACAAGAAACTGATATTATGTTCTTTGTCAAGGCAGGCACATAACAACAATCGTCTAATTCTAGTACTAGCCCAGAGGGCAAAGATAGATGATAAGTTCCTACAACAATAGCAGCAACTCGTGCTCCATTGCCTACTCGTAGGTCTATCTCACCCTTCGTCAATGCTCTGCTATTCCTCAGCGCTTGTACATTAGTACAAATGTGCGAAGCACATCCGGTATCTAATACCCACGATGAAGAAATAGAGAGGTTGACTTCTATAACATTTATACCTGAAGTAGAAATCTTATTTCTCTTCTTCTTAAGATCTTCCAGTATTCTTTGGAGTTCCTCTTCCAGTGCCTTGCTTGTCCTTGATATAGGTGACAAAGATGTTCAACCATATCGTAAGCGCTCATAAACTCATGTTGCTTCAAGCTCAAAGTTCATGGTTGCGAGCATAAGACAAGACACATAATGCGTCATCTCGATGCTTCTTGTAAGCATCTCGGTCCGCTCGCGTGGCATGAAGGAGGGGCCTCCGGAATGGGCTGCTCCAGAACGTACAGTTTACGTTCTTGGGTGAGAACTATTCTCAGATTCCTGTACCAGTCCAGGAAATTTGCTCCGTTGAGCTTGTCCTTCTTAAGGACAGATCGCAGAGAGAAAATGTTCGTATTTGACGTCATGGTTATCTACAACAGAAAAATTTGCAGAAATAAATATCATATTCTTTTAAAAATCATTTAATTAGGCCTTTAATTAAACGATGCTCCCACTGAATTCTATAATTCTTGTGGGACAAGATCCACATCATACTAACCCTTGAGTTAGCTTTGGCTAATACGCCCAAGGCTTAGTATGATCGGTAGGTAACGATTACCAATTACATCTCTATGCAACTCTTGTTTATAGAATCAATATCCGCATTTATATTAAAACTCGAGTTAGCTTTGGCTAATACGCCCGAGAGTTAATATAGATGTGATTTTGACCTATCTTTTCCAACCGTTGGAATAATGCCTATAGTTGACTCGATCCAACCGAGTAACTAGGAATACTCAATCTAATTGAGTTTGTATTCACCCATGCGTTGATAGGCGGGACCAAGATTGTCCCTCCGTACCCTACCAAGATAATATGTATTGCTCTGCTTTGGCAGATTCAACAATACATGTGATCGAGGTAGTGATAGGTATCACGGCACGGTTAGGCATTTAGAGTTGGTTCGATCTAGATCTAATCTAATCGAGAAGGATGCATCTTGTGCACGACTTAGATCTAATCTAATCGCAAGGGTGCATCATGTGCACGACTTAGATCTAATCTAATCGTTAAGGCACTAATTAATTAATTAACTATTAAACATGCATCAGATACATAATAATTAATTAATTAATCTATTTGTGATTTAGTCATGGCCCTACTACGATCTTCTCAAGCCAATGAGAAGATCGAATGGTCAACCTAGGGTCAACAGCTTCTCCAAGCTCCTCCCTTTGACCACCTTGTGTTGCTCGTGCCCGCCTCGGAACTCCGTCTCGTGTGGACCCTCCACCGCTCCAATTTGTACATTACAATTTAAAACTCGAGTTACATTCGAGTCTAAATCTAATTTACAACAAGAATAAAAGACGAGGCACGACGCGCAGGTCGCGAATAATAAAATAAATACAACACGCGAAAACACATCACGGCACGCAGGCCGTATTATGAATTACAACACAACCAATCATATTGGATTTTGGGCCATGACTATCACAAAATTAATATATAATTCAAAATTATATATTTTCTTATTTTCTGTAATTTTAAAAAATAATTTTTTACAATTTTACAAGTAAAATTTCCCGGCGGTCCCGTTTAGCGGTTTCGGGCGCAATCGCGGAACGGATCCCCTTGCGGGGCCAGGGGCAGCGCCCCTACCCGCGATCTAACCATCGCGAGGGTTCCTTTGCGATCCAACAGTGCCTAAACCCGCTGTCCCAAAACGATTTGGGCCGAGACATTACCGTTTCGGAAAAATCTTCCCGACGGGTTCGTTTTTAGCGATTTCGGGTGCGATCGCGGAGCAAATCCCCTTGCGGGGTTAGGGGCAGCGCCCCTACCCACGATCTAACCATCGTGAGTTGCTCCGTTGCGATCTAAAGGCACCCGAGTCCGCTGTCCCAAAAGATTTTGGGTCGAAACGAAGCCGTTTGGGAAAATTCTTCCCGATAGCCGAAGCCTACAAGTGCCGAGACACTTGTGCTTCGCCTATAAGGAAAAATTACCCATAAAAACATAAAAATTGAATTTTTTTACAGAAAATCACAGAAGTTTTGTTTTCCAAAAACCAAAAACTAACTCGTACAAGTCTTTGCACGTGGCTCTGATACCACTGTTGGGTTCTTCGGGCCACGAAAACCGCTTTTTCGCGTCGCGGAAACCCCGAAGGACCCAAAGCCGTAGATCCGTGCAAAGATTCGTATACAAAATTCGAAAAACTATTTCTTGTACGAGTTCAAAAACTGATCTACTACTTAGATCTACGAGAAAAAAATGTTTACCCTTGTAGCGATGCCCTTCGCGTTCCCGCTCGTCCAAATGATGCCGGATCTCAAGACCGTCAAGCGCCGGTCCTCTAGAAGTATCCACACGGACACACTAGATGGAGATGACCAAAAACCAAGGTGTGCTAGCACCTATGTGGTTCGGCCAAGGGAGGAGAGGGAGAGGGAGAGCTTGAGAGGGAGAAGGAGGAAGAGGCACACAAGTGAATGAAAAATGAATTTCTTCACCCAAAAACAAAGTGGCCGGCCACTTTTCAAAATTCACATTAATGCAATTAATATGAAACCATAAAATCACATTAATTGTATTAATTGCAATTAATATGAAACCATTAAGAGAGTGGCTTTGTAACTTCCATGAGGTGGCACCCATGATGATGTGGAACATCATTATTGGTCCACCTAATGCCAACTCACCAATGAGGTGGCAAAAGGTCAAGTCAAAATTGACCTTTGGTCTTCCTTCTCAAGTCAAGTCAAACTTGACTCAATCTCTACCATGGTGGATCTAATCCAACCATTTGATTTGAGCCAACTTAATATAATGAATCTAATTCATTAAATTAAATTGATTCAATGAGTCAAAATCTAAATTAGACTCATTTAACACATGAATCAACTTGAGTCGAACTCAAGTTAGCCCAATTAGGATTACTCTTAATCCAATTTGATTCATCAAATGAATCTAATCCTCTTGGTTCATCATATGAACCTAATCTCCACCTAATTGTCCTAAGTGTGTGACCCTATAGGTTCTTGTAACGTTGGCAATGCCCTAAACCCATTTAGGAGCATAAGTAATGAGCGGTATCTAGCAACACATCATTACTACCCAAGTTACAAGAATGTCGAGATCCGACATCACCTTGTGACTACCAATTGTGACTACTCATAAAATAATGACAAGTGTCCTTCTATCCTAGACATCTAGATTGATCAATGTGAGGCATAGACCGTGTCATCCTCTAATCAATCTAAATCTTGAACTCCAAGTAGACTCACTTGATCAAATGAGCTCAACATCTAATGTTGACTCATTTGGGCATGGCCATGCACTTAGTGGTCTCACTCTATCAAGAATACCGATGTCGCTCCCGTCATATGGGAGGGATAGATCCCATCTACATCACTCACATCCCTCTACATAATTCGTTATATACCCAGTAATCGCTTTTATAGTCCACCCAGTTACGGGTGATGTTTGACGAAACTAAAGTACATAACTCCTTATGTAGGGATCCATGGTGACTTCAGGTCTAAGGACTAATAGTTATACTAATAGCCACATGAGAAAGTATATGACACTCATATAACGATCCATGATACTTTCTCATGGCGGGTCATTCAGTATACATTCTCTAATGCATACCCATGTGTCAGCTTGATATCTCTATATCCATGACTTGTGAGATCAAGTCATCGAGCTGACCTACATGCTAGTCTTATTGTATTAACATTGTCCCTGAATGCTAATACTCGACCAGGAATGATTTAGAGTAGTGTTCCCTATATCATCTCACTATCGATTCAACTAATCGATTGATATAGGTATGAACCTTCTACTCAAGGACGCTATTATACGTTGTCTATTTGGCACTAATATAAATAAGTATAATAACCAAACAAAAGCCTTTATTAATATACAAGAATATGATATACATGAGTCCATACAATCATCAAATGATTGGCTCTAGGGCTCTAACTAACAAATGAGCCCTTTACAATCATCTCATAATTGGTACTAGAGCTAATACTAATAGACGGTTGAGAGATCGTCGACGATAATGATTGTTATTTGTCCTCTGGTTCCTCAAGGCAAAGCAATCTTCAGTGTAATGAGTACCTAACATATGATAGGTACACCATCTTCGGGGGACTTCTTGTGGCATCTCCACATGCTGGACTGCTTGAGGTATTCGCTCAGGCTGACGGTGTGGAGGAGCTCTGCGAGACCCCTTTGGTGGATGAATAGGAGCTACGACTCCATTGTGAACTGTAGCTGAGACAAGCACTACATTTTCCCTCTTGCGAGCTACTTGGGCTTCTTCAATATTAATGAATTCAGTAGCTCGCTCAATCAATAAATCAAAATTGGTTGAGGGATTACGCACTAAGTCTTTGAAAATATCGTTATCGTTGAGTCCTTGAGAGAAGGCACTTACTAAGATTTCTGTAATAGCATTAGGGACATCGATAGCTACCTGATTAAACCTCTTAATATATGCCCAGATGCTTTCCTTGGGCCCTTGTTTGATAGAGAAAAGACTCCAAGGAGTTTTATGATACCTTTGGTTGCTAGAGAAATGATGCAGAAATACTTTGCAGAAATCCTTGAAATGGCGAATAGAGCCTTCTGGTAACCGCTTAAACCATCTTTGGGCCACTCCATCAAGGGTGGTAAGGAACATTCGACATTTAACCCCATCAGAAAATTACTGTAACAGAGCAGCGTTCTCAAATTTAGCGAGATGATCTTCTGGATTGGTGGTCCCAGAGTACTCTCCGATATTCAGATTCTGATAGTGCTTTGGTAATGGACCATCAAGAACCCTCTGAGAGAATGGAGTAACAATTCTCTCAGGAGAACTATCACTAGTCACCATTTTCCCCTTGCGTTTTTCTTTCACTGGTGCTTCATCGGAGGATTCTTGCAGCACCCGCTTTCACCCTCCTTGTTCCACAGGGGTGCAAAAGAATGTTCGAGGCTATCGAGTGGGAGAAATGGGAGCAGGAGTTATATAAGCCACATCCTCCTCCTCCATACCTCTGTTTTTACGGCGATCTATAGTCGAGATCGCCGGTTTTATCGCTACCGATAAGGTGCCTCCAACGTCTTCTTGGGTCAGAGTAATAGTGTTAGGATTTCCAGCATCCTCCATCATGTAGTCTCATATTCAGGTAAGAGTTCCCACAGACGACACCAAATTTGATCCTGTCTGAGAGCTTGCGAGATGAAGCGCTGGGCGACGATGAGCGATGACGAATAATGACTCTGACGCCGACGACCAGGGGAGGATCCGAGAAATCCACGGTGGACCTCACAAGAGCCTAAATGTAGAATGATAGATCCAAGAAAACCAAAGCGGATCTATGAATAATATCTCACAAAAAAGAATTCCGGCGAGGTGACTCCGTGGATCGGCCAAGGCTCGGCAATCCAATGGATGATCTCCTCTTCCTACACACAATGAGACCAACCGACAAAATGTTAGTGACCTAAGACCGGGGTGGGAATCCCTGGCTAGGCCCTCCGATGCTAAAGTTATTCTTCGGCGAGAAGAAGAAAGGGAAACAGTGCGGAAGAAGATGAAAATTAGGGTTTGATTCTGATGCAATGCGTATGTTTGCGTACCTGGCCGGTGGAGAGGATTCCCCTTTTTATTCCACCTCATCTAACCTCCACAGTCATGAGGTGGACCCCAATTTGTTAAAGTTTGTTAAGAGATGACGTAAGCTAGAAATGTAATAATAGTTTAAGGAATCTTTTTCTTATCCCAGATGTACCTTCTTTGTTATTTAGCATACCTGTGGAGACTTCTAGAAGCTATTTACCGCCAAATTAATTAAGCTGTCATATGATCACATATTGTTATGGTTCACCTGTTACATACACTTGGTTAGTCACATAAGCCCATTCTGTATATATGAGGAATATCTTCTGTTTGTACTAGTCTCGATCGGTATTCTATACTCGATCAGTTATTTATACCCGACCAGGATTTTATTATTATAAATATGCCAGAAATCATGGAAGGTTGAAGACCTTTATGCTCGATCTACTTTTCATACTCGACCGGTCTATTAAGCCCGACCGGTCATACCTTATCGACCGAGATTAACCAGTCGGGCGTATAAAAGCACTATTGCCCGGTAGCCCTTCCCTCGGTCGGTCGTATGCTAAGGATCGTGCGAGACTAAATACCTCTGTGCTCAGTCGGTCTATTACGTTCGACCGATCTTTGTCTGTTGTGCGCAAGGTTAAGAGCTTCTACGCTCGAACGACTCTCTATGCTCGGTCGGTTATTTATACTCGACCGAGCACTCGTGTTCGATCAGTATTTACTTAGCACACTCATATGCTTGAGTGACCTTACCATGCCATAGATTGCCTAAGGTTAAACCTCTTTACACTGGGTCGATCCTTTATACCCGACTGAGCATACATACTCGGTCGATCTTTTATATTTGGTCGGTCTCCGTTTGCCGGTCTTATATGCTCCGCAGATCCACTACGCTTGATCGGTCTTTCCCTGTCGAATGCAACATGTTCTTTATTGTATGTCTAAGTACTTTTATACTTGGCCAGCTGTTATCGGTCGACCTATTTCGGCCTGTGGAACTCATACTTTTGGCCGTTCTAGTATTCTCGATCGGTATTTACCCACCGTGCCTATGACAACATTTTGACCTAGTCAGACCTCTTTCGGGCGGCCTACTCTGCTCGACCGGTACGTAGTAGCTGAGTGCACTACTACACTTTCCTCCTACTCTTTCTGACCCTTCCTGCCTTATCATCCTGTCTCCTCTTTGCTACCCTGGGTCTAATTATCATAACCCATATCAATAGCTATAAGAACACAATCATTACTACTATCTTTAAACTACTATGCATATCAAAAATGACCATATCAAGGAGATAAGTCAGAGGTACCTGCCTCAAATATAGCGCGTGCTAAACAATCCCACATCGAAACGCTCGTCTCAAATCAATATCCTACAAATCATATAATATACAGTTTAGTTAATCATATCTATAACAATTAGCTAAACTCAAAACCTAATCCTAGTTCGAATAGATAACCACGTATAATTTTATCTCCAAATCTAGTTAAATAATAAGTCCATCCATAAACAATCACCACTATATTGGATTTGATATCTGTAAGCATTCACAATCAGATGAAACTAGTTAATCTTTATCCATCCTATACTCAAATCGGTTATGCTAAACATGATCCAAGTCCAATAACTCACCCATATCCGAACACTCCTCTGTTGTCTCACAGCTAATGAAGTTGCTTCTGGAAATGATAACCGAAGCTAGGTGGAATCGCTGACCTCCAAATCAAATATCCCAAAATTAGGAACAAGTATAGATCTCATACTTAAATCATCTACTAAGATAAGTTGATTACCTCTGAAGTGGCAGTAGGGCAAGGAACCACCTTGGGGATCAACGAAGGGATAACTCAAGGGTGCAGGAGTGTGTCATGGTTGTTGTTGGCGGAAATGCCTACTATAGCCAAGATTTGGATCTGATGGTTGTGATTCCACTCTAGAGAAGGAATCTGTATGGTGGTGGCAATAGGGACTGTGCGACGGTGAACCCGCAGGTGCTCGATTCCATCCCGGCATCACCATATTCTAGATCCGCCTTGTTTGGCAGCCACCAGGGATCTGACAAGCAACACAGGATGGCGATGACGAACGGGGCGGCAATAATGGAATCGTAGGACATCATCAGGTGGCGCTTGATTGCTGGCGATAGTGGATTGACAATCCAATGATCTAAGGCGCATGAGGAAGAGTATGATGACTGGCTGAGACGATTGGGGCTAGCAGTTGTTGGCATCGGGGCTCGGTGGTAGGCATCGGCGCAAGAGGAGAGGTGTGCAACGGTGGCTTCTTCGACTACCCGTGAGTAGGAGACAAGCTCTGGACCGGAACCCTCGGTGAGTAGAACACACGATAGTGGCATTGTCGGCACAAGGAGAGAACGACAGGAGATCGGGGAAGAGGAGAGGGCGACGGAGAGAAAGCACGAGGAAGAGGGGAAGAGAGATTCAGTAAAATCGGGGAAGAAGACGACGAATTTAGGAGAGGAGAAAAAGGATCGGAAGAGATAAGAAAGGTTTTAGATTTCATGTACTTAGGTTAATAAAATAAACTTTAGGTTTAATTAATCCAATCAACTCCTACTTTAGGGATATTACAAATGAGCTTTCACTTAGCCTAAAAATTCATCCCCTTAAACCATGTCATCCGTACTCCGTTTAATTCTTGAAAATTTTCTAAAAATTTCTGAAAATCCCATTAAGGTTATTCATCTATTAAACCTTATTAATTTATTATTATTTGAGTGCCGTATTTTACACTTTCATGGGGCTGGACCGATCACCTCAGTCTTACCCAGCCTAGTTGATCATTTTTTTTGCTCCATCATCTAACACTACCGCATCCTCTGATTGCATTGAGTCATCATACCATTAGGTCATCATCCACTTCTTACCCTAGGGATGAAGTAGACATAAACCCTACCCCAATTTGAAATCGATAGTGATGGTTTTTAGGGGTCGACTCTTAATCTTAACCATCTAAGATGGTTACGGTTCAGAACCGTCAGTTCACAGTTCGTGCACGGTTCATGGTTTGTATATAGTTCACCACAATTTGTCATAGTTTAAGATTATTATCAAGCCCCGAGGGTATACTCGTCCGCCAAACCAAATGGTACCCCTAGTGATAATATGGGAAATACTATATCGAACTCAAATTAAACAAATTAAACATCGATGCAAAATAAAGACATGCTAACTTTTTTAAATACCAATATGTGTATGTATGCATGAACGTGTGAACATGTTAATTTACACAAGATAACAATTATTCTATTATTATAAAACTAAATCGATTCGACGAAGGAAAGAAAATAATAAATAGCAACAGCAGAATAGTAAAATAAAAACAACTCGAACAAAAATCCAAACTCGGAGTGGGACTGATAGCCATGACCTCTGAGAGACACAACACATCCTTTACTTCAGGGACGGATCCAGGAATGAGAGGTGGGCTGGGCTGATCTCGAGTTGGCCGAGTTTGCCAAGAGGTCCGAGTTCTCTCCATACGAATATATTATCATCTCACTTTTTTCTATATTTCACTAAATTTTAAATTTTCATTTAATGATTTTTTTTATTATTTATGAAATTGTTAAATTAATTTATAGGTAATCATATCTAATTGGTAGACATTGGAAATTTGGCGAAAGGTCTGGTCGTTGAAGAAGTGTTAGAGAGCGTGATGCTGACAGTGAGGTAGAGCTAAGTAGTCGATCCACGAGCGTGGAGCAAGACTGTGCTCAAGTGTCTTGTATAGGGCATCAATCCACAACTGCTCGCCTTAACGTGGACGTTGTTGGACCGTGGCGGCCAGCCAGAAGGGGGGGGTTGGATAGCTTGCAAACACAAAAACAAGAACCAACCATTCTCGAACTCTTAAGCTAACACTTGCATAAATAAAGTAAACAATAAAACATAAAGGAAGTAAAAGGCAGACAGAGATTTACTTAGTTACAACCGGGGAGGTTGTTAATCCAAGGAAGATGAAGCACTAGTATCTCCTTCAGGCGGAGAAGCCTTTTACATCATTTAAGCACAGAAACAGAAGCTCAACTCTAAACTAAAGCACACAAGCGTTGGAATTATAATTCTTGAGTTCGTTGAAAAGCTTCTGGACCAAGGCCATATTTATAGCCTTGGTCGGGGTGCCCTAAGGGTTCCGGGCGCCCTAGGGGGGATAAACTTTATCCCCAATGTTCAGATCGAGTCAAAACTCGATCTGGTCAAAAGTCAACTCCGGGCACCCCGGTACGCTCCGGGCGCCCCGGGCGGGAAAGTCAACCCCGTTGAATTTTTTCAACCCAGGTCTTCTGCTCCGGTTCCGTTCACCTCAGACTGAGTTTTTCGCTCGCTTGGGTGATCTCTGCCATCCGGAATAGGGCTCAACCGAACCCAACGTCCGATCTTCTCAAGCAGGCTTCCGCTCCGGCTTCTCGTCCCTCGGAATCGCCGCGTGGTTCCTTCTTGTCCGCCAGCGTACTCATCCGCAGTCTTCGTCCCTCAATCGCACCCCGTGTCGACCTTCTCGCTAACTGCGTCTCTTGCTCCTCGAGCAGTCTTCCGCTCCGGATTCTCGTCCCTCGGAACCACCGCATGCTTCCTTCTCGTCCGTCGGTGTACTTTTCCGCAGTGCCTCGTCCCTCGGACGCACCGCGTGCCGTCCTTCTCGCTAGCCGCGTCTTCCGCTCGACTACCTATGCTCCTAAGTTCCTGCACACTTAGACACAAGGTTAGAAACACACAGGACCTAACTTAACTTGTTGATCACACCAAAACAACCTTGGGGTTCCAACAAACGTAACTCGAAAGGGTATGTCAGTGTGGAGGAGACGTCGATCCAATCATGGCAACCTCAACCGAGGGTGACCATATCGATGACTACACCTTCGGGGAATGGGCTTGGCCATGGAGGGAGTGGTTGTGACCATGAGTGGAGGCTTGCGTGTGAGACGATCATAACTAAGCCAAATGAAGTCAAAATTAATTTAGATTTGGACCAATATAGTCACTTCCAAGCACTACCTAATGAATTTTGTTCAATGTCAATCCAATTTTAATTTAGCACCTTCACTTCATGTCCAATTCGTATCTAATAAAATTATATAAATATAACAAAAAAAAATTTGGACTATTACTCTCAATAGCCCATACATGCATCCGTTCTTAAGAAGGAAGGATAAGATCAGAAGAAGAAGCTGGCGGGTGACGAGTTGCATGTGAGATAGTGGGAGCGAGGTTACGTACATGGAAGAGAATAAAAAAAAGAGATGAGAGTTTTAAATCTATTGAATCGATTTAATCCATTAAATTTGGTTCGACCATTACTTTGCTAAATCAAATTCAAATCAGACCAACATACTCCTTATCTTTGGACATATTCGATAAATATTGTTTGAACCCATTCTAATTTTAAATGAGTACTTTCACTTCGTGTTCGATAATTCATTTTTTTATTAAGAATAAAATAAATATGAAAATATTTAAAAATTAATTTTAATGAAGATTAGAATTTCATACCATATTCTTTAATTATTATTTATTAAATTATTTTGTTATAATTTATGCTCTACATAGATCGAGCCAGATAAGGGTGAGCTATAACCCAGGAGAGCCATTACATGGCTTCTTCTATGCTCTACTTGCTAACTTGGAAATAGAGGAAAAATAAGTGGTAGTGAGTACAATAACTCAATGGGTATAAGAAGATAGTGCATGATCCTACATATAAGGAGATCAAAAGGAAACAACTTCAAGTAATAATAATTACTACAATATTAAGAGTATCGACATAAAGTCATCCACCATGTATAACCAAAAAATCACCTATACAAAGCAAACACATAACAAATCTATATCAAGTCCTGACTGTGCGTAAACTCATGCTACCACTATCTGGTCTAGTGGGCAGTCAAGATCACTCTCTGCGGGCAAACTCATGCTACCACTATTTGGTCTAGTGGGCATACATGATAAGCTAGTTTTCTAGCTCCTCAGCTACTGATTGCGAGTGGAATCACTCTACCACTATCTAGCCTAGTGGGCAGTCAAAGCGTATAAATGTCACTATCTGCGGGCAAACTCACGCTACAACTATCTGGTCTAGTGGACAAATAGGACGTGTAGTTATCTAGCTACGAACTATGGAAACAATGTTCTACCATGAATGGTCTCGTGGATAGTAGTATGTATCATGCTCGCTGATGACTCTCTCAATCATGAATGGGAGATAATGGTTGGCAGGATATACTACATAACAATAAGCAGAAAATGAATAATCACATCTGATATAACAATCTATAGCCATATCTTAGTCTAACTTCACTAGAGTATTGTCATAAGCCTAAATAACTAATATGGGTCTAGCTAATAGGGTACTTGACATCCTACACTACAGTATGATCTGACTAACAATAAGCGCAAGCTCAAATAATCAATCAAGGGTCTAGCAGGATACTCAGCATCCTATACTACGATATGGTGATATCATACATATATAAAAATCAAGTATGAAAAATCATGAGCCTGTATAGATATAAAATGGATCATCTATAAGGTCAAGCAATACAAGGTCAAGCTCAAGAGACAATATGAATAGAGTAAAGATAAACAAATAAATGCTACATAATCAATATATAAACATATATAATCATGCACTAAGATCAAAGATCTAAAAAAAATAAGTAGGAGCTACCCATATCAAATATAGATCATTCTAATCATCTTCAAACCAGAGGGGTTTACTTCGAGCTCAAATCTACAGCTAAAATATACAAAGAAAAATATAAAGATCTATCACCAATTAATTAGTCAATCAACCTAATATCTAATCAATTATTAAATTGAATAATAAATCAGTTAATCTATCCATTAATTTAATCTAAATTAATCATGGATTCTTAATCAATTAAACTTAATTAATTGATACATTACTTTATCTTAATCTTAATTTAAATCATTTAAATCTTCCCATAAGATATTTTATGGTTAATCAATTAACTACTCAACTATAAATTAATTAATCCATACATAAATTAATAAATCTATTAATTAATTTGATTAATTCGCCATGACCGACAGAGGGGAGAGGCAAAACTGGAGGCAGCGACTAACGTAGGCAGCATCAGACTACTCAGATAGAGCGATGGCCAATGGTGGGCTGCAATGGCAGCGGTGCGCGACGCCGGCAGGTAGCAGATTGCTGCTTCTGCCTACCTCGTCGAGATCTCGATCAAGGTGGTTGCTGGCTGCCATGAGACGTGAAGTTGTGTCCAACGACGGCTATGGCAGGGGAACATCGTAGCGACGCTGCGGTGAGGTGTGTGATGCGTGCGAGGAAGGACCAGTGGCGGCGTCACAAGGGCGTGCGGGCATGAGAGAGAGGGAGTTGCGGCTAGGTTGCCGGGCTCGCTAGAGATGGCAGTAGAGGCAGCACACCAATGGTAGGGTCGGACTGCGGTGAAAAGCAACGTCGCAAGCGCGCGGTGTACGTGAGGAGAGAAGATGCCAACATCGACCGGGTGCGTGGACAGGGAAGCGACGCTGTCGGTCGGTGCGAAAGCGACGTCGCACGCGGAAGGAAGATACAGGGTCGTCTCAACTATTCTTGAGGCCCTAGGCAAAAAAAAAAAGTAAGTCTTAATTTTTTTTAAAAAATAAATACTAAAAATCTTATTAGTTGTAGCAAAAGGTGAAATTCGCCACCCTATCGATCCACATAGTCGGTCCCATGACCATCTACAAGAAGGTAAATCGGGAAACTACAGTTGGTCACTGCGGTGATGAAATTTTTCTTGACTTTATTGAGATTCGACCCCATGCCCACCTACAATAACCAAACTCAATCATGCCCCAGGGCGACATTTAATTTTATTAGTAAAATTTAAAAGGACAATTTCATAGATTGTTAATGATTATTTTTACAATTAGAAACAGTGACCGATTAAGTCATGTAGCAATAACTTTATCTTGTGCCAATGTCACTTTATGTTAACTAATTTTGCAACGAATAATATATTATAATAATACTATTAATATACATTTTAATTTAATTATTATTTTTAAAAAATTATCAATTAATTTTATCTTCGATAAAGGAAGGTCTTAACTCAATAAATTATTGTTATGTGACCTAAAAGTAATAGATTTGAGTATTAGATGTAGTCACTACGCATAAGATACCCTTCCTCTGGATTTCACATTGACGAGAGATTCGTGAACCAAACTATCTTTTTATCAATTTTAACTTCGATAAATTATCAATCAAATTTATTTAGTTAAAAATATTTAGCTATTAAACATCAGTGACGAATTATTAAAAATAAAAGAGTGTGCCTCATGGAAAAGTAAGGACACAATAATAATAGTATAAAAATTGATAGTGAAGGAGTAGAAAGAAAGGACAATAAAATTTAGAGAAAATGATAGTGCAATATTAAATATGTTTTGACTTCCAAAAATATTTTGATAAGATAATATCAATTAAGTATAACTAATAAATATTTTTAATTTATTAACCAAACTTAATTTTGATTAGTAAATTAAATTTATTAGTAAAAAATTTAAAATTGTGAATTAAATTTTAATAAAAAATAAAAATAAATTAACAACCAAATCTAACTTTAACAGTAAAAAATTAAAATTATCAATTAAATCTATCATGAGTTAAAAAAATAAAAATAATCAAATTTAACTTTAATCTATAAAAAATTAAAAATTATTGGTTAAATCTAAAATTTTAAAAATTATTGATTAAAGATAATTTGACTATAAAAAATAAAATTCATAATAAAAATAAATCTTTAATAAATTTTATTTTAGTTATAATTTTAAATATTGAATATTCAAATATATATATATATATATATATAATTTGGTGGGCCCCAATATAATTGGGGCCCTAGGCATAGGCCATAATGGCCTATGCCTTGAGCCGACCCTAAGAAGATGCTGCGACACGGGTAGGTGCAGCTGTCGCACGCATAGGGAGAGAGGATAGGATGGCAACGCTAGTAAAAATCAAAATAATCTCCATTATCATTTTCTGACTTAGGGGTTAATAAATATTTTTTTTCTAAGCCCTCCTTTTATCCCCATAAAAACATCCAAATAATCATATTAAATTCTAAAAAATTCCTAAAAACATCCCAGAAAATTCCAATAATTCCAAAAAAAATCTATAAATCTACTTCTCTATTATTTATTATGTTATTATTTTTCCTAAATAATTTAATTATATCTAATTTTAAACATTTTAATCCTTTTACATATTTTTGGTATTTTACAATTATTATATTGAAAACAAAATTAAAAATTAAAAATTCATTAAAAAGCTTGTACTTATTTAAGTTATTTACGTATTCTCTTAGGGTATAAGGGAATTAAAACACACAGTTCTTTAATCTTTTTACTCTTTTACGTTATGAAGTGACATTGTTACTCACTTCCAGTTTCTGTTCCCATAGTATTTGTTCATTTGATTTCAAATTCTTTGACTTTATCATCTGAAAGTTGCATTCATTGAATTTTATTTAATACTTTGGTCCAATCGTCGAGTAATGTTTGGGCTTCCAACGAGTCGAGAGATAAAGTCGATCGTCGTTCACCTAATATGTTACCACAGACACTGAATATCTGTTTCACAATAACTTTTGACACCGGATAAGATAAAATTTCTTTGGTGATCACGATGAGAATGAGAAAGCTCTAAGTCTTTTTTGATCACCACTTTAGGACATTGAAATCTACTTCACTATTTACTTTATTAAAATTAAAAGAAGTCATAAAATAATTCTCAAATTCCTATGCAGACTTGAGGATTCTCGTGGACATTTCGTCCATTCTTTTAATAACATTTATATTTTTATAAGTTTTAAATTATGACTACTTGTATTTTGTGTTTCATAAATATTAGGTTGTATTCCATATTTTATACTATATTTTTTTATAAATATTATATAAATAATTTTTAATATTATATACAATATTATTAGGATCAGGAAAAGAAAATCTTTAAATGGAATTAAAACATCATAATATAAACCTAACATTTTTTGTAAAGGTCTAAAATAAATGCAACTAAATAAATTTCAGAAATATGTTTTTTTTCCATTTCATTTTCATTGCTAATATACAAGAAGATAAAAAATTCATTGGTACTATTTTCATTTAAAACTAATACTATATTAAAAATTTCCTAAAACTAAATGAGAAGCAAGATAATAAAAATTAGAAATTTGTTTGATTGCATCATTAAATACTTTTAAATTTTCACAAATATATAAATATTCCATTGTTGTGAAAATAAATATATATTAGTATTATTAATATTTTATGTAAAAATAAACATAATAATTCTTTCTATGGAAATAAATCTTGTAACAATTGATATGTTGAATTCCCACATGTTGGTACATCATGTGAAAATTTTTTAGGTCTCATTCCATTATTTTTAAAATGCACCTCATTATTTTATTATAGATAGATGCAACCATAAATAGGAAATAATATTTTTAATTGATTCAATATGATTTGCTAAAATTCTTAGTCTAGATTGAATATGTAAATTTAAAACATAACAAACACAATGAATATAAAAAAATAAACCACCAACAATAGGTTGACATTTAAATTTTAGTTCATCAATAGTAGCAACAGTATTAGAACTAGTATTATCAAATGATATTGAAAATATTTTATGAGTTAATCTATATTCTTCTAAAATTAAACATAAAAATTATGAGATGTTGTGAGTACTATGTCATTCATCAAAAATTCTATAAACTAACAATCTTTTTTGGATATTTCAAGAGTTATCGATTCAATGGAAAGCCACACTAATATATGAATGTGTTTACCAATGATCACTTCAAATATCATAACATAAAGAAACATTATTATTTAATTTACTAAATTGTTCAATTAATTTTTCCCCTTTGTTTTACTAATCTTTTAATTGTTTTTATAAGTGTAGTTCTAGGAACACGTTGAGCAGATGGATTAAGAGATTCTTTAGAAAAATTTTCAAAAGTATATTTCGATTCAAAACTAAATGAAAGATGTTATACAGAAATAAATATAGCCAATGATTCTCTTAATTTATTATCAGAATATAAAAATAAACTAGAATCACTACTTCCACTAGTGAAAAATCTAGATAATTGTGCTTGAGCACGGTCAATTTCATATTCTGTCAACTGCTTCACTTCTACATGTCGTTTAAATGACCCATAGCCATTCCTGACTATTGTAGAAACCGCAAGTGCACAGTTAAGCCATCAAGTAATAAAATATCAATCCACAGGGACTGTTGATTGAACACTAGTCGAGTTTGTAAAGTAGTCATCTAGATGATCGAAGGTTGTGTGAAATCACAAGAACAAGAGAGTAAGAGAGTGAGAGAGTGAGAGGGAGAGAGTTGAGAGAGCAAGAAGGGAGGGTTTGAGAGAGAGCCTAGAGCAAAGAAGGTCAAAGGAAGGCAAGTGGTCAAAGGGAGAAGTTGGAATTGGGGGATGATTCTGTTGGTGCAGTTTGTACTAATGGTCTAACTCAGATTTTGATGAATGATAAGGTAAGTTAGATTTGTTGTGATCTAACGTCTTTGACTGAGTGTGCAAGAGAAATCCAGCTAGGTCGGCGGGCCGACCGGATAGCTGGTAAGAAGTCCAGATAGGTCAATGGGCTGACCGGATATCTGGCACGAAGCCCAACTTGGTTGACGGGCCGATTGGATAGCTGGCACAAAATTCAGCTAGGTCAACGGGCTGATTAGATAGCTGACATGTAGTCCAGATAGGTCGACGGGTTGACTGAATGTCTAGCAAGATGGTAAGTTAAGGTAAGTCATTAGAAGGGAGTGACTTCGTGAGGACGCATTCCTAGTTAAAGGAACTGTAGGCGTCGATCCAACTTATATCCATTTTGGAAATTTAAGTTAAGATCTTAACTAGATTCTGGTCTCGAGGAGATAGAATCTAATTACTACCCTATTTGCTTGATTGTGCTAACTCTTTGTTGCAAGGTAGATATAATTCTTATTTGTCTCAGACTAACTTTATTTTGCAGGAAAAATGAGCTGCTGGAAAAGTTTGGTCCGAGCGCCTGGAGGGGATCCAGGCGGTTGGAGTTGGTTCGGGTGCTTGGAATGCTAAACTTTATTCAGACGCGAATTTAGAGCAGGCTGATTGGATGAGCTGACGTCACGGTCCAAGCGCCCGGAAGGGATCCAAGCGCCCGGAACCACCTATATAAGCAACCTTCCACCTAGAGCAAAAACATAATTTTCTACTACGATTGCTCTCTTGCACGCCGCTTCAAAGACGCTCCTACGACGCTACGAAACCTCTCCGACAACCTACGACTCAGTTTTATTTTCTTTGTTGTCGGTAACTTTTTTAGTTCTTGTACTTATCGTGTAATACTTTTGCGAACTATTAGTGGATTGCCCATCGAAAGAACTCTTACATGTGGGTTTTGGAGTAGGAGTCGACGAAGGCTCTGAACCAAGTAAAACTTGGTGTGTTAGCATTGTTTTCGTTATTACTTTTTGCTGCGTACTTTGAATCGATGACGATTTTCAACGATCGCTATTCACCCCCCCTCTAGCACTCTTTTTGATTCAACAACTAGTATCAGAGCAGGTATCACTCTGAATTGGTGCAAGCACCAATCAGGCAAAGGGGGTCCTTTTTAAAAGAAAAATTATATATCGTTTGTGATTAAATACACCTTTCATTTTTCCCCTCCAATTTTTTTTTTTGAAAAGTTCATTTTAATTTTTTCACTACTTGTTAGAATTGATGAAATAACCCTTCTAATAAAATTTGTCACAATATTTTTATTATTTATTATTATTTTTTGAAATTGGTAAAACACCCTTATTTTCTTTCTCCTCCCACATTATTTACCCTAAGACAAAAAAGTCTTAGAAATTTCTTCTTGCCTATATCTATCTTGCAAAATCTTCTCACATCGATTGCTCAAGGTGAAGGATGAAGCGTTCACGAACCACCTCCATATGAGAAATGTTGAATCGAAAGTGCTAGAGGGGGGGGGGGGGGTGAATACCGCTCGTGGCTATTTCATTCGTTTCGGAAAACTCAGAATTATGCAGCAGAATAAAGAAAAGAAACCAACGCAATCGCTAACAAGTTTCTTTTACTTGGTTCGAAGTCTGTGTTGACTCCTACTCCAAGGTCGACGCTTGTTGAGCGTTTACTTTGGGCAATCACTATAAGCTCGGAAATTTATAGTTTGAAATACAAGTAAAGCAGTAATGAAATTATACCGACAATGAAAAATACTGAATTTTAAAGCTTCGGGTCGTCGGTGTTTTGTTACAGCTTTATCGGATCGTCCTTTGAACAGTACACGGAAGAATGGTTGTGAGTTCTTATTAGTCTCTTGCTGCTGCTCGAATTGGGCTTAAGTAGCCCATGGAGGGCGCCTCCAACACCATGGAGGGTGTCCTCATCCACACAGAATCTGCAGCGAAGATAAGCTCTGACTCCTTCATCGCTTATCTGTCTAAGGGCGCCTCCAACCACATGGAGGGTGCCCTCCACCAGCGTCCAGGGCGCCCTCAACTCCATAGAGGGTGCCCTCTACTAAGCGTCCAGGGTGCCTTCAGCTCCATGGAGGCGCCCTTGTGCCTTTGCTGCGGAGATGTTGACGAGGGTGCCCGAGGCGCCCCCAAGCTCCATGGAGGGCGCCTCGGGTATTGTTCATTCGAGGCAATCATGTCTGATTTGCTTCCTGCGAAATATGTTAGTCTAAAAAACTAACCATACCCTGCAAAATAAAGTTAGCATAATATAGACATGATAAATAAAATATTTGACAGTCTTCAGACTATCCAGTTCTTACTTCAAATTTTCAATCGGAAACCCTAGGTTGAACCGACACCTACTATTCCCTCACCAGGGAACGCACCCTCATCTACTCCACTCAGGAGAGTTTACTTATTGCCAGTTGATCCTCCAGACCAACTGGACTTTTGCTCAGCGTTCATAGCTTTCGGTCTTCATGCTGGGCGTCCGCTCCACGACCCATCCAGTCTTCCACCCGGTTCGCGACACCAGGATTTCAACCTAGGGTTACCACCCCCTAGGATTTTGCCCCAAGCTCTCGACCCACCAAGACTTTCGGCCTAGGGTTACCACCCCCTAGGACCTAGGATTACTGCCCCCTAAGGTTTTCCCTTTGCTTAACCACAGCTAGGAATTTTCCTCACGTAGGGTTACCACCCCCTAGGACCTAGGGTTACCACCCCTAGGCTTTTCCACCTGCCTAACCGCAGCTAGGACTTTTGCCTAAGTACACTTAGGACTTTCTTGCAATCTCATCAAACTTGTTAGATAACAAGACAACCTAACTTTTAACCCTTTGATATAATCAAAACACAGGTTCGATCGTCGGATGCTTCCCACACCAACAAGATATACATGAGATACGAATTCAATTTGTGGAGGATGTAGATGTAAAACTTCATATTTATGAACGACTTTGATGGTAGCATGGCATTGAGATGATCAACCCAGAACTCGGAAGCAAACCAAGGTAATAAAGTTAGTTTCAGATTTATTACCTAACAAAGTTACATGCAGGATAGGAAAGGTCAAGGATGCCCATGAGTTTTGGACCTGCCTGACCAAGCTGGACATTTCGAGGGATGAGAAGCTGGAGCAGAAGCCTGCTCGAAGAGAAGCCAGAAAATGGATTTAGGTGATCCCTATTCCGGTTGGTTGAAATCACCCAAGCAAACGGAGCAGCGGAAGAGCCAAAAGGGAGTTGCGGAGCTGTTGGAGGCGCCTTCATAGTAAAAGGATGAGCAAAATTCCATCTGCTAAGCGTGTTACCTCCGCAAGAAGTCAGCAGAATTGGCGCCTATGAGTCAGCAAAGGAACTTTGGGAGAAGTTTCTAGAGCTACACGAAGGTACATCCGAAGCCAAGCTCGCAAAACGGGATCTGCTCTAGAACCAACTAACTAACCTCCGGCTGGAAGGAGAGTCAGTAGCACATCTACACAGAAAAATCAAGGAGCTAATCACCAGATTAACAAACCTTGGAGAAACAGTAACTAATCAGGGCGCATAAAGGTATGCTTTAAATGTGTCCCAAGAACACCAGAATGGACATCTATAGTAGACTCCTGCTATATCCCCAAAGATCTCGAGGTAAGTACATTAGAAAATCTTTTATCCACTTTTGAATTACATGAATCTCGATGTACAGGACAACGAAAGGGAACAACTCAGAACCTTGCACTACAAGCCCACAAGGGCGGACCAAATTCAGACTCTGAGACATCCATCGATGCAAATGAAGCAGCACTATTGGTGAGAAAATTTAATAAATTTATTAAAACTAATAAATTTAAATCACAGATGAGAAAAGGAATGCTTGATGCTATAACTACAATGAAGAAGGACACATCAAGGATAACTGCCCTAAACAAAAAAAGAGGGAGAAAGACAAGGTCAATAGACCAAACCACAAGAGCTTGAAGGTCACATGGGATGAATCATCATCCTCTGAGTCTGAGATCGAGGCCTACGCTGGACTAGCCCTAATGGCAAACCACCAAGAAGAGGATGAAAGTAGCTCAGAGATGAGTATCGATGAAGGGGGAGGATCATCAGAGGAAAGCTGCGATAAAGGGGGAGCATCAGAATACGAGGTAAGTCAAGTAAGCGCCTTATCTCCTAAAAAGTTATTTCAATTTATTAAGATTCTTTCCAAGGATTTAGTAAAATTAGAAAAAAAAATATAGACTTGAAAAGATAATTAGTCAATACATGCCCCTTAGTTTTATTTGATAGTTTAAAATTAGAAAATGAAAAATTAAAATAAAAAGTAGAATTATTCAAATAAAATTCTGTATGTACAAAGACCTCAAAATACTCAAATGTTAGATCTATCAGTAGGTTAAACTGGTATTTATGATTTTATAGGGGTCAAATTAGAAATATTCTCAGAAGTTATGTACTTCCAAAATTTTTGATTAATCAAGTAATAAGGAACTTATCTTCGGTTCTAAGATCATACTTAGTTTAAATGCTTAAAATTAAATCTAGAAATGTCAGAAAGGAAATTAAATATTAATTTCTTTAAAAGGCTTTGTCTAAAAGTGGCTGTTGTTCCAATATCCAAGAAGGCCTAGTACCTCGCCATAACCTAGAAGCCAATTATTTAATTTAATATTTAATCAACTATATTTTTATGTCATTTTTCTCTATTTTTTTAAGGGGGAGACATAAGTATAAGTTCAGAAGGAATTAAGTGCGAGTTAGGATTTTTTTTATCCTTATTTTTGATTTTGCAACTAACTTGTTTTGATTTACTATCATTGTAAAATTACAGTTGTTTTTAACATTCATAATGTTATTTTTTCTCCCTAACTTGAACTTGGGTTGATGCACATCAAAAAGGGGGAGATTGTTGGTACCACGTGGTAGTTTTGATGTGGTCAACCAAGTTAAGTTAGGTCCCGCGTATTTGATCCTTGTGTCTAAGTGTGCAGGAGCTTAGGAACACAAGAAGTTGAGCAGAAGATGCAGCTAGCAAGAAGGATGACATGGGAAGGGAGGCGACGGGCTCTGTGCATCCAAGGGACGAGGTGCTGCGGAAGAGTACACCGGTGGATGAGAAGGACGTGCGCGATGATCCAAGGGACGAGAATCCAGAGCGGAAGTCTGCTCGAGGAGAAGGCCAGAAAATGGGTTCGGGTGAGCTCTATTCTGGTTGGCCAAAATCACCTAAGCAAATAGAGTGGTGGAAGAGCCAAAAGGGAGCTGCGGAGCTGCTGGAGGTGCCTTGGATTTAAAGGTGCCTCCACACCTTTCAGTGGGAAGGTTCCTTCAACAGGGTTGAAGGCGCATTCAACCCTTCATGGAAGGCACCTTCAAGCACTTGAAGGCACCTTCGACTAGGCAAAATTTTCCATTGCCAAAGGACAAATCCTTTGGTGCCTCGCTGGAAGTACCTTCTAGCCTGTTGGAGGCGCCTTCCAGCCCCGGATAAGATTTCCCAGGGGCTATAAAAAGACCCTAAACTTAGAAAATAGATAACACCTCCTGTATTCTTTTAATTTCCTAGCACATTTCTGAGTGTTTAATGATTGTAATAGGTTTCTCCACCTACACGAAGGAGATCTTTTCAGCACTTACTTCTGTATTGGATTAACAACCACCTAGGTTGTAACCAAATAGCTCCTTTATGTTTTTCACTTATTAGTTGCTTAATCTCCTGTCTATAAGTGTGCTACTAATTTGAGTTGAAAGATCAAGAAGGGTTTTTGTTTTATATTTTTACAGGAAATTCACTCACTCTTGTCGGCCCCGCTGCACCAACATAGCATTCTTCCTACTCCCCGTAATCTCTATCTATTCGCTTACCCCAAGACCTCAGAGCCTGGGGTCTTTCTCTTCCAATTTCATCCAAAGGTTGTCTTCTTTGAGGATATGTCATCTTCGAGCAAGGGTTGGAAATCTCATTTCTTTTTTTTTTTTATAGAAATGCCCGATCTTCCTACATGGTCTATCTCCTGACAATCTTCTTTTCCTCCTCTTCCAGATCCCACAAAGCTTAAACAGGATCCCATATTTTTTTCTTATCTTCCTAAATTAAGTAGCCAACGATTCAAGATTTATCAATGGCTAAAAGAGGGATTCTTGTATCTATTTGGTTTAAGCCCCATCCAAAAGAGACTATCCTTCTCCTTTGGTAAGTTTTAATATTTTGATATTTATGTTATCGCTAATTAAAACATTTCTTATTTTGTGCAATGGACATTATTTTAAAATCCTCGATCTCTAAAGAGATTGTCCTGACCAAGGAAAAACTCCACACCAATGAGCAAGAACTATTAGCTAAATGAGGCCTACCCTCAACCATTCCTACCAATGAGGCCTCCACAATCCATGAAGAAGCACCCCCTACTTCAGGAGAATTACCCCTCGTTTCCCCTTCAGTACCCAAAACTACTCCTTCGGAGTCAGAGATCATCCCTAAGAAAAAGCGCAAGGGGAGGAAACTTACCCTTGCTCCTCCCCCCAAGAAACAGGCCCTCTTGGCTCATGAAGAAATCACCTCGGAAGTTAACCCTGAGTACTCTCTCGAACAAACTTTGTCAGCTCTTTACCCTTCTCTTTCAACACTGGTGCCTACTCCAACCCATGACAACCTTCCCTTACTAGGTGGTTCATCATCCCCCGATCCATCGGCTTCACCTAGGGAAACTCTTAGTGCGTCCGCACAGGAGGATCCCGCCCTAATATCTATCCTTTTCTTCTTGCCTTCATCTCAAGCTGCAATCTCACCTACATCCCTTCTTCCCTCTACTTTGCCTATTTTATTAGGGGATGAAATTATAGATTCTTGGTCAGAGGCCAAGAATCGGCTCAGTGAACTTCCTTCCAAGAAATTGGCCGATGAATTTTGCTATGCACGGACTAAGGTACATTAGTTTTAATGGATTATTCTTCAGTCATTTTAACTGTTCTTGATCATGTTTATTTTTTTTTAGCAATGGACAATGAGTATGAGCATGACTCAACATTTATATGACTTGGCCCAAGAAAATAAATTGCTCAAGCAACAAAACTCTGAGACAACATTTGTGAAGACCTACGAGCAAATAAAAGAGTTATCTACTCAACTCCAAGAGGCTTGGGAGTTAGCTCGCATGGAGCTCGAAAATCCACTCAATGGAAAACCACCTTGGACTCTATTGAAACTCAACTTCAGTTAGAAACAAGTGTGTGAGTGAAGGTTTAAGCAGATTTGGATGACCAAATTATTAGAAATGTACAACTATCAACGAAATTGGATGAACAACTTGCAAAAAATGTGCAATTATCCACTCAACTGAAGACACTAAAGGTCGCCCATGATGCTGAACTAACTATCAAGGAAAACAAGTTGGCCACTCGAAAAGCTGAGCAAAATACCTTGATATCAGATTTACAAACTACCCAGATTGAGATAAAAAAGATTCAAACAAAATTACAAGCCTATCAAGTGGGAGAAGAAGAGCGCTTTAAATCTAAGAAACATGAGCTATTCCAAACAACGGAATTCAACACACCAATTGCCCATTCTATTGTTAATGCCTTGATACTTGGGGCCAAAGGTGCAATGGAGCAGCTAAAAGAAGGCGAGTATCTAGCTTCTGATCCTCCCGCCAATTTCTTAGATTATGAATGGATAACTCAAAATGCTCTTCCTGACTTGCTTCCCAAATTTATGTTATTTGTTTCCTTTTCTATTAGCTTGTAAGATTGGATATTTGATTTCCAATATATACTATTCTTCTTAACTTTTTGCCAATTTTATTAAGTATTTTTATTCCAACATTCTGATAGCTAATAATTGATATTCTTCCCTCCATGTGTATCCTAAATCCTAGTCGAGCAATAAACCAGACAAGATGAGGTAAAGACTACCTAGAGGTCGAGCGGACTATGAATTCCGTTTTTGAGGCCGAGCGGACTATGCGTCCCATCTTCTAGGTTGAGCGAATTGCTACTCAGTTAGTGTCGACTTATTCTAAAATTATTATTCGCTTAAATGGAGATATTTAAGACCAGTCAACATTGAGTTAGTGTCGACTTATTCTAAAATTATTATTCGCTTAAATGGAGATATTTAAGACCAGTCAACATTGAGTTTGTTTGGGGTGAAGAATTAACCTGAACATATTCATCTGTGTTTTATCCTACCATTTTTCTATTGGATTTATAAAAATTCCTTCAAGTTTGTGATATGAGTGTTACACAAAAAATCGAGTTTACCTTGGTAAAAGCATCTGCCCCTCAAGACACCTAGCTGTTTAATCAACTACTGTTGCAAGCTTTCTATTGGTAACATGTGTATGTTATCATAGTTGTACAATTTTCTCTTTTTCCACCACCTTACCTATATCATCCTACTCACAATCAATCCCACCTTTTTTACTGTTATGATCTGACGACCCTATGTAGAAGGCCCTTTCAATAAATCCCCTATAAATGTTTTACAAGAAAAACCCTAAAGCCTTCTTTTCATCTTCGTCTTCCTTTTCTCGTTTTCGACTCTCGCTTTCTCATCCGTTTTAGTTCTAGTGATATGTTCTTTTCAACAAATGACCAAACTTAATGAATGGCATGTGCAATGCTTCTCTAGTTCACCCTTAACGACTCTTATGACCTGAATATCAACTATAACATACCTTATTGTGTGGTCATACCACTCCAGAAGATCGTTCCCATCGCCCCCCCCCCCCCAATCGGGGAGCATCGCCCTCTTTTAGGGAACAAATAATATCGGGCTTCTATTTCCTATTATATCCTTTCTTTGTTAACGTTAGTTAGTATTTCAACCTTCCTCTACACCAACTCATTCCCCAGTCCCTTAGCCTCCTATGTGGTACTGTTATTGTTTTTCTCATGTTTAATGTCCCCTTATCTCCTCGTATATTCCATTATTAGTTTTACCCTCACCAGATAGTGAATGACTTGTTCAAATTTCAAGCTCGCGTTAAGATCATCTTATTTAATAGAGTTCCAACCCAAGCGGAATGGAGAGATAAATTCTTCTTCATACGTCTAGCACTTTCTCCATCTTATCCTGTGGCCTGACAACAAGATCTTCCCCCTCTTCTTGCTTTAGGTGACATCTTTGCGGACTCAATTCTTAGTGAAGCTATAGGAAGGTTAAAGGGTGCAAAATTTGATTTACCTGCCTTAACCATAGAGGGCTTGTTATATTTTTTCGGGATCACTCCGGTTAACTTAGAGTTAAGCGCCCCTCTGGTGAGCCACTTCTTTCCTTTTCCTTGTGACTAAGTAGTCACAATTCTGTGACCTTTTGTTGTATAAACTTCTAACACTTATTTATTGTGTAGCGGAAGCTCTCTTCCCAGCTTTCCTACATAAGAACAATCGGTCGACTAAAGCAGTCTTTACTAGGATAAGGGAGGATCTGTTAAAAGAATGTCAATTTGAATAGGCTTCCGCATCGGTTAGTCCACTTCCACCAGCTGAGTCTGCCCCTAAATCTTCCTCCAGCTCCTCAGATTCAGATACCTCTTTGATTACTCTACGCAAAAGGCCATGGATAGAGAGCTCACACCCTAATATACCAAAAGAACCCATCACCCAACAGCTTTCATTTGCTCCGACCGAAATTTCATTTGCCCGAGGTAAAGAACTGGGGTCTCAAAAATACAATCGTTCTCATTTTACAATTGCTATGATGAGGTCATGCCTTCTTATACCTATGTCTCATGCAATTTCTCCAACTACTGGGCCCCTCAAGACAACACCATCCTCCACATCTACCCAACCAACTTTATCACAAGCCTTAACTACTTCTTCGACTAATCCTCACTCAAAAAAACTCTTAGTAGGAGATCTACTAGCAAGGTATCTAAAGGGCAAGTATTGGAGCAGAGTTCCGGACTAATAAGATAAACTTTAGCAACCTTGCCCTCACAAGCAGTTTTCGTTCCTTTGCCATCACCAGAGATCCCTCTAGCTATCACTTCACAGCCTGGGACCTCAACTAATTCATCATGTCTCTTCAAGCAAGCCCGTGGATTACCCTCTCAACAAGAACCAAATACTTCATCCTCTTCACCATACGGAATACTCAAGCTGAAGGGACCTTAGCCGAGTCGTGGGTACAAGCGCAGAAGTAGGCTCAAAGGAGCACCATTTCAGAACGCATTGATGAACACCACTGTAACGCCACTACGGTAAGTTCATGCTTAAGTTTTCTTAGAATACTATTGTGAAATATAACTCTATTGATATTCTACATAGTTTTATGCATCGAGTCTGCATATGGGTCAATTGGTCATGGATCTGGAGAAGGCCAACAAAATTTTAAAAGATCATGTGGAAAAACTACAAGTTGCTCCTATTGTTCCTAGTGATGAAGCAATCCATTTGCAAGGAAAAATAGAGGAGCAACCCCAACTTATTTCGGGGATGGATAAAATGTTACAAGACTGCCATCAAATATTGACCACTCAACAATCAGAGAAACAGAATTTATAGCTTCTACTACAAAACAACGAATCTAAACTTAAGGTAGAGAGGGCCTTGAAAGACGAAGCCCTTTCGAACCTCGCTCTCAAGACTACTCAGCTAGAGGAGCTATGGCTTTCCCATGCCTCCAGATCCCTTGAACTACTCCAAGAGCTATCTTCTAAAAACTTCTTGCTACTAAAGAAACAAGAAGAAATGAACGACTGAGAAACCCAGCTAGAATTATTGCTGGTTGAGTTAAACACCGCAAAGGCGAAATCAAATGCTGCTCGGAGTGAATTGCCTACTTACAAGGTCGCGGAGAACGATTACCTTGAGGTGGGAGGGGGTTTACTTAAATTCCCTCAAATGTAAAAATAAATTGGCCAAACGGTTCTCCCAAACACTTAACCATGAAGCCGGAGGAGTAGTCAAACAATTGCGAGAAGGGGATATTTATCAAAGGAGCCTCCTCTACATTTTGTAGATCAACAACAACTCTTAGACGAACTTCCCGAAGATCTGTTAAAAACTTTGAATGATCTACTTGTACTTCCTAATATGTAACTCTATATATTTATGAAAGGAAAATTGCAATTAAACTCGGCATTATGCATTAAGTATTGTTAAATATCACCTATTTCTCCTGCGTATCTTCAGAACCACCAATATTACTTGTAGGGACAGAACATAGGTGTGTTGACCTTATATAATAAAAACCTGAACGAAAATGATAGGTTGTTCGAGCCGTGAAAGCTGAATAAAATAATCAAGCTGAATGATATATCTTGCATTTATATAATAAAACCTGGACTACAATGATAAACCGCTCGCGCTTTGAGAACCAAGTGAAATAACTAGACCGGATGATATACCTTCTGTTGTTATGATAAAAACACAGACGGAATAATAGGTCCCTTGAGTCATAAAAATCAAGCAAATTTACCAGGATGGATGATATACCTTCATGCTTGGTGAAATTCTTCTGAAGTGCTTATAATCCAACAAGATGCTGCGGATCTTATAATAAACCCAATTACTCAGGCACCATATATACATATTTGAGCTCAGAATTTGTAGTTAAACTGAATAAGAGTCTAAAATTGGACCTTGATTGAATAATATGTAGGATCGAGATGCACTAGAGGGGGGGGGGGGGTAAATAGCGCTCGTGGCTATTCCATTCCACACTTTTTGAAAAACACGATCGGAGATATACGCAGTGGAAAAGAAAAAGAGGAAGTAAAACAATTACTAACATGTTAGTTTTTACTTGGTTCAAAGTCTGTGACGACTTCTACTCCAAGGCCCACACTCATTGTGTGTTTACTTTGGGTAATTCACTATCAAATCTAGATAGTTATAAGTGCAACAATTTAATTGAAAGTATACCGACAATTTTAAGGATCTAGAAGGTTTTGCTTTCGATTGTCGGAGTCATGTACTTGGTTGCCGGAGTCACATCACGATGTAGCAGGATCGTCTTTTGAGCAGCACACAGTAGAATAATTGTAATAATGAGTTGTATTCAGCATCTGGTCGAGACTACCTTATATAGGTTGTTGAAGGCACCTTCAAGCTCCATAGAGGGCGCCTCCATCTAAGCACTTATCCCCACAGATTTAGTCGACGATAAAATCTACTTTCTACAAATTCTATCTCTTCGAAAGCGCCTTCAAGCTCCATGGAAGGCGCTTTTAGACACTGTTCATCCGAGGCTCTTTTGTGCTTTACACTTCCTGCAAGGCATATTAATCGAAATACAGAATATACCTTGCAAAACAAAGTTTAGCATAATAAAATAAGACAAATACAAGTATTTGATAGTCACAGGACTATCTGGTTTTGACTTCTGATTTCCTCTGAGAATCCTAGGTCGAACTGACGCCTCTTATCCCTCTCCGTGGAACACGCCCTCACCTACTCCTCTCAGGAGAAGTTATCTGTTGCCAAACTGGTCCTCCAGACCGACTGGACTTTTGGTTAGTACCCAAGACTTCAGGTCTTCATGCTGGACATCTGCTCCACGACCTATCCAGACTTTCACCTGGTCCGCAACTACCAGGATTTTTACCTAGAGTCCCCCACTCTAGGATTTCATCCAAAGTGCTTGATCCATCGAGAGTTCACCGCCTAACCACAGCTAGGACTTTTCACTGGCCTAAGACCACTTAGGACTTTTCTGCACGCTCAATCACGCTTGTTAGATCACAAGACAACTTAACTTTAGACCCTTTTCCATTATCAAAACACAGGTTTGATCGTCTAGTGCTTCCCGTACCAACAATCTTCCCCTTTTTGATTATGGCAACAAAATCCAAAGTTAAGTAAAACATATAACAATAATTATAAATGAATATGCAATAATAAAGAGATGCAACATATAGAACAAGTTAAGAGCTATTTAATTTGATAGCTCCCCTTTAATTTTCTCTTAGCTCCCCCTTAATTTTCTCTTTTTCTTAACTTTATCTTCTCTCCCCCTTTGACATATATCAAAAACACTATTAAGAGAGTTGAAAATAATTTTAAACAAACTAGTTTTTGAAAGTTTTGAAAAATGCCAAGTTTTGAAGAATAAAACACTTAGTCTATATAAAGATTTATAACACTTAGCTTTAAAAATATTTTTATAAAAGCTTAGTTAAGTACTTAGATTTAAAAAGATGGAGAAGCTTAGTTTGAACTTTTCAAAAAAAAAATATTTTTTTTAAAAAAAACTTTAACTTTTTAAAAAGGAGTTTAACTTTGAAAAATAAAAAAAAACTTTAACTTTTCAAAGAAAAGAGTTTAACTTTGAAAAAAGAAATTAACTTTTCAAAGAAAGAGTTTAACTTTAAAAAAACTTTAACTTTTCAAAGACAAAGAAAATTTTAAATTTTCACTCCCCCTAGATTAATGCCAAAAAAAAATAGTGTCCTAGAGTCCAAGAATGAGAGTTTAAAGAAAAAAAATTCAAAACCAACATCTTCCTTCCTTAATAAAATGTCTAACCTTTAGCTACTAGCTGTTTACCATGAGGTAGTAGCTTTCACTTGGTTAGTCAAGTTAAGTAAGTGTTCCAGTTAGTTTGACTAAGTATGGATATCTTAACTTGATTAATTTGATTTTGGTATTTATTACCTAGACTTATATTGATGCACTGACATAAGTATTCTGAAGTTCGAGCACTACCCTATGCATATCACATCATTCTAAGTGTTTTTCATACACAAGCAAGGTAATCCTAGTGTGCTTGTGAGATGCTCTGGGTGAAACCTATGGGTACATTTTTTTCTAGGGGGAAAGTCCTAGACTATTTTCAATATTTGAAAATACTAGTAAAACTGGGAGTTTTGAAAATAATTTTTCTAGAATTTTAAAACATGGTTTTAAAAAAAAAAATAAAAGTAGTGATTTTGAAAAACTTTAAAATCTACTCTACTATGCACATACCTAATTGTCTTCTAAGTGTGCTGAACTCAAGTTCAGGTAAGGGTTTTGTGAAAATGTCTATTAGATTTGATTTGGACTCAATATAGTCAAGTACAATATCACCCCTAGCAAGATGATCTCTTACAAAGTGATGCTTAACTTTTCTGTGTTTAGTCCTTGAGTGGTATATTGGATTTTTGGTTAAGTTTATTGAACTTATGTTATCTATTAATATTTTTATATTCTAGTTGATAAAATTTTAAGGTATGCATCATCCATAATAGTTGAGATGTGCATTCCCCCATGACTATGTATTCTGCTTCAGTAGTGGATAAGACAACAAAATGTACTTTCTGCTGGACCAACTTACTAGGCACTGACATAGAAGTCGATATTTACCACTTATATTTTTTTCTATCTAGTTTGTACCCAGCATAGTCTAAGTCAAAATACCCAACTAGGTTAAACGTGCTGATCCTAGGGTACCAAAGTCCTACATTTAGGGTTCCCTTAATATATCTGAGTATTCTTTTTATATTGATTAAGTGTGATTCTTTTGCACAAGATTGGTACCTAGCACATATACCTACTACAAATAAAATATCAAGTCAACTTGCAGTTATGTATAATAGACTTTCTATTGCACTCCTATAATATTTCAAGTTTACTGATTTTCTTTCAAAATCAGAGTCAATTTTAATATTAGTTGTCATTGGAGTATTTATATTTTTAGAATTTTCCATTCTAAACTTTTTAATTAATTCCTTACATATTTGATTTGAAAAATATGAATTCCTTCTTTTGTTTGTTTTATCTATAAACCTAAGGAAAAATTAAGTTCTCCTACTAGGCTCATTTCAAATTCATTTTCCATTACTTTAGTAAATTCTTTTAGGAATTTAGTATTTGTTGAGCTAAAGATGATGTTATCTACATAAATTTGAGCTATAAAGATATCTTTTTCTAAGGTTTTAACAAATAGGGTTTGGTCTATTTGGCCTTGGTTAAATCCCTTAGATATTAGGTATGTTGAAAGTTGCTCATACCATGTCCTAGGTGCTTGTTTTAGTCCATATAAAGCTTTCTTTAACCTAAGGACATGGTTTGTGTGGTCTAAATCTTTAAATCCTGGGGTTGATTTACATAAATATCTTCTTTGATGAACCCATTTAGGAATGCAGATTTTACATCTATTTGGTATAACTTAAATCTTTTATATGGTGCATAGGCTAGCAGCATCCTTATGGATTCAATTCTGGCTACGGGTGCATAGGTTTCATCATAATCTAACCCTTCTATTTGGCTGAACCCCTTTACTACCAGTATAGTCTTATTTCTTACTAGTTCACTTTTATCATCTAGTTTATTTCTGAATACCCACTTAGTATCAATTATAGATTTATTTGCAATTTTAGGTACAAGTTCCCAGACCTAGTTTCTTTCATATTGGGCTAACTACTCTTGCATTGCTACTATCCAGTCTAGGTCAGGTAAGGCTTCTTTTATAGTCTTGAGTTCAATTTTAGAAATAAGGGCTATCTGGCTTAGGTTTCTATAGGATGATCTAGTTTGTACTCCTAGGGTTAGGTCACCCAAAGTTTGGTCAGATGGATGGTTGGATCTTATCCTAGATTGTCTTGTGATTGGGTCAAGACTTGGTTCTTCTGATTGGCTAGGTTTAGGTCAAAGTTGATTATCTTCTTCATCATCCATTTTTCTTATATTATGATGATTATTTTCATTTGTTAAACTAGGTAAGTTATTTTCTTCATCAAAAATTACATTAGTTGGCTCTTTAATTTTTTGAGTATTTTTGTTAAAGACTCTATAGGCCCTACTAGTCATGGAGTACCCTAAAAATATGTCAGTTGTAGATTTTGATGTAAATTTACCTAAATAATCTTTAGTGTTTAATATGTGTACTTTACATCAAAAAACTTTTAGGTAATTTAGATTGAGTATTTTATTGTAATACATTTCATAAGGGGTTTTGTTGTAAAATTTATTTATTAATATTCTATTTTGAATATAACCTGCTGTATTTATTGCTTCAATCCAAAATTGGATACTAAGGTTATATTTGTTCAACATAGTTCTAGAAGCTTCTTGTAATGTTCTATTTTTTTGTTCTACTAGATCATTTTGTTGGGGAGTTCTAGGGCACAAAAATTCATGATTATATCCATTAATTTTACAAAATTTAGTAAATTTATAATTTTCAAATTCCCCTCCATGATCACTTCTAATTCTTTTAATTTTGGTATCTTTTTCATTTTCTATTAATTTATAAAAAATCTTTAAAATTTCAAAAGTTTCATCTTTGGTTTTTAAAAATTTTACCCAAGTAAATGTTGAGTAATCATCAATTATAACTAAGTAGTATTGATTTCTGCTTAGTGACTTGCCTCCATGTGAATCAAATAGGTCTAAATATAGGAGCTCAAGTATTGAGTTGGTTCGATTTTGCTTTGTTGGTTTGTGGGTAGACTTAGTTTGTTTACCTTGTTGACAAGCATTACAAATTGAATTTTTTAAATTTTTTAATTTAGGTAAACCTCTAACTAGACCATTTTTACTCATTTTTGAAATGAGTCTGATGTGAGTGTGACACAATCTTCTGTGTCATAACTTAGTTTCCTTTTGTTGTGTTAGTAGACACTTTAGTGAGGAGGTTGGTAGGTCAATAGTATAAATATTATTTTTCCTAATTCCCTTAAGTGTAATTTTAGGGTTTTCAACATTTCTAATTATACACTTAGAGTTGGAAAAGGTAACTAAATAACCAGAGTCACACAGTTAACTTATGCTAAGTAAGTTAAAGTTAAATTTATCAACTAATAGCACTTTTCAAATAATAAAATCGGAACTCAGTTCGATATTACATGTCCTGATTACCTTAAGTTTGTAACACCCACGAAATTATAAGATATGGGTATTATTTTTCGTTAGAGCATAAAGGTAAGAAGAATCAAAAGAAATAATAGAGATAAAAAGAAAGAGAGGGAAGGTTTGAACCTTGAACCTCCCACAAATAATAGAGTTGAATTGGTTTATGATAACCACTAGAATAATGAATAATAGATGGATAGAAAGGAATGAAAATTGTAATTAAAGGTGAGAAGAAAGAATTAAGTAAAAGAGCAAGAGAAAACCAAGTTGCTTACCTTCTCTTCCTCTTGGTTAAGAGAGGGAGCAAGAAAAAGGAAAATTGCCTTCCCACCCTCTTTCCTTCTAATTTTCGTGGGAATTAAAGAGGGAAGAAATAGAGGAGTTAAGGGGGAATGAATAAGGACATGATTCATTCCATGATGAATAAATAGGATTTAGAAGAGAAAAGAGAAAGAGAATTTCTAATTCTTCTTCTTCCTCCTTCTTCCTCCTCCCTTTTTCCTTCTCCACCGAAACTTAGAGCTTTTCTCCCTCATTCTCAAAAGTCAAGTTAAGGTTTCCTCTCTAAGAAAACCTTATTTCCAAGAAGGAGTCTCAAGGTTTACCTCTTACAAGAAGAAGAAAACAAAAAGGGAAAACGAAGAAGAGAAGTTCTTCTTCCTCCTCACAAGGGTATCATTTTCTTAAGGACAAACAAGCGAAAATATGTAAGTTTCTCCTCACCTGTGTTACAATAGTTCATGTGTTTTTCTATGAGGTTAGGTTGATTAAAAAAAAAACTAGGATTTCTTCATGGACTTTCGGCCAAGACAAAAAAAAAGAAGACCTAGGAAATTTTAAGACCCAACTAGATATGCTCAATATGTTTCTTGTAATATGTATCTTATGGTAGGGGATTAATCTAATGTTTCTATGTTGGAATGTTTGGTTAGAACTTAGATTCATGATCCTAGACTCTCGGCCAAGCATGAATAAAAGAACTAGGTAAGCTTAAGACTCAAACTAAACATGCTCCCTTTGTTTTTATGATATGTACCTTATGATAAGAGAGTTGTTAACATTTCTCATACTTGTATGTTGCTTGGAATTAGGATGTCTCCCTTTCAACTTTCGTCCATGATAAGATTAAGGGCCTAGGAGAAACTTAAACCTAATCTAAGCATGCCATGATTCTTCTTAAGATAAGATAGGAAGTTAATATGATATGCTCATGCTTGTATGTTGATTAAACTTTATTTCATGCTCATGAACATTCGGCCATGGTAGGATTAAGGGCCTAGGAGATCTTTAAACCTAAACTAAGCATGCCATGATTTTCCTTAAGACAAGATATGAAGTCAACATGACATACTCATGCTTGTGGGTTGGTTAGAACTTTATTTCATGCTCCATGAACTTTCGGCCACAACAAGTTTATAAGCCTAGGAAATCTAGAACTTGAACTAAACATGCTCATGATGTTCTTGGAAATAAATACTATGAAATTTGTTTAGGGTTTCCATGCTTTTATGCCACATGAAACCTAGCTACATGATTTACAAGCTTCGGCCATAGTAAGTTTATAAGCCTAGGAAACCTAGAACCTAAACTAAACTTGCTTATGATGTTCCTTATGATATATGATATGATATTGGTTTAGAGTTCACATGCTTGTATGTTGATTTTTAACCAAATGTGATGCTTGATGGTATTCGGCCATAGTAAGTTTATAAGCCTAGGAAACCTAGAACCTAAACTAAACTTGCTTACGATGTTCCTTATGATATATGATATGATATTGGTTTAGAGTTCACATGCTTGTATGTTGATTTTTAACCAAATGTGATGCTTGATGGTATTCGGCCATGACAAGTTTATAAGCTTAGGAAACCTAGAACCTAAACTAAACATGCTTATGATGTTCCTTATAATATATGATATGATATTGGTTTAGAGTTCACATGCTTGTATGTTGATTTTTAACCCAATGAAATGCTTGATAAGATTCGACCATGACAAGTTTATAAGCTTAGGAAACCTAGAACCTAAACTAAACATGCTTATGATGTTCCTCATGATATATGATATGATATTGGTTTAGGGTTCACATACTTGTATGTTGCTTTTAACCCAATGTAATGCTTGATAAGATTCGGCCAGGACAAGTTTATAAGCTTAGGAAACCTAGAACCTAAACTAAACATGCTCATGATGTTCCTTATGATATATGATATGATATTAGTTTAGGGTTCACATGCTTGTATGTTGATTGTTAACCTAATTTACAATCATATGTTTCGGCCACTATATGAAAAATTAGGGTTAGAGACCTAATTATGATCTCCATGTGTCTCACATGCAATGCTTCATGATATGATAAGGACTTGCTATGCTTCTATGTTTATTTACGTATGCTCATGATCTATGCATGTTGATAACCCTTATGATATGCTGTGTGCCAAATTATGTATGCTATTATGATGAGCTGTGTGCCCAAACTATGCATGTATTTATGATGTGCTGTGTGCCCAAACTATGCATGCTATTATGATGAACTGTGTGCCCAAATTATGCATGTGTTTATGATGTGCTGTGTGCCCAAATTTATGCATGCTATTATGATGAGCTGTGTGCCCAAATTATGCATGTTTTATGATATGTTAAGAAATATGATATGCATGAAATAATAAGAACCATGATATGTATGACATGCTACTTTACTTTATATGGCTTGTACCAAGGGTGGGCTCCATAAGCGCCCCGGGTCGATGGACTAAGAAACGGGCCTCGTTAGGGATGGGCTCCTAAGTGCCCCTAGGTCGATGGACTAAGAAACGAGCCTAGTATGTATGCCTTGTAGGGTTCAAGACTTGCTACCTTGGACCTACATAGGACGCGCACATTTATGTATGTAGTAAAAGCCGGGGCCCTAGTTATGTTGAGATTATGTTTAAGTATGTATATAATAAGTTTTCAAAAGACATGTTGCATATATATGTTCATGATACATGTTTCGAAAGTCATCTTACATATACCTTATGATTATGTCATGATATGCTATGATACCTTATGATTATGTCATGATATGCTATGATACCTGTCATGCCCCAGAGGAGACCCTGTCCGAAGAAATTTCGGCAGCACCTCCCCTGTACCGGTGACAATCTGAAGCATTACTACAGACATAATATACATCAGCCACAGGCGGCTGGAATATACACACAACTATGCAGTTATAAATATATCATCAGCCACACGGCTGGAACAAAACTAACACAACGAAAATGACAGAAACCCAATACTAACAAAATAAAACACTGCTAGCCGGCTAGGCTTACACAACCAACAACAAATACAAAATACCACATAACAACATCAACACTCCAAAAATAAAACCGGAGTACAGAGCTAAACAAACTGATACATAAAACAAACAAACATACGTGAAACCGATAAGTCTTCTGATGTGACGTGGGGACCAGCAGAGAGGATGCTCCAAGCGACACCATAAATAACCTGGTACCTGAAAAAGATAGTGTCAACGGGGGTGAGTTCAACAACTCAGCGAATACCAATGGACATGAGTAGTAAGATATATCTAACAGCAACAAACATGGAATACAGCTTCCTAATCATATATAGGGAATATGCAAAACTGAAAGGTAACTGAGGAAGCTGTACTCACCAGGAACTCCTATCCAGACAAAAGGGTCGTCAAACCGAAAGTGTCAATAATCCTGTATGCAGGTCAAAGGTATGCATCCAACCAAAATGCAGCAACCAAATGCAGCAAACACAATCACAATAATATAAATACATCAATGCATATGATGCTAATGATGCGTCCTGGTCACCCCTGACGCCAGTCAGTCCTCTCACACACAAATGGCGAGACCGAGTGGGTAGGGCTATGACAACCGTGCACTCTGTCGTCACTGCTCCTGATGAGTGACCGAGTGGACGGAATGCTGTCGGAGTACTCCTGTCCTGTGACCCCAAATCATAAATGGGAGAGCTCAATGCTCTCAACTCCCGGTACACGATGACGGGGAGGTAGCTACCACGCTGAGTCACCTGACCAACGGAGCCAAACAGAGTCCACCGTCTGCCGGCTACTACGCTGCTACACTAAATGCCAGCGGAGCCAAACAGAGCGGAACTAACTGCCGGCTACCACGCTGAGTCATATGACAACGGAGCCAAACAGCAGAACCGCCACACACCTACCTGATATACCACTAAACCATGAGTGGGGGTGTGTGCAGTACATGTAACTGGCGATGGACTCAACCATAGTGGAGCCGACAATCGCACAGCATGCAATCATGATGCATGTCACTATGCATAACAAAAACTGGTCAACATAACCATATCCATATATACATAATATGGGTACCACAGTATCAGTAGGTCAATCCACAGATCTAGGACATACAGGTCCTCTATGGTATAGCAACCTAGATCCTAAACATATCTCCTTCCATAACATATGTACCAACCATATGCACATATCAAGAATCAAGGTCTAGGTACACGAATCATATATGATATACAAATAGAGGTACACAAGCAAGTCATGGCATAAACACCTAAGTATCAGATAATCTCGATGCACATGACTAAAACCAAAAGTCCAGAACCTAGTCCTAACCTCAGTAAAACATAGTATGTCACTTATTCTAGAAACTAAGATACTCATGGTAATACAGTACTCATGGCAATAAATCACATGATATAAGCACGGATACGTCACAGGCGATAAACCTAACATGCTATGGATATCAAATAGTGACATACCAAAGACAAACATGTTCATTGCTTGTAGTTATAAAATACTATGCATATCCAAAGACAATATCATAAAAGACAAGTTAAGAGGTACCCGCCTCCGATAAGAGTATCGTATCTGGTCCAATCCGACATCGAGATGCTCGTCTCGCGTCAAAGTCCTGTGTCAATAATACACATACATTTTATTTAGCTAACAATTCATTAAATAGCTAAATAAAAATCCGTACGACTAATTTAGGGTAAAATCCTAATCACATCATCCAAATCAACCAACATAATTGATTTTATTCTTTAAACCTTACCTTAGGATCAAACCAAAAAGGAAGATCACAATGGTTAGTGCTCTCACCAACAATGTCTGCCAAGTAAAACACCATACAGGGCCTACACAGAAGTTAATGTAATTAACCCTATGCTTACCTAATAAAAAGCAATACCAATAACTCAAATTCTGATCTACCTAATGTCACATGGTTAGTTCTGTCAAATCTGCTGAAACTGAACAAAACCAGCACTGATCAAATACTTAAACATTTCATTGCTTAAACCATACAAATCATTTAATTCATCTTCCAAAACTCACCTAGATTTGGAGACTCCTCAGTTGAGCCACGGAAGAGATACTTGCAGACAGAAATTCATAGCCAAAGCTACCGTAAAGCTGCTACACAGGCAAAGCCGGAGCTACAACCATCACCCACCAACTTAGCACAAAACTCTTATACAAAAATTTGAATTCAGATCTCTATAAATCCAAAACCAAAATGCCTTACCCAATTTCTGTGCCGGCAGTTTCCTCTCTGCAAGCGATTCAACAAAAGCAGATAGATGAGATGAGTGAAGAAAGAACCGGCAATAGAAAAGCTAGGGCGCGGCGCAGATGGCGGATCAGCTCCGACCGACCAAACGAAGTATGCTCAGCTCTTGGCCGGAGAGGAGTTCGGCCATGGACTCGAGAGGAAGAGGAAGAACCTCTGCTTTGGCTGGTTGCGTGGATGAACGACAACCGCGGTGTCGGGATCACAGCTAGGGAAGAGATGACCGGCGGCATTAAGTGGCTAGGGCACGAACACTAGGCAAAGGAGGGATACTCAGCTGCCGGCGCTCAGAAGAGGAGAATGAGGGCCGGCGCTATGGCTGAGAGGCCGGCAGATCAAGGTCGGCGTCGCGACGGCCAGAGGAGAGGAAGAGGAGAGGGAACTGTTGCGTGGCGGTTTTGGCAATAGGGTCGGCGACTCGGTGTTCGGGAGAAGGGAATAAGAAAAACAAGGAAAAAGAAAAATAAAAATCAAACTTTTCCTCTTTAAATTAGGTAGCCTAAACAGGCTTTTCCCGAACCCCGTTTATCCCCGTTAACTTGTCCATACGAGCTCTGAAAAATTCCCGAAAAATTTCCAAAAATTCCAGAATATTCCCTTATCATTATTCGCCATTTTTCCGATATTTTACATTCTCCCCTACTAATAAAAATTTGGTCCCCAAATTTCGTTATCTGTCATCAGTAGGTACTAGCAAAAGCTAAAATGTATGAATGCTGAACGGAACCATAACTCACATACCTCAAGTGAAAAGATGGGGGTATTGAGCTCGGATAATATCCTCGAGCTTCCAAGTAACCTCCTCGTCCAAATGATACTGTCATCCGACTTTAACCAGTCGGATAGTCTTGTTCCGCAACTGACACTCTTTCCGGTCTAAAATCCGTACCGGAATCTCCTCATAAGTGACGCTAGACTGTACTGAAACTGAGACATCTGTCAGCACATGTGTCGGTTCGGGTACGTATCTCCTCAGCATGGATACGTGGAATACATCGTGCACTCCTGCCAAGGACGGTGGTAGTGTCAACCGGTAAACTACCGCTCCAATCCTTTCCGAGATCTAGGAAGGTCCAATGTATCGTGGAGCTAGCTTACCTCTGAAGCCAAATCTCTTCACCCCTTTCGCGGGTGAAACTCGCAGAAATACATGGTCGCAAATAGAGAACTCTAAGAGTCTCCGACTCCGGTCAGCATAACTCTTCTGGCAGTCTTATCCCTCTGACATCCTATGTCTGATAGTACGGACCAACTCTGCTTCATGCTGAGCTCTATGAGGTCCCAACAACTGGGCCTCCCCAACCTCATCCCAGAGGGTGGGTGTCCGACAAGGCCTACCATACAACGCTTCAAACGGTGTCATCTGGATAGCCGAATGCAAACCGTTGTTGTAGGCGAACTCTACCCATGGCAAATGGTCCTCCCAACTACCTCCAAAATCCAACACAAGACCTCAGCAAGTCCTCTAGAGTCTGAATGGTCCGCTCTAACCGTCCATCTGTCTGCGGATGGAAAGTTGTATTGAAACAGAGCTGCGTGCCCAAGGCCTGCTGCAGACTCTGTAAAAAACAAGACATGAACCGGGGTCTCTATCCGAAATAATAATCAAGGGACACCATAAAATCTGATGATCTCCCAGCAATACAGATCTGTCAATCGATCCAGGGAACCAGTCTTCCGGATCGCTAAGAAATGAGCGGATTTGTTTAATCGATCAACGATTACCCAAATCGCGTCATAGCCTTGTCGTGTCATAGGCAAACCCACCACAAAGTCCATGGTAATGTGTTCGCATTTCCACTCAGGAATAGAAATCTGCTGAAGTAAGCCGGCAGATCTCTAATGCTCGGCTTTCACTTGCTGACAGACGAGACATCTAGCTACAAAATCCGCGATGTCTTCCTTCATGTCGTTTCACCAATAGAAACACCTCAAATCTTGGTACACACGGGTACCGCCTGGGTGGACAGCAAATCATGAGCGATGAGCCTCCGGAAGTAACTCTTATAAGACCGGATGAGACTGAGGTACGCATAATCTACCTCGGAAGTATATAATACCCTCCTCGTCTCGTGTGAACTCGGTCTGCTACCCGAAAGCTATCTGGCTGCAAATAACCCGCAAATACAGCCTAGGGCTCTCGGATCCTCGTCCTGATCGACGATTGAGCAACCATGGTAACCAGTCTGTGACCACAACTCGGTGGCAAGCCAAAGTCACTCTAGACTTCCGGCTAAGTGCGTCGACAACCACATTAGCTTTTCCTAGGTAATAGCTAATGGTATAATCAAAATTCTTCAGGAACTCCATCCATCTCCTCTGTCGGAGATTAGGTTCCTTCTAAGTAAAACAGATATTTGAGACTCTTATGGTCAGTGAGAATCTCAAATGTAACGTCATATAAATAATGTCGCCAAATCTTCATGGCAAAAATAATGGCGACTAGCTCCAGATCATATACAGGGTAGTTCTTCTCATGCTTCTTCAACCGACGAGAAGCATAGGAGACTACTCTATCGTGCTGCATCAGAACAGCGCTCAAACCCTGAATAGATGCGTCGGTGTAGAGGACATATCCGTCCTCTTCAAAAGGTTAAACCAAAAATCGGAGCCGACACTAAACTCCGCTTCAGCTCCTAAAAGCTGGTCTTGCAAACCTCACTCCAAGTGAACTTCACGCCTTTCCTGATCAGGCGTGTAAGTAGCATAGCAATCCGTGAGAAACCCTCAACGTATCTCCGGAAATATCGAGCCAAACAAAGGAAGTTGCGAGCCTCTTATATCGACTCCGTCTGCTCCCAACGGTAACAACCTCGATCTCCTGTGGAACCACGGTATACTCCTACGGGTGACCGTGTGTCTCAAACATCTCACAGAAGACAACCAAATAAGCACTACTGATCCTCACATATTGATGTTCTCGTCGAAACATCTCTAGATCTAAGCAAAGGTGGTGTACGTGACTCACTTCGGATCCGTAATAGATCACAACATCGTCCACAAAGATAATGGACACCTATCCAAACATCCTCGACATACCAGGATCATCGAGTCCCTGAAAACATCTAAGGCACTGTAAGCCTATATGGCAAAAACTAATACACATAATGTACGTATCACAGACATTCCTATCCATAAGATCTCCAATAATAAATCGAAAAAATCCGATCATCAATAACATAAATCACCAAAGAATAAATCCTCCAGGGTGAGAGCAACGCTCCATCACAGGAAACACCACATATGTGGGAGCAACGCTCTACCACAAGAAATCCTCAATATGTGGGAGCAACACTCCACCACAAATAATCTGAAATATGTATCTGCAATAAATATAGGAGCAATGCTCCGCTACCAGCAATCCGTGATATGTGGGAGCAACGCTCCACCACAAAATAATACGTAAGTACCCCAAGGCACCTAACTATCCAGCTAGAGACTGTACAAGATCTCTCTACCACAATTTACTGTGGTTATCCTAGGATATAACAACCTAGTAAGCAAATCAAATCCATAGTCAACTTTATCATCCTCCTAGTGGGTCGGTCACCCACTAATGGGAGAATTAGTTGACAGGGTAAAACAACCAATATCATAATGTAGACATTTAATATTCTACATTTAACATAGGTAGAATCATCATGATGCTACCAACCATACATCTGACACACATGCACATACAACATATGTATGATCGACATAATCCTCCAATTGGTACACACCAAAAATACTCACATCATAGGTACAAATCACCGTGATACCTCCAACAATGTATACCGAACCCGTGTGCATATATCATCGTAGGTAAAATCAACAATACCCCTCAAACAACACTCACATGACAAATATACACATATGCCAAGAGTATAATCAACATATACTTCCAATAAGGCATACTAAAACTCAGGTGCATTCACAAATCACACATAATCAACAAGATACCTCAGATACCACACCAAACACATATGTACATATCACAACACTGATGTAGTCGACAAGATACTTCCAACATGACATTCACACCCATGTGCACATACCACTACACAGATTTAAATCAATAAGATACCTCCAATATGTCAATTAGACACGTACAGCTAACTAAGAAGCTATAATCCACAAGGAACATACAACAACCATATCTAGATGTGAATACTCACACTTCCTGCAAATGAACTAACCATCAGAGACCTCCTACAACTCATTACAATCATATGTACACGAAACAAAGCTAGGGATAATCAACATATTTGACCCAATCAACCTGACATTCTGAAACGGTAGGGTCACCTTCTAAGTTATCTCACTAGGTACATACAGTCAAAAATTAAAGTCCACATGGAATAGGATACATCGATCCTCTATAGACTGACCCAAATCGACAATGATATACTGTCAATTCAATCTTTTCCACGTCAGTACAAAACATGTACTCAAATGAGCTCTAAATATCCAACTAAGCACGAATAACCCAAGATTCAAACATCTAAAATAAAGTAGGTCAATCCCCTACTGATCGGATCAACAAAACTAATCGGTCATCAACTAACTAATCAAGAACAAATAAGCCTCTATAAGCGTCTAAGGTAAATCAACCCACGACTACCCCAAGTCAATATGTGTAAATCAGTTTTCTATTGACCGATCTAACCAGAGTACAATAATCATCTACCGACGAAAACTAACTAAAGTATATCGGTATTCTACTAACTAGTCAACATGAATATGAAGGTACTATTTACTACACACTAATAATAACAAAGACTGGTATGTGCCTCCATCTCCTAATCAATTAGTAGTAACAGAAGCTAATACTACTAATGGTATGATATGAAAAATCAGCAGAGACTATATTCCTTAATCTCTATTAAGGTCAATCAAGATCAGTGGCTATCCCATCACATATAATATATGCTACAACAACTAGACAAATACTAATAAAGAATGCTAATATAGGGCATATACTAACAGAAAGGTAGGATAACAGTATATACCAACATACCTCCTATAGCTTGGAGATGTCCTGCTGCTGCCAGGTCCCAAAACCCGAAAAGTCACATCGAGAAGATCAAAACACGAAATCTGAAATACAGGGAAAATAAGACTCGTAAGTCGATCTCTGATACCAAATAAATTGATATCAGATAAATCTCAAAAATCCAGAACACATAGCAAGTATCGTATACCTGCTCTGATACCACTAAATTGTCACGCCCCAGAGGAGACCCTGTCCGAAGAAATTTCGGCAGCACCTCCCCTGTACCGGTGACAATCTGAAGCATTACTACAGACATAATATACATCAGCCACAGGCGGCTGGAATATACACACAACTATGCAGTTATAAATATATCATCAGCCACACGGCTGGAACAAAACCAACACAACGAAAATGACAGAAACCCAATACTAACAAAATAAAACACTGCTAGCCGGCTAGGCTTACACAACCAACAACAAATACAAAATACCACATAACAACATCAACACTCCAAAAATAAAACCGGAGTACAGAGCTAAACAAACTGATACATAAAACAAACAAACATACGTGAAACCGATAAGTCTTCTGATGTGACGTGGGGACCAGAGAGAATGCTCCAAGCGACACCATAAATAACCTGGTACCAGATAGTGTCAGCGGGGTGAGTTCAACAACTCGTGAATACCAATGGACATGAGTAGTAAAATATATCTAACAGAACAAACATGGAATATGACTTCCTAATCATATATAGGCAAACGAAGGTGAGGAAGTACTCACCAGAACTCCTATCCGGACAAAAAGGGTCGTCAAACCGAAGTGTCAATAATCCTCAGTATGCGGTCAAAGGTATGCATCCAACCAAAATGCAGAAACAATGCAGCAAACACAATCACAATAATATAAATACATCAATGCATATGATGCTAATGATGCGTCCTGGTCACCCTTGATGCCAGTCAGTCCTCTCACACACAAATGGCGAGACCGAGTGGGTAGGGCTATGACAACCGTGCACTCTGTCGTCACTGCTCCTGATGAGTGACCGAGTGGACGGAATGCTGTCGGAGTACTCCTGTCCTGTGACCCCAAATCATAAATGGGAGAGCTCAATGCTCTCAACTCCCGGTACACGATGACGGGGAGGTATCTCTGCCGGCTACCACGCTGAGTCACCTGACCAACGGAGCCAAACAGAGTCCACCGTCTGCCGGCTACTACGCTGCTACACTAAATGCCAGCGGAGCCAAACAGAGCGGAACTAACTGCCGGCTACCACGCTGAGTCATATGACAACGGAGCCAAACAGCAGAACCGCCACACACCTACCTGATATACCACTAAACCATGAGTGGGGGTGTGTGCAGTACATGTAACTGGCGATGGACTCAACCATAGTGGAGCCGACAATCGCACAGCATGCAATCATGATGCATGTCACTATGCATAACAAAAACTGGTCAACATAACCATATCCATATATACATAATATGGGTACCACAGTATCAGTAGGTCAATCCACGGATCTAGGACATACAGGTCCTCTATGGTATAGCAACCTAGATCCTAAACATATCTCCTTCCATAACATATGTACCAACCATATGCACATATCAAGAATCAAGGTCTAGGTACACGAATCATATATGATATACAAATAGAGGTACACAAGCAAGTCATGGCATAAACACCTAAGTATCAGATAATCTCGATGCACATGACTAAAACCAAAAGTCCAGAACCTAGTCCTAACCTCAGTAAAACATGGTATGTCACTTATTCTAGAAACTAAGATACTCATGGTAATACAGTACTCATGGCAATAAATCACATGATATAAGCACGGATACGTCACAGGCGATAAACCTAACATGCTATGGATATCAAACAGTGACATACCAAAGACAAACATGTTCATTGCTTGTAGTTATAAAATACTATGCATATCCAAAGACAATATCATAAAAGACAAGTTAAGAGGTACCCGCCTCCGATAAGAGTATCGTATCTGGTCCAATCCGACATCGAGATGCTCGTCTCGCGTCAAAGTCCTGTGTCAATAATACATATACATTTTATTTAGCTAACAATTCATTAAATAGCTAAATAAAAATCCGTACGACTAATTTAGGGTAAAATCCTAATCACATCATCCAAATCAACCAACATAATTGATTGTATTCTTTAAACCTTACCTTAGGATCAAACCAAAAAGGAAGATCACAATGATTAGTGCTCTCACCAACAATGTCTGCCAAGTAAAACACCATACAGGGCCTACACAGAAGTTAATGTAATTAACCCTATGCTTACCTAATAAAAAGCAATACCAATAACTCAAATTCTGATCTACCTAATGTCACATGGTTAGTTCTGTCACATCTGCTGAAACTGAACAAAACCAGCACTGATCAAATACTTAGACATTTCATTGCTTAAACCATACAAATCATTTAATTCATCTTCCAAAACTCACCTAGATTTGGAGACTCCTCAGTTGAGCCACGGAAGAGATACTTGCAGACAGAAATTCATGGCCAAAGCTACCGTAAAGCTGCTACCAAGGCAAAGCCGGAGCTACAACCATCACCCACCAACTTAGCACAAAACTCTTATACAAAAATTTGAATTCAGATCTCTATAAATCCAAAACCAAAATGCCTTACCCAATTTCTGTGCCGGCAGTTTCCTCTCTGCAAGCGATTCAACAAAAGCAGATAGATGAGATGAGTGAAAAAAGAACCGGCAATAGAAAAGCTAGGGCGCGGCGCAGATGGCGGATCAGCTCCGACCGACCAAACGAAGTATGCTCAGCTCTTGGCCGGAGAGGAGTTCGGCCATGGACTCGAGAGGAAGAGGAAGAACCTCTGCTTTGGCTGGTTGCGTGGATGAACGACAACCGCGGTGTCGGGATCACAGCTAGGGAAGAGATGACCGGCGGCATTAAGTGGCTAGGGCACGAACACTAGGCAAAGGAGGGATACTCAGCTGCCGGCGCTCAGAAGAGGAGAATGAGGGCCGGCGCTATGGCTGAGAGGCCGGCAGATCGAGGTCGGCGTCGCGACGGCCAGAGGAGAGGAAGAGGAGAGGGAACTGTTGCATGGCGGTTTTGGCAATAGGGTCGGCGAGTCGGTGTTCGGGAGAAGGGAATAAGAAAAACAAGGAAAAAGAAAAATAAAAATCAAACTTTTCCTCTTTAAATTAGATAGCCTAAATAGGCTTTTCCCGGACCCCGTTTATCCCCGTTAACTTGTCCATACGGGTCTGAAAAATTCCCGAAAAATTTCCAAAAATTCCAGAATATTCCCTTATCATTATTCGCTATTTTTCCGATATTTTACAATACCTTATGATTATGTTACGATATGCTATGATGTGCTTTATGACATGATATGATTTGATGCTCTTAGGAATATGACATGATATGATAAGATGTTCTATATTTTATGTTTATAAGAGTTACGATATGATGCTTCTATACATGATATGATGAGTTTACCTCCATGCTTTATGCCTTGTGATTATGCTACGCTATACGATTTTTGTGAGTAGGAAGGATTTTACTGAGCCTTGTGTGCTCATATCTTACTTTCCTTGTACCACAGATAAAGGCAAGGAATGGATGAACTAAGGGAGCAGTAGGAGAGGCAAGAAGGATGTGTGTGGTAGTGGCTTGGCTAAAAGAGAAAGACCTGCTTTTGTTTAATAAGAATTATGTCTAGCTTATGTTATTGTTTCATGACTCCATGATATTTAATTATGCTTATTGGTATTATTACTTAAAATCATGTTAAGTATGCTATGTGACCCTACATGCCTAGGTAGTTAGTCATGGTGATTAAAAAGAAAAGAAAAGTTTTAAAAGAAAATTTTATAAACAAGACTTCCGCTGTTTTAAGTAGAAAAGAATATTAATATGCAAGTAAGTAAGTAAGTAAGTAAAGTAACCCCCGTCCCTTGAGCAGGAGGGGCGGGGTGTTACAAAGTTTTCCTTCGTTGTCGAATACAACTAACCCTAAGTTCTTGAGTTTGAGCTTAGTGAACTTCAATCTGTCTCCAGTCATGTGTCTGGAACATCCACTATCCAATATCCATTGTTCCAAATCATTATGTTCCTACACATAAAGTATTTGATTTGGATCTAATTTGACGGATTAAAAATAGTTTGATTGAATTTAGCTCCTTAATTTTCCATCTCACCCGGTCTAAATTGTCAATCATGTTATACCTATGGGTGATTGTGAGATGGTTAATTTTCATTAAGGTTAATTCGTGTAGATTTGATTTGAGTTTGGATTTTAAGTTTAATTTAGTTTTAAGTTTAAGTTAATTTCGTTAAGTTTTAGGTTATAGTTAAAGTCTAATTTAAAGTTAATTTAATTAAGTTTATTAAGTTTTGATCAATTTGGTTAAGTTAAATTTAGTTATTTTTTAAAGTTAAGTTAATGTTTAATTTAGTTAATTTTTAAGTTGAGTTAAAGTTTAATTTAGTTAATTTTTAGTTAAGTTAATGTTTAATTTAGTTAATTTTTTAGTTAAGTTAATGTTTAGTTAATTTTTGAGTTAAGTTAATGTTTAGTTTAGTTAATTGGACTAATTTAAACCTAAATCCATCTCACCCTTCTTCTAGATTGTCAATCAGAGAACCTTATCTATTTTGAGAGATGGTTAATTTTTATCTTCAATTTAGATTACCATCTAAGGGTTGATTCACATTTGAGTTAGACTAAGATTTAACAGTTAGTTAATTAAATATCCATTTCAATAATTGGCTTCTAAGCTGTGGAGAGACATTACTCCTTCTTGGGTATTGAATCATCAACCACTTTTAGACAAAGCCTATGTCTAACTAGTCAAATGTGAATCAAACATAAGTCCTTATCTACCTTAATCTAAGCATGCACTACAACAAAAACCCTCATAGAAATCGGTTTTCCACCGGTGCCTATTTCATTTTCGACCGATGTCTATGAAGCCGATGTAAAAAGTCTGCCAGTTTAGACATCGGGTTAAAATCGGTGTAGTATCACTTAACGACACCGGTCTTCGAATCGGTTATTAGCCGGTGTAGTATCACTTAACGACACCATTTCATCAACGGTGTAAAACCGATGTAATATTGTATGTTAATAACACCAGTTTTGGCAGCGGTAAATGACCGATGTAATATTAGTTAATAACACCAGTTTTACAGCGGTGGAAAACCGATGTAATATTAGTATTTTTTAACAGCACAAATTTGATTCCCGAAACAATGAAAAATCGACAGTAACCAAAAAAATACACAAATATTCACAAATTACACAAATATTCTTCATTCAACAGTATCCATAAAATACACAAATATTCACAAATTACATAAATAATCTTCTTACAACAGTATCCATAAATAATCTTCATGTGGTTTTTTTATGTATTTAAAATACATAAATAATCTACTCAAATGTAATCTCGCATGCATTCAATCCACTCGAATCGCACTTCATCAATTTCAACTCTGGAGTACTTGAGATTTGTAAACTGTAAAAACACATAAATAATATATTAGTAAACCAAGACTAAAAATCATAGTTGAAAAAGTAGTAAGAGCACCAAGTAACAAGATGACTAATTGGAATGCTTAAAAAGAAAAATATTCATCATTTATCTCAACCACATCATATAGTGTAGATCTATCATTCCTGGGAACTTAATATAATCCAAACCAAAAATTTTAATCTAACTACACAAACAACAATTTAATCTTTCAAATTCAATTCATTAGTAGTCGACCTAAATGGCATAACTGTTTACCACTAAGAGTACATGGAAAGTAAATAAATTCACTTTTAGTTTGCAAATAATAAATTCACTTTTAGTTTGCAAATAATAAATTCACTTTTATCACTAAGAGTACATGGAAAGTAAATAAATTCCTTAGCAGCAATAAAGATGAGTAACATCAATCCATTTATATGATTTTCAATGATATATATATATGCACCTTAGATGATAATTTATGTTTCAGAAGTGAAGCAACAGAGCATAAAGCAACAATAGTCAATAACCACACCTCATCGCCAATGTCAGTCATGTAAAGATTCTGCCATAGCAAGGACTTAGTTTTCTTAACAAACTCAGCGATGCTAAAGGCGCCTTTGGGACCAATCTCATTGTTGCCAATATCTAGAAGTGTTATTTTTCCTAAACAAGAAGAAATATAGTTTTACATAATTGCTGAGAAGTAGTACAATCAATAAATACTGGAAAGCCAATAGATCTGATGAAGAAATTAAATCTGCAAGAAAGAACTGAATGGATAGAAAATCTAAGTGTGTGTACATCTTATTAGCTTGAGATGTATAGATCGAATTGCCTTATTCTCAACTAGTGCTCCAGCAAGACTTACAAAACCCTATAAAATTTCACATGGAAATAAGGTGTAAGGAGTAAGGACACCAGAAACAAAGTGTAAAAGATCTAGGAATTTCATAAAAAACATGAAAAATTGCCCAAGAATAAGGTCATAAAGAATATTCAATCATATTATTGTTAAGTTCCAGTACACGTAAAGTTTGATTTTCTTTCAGCATATCTGCAATAACCCTTGCACCCTACATAACATATTTAGCATTGAGACTTTACCAGAATCAAGAATCATTTTCTTCCTCAAGAAACAAACAACCGGAACTTGCAACAAGTAAAATTAAACAACCTCATCTCCAATACCTGAACTGTTTCGCTGGAGTTTCTGAATACATCCATTCACCTTCAAAATATCTGAAAGACACTGCATAGGAAATTTCCACAATCTCAACATCTAATGAAAAGAAATAGGAATAATGTAAAGTAAACTAACATGTCCAAAAACTTCTTGGTCAATGAGAAAAATTATTAAGAAATAAACACATAAAGAAAACAAAATCAATACCCAAAAAATGTTAAATTACTCATTTTGACAAAAGTTATAAAAACAAAAAATATGCTGGTAATAGATGACAAAGAAGAAATAAATGTTACTTGAAAAGTATAATTCTCTTAATCTTAACAAAGTGACTAAAACTAAGTGATAATTCTGGGATAGTGAGATTCAACAATAAACAATGTAGTCATGCATTGAATTTCATGAGTATTAAAGAACTAGCAATTTGTATCCTATCCTGATTCAAATTCGCCAAAAGAAATAAGAAACTAAATATCGAAATTATGTGCCTCAGTCCAACACCTAAACTGGCAAACAAATCCAAAAAAATAAACAAGGTAACTTGATGCAAATTTCATAAGAAATGAAAACTAAATTACAATCATCTTTTCGTGCTAAATTACAATTTTACTTGCTGTGCGTTAATACCAAACAATTTTAAGGAATCACTGAGTGTAGATAATTGGCTGAAGAACCAGTTACCATAAATATATTTGATCCACTGCTAGTTCAAGCCCTTTCAAAAACCATGGATGCATTCCTGGAACATGAAAGTTACATTTGGATTGGGGGGGGGGGGGGGGAGAGAAGGTAAAATATACATCTAAACATTTAAACTATAGGACATTGTTTAAATTTGTTGGTACCAAGATCTTTGCGGCGGCTAGCACTCGGGCATATTGACAAGCAAGGTTCTGTGAGGGCTTTGTCACTGGCTGCCGGTGGAGGAAGAAGCCCAAAGTTGAACTGCAAAAAGAATGTGATCAGAATTAGTATTCTAATTTGCTTTCCTTTCCCCAAAAACAAAAGGGAAAACTGTGGGCATGTGAAAGAGTCTTGATTATCTCACAGAAGCTGCAGTTTTAAGCATGGTATTCGTCTAAAGAACACCATCAAGTGCCTTTAGGCCAACTGCTGTAATCCCATTGCCAGAAAAATCAACTTCCTCTGCTACCTGAGACTTGGAAAAAAACTAATGAGATGCTAAACGACACTAAAAAAAGTTATGCTTAAATGTCTTGCTTTAGTAATGTCATACCTTTAAGAGTCTGGTTCAGTAATAGTTTACAAGTAGGAACAAGAAAAAAAGTAAGGTTATGGAAAAGGAAGGAAAAGAACTAACCTGTTGTAACCAAGGCTTTCAGCAAGAAAAAACAGACCATCATCACCAAAGTTACGACCTAATAGAATCATGAATTTGTTAAATATCTACAAGTATTCCATTACCTTGGTAAAGTAAATGTAAGTTTAATCCCCTGAAAAAGTTCTCAGCATATTCATTACCAGATATTAGATTTAGAAATAATCAGTTATAGAGTGAACAACTGTAATCACTTGTTGTAGATACATTCTAACAAGTTTAGTGTGCTAACCTGACAAGTCAACACTTCTGAATGTTCTAAGTTCCTTGGAAAACTCATTTAGTTTTTGCCTAGACTCTTTTTCAAGTTTTGCAGCACCACCTGATAGCAGGTTAGTCCCAGGAGAAAAGGACCACTTAAGTCCAGATGACGGAGCTTTTTTAATCTCAGATGTTAAGCCCTTTGGTTTTGGCATGATTAGTTTTCCAGCCACCTTCCATAAAACTGTGTGCTGAAGGAGTAAATTAGCTATACCATCTGAATAACTAAAGCATGATGAAGCAAAATGGAGTTCAGCAAAGCTATATTCTTTTAGCATTATTACCAAGACAGTCAAATTTTGGCATCACAGAGTAAGCATTCATATACATCTGACTTGAAGATGAACCAAGAGGCTAGCATGAATACCAAAGGATGTCAAAAGACTAGCAATGACAACAAAGGCTTGTAGAGTAACCCAACAGATTTGTCTTTGTAAAGAGCATCTCTACCTGCATGGATGTTGTATGTCATGAATAACATGGCCATTTGCAAAACTCAAACTTTTGTCCAGATATGGAACTTCTTCAAGCTTGAAAAATACAACCCGGTATTCAGGAATGACAGCTGTATAAGGAGTAGATGCACCTGTCTCATTTTCATCCTGAAGTAACTTATCCAACTCCGGCCAAAGAAGCTCCCTCCTGAAAGTACAGTTGATATTTCATATTCCACAAAGGAGTAATGAGATAATGATGGGCAAAAGAGAAAAAAAATAGAAAACTAAAAAATAGCAGTAGCCGACATTGAAATTTGGATGGCATGCATAAAAGTTTGCTGATACTACATACCATGCAGAGAAGTCATCCTCAATACCCTGATCATCATCTCCCAACCCCACTTGGATAATGTGCTTGGCGCCTATGCAGAGGAAAAAAAATATAGAAGAATATCCAAGTACGAATGATGCTTAAATTCATTAAACACATCTACAAACTTGCACATGACTACTACATTACAGTTGTATGTATGAAACTCACAGATAACATGACTACTCAACTGTTTCTTAGTAACTCCTCATACCATGTTGACTTTACAAGTTTTTAGAGTAACAATTAGTCTGCAAAACAAGTTAAATTCTCTAGAAAAATGAAATGCATGAACTTTGAGCTTGCAACTGAAGATAGGATTTAAAATCAGCTTTAGGAGCATATGTGACTTAGTCAAATCACAAACTAAATAAATCAACTATATACCTTGCTCATGAAGCAGTTCATCGACCACCACAGCAACCTTTGCAAGGACACAATACACAAATATATCAGCCAAGCAATTCCCACAAAAAGAATACTGACAATTTCATCATGCCAAACCTTATTAAAATGTTCATATTGCTGATTGCCCAAACTAAACACACCAAATTGAAGATTTTCCAACCAGGTTCCTCTCTCTTTCCCCTATAAAAACTAATAATCAGCAATCGATCAAGGCAAAAGGATTATTGGTAGAATAGATTAACTAAATGTGCATGTTTCCAGAACCTCTGTAAACCATTTGTAGAACCGGGCAGCATTATCAGTAGGCTCGCCATCTCCATACCTAAAGAAAACAAAGGGATCAGCTCAAACTTTGAGGAAACTGATCGTTTATAAAAATAAAAAATTCCTGGCTTTCAACTTACGTAGCCAAGAAGAACAAAGCCAAGCTCTCCTTTTTCAGGTTCTCCTCGTACTCATCATCCTCAGTAGCATATTTGTCCTATAATTGAGGAAACTAACTACAGATCAGTCAATTAATCAGTAGTATTTCCAATTATTTGAAACAGAAGGAAGATAATCTTACGATATCCATGACTTTAAATATAGCATTAGGGTACCGTGCTTTTGCCTCCTCAGTCAGCGCCTAGAAGGGGGGGAAATCTAAGATCATGGGAGAAAAGTTCAAAAAATGAACTACTCGGATAAAACCCTAACCTTCGCGAACCCCTCAGCCGTCCTGGTCTGCGTCCTGAAGAAGACGGTGACCTTCTTCTTCCCTTGGTCCTCCTCTGTATCCATCTGGGTCTTCACCACTAGCGGCTTCGGCGGCTCGGCGGGCTTCCTTCCGCTCGATCACCAGACGAAGAAGATTGCCACGCAACCGACAAGCACGGCGATGACGATGCTCAGGACGACGATCAGCAGCCGGTTCTCCACGAACGCATCCCCGGTGCCGGAATCGAGCCCATATCCGTCGGAGAGGGAGGCGACGAGGACCGACAAGAGATCGAAGGACGACGCCTTCTCGGAACCTATCTGCATCTTGGCGGATCGAGCGGTGAATCGGAAGCACAGATCTCCGATCTCTGTTTCTGTCTGCTTCGAATTGGGAGAATGAAGGAGGTCGAGATTGGGTCGGCGATGGGAGGGGAGGAGAAGATAGAGGCGGAGAAGGTGAGTCGCCCGAAGACGGCTCTCTCTCTCTGCCTCCCGTGGACGGCGTCATATAGGTTTAGGTTAGAGGGAAGAGTTGAAAATTTTAGCTAATTGGTGGGAAAATTAAATTATTTTATTTTGGTTCATTAACATCACTTTTAAAAACAGTTTTTTACTATACGATTTCGTAGATAGAACAAGAAAATTATCATAGACACCGGTTTTAAAAACCGCTGTTAAAACTGGTGTCTATTAATGAAAAATGGGTGCTCATAGACATCGGCTAAACAAATCGATGTCTATGAGCAAAAATCTGCGCTCATAGACACCGGTTTTTGGAAAACCCGGTGTAAAATACTCAAAGACATCGATTTTTGCTTAAAACCGTTGTTGTTCCACTGATGTCTATGAGGGTTTTTGTTGTAGTGATGAATAATAGAAAGCAGTAAAGCATACATCAAACATATTTATCTAATGAATATGGTCCTTCTATTGGTTCCCCCTAGATCATAGCCTCGATAGGGTCTATTAAGGTAATGGATTTGATCCTTGGGGATCCAATATTGTCCAAGTCCAACTTGATTAATTAAGTTAGACTTGGGGATCCATGCTTGGACTATTCTTCTATTAGCTCGATTAACAAGTGATAAGTAAGATCTAAATTTTTTTCTTAGCCTTAAATCCAAGTCTAGATCAATTGTATACGACTCTTTGTTTTCCAAGAATTAAATCAAGATTCTTGGATCCCAAGGTGAACTGTTCCAACGTATCCTTCAGTTCCTTGACTTGACTTTTCAGGGTGAAATTTTCTTCCTCAAGCTTTTAGACTTGGGTTGAAGTTCCAGTCTGAACCGATTCTGTCAAGGAGTTTGGGATAGTCACTTTCTTGAGGGCTTTGAGCTCCTCTTAGAGTGACTTGACCCAGAGGTTGGACTTGGCTAGCTTTCTTGACAAGTAAGAAATCAAATTATGCAATCTAATTAAAGAAATACTTACATCGGTTTGGGAACCTTCTGAACTGAATACGGATCCATGGCTTCGCTCGGACTCAGTTTCCAATTCTGTCTCAGACTCGGATTCGATGACTTGCTCTCGAGCCGGAAGTGCGAGGAAACTCATTTGTTTGAGATCTTCATCGGAGTCTTTCGATGATAATTCATCCCATGTTGCTTGTATCACCTTCTTTCTTCATTGCTTCTTCACTTCCTTCTGATTTGGACAATTTGCCTTGATGTACCCCTTTTTGTTGTAGCCATAGAAAGTGACTTCAAACTTCATTTTGGAGCTTGGGCTTGGTTGTGTCATCTTTGACTGGATCACCTTTTTGATCTCCCGTTTTGTGAAACCCTTCTTTTTCTTGCATAGCTTTCGCACAAGGTTGATGAGCTTGGCAGTGATCTCATCGTCGTCTTCTGAGTCTGATTCATCTTTGGGCTCAGGTTTGGTTCGGCACTTGACTTTTGCTTCCTTTGTTCTGTTTGTACCTACGACAAAAGTAATACTTTACCAAGGGTGTATTAGTCTGTTCATGTAATTCAAATTATAAAAATAATTCATCTAGCTTAATTGAGGAGAGATCCTTGGAGACTTTGTAAGCATCTACCATGGATGCCCACAAAGTGTTCCTTGGAAATGCATTTAGTTTTTACCTGATGACGTCGCGATTCTCTACCTTTTGACCGATTGTGTGGAGACTATTAAGAAGGTCCTGGATCCGAGTGTAAAGTTGGCTTGCTTATTCTCCATCCTACATTTTTATGTTATACAATGTATTTAAAATTAGCTGGAAACAACCTCTTGAAAAAAGTAGGGTAAAGCTGCATACAATGGATCCTTCCCCGGGACCCCGCATAGTGGGAGCTTCGTGCACCGGGCTGCCCTTATTATTACAATGTATTTAAAATTATATTTATTTTACTTATCTTAGTATCAGAGGTCCCTTTGTGCAGCTCTATTAGCTTTTCCCACAAATCTTTGGAGCTTGAGAATGGGTCAACTCGGTTCGATTCTTATTTTGTTAAGCCGCATTGAAGAGTGCATGTCGCTTTTGCGTCAGCCTCGATCTTCTTCATCAGATTTGTGTCCCAGCTCTCGCATGATATTGGTTTTCCAACGTCGTCGAGTGGGAGTGCGAGGCTGATTTGAATGATCATCCACATCTCAACTAGCATCTTGAGGTGGTATTCCATTCGCCCATTCCAGTAGCCAAAATCCTCGCCGAAGAAAAGAGGCGGGCAGGCTGTGCTGTAGCCTTCTTGGTGGGCCATTAAAAAAAATCTCGCACACAAAAAAATGACAAATGTTCCAAAACTTGGTCTTGGATTAGTTGTGCGAGAGAAAATATAGTAAAACTCAACTCGATGGTATTGCACCAATTTTGAGAAAAAAATCGACAAATTTGTCAAGAGAGGTTATCAAACCAATCCTAACTTATGGAAAATATTTGACAAAGAAGATTTCAAAAATTTTGGAAAGAAAAAAAATGAAAGGAGCCTCCTTCTCGATTGGTAGTTTCACCAATTCAGAGCAGCCTCGCTCTGATACCAATTATAGGATCAAGATGCATTAAAGGGGTGTGAATAGTGTCATGGCTTTTTCATACTTTTTGAAAAACATGATCGGAGATAAACACAGCAGAAAAGAAAAAGTGAAAGTAAAACAATCACTAACACGTTTATTTTTACTTGGTTCGAAGTCTGTGACAACTTCTACTCCAAGGTCCACACTCATTGAGTGTTTACTTTGGGAAATTCACTATCAAATCCGGATAATTATAGATGCAACAATTTAATTACAATAATTGAAAGTATACTGACAATTTTAAGGATCTAGAAGCTTGTGCTTTCGATTGTCAGAGTCGCGTTGCTTGGTCGTCAGAGTTGCGTCGCTCAGTCGCCGGAGTCACGTCACAAAGTCACAGGATCATCTTTTGAGCAGCGCATAGTAGAATGGTCATATTAATGAGTTGTATTCAGTATCTGGTCGAGACTGCCTTATATAGGTTGTTGAAGGCGCCTTCAAGCTCCATGGAAGGTGCCTCCAGCTAAGCACTTATCCCCACAGATTCGGTCATCGATAAAATTTGCTTTCTGTGAATTTTATCTCTCCAAAGGCACCTTTAAGCTCCATGGAAGGTGCCTTGAACACTTTGTCGAAGGCGCCTTCAAACTCCATGGAAGGCGCCTTCAGATACTATTCATCCGAGCCTCTTTTGTGCTTTCCACTCCCTACAAGGCATATTAATCCAAATACAAAATATACCCTGAAAAATAAAGTTTAACATAATAAAATAAGACAAATACAAGTATTTGAAAATCACAGGATTGTCCGGTTCTGACTTTGGATTTCCTTCGGAAACCCTAGGTTGAACCGACACTTACTGTTCCCTTTGCGGGGAGCGCGTCCTCACCTACTCCTCTCAGGAGAAGTTACCTATTTTTAGACCATTCCTTCAGACCGACTGGACTTTTACTCAGCGCCCGAGACTTCAGGTCTTCATGCTAGACGTCTGCTTCACGATCCGTCCAGACTTTCACCTGATCTGCGACCACCAGGACTTTCACCTAGTGCCCCCGACTCTACGATTTCACCCAAAGTGTTTGACCCGTCGAGACTTCACAGCCTAACCACAACTAGGACTTTTCACTTGCCTAAGACCACTTAGGACTTTTTTGCACGCTCAATCATGCTTGTTAGATCACAAGACAACTTAACTTTGGACTCTTTACCATTATCAAAACACATGTTCAATCGTATGGTGTTTCCCGTAACAACATAATACAGGCTTGCTTGCATGGAAGCCCTATATATATGAGAGTTTAAAGTCACCTTTCGACTAAATGAAAGTTTAAAGTCATTGCTCGACTAAATAATATAGGCCCGCTCGTACGAAAGTCCTATGTATAAGGATTTAAAGTCATCTTTCAACTAAATAAAAGTTTAAAGTCACTGCTTGACTGAATAATATAGGTCCACTCACACAGAAATCCTATGTATAAGGATTTAAAGTCGTCATTCGACTGAATGAAATTTTAAAGTCGCTGCTCGACTGAAAAATATAGGTCTGCTCATGCGGAAGTCCTATGTATAAGGATTTAAGTCGCCTTTGAACTCAATGGAAGTTTAAAGTCGTTGTTCGACTGAATAATATAGGCTCACTCACGCGGAAGTCCTATGTATAAGGATTTAAAGCCGCCTTTCGACTAAATAGAAGTTTAAAGTCGTTGCTCGACTGAATAATATAGGTCCGCTTGCACGGTAGTCCTATATATAAGGATTTAAAGTCGCCTTTTGACTAAATGAAGTTTAAAGTCACTGCTCGACTGAATAATATAGGCTCACTCGCATAAAAGTCCTATGTATAAGGATTTAAAGTCATCTTTCGACTAAATGAAAGTTTAAAGTCACTGCTCGACTGAATAGAATCAACTCGATTGCTCAGGGGCTAAATAAATCTCCCAGATGAATTCGCTTGCGTTTTTATTAGGTATATATATAAAATATAAACTACTTACCGACACACCTTTTTTTAGAGTGACCGCCCAAATTATATGACATATTGTGCGAGCTATGAGAGCCGAGTGAAATAATCTTGCTAGATGATACATCTATTCTTGTAATGAGACACGGACGGAATAATAGATTGCACAGGCTATTAGGGCTGAGCGAAATAACCCGGCCGAGAAATTATACTTCTGTTTCTATAATGGAGTTTGGACGGAAAAGATAGGCCTCACGGGTTATAGAAGCCGAACGAAATAATCAGACTAGCTAACCATGTTTCCTCCATATCAAAGTTCATCTGAAATACATATGTGCCTACATTTACATTAAGTGTCTAAAAATTGAACAAAACACACAGAGGAATTACAGGTGTACTTGTCAAATTCTATAAGGTTGCAAATGGTTAGCACTCTAAGGTTGTTCTAAATTTCTTCCATATTTGGCAGTAATGAAGCTAACCTTCTCCTGATTATCCTTGGCTAGAGAAACTTGATGATGTTAGAATGTATACTAAAAGTCTAGCTTTTGTATAAATATTTATTTTGAAATAAGAATCACATTGGTCAAATGTTTACATTTATATGCTAAATGTAGTTATTCATTTAATTTATATTGAAGATAACATGGTGTGTGGTGTCACACAGAAGATCATGTTATCAGTTCCTTATAAATTATAAATAGTTGCTCATAACCAAGATGGAATGGGACAAACCATTGGAATGGTTGTAGTGTAATTTGATATTAGTTTATCTTGACTATAAAATTACACTAGTACACTCTGAGTGTATTGAGCAGGACCATTTGAGGTTGTTCTTTTTATACTGACTGTAAAAAAAATAGGACCTCTGTTATTATGGAAGTGCGTACTCTTAATTATGATATAATAACAAGCACGTATACTTAATATTTATTTCTTTAATTTATCAAAGGGTGAGATTTAGTTATTAAATCAATAGGCCCGATAAGTTGGGAAGTGATATTATTTATATGGTGTGTTGTTGATTATAGAATGAAACTGTGTCCTAGTGATCTAGGTTGATGATGTCCCCTTGAGGAGCTCATAAGGATTGTCATGTAAACCTTGCAGGTGGACTTAGTCCGACATGACAATAAGATTGAGTGGTACTACTCTTGGAGCTAGATATTAATTAAGTGAGTTGTCAGTAACTCATTTAATTAATGGACATTCAATATCTTAAACACAGAGAGATTAGCGCACTCATGATAAGGAGCCCATATTGTAATATGGGATTGGTGCAGTAGTATAATAATAACTCTTTAGTGGTATGAGTTATTATTAATGAACTTGAGTTAGGTGTTCGGGACGAACATGGGAAGCTCAAGCTCATCGGAAGACCAAAACCAATTCCTCCTCTCGGTCCCTGTTGTAGCCTCTTATTTATAAAGCCTTATATCTACCCAAAGCCCAGCTTCTTAACCAAGCTAAGGGGCCGACCACATCCTTGCTTGGAGCCCAAGCAAGGGGCTGGCCAATCCAAGCTTGGAGCTCAAGGTAAGGCCGACCAAGCCTTGCTTGGTGCCCAAGCAAGGGGCCGACCATATAAGAAGAGAAAAGGAAAATTTTATTTAAAATAAAATTTTGATGTTATCCACATGGTTTTAAAAGAGAGTTTTAAATTTTTAAAAATCTTTCCTTTTATAGCTTACTATAAAGGTTTAAAAGAGAGATTTGAAATCTTTCCTTATTTTTAGTTATCTATAATGTTTAAAAGAAAGATTTTAACTTTTGATAAAAATATCCTTTTTTGTAACCATGATTTAAAAGGAGTTTTATTTTAAAACTTTTCTTTTATAGATATCCACAAAAGGATTTAAAAGAGAAGATTTTATTTTTATAAAACATGCCTTTTATAGCTATCCACAAAAGGAATTTTAAAAGAGAGATTTTAATTTTTATTTAAAATCTTTCCTTGTTTGGACATGATGTGGCCGACCATGTAAAGAAATAAAAGGAAGTTTTAATTTTTTTGTTTTAAAACTTTCCTTTTTTACATTCACCAAGGATTATAAAAGAGAGGTAAAGGGTGCCTTCATGGAATAATAACATCTTTTGTTCCTCTTCTTTTTTCCTTGGTGGTCGATCCTCTTCCTTCTCTCTTCTCCTTTTGTTTTCTTTCTTAGAGGCCAGCGGCATCAAGCTTGGTTTTCTCTTGGTGGCTGGTTGCTTGAAGGAGAAGAAAAAGAGAATGAAGCTCTCTTGTCTAGCATCCCTTGGAGGTTCGTCTGTGGTCGAAGCTTGGAAGCAAAGGAAGAAGCTTGGGTGGATTTCATCTTGGTAGATCGTCGCCCACACGACGTCCAAGAGGAGGAGAGGAATACAACAGAAGATCAAGAGGTCTATAAGCTACTAAGAAAGGTATAACTAGTTATTTGTTTCTGCATCATAACTAGTTCATCTTTTTTGTATAGATCTTGAAAAACCAAACACAAGAGGCTATCGGTTGTAGGTTATCGTTTTGTTATCGATTTTATTTTTTGATTTCATGTTTCGATATTGTGCTTCTATTGAGGTCTCTGTAGTTAAACCTAGTTTACTGTAAGAAGTTAAATATCTGATTTCTTTGAAAGACTTTGTCTAGGAAGTGGTGGATGATCCCATACCCAAGAAGGCCTAGTGCCTCGCCATGTTTAACCTGGAAGTCGATCTTTGAAATAGATATTTAATTAACTTCTGTAATATGGTTTAACTTATGAAGAACATATCGGTTAAACTTGGAGTAAAAATGTTAAGTATCGTTTCCAATCCAAGTTTAACTTCTGAAGGACAATTTGGTTTAATAATGCTAAGTATCATTTGCAATCCAAATTTAACTTTAGTAGAGCACATGGGTAGCTAGGATAGTTCTATGCTTGTACAAATTTTTATACAGGAGAATTAGAACGGTATTCCGAGTAGCAACCAACAATTGGTATCAAAGCTAGGTTTTAACTCTGTTTGTTTGGTTTTTAGTTTAATTATGCACATGCCATACATATTTTAGGCATGAAAATAGTAGGATGTGCAAATAGATTAACTCTATGGTTGCAGGTTCCAACTATTATGGCCTATTGTGATTATGTGTGATTGGACCCCCGGACATGTCGAGGGCATTTTATATGTGTGCATGATTGTATTTATTAAATACAGTAGGAGCTGTATTAGTTTTAGGATTTTACATTTTGTTTGATCTAGACTCTATGTACATTCCTTTGTGGAATATAGGATTGATATATGTAAAATTTCATTTTTGTCATGGATCGTATCCTTGCGAGGCATGGTGCTATTTAAGGACTAGAGGCGCAACTGAAAAGGAAGCTCGATGGATGCGACGACATGAGCCCTAGGGCTGGCGGCACACGGAGGACAGTGATGGAAGAGACCATAATAGTTGAAAAATTATTTTTCCATATTTATTGCTTTTATTTGCTGTGATGTGTGTGTGTGTGTGTGCATGTTAAAATCCTCATCTTAAATAACTAAGTGGGAGAGGGATTTTTAAATAAATTTCATGGTCTCCATTACTGGTTTGCAAGTGATGCAAATAAACTTGCGCGTTGGCTTTGAGTGCCTTCCTCCACATTGGATGAGTTTGTTTACGGATCACTAGATCAAACTTCCTTTATGGATGATTATAGGAAGTTATTTAGGAACGTGTGATCTTCTCCATCTGAAGGGGCACGATCCTATTTAATGGACTAAGTATCAAGTAATGGTATACACTTAAGCGCATTTAATAGTATCCTCCCCATCGAAGCCACTTCTATTATTTGTGTGATCGAAGGAATACCAACTATTAATTTTATTTGTCATAAAGTTAGGTTGACAAGAATAAAATTAATGGGTAAAATCTCCTCTTACAAATGTTTGAATTTGTATACGTCCACACTATCGTTGCATACAAAATTCACGGTGTTTTGAGGTGTTGGTGAATTTAAATGATATTGTTTGAGGAATTAATATTATTCTAAATTCTTAAGTTTTGACCAAAAACTTATTTTGTGATTATTAGGATTTCAAATGGCCTTCAACTCACTTGCTGTTATTCTGAAAGAGAACAAACTTACTGGTCCCAATTACATAGATTGGAAAAGAAACCTGGACATTGTCCTAACTGCTGAAGGCTATAAGTTTGTACTATTAGAGGTCTGCCCTAATGTGCCTAATAGAGATTCTAGTGAAGAGAAGATTGAGTATCATAGGAAATGAGTCAAGGTAGATGAGATGGTGTGGTGTTACATTTTGGCTTCAATGTCAAATGTGTCGGAACATCAGCATCAGGCCATGCCCACTTCCTATGACATAATGCACAATCTAAAGGAACTCTTCGGACACCAGAATCGGGTTGCTAGGTAAGAGGCTATGAGAAACTTAATGACAACCACCATGTCAGAGGGGGCAACCGTAAGGGATCATATCCTCAAAATGATGGCTTACTTGAACGAGATACAAATCCTTGGAGCTAAAATCGATGGGGAAACCCAGGTCGATATTATTCTCCAAACGCTACCCAAAAGTTTTGAGCAGTTCCACCTGAACTACAATATGAATAAAAGGATTTATTCATTGGCGAAACTACTGATAGAACTTCAAGCAGCAGAAGGGCTATTTCGTCATAGTTCTCAAATCCACTTTGCTGAAAATGTTTCTACTTCTAAGTCGAAAGGCAAGAAGAAAAAGAAGAAACAAGCTGGCTCGGTAAAAAAAGTGAATCGATCTCTAGGTACTGGACTAAAAGTAGGAGTGAAGAAGCCGAAGGGCAAGTGCTTCATTTGCAAGCAGTCTGGACATTGGAAGGCGGACTGTCCTCGTAGGAAGGAGAACAATAAAGGTATATCTTATTCTCTAGTAGTTGAAACATGTTTAGCGGTGTTATCTACCAGTACCTGGTGTGTAGATACATGAGCCACTGATCATGTCTGCAATTCATTGCAGGGGTTCCAGGAAACCCGACTACTATATGAAGGAGAGATAACCGTCTACATGGGCAATGCTACAAAAGTAGCGGTTGTTGCAGTGGGAGATGTTTACTTATCATTTGATAGGAATAGAACTTTGATTTTAAGAAATTGTCTTTATGTGCCAAGTTTTAGAAAGAATTTAATTTCAGTTTCTAAACTATTTTTGGATGGATATTCTGTTTCTTTTGATGACAAAGTGGTTATCAAGAAAAATAGGGGAGTTATCTGTTCTGGCACATTAGTTGGCAATTTGTATACTCTAAATCTAATAAATCCCACAAAGTAACAAATGAAAATTAATAACACATCCTCTAATTCTAATAAGAGAAAGGAACCTTCGGAAATGAACCAAACGTATCTTTGGCATCTAAGGCTAGGTCATATTAACTTGAGTAAGATTCAAAGGTTAATAGCCGATGGACTTTTGGATTCATTAGTGGTGGAAAACTTTCCAACCTACGAGTCTTGCTTGGAAGGGAAAATGACCAAGAGATCTTTTAAGGTCAAGGGGTATAGAGTCAAATATATGTTGGAATTGGTTCATTCTGATTTGTGGGAACCTATGACTATCCAGGCAAGAGGTGGTTTCAAATATTTAGTCTCTTTTATAGATGACTATTCGATATACGGGTACATTTACTTGATGCGTCGTAAGTCTGAGTACTTTGATAAGTTCAAAGAGTACAAGGCTGATGTGGAGAAACGTCATGGTAAAAGTATCAAGACACTACAGTCTGATCGTGGTGGCGAGTACCTCTCAGGAGAGTTTAGGAATTACTTATCAGAGTTGGGATTCAATCCCAATTGTCTGCACCTGGTACACCCCAACAGAATGGTGTGGTAGAATGAAGGAATAGGACTCTTATGGAAATGGTTAGATCAATGATAAGTTATTCAGAATTATCAAGTTTGTTCTGGGGATATTCTCTAGAAAAGTAGTGTACATTCTGAACTTGGTACCTTCTAAATCAGTACCCTCTACTCCCACAGAATTGTGGAATGAACGTAAGCCTAGTCTGAGACATATTCGAATTTGGGGTAGTCCAGCACATGTGCTGAAGGGAGATGCTGATAAGTTGGAATCTCGTACAGAAGTTTGCTTGTTTGTAGGTTATCCTAAAGGAACGAAAGGTGGTTTGTTTTATAGTCCTAAAGATCAGAAGGTCATTGTTAGCACTAATGCCCGATTTTTAGAAGAGGACTATGTAATGAACTACAAGCCCATGAGAGAAATTATTCTAGAAGAAATGAAAGAGGAAACGTTTGCTTTAGTACCAACAGTGCAAGATGAAATATCACAAGAAACTGCAATACGTATCACAAATGATGCACAACTACAGGCAGTGACTCGTCATAGTGGGAGGGTTGTTAGGCAACCTAAAAGATTCATGTTTTTGGGAGAGTCTTCGGACTTGATCCCAGGTAAACATGAACCTGATCCCCGAACATATGACAAAGCACTCCAAGATAAAGATGCAGCATCTTGGCAAAGAGCAATGAATTCAGAAATATAATCTATGTATTCTAACAAAGTCTGGGAGCTAGTAGAACCATCAAATGATGTAAAAGCTATTGGATATAAATAGTCTACAAAAGAAAAAGAGGGAAAGATGGAAAGGTGGAAACCTTCAAAGCAAGGCTTGTTGCGAAGGGGTATACTTAGAAAGAGGGAGTCGATTATGAGGAAACCTTTTCGCCGTAGCTATGCTTAAGTCTATCCGGATACTTTTATCTATTGCTGCTCATATGGATTATGAGGTTTAGCAAATGAATGTCAAGACAGCTTTCCTTAATGTAAGTCTTGAAGAAAACATCCATATGAAGCAACCAGAGGGATTTATTGCAAAAGGCAAAGAGCATCTTGTATGTAAGCTCAATCGATCTATTTATGGACTGAAGCAAGCTTTAAGATCTTGGAACATCCGGTTTAATGAAGTAATCCAGTCTTATGGATTTATTCAGTGTCCGGATGAATCTTGTGTATACAAGAAGTGTGACGGAAACGTGGTGGTATTTCTTGTACTATACGTAGATGACATTTTGTTAATTGACAACAATGTCAAAGTGTTGCCAGAAGTAAGGGTATGGTTGCCCAAGCAATTTGATATGGAGGACTTGGGAGAATGTGGACATATTCTTGGGATCAAAGTAATAAGGGATCGTAAGAAAAGAATGTTGTGCTTATCCCAAGCTTCATATATCGATACTATCCTAGCTCATTTTAGCATGCAAAACTCCAAGAAAGGTTTTCTACCTTTTCGGCATGGAGTATCTTTATCTAAAAAGATGTCGCCTAAGACATCAAAAGAGAGAGAAAATGAAGGAAATTCCTTATGCTTCAGCTGTAGGAAGCCTAATGTATGCAATGTTATGCACGAGACCGGATATCTATTTTACTGTGGGCGTGGTTAGCAGATATCAAAGTAATCCAGGATAGGGACATTGGACTGCCGTAAAGCATATATTAAAGTACCTGAGGAGGACTAGAGATTATATGCTAGTTTACCAAGCAAATGATTTGCTCCCTATGGATTACACGGATTATGAATTCCAATCAGATAGGGACAATAGTAAGTCTACCTCAGGTTATGTGTTTACTTTAGGAGGTGGAGTCATAGCATGGAGGAGTGTTAAGCAGAAATACGTTTTAGACTCCACCATGGAAGCTGAGTATGTGGCAGTCTCTGAGGTAGCCAAAGAAGCTGTATGGCTCAGGAACTTCTTGATGGATTTAGATGTGATTCCTTGTTTGCCCCAAATCATCACAATTTATTGTGATAATAGTGGTGCAGTAGCAAACTCGAAGGAACCACGAGCCCATAAAGCGAGTAAACACATTGAGCGTAAGTACCACCTGATACGAGACATCATAAAGCGAGGAGAAGTTGTTGTCGCCAATATTGTATCAACAGATAACCTGGCAGATCCTTTCACTAAGGCCCTTCCGGCGAAAGTTTTTTATTAGCATGTTGAGGGGATGGGAATCAGATGTATGACAACATTTATGACATCATAGTCTTTTAGTATAAATGGGAGATTGTTAGAATGTATACTAAAAGTCTAGATTTTTGTATAAACATTTATTTTGAAATAAGAATCACATTGGTCAAATGTTTATATTTATATGCTAAATGTAGTTGTTCATTTAATTTATATTAAAGATAACATGGTGTGTGGTGTCACACAGAAAATCATGTTATCAGTTCCTTATAAATAATAAATAGTTGCTCACAACCAAGATGGAATGGGATAGACCATTGGAATGGTTGTAGTGTAATTTAGTATTAGTTTATCTTAACTATAAAATTACACTAGTACACTCTGAGTGTATTGAGCAAGACCATTTGAGGTTGTTCTTATTATACTGACTGTAAAAAAGAACATGACCTCTGCTATTATGGAAGTGGGTACTCTTAATCATGATATAATAACAAGCACGTATACTTAATATTTATTTCTTTAATTTATCAAAGGGTGAGATTTAGTTCATTAAATCAATAGGTCCGATAAGTTGAAAAATGATATTATTTATATGGTGTGTTGTTGATTATAGAATGAAACTGTGTCCTAGTGATCTAGGTTGATGATGTCCCCTTGAGGAGCTCATAAGAATTGTCATATAAACCCTGCAGGTGGACTTAGTCCTATTAGTGTGTGCACTTATGTGCCAAGACACTCCTTATATATTTTGTGGATAATTATTTAATAAAGACAAGTATTTATCATTAATTATTTACTTTTCTATACGTATATGATTGATGATAAAGTCCCACAAATTAATGGGTATATTAATATGAAAATAGTCCTTGATTGGATAGATATCTAGAGGGAGCATGGATATCTAGATCAACGCTGAGTATTACTAGGTCAAGATAGACTAAGGGATGGATATCCAAGTTGTACTTGGGGGTGCCTTGAGTTTAGAGGTACACTGGACATGACCCGCTCAAAAGGAGACCACATATTAAGCATCATTGGTTATTCCTCTTATGAACGAGTGTAACTGATCCTTTGACTTGAGACCTTCATTTATTTTATGCGAGGGGTTATATGCTTTGACGTCGTTAAAAGTAGTTTTTAATCGGATTGTGATTAATATGGTAGTTGGGTGTATGGCAAAGCGTAGAGAGAATAGTGTTGAGTCAATAGAGGATTCATTTCTCTCTTGGATTAGGAGTTAACATCCTGGTCACTTGATAGAGATATTAGTGACTCAAAATCCATGGCCATGGGAGGAATGATTTATCATTCAAGAGAAGTCTATTATATCTTAGAAATCAAGTAAAACAATTAATTTGGTAATGATGCATAATGTACCAAATTAATTGGGATGTAGGCTTAGATGAAGAGATTGAATTACACAGTAATCGGTTCATGGTGGTTTACAGTTTATGACTGATATTAATTTTATCGCGTTGGGTGGCTAAAAACTGTTGCTAAACGGTTACCTTAGTCTATGTATGGATTTACACTGCCTTCGTGTATAAAACCTAGAGGGTCGCACGCATAGCACATAGACATAAACAATGGTATCGGAAGCTAGTCGAGATCAAGATCAAATATGGATTTATTTGATACAAAGAAGAGAGAATTAGAATAGTCATAATCATGATGATTAATGGAGAATTCGAAGAGTCATCATAATAATAATTAATGAAGAATTTGAAGAGTTATCATAATGAAGGTTATAAATGAAGAATTTATGGAGCTTATAACTCTTCATCTTCCTAATTAATGAAGATCATAAATGATGAATTTATTGAGAACTTAACTCTTCGTATTCTTTGGAGGCTATAAGTAGCCATCCTCGGAAAGATGCAAGAGTAGAATTCATTCTCTCCGAGTTTCCCTGGTCAACTTCTTCTTCGTTCAGAAGAGATCGTAGTGCTTCCAAGGCCTTGTCGATCCAAGAGGCTAACACCTAACGGATTATGTCAAGTTCATGATCTAGTGCGTGTGGATACCGCTAGAGGAGTCACACGTGGGGCTCTTATCTGTCTGTGATATTATTCACACCTATTGAGGACTCGAGGTATATTTTATATTATTTTGTGTAAAACTATATGTACCACGAAAGATCCATGATTCAATATATGTCTTTCGCTACGCTCCGAACCCAACAGTGGTATCAGAGCAATTCGTGGTTGGATCATATAGTATGAAGCTGATTCTTCAAAATTTATTTGAGGAATCAGTGTTTTGAGAGATTTCAAAGAAATCTTAATTTCTTTATTTCAAGTTATATGTCATAACATTTCATAATAGAAATAAATTTTTGTCTAAAACCTGTAAAGTAGTACATGTTGTTATTTAGATATAAATTCCTTATGGCATAAGTAGACTAACATGTTAAAATCTCGGTGGCATATTTGTCTTAAAAGACTATAAGGATTAATGGAGATAAATCTCATAATAAGATTGTGTAAATACACAAGAAGTTAATTATGGTGAGACATTTTAACAAAATCCCTTAAATATATTAAAGTCAAGATCTGTTAAAAGCCCTCCACTAATAACTATGATGATAGTTAGAGTTTTTACATAAGTCGGTACATCTCAACTGTGGGCTTGTGTCAAAACATCTATAATTTATCATAATTATTAGTGGGTCGACTTAACTTAAATTTGTTGACTTGTTTAGCTCAGCTAAGGTTAACTAATTTGAGGGGCAAGTGTTGAGCATATAAGGCTCAACAAGACCATACCGAAAGTCACATAGATTTGTGATTGGCAAGTTAAGGCCTACTTGATGAATGTAGCATGTAGGTACAGCTCAGCGGTGCGCATTCTATATGATTCAAGGTTTTAGTCATATTAGGAATTGTTACCAACCAATTCCCGATTCTAACAGTGAGGGTTGTTGGACTTGAATAAAATAATAGGAGTTATAAAAGACCTTTATTAAATATATTCCACAAATACTAAAACTCTGCTTTAAATTTTAGATGGCAAACACAAGTACTTCTCACTACGAAGCATTCTTGAGAAAGAGAATATCCTCCTCGGTTCCAACTACCTGGATTGGTATAGGAAATTAAAAATCATCTTAAGACACGAGAGAAAAATTTACGTGCTCGAAGATGAACCGCTAAAAGAGCCTACACCCAATACTTCAGAGGAAGATCAATCATATTATTCACAGTATATGGAAGATGCACTGGATGTGCAATGTATCATGTTGTCTTCTATGTCTCCTGAGTTGCAGAGACATCATGAGAACATAAGTGCTAGGGAGATTGATCAGCACTTGCATGAGCTCTTCCAAGAGAGTGCGAGAGTAGAGAGGTATGAAACCTCTCGAGCACTATTTCGTACCATGCTGGAGGAAGGAAACCAAGTTGGGTCTCATGTACTCAAGATGATCAGGTACATAGAGAGGCTCGAGAGCTTAGGTTCCAAGTTAGACCAGGACTTGGCCGTTGACCTAATCCTATCGTCACTACCTCCATCATTTTCTCAGTTTGTATTGAACTTCAACATGAACAGCATGGACAAGAGTTTGACTGATCTAATGGTAATGCTAAAAACTGCTGAGAAGGATATGAAGGTAAATCCTTCACTGCATGCAATGATGGTCAGCAAGACCAACAAGCGCCCAAGCACCGAAAAGTTTAATCCCAAGGCTAATGCAGTGAAGAATCCTAAATATCAAGCTCAGAAGAAGCTTAAGAAAGGGATGCAAGTACCCCAATCTGATGAGAAGGAGGTCATGTGCTTCCATTGTGGCAAGAAAGGTCACTGGAAGAAAAACTGCTATATTTTCATGAAGAAAAATGCCAGTGGAGCAGATGCTTCAGGTATCTTTATGATAGAGTGCAATCTTTCTGTTTCTTCATCATGGGTCATAGATTCTGGAAGTAGTTCTCATATTTGTGCGAACATGCAGGGTCTAAGTGACTTCAGACGGTTGTCCAAGGGTGAAATGGACCTACGATTAGCTAATGGAGCGAGAGTTGTTGCGTTAGCTGTAGGTACCTATTCAATAAATTTGCCTAGTGGAGTTGTTTTGAATTTAGAAAACTATTTTTTGTTCCTAGTTTCTCAAAGAATATCATTTCGGTGTCAAGTTTAGACACCAAGGGATTTGTATTTCAATTCAAGGACAAGTTATGTTCCTTTTATTTGAATAATATATTCTATGGGAATGGTTCATTGAATAATGATCTTTATATTTTTAACTTAGATGAACCGATATATTGTATTGAAAGTAAGATACAGAAATTACATGACTCAAACTTAACATATCTCTAGCACTGTAGACTTGGTCACATAACCCAGAAATGCATCGCTAGATTACTCAATAATGGGTATTTGGACTATTTTGAATTAGAGCCCATAAATACATGTGAAGCATGTTTACAAGGCAAAATGACCAAGAAACCATTCACCAAGATAGGTGAACGGGCAAAGGAACCACTAGAACTCATACATAGTGATGTTTGCAGGGCATTGCAAGTTCAGGCTAGAGGAGCATATACCTACTTCGTGACTTTTACTGACGATTTAAGTAGATATGGATATGTCTACTTAACGAGACATAAGTCTGGAACTCTAGACAAGTTTAAGGAGTTCAAGAATGAGATAGAAAATCAATGAGGCAAGAAGATTAAGGCCCTTCGGAGTGATCCTCCGGGTCGATTGTTCCCGTATATTCCCAGATGTTCAAGTTTTGATAATGTTTTGGAAATGGATCCTCTAGTATCCATTGAGTGAATGGGGTGACAATTCGATTTGGGGAGCTATCACTTACCGAGGCTTTTCCTTTGCATCTGTTATGGACAGGCGCTTCTCCTGAAGATTCTTGGTGCAATTCCTCTGGTCCCAAGTCCTCCAACGGTGTACGAAAGAGTGCTCAGGGAGGACGAATAAGAGAGAGAGGTGCAAGAGGTATCCAAACAAAACCTTCATCTTGATCTTGCTTCTCTCTGTGATGCACTGTTGTTGATGCCACAGGTTGCGGTGGTGGTAGAGCACCACCAGTATTTGCTTGTTATTGTTGCAACGCCCTTTGGACTCGAGAGTTGATGAGTAGATCTAGATCTTCTTGCATCAAAGTAATGGCAGTGAGTTCTCCAGCCTCTTCCATCTCGAAGTTTTAGATTTAGGTGAAAGTTCCCATAGACGGCGCTAAATATGATCCTGTCTAAAAGCTTGCGAGATGGCATGCTGGCATCGGTGGATGGCTCCTTGACTACTAGAAGATCCCCCGATGAAATGATGAGACTTCTCCGAGATCTAGCGCACAATCAAACAAATCTGACAAAGTATTAATGACCAAAGCCCGGGGTGGGGATCCCTAGCAAGATCCTCCGACGCTCAAGTTAGTTTTCTCTTCGATAAGGTGGAAGAAGAGCAGTAGAGAAAGTGCTTGCGTGACTATTAGGGTTCAAATGCAAATGTTTGTTTACCTTGCCAATGGAGAGGATCTCCCCTTTTATACCACCTCACCTAACCTCCATGATCTTGAGGTGGCCCCCGGGGTCCAGAGTTTGTTAAGTGATGGAAAAAAATACAGCCAAAGTACAGCCTAGAGTGGACCATGTACAATAATTATACGAGGAATCTTTTACTTACCCATAGATGTACCTTTTTTGTCATTTCTACCCCTTTCCATTGCTGAGGTTTGTTGAAGTAATATGTTGTCATCATTGTCCAGCTTGCGATATCATCCAAAGAAAATTCCAAAGGAATATTCCCCGATAAGTTGGGATGAGTTGTGAGAATGTTGTCTACTAAGCGGCTGAGGTCGGCCACCTTCATGCTTGTCTTTGTATCATTCTTCTCTGTCAGGTGTTACATGCTGTATAAACCTGCTCAGAAACCTAGACTAATACATTAAGCAAAATAGCAATTGAGTATTAGTAATATTAAATCCAGTATCTCTCAGCCTGGTCAACTTTTACTATGCCACCCGAATGTTAGGGACCTTATGTAACTAAGTGCCTTTGAGTCCACCCGCATTTATCATGGCTGGGGATACATAGAAATATTATAGAAGGCTAATTGCCTTTGAGTCGCCTTTAGCCCGGCTGGGCATGCATAGAGATGCATAAAAGGCTAAATGCCTTTGAGCCCAGGCGACCTTTATTCACTCAGGCATTCATGTGAAGGGTTATAAGGCAAAAGTGCCTTTGAGCCCGGCCGACCTTTAGTCCAGTAGGCATAGATATGTATAAAAGTCTAAATGCCTTTGAGCCCGAGCGACCTTTATTCTCTCAGGCATTCATGTGAATGGTTATAAGGTAAAGTGCCTTTGAGCCCGGCCGACATTTGGCCCGATTAGGTATGCACAAAGATGCATAAAAGGCTAAATGCCTTTGAGCCCGGGCGACCTTTATTCGCTCAGGAATTCAAAGGAAAAAGTACCTTTGAGCCCGACCGGCCTTTAGCCCGGCCGGGCATGCATAGAGATGCATAAAAGGCCCTGAGCCCGATGCCTTTGAGCCCGAGCAACCTTTATTCGCTCAAGCATTCATAGAGAAGATTCCAAGACTAAGTGTCCCTGAGCCCGGTCGGTCGTTGGCCTAACCGAGCATACCAAGAGAGCCTTATGTTCAACTGGCCTTAGCTCGAACTAGCTCCGTAACACCCGCTCGACTATTTACTGACCGAATGTGCTACCTCTTCCCTTTTTGGGGATAATGTACTAGAGTGCTTATGTCTTACTAGGTTTGCAACCGATCATCCTCACCCCGAATGCCATACTTTAGGGTTATTCAAGCAGGACCTAAGAACTCTGCTACTAGGCGATCAACATAACCAAGTAAGGATTACTCCTCTATCCTAACTCCGACCGCCACAGTAACTTGATTTAGACTGTCTCATTATCCCCTAGGAGTTCCAATTAAAGGGATTTTTCTTCTCTCCTTTTCGCTGGTGTCGTCTGCCAACATCGAAGCTACAATAGCCATCAAAGAAGAGCTCTCCTTCCACCGTCACTCACCCATGCACCGTCGACGCTCAGCTGAGCATCACCGCAAGACGACCCTTTGAACCGTTGCCCAGCCGATTGTCGGTCATCTTCTAGTCTTCTGACGACTCCTAGATGTCCAACAACTACTGTAGCCATCGGGCAGCAAGGAGAACCTTCTCCTTGCTTGCTATCATGGTTTCTAGCCACCTGAAAAGGTTTCCAGCCACTACGAGCTTTCGGAAGAACAAGTTGTGGTTGTCAAAGGTCATTTCGCCAAATTGAGAAGATGTTGCTGCCTCTTTTTCCCTGGCAGAACAGCAAAGGTTGTTGTTCCAACCAAGGCTATTACCGTAGCCCACTTCCTATGCCCCTGGAGCACTATTCTTGTCAGCAACGGTTGCTGTCGGAATACTGTCGGTGTCGGACCTGCTATCCCTTGAGGGCAGTGAGGTTTCAGCCTCTGAACAATGACTACAAAGGTTCTACTCGTCGGTTGATTTGTGCCTCTTGGTTGCAATTGTTGTTGGGTACAAATCGGGTCATGATCCCTCTCTCGGATCGAATCGTCTCCCACCTTTGGCTAGTACCAAAGCGGAGATACGACTTGGGCTTATCGAAGTCGTCTTGAAGATAGCTCAGTGTGGATACAAGTAAAGGCGAGGCTCATGCATCGTTTGGTTGATATCCTTCCCACTCCAGATCATCTGATGGGATCTTCTACGTATTATCTGTCAGGTATACCTAGTGCAAATTTACTTTCCATAAATTTTTATTATACGATCATGTCTGGCATATTGTATCCTTGTATGCGTGTGGTGTGTGATGTAACAATTAGGAATTATTATTATTTTATTTTCCGCTACGCATGTTTATGAAACATGTTTTAGCATGCACCTGTGTTGGGTTACCCAACAGTGGTGGTCGCCGAAACTGGAGTTGTCCGCAGCGACTGTTCAACGGTCTGAAACCAATAGAAAACGGTGGTGGTATGCGCAAGGGCGTAGATAGTGGCTGATTGTCAGTCGGAGATTGCTTGCCAGCAAGAGGGAGGGTGGTGACGCTGGTGGAATGCGGAAGAGAGGCCGCAATGAGGTGTGCGACACGCACCAAGCAATGGAGCAGGCAGTAATGGTGTCCCGTCGGCCAGCAGCAGTAGGAGATCATCGTCGACAAAGGTGCGCAGCAATCTTCGTCATCGTACATCGCCACGGCATCGAATCGACGTTGGCGTCGCCACGGCATCAAACTCTCAAGGAAGAGTCGTGGATAGCCATGTGTCGTGCACGTAGGCACGAGCAGGCAGAGGTGGTTGGCTTCGACTGGGCGACGATCGCCACCCAGCGACAGAGAAATGCTGCACCGGTGGTGGCTCACGGGCAGCCGGTGCGGCGACAACCATGGGCATCCTGCATGTGCGGAGGTGGTAACTTGCGTTGTCGCATGAAGGGAGATGAATAGTAGCACCGTATTAAAACTTAGGGTTTGATAATATTTATATTCAATGACTCACTTAAATAGGTATTCCTAAACAGACTTTTTATTCTACCCATTTATCCCCGTAAAATCTAGAATGACTTATTTAAAATCTTAAAAAATTACTAAAAATTTTAGAAAATTCTCTAAATTTATTTCTTATTAATTATTTTTTTATTTATTTTCCTAAATAAATTCCTTTAGTTCCAATTTCAATCATTTTAACTCCTTTTATCCTGAATATTTCATATATATATATATATATACAATAATGCACAAGGAAATAAGATAAAGATGGATCTACCTTTTTCGGCTCAATACAATCCCGAGCAAAAATGACCCTTCTTGCCAAAGTTGAAGCAAGTCAACTTGCTCTTAGATTTTTGTCCATATTCCTTTCCTTTCTCCTTGATTTGGTTTTGCCCAACAATAGCACCAGCTTCTCTTGCTTTTCTCTTTCCTTTCTTAAACCATCTTTTCTTATTCTTGAAACCAGAACCTTCAGCTACAAAATCTTGACCACAAATCCTTGTGGATTCAATCCTCTCTGCCTCGAGTTCAACATGGCATGGGACATCAGTAAAAGTCTTGATACTCTTATTATGCGTAAGATTATGTTTCATCGTTTCCTAAGAATCAGGAAGGGAATGGATTACTTCTTGAACTTATTGTTCATCTGTCAACGCATGACCAACGGTGTTAAGCTCTCGAATCATATTGCTGATTTCCCTTAGATGTTGGGTCATGGTAACATTCGAATACTTTTTATAGCTTTCAAACTTAATTGTCAGTTGATGAAGCTTACTGAGACTCACTCCACTGTATTTCTCTCTAAGGGTTACTTAGACAGCATGAGCCGATGGTAATGGCTCATTCTCAAATACCAAGTCATCCACCATTGAACTAATCAATATTCCCTTAGCAGTGGAGTCCTTCCTTTTCCATATCGTATAGGCATTAAGGTCACATTTGTGTTGTGTTGTATAACCATCAGTCGGTTCTTCCCTGAACTAATTTACATCCTTTAGAACTTCTTGTTCCTCAAGAACATATTGTATCTTGAGGTGCCAGATTTTGTAGTTATCCCCATATAATTTCTCTCCCTTATTAAGTTCAGCTATGATGTTCTTAGTTGACATAATCTACAATAAATAAACACATTATTTATTATTTCAGTGTGATTCATATATATGCAATTAGTAATTGACTCAATGTAATTTGAGTTGGTTTACAAAATCAAGTGATAACTACATTTTCACTCATCATTTATATGATCCAATCTAATCAACATTGATCAATTTCATTACATACATACCATCAAATGAACTAATTATTCTATTAAGACTGTTAACACAACATTCGATTTCCAAGTTCGTTAACACATAACATAACTTTCCATTAGAATAGCATTGTTTGTACATAACAACAGTTTCTATTACATGATTTTATTAATATGAGTTTAATACTATCCACACATAGTGACAGTGAGAACAACTAAACTCTACTTTGCAGGATAAGCTAGCACCACTCTCACATGGAAAAATACTAGTGCAGTGGACAATGATATCCCGTTCATCCTAAACTCGATGATGGAAGGATCAGCCTCAGAATCATCCTTCATATCCATATTTAGATTCATTTCGAGATCTTCCACACACTCTTCCGGATCCTCCTTAGATTCCGCGGGATCTATTTCTTTAGGATCTAGATCCTCTTCTGATTCTTCAGGATCCCAGGCTAATTGAAGTAACTCCTAACACATCTTTGAATATGAGATGCGCCCTTCAGAGTGATCTAGTAGCTAGTATGCTATATCACGAAGATTTCTAGTAGTGACTTGATTAAAACCCATCTTCTGTATTCATCCAGGACTGGAAACTCTTCTCGTTCAAGCTTTCAAAATATCCGATCGAACCGACCAATAAGTCATCCGTCTCTGTGATCCAGGTCATAATCAAGCTCCTTGATCTCCTTCCAAAGTTCATGTTGTCGTTCATAGCAACTAGTCATCGTGTATATTATCCGTGGTATCTAAAATTGAAAATAATAATGTCAGTACAAAATCGACAAATCAATAATAAAATCGATCAAATTCAATTCTCATATTTGTATGGAGCAATATACATAATCCATAAGAAAATAAGAAAAACATATTTTCTTTATTTAAGGAGTTCCAGTTGACTGACATACTGGATTTGTCGATCAAAAAATGGGATCCTTTATACCTTATCCTCATTAAAACTAATCCAATTTGGAATGTTTAGTTGGTTTTACTTAAACTAAGCACATTTAATTAAATCATGATCAAGTTAAATCAACCAATGATCTGAATCAGGTTAAAATTTACTTAGATCAACTCAATCTAATATAGTCTAGTCCAAATGAATTAGACCGATTTGGATTGGTCCAATAGTTAGTCATGTAAATTCAAACAAAATAAGTATAATTAATAGAAAAATAATAAAAAACATAAAGTATTATTTTTAATTAATTTCACAAAAAAAATTCTCTGTCTGAAAAGAGAAAAAATTCATTTTTTTATAACATGAGTAACTTTAACGTTTCGACATTTTTTATTTGATTTAATAAAATCAAACATTTTCTCAAATTACTGTGTCGTCAACTTTAGTGTAGTACCTCTTCTCCACTACGAGAAACGCGCTGGCTGCCGTTCACCAGCCTTCCAACGCGGTAGCAGGGGCTCACCAGCCACGGATACCGGTCGCCAGCCCCTGGTCAGCACTTGCGTCAGTTCGGCAACAGAGAGAAAGCAACTCAGTCACTTTTTCCCAGCGTGACTATGCGGCAAAGGCCGCGATGTGATCGCCGAGCCTCTGAGATCGCTGCCGGACTCTTCCAGCCATTGTGTGAGTGGAATCGCAAGAGGCAAGCAAATTGCGACACAAAGGTAATTTGTTTCATGCAAGTGGATTAATGTTAATGGCTCAGATATTGTTGCATTTGTAAAGCATGAAAGAAATTCGGTAGCAAATATGTAAATACTTACAGTGGATGATGATGAGCAGATCTCAACAAGTTCTTCTTGTTTGTTATCGAAAGAGCAACCACAAGAGAATCGAACAGCCCTTCGTATTCCATGAGCCAAATCCCTCTACTGGATGTTCTCCTTGCATACTCTCAAGTTTCGTTCTCTTCACTCACCTCTCTTCTGGATCCTTGACTTGGATGTCTATTTATAAGAAGATTGAGGAAGACGAAAGGGAAGAAGCGCCCCTTCGTTTATTTCAGGGACGGATCTAGAATTTTAAGTTTGAGGGCGTCGTATAATGAAAATCCTCTAATCCTTTAAATCCAGAAATTGTCTAAAGATACCTATCAAGGACCTAAGCACAACCTTATGATTAAAAAAAAGAAGAGAATAAATTAGCATTTATAGCCCTTAGTACATAAATCTAACATAGCATAATATAATCACTACATAAAATTCCATACATGAGATTACAGATTTGTGCTATGCATCCCATAAAGCGTGGCACTTTCATGCTTTTCAAAATGAATAATGCAACAACATCTACATATTCTATTAACATTATATAAAATAAACACAAAGAAGAGCAAAGCATATTTACCTTCCCATCCATGCCACTTATTATAGTTGAAGCTTCTTCGCTAGATATAAAAATCACAAAACCAAAACCCTCTATACCTTCCACTTTCCCTGCCAATGATGCACTCTAGTTGCATAGGTAAATACCAGTGAGTATAATTGTAACGCCCGAAAATTTCCAAATAAATTATTAGAAATATTCTACTATTTTTTTTCTAGAATTTTAGGATATTTTTATAGAATTTTTAGAGTAACGAAAGTAGCAAAAATAAATAGAAACGTAAAATAGCCTAAGCGATAATTGAACCTGCAACCTATGGACCCAGTGTCTTATAAAGAACTCTAGTAACCAAGAGGCCCCAGTAGGGGTGTGCTGAAAGAAGAGGGAAATAATTATATTTATAGTTAAGTTAGCCGAATAAACCACTTAATATAAATAGGGAAATAATTAAGTGAGGATTTATTTTGGGATCGAGATTTCTTCCTCTCCTCACCCTCACGCCGCCTCTCTCTCTCTCTCTTCCGCACCCTCTCGGCCACCGAAACCCCAAGAGACCTAGGGTTCCATCCCTAGGGTCGTAGGATCACCTTCCGGCGACAACTCCGGCACGAGGACGCTCCTCTCCGCGAGAAGAGCACGTAGACGTAGGAGGATCATCGAGAAGATCGTCCTTCCGGAAAACCTAGCGAACAGATCATAAGGAAATCTAGCGTAGGAAGTAAGAAACCCCTTACCTGCAGTACAAGTAGCTATTCGCATGTTTTTATGCATTAGTTTAGTTGTATGCAGATTTTCAGTACGTAGGGTGTGATCTAGTGCACACCACGTGTTTGATAAAATGTTTAGCTCAGTAAAATGCTACAGTAGTCATTTTAATAGCTCAGTAAATGCAGTAGAAGCATTTGAATAGCACGTTTAGTCTTGCTTCAGCTATATGGGACTACGGTCCAATGGGTGGGCTCCCATAGTCGCCTCTAGGTTCAGATAATCTAGTTCTAGGTTCAGATAACCTAGTAAAGCAAGATAAGATAATTCAGATATGAAACAGTATTTTACTTTTATCAGTGTCATTGTACTGGACTAGATGTCCTTGGGTTAGGCTCCCACAGTCGTCCCTAGGTTTAGATAACCTAGTAAACCCTACTAAATTCGGGTCTTGCAACCCCGGGTCTAGTTAGGGATGCGCGCATAGCAAGTACAGTTGTCGGGCCCATCAGCAGCATGATTAGTATTTTCACCTATTTATGATAAATAGTTTTTAAAATTTCACGAATTAGTTATGTGAATACAGTGCAGCTTTAGCATTAGTTTGATATTAGTTCAGCTCAACTTTCATTTCAGTTTAGTTTTCTTATGGATTCACATGATAGTTCTATGCTTAGTTTTGAATGCCATGTATTGTATGTCATTATGCCATGTTTTAGCAACCATGTTTTAGAAATCTTAGCATAATTATCAGCATGTATTTCAATTAGCATGTTTTAAAAGCATAAATTGCATCGAATGCATGTTTTGTGAGGTAGATGGTTCTTACTAAGCTCCCAAGTTTACAGATACTTCTTTTTCCTTATACTGCAGATAAAGGTAAAGGAAAGTTGGATTAGCGGAGGTTGGAGGACAATGCTACCAGATGTGTGTGAAAGAGGAACTTGGAATGAAGATTTTTGGGAACTAGCCCACCTTAAAACTTAGCATTTCTGTTATGTTATTCCTTTTTGCACTTTAGTTATTTAAGTGTCTTGACTTATGAAAGTTATGCATAGATTGTTAGTTGACGTGATATTAGATAGCTAATCATGAGTAATAACATGCCTAATAGTAGTGTGGTGGTTGTAGTTGAGTTACTGAAGATTCTGTACGAGGTCGGGACTGATTTCTGCAGAAATCAGAGACCCAATCGATCAGCCGATCGATTGAGCAGTCCTCAATCGATCAGCCGATTGATTGGAAGAAGTCCCTGTGTACAGAAGGCTAGTGAGTCGATTAGCTAATCGATTGGGAAGCCCCGATCGATCAGCCGATCGATCAAAACGTGATCTGTCACGTACAGAGAGCTGATGAGTCGATCAGTTGATCGATCGACCATGGATCGATCAGCCGATCGATTGAGATTTTAATTCCTGCAAACAGTGAGCCTCTGAATCAATCATCGGGTCGATTGGCCTGACTGGATCGATCCGCCGATCGATCCAGACTTGACTCCGCGTACAGTAGCAAGTTGAGTCGATCAGTGGATCGATCAGCCAGCTCCAATCGATCAGCCGATCGATTGGAAAATCTGATTTCAGCCAGACATGCCAAAAATTCAGATTTTGACCAAATAGGAAGTTAAGTTCCCTTCTTTGGCATATGTATGACTTCAGCAATGTATCTTGAATGTACATCTCAGATGTTATGGTACGCAGCATAGAGTTTTAATTAGTTCAGTCTTTTTCTTTTCCGCATAAGAATAGTTAGCATAATGTAACCCCTGGCCTCGCAGCCTAGCCAGTAGAAGGCGGGTCGTTACAATAATCATGTACTGCAAAGATTAAAAAGAAATCAAAAAGACAATAACGACTTACCATCAACAACTTCACCATAATTCATAAATGCTTCTTTTAAACTCATCATTAGTGTCAAATGAAAGACCTATGAAGTAATAAGAGCATCATAAGCTATATAACAGCAAATCAGTAGCGATGTTCTGAAATGTATTTTGCCAAACCTCCAATAAAAACTTTTGAAGATGACATGTATCGTATTGAATGGAATAATGATGGTCGGGAAGCTAGAGATTTCTTCAAGAGATTTTCAACTCACAAACACCATGTTAACATGAGAATTATATGTACAATAAAATAGATAATTCTTTTTCAACTACAAAGATAAACACAAATAATCAATAAATGTAATGTTGAATCATTCTTACATCGCTACTTCAACCTCACGTCTGAAAAGCTTGCTAAATAACCTTGAAGTCAATAGCAGCGAGACTTAGAAGCTACGAGCTTGCTAAATTTAGAGAGCAACATATTTTTTTTTCAAATAGAAATACAGAATAGTATAACTAATTGTAAAATAGTCGCATAGTCAAAGAACAAACATGAAGTTAATATACATTCAATTAAGTATCAAATACAATTATCTAACTAAAAGAAATTCGACATTCTTTTAAATTTTCGAAGTCTTCTATGATAGCTTCTATGCTCACATTTCTAGCAATTTCTCGCTCAATATATATCATTAACGTGTCTGAGAGAAAATCATCCTCCATTTTGCTCCAAAAATGATCGTTCTGTAGTAGCAGTGGAAACCGGAAGAGTAAGTACAAGTGCAATCACTCTAAAAATGAGGTTGAATGTAACAGACTTATTAGTCTTCACCAACCATTGACATAATTCTGAAATAATTGCAAGATTGTTGTAGTTGGGCCCTTTGACTATATTATACTCGTAATGCTTCAATTGCATCTCTAGTTGCTCTTTTTCATCTCTTGTAAAGTCTTGGGCATAAAACTTTTCAACTAATTTACATATATCCGCAACTCTGAAAGACTCCACTACATTTTGAGGATTTAAGGCATTACTAAGAATAAGCAATTCCATAGCATCATCACTAAAGCGCTCATTAATCTCTTGCAACTATGAATCTATTGAAGCATAAAAGAGGTCTACCTAATAATGATGCTCCATGGTAAAATTGTCTTGACGAGCGCGGGTTCGACCTCGTCTATTAATATACGGAGCATTGAAATCAGGAATATCAATATTTCGAAGTTCACAAAAATATTTCACTTTTGCAAGCAAATCATTCTACTTGTTATCCTTCATTTGTTGAAGTAAATTCTTAGTAGATAATACATGCTCCATTGCATTTATAATATCCTGAGACTTACTTTGTAAAGTTTGACAAAGGATATCTGTGATCCCCATAATCTCTTTCATAAGATGCAAGATGAATACAAAATCAAAAGAAGTCATTTCATCATAAACAGATGTTGCATCTGCTCGTTGAGAAGGAAGTCCATCATCCATAACCTTAAGCAATACCATACACGATGCACTAAACATCTTAATTAAGCCTTTCAACGATCTCAAATGAGAACTCCAACGTGTATCAACAGCTCATTGTAAAGTACCTATCTGATTAAGCCCATGCCCTGTCTCGAGTTCATTAATAGCAATCAAATGTGCAATGTCATATGCATGAGCATTCTTCAATTCATCATTAAGCTTACACGAAGAACCAACAATATTAACTATAAAAGTTAACATATCAAAAAATTGATGAATAGGTGTCACATTTTTTGATGCTGCAACTAAAGCCATTTGTAATCGATGAGCAAAGCAATGAACATAATAAGCACTTCTACAATCTTTTATAATTAAAGCTTGCAATCCATTAAACTCGCCCCTCATATTACTAGCACCATCATAGCCTTGACCTCTAATATTTTGAACATCCAAATTGTAGTAAGCCAAAGAAGAATATAAAGCATCCTTTAAAGTCAAAGCTACAGTATCATATACATGAATAAATCCAAAAAAACATTTTTGAATGAATCCATTAGTATCCACGAACCTCAATACTATAGACACTTGCTCTCTTTTTGACTCATCTCGGGCTTCATCAACAATTATGCAATACTTGACAACTCCAATTTCTTCATGAATTGCATTTTTCACTCTCACTGAAAGCACATGAAGTATTTGTTTCTGAATATCGTGACTTGTATACTTGGCATTTTTTTGAGCTTTTGTAATTGCCTTTGAAAGTTCGTCATTATACATGCTTAGCACATCCAAAAATTCAAGAAAATTACCACGATTAGATGAACTAGATTTCTCATCATGGCCTCTAAATGGAATTCCTTGAAGTGCAAGCAACAACACCACATGTATGTGAGCCTTTAACCAAAGACGATTAGTTGTGATTTTCTCATCATTAAAATTGTCGAATCTCCTTGATATAAGTTGTGGTTGGTTCATCAAATCCTCACATGCCTTTTTAGCATTACAATGGGGTGAAGATACATTATCTTTCCCTATATGGCCTAGGAAAGCACAAGCTTTTCCATTTCGAACTTTCTTCCAACTATTAAATCCATTAATAGTAAATGCAGTTTGATTTGAGCATCCCGATGGCTTGTTGAAGATAAAACATAGAAAGCAATATGCTTTATCTTTAGTTGGTGAATAGTCCAACCAAGGAAATTGTTCATACCAAGTACACTGAAATCTTCGAGGGTGCTTAATATTTTTATTTAGTGGATATTATTGAAGAATAGGTTGGTATTCCTTCAGATTCAAATAAGCTTGATGAATTTCCTCTCGTTGGTTAGGATGATATTCCCAAATTTGTCGATGCAATCCTGGATCACGCTATAAAGAATCAAGACCAACCTCTTCAGTTTCTGCATTTTTGAATCTTTTAGGAGAAAATTTAGATGGAAGATCATTGTTATTTGATCTTATCGATGGGGTTATAAGAGTAGCCAGATTTGGTTCATTTGCTCTCTTCCTTTGAAAAAACTTATTAATCGTAATGGATTTTCCCATTTAAAATATATGAAGCCTTTAACAATGAAAAACTCAAATTATTTCAAATAAGTGAATAATAATTAATAACAACAATATTAAACCAAACATTAAGTCAATGAATAATAACAACATCATACTATAAAAAAAAACACTAAACTTTTTTCTTTTCATCAAATATTAAATCAACAATTCCAACTTCAACTATTTCATCATTTAGGCACTTTAATTTCTAAAATCACAAGATTTATTAAAATACTTAAAATTAATCATTTCATAGGAGAACATCAAACTAAAGAATCTAGCAAAAAGGAGAAAAGCAAACAAAATAAAAGAATCTAGTAAAATTATGGACTTTAAACAGTTCTGTTCTTAGTAAAAAGTTAAAAATCATAAGTCATAATAGAGATAAATCTATAGGTTACTTCAAAGTCACGGGCCCACGACAACTAAATGATAGGACCATTGATGGATGCCTTTTACAATATAGTATGTTTGCTTGTGTGTACATATATTATAGGCAAAAAAATAAATCTAAAGTAGCCTTCACTTTCAACAATCAGCAGCAAGAAACCAAGAAGGACAAAGAGGGCCATGTAATATTAATTATAATAATTTTTTCTAACAAAATTTATATATGGAATTGTTTTTGTTTGGTCCTCTGACTTGGCCTCGTGCGTTCTTCTCGCCTCATTCATAAATAAAGGTATAAGGTATATCATAAATGATAAATCTGTGATAAGCAGGCTAAGATTCATAGTGGGGTTGGCTTATGGGGTAGAAAGTAGAAACGAAGATGGAAAATACCAAAAAAAAAGTTTTTCTCTTGTTCCCTTCTCAGTTCTCAGTTTTAAGGGTTTCAAAAATCAAAACCCTAAGGACTAAGGAGCAAGGAGTAGAATGAAATTGTACCTTTCTCTCGAATCGGGCTCGAGAATATTTTTGTCGCACGAGACCTCCACATCCAACGTCTGATTGAAGATTTCTCATTTGAAGGCATCGGAGCAAGTGTCGAACGATGAGTAGGGTCTGCAGCGATGCCACCAACAGCTAGTGTATTTGTTTTTATCCCAAATCAATTTATATTTAGTAGTCACTAATAATATTGCTAATAATTAGTATTATTATTAATAAGGTTTACACGTGGGTTGGGGGGGTTGTCCCCCCAGTCCACACGTGTAAATCCGCCCCTGGTTTCCTTGACATTTGCATCAATGAGGGAGATAAAGGGGAAGAGGCACCCCCTTCATCTCCTCAACGTCCAATAGCCCTATCCTCTTTGGATCAACCCATTCTCACCTACTCCTTTATCTTCTGAACCAAATTCTTCTCCCCGAGCCAAGGAAAGAACTCTGGTGATCACCGGAAAAGTCAGTTGTCGAGAATCAACAAGAAGAGTGGCGACTAGCCGCTGCTCATATTGTTTCACACCTCTGCACCAACACTTTTGTGTGTCCGAAAATGGAAAATAGAAAGTTGAAAGAGAAGAAAACCAAGTCAAAAGAGGTCACAACTAATTAAACGAGAGGTAGGAGTTCAGCCGTTTGAAAGAAGAAGTGAAGAGGTCAGAGAAGCAACCAATCTTGCACCCTCCTTCCGCCAAGCTGCGTTCCTCCACTCCAAGTCCGGCCAACACCAGTGAATGCACCGCCATCGAAGGGTGCTCCACACAACTGCACCCAGCGTCCCTCATTGCCGATGAGGAAGAAAAGCTCTTGTCCGCCGCGCCACCCCTAACCAACCTCCAGCCACCTTATCTCAAGGAAACCTAAACAGAATGGAGACCTCGCCCTTCTCTCTCTAAGATGGAAGGGAGAAGTGACATGTTTAAGGGTCTTCTTTAATATAATATGCTGATAATAATATGTTAGTGTAATCAGATTTAGACAATATGAATGTTGGTGCTATCTTGTTTAGGCAATATGAAAGTTGGTACAATCATGTTTGGGTAATATGAATAGAATATGATTGAGAAGAGTTCGACAATTTAAATCTGTTAAAGTCAACCGAAGGAAAACAAGAATCTACAATGATAGTATTCGAATTTATATGAATACAAAATAGATTCATGCATATATTTAGATCTAGTTTCTCAAGAATACAACAATATCAACATAAAATGAACGACGACAAAGTAAATAGAACTTGATTGTAGCAGAAATGTCATCTTCATTGCGTCATCTATGAAATCCAAAGATCCTATGAAGAAGCAATGGACAGATCTTCCATAGGGTGTTTGGGTGACGACATCGTATTCTCCATGTCAATGGGATGCGAGGAGATCTATCAGAATCCCTAAGCCTATGGGGACTAGGCTCTTTTATATAGTGGCCCTAAATCTATTACTAGCCCATTATTAATAATAAATTTGGGTTCAAGAGTTCTTCATATTGAATCCACATCCAATAATTCGAACCCGCAAATACTTTAATTAGTTCACCTTATCGAGTTGGTTCCTTATGGGATTATCAGATATGTTATTAAATCAACATGTAAGTCTACAAATTAGGAAATCAAATCCAACAATCTCCCACTTAGACTATATGTGATTCTATATATAACACACAACTTGAATTCCTTAGTTGAGCCCAGAAATGTCATAAGCTATAAAAACAATCTAGTACGTCAATTTCATTGGTATAGGACTAAAACAATTATAGTTACTCTCATATAATTGGTAACAAGGCTTAACAATAATTACAATAATTACAATACTAATATCATTAATGACACAGATCAAATGTTGATGTATAACATGAGAATTGCATGAAATTTGACCAACACATGTCAATTCTCAACTTGTCCTCCTAATGACCCAAAAGAGTCCTAATCATATTTGTAAATACTTTATGCTTAGCTACAGTAGAAAATCATGATTGAAACCGTATGATTCCAAAAGTAATCCAATATCATATTTATAAATACCATATGTTAAATTGAAGTAGTAAATCATGATAATAATGTATGACTCTAAATAGAATCTAACATCATATTTACAAATATTATATACTAAATTGCATTAGTAAATCACTAGGCTATAAACAAGCCAAGTTGAGTTAAATTTTGAGGTGTTCAAGCTTGTTAGATAAGGTAACCTAGCCAAGCCGAACCAAGCCTAAAATAAACCAAACCTTTGAAATGATTGTTTAAGCTTGGCTTGGTTTATTTTTGATAAGCTTGAGCTTGGTTCAACCTTGGCTTAAGCTTGGTTCGTTTAAATATTATCGAGCTCTCAATTTAAGTTTGGCTTAAGTTTGGTTCATTTAGATATTATCGAGCTCTCAATTTAAGCTTAGCTTGAGCTTGATTCATTTAGATGTTATCGAGCTCTTAATTCAAATTTATTTGATTGTTTGAAATTTTTACTTGTTTGATTCGTTATTGAACTTGATAATTCAAACTTGTTTGTTCATTTTAAAAAAAAAAATTGTTTATTTAACATGTTGATAAGAATTTTATTAATGAACATAGTTTATGAATATTGTTCATGAATGTTGTTTATGAAAATTGTTCACAAATATTAACGAGCTAAACACATATGTGTTCAAGCTTGTTTGTTTAGTTTGACAAGTAGTTCAAGCTTATTTATTTAATTGATCTTGTGTGTATTGAATGAACATAGAAAAACTCTTATCAAGTTGAACACCAAGTTTGTTCATGAACGTTCGATTCATTTACAACCCTATAAATCATGATAACTGTATTTAGAGTGTCTAATGAAATCTATACATGTATCATAAAACTTAAGTTCGTATGATAAATAAAACTACATGAATCCATCAACATAGAGTATCAAACAATAGATATAGACCTCCACTAAATGAGTACTTTATCTATATAAAGGACCCTCATAGTCATCACATATTGATGAAAAACTTTAGATGGTAACACCTTGGTAAATAGATCTTCCAACATGGACTTTGTCCAAATATGCTCTATGAATACTTAACTATTTTGAGCTCTTTCTTTGACTGCTAGATACTTTATGTTGATGTGCTTTGACTTCGACAAACTGCTGTTGTTCTTAACATAAAATTCTATGGCTTTATTATCACAATTGATTCTTGATGGCCAATTAATGTCATCAACGATTTGTAACATTGTAATATTGTTCCGTAGTCAAATTCTATGATCGGATACTTCATAGAAAGCTATAAATTATGCCTCCAAAGTAGAATTGACAATTACCATTTGCTAGACTCTTTTCCATGATATAACCTTTTCATCAAACATAAAAATATAGTCTCAAGTGAACCTTTTACTATCCAAGCATTCAGTAAAATCAGAGTCTAATAATCCAATCACTTCTAGATGATCAAACCTCTAATACATGAGCATAAATCCTTAGTTCTTTACAATTATTGCATTACTCTCTTCATTCCTTTTCAATGCTTTGGTATAGGCTTACTTAAGTATCTGCCAACATCTCTACTAAATATGTTATATCCAGATGCGTATAGACTTGTGTATATATAAGGTTCACCGTAGCTTATATATAATGGAACTTCTGTATTTTCTTTATTTCAAGTTCAAACTATGGACTCTACTGTAAATTGAATTTGTCACCTTAGACACAGGTGTGTCACCAGGTGCACAGTTTTGAATGTCATACCGTATAAATACCATTTTAATATAGGCCTTTTGTGAAAGTCCAAGAATGTCTCTTGAACAATCATGACATATTCATATGTCTAAAACAAACGATGTTTCACTAAGAAATTTTAGTTCAAAATTACCATATAGAAATGATTTGGTTTCATACAATAGACTTTTTTATTGCTAATTAGTAATATGTCATTCACATACAAGACAAGTATAAAAATTTGCTCCCACTAAATTTGACTTATATGCATTGATCAATAGAATTTTTCTTAAAGTCAAATGAGATAACTACCTGATCAAATTTTTTATATCATTGATGGGATGCATATTTCAATCCATAAATGGACTTCTTTAATTTATGTATTAGGTGCTTTGAATTCTCAAATTTAAAGTTTAATTTATGTATTAGGTGCTTTGAATTCTCAAATTTAAAGTTCTCTGGTTGTACTATATATATATATATAGTTTCCTCAATATCACCATTGAGAAATGAAATTTTGGCATTCATTAGATGAAGTTCCGAATTAAAATGAGTTACAAGTGTTATAATTACCCTAAAGTAATTTTTTATTGACATAGATAAAAAAAGTCTTATCACTACATGAAAATTAGTATTTTAAAACACTTAAAAGACAACGCATTTTATAAAAAATGTTATTTTTTTTTACAATGCATTTAGTGAAAATCATTGTATTTGAACATTTTATTTTAACCAAAGACAATGGTTTATGAAAAATATTGTCTATGAGTAATTTTTTGAAGGCTACAACAACACTTTTTTGAAAATCGTTATCTTTGAATAGTTTTGTCACAAGAACATAGTTTGTTTCCCTTCGACAATTTATTTCCTCTTCGCCATATTTTTTTCCCATCAGCGCTTTTCTTTCCCCCGACCCTGAAATTTTTACGTCAACCCTAAAAAGCCTTCCCTTCCCGAACCCCTCTCTGTGAATCTCTCCTTCGAACTCCTCTCCATCCAACCCCTCTCTGACGATCCCCTCTCCGCGAATCTCTCCTCCGAACACCTTCAAACAATGAGCTTTTTTAGGACCAGTCGTGCCTTGCCTTGAAAGCCTTCATTGTCGCCCAAAGCGAGCAGTGGTACCACGTCGATCTTAACATCTAAGCAAAGATGGTCTCCACCCTATCCAGGTGCGGATCGCCGCATGAGATCGATACCCTAGTCGCCGATCTAATGGAGGAGGAGGGATGGCTCTCCGCGGAGACCACCAAGTGGGTTCCCCAGCTCGTTAGGGCTCTGATGGCATATTGGCGGTGAGGAGGAGAGCCGATCGACAGCGACGCAAAAGGTCAAGATTGGATTTTAGTTTGCCACGTGGTGGGCTCTGAACGTGGTGTTCAACATCTACAACAAGAAGTTTCTCAACGCCTTCCCCTACCCTTAGCTGACCTCCGTGCTCTCCCTCGCTACTGGCTAGCTCCCTCATATTAATGCTCATCTTTTGGGTTGCTAGGGTTACTGAGACACCCTAGACCGACTTGGGCTTTTGGAAATCCCTAACTTCGGTAAGCAAAACAAATTGAGTTTTTCGTCTTCGCTAATTCTTCCTTTGGTTCCTTTTCCCAATCGATTGCAAGTGGTCGTGGCTCACTTTTGCACTTTACCACTATGCCATTTGAGGTCTCATTTCTTTCTAAGTATTCTTCTAGATTTGGTTCTATATGTTTCTACTTTAGATTTATGCTTGAGCTTGCTTGTAAGTGAAATTGATATGCAACGCATAAGCATCTGATAGCTGCAAGCATTTGGGCTTAAGCACTTTCCTTTGCCTATAGAAAGACAAAAGATGATCCAGCAGGGCTTCAGTTATACCGGCTTCTAACTATCATGCATGACATTTTCGAACAAATCAAGGAGAAAATTCTCTCAACTGATAGAGCTAGAAGGGAAGTTTTTGAGCATGAGAAGAAACTTGCAGTTATTTCCTCTAGGACTCTCGACTTTGGCAAATTCCAATCTGATCTTTATTCCATCAAAAAGGAAAACGAGTCCCTAGAGCAGCAGATGCTTGATGCTTAGCCTGCAAAGTTTTCTAAACCATGTAATGTACAACTTGGGTGCTAATTGTTGGAGCAAGTTTTTCTGATTCAAGCCTTCCCTTCTTGATTCCTTTTTTATTGAAAATTTGTTCCATCTCATACTTGGTTGCTTGCTACTTCTCTTTGATGATCTTGTTGAACCAAAAATAAATTGTTATGTAATACTGTTTATATTCTCTAGAAATTTAAAACTCTTTCTATGTGCAATACAATCTGCTTTAGGATGGTTTTGACTTCTGATCAATTGTTGGAATTCATTTCAATGTCTCTTATTGGGGAAAATGTGCTATGGATTAAGTGGTCAATTTATTATTTTTGTAGACCAACCTTGTAAGCATATGAATATCAGTCAATATTTGATGACAAATGTTTTGAGTTTGAAGGAATTCACTAAACCAACACCTAAAGAAGGAATGCCCATTTTGAAGGCAATATCTTCAGCTATGGTATTACTGCAAAGGTAAACAATCATCAAGTGGTGTCGCATTGTTAACTGATTCTAATTATGGGTGTAACAGACTCGACCCCTTGGGCGGTCCAATTGGCGACTCCTTATGTCGTCGACCGACAACTCTCGGTCGTGTCGTTACTCACTAGGTCTTCCCACCCTTGGCCAATGGATTGTTGCCTTCCCTAGGATTCGAACTCTAGACCTTCATGCTAAGTACTAGAGTTTATGAATCCTAGTAGCCAAGTGAGCGTCAATAAAAAGGTGTCTTTTTATTGTAACGACCCGGCCCCTCGGCCCCTTGGGCAGCCCAACTAGCGGCCCATTTGGCGGTCCCTTGGGTGACCCAACTGACGACCCCTTATGTCGTTGACCGACGACCCTCGGCCGTGCCGTTACTCACTAGGTCTTCCCACCCCCGGCCAGTGGATTTTTGCCTTTCCCAGGATTCGAACTCTAGACCTCCAGGCTAAGTACTAGAGTTTATGAATCCTGGAAGCCAAGTGAGCGTCCAGGATTCATAAACTCTAGTACTTAGCCTGAAGGTCTAGAGTTCGAATCCTGGGGAAGACAAAAATCCATTGGCTAGGGGTGGGAAGACCTAGTGAGTAACGGCACGGCCGAGGTTCGTCGGTCGACGACATAAGAGGTCGCCAGTTGGGCCGCCCAAGGGACCGCCAGTTGGACAGTCCAAGGGACCAAAGGGTCGGGTCGTTACAATGGAACATGAATCTACACTCGAATTTAAGCCTCTCAAATTAAGAATCACACCTTTGTAATTATCCATTGGAAAAGCATAGCATAAAGAACCAATATTTCCCGTTTATAGGAATAAATGCTCAATGCTAGTGGATATTATGTTCCTTAATTTTTATACATGTAATTGCAATAAAGTCATTACACATTTTTTGATATATTGTGGTCATGTGATCACTGTTTCCTTTAGACATGATTTAGCTAATAGTCTTTACCTCAATTTTCTTAAGGAGTTGTTTATCCCTTTCTTTATGTTATATTTTTACACTATTATGTTTGAAACTAGCTCTCAAATGGTTTATATGGTCTGAAATGTCATTCACCTTTCCATATGTGAATTCAAGTTAAACCATGAGGGGTGGTTTAATATAGTAAACCCCATAATAGGAGTTCATAATTCCTCTCAGGTTCTTGCAGTTGTGAATTCTACACATAACACAATCTTTGTACAAATTGAGAGCAAAAATGTGAAGTGCATTGAACAGCCATTTGAGTGCTTCTCTAGGTTTTACCGTTCACATAATTTTTGAATAGCCTATAGTCTTTGCTTATGAATGCTCTTTAGATGTTGAGATTGTGAAATTTTCACATGTCGTTTGCTTATTCCTATTGCCTTTCATTAGATCTTGAGATTGGGGAAATTTCACGTGCAGTCCTTTTTAGATATTTTGAAGGTGAATGGAGGTATTCAGAAACTCCATCTAAATAGCTTAGGTATGGAGGATTACAAGAGCAGCAACTACATGCTATGTAACACTGCATCTGAACCCTAAGGGTGTAATTGGGAAGTACTTCGACAAAGAACTATCAAGAATGCTTTGGGATTTAAGTGAGAAGATGGTTAAAGCCAATGAGTAAAGAACATTCAAGTCAAGAGGATAAGTAGCATCTATCAAGATCCTTTAAGTTCATGCAATAAGATGTAGTCGAGAGTAATTTTGAGTGTCTCCTAATTAAAATTTCTTTGTATGTGAGTAATTATGTTTGTTATAGAAGTGTATGGATGATAATATGTATATTTATCTTGGTTGTTTATTTAATAATATGTTGTTGATTGAAGTAAATTCGTTTTCATTTATCTTTTATTTATCTTTGGTATTAACGGGCAACAGTTTAAAACATCTTGAATTTGCTAAAAAAAAATAACGCTTTTAAATTGTTGTCTTTGCTACAAACAACAACGCTTTTAAAACGTTGCAAAAACGTTGTCTTTGCTACAAACGACAATACTTTTAAAGCATTGTCTTTTAGCAGACTTTTAACCGCAGTGCTTTTAACAACGCTTTTTTAGCCACATAGACAATGCTTTTAAAGCATTGTCTATCATCTTTTTTTCTTGTAGCGTATTGTAATCAATGTTCTCCTTTTGAATGAATCCCTTGGAAACAAGGCGAGCTTTATACTTTTCGACATTGCCTCTTAAATTCTACTTGGTTGTAAATAATTATTTACAACCAATGGGTTTCATACATTCAGATAATTCAACAAGTTCTCAAAAGTTATTGTCTGTCATAGACTTCAACTTTTCCTGCATGACATTAATGCACCTTTCTACATTAGAGCATTGTTTGAGTTATAAGAAAGAGGTAGAATCACTTTCCAATCATATGTCCAACTCATGCTCTTGGAGATAAACATAATTACGAGAAATCGTAGATCTTCTATCCCTAGTGGATCATCTTAAAGACACTTGTGATTGAGGAGCTTAAGGTAATTGCTCATCTATACGAGGCAATATGTCACGCCCCAGAGGAGCCCTTACCGATAAAATTTTGGCAGCATCTCCCCTGTAACGGTGGCAATATGAAGCACATATACAAGAATATTCACACAAAATGATCATCATCACACACGGCTGAAATATATACACAACCACGCAGGTATATATATATACAGAAATATTAGCCTGCGGTGCTTATGCTGCGGCATTGGTGCGGTTTAGTCCACGTATATTCCTGATCGGTCTCTGGACCGATCAGGGAACCTCCTGATCGGTCTACAGACCGATCAGGGAAACTCCTGATCGGTCTGTAGACCGATCAAAAAATGATCTGATCGGTCTACAGACCGATCAGGAGGTTCCCTGATCGGTCACCAGACCGATCAGGAAGCCAACTGCACCAAAACCGTAAAAAATGCACCGCAGGAGAACATCTCTCTCTCTCTCTATATATATATATATAGAGAGAGAGAAATGATCTCCTGCGGTGCATTTCTTGCGATTTTGATGCGGTTACCTCCCTGATCGATCTGGTGACCGATCAGGGAACCTCCTGATCGATCCATAGACCGATCAGGCGATCAGGGAAACTCCTGATCAGGAGGTTTCCTGATCGGTCCAAGAGACCGATCAGGAATATACGTGGACTAAACCGCACCGATGCCGCAGCATAAGTACCGCAGGCTAATATTTATATATATATATATATATATATATATATATATATATATATATATATATATATATATATATATATATATATATATATATATATATATCACCCCCTGTACTATCAAACAGTGGGAAAATGACAAAGAAAGCTCATATGAACTAAAACAACACACTGCTAGTCGGCTAGGCCTTATACAACACCACAACAACATAAAATTCAAGTTCACATAATAAACACCAAAAGATAATCGAATTAATATAACACCAAATACAAATACAAGTAAAGAATAAACAAAACCCGATGCAGTCTTCGGATGTGACGTAGGACCGACAGCCCGGATTCTCCTAAGCATCCTTGATTCATCTACCTGCTACCTAGCGAAAGAAAAACCATTTTGTGGGGAGGTGAGTGCTGGGACTCAGCGGGTAAAGGAAAGATAGTGCATGAACATAATTAAGAACTAGAGATACAAAGGTATACAGTCTCATACGAAAAGTAATAGCAGATACTGTCATGTTATCATAATAAATGTCCATACCTGACACCATATTCTAGGCTAGTAAAATCAGGAGTAGAACAACTCTGCTACAGAGCTACTCATAACTACAAGGGTAATATGTGGGGTATATACATATTACCAATAAGTAAGTCAGTCTAAACACATACAACAGATATATATCTCAACATATGTAACCATATCAACATAAGTAAACAACAACAACATAAGTAAGCAGCAACATCAGCCGATATAATAATAACAGTGTATGCACGGATGCTCGCCTCACCCACCTCTCTGCACCATGACCCCTATATGGTCGAGAGGCTGGATCAAGGACAACTGTACCACTCAAAGGTCGCCACTACTCTCGAGTGACCGAGTGGACAGGTGCTGAGTAACTAACTAGCTACAAAGTGAAGGGGGTCCCTGCTGCTCGCAACTCCAGCTACCATTACCCATGAGTGATCGAGTGCGGCACGACAAGACAAGCGGCATCTGCTCCAGCTACCACTCTCTCGAGTGGTCGAGCGTGCGACCCTGGTTAACGACTCTCTCAACCGCAAGGGAGAATTTGTTGTTAACATGTATGCAATGATATGATACGCAAATTACAACAGTCATCATATACATGTAAACAGGAATCAGTCAGCATGCTAAATATGATACATAAATAAACAACAATTAATGCATACAAGATTGGTATCTAATATCTGCTAAATATCATAGATGACAACAAGAGATTGTATGAATATAGAAACGAATAACTCACAGGTTTGAGTCGAAGTATCAAGCACAAGAAAAATACGAGTGGAGTCAAGGTAAAACAGTCCATATCCAAAAATAATAGCTCATGCAACAAGTTCCAAAGAACTAAAGAGAGTCAAAGTAAGAAGTACCCGCCTTTATACGTAGATTATGCATCTAAAATTATCCACCCGTCAAGTGACTCGTCGTAAATCAAAGTCCAATAACAACATATATAATTAAGCTATTCCTCATGCATCCAATAATAAACTTGAACTGCTATTTAGGACCCAAATTCGGTCATTAACTCAGTTAACTATAAGCCTCGGAGCTAACCTAACCCTAGATTAAACCCAACATTTTATCTTAATCGTTTCGAACAAATACCTGGAATAATGATCCCTAATCATATCGGTAACAATTCGATTCTAGGCTACAACACATTACACAAGAAACAATCTAGCAAAGGAAAATCCAACGTCAGGGTCAGGACATGCACACCACAACCCACAACTAAATATATAAAACAGAATTCATCATAAAATCATTGCAACTCAACCATTTCATCATAAAAAAACAGAAAACCAACTTAGAACATCTTCTCCGAATTTGTCCCTAACCAAAGCCATCACAAAACAAGACCATGAAACCAATCTAGAAAATCACCACTGACCCTACCCTAATTCAAAACCACCACATCAAGCTTGAAAATGAGAATAGGAACTTATTGAGTCCGAATCACTTCGATTGAAATCAATCGACAACCAACAACCACCTTAGGGTAAGGCAAAAGAAAATAAAAATAATAATTCTGTTAGATAAACCTTTCCCAAATCCTTTCCAGAGAGAGTGCTCAAAAACCCACTACTAGACAACAATTAAACCAACAAAATCTAAATATGAACTCCCTAAGAAACTGATGTAGAAAACTGAGCAAAACCTTGCCAAGAAACTCGCACGACATCAAGTGATGTAGAGACGTCGTGTTGGCCACTGGCTCGTTGCAACCGACGGTGGTGTGGCGTCTCTGGTGTTGGCATGAGGAGGAGAGGTCGGCGGTGCTAGGGGTGCTCGTGCGAGGGAGAAAGGCTGGCAATCGTGGTGCTCGCGTGAGGGAGAGATCGTCGAATGAGGTGCGGGAATTCACGAGAGGAAAGGAATCGGCGATGGATTGGGGAGAAGAGGGGTGTCGACGTAGGTTTTAGGGCAAGGGGGAGGGAATAAAAAAAAGAAATAAAATTTTTAAACATTTCCTCATTTAAATAGGGTAGCTTAAACAGATTTTTTCGTAGCCCAATAATTGATCCCATTAACCTACATCATATGAATTCCATTTAAATCCAAGAAAATTTCTAAAAATTCCCGAAAAATCCAATAAGATTATTTTCCAAATAATCTTATTATTTAATTATTATTTAGGAGTCGTATTTTACATTCTCCCCCACTAATAAAAATTTGATCCCCAAATTTACTGCTCAACACAGGATCCTCATCTAAGAGTAACAACCAAACTACATACTCATATACCACTCCATCCAAGTATCATGAACAAATCTCCAACCTCAAGGGATGATTCTGTAGGCTATGAGCTCACCCTACTTCCGCTACTCACATATTGCTGTCTAACCAACTATCGGTAAATCAACATTTGAAGTTCATAATGCACCCTATCAGCAAATCCTCTATCAATCCTAGGTAATCCCATGACAAATTTCATCATAACAAGATTTCATTTCCATATCAGTTTGGGGGGGTACCTCTTAGGTTATCCTACTAAACACAAATAACCCAAAGGTCAGAATCTTCATGAAATAGAGTTTGTCGGCCCCCTATTGGTCAAACCAACAAAATAAATCGATTATCTACTATCTGATCCAACAAGAGTACATCAATTCGTCACTAACAAAACCAACTAAGGTAAGTCAATCCACAACTGCCTAAATCAACAAGGGTAAATCAATTCTCTATCAACCAAATCAACAAGAGTAAATTAATTCTCTACTGTTCAAATCAACAATAGAAAATCAGTCCTCTACAAACTGAGTCAATCTAAGTATACAGATACTATTCACTACCTAGCTAATAGTAACAAAGATTGGTATGTGACTCTAACTATCAACCAACTAGTAGTAACAGAAGCTAAAACTACTGGTAGTATGATATGGCGAATCCCCAGACACTGTAATCCCTAATCTCTAGCAGTGTTTGATGGATCCAACCAATGACTGACACAACACAAGTCATACATTGTATAAACAACTAGTCAAGTAACAACGAAAGTGTATGATAACAATATACAACTTACGTCCTATAGCTTGGAGATTCCTGCCGTTACTTGGTCCCAAAACTCGAAAGGTCACATCGAGAAATCAAATCATGAAAATTGAAACACAGAAAAAAGGCCTCCTAAGCCTGTGGCTCTGATACCAATAAATTGAAATCAGATTAACTCGAAAATCAAGAACATGAAAAATAAGTGTCGTAAATATGGCTCTAATACCAATAAATTGGTATCAGATTAACTCAAAAAATCATAAATCAAAACAAGATCGAAATCCCAAAAACACAAAACCCAACATTTGACTTGAACCATTCTCTGATACCACTAAATTATCATGCCCCATAGGAGCCCCTACTAGAAAATTTTCGACATCCCACTCAGTTGTACTATAAACCAACACAGCGGAAAAATGATAAAAAAATGCCCATACTAACTAAAACAACACACTGCTTGCCGGCTAGGCCTTATACAACAACACAACAACGCAAAATTCAACTCCACATAATAAACACCAAAAGATAATTGAATTAATATAACACTAAATATAAAATACGAGTAAAGAATAAACGAAACCCAATGCAGTCTTCGGATGTAACGTAGGATCGACACCCAGAACTCTCCCAAGCATCCTTGATTCATCTACCTACTACCTGGCGAAAGAAAAACCATTTTGTGGGGTGGTGAGTGTTGGGACTCAGCGGGTAAAGGAAAGATAGTGCATAAACATAATTAAGAACTAGAGATACAAAGGTATACAGTCTCATATGAAAAGTAATAGCAGATACTGCCATGTTATCATAATAAATGTTCATACCTGACATCATATTCTAGACTAGTAAAATCAGGAGTAGAACAACTCTGCTACAGAGTTACTCATAACTACAATGGTAACATGTGAGGTATATACATATTACCAATAGGTAAGTCAGTCTAAACACATACAACAGATATATATATATCTCAACATATGCAAGCATATCTGCATAAGTAAGCAACAGCAGCATAAGCTAGCAACAGCAGCATAAGCTAGCAACAGCAGCATAAGCTAGCAACAACAGCATAAGTAAGCAACAACATCAACCGATATAATAATAATAGCGTATGCACGGATGGTCACCCTGCCCACCTCTCTGCACCACGACCCCTGTATAGTTGAGAGGCTGGATCGATGATAACTGTACCACTCAAAGGCCGCCACTACTCTCGAGTGACCGAGTGGACAAGTGCTGAGTAGCTAACTAGCTACAAAGCGAAGGGGGTCCCTACTGCTCGCAACTCCGGCTACCACTACCCATGAGTGATCGAGTGCGGCACGACAGGACAAGCGGCATCTGCTCCAGCTACCACTCTCTCGAGTGGTCGAGCGTGCGACCCTGGTTAACGACTCTCTCAACCGCAAGGGAGAATTTGTTGCTAACATGTATGCAATGATATGATACGCAAATTACAACAATCATCATATACATGTAAACAGGAATCAGTCAGCATGCTAAATATGATACATAAATAAACAACAATTAATGCATACAAGATTGGTATCTAATATCTGCTAAATATCATAGATGACAACAAGAGATTGTATGAATATAGAAACGAATAACTCACAGGTTTGAGTCGAAGTATCAAGCACAAGAAAAATACGAGTGGAGTCAAGGTAAAACAGTCCATATCCAAAAATAATAGCTCATGCAACAAGTTCCAAAGAACTAAAGAGAGTCAAAGTAAGAAGTACCCGCCTTTATACGTAGATTATGCATCTAAAATTATCCACCCGTCAAGTGACTCGTCGTAAATCAAAGTCCAATAACAACATATATAATTAAGCTATTCCTCATGCATCCAATAATAAACTTGAACTGCTATTTAGGACCCAAATTCGGTCATTAACTCAGTTAACTATAAGCCTCGGAGCTAACCTAACCCTAGATTAAACCCAACATTTTATCTTAATCGTTTCGAACAAATACCTGGAATAATGATCCCTAATCATATCGGTAACAATTCGATTCTAGGCTACAACACATTACACAAGAAACAATCTAGCAAAGGAAAATCCAACGTCAGGGTCAGGACATGCACACCACAACCCACAACTAAATATATAAAACAGAATTCATCATAAAATCATTGCAACTCAACCATTTCATCATAAAAAAACAGAAAACCAACTTAGAACATCTTCTCCGAATTTGTCCCTAACCAAAGCCATCACAAAACAAGACCATGAAACCAATCTAGAAAATCACCACTGACCCTACCCTAATTCAAAACCACCACATCAAGCTTGAAAATGAGAATAGGAACTTATTGAGTCCGAATCACTTCGATTGAAATCAATCGACAACCAACAACCACCTTAGGGTAAGGCAAAAGAAAATAAAAATAATAATTCTGTTAGATAAACCTTTCCCAAATCCTTTCCAGAGAGAGTGCTCAAAAACCCACTACTAGACAACAATTAAACCAACAAAATCTAAATATGAACTCCCTAAGAAACTGATGCAGAAAACTGAGCAAAACCTTGCCAAGAAACTGGGTTCACATCCGGATTCCCCTTAGCTAACTCGGTGTTAGAGCACGACATCAAGTGATGTAGAGATGTCGTGTTGGCCGCTGGCTCGTTGCAATCGGCGGTGGTGCGGCGTCTCTGGTGTTGGCATGAGGAGGAGAGGTCGTGTCACGCCCCAGAGGAGTCCCTGTCCGAGAAAAATTCGGCAGCATCTCCCCTGTACGGTGGACAATCTGAAACTTTCTACAAGCACTAAATACCTCAGCCACATGCGGCTGAAATAATAACAACAAAATAAACCATCACCACGCAGTTTATATAAGTAAACAGAAAGATAATACCCTGACTCGAAATCCACCCTACGCCACTACACTCGTAAAGCTCAAATCCGGTGATAAAACCAACTTACCTCTTCTGCCATCTAGGCAGGCATGTAGTAAAAACAAATCCCAATAAAAGTCATCACAAGTAACAATCCATACAAGATCCAAAATATCCAAAACATAACAAGTTCAAAACATGGTCTAGTAAAGAAGAAAACCAAAAGATCCAAAAGGTCCTCGTGGTCTGCAGGAGACTAGCACTACGTGCAGTGGGGACTAGCGACTGGAACTCCCTCCGGACAGCATCAACCTGAAAATAACAACAATGGAGGCGGGGTGAGTCCAACACTCAGCAGGTACAATTGATATGCAAAGTAAAGAAATAACACCTAGCACTAATCATGCGTACAGTCTCCTGATAAAAATAAAGATAAATGCAAACCGAAGTAGACAGGAGAGAATCTGTACTAACCAGGACCCGGTATAAGGACAAACAGTCTGAAAGGTATCAAACATAGGTATCCAAACAATATGCAGCATATAAATGCAGCAAACACAATCACAAACAATAAATGCATCATGCATATGATGCCAATGTCATGGTCACCCCTGACGCCAACTCACAACAAAAGTGGGACCAAGTGGGTAGGACTGTGACAACCGTGCACTCAACAACACTACTCCTGATGAGTGATCGAGTGGACGGATCTGTCAGAGTACTTACTCATAAATGGGGGAGCGCAATGTTCTCATCTCCCGGTACACTATGACGGGGAGGAATCTCTAACGTGCTACACGCTGCGTCACACTACCCATGAGCGGATCAACGGAGCACCAGAAGAGTCAAACTGACGTGCTACCACGCTGTGTCACGCTATCCATGAGCGTCACAACGGAGCACCGAACAGTGATGAAAACTGGCAAAGTGCTCGACAATAATGGAGCAATCTATCGCACAGCATGCGATCATGCAAATGGTGCATGTCACTAAGCATGGTAATATACTAAACCAACCTCTGGACATATAACAATGGGCACCATAGTGAATAGATCAAATCAAGATATACTGATCAATAAGGTATCAAACCTAGGTCCTGAACATGTGAAACATAGTTATATCACTACCCATGAGCATGATAAAACAGGTACAAGATTAATAAGAGATGCAATCAAACAACCAATCAAACAGGTAACATGTATTGGGCAGTCATTAACCGAAACAAATATGAAACACAATTAATGCAACATATTATTTTCATTACTAAGCATATCAAAGACAATAAGTCAAAAGTACCCGCCTCCGAAAATAGAAAGGTCCAATCTGACTCCGAGATACTCGTCTCGCGTCAAAGTCCTGTGACATCAAACATAATGTCTAGTTTAGCTAATTTATCATACAACTATTAGCCAAACTAAATTCTAATCCATCGGCCAACTAGGGTTAGTTTCATTAACCCTAACTACACCTTCTAATTAGGATTTATTATATGCATATTAAATCACAGGTTCTAATCTAGATCTGGCTTACCAATCATTTAATTCATTTAGGTTAAGGAATCTCAACCTTAATCCATCTATATCTGGATTTAAATACATGAGAAAAACTCAATCAAAACTCACCTGAGTTGAATGCCTCAGCCAATAACTCACTGCCGGAGATGTTGCTACCAAAAGCTTCCCAAAAGAAATAGCTGCTGGAAAGTGGCTGCCGGACCCAAGAACAATCCACAGCACAAGATTACCCTCGTAATCAGCGATCCGCTAAACCCTACACCTGCAGATTAGGTCAGAAGGGGAAATCTAGAGTGCAACCAAGTGTTACAACCCACTCACCTTGTTGGCTCAGCAGAAAGGAACTAGGGCAGAGGGGGTTTAGGCACACAGACGGCGTCGGCACACAGTGGTGGTCGGCTTCAGTGCTAGGGCTCGGCTCTGCCCCTAGTCGAAGTTGTGCACCGGTGAGGAGAGAAATGAGGGGGTCGCAAGCCCGAGAGGAGAAGTCGGCCGGAGAACTAGGACTCGGCGGCGAAGAAGGAAGACCCGCCAGTGGAGTCTGAAGCACAGCAGATGGTTGCTGGACCTTGGCGTCAGTAATGGACGTTGGGCAGAAGGTAGAGGAAAATGAGGCTCGGCAGAACCCAGGGCAGAAGAATTCGGGGTGCTGTTCTACTGAGGTCAAGCGGCCGGCGGCAACTCGTCGGACCAGAGAAAGGAAGAAGAAATCGCCGGTCGGCCGGGGCTGGCTAGGGCACGAAGCGAGTCGCCGGCACTAGGAACTCCACGGCAAAGGCTAGAGCTCCGGGTGGTCGACGGTGGCGCCGGCAGTGCTCCGTGTGAGGAAGAACTAACTCGGCCGACGGCAGCGTCGGGTAGAGAAGAAGATGATCGGAGTGGCTCGGTGCGTCGTCGGCGGCTAAGTCACAGGGAAAGGAGGTCGGCGTCGGCAGAGGAGAAGAAGAGAAAAGGGGGAACCGACACAGCCGGCGGTTAGGGCTCGGAGGAGAAGAGAAGGCGCATGGGGGGGTCTCGGCGAGGATGAGTGCATCGGCGAGAATGAGAGGAAATAAAGGAAAAGAGAAAATAATAATAATAATAATAAAAAGGAATTTAATAAATAAACAATTCCTCACTTAAATGGGTAGCCTAAACAGGCTTTTCCGGGCCCCGTTTTTATCCCCGTCAACTCGTCCGTACGAGCTCCGAAAAATTCCCGAAAAATGTCCAAAAATTCCGGAAAATTCCCTTATTAATATTCGCCTATTTCCGGTATTTTACAGGTCGGCGGTGCTAGGGGTGCTCATGCGAGGGAGAAAGGTTGGCAATCGTGGTGCTCGCGTGAGGGAGAGATCGCCGGATGAGGTGCGGGAATTCACGAGAGGAAAGGAATCGGCGATGGATTGGGGAGAAGAGGAGTGTCGGTGTAGGTTTTAGGGCACGGGTGAGGGAATAAAAAAAAAGAAATAAAATTTTTAAACATTTCCTCGTTTAAATAGGGTAGCTTAAACAGATTTTTCCGTAGCCCAATAATTGATCTCATTAACCTACATCATACGAATTCCATTTAAATCCAAGAAAATTTTTAAAAATTTCCAAAAAATCTAATAAGATTATTTTCCAAATAATCTTATTATTTAATTATTATTTAGGAGTCGTATTTTACATTCTCCCCCACTAATAAAAATTTGATCCCCAAATTTACTTCTCAACATAGGATCATCATCTAAGAGTAACAACCAAACTACATACTCATATACCACTCCATCTAAGTATCATGAACAAATCTCCAACCTCAAGGGATGATTCTGTAGGCTATGAGCTCACCCTGCTTCTGCTACTCACATACTGCTGTCTAACCAACTATCGGTAAATCAACATCTGAAATTCATAATGCACCCTATCAGCAAATCCTCTATCAATCCTAGGTAATCCCATGACAAATTTCATCATAACAAGATCTCATTTCCATATCAGTTGGGGGGGGGGGGGGGGGTCATTTATCTAAATATACCTCCTAGGTTATCCTACTAAACACAAATAACCCAAAGGTCAGAATCATCATGAAATAGAGTTTGTCAGCCCCCTACTGGTCAAACCAACAAAATAAATTGGTCATCTACTATCTGATCCAACAAGAGTACATCAATTCGTCACTAACAAAACCAACTAAGGTAAGTCGACCCACAACTGCCTAAATCAACAAGGGTAAATCGATTCTCTATCAACCAAATCAACAAGAGTAAATTAATTCTCTACTGTTCAAATCAACAATAGTAAATCAGTCCTCTACAAACTGAGTTAACCTGAGTATACAGATATTATCCACTACCTAGCTAATAGTAACAAAGACTGGTATGTGACTCTAACTCTCAACCAACTAGTAGTAACAGAAGCTAAAACTACTGGTAGTATGATATGGCGAATCCCCAGACACTGTAATCCCTAATCTCTAGCAGTGTTTGATGGATCTAACCAATGACTGACACAACACAAGTCATACATTGTATAAACAACTAGTCAAGTAACAACGAAAGTGTATGATAACAATATACAACTTACGTCCTATAGCTTGGAGATTCCTGCCGCTGCTTGGTCCCAAAACTCGAAAGGTCACATCGAGAAACCAAATCATGAAAATTGAAAACACAGAAAATAGGCCTCGTAAGCCTGTGGCTCTGATACCAATCAATTGGTATCAGATTAACTCAAAAATCTAGAACATGAAAAATAGGTGTCGTAAACTTGGCTCTAATACCAATAAATTGGTATCAGATTAACTCAAAAAATCATAAATCAAAACAAGATCGAAATCCCAAAAACACAAAACCCAACATTTGACTCGAATCATGCTCTGATACCACTAAATTATCATGCCCCATAGAAGCCCCTACCAAAAACATAAACAAGTATCTACAACAACTAATCCAGTGGAAAATATACACTAAATATACCTATACATCTCCATATATATATATATATATATATATATATATATATATATATATATATATATATATATATATATATATATATATGTATAAGGGAGATATATATAACTGTGTGGTTGTGTATATATTCCAACCGTGTGGGCTAATGGTTATATTGTGTGAATATTCTTGTATATATGCTTCATATTAAACATCTCACTCGGCTGTACTATAAACCAACACAGCGGAAAAATGATAAAGAAAGCCCATACTAACTAAAACAACACGCTGCTTGCCGACTAGGCCTTATACAACAACACAACAACGCAAAATTCAACTTCACATAATAAACACCAACAGATAATTGAATTAATATAACACCAAATACAAAATACGAGTAAAGAATAAACGAAACCCAATGCAGTCTTCGGATGTAATGTAGGATTGACACCCAGGACTCTCCCAAGCATCCTTGATTCATCTACCTATTACCTGGCGAAAGAAAAACCATTTTGTGGGGTGGTGAGTGCTGGGACTCAGCGGGTAAAGGAAAGATAGTGCATAAACATAATTAAGAACTAGAGATACAAAGGTATACAGTCTCATATGAAAAGTAATAGCAGATACTTCCATGTTATCATAATAAATGTTCATACCTGACACCATATTCTAGACTAGTAAAATCAGGAGTAGAACAACTCTGCTACAGAGTTACTCATAACTACAATGGTAACATGTGAGTTATATGCATATTACCAATAGGTAAGTCAATCTAAACACATACAACAGATATATATATATATCTCAACATATGTAAGCATATCTGCATAAGTAAGCAACAGCAGCATAAGTAAGCAACAACACCAACCGGTATAATAATAATAGCGTATGCACGGATGGTCACCCCGCCCACCTCTCTGCACCACGACCCCTGTATGGTTGAGAGGCCGGATCGATGATAACTGTACCACTCAAAGGCCGCCACTACTCTCGAGTGACCGAGTGGACAAGTGTTGAGTAGCTAACTAGCTACAAAGCGAAGGGGGTCCCTACTGCTCGCAACTCCGGCTACCACTACCCATGAGTGATCGAGTGCGGCACGACAGGACAAGAGACATCTGCTCCAGCTACCACTCTCTAGAGTGGTCGAGCATACAGTCCTGGTTAATGACTCTCTCGACCGCAAGGGAGAATTTGTCGTTAACATGTATGCAATGATATGATGCACAAAATACAACAGACATCATATACATGTAAATAGGAATCAGGTATGCTACATGAAGTCAGCATGCTCAATATGGTACATAAATAAACAACAATTAAAGCCTACAAGGTTGGTATCTTATATCTGCTAAATATCATAGATGACAACAAGAGACTGTATGGATATAGAAATGAATAACTCAAAGGTTTGAGTGGAAGTATCAAGCAAAAGAAAAATACAAGTGTAGTCAAGGTAAAGAAGTCCTTATCCAAAAATAATAGCTCATGCACCAAGTTCCAAAGATCTAAAGAGAGTCAAAGTAAGAAGTACCTGCCTTCATACGTAGATCGTGCATCAAAAATTATCCACTCGTCAAGTGACTCATCGTAAATCAAAGTCCTGTAACAACACATATAATTAAGCTATTTCCCATGTATCCAATAATAAACTTGAACTCCTATTTAGGACCCAAATTCGGTCATTAACTCAGTTAACTATAAGCCTCGGAGCTAACCTAACCCTAGATTAAACCCAACATTTTATCTTAATCATTTCGAACAAATACTTGGAATAATTATCCCTAATCATACCAGCAACAATTCGGTTCTAGGCTACAACACATTATACAAGAAACAATCTTGCAAAGGAAAATCCAAAGTCAAGGCCAAGACTGTTGGTTAATCCTAGGAAGATCGTACCGGTTCCACTATACTAAAATTTGTACAAGTGTCGAACCTTTCCTAAATAACTTATTGTGTTCTTTAGAAGTTAAATTAGGAATTGCAAACGGAACTAAACATTATTGATTCCAAATTTAACTTATCTGTTCTTAATGGTTTAAACTTGGATCGCAAGCGGAACTTAACACTATTGATCCAAATCCACCTACGTTATAAATTCAATTAAATATTAATTTCCAAAATTGACTTCCAGGTTAAACATGGCGAGGCACTAGACCTTCTTGGATATGGGAGCAACCACCACTTCCTAGACAAAGCCTTTTAAGGAAAGCTAATATTTAATTTCCTTATATAACTCTAGATTTAACCAAAAAGAACAATCGAATCACAAATTCGAAAAACAAAAAAAAACACAAACTCGAATAACAAATTCGAAAAATTAGAATCTAATGCCTCTTGTATTTGGAATTCATACAAAGAAAATAACTAGCAAGATGCGGAAGAAAATTACTAGTTATACCTTCTCTTTGTATGCTAATGACCTCGAGATCTTCTGTCATATTCCTCGCCTCGCCTTGGATGTTGTGTGGGCGACGAACCTCCAAGATGAACACCACCCAAAGAGCTTCTCCTTCTTCTCTATGTTTCAGCCACCACCACCACCAAGGAGCAAAAGAGAGCAAAGGGAAAAGAGAGGGAGAGAGAGGGCCGGCCACAAGAGGATCACCAACAAGAGAATAAGAATTGTTATCTCATGAGGCCTCCTCTCCCCTTCTTTTATATTACTTGCCCAAGGCAAATAAGGAAAGACTTTTTACAAAAATTTAAATCTTCCTCTTATTTTTCCTTTTCCCTTTTTATTTTTCCTTTTCTTTCCTCTTGATTGAATCGATCATCAATCATGAATTGATTGGCTTGATTGAATCTTTTAAAGGATGATTGGTCGGCCCCTTGCTTGGGCACCAAGCAAGGGTGGTTGGCCACAATTAAAAGGAAAGAAATAATCCTTGTAAAAATTTTATAAGCAAAGAAAAAACTCTTATAAAATTTTACAAGCTCTCTTTTAATTTCCTAAAGTGAATGTTTAAAAAAGAAAGTTTTAAAAGTTAAAATCATGTTTTAAAATTTAAAACTTCTCTTCTAAAAATTTCCTTTCTTAACATGTTTACAAAAATAGAAAATTTTAATTTTAAAATTTCTCTTCCTTTTTTCTAAAACCATGAGGATGGTTAAAAAATGAAAGTTTTAAAACTTTTAAAACTCCCTATTAAACCATGTGGCCTAATTCAAATAAGGAAAGTTTTTTATTTTAAAATTTCTCTTTTAAAACTTATAGTTTTCTACAAAGAAAAGATTTTAAAAATTCAAAACACCCCTTCACTTTTGAATTAATATGGCCGACCCCTTCTTGCTTGGACACCAAGCAAGGGGTCGTCCCCTTAACAGAAGATGGTGGCCGGCCCTTGGCTTAGTCACCAAGCCTTGGGCCGGCCCTCTCTTGGACACCAAGAAGGGTTTTTTTTGGATGGACTTGAGGCTTTAATGAGGCTACGACAGGGACCTAGAGGAGAAATTAGTTTTGGCCTTCCGATGAGCTTGAGTATCCTGTGTTCGCCTCGAACACACAACTTAAGTTCATCAATAATAGCTCATTCCACTAAAGAGTTATTATTGCACTACTGCACCAATCCCAAATTACATTATGGGCTCCTTCTTATCATGAGTGTGTTAGTCTCCCTGTGTTTAAGATAACAAATGTCCACTAATTAAGTAAGTTACTGACAACTCACTTAATTAATATCTAAGTCCAAGAGTAGTACCACTCATCTTCATTGTCATGTCGGACTAAGTCCACCTGCAAGGTTTAACATGACAATCCTTATGAGCTCCTCTTGGGGGCATTCTCAACCTAGATTACTAGCACACAGTTTCCTTCTATAATCAACAACGCACACTATAAGTAATATCATTTCCCAACTTATCGGGCATATTGATTTATCAAGCTAAATCTCACCCTTTGATAAGTTAAAGAAATAAATACTAAATATATGTGCTTGTTATTATATTAGGATTAAGAGCACACACTTCCATAATAACTAAGGTCTAGTTCTTTTATTAAGTCAGTATAAAAAGAACTTACCTAAAATGGTCCTACTCAATACACTTAGAGTATACTAGTGTAATTTATTAGTCAAGATAAACTAACACCTAATTACACTACGACTATTCCAATGGTTTGTTCCTTTCCATCTTAGTCGTGAGCAACTGTTTATAATTTATAAAGAACTGATAACATGATCTTCTGTGTGTGACACCACACACCATGTTATGTACAATATAAATTAATTGAACAACTACACTTAACAAATAAATGTAGACATTTGACCAATGTGATTCTTTTATTTCAAAATAAATGTTTACAAAAGCTAGGCTTTTAGTATACACTCTAACAATCTCCCACCTATACTAAAAGACTAAGCTGATTCCCATCCCCTCCACATGCCGATCAAAAGCTTTCGCCGGAAGGGCCTTAGTGAAAGGATCTGCCAGGTTATCTGCTGATGCAATCTTGGCGACGACAACTTCTCCTCTCTTGACGATGTCTCGTATCAGGTGGTACTTGCGCTCTATATGTTTACTAGCCTTATGGGCTCGTGGTTCCTTCGAGTTTGCAACTGCACCACTATTATCACAATAAATTGTAATGATTTTGGGCAAACCAGGAATCACATCTAAGTCCATTAGGAAGTTCTTGAGCCATACAGCTTCTTTGACTGCTTCAGAGGCTGCCACATACTCAGCTTCCATGGTTGAGTCTGAAACGTATTTCTGCTTGACACTCCTCCATGCAATGGCTCCACCTCCTAAAGTAAACACATAGCCTGATGTAGACTTACTGTTGTCCCTATCTGATTGGAAATCTGAATCCGTGTAACTCACAGGGAGCAAATCGTCTGCTTGGTAAACTAGTATATAATCTCTAGTCCTTCTCAGGTACTTCAATATATGTTTTATAGCAGTCCAATGTCCTTATCCAGGGTTACTCTGATATCTGCTAACCATCCCTATGGCAAAACAAATATCAGGTCTCGTACACAGCATTACATACATTAGGCTTCCCACAGCCGAAGCATAAGGAACTTCATGTCCTCTATCTCCTTTGATGTCTTCGGAGACATCTCTTTAGATAAGGCTACTCCATGCCTAAAAGGTAAGAAACTCTTTTTGGAGTTCTGCATGCTAAAACGAGCAAGGATTGTATCTATATATGAAGCTTGAGATAGGCACAACATCCTTTTCTTGCGATCCCTTATGACTTTGATCCCAAGAATGTGTACATATTCTCCTAAGTCCTTCATATCAAATTGTTTGGATAACCATATCCTTACGTCCGATAACACTTTGACATTGTTGCCAATTAACAAAATATCATCTACGTATAGTACAAGAAATACCACCACGTTTCCGTTACACTTCTTGTATACACAAGACTCATCCAGACACTGAATAAATCTATATGACTGGATTACTTCGTTAAACCGGATGTTCCAAGATTTTGAATCTTGGTTCAGTCCATAAATAGACCGATTCAGCTTGCACACTAGATGCTCTTTGCCTTTTTCAATGAACCCCTCTGGTTGCTTCATATGGATGCTTTCTTCAAGACTTCCATTAAGGAAAGCTGTCTTGACATCCATTTACCAAATCTCATAATCCATATGAGCAACAATGGATAAGAGTATCCGGATAGACTTTAGCATAGCTACCGGTGAAAAAGTCTCCTCATAATTGGTTCCCTCTTTCTGAGTATACCCTTTCGCAACAAGCCTTACCTTGAAGGTTTCTACCTTCCCGTCTGTCCCTCTTTTCCTTTTGTAGATCCACTTGCATCCAACGGCTTTTACACCATCTGGTGGTTTTACAAGCTCCCAGACCTTATTAGAATACATAGACTCTATTTCAGAATTCATTGCCTTTTGTCAAGATACTGCATGTATATCTTGGAGTGCTTCGTCATATGTCCGGGGATCAGATTCATGTTTACCCGGGATCAAGTCCGAAGACTCTCCCAAAAACATAAATCTCTCAGCTTGCCTCACAACGTTACGACGAGGCACTGTCTGTGGTTGTATATCATGTGTGACACGTGTTGCAGTCTCTTGTGGTACTTCATCTTGTACTGTTGGTACTGAAGTAGACGGCTCTATATCCCTTCACCTTAAAAGGTCTCTTGGTCATTTTACCTTCCAAGCAAGATTCACAGGTTGAAAAGTTTTCCAACTCTAATGTACCCAAGAGTCCATCAGCTATAAGCCTTTGAATCCTACTTAAGTTAATATGACCAAGCCTTAGATGCCAAAGATATGTTTGTTTCATTTTCGAAGGTTCTTTTCTCTTATTAGAGTTAGAAGATGTATTATTAATTTCCATTTGTTGCTTTATGGGAGAAATTAGATTTAATGTATATAAATTGCCAACTAATGTACCAGAATAGATAATAACTCTATTTCTCTTTATAACTACATTGTTACTGAAAGAAACAGAATATCCATCCAAATACAGTTTAGAAACTGAAATTAAATTCTTTCTAAAACTGGGTACATAAAGATAATTTCTTAAAACCAAACTTCTATTCCTATCAAAAGATAAGTAGACATCTCCCACTGCAACAGCTGCCATCTTAGTAGCATTGCCCATGTAGACGGTTATCTCTCCTTCAAATAGTCATCGGGTTTCCTGAAACCCCTGCAAAGAGTTGCAGACATGATCAGTGGCTCCTGTATCTACACTAGATGTTGGTAGATAACACCGCTAAACATGTTTCAACTACAAGAGATTGAGATATACCTTTATTGTTCTGATTCCTATGAGGACAGTCCACCTTCCAATGTCCTGACTGCTTGCAGATGAAGCACTTGCCCTTCGGCTTCTTCATTCCAGCTTTTTGTCCTGTACCCTCAGGTTTATTCACCTTCTTTACTGAAAAGACCTGTTTCTTCTTCTTCTTGCTTTTCGACTTAGAAGTAGAACCATTTTCAGCATAGTGAATCTGAGAACTGTGACGAAATATACCTTCTGCTGCCTGTAGTTCTGTCAGAAGTTCTGCCAACGTATACTCCCTTTTATTCATGTTATAGTTCAGGCGGAACTGCTCAAAACTTCTGGGTAGTGTTTGGAGAATTATATCGACCTGGGTTTCCTCATCAATTTCTCCTCCAAGGACTTGTATTTCGTTCAGATAAGCCATCATTTTGAGGATATGATCCCTTATGGGTGTCCCCTCTGACATGGTGGTTGTCATTAACTTTCTCATTGCCTCTTGCCTAGCAGTCCGACTCTGGTGCCCAAAGAGTTCTTTAAGATTGTTTATTATATCATAAGCAGTTGGTAAATCTTGATGCTGATGTTGCAATACATTTGACATTGAAGCCAAAATGTAACACCGCGTCATCTCATCTGCTTTTACCCATTTCTTATGATACTCAATCTCCTCTGGGGTAGAATCACCATTAGGTGTATCTGGGCATACCTCTGACAGTACAAACTTATAGCTTTCAACAGTTAAGACAATATTCAGGTTTCTTTTCCAATCTATATAGTTGGGACCAGTAAGTCTATTCTCTTTCAGAATAATGGTCAGTGGGTTGAAAGTCATCCTAAGAATCACAAAAATAAACTTTGGTCAAGACTCTAAATTTAGAATAATATTGATTCCTCAAACAATACTATTTTAAATTAACCAACACCTCAAATCACCGTAAATTTTGCATGCCACGATAGTATGGACGTATACAAAATCAAACATTTGTAAGAGGAGGTTTTACCCATTAATTTTATTCTTGTCAACCTAACTTTATGACAAATAAAATTAATCGTTGGTTTTCCTTCGGTCACACAAAAAATAGCAGTGACTCCGATGGGGAGGATACTATTAGACGTGCCTAAGTGTATACCATTACTGTACACTTAGTCCATTAATAAGAGTGTGCCCCTTCCGATGGGGAAGATCAGACGCTCTTAATTAATTTCCTATAGTCATCCAAAATGGAAGTTTGATCTAGTGATCCACAAACAAACTCATCCGATATGGAGGAAGGCACTCAGAGCCAACGCGCAAGTTTGTTTGCATCACTTACAAACCAGTAATGGAAATCATGAAATTTATTAAAATTCCTCTCCCACTTAGTTATTTAAAATTGAGGATTTTTAACCTATGCTAGCATATCATGCACACATACATCACAGTAAATAAAAGTCACGATAGTGTGGACGTATACAAAATCAAACATTTGTAAGAGGAGGTTTTACCCATTAATTTTATTCTTCTCAACCTAACTTTATGACAAATAAAATTAATAGTTGGTTTTCCTTCGGTCACACAAAAAATAGCAGTGACTCCGATGGGGAGGATACTATTAGACGTGCCTAAGTGTATACCATTACTTGACACTTAGTCCATTAATAAGAGTGTGCCCCTTCCGATGGGGAAGATCAGACGCTCTTAATTAATTTCCTATAGTCATCCAAAATGGAAGTTTGATCTAGTGATCCACAAACAAACTCATCCGATATGGAGGAAGGCACTCAGAGCCAACGCACAAGTTTGTTTGCATCACTTACAAACCAGTAATGGAGATCGTGGAATTTATTAAAATTCCTCTCCCACTTAGTTATTTAAAATTGAGGATTTTTAACCTATGCTAGCATATCATGCACACATATATCACAGTAAATAAAAGCAATAAATTTAAAAATTAATTTTCCAACTATTATGGCCTTTTCCATCACTGTCTTCAGTATGCTCCAACCCTAGCTGCTACCATCTTTAGCCACCGCCATCGGGTCCAGTCATCGCATCTATCTTGCTTCTTATTCCGCTGCGCCTCTGGTCCTCCAATAGCACCACGCCTAGATAAACCTTTCCCAAATCCTTTCCAAAGAGAGTGCTCAAAAACCCACTACTAGACAACAATTAAACCACCAAAATCCAAATATGAACTCCCTAAGAAACTGATGCAGAAAACAGAGCAAAACCTTGCGAAGAAACTGGGTTCACATCCGGATTCCCCTTAGCTAACTCGGTGTTGCAACCAGCGGTGGTGTGGCATCTTTGGTGCTGGCGTGAGGAGGAGAGGCCGGCGGTGCCTGGGGTGCTCATGCGGGTTGAAAGGTCGGTGGTCGTGGTGCTCGCGTGAGGGAGAGATCGCTGGATGAGGTGCGGGAGTTCGCGAGAGGAAAGGAATTGGCGATGGATTGGGGAGAAGAGGGGTGTCGGCGTAGGATTTAGGGCACGGGGGAGGGAATAAAAAAAAAAGAAAAAGAAATAAAACTTTTATACATTTCCTCGTTTAAATATGATAACTTAAACAGACTTTCTTGTAGACCAATAATTGATCCCCTTATCCTACATCATACAAGCTCCATTTAAATTCCAGAAAATTTATAAAAATTCCCAAAATATCCAATAAGATTATTTTTCAAATAATCATTTTATTTAAGTATTATTTGAGCGTCGTATTTTACATTCTCCCCTACTAACAAAAATTTAGTCCCCAAATTTACAGCTTAACATAAGGATCTTCATCTAAGAGTAACAACCAAACTACATACTCATATACCACTCCATCCAAGCATCATGAACAAATTTCCAACCTCAAGGGATGACTCTGTGGGTTATGAGCCCACCCTGCTTCTGCTACTCACATATTGTTGTCTAACCAACTATCGATAAATCAACTACATCTGAAATCCATAATGCACCCTATCAGCAAATCCTCTATCAGTTCTAGGTAATCCCACGACAAAGTTCATCATAACAAACTCTCATTTCCATATCTGGGGGGGGGGGGGTCATTTATCTGAATATACCTCATACGTTATCCTACCAAACACAAATAATCCAAAGGCCAGAATCTTCATGAAATAGAGATTGTCGACCCCTACTAGTGAACCAGCAAAATAAATCAGTCATCTACTATCTGATCCAACAAGAGTACATCAATTCGTCACTGACAAAACCAACTAAGGTAAGTCGATCCACAACTTCCTAAATCAACAAGGGTAAATCGATTCTCTATCAACTGAATCAACAAGAGTAAATTAATTCTCTACTAATCAAATCAACAATAGTAAATCAGTCCTCTACAAACTGAGTCAACCTAAGTATACAGATACTATCCACTACCTAGCTAACAGTAACAAAAACTAGTATGTGACTCTAACTCTAAACCAACTAGTAGTAACAGAAGCTAAAACTACTGGTAGTATGATATGGCGAATCCCGTGACACTGTAATTCCTAATCTCTTGCAGTGTTTGATGGATCTAACCAATGACTAACACAACACAAGTAATACATTGTATAAACAACTAGTCAAGTAACAACGAAAGTGTATGATAACAATATACAACATACCTCCTATAGCTTGGAGATTCCTGCCACTGCTTGATCCGAAAAATCGAAAGGTCACATCGAGAAACCAAATCACAAAAATCCAAAACACAAAAAATAGGCCTCATAAACCTATGGCTCTGATACCAATAAATTGGTATCGGATTAACTCGAAAATCCAGAACACGAAAAACAGGCATCGTAAACTTGGCTCTGATACCAATAAATTGGTATCAGATTAACTCAAAAAATTGTAAATCAAAACAAGATCGAAATCCCAAACACAAAAAACCCAACATTTGACTCGAACCATGCTCTGATACCACTAAATTGTCATGCCCAAGAGGAGCCCCTGCCGGCAAAATTTCGACAGTATCTCCCCTGTAACAGTGACAATATGAAGTATATATACAAGAATATTCACACAATATAATCATCAGCCCACAGGGCTGGAATATATACACAACCACATATATATATATATATATTAAACATCCCACTCGACTATATTATAAATCAACATAGCGGAAAAGGATAAAGAAAGCCCATACGAACTAAAACAACACACTACTAGCCGGGTAGGCCTTATACAACACCACAACAATACAAAATTCAACTCCACATAATAAACACCAAAAGATAATCGAATTAATATAACACCAAATACAAAATACGAGTAAAGAATAAATGAAACTCGATGCAGTCTTCGGATGTGACGTAGGACGGGTAGCCCGGACTCTCCTAAGCATCCTTGATTCATCTACCTACTACCTGGCGAAAGAAAAACCATTTTGTAGGGTGGTGAGTGCTGGGACTCAGCGGGTAAAGGAAAGATAGTGCATGAACATAATTAAGAACTAGAGATACAAAGGTATACAGTCTCATACGAAAAGTAATAGCAGATACTGTCATGTTATCATAATAAATGTCCATACCTGACACCATATTCTAGGCTAGTAAAATCAGGAGTAGAACAACTCTGCTATAGAGCTACTCATAACTACAAGGGTAATATGTGGGGTATATACATATTACCAATAAGTAAGTCAGTCTAAACACATACAACAGATATATATCTCAACATATGTAACCATATCAACATAAGTAAACAACAACAACATAAGTAAGCAGCAACATCAGCCGATATAATAATAACAGTGTATGCACGGATGATCACCCCGCCCACCTCTCTGCACCAAGACCCCTGTATGGTCGAGAGGTCAGATCAATGACAACTGTACCACTAAAAGGCCGTCACTACTCTCGAGTGACCGAGTGGATAGATGATGTGTGGCTAACTAGCTACAAAGCGAAGGGGGTCTCTACTGCTTGCAACTCCAGCTACCACTACCCATGAGTGGCTGAGTGCGGCACGACAGGACAAGCGACATCTTCTCCAGCTACCACTCTCTCGAGTGGTCGAGCATGCGGCCCTGGTTAACGACTCGCTCGACCTCAAGAGAGAATTTGTCGTTAACATGTATGCAATGATATGATGCGCAAAATACAACAGTCATCATATATATGTAAACAGGAATCAGGTATGCTATATGAAGCCAGCATGCTCAATACGGTACATAAATAAACAACAATTAAAGCATACAAGGTTGGTATATAATATCTGCTAAATATCATAGATGACAACAAGAGACTGTATGGATATAGAAACGAATAACTCAAAGGTTTGAGTTGAAGTATCAAGCATAAGAAAAATATGAGTGGAGTCAAGGTAAAGCAGTCCTTATCCAAAAATAATAGCTCATGCACCAAGTTCCAAAGAACTAAAGAGAGTAAAAATAAGAAGTACCCACCTTTATACGTAGATCATGCATCCAAAATTATCCACCCATCAAGTGACTCGTCGTAAATCAAAGTCCTGTAACAACACATATAATTAAGTTATTCCCCATATATCCAATAATAAACTTGAACTCCTATTTAGGATCCAAATTCAGTCATTAACTCAGTTAACTATAAGCCTTAGAGCTAACCTAACCCTAGATTAAACCCAACATTTTATCTTAATCATTTTGAATAAATACCTGGAATAATTATCACTAATCATACCAGCAACAATTCGATTCTAGGCTACAACACATTACACAAGAAACAATCTAGCAAAGGAAAATCCAATGTCAAGGCTTGGACATGTACACCACAACCCACAACTAAATACATAAAACAGAATTCATCATAAAATCATTCAAACTCAACCATTTCATCATAAAAAATAGAAAACCAACCTAGAACATCTTCTCCGAATTCGTCCCTAACCAAAGCCATCACAAAACAAGACCATGAAAGCAATCTAGAAAATCACCACTGATCCTACCCTAATCCAAAACCACCACATCAAGCTTGAAAATGAGAACAGGAACTTATTGAGTCCGAATCTCTTCGATTGAAACCGATCAACAACCAACAACCACCTTAGGGTAAGGCGAAAGAAAATAAAAATAATAATTCTATTAGATAAACCTTTACCAAATCCTTTCCAGAGAGAGTGCTCAAAACCCCACTACTAGACAACAATTAAACCACCAAAATCCAAATATGAACTCCCTAAGAAATTGATGCAGAAAACAGAGCAAAACCTTGCGAAGAAACTGGGTTCACATCCAGATTCCCCTTAGCCAACTCCGTGTTAGGGCACGACATCAAGTGATGGAGAGACGTCGTGTTGGCCGCTGGCTCATTGCAACCGGCGGTGGTGCGACTCTCTGGTGCTGGCGTGAGGAGGAGAGGCCGGCGGCGCCTGGGGTGCTCACGCGGGTTGAAAGGTCGGCGGTCGTGGTGCTCGCGTGAGGGAGAGATCGTTGGATGAGGTGCATGAATTCGCGAGAGGAAAGGAATCGGTGATGGATTGGAGAGAAGCGGAGTGTCGGTGTAGGATTTAGGGCATGGGGGAGGGAATAAAAAAAGAAAAAGAAATAAAATTTTTAAATATTTCCTCGTTTAAATAGGGTAGCTTAAACAGGCTTTGTCGTAGCCCAATAATTGATCCCCTTAATCTACATCATACAAGCTCTGTTTAAATCCCATAAAATTTCTAAAAATTCTCAAAAAATCCAATAAGATTATTTTTCAAATAATCTTATTATTTAATTATTATTTGGACGTCGTATTTTACACAATACCTCAAATTCAGTGGAAAGATCCTCCAATTACATTAGCAATGATACGGGAATATCTTGGTTCACTACTCTTATTGGATGTGCAATATCCATAATATAGGGTATGACAATCATACCATTACTAATTTCACAAGTAGTGACCACAGGAGGAGCATTAACTCTTTCCTCAAAAGATATGTCCCTAATCTTAGTGCTCCCATTGTCCTCAATAAATTTGATATTTATTATCCCAGAAAAGAATCTATTTGAGGGATCATAAAATTTATATCCCTTAGACTTTTTAAAGTAATATACAAAAATTACATTTTACAGACCTTGAGTCCAAGTTTTTTTTTCATTAGGCCTATAAGGTCTAACCTTAGTTGGACAACCCTAGACATGTTAATGCAAAATGTTAGGCATCCTACCCATCTACATCTCATATGAGGTTTTAGTTATTGCCTTACTAGGTACTATGTCAAGTAAGTAAAATGTAATCTTGAGTGATTCACCCCACAAAAACCCCGGTAAAAAAGAAAAGACATCATACTTCCTACCATGTCTTTTAGGGTATGATTACATCACTCAATTATAACATTCTGACTGGAGCTATCGGGCATAGTAAACTAAGGTACGATCCCACATTTAACAAGGTATTCTCAAAAGGTCTGGGACATTATTCAACTAATCCATCATATCGACCATAGTATTCTCCTCCATAATCGGATCTAACGACCTTAATTTTCTTACCAATTTGATTTCAACTTTGCTTTTGAAAATTTTTAACACATCTAAGGATTACAACTTTTCATGAATAAGATACAAATAGTCAAATCATGAATAATCATATATAAAGCTAATAAAATATATGACTGGTTCCAAGATGTCTTAGGAAATGATCCACAATATTCATATATATTAGCTCTAAAACATCATATTATATGTGCTTGCATTCTTATTTCTTATGTTAGTGGTTTTATCGTTAACCCACTTCATGCATACATCAAAATCTGACATGTCAAGGGAATCAAGAATTTCATGTAACATTAACTTTTTTAGGCATTGTTTAGATATATGTCCAAAATACCTATGTCATAAATAAAATAATTCTCGACAGTTAAATTATATTTTGGACCTATATTATGCATTATTTCATTGTCAATAGTAAGCAAGGTGTTCAATTTTTACAACTTATTGTTGGTGCAAGAAGCACCAGACGATCGAACCTGAGTTCTGATTTTGGAAAAGGTTTAAAAGTCAAGATGTCTTGTGATCTAACAAGTGTGACTGAGCTTGCAGGAAAGTCCTAAGTGTTCTTAGACAAAAGTCCTAGTGGATTCTAAGTAGGCGGAAACCCCTAGGAGGAGGTAACCCTAGGTTATGGAAAATCCTAGCTACGGTTAGACACCGAAGTCCTTGTCCGAGAGACTGGATGAAGTCTTGGCGGGTTAAGAACTTTGGTGAAATCCTAGAGTCAAGGATTCTAGGTGACAATCCTGGGGGTCGCGGACACCAGGTGGAAGTCTAGATGGGTCATGGAGTGAACGTTCAGCATGAAGTCCTGAAGTCTCGAATGCTGAACAAAAGTCCAGACGGTCTGGAAGACCGGTCTGACAAAAGGTAATTTCTCCTGAGAGGAGTAGGTGAGGATGCATTCCCCGTTAAGGGAACAGTAAGCATCGATTCGACCTAGGATTTTTGAAAAATCTAAAAGTCAGAACTAGACAATCTAGAGACTATTAAAGTTACTTTTATATATTACTTGCCTATTTTCTAACTATGTTTTGCAAGAAACTAATAATTTTACAGGTTTGAATTTTGCCTTGTTCGATCGACCGAATGTCTAAATCGATCGACCGAACCACTAAGATAGAAGATCGCATTTCAGCTCACGATGAAATGTAGACTGAGGGATCGGTTAACTGGATAGGGAGGTTCAGTCGACCGAACGGTGAATAAACTTCAAACTGGGTTGATTGGACCAGATAAGCTAGCGAGGATAGCGGGATCAATGGACCAAATAAAGGCTTTATCCCAAGCGACAGCATCTGGATGCGAAGCTGGGCAGATGCAAAAGGTTTGGTCGACAGATCAGGGAGGATTGGTCGACCGATCAGTGTCGAGTCAAACTTAATCCTGAGATCAGTGGATCTAGATCAATCTAAACTCAGCTATAAAAGAAGGCATCGACCTAGCACTTCAAGACAATGAATTCTAACGATCTCTCTATTGTGTGTTGTTTAAAAGACAAGTCAAACAAAAGCTGTAATGCTGCTCCAATGACAGAAAGCTCGAAAGTCTAACTCTCTTAGTCGCCGATATAATTTTTATTTATAGCATTCAATTATAGTTGTACTTGTCTTTGTAAAGATTTTCTGAAACTATAGTGATTACCCAACGAAAGTACTCTCATGTGCAGACATTGGAGTAGGAGTTGTCAAAGGCTCCGAACCAAGTAAATCTTGGTGTTTGTGATTGCTTCTTTGTTTCTTACTTTCCGCTGCCTATTTTGTGTTTTGGAAAAAAATGAATGAAATAGCCACGAGTGTTATTCACCTCCCCTCCTAGTACGTCTTGATCCTAAAGTTGGAATCAGAGCGGGGTCGCTCTGAATTGGTGAAACCATCATTTGAATAATTTTTTTTATTTTTTGCTTTTTGCATCTTGAGATTTTCGGAGTCCATCAGAATCGGTGATATCACCCCTTCCGATAATTTTTTGATCGAGTTTATTGTTTCTTGAAGTTGGTGCAAACACCACTTGAGTTCTTAGCTTTTTTTATCATATACTACAAATCTAAGACCTAGTCTTGGAGCATTCACTGTTATTTTTCTATGTGCAAGGTTTTTTTTCAATGGTCTATCAAGAAGGCTACAGTATAGCTCACCCTCCACTCTTCTTTGGTGAAGATTTTGGCTACTCAAAGGGTCGGTGGAGTACTAGCTGAAGACTAAGGTAGAAATGTGGATCATCATCCAAATAGGCCTCTCCCTACCAGTCGACAGTACTAGAGCACTTGTGTCATGTGAAAACTAGGACACACACTTGATGAAAAATATTGAGACTGATGCCAAGGCGACTTGAGCCCCATAATGCGGACTAACAAAAGATGAGCTAAATCGAGTTGGACCATTCAGCAACGTAAAGGATCTTTAGCAAAAGTTGATCAAACTTCATGAAGGAACCTTCGACGCTAAGGTATGTAAGAAAGATTTGTTGTTAAATAAATTATATAACATTAAAATGCAAGAAGGTGAGTTGGTGATCCAGTTACACGCCTAGATCCAAGATCTGCTCAATGGACTCCACTCAATTGAACATAAAATGGTGAACCGTGATATTATAAGGTATACACTACAAGCCTTTTATAGGAATACATTGTGAGCATCAATGGTAGATGCCTACAAGGTTTACAAGGATCTTTCAATTATTAGATTAGATGAATTATTTTCTAATTTTGAGTTACACGAATAGACTAATGCACCCGTATTCGAATTAGAAATCAAAGCTCAAATTCCAACCTGAACCCGTATTCGAATTAGAAGACAACAAGGAGATTACCTCTGAATTAGTCAGACAAGTTCAAAAATTGCTAAAGAAGCAAAGGACAAGGAAGACATTGAAAGCAACATGGTCTGAATCCTTGGAAGACTCCTATAAAGAACACGAACAAGCAAGCTTCCTTACTCTATCGGTACAAGCTTATGTTGCCAAAACTGAGTCTGAGTCCAAAACTAGAGCTGAATCAGAAAGTGAGTCCGAATGGTTGCTGGTTGCTACAAATCTGTATCCATTTCCAAATGGCCAAATAATACTGTAAGTTCTCTGGTTACTGGTGCTCAAGTAGATGATCTACAGACTTTAGTTTCATATTTATTAAGAAAGTTGGCCAAATCCAATGTCCGGGTTAAGTCACCTCAAAAGGAGGTAGCAACCCTTAAGGAAGTGATTGACCCAAGTTCTTTGACTGAGCAAGTACAAGATGGAACCTCAATTCAAGTCCAACAACTTGAGGAAGAGAATTCCAATTTAAAAACTCAAGTCAAAGAACTTAAGGACACATTGGAACGGTTCACCTTGGGTTCCAAGAATCTTAATCTAATTCTTGGAAAACAAAGGGTCATATACAACCGAGATGGTCTTGCGTACAAGGCCAGACATCGATTCAAATCTTACTTGTCTTTAGTGAATCGATCAACTAAGAACCTAGTCCAAGCATGGGTCCCCAAGTCTAACCTAACTAATCAAGTTGGACTTGATCAATATTGGATCCCTTAGGATCAAATCTACTATCTTGATAGACCTTATCGAGGCTATGATCCGGGGGAGCCAATAGAAAGACTATTTTCATTAGATAAACCTGATTGATGGTTGATTTACTATTTTTTTTCTTATGCATGCTTAGATTAGGGTAGATAAGGACTTAGGCTTGATTGACACTTGTTTAGTTAGACCAAAGATGTATAGAAATAAAATATTTAATTTCCTTAAAAGGTTTTTCTAGAAGTGGTTGTTGTTCCACTATCCAAGAAGGTTTTGTGCCTCGCCACAACCTGGAAGTCAATTATTGAAAAGAATGTTTAATTGACTAACTGTTAAGCCTTAGTCTAACTCAAATATAAATCAATCTTTATATTTGAATTTAAATTAAAGATTAAATTAACTATCTCACAAAATCTATAAGGCTCTCGGATTAAAAATATAGAAAGGGCGAGATGGATTTAGGTTTAAATGGAGAATTAGTCTAACCTAATTCAAACCAATCAAATTAAAAATTAATTTTAAAATCTTAATTAATTTTGAAATGTTAATTAATTTCAAAATCTTAATCATTTTCAAAGATTAATTCTAAAATCTTAATTAATTTCAAAATATTAATTAATTTTAAAATCTTAATCATTTTCAAAAATTAATTTTAAAAATTTTATTGACTTTGAAATGATAATTAATTTTAAAATTAAATTGACTTTCAAATGTTAATTAATTTTTAAAATCTTAATTATTTTCAAATATTAATTAATTTTTAAAATCCTAATTATTTTCAAATATTAGTTAAAGTTTCAAATTTTAAAATTTAATTATTCAAACGTAAATATTATGAAATATTTTAAAATTCAAACTTAATTATTTTGTAACTCAATCTTAAAATAATTTTTACAAATTTAAACTTAAATATTTTCAAATTTTCAAATTCAGACTTAATAATTTTCAAAATTCAAAATTAACTTAACTCTATCTCATACAAACTCAAAAGATGAAATGTTTGATAACCTAAAAAGGGTGAAATGAAAAATTAAGAAAATAAATAATTATTTTAAATATATTCTTAATTTTTTATGCTTGGACTCTAGGATTCCCAAACTTAAATAAGTTACCTAAAATTTTTTTGGGCATTAATCAACAAGGAGAAAAAGGGAGTTAAGTTATTTTCAAATGTCAAAGTATTTTTCAAAAAGAAGTTAAGTTTTTCTTTGGTTTAACTATTTTTGAAAGTTTAACTATTTTTAAAAAATAACCTTAAAGTTTTTTTGAAAGGCAAGTTTAAATAGCAAAAAAAAAAATAAGTTTTTGAAAAAAAAATAAGTTTATGAAATCTTTCCATAAAGTTTAAATAAGTTTTTTTTTGAATCTTTTACTTAACTAAGTTTGTTTGAAATTTTTCAAAAGCTAAGTACTTGACAAAGTGTTTTTTAAATCTAAGAATTTAGCTAAGTTTTTAAGGAAAAACCTAAGTTTTTCTTTCTTTTTTCTTTCTTCAAAACCTTTAAGTATACTTTCAAAGATACTAAATCTTTAAAAAAAAATATCTTTCAAAAATGAAGTTTTTTTCAAAAGTCAAGTTCTTCTTCAAAGCTTTTACAAAAATACTAAGTACTTTCAAAACATAATCTGTTTGAAATTATTTTTAACTCTCCCTTTTCCAAAAGTTTTTCAAAGCAAAATTCTATAACTCAAAAGAAAAGTTTGTTTCAAAGTATTTGAAAAACTACAATGTTTTATTTTGAAATTAAGTGTTTTTCCTCCCTAAATTGTTTTTGATATATGTCAAAGGGAGAGAGAATGTTCAAAAGTTAAGAAGGAGAGAAATTTAAGAGATTAAGGGGGAGCTAACAAGTTAATTCTTTTCTTTATTAATGAATCTCTTAACTTTTGCTATATGTTACATTTTTTCTTTAGGTTACTATATGTTTTACTTAACTTTTGAATCAAGTTGCTTTAATCAAAAAGTGGGAGATTGTTAGTGTAAGGAGCACCAAATGATCGAACCTGAGTTTTGATTATGGTAAAAGGTTCAAAAGATAAGATATCTTATGATCTAACAAGTGTAACTGAGCTTGTAGGAAAGTCCTAAGTGTTCTTAGGTAAAAGTTCTAGTGGATTCTAACCAAGTGGAACACCCTAGAGGGAGGTAACCTTAGGTCCCAACGGAGGTAACCTTAGGTTATGGAAAGTCCTAGCTGTTGTTAGGCAATAAAGTCCTGGTCCAGGGGACTGGATGAAGTCTTGGCGGGTTGAGGACTTTGGACGAAATTCTAGAGTTGAGGACTCTAGGTGAAAATCCTGAGGGTCGTGGACACTAGGTGGAAGTCTGGACTAATCATGGAGCGGGCATTCAACATGAAGTCCTTATGTCTCAGACGCTGAGTAAAAGTTCAAACGGTCTGGAGGACCGATCTGGTAAAAGGTAATTTCTCCTAAGAGGAGTAGGCGAGGGCGCGTTCCCCGTTGAGGGAACAATAAGCGTCGGTTCGACCTAGAAATTTTGAGAAATTTGAAAGTTAGAACCGAACAATTCGGAGGTTGTCAAAGTTACTTTTATATATTACTTGCCTATTATTCTAACTATGTTTTGCAGGAAACTAACAATTTTGTAAGTTTGGATTTTGCCTTGTTCGGTTGACCGAATGTCCGGATCGATCGACCGAACCACCAAGATAGAAGATCAGATTTCAGCTCACGATGAAATGTAGACTGAGGGATAGATCGACTAAACAGGGAGATTTAGTCGATCGAACGGTAGATAAACTTTAGACCGGGTTAATCAGACCAGATAAGCTAGCGAGGATAATAGAATCAGTCCACCAAACGACGAGATCAGTAGACCAAACGACAAGATCGGTTGACTGAACGAAGGCTTTATCTGAAGTGGCAACATCTAGATGGGAAGTTGGACAGATGCAAGTCAAGTTATGAGGATCTGGATCAGGCTCAACTCGGCTATAAAAGGAGGCCAATCAATGTCGAGTAAAACTTGATCGAGAAATCAATGGATCTGGATCAGGATTAACTCGGCTATAAAAGGAGGCTTCGACCCAACACTTCAAGAGAATGAATTCTGACGATCTCTCTATTGTGTGCCATTCAAAAGACAAGTCAACAAAAGTCATAACGCTGCTCCGACGATAGAAAGCTTGAAAGTCCAATTCTCTTAGTCGTCAGTATAATTTTCATTTATAGCATTCAATTATACTTGTACTTGTCTTTGTAAAGATTTTCTGAAACTATAGTGTTTGCCCAATGAAAGCACTCTCACGTGTGGGTCTTAGAGTAGGAGTTGTCAAAGGCTCTAAACCATGTAAATCTTGGTGTTTGCGATTGCTTCTTTGTTTCTTACTTTCCACTGCCTATTCTGTGCTTTGCGAAAAACGAACGAAATAGCCACGAGTGCTATTCACCCCCGCCCCCTCTAGCCCATCTCGATCTTACACTTATCAATCAAGGAATCATTGCCAACTAACACTGAATTTAAGAAAATATAAAAAAAATCATTTTCAAATGAACAAAAATAACCTGATTTAATCATATAAGAAATTAAAATTAAGTTCAATCTAAATGATGGTACAAGAAATATATTATATTTTTCTAAATTTAGAAAAACATCAATTCCAAAATAACACCTAAAAACTACTTATGGGCTCTACTTTAGTTTTCTTGTCATTCTCTATATAGATGTATCTTTCACCATCAAACGAAAGTCAAGTTATGAGATAATCTTGCATAATGACACTTATATGGATAGTGATATTGGTATCTATCCACCAAGTGTCAATTAGGTACAACGACTAAATTGACTTCTTAACTAACAATATTGAAATATTCACCCTTTATAACACGCTAGTTGTTTTACTTGGAGCAATCCTTCCTTAGATGACCTCTCATATTGCATGTGAAACAAGCGGGTTCCTGATCTTGTTTCTTTTGAACTTTATACCTTGAAACCTAAAAGCTGCAGTTTATTTATCTTTACCTTGATTATAAGTCCTTTTATTTTTTATTTCCTAAAATTATTAATGGTTAACAATAGCAAGTTGTTTATGTTGCCAGTTACATATTGCATTGAAAATGAAAGAAAGAAACAACATAAGCTCATGTTATCGCCAAAAACATAGATAGATTATAATAGATAATACATTTAATATGTAATTATATAATTATGTATGGGCATTAGATGAGCCACCAAGTACAACATCATATTAAGCCTTTGGACTAAATTGTAATTTGTTAGAGGTACTCTCAATTTATAGCTCGTGATAACCTTTGTTGGTCGCATAAAGTATCTTCCTTTTGGCTAACACATTGCATATAATTCACACTTTATATCAGCTATTTGAGTCCATAGCTTACAACAACTTACATCAACCACCTAATATGTTTTTTTTAAGCCAACATATTATGCGCATAACAAAATTTGTTCCTTAGTTATAACCTACCTAATTTATAGATATATGTCTATATAGTAATATTCTTTGGATTTAATCACTTTTAGTATAGATATATGTCTATAATATAAAGTGTACTAAATCTACTTAAGGTATCTTTCTTTGGACAGACACAATAGTTCAATTTAGTAATAAATGTATAAATAAACTCAAGAAAATCCTAGGAGCCCTAATCAAATGAAAATAATCCACCACTTTCAGTGGTTCCCAAGTAGACCCAAGTGGGAGACAAGTAGCGAAGTGATAATAGGGTTTCCAACACCTAACACGACCTAGACATGATGGGAAACACAATCGTGTTGAGTGCTCTGTGCATAGTCGTGTTCTGTGTGTACAGCATCTAACACGTCTTGGACGTGTTGTAGAACATGGTCGTGTTTGGCATGTTTAGAGTGAAACCTGACCTCAACACAGTCATGCCCAACCCTATGTTTCACCTAGCGCGGACATGGCCTAGCCATGTTTATCAACATGGTCATGAAACACCAAAACCTAATTCCTAAAATCAGATCAAACATGATGATTTTCAATGAAAATGAAGGTGGTTACTGTTAGACCCCGTGGGTGTTTTGATGTGATCAACCAAGTTGGTTAGGTCCTGCTTTGTGTTTGATCCTTGTGTCTGAGTGTGCAAGAGCATAGGAGCGTAGGAAGTCAAGCGGAAGACGTAGCTAGCGAGAAGGACGGCACGGGAAGGGAGTCGGCGGGCTCGGTGCGTCCGAAGGACGAGAGAGCTGCGGAAGAGTACACCGATGGGCGAGAAGAACGTGCATGGCGTTCGAGGGGCGTTAAGCCCCGGAGGAAGGCTGCTCGAGGAGAAGGCTGAGAATTGGGTTCGGGTGAGCCCTATTCCGGTTGGCCATAATCACCCAAAAGAACAGAGCTTCGGAAGCAAACGAAAAAGAGCAGCTGGAGTCACTGCATTCACCTTGAAGGCACCTTCAATGCCAGTTGAAGGCGCCTCGGACCTGGCCAAACTGGCCGTTTAGCTTTCGGATAAAGTTTTATCCACACACTCGTTGGAGGCGCCTTGGACCTCTATTGGAGGCATCTTAGACCTTCGAGATAGATTTTCTAGAGGCTATATAAAGGCCCCTGGAGCTAGGAATTAGACATCAACTCAGTATTCAACTCTGTAATCAATTCCTAGCAGCTTGTGAGCTTTCTCAATGTGTAAAAAAGCTTCTCCGCCTACAGTAAAGGAGACTTTCTTAGTGTGCGCTTTTCATCGCCCTGGGTTAACAACCTTCTTGGTTGTAACCAGGTTAACTCCTGAGTCTCTAGTTTATTTTTGTTTCCTTTTTGTTTTATTCTTATTATAGTTGCTTTTATTTTGAGTTGAAAATTCCGAGGAGGGTATACTTTTGTTTTCAGGCAATTCACCCCCCTCTTGCCAGCCTCCGCTGCACCAACACTTGGTATCAGAGCTAAACTGCCTCAGAAGGACTAACCGCCGACTGAAGCACAACGATCAAGACGATGGCCGGAGCGAATATTCATCCCCCGAAGTTCGACGGAGACTTCGCGACATGGAAACGTCGGATGGAGGTATTTTTTAAAATCGACTTCTATATTTTACTAACTATGAAATATGGTTTTGAAGTTCCAAAAGACAAAGAAGAGACTCAGTGGAACAAGAAGGAGCAAGCCGAGTTTGTCGCCAACGAAAAGGCAGAGTTCCACCTGCTTAGCGTGCTGCCACTACAAGAGGTAAGTTGAATCGAAAGCTACGTCTCCACGAAAGACCTCTGGGAAAAATTCCTGGAGCTTCACGAAGGTACATCTGAAGCAAAGCTTGCAAGACACGATATCCTCTGGACTCAACTTACGAACATCCGGATGAACCAAGGCGAGAAGGTAGCGCAACTCCAAGCAAGGATTAAGGAACTAATCACTCAATTAAGCAACCTTGGAGAAGAAGTAATGAACCGGGACTCAATCCAGTACGCGCTCAACGCCTTCCCCAGAACTCCAGAGTGGGCCTCCTTAGTAGATGCGTACTACATCTCTAAGGATTTCGAGGTAAGTACTTTAGAAAATTTGTTTTCTACTTTTGAACTTCACGAATCTCGGATTGCATAGCCCAATGAAGTGGAGAAAGCAAGTCATAATATTGCCTTAAAGGCAAGAACAAACGATTCTGACTCTGAAGTCTCGATCGACCAATCAGAAGCGGCACTACTGGTAAAGCGTTTCAATAAGTTTTTTAATTCTAATAAATTTAGATCGCAGACAAAGAGGCAAGAGCGAAAGAGAAGAACGGTTCGTTGCTACAACTACAACGAAGAAGGGCACATCAAAGATGACTGCCCAAAATTGAAGAAAAAGGAAAGAGTAAAGGAAAAGCGTCAATCTTCCTCCAAACAGAAGAACCTGAAGGCCACTTGGTCAGATTCGTCTTCTTCCGAATCAGACGTCGAAGCTTTCTCGAGGTTAGCGCTAATGGCTAACCATTAGCTGGAAGAAAAGTCAAGCTCAGAGATGAGCTTAGATGAAGGGGGAGAAACATCAGAGGAAGAAAGCTACGATGAAGGGGGAGCATCACCAAGTTAAATAAGTCAGTTGTGCAATCTAACCCCTACTCAATCGTTTCAGTTTATCAAGTCTCTTTCTAAAGATTTATTTAAATTAGAAAAAGAGAATGTCGACTTAAATAGAATCTTAGATAAATTGAAATCAGAAAACGATAATTTAAAATTAGAAATTGAAAAATTGAAATCTGATGCATGTTTAAAAATAAATGTTTTTCAAAAATCAAAACTTAAAATTTATGGAAAATTAAACTGGTTTGTTAAACATCATCAAGGTCAACTTAGAAAATTTCCCAAGAACTATGTACCCCCTAAGTATTTGACTAATCCAGTAGGAAAGAACCTCTATTGGGTTCCAAAATCTGTCATAAATTAAATTTTTTTTGGGCTTTCAATGAGAAAATTAAACGTTAAAATTTCTTTATAAAAGCTTTGTCTAAGGAAGTGGTTGTTTCTCCAATAACCAAGAAGGTCTAGTGCCTCGCCACGACCTAGAAGCTGAAATATTGAAATACAATGTTTAATCAACTTTCTGAAAAGGCATTAAACTAGAATTAAATAATGATTTGAAAGTTTTTTTCAAATATTGTCTTTGAAAATCTTCAAAAATTTTACTTAGATTTTTTTTTAAGTCATTTTACTTAGAAATTTTTTCAAAATTCTAAAAATTCAGTTTACTTAAAAAAAATTTCTAGAAAACTCTAAAAATTCATTTTTACTTAGAAGTTTTTGGAAAAATTCATCTTGCTCAGAAAATTTTTCTAACTTAACATTTTGCTAAATATTTTTTAAATAAATATCATATTCTTTTATTGTTACCCCGTTTTTGCTGTTATCAAAGGGGGAGAGAAAAGGTACAAGTTTAGGGGGAGAGAAAAATTTTTAAAAAAATATTTTTAAAAAAAAATTGAGTTTAAACTCTAAATTAATTAGTTGTAATTTTATTTATTGCAAACTTATGCTTAACATGTTAGTTTAGTAATTTTCTTTAAAATTACTGTTTGTCTATTTTTACCCTAACTTGAACTTGGGTTGATGCACATCAAAAAGGGGGAGATTGTTAGACCCCGTGGGTATTTGATGTGATCAACCAAGTTGGTTAGGTCCTGCTTTGTGTTTGATCCCTGTGTCTGAAGCTGGCGGGCTCGGTGCGTCCGAAGGACGAGAGAGCTACGGAAGAGTACACCGATGGGCGAGAAGAACATGCGCGGCGTTCAAGGGATGTTAAGCCGGGGAGGAAGGCTGCTCGAGGAGAAGGCCGGGAATTAGGTTCGGGTGAGCCCTATTCCAGTTGGTCGGAATCACCCAAAAGAACGAAGCTTCGGAAGCAAACGAAAAAGAGCAACTGGAGTCACTGCACTAATGCCAGTTGAAGGCGCCTCGGACCTGGCCAAACTGGCCGTTTAGCTTTTGGATAAAGTTTTATCCACACACTCGTTGGAGGCGCCTTGGACCTCTATTGGAGGCACCTTAGACCTTCGAGATAGATTTTCCAGAGGCTATATAAAGGCCCTTGGAGCTAGGAATTAGACATCAACTCAGTATTCAACTCTGTAATCAATTCCTAGCAGCTTGTGAGCTTTCTCAGTGTGTAAAAAGGCTTCTCCGCCTACAGTAAAGGAGACTTTCTTAGTGCGCGCTTTTCATCGCCCTGGATTAATAACCTTCTTGGTTGTAACCAGGTTAACTCCCAAGTCTCTGGTTTATTTCTGTTTCCTTTTTGTTTTATTCTTATTATAGTTGCTTTTATTTTGAGTTGAAAATTCCGAGGAGGGTATACTTTTGTTTTCAGGCAATTCACCCCCCACTTGTCGGCCTCCGCTGCACCAACAGTTACTGCTGGTGCAATTGACCTATGTGTGATCGTTACGATCATAGTTTTGATGTGTGTGTCAAATATTTTAAGTTAGGTTTTTATATGTATTTGATATGTGTTTAAGTCATGAAGGACTTGATGAAACACATGAGGAACTTGGTGCGACCAAGTTTGGGAAAGTTCATCTTAGGGCTCGGATCCTTGAGTCGGTGAAGGATGGTGTGGAAGACATCCGAGGGACCGCTAGACGAGGAGTAATGGAGTGAAGCTGAGGGAAGCGGACTTCAAGACAACGCGAAGGGTACATGGAAACAAGCCTCGGGCTTGGGTGCATATGAGGGACACAGGTCGAGGAAGAGGGCTTTAAAGGCAACTCTAGAAAGGATGAGTGTGTGAAAATGTAAGGTACTAGTCGATTGGTATTTGGACGAGTCAACTGGTCCAATTTCACGGAGAGCATAGAGGGCACTATGCTCGTTGGCTACGGGGATCAGTGGACTGATCCCAGGACTAGTCGACTGGTAAGTGGTCGTTGGCAAAATCCCAGATTCTTCCGAGAGCTGTTGGTTGTGTCTAATGCTACATCAGTCGACTTGTGCATGGACCAGTCGACTGATGCTGGGTTGAGTTGATTTATTGATCAACTCTCTCTTCTTATTTAAGGGAAGCTTTGGGGCATGAAGGAGGTTACTCATGCTCATTTAATAACTCCTAAGTCTCTGCCCAAAACTTCCAAGTCTTCTCTTCCTCTCGCAGCCTAAGTTTCATCTTGTAAAGAGGAAGAGAGCATTGTGAGAGGTTTGCTCCACCGAGAAGGAGAAAGCTCTAGCCAGAGATTGCCGAGGACTAATCCACCAAAGGATTAAGGGATCGCCCATCTCAAGGACAAGCCATGGAGTAGAAGCAAGCAATCTCCGAACCACATTACATCGAGCTTGTTAATGTTTATGTTCTCTCTTTATTGTTTTCATTGTTTTAGTTGTATTTCTGTTTGTGCACTAACATTGTAGGAGAAGCAATTGAGTTTGGGGTGACCTAAGCTACTCAACCTCCTTCTAGCCAGGCACAAGATCCCCAACAATTGGTATCAGAATGAGGACACCCTTCAACGGACTAATCGCCAAGAAGAGCAATTCATCAAAATGGCCGGTTCAAGCATCCATCCACCCAAATTCAAAGGAGATTTCTCTTGGTGGAAAAAAAGAATGGAGGTATTCTTTGATACATACTTTGACATTATGCTAATCATGAGAAGTGGTTTTGAAGTGCCTAAGGATGAACGCAATGAGACAATCGACATAACAAGATGGACCAAGAAGCAAAAGGAAGAGCATTTAGCAAACTCCAAGGCAATGCATCACCTACTACATGTTATTCCCTAACAAGAAGTGACTAGGATTGGAAACTACACAAGTGCCAAGGACTTGTGGGAGAAATTAGAGGAGCTTCATGAAGGGACTTCGGAAGCAAAATTGGTGAAGAGAGACCTTTTTCGATCTCAACTCAACAACATCAAGCTTGAGAAAGGAGAAAAGGTATCAATGTTATATTCTAGAATTAAGGAAATTATTAATGTACTAACAAGTGTATGTGAGACACTCTCAAATTGAGACATGATGATGAAAGCCCTAAATACCTTTCCAAGAACCACAACATGGATGTCCATTGTAGATTCATTCTAGATTTCAAAAGACCTAGAGAAATCTTCACTAGATGAATTCTTCTAAACAATGGAGCTCTATGAGATTCAGATTGAAGGATTAGATGTAGACGCCCATAGATCAAGAGGAGTAGCCTTGTGGCAAACAAGTGAAAGGGTAAGAAGAAGAAGTCTTAATCCCCACCATCCTCCAACTCTGAAGAATCAAGTGCCTCAATGGATAGCGATCAAGAGACGTATATGGTAAGAAAAATGAGAAAGACATTTAAGAGTTTTTCTACTAACAAATCTCATGATAGGAAAAGTTCAAGAAGAAAGAGTAGAACTAGGAAGGTCATTTGTTATAATTGCCAAGGAGAAGGGCACATGAGAGATAAATGCCCCCTCTTGAAGAAGAAAGAAGAAAAGAAAAAGGAAGAGAAGAAGAAGACAAAAGAAAAAAGGGAAGAAGGTCAAAAACCTAAAAGCAACATGGGATGATCCATCGTTATCGAACGAAGAAGAACACCATGTGTCCCATTTTACTCTAATGGAAATTGATGATGTAGCCTCCACCTCCTCCGAAAGAGAAGAAGAAGGGAGCTCAAGTGAAGAAGAAGGGAGCTCAAGTGAAGGTGGAGGTCAAACTTTGGATTCGACTTCTCGGTAAGTGAGGTAGATAATCTTCCTCCTCATGTTTTAATCAAAATTATTTCAAGTACAAATGAAGACTTGTTTAAGGCTAAAAGGAAAAAAACAAATCTTTGAAAAATGATATTTGCATGCTTGAGGAAAAAATAGAATCCATGACTCTTAAGGAAAATGATATGCATGCTTCTTCTTCTTCAAGTTCAAATGTTTCATGTTTAGAAGAAGAAAATAGGGAATTAAGGGAAAAGGTAGCATACCTTAGTAGAGACCTTGAAAGGTTTAAAATTGGCTCCAAAATCCAAAACATGATCATTGGGAGCCAAAGAACTAGTTTCAACAAAAAGGGATTAGGTTACAAGGAATCCAATGATGAAAAAGTCTATCATTGCTTAATTGCTAGGGGACAATCTAAGACTAAGACCATAGCTAGAAAATAGATCCCTAAGAAATATTTGGTTAACCCAATTAGGAAGAACTTATATTGGGTACCAAAGTCAATCCTCAAGGGTTAGAGGATTTTTGAGTTAGTCAACCATGGAAGTCATAATTCCAATTTTTCTATATGGTTGACTCTAGACCTAAAGGAGGAAACACTTAGCCTTGATAGAAAGTTATGTTATGAAAGGCTAAGTAGAGGTTACCTTCATTTCATCTCACAATGAATTGCTTTATCATTTTAAATGTATATGTGAGATGCTAGGATAATACTCATAATTCACTTATGCTTATGACATTTTGATGAATTGTGACATGTATCAAAATTTTAGTAATCATAGACTAACTATGGGGAAAGTAAATGTTTAATTAATGGACATCTTGCCCATAGATCATAGTTGGATATTTTAAGTGTTTTGAAAATAATTCTATGTTTTATTCATAGTGGTATAGTATTTTTAAAACATAGGTGATACGGGTTATGATAGGTCGGCCTAGCAAGTGAAAGAGGGGTTTAGGTCGAGAAAGATAGGAGTAATATTTGGCCAGTCGAGTGAAAGTCAAGCAAGCACCCTCGTGCTCATATATGCTCGGTCGGGAAAAGTCCACCCGAATATAAAGACATTTAGCCTTATGTATGACTTCTAGTATATTACCGGCTAACTGAAGATCGAGCAAGCATCCACATGCTCATATATACTTGATCAGGAAAAGTCCACCCGAGCATAAAGGCATTTAACCTTATATATGGTTCTCAACATATTACCGGTCGACCACAGGTCGAGCAAGCACCCACGTGCTCATATATTCTCGGTTGGGCAAAGCCCGCTTGAGCATAAAGGAATTTAGCCTTGTATATGATTCTCAACATATTACCAATTGACGGAAGGTCGAGCGAGCACCCACATGCTCATATAAGCTCAGTTGAGCAAAATCCGCCCGAGTATAAAGGTATTTAGACTTATATATGGTTCTCAGCATATTACCGACCGACCGCAAACTAAGCGAACACCCACGTGCTCATATATGCTTGACCGGACAAAGCTCACTTGAGCATAAAGGCATTTAGCTTTATATATGGTTCTCAGCATATTATCGGAAGAGGAAACAGGAGAATAAACCAAAGATGGTGTAACAAGGCACTCAGGGAGTAAAAACCGACTAAGCATAAGATATCGACCGAGCACACGAGTTCGGCATCCCAAGATAGTCACACAGGAAAAGCTGGTTGAGTATAAAGGTACTTAGTCTTATAGTAGATCGAACATATTACGCTCGGTAGGTGATAACCAAACGAGCAGAAGAGATCGACTGAGACATATTCGGTATTCTCGACACAGGCTAGCTTGAACGATCGACCAAGATAGACCCATCATAATATTTGACGGGAAATATCTTCTAGAAGCCTCTTCAGTTACAATGGCGTGTCCTCCATCACAAATATAAGTCACAAATGATAAAATAGGTACATCTGGGGTACAAAAAAAATTCCTTAAAGGATTATTGCACGAAGTATGGAAGATGACTTCATCTCCTAACAAACCCTAACGAACCGGGGACTACTTCACGACTACGGAGGTCACGTGAGGTAGTATAAAAAGAGAAATCCTCTCCGTTGGTAAGGTACGCAAGTTCTAGCATCCAAACTCTATTTCACTTTAGTTATTATTCTTCTTCCTTTCTTCCGCCTTTTGAGAGAGAAACTGACTTGAGCGTCGAATGGCCTAGCCAGGGATCCCCACCCCTGTCTTAGGTCACTAACACTTTGTTAGTTTGTCTCACTGTGTGTAGGATCATGGAGGGCTTCTTCCAGATCTATAGAAGGTTACCTTTATCATTGGAGCTAGTGCTCGTCTTCGTAGATTTCAGATATGATCAATAGGAACTCAAAACAAGTTTCAAAGTTGATACAAACTTGCATGTTTTCGAGATTTTTTTTAGATTTGGTCAAATTTTCAAAAATATATTGACTTTTCATGATCTCATATTTTTCCTGGTTAAAGGACATTAAAATAAATATGTTTTCAAAATTTCATGATTTTTCAAATTTTATAGAATTTTTTATGTATTTCTGAAGTTGACTTCAGAAGGTTAAAATTCAGGTTGCCTATGTACCAGTCGACTGCATCATTTACCAGTCGACTGGTACTAGCTTCCAGCATTCTGTTTGCTTTCCAAAATCAAATTTTTGGTTAAAACTTTGGTCAACTTGATGTCATATAGTGTATGATTGGTTAGGACAATCCTTTTAATGGTGTCAAAGGAGGAGAAGTGGGTAGGTTTAAGTTAGAAACCTATGTTTCCCCATGAAACTTGAAAATTAAGGTTTATAGCATATGTTAAGGGGGAGCTTGGGTTTTATGCTTCATGTTTACATATTGCTTGTAATTTTCAAGTTATTATTTGTGTCTAACTTAAACACATTGTCACACATCAAAAATAAGGAGATTGTTGGTGCAATTGAGCTAGGTGTGATCGTTATGATCATAGTGTTGATGTGTGTGTCAAAGATTTTTAAGTTAGGTTTTCATATGTATTTGATATGTGTTTAAGTCATGAAGGACTTGGTGAAACACATGAGGAATTTGGTGCGGCCAAGTGTGGGAAAGCTCATCTTAGGACTCAGATCCTTGAGTCGGTGAAGGATGGTGTGGAAGACATCCGAGGGACCGCCGGACGAGGAGCAATGGAGTGAAGCTGAGGGAAGAGGACTTCAAGGCAACGTGAAGGATGCATGGAGATAAGTCGCGGGCTTGGGTGAATCTGAGGTACGAAGGCCAAGAAAGAGGGCTTCAAAGGTGACTCTGGAAAGGATGAGTGTGTGAGAATGTAACGTACTAGTCGACTGGTCCAATTTCACCGAGAGCACAGAGGACTCTGTGCTCATTGGCTACGAGGATCAATGGACTGGTCCAAGGACTAGTCGACTGGTAAGTGGTCGTTGGCAAAATCCCGGATTCTGCCAAGAGTCGTTGGCTGTGTCTAATGCTACATCAGTCGACTAGTGCATGGACCAGTCGACTGATGTTGGGTTGAGTTGATTTGTTGATCAACTCTCTCCTCTTATTTAAGGGGAGCTTTGGGGTATGAAGGAGGTTACTCATGCTCATTTAATAACTCCTAAGTCTCTGCCCAAAACTTCCAAGTCTTCTCTTCCTCTCCAAACCTAAGTTTCATCTTGTAAAGAGGAAGAGAGCATTGTGAGAGGTTTGCTCCACCAAGAAGGAGAAAGCTCTAGCCGGAGATTGCCGGGGACTAATCCATCAAAGGATTAAAGGATCGTTCACCTCAAGGACAAGCCGTGGAGTAGAAGCAAGCAATCTCCGAACTACGTTACATTGAGCTTGTTAGCATTTGTGTTTTCTCTTTATTGTTTTCATTGTTTTATTTGTATTTCTGCTTGTGCACTAACATTGTAGGAGAAGCAATCGAGTTTGGGGTGACCTAGGCTATTCAAATCCCTTCCAGTCGGGCACAAGAGCCCCAACAATTACCGCCATTCTTCGTAAGAAATGCAAAAAAAACTTGAAAAAACACTCCTAATCATAGGTTTTTTTCTAGATTTTCAATGATCTAAGGTAGTTTTATGCCAGGCAATCCTAATCTAGCATAAAATAGCAAAATCGATTTAAAAAATTGAATTTTATCACTATAAAATAGATGAAATAGCCGTGACTCTGATACCACTTGAAGGAAAACAAGAATCTACAATGATAGTATTCAAATCTATATGAACACAAAACATATTCATACATCTAGATCTAGTTTCTTGGGAATACAACAATATCAACATAAAGTGGGTGATGACAAAGTAAATAAAACCTTATTGCAGCGGAAATGTCGTTGTTGCTACGTGATCTACGAAATCTGGATATCCTGCGAAGAAGCAATGGGCAGATCTTCCATAGGGCATTAGGATAATGACGCAATATTCTCCACGTCAATGTGATGTGAGGAGATCTGTTAGAATCTCTAACCCTACGAGGACCATGCCCTTTTATATAGTGGGTCCTAATCTATTATCAACCCATCATTAAATTCAAATTTGGATTCAAGAGTTCTACACATATGAACCCACATCTAATAATCTGAACCCGTGAATACATTAATTAGATCACCTTATCGAATTGGTTCTTTATGGCATTATTGGGTATGTTATTAAATCAACATGTAAGCTCACAAATTAGGAAATCAAATCCAACTTCAACTAGATATTTGACATTAGATAAAGTATAAGTGGATAAAAGATTATTGGACACTTTGTGATTGTGAAACATCAATAGGTGTGCATGGATGGAAATTCCAATAGATGTTGGCAAATGAAAAATGTAACAAGGAGTTAACAAGTGAAAAGTTCAATAAATAAAGTCCAATAGATGTTTGTAGATGGAAAGTCCAATGAGAGTTCATAAATAAAAAGTCCAACAAGTGTTGGCAAATGGAAAGTTCAATAACTATTTATAGATAAAAAGTCTAACAGAGAGTTGATAAGTTAAAATTTTAACAAGTGTTGGCAAGTGAAAAATCCAATAGGAATTAGTAGTAAAAGTTTAAGCAAGTCAAGATTAGTTGGATGTTTGTCAAGTGATGAAGTTTAGATAGATTAAGATTTTCTGAATACTTGACAAGTAATAAAGTCCACACAATTTATTAATTGATTGGATAGTTAATTGAATCCCTGATAAGAGTTAGAAAGAAGATCATTGATTAAGTAGAGGAAAATTACAACAGTTAGATTGCTTATGCAATAAAATGATTTAGTTGACGAAGTTAAGATGAGTTGATTGAAGTAGTCATTGGTTCAGAGAGTAATTGACTCATGACAAGTGGAGTTGGCTCAAAGATCCAACTTACTTGACTAGCTCAACTTAGAAAAACAAATTTGTCCTGAGTTAAACACATGAAAATATTTTCTCTAATAAAGTCCTTTCCAAAAATTTACTTTCCTCAAAAAATTATTTTCAAGCAAACAAATGAAGCATTAATATTATCTCAAATTAATATGAATCAAAGGCCATTTATCTTTTACCTTCTCTTGAAAAACAATTTTTACGGGTCTTAATAAAAGATCAGGAATATCCAAACATCAGATGGTTCAAAGTTACTAGCATATATGATCTGAGCTAAAATTATTTTAACAATGATGATACTTTTATATGGCTTCATTCCATTGTGGCATTATCTTGAAATAATATTAACAATGGTCTTGCTATAATTTTTTGATGCGGAATAGTAGAGTTTTGAGAGATTATAACTTTTACCTTGGGTTGAGTCACAGAACTTTAATATATCAAATCAAAGTCCGATTTTAAATCCAAAAATGTCATTTAAAGTCTTTTTGGATGCTTTGAAGGAGTTTAGTCCTTTATTTATCTTTTAGAGTTTATTTTCATCTTTTGCATAGTTAAAGTTTTGAGACTATTTAAATTATTATTTAATTGATTTTTAGGGCATTTGTTTTTTTATCAAAAATTATTTTTGACATTCCTTTTCCTAAGATGGTGAGTTTTGGATATCTATTTTTCTAATACTACTAAATCAATGAGTTTTTAGAAGATTCTTTTGACGTTCATATTCGAATATCAACTGAAAAGTTGTTAAACACCTTAGGGCTGTCTCAATGTTTTGCATATAAAAAATCTTCAGAAAGAATGTTTGTTTTGTTGTGGTTGATGTTTAAAAAAATTAATGTTATCTCATACTAAACCAAACCAAATAGAAAATGATTATTAATATTGAAGGTCATTTTTCCATTCTAGGAGAGAAATTCATGTGCATCTTAAATTAAAGGCCTAGACTCTCCACATAGGACTATATTGTTCCTATAAACAATAAGAACATATAACACAGGTCATCACTTTTAACTCGGATTGAACAATAGAATCTTTAATATATCAAATCAAAATTTGTTCAGAAATCTACAATTGGTTATTGGGTATAACCCATAATAGCCCCGTCTCATGCCCAAAAAAAATATAGTTTAAAGTCTTTTCGGATATTCCAAATAATTTTTATCATTGTTTTAAGATTATTTTTATCTTTTACATCGTTAGGGTTTTGAAACTATTTAAATCTTTATTTAGTTGATGTTAAGGTATTATTTTAAATTTATTTTATTTGTTTAAATCAAGAGACAATGTCTTTGCGTTTACCGATTACTTGTACCTCCCTAAAATTCCTTTGTGAAACTAGCCTCCAGAATAATCGTTATTCTGTCTGGCATCATAGATGACATCCTTTCTTGATTTCATTGCATTTGTTACATTATTAACAACATTATTGAAGCATCATCAACAACTTATACATATAAATATTTTTTTTAATGAAAAAAGGGTCATGTTAGAGTCACTCATATGCCTAAGAAGAACTGGTGATATTGAGATGTTGAGCTGTCCGTTACGAATGCTTCTAGATTTACTTTGATGGCCAATCATCCCCGAGATTAGTTGACCGGAAGGACTAGATATAGTGCTAGCTAAAAAAAAAAGTTGGTGCAAACATCTTCCTTACCTATTTTGTCGTGTGTTCTGGCTAGCATGAAGTAGAAATAGAGTGCTGACGAGCTCCTCAGAGGCTCTAGAGCAGGAGGCATCTTAGAGCATGCAGTGTCGGTTAAGGGCGGAGCCACATATTGCCCTACCCAGGCTTTAGCCCGAGGGCCTGACGAGTTGAGATAGAGGAGAAAGAAAGAATGTAAGAGAGATAGGAAGAAAAGAAAAATAATGCAGCCCGAGAGCTTTTAGTTTTGATCAGTAGATTAGCATGTCAGCCCTTCTGGTTCCACCATTGGTGTCGGCTAAACATTTGGAATGGCTCAATAACAAAGGTCTGTGGTATTTTGTATGCTGTTGTTATTTGTCAAATACAGGGACGGATCCAGAAATTAGAGATAGACTGGGCTGATCCTAAATTGGTTGAGTCTGTCGTAGAAGAGGTTTGAGTTCACTTCATACTAGTTCGTTACCATCTCGCATTTTTTTCTATATTTTATGAATTTTTAAATTTTTATTCAATGTTTTTTTTATTATTTATGAAATTGTTAAGTTAATTTTGTTAGGACCAAAAGTAGCTAGAGGGGGGGGTGAATAGCTCGTCGCGTGCTCGTCGCTTGGCGTTGCTTGTTTCTTCAAGGATATGCAGCGGAAAATACAGAAACAAATACAACCACGCTAACACTAGGATTTTACTTGGTATCCACCTCCAAAGGAGGTGACTAATCCAAGGATCCACACCACGCACGCACCCTCCACTATGAAACACTCCTTTTCGGTAACTACCGAGGGCGGAGAAGCCCTACAAGACTCTCAGTACAAGAAGAAGAAAGGGAAATACAAGTTAAGCAAAAGCTTACAAGATGTGCAGTAAAAACCCTAACCCTAACTTCTTCCTCTTGCAATAGATCCGCCTCTTGACTTGGAAAGCCTCCAAGAACCTTCAAGAACTGGCGATCACGTGCTTGTAGAGAGCTGTGGAGGAGCTGGAATGAATCTGAGAAGAGCTCGTAGCGACAGAAGACCACGCTCGCCTGCGACTTTAAACCCGACGTCGGATCCCAATCGATTCGAATGTTCCAATCGATCGAGGAGGCTTTGGATCGATCCACGGATCGATTCAAGCGCGAGAAGCGCTGGATCGATCCACGGATCGATCCGGCGCTTATCGCGCGAAGCGGCCGATCGATCGACCTGCCGATCGATCCACGGATCGATCCGACCAAGAATCCGGATCGATCCACCGATCGATCCACGGCTGGATCGATCCACGGATCGATCGAACTTGGTTTTGCCCAAAACCAAGTCCCAATCCTCCTAACCAACATCCGGTCAACCTTGACTGTTGGTACATCATGCCTCGCATCTGGTCACTCCCTGACCGCTAGGACTTCCCCACCAAGTGTTGGTCAATCCTTTGACCCACTTGGACTTTACTCGTCGTGCCGTATCCGGTCACTCCATTGACCTACTTGAGTTCCACAGATGCCGGTCAACCTTGACCCATCCGGACTTCCTTCCTTGCCAAGTATCCATCAATCCTTTGACCTACTTGGACTTCCCAACACCGGATGTCCGATCATCCTTGATCCATCCGGATTTCCTTGCCTCCAATCAATCCTTTGACCTACTTGGACTTCCCAACACCGGATGTCCGATCATCCTTCCATCTGGATTTCCTTGCCTGGCTTCACTCACGGGACTTTCACCAGCTTCACTCACTAGGGTTTCCATCCGCCTAGCTTCACTCACTAGGACTTTCACCGGCTTCACTCACTGGGACTTTCACCTAGCTTCACTCACTAGGATTTCCCCGCCTAGCTTCACTCACTAGGACTTCCTTCGCCTAACTTGACAGTTAGGACTTCCCAGTCTGCTCAACCTTGACCTACTTGACTCTTCTCGATCAATATCTTATTGTCAAACATCTAAACCCAAACCAAGACTCGACTTGGTTAACCAGGTCAACCTTGACCCAACAATCTCCCCCTTTTTGATGTTTGACAATACCACAATAACACTTATAATCCCACATGTAAGTTAGGCTAATCCTATAGCCTCCTTCTTCATGCCACTAGGTAATGAACACATAAGTTAAGCTTTTCATTCTCCCCCTAAGAGGGCAAACTCCCTCTAGGTAATGAAAACCTAACTTACTTCCTTTCATTCTCCCCCTATTGGCACACATCAACCCCCTACTAATAAAACACATCAACCCGTCTTTGGACACACATCAACCTATGCTCCAATTTTGGGCACACTTCAACAACTTCATCTGTTGAAGACTCTCCCCCTGAAGAGTTGCTCATCGTGATCACAACTTCACTCATTGTGATCAACTCAATAATGAAGGTCCCATACCCTTCATTTTTCCTTAACTTCTTCCTCAATGTAGACAAATACCCAACCTTGAGCATTTTCTAACATCTTGAGTTCCCACTTGAAATAATGAGGATATCCACTCCCCATTTCAAGTTCAAAAGCTCGTCCATGAGCATTTTCTTTAAAGAAGGTTAACCACCTTCCAAGGTTCATGAAAAATAATTTTCATGTCTTTAAAGAGTCCCTCCCCCTAAAGACATGGTGGTAACTTCTGTCATTGCACCAACAATGACTTGGAATCCCTAAACCTTTAGGAAACCCAGATTTAGAAGTTTTGAGGTTCAAATGTTCAAAATTTGAAACAAACCTCAACCTAAACTTCAATGAAGTCTTCCTTAACCATTCCATCCTTGTTTTCAACACGAAAACACCCTTTTTATGTATACAAATGTATTTTAAGGGTTTGGAATGGTTACCTAGACTAAAATAGGTTCAAAGTGCTGAAATCAGGCTTTCCCAGCCAAAATCAGCAACTTGGATCGATTGGAGTTGGGTTCCAATCGATTGAACCTTTCTGAATCGATCCACTGATCGATTCAGAATACCTGGATCGATCGGCTGATCGATCCAGCGAGCTACTGCTCGCGAGATTTACCTTCTGAATCGATCCATGGATCGATTCAGGCACTCCAATCGATCCATGGATCGATCGGAGCTCTGATAGTTGCTGAAATTCCATTTCAGTCAACTTCAGAAACCCCTAGAAAATTCTACAAAAATCCAAAAATTATGAAATTTCGTGTAGACATTGTTTAGGGCATATATTATCAAGGAAAAATAGTTTTCTATGAAAATACATCATCTTTTCAAAGATTGACACAAACTTGAAAACTTGCAAAAACTTTAGTGTTTTCTTCAAGTTTGTGTCTAACTATTCAATGGTGATTACTATCAAAAGATAGCCTTCACCAAGGTTTTCCAAAATCATTTTTGAAAACTTTTTCAAAACCAATATCCCACCATGTTCCTTGGGCATAATGCACATGACTTGTACATTAGCTTTCCCAATGATGGGAAAACACATATCTATGTGTTTTGATGAAACTAAAACTAAAAAGAATGCACTAAATCAACATCTTGAGTTTTGTTCATCATCCTAACATCTCACTTGTATCTAATATGCACTAAAACACATACAAGTCATCTTATAGGTCTTTGTGAGATGTAGATTTTGGTTTTGCCCTAATTTAGGGATCATGCATATCTATCTAGGCATTTTGGAGATATTAGACACCCACCTAGGATGTCACTTGTTAATAAGTGTTGTCAAATGTCTTTTGTCCTTAATTACAAGGAATTAAACTTAATGCATGATAATGTTATGACATACATCAAAAAGAAATAATTTTCAAAAGAAAATATCCTATAATTACATGATGTATGAATGTCATGACATGTTATTTTTGGATTTTTCATAATAAAACATGAACGCAAAAATAGACATGATGTCATGACATATGATGGGCAAACAATCATGGCAAGATTTAGCATAAATAAAATATACCTAGATTAACTATCTAAGTATCCTTAAAACCTTAGCTAAACTTACAACTTAAACCTAGATTGCCCTAAAGTGCTTCAAGAAAATGTCAAAGCCTAAATTGGCATTTCTAATTCCCTTGATTAATTTATGCCAGTCGAAATTAAGCATATCCTCAAATGTTGGCATATTTCATTTTTCCACAAGAGTAGCGCTTCAAAGTTAAGGCCCGGATTGCCTTAAATTTCCTAAGAACATACCAAAATCCCAACTTGGTAGCTCTTATGAATTTCCCAATATGTACCTTTTAAGATTAAAATCAAATTTTCACCACTAGGCACATTTTACTCTTTCAAGGAGTAAATAATAATTCCATTTCATTTTCAAAGGTTAACAAAAACCTTGAAAATGCTCCTTGAGTGTCAATTTCCTCAAAGTTAGGTTAACTACCCTTCTAATCGGAGTTGACACTCTCTAACCCATCTATGGGGTAGAGAAGATGCTCCTAGGAACCCAACACCTATTGGTGCTCCTTGGATGCTCTAGATACTCACTAGGGATAACTTCCCTAGATACATTCCTAGTGACCTTGTTTGGCTTCTTGGAGACCTTGGTCACACTTTCTAGGTCAACTCTAGGGATAGCCTCCCTTGTGACCTTGTTTGTGACTTTCTTAGACTTCTTAGAAGCCTTAGTCACATTTATTGCAAAAATACTCTTAGGGATGACTTCCCTAGTATTTTTGGCTTGACCACTAGACCTAGGGTTTGTTCCATAACTATATGGAACTCTATGGTAAGAGGGCACATCCTTCTTAGCCTTTGGTTTGTATCCCAAACCTCTATGGCCATTGGATGGCTTTTGTACCCCTAAACCTAGGTTATGCTCTTTTTGCCCTAATAGGATATTTTCCATCCTATTTAGGGTCTTTTCCATTTTATCAAGTCTTGACCTCAAGACTTGATTTTCCATCACTAAGTCCTTAGTTTTTGTTTTTCCATTAAGTTCATGAGCATTTTTGTTTCTAGGCTTGTAGCTACAATCCTTAGAGTTCTTGCCTAGACTTTTACCTACATTCCTAGCCTTAGATGTAGTAGTTTTGGCATGTAGGGCCACATGATTTTCCTTAAAGCCCTCATGCTTCCTATTCTTATGGTAAATTGCATTAAAATGATAAAAGTTAGAACTATCATGCTTTTTACCATAATGTAAAGGGGTAGGCTCAATAAATGTTACCTTCCTTTTTACCTTAGAGGCTCCCCCTTGACTTGAGCTTCCTCCTTGAGCCTTGACCATCTTCTTCCCCTTAGGGCATTGACTCCGATAATGCCCCTTTTGATTGCAAGAGAAGCATATGATATGCTCCTTGCTCTTCTTTGTTCCGGGAATGGTCTCCTCGGGCTTCTCCTTGCCCTTTTGCGTCACTTGACCCTTCTTCTTGGCCAAGTTGGGACACTTGCTCTTGTAGTGCCCACTTTCCCTACACTCAAAACATATGATATGATTTTTATTATTAATTGAAATGTTTATACCTTCTTGTGTAGGGATGGCACTTGCTCCTCCATTTGATATTTCTTGAATTTCGGAGGTGGCACCATCTTCTTCTTCTTCACTTGACCCGGATGTAGAAGCTTCTCCTTCTTCTTGATCCGGCGTCACCAAGGATTGCTCCCCCTCAATCCTAGAGGTGGAGGCTTCATCATCTTGAACATGAAACAAGGAGTATGCTCCCTCCTTGTTCCCTTCGTTGCATTCCCTTGAGGATGAAGCTTCTTGGATTTCCTCTTCTTCGGAGGTTGAGCATCTCTCAACCTCGGAGTCCTCCTCTTGATCTTGCTCCAAAGAGTCACCCTCTTGGATTCTTCATGATCTTGTACAGTGGAGGGGATCTCTTTATGAAGCTTGTCCAATTTGCTCCATAATTCCTTTGCATCTTCAAATTCTCCAATTTTGCAAAGGATGGTGCTTGGCAATAAATTGACCAAAAGCTTGGTCACTTTGTCATTAGCCTCGCACCTTTGGACTTGCTCTTGGCTCCACTTGCTCCTCTTGAGAACTTTACCCTTTGAATTTCTTGGAGCCTTGAAGCCTTCCATTAGAGCAAACCATTGCTCTATCTCCATCATAAGAAAATTTTCGATTCTTGATTTCCAAGAATCGAAACTCAGAAGTGTATGGTGGAGCCACCCTTGTGTCAAATCCAAGCCCATCTTGGAATTGCATCTTAAAGTTGAGCTTGATAAAGTCTTGAACTTGAAGAATTTGCTCCAACTTCTTCACCCTCTAGCTTTTCTTGATATGCTTGACCCTTCCGGCGATGAAGAGCGGCCTCGCTCTGATACCACTTGTTAGGACCAAAAGTAGCTAGAGGGGTGAATAGCTCGTCGCGTGCTCGATACGCTTGGCGTTGCTTGTTTCTTCAAGGATATGCAGCGGAAAATACAGAAACAAATACAACCACGCTAACACTAGGATTTTACTTGGTATCCACCTCCAAAGGAGGTGACTAATCCAAGGATCCACACCACGCACGCACCCTCCACTATGAAACACTCCTTTATGGTAACTACCAAAGGCGGAGAAGCCCTACAAGACTCTCAGTACAAGAAGAAGAAAGGGAAATACAAGTTAAGCAAAAGCTTACAAGATGTGCAGTAAAAACCCTAACCCTAACTTCTTCCTCTTGCAATAGATCCGCCTCTTGACTTGGAAAGCCTCCAAGAACCTTCAAGAACTGGCGATCACGTGCTTGTAGAGAGCTGTGGAGGAGCTGGAATGAATCTGAGAAGAGCTCGTAAAGCGATACCGAAGACCACGCTCGCCTGCGGCTTTAAACCCCGACGCAACGGTCGGATCCCGATCGATTCGAATGTTCCGAATCGATCGAAGAGGCTTTGGATCGATCCACGGATCGATCCGGCCTCGATGCTCGAGAAGCGCTGGATCGATCCACGGATCGATCCGGCGCTTATCAGCAGCATCGTCCGATCGATCGGCCGATCGAGGGACCTGGATCGATCCACGGATCGATCCGAGCTTCTGATTGGGAAGAAATGGATCGATCCACCGATCGATCCACGCTGATCGATCCACGGATCGATCCGACTGATTTTGCCCAAAACCAAGTCCCAATCCTCTAACCAACATCCGGTCAACCTTGACTGTTGGTACATCATGCCTCGCATCGGTCACTCCTTGCCTGCTAGGACTCCCCACCAAGTGTCCGGTCAATCCTTTGACCCACTTGGACTTTTACTCGTCGTGCCAAGTATCCGGTCACTCCATTGACCTACTTGAGTTCCACCAGATGTCTGGTCAACCTTGACCCATCTGGACTTCCTTCCTTGCCAAGTATCCATCAATCCTTTGACCTACTTGCACCAGATGTCCGATCATCCTTGATCCATCTGGATTTCCTTCCTTGCCAAGTATCCAGTCAATCCTTTGACCTACTTGGACTTCCCAACACCAGATGTCCGATCATCCTTGATCCATCTGGATTTCCTTCCTTGCCTGGCTTCACTCATCAGGACTTTCACCTAGCTTCACTCACTAGGGTTTTCCATCTGCCTAGCTTCACTCACTAGGACTTTCACCTGGCTTCACTCACCAGGACTTTCACCTAGCTTCACTCACTAGGATTTCCTTCTGCCTAGCTTCACTCACTAGGACTTCCTTCTGCCTAACTTGACAGTTAGGACTTCCCAGTCAAGTATCCGGTCAACCTTGACCTACTTGACTCTTCTTCGATCAATATCTTATTGTCAAACATCTAAACCCAAACCAAGACTCAGCTTGGTTAACCAGGTCAACCTTGACCTGAGGGATTTTGCACCAACAAATTTTTACTGATAAGATATCTAATTTATAGATGTTGAAAATTTGGATGTCTTAACGGAAGACCTGGCAATTGGCGTCGACGTTAGAGAGCGCGCCGCTGATGGTGAGGTAGAGATAGTTGGTTCACGAACACAAAGCGAGGTCGTGCTCAAGTGTCTCATCTAGGACCTCAATCCACAGTTGCTAATTGTCTCTGACGTTGATGACGTAAGGGTATGTCGGTGTGAAGGATATGTCAATCCGGTCGTGACAGCTCGATCGAGGAACTATGTTGACGACTATGTCTCAAAGGGCAAGGGTCTAGCCATGGGGGGATAGTTGTGGCCATGAGCAAGAAAAGACATGAGGATTGGTAAGCAAGATGGAGGAGAAAAGAATCTATTTATCCACTTGATGTAACAAACCATTACATTTTTTATGATGGGCACCACTTGGTTATAACAAGAACAATAACAGTAATAATTGAGTTGCAAATAGGAATTCTCCACCATATGCGAGATGACATAGTCGTTTGGCCTCCGCCCAACTTTAACCATAGGCGTCTCCACAAGTCCTCTTCCTTTTCCCCTTTCTCCTCTTACTCGGTGGTTCGAGATATTAAAATTAGGGAAGGTTGAAACTTAATATAATAAATTGTATATTATTATAAATTATATATAAATAAAAAGATATTAAATTATATTATTGAACAAAGTTGTGTTATGAAATTTTAATATAGAATCTATATTTAAATTCTGAGTTAAATTTATATGAAAAAAATAAAGTGTCGTCTAATCTTCTTCAAATCTTGCTTGAAATGCGTACATTTTCAACGTCACCTACTTTTTATACCCACTTTTACTAATTAATTTTATCTAAAAGTGTGGAAGGGTGGGGACGATGGATCTGAATGCCGCATGCCTATACCGCATAGATCTTCAAGCTCACACATAAGCTAGGGCACAAATCGGGCGGCAAGACCATCATCGCCGCTACAAAGTCCGAGGCCCCCTCTGCCATCGAGACCGTAGTCGACTGCGAACGTGGCATCCATATCAGGGGAGGAGGAGCCCGCTGCGAAGCGACTCAAGAAGGTGCAGCCAACGTGAGTATGACCGGCACAAAACGACCCTCGCATCATGCTTGCCCTGCTTACAACATTCTATCCGATACAAGATCTCTACTGTAGGTGGAGGCGCAAAAAATTGGGTTGGGCTAGAGCCTAGGATAGCTCTTCAATAGATCCGTCTCTGGTCAAATATTTATATGAACAAAAAGGAGATAATGAAGCAGAGTGAATTACATCCTTTGTGAATGAGATGTGGCAATATGCGTCTCATCTTAAAGCATCAAGCAAGTAGTTTAGGATTTTGCAGATAGTGGTAGTTTATGCCCAAAATTTTGTATGAAAAAGTTAACAGTACTTTCTGGTGGATTAAATTTAATTTGGCTTCATACTACTAAACTTAGGAATATACTTAAGTGAAGAAAATCTTAATAAAAAATAAAAATATAGATAGATCCATTATATTAACGGCCTCTAGTGCCGCCCCCACGGATATAGAGGAAGGTAAATGTAGGTACACATGTATTAAGTGCATGGTGAGATAAACTCTAGGTTGTCAGTTATTATGAATCGACTCCTGATCATTACGCGAGATACACCCATCATCTGCGCTACACCTTAAAGACTATCAAAAAAAAATCTTAATAGAGAAGGATGCTCAAATAAGGAGATACTCAAGTACTCAAGGGATTCAAAGTCTAGATCGAGAAAGAACTTAATGGACTTGGGAGGTTGGATGCCCAAATTATGGAGGTGCATAGATAACTTGTAGGAGAACATTGGGGCCAACGGCATATAAGTTCTTGGAGAGATTTTGGGGACTTGAAAATTTACCAATGTTCAAACTTGTCAAGTTTCAAAAGAAATCCAAAATCTTGGACTAAGATAGAAGGCTTCAACATCTTAAGCTCTTGGAAGTTTACCTCTTCCCTATTCTTTTATTATCATCTTTAGGCAGAGGCAAAGTATTATCATTAAATGTGTGGATCTTCTAACCAATTAAATATTCTTATTAGTGTGTGTTATTTTCTTCTATATTTTATCTTCATTGTGATTTACACTCTAATCATCACACACATAGACCCTTGTAATTAACTTTAAATTCAAGCTTGTATTTCTGCAAGAAACATCAATAATTAGACCTTGTCCATTCACCCTACTCAATATTCAACAATAAACAATCCAACAATACCTTCTACTAATAAAGCTTTACTAATAATGAAATCATCTTTTAGTTTGATTTTACAATATCTTTGCTTTTGTATTTTAAACATTCACCTAATGTCCATGGAGTTCAAGTGCTTATTATTTCGGATCTTTTTTTTCTAATAAAATCTCTAGTACACAACTCTTGTTCAAAAATTAGACCTACATATAAAACATATATTGATGCTGAGTCAAACAATAAACTACTATTTGATGAGAAAAAATAATATGTACAAGCCAACAAAAATGGGGGGAAACTTTCATTAAACAACATTGAATCGCACAACATATGAATAATCCTCAACTGTCACTCAGCTAACAATATGTTTTTTATATGAACTAGCTACAACAGTTTACTTAGCATACATGACCATACAACTGCCCTCTCAAACATGAACTCTTATTCGCTTCCCCAAATGACATCAGTATCCAAAAAAAAATTGAACACCAAAAATAAGTCAAATGTACAACTCACTTTCCTACCCCTCTCGATTTCAAAACTGAGGGGGCTGTAAGGATTCCTTGTAAAATATAATGCCTTGATGGATGAAGGTCGGAATAAGACTAAAGCACATTTTAATGATTCTTCCATATGAGAATGTTGATCTCTCACTCATCACCATTGTCTTCATCTTCTTCCTCTGAAGCTTCTTTTAGCCACTGCAAAAAGTTGCCAACATTATCGAGGAAGATTGAGGAATGAATAGCCCAATTAGAATATGCAAGAACAACACATTTTGTGGTCCAATTAACTTCATATGCAGAATCTGAATATGGGTAGATTTTCACATTCAGAAATGTGTAAAACAAAGGAAAATGTTGTGCCCTTGCAGTTGCAAATGTTATATGCATCATTCTTTGATCAACATCAAATTTTATTCTCCTATCAAATTTTCAGCCTTGTTAAATCAATAATTTTATTTGACAGTAAGGTTAAGTTCCAGCCAACCATAAAGTGCTTACTATCTTTTTTTTTTTTTTGTGGCCAATCAAAGTTCAAATTTTGTACCCTAAACAAAAAGAATAAAAGGAACCAACTAAGAATAAACCTTGATTATCTTCATTAAAAGAAAATGCTGTCTTCAAAACTGTACCGTGATAAATGATTCAGATTGTTTAACAAATATCTTGTCCGATTCATCTGCTCCTTCTTTCTCTGATGCCCATGACAAAATTGCATCCTCTGATAGAATGTCCTTCTCATACAGATAGCTCAAGATCTACAAAAGGAAATGACTAATAAACAACTTCAAGCAACTGAGGTAAAAAAGAAAATAATTTTAGTGGGGTTCAATGCACCTATCAAGATAAACAAAGGGAATCTATCACTTTGGCAAGAAAAAGAAATACAATGGGGGGATACACCTATTAATGACTAACAATCTCAAACAGCAGCTATTGTTTTGATCCGGCCTCAAATTAAGGTTACAGACTTTATCACTTACCGGTAACATTTGTTTTGATCAGACATAAAATTAAGGTTCTAGCTCTGAAAAGCAGATGACAAGTGCAAGATGTTATTATCCTATCAAAACTTTTCCAGTAAATAAGTTACCTAATGTAGTTGAAAAATTCTAAAGAGAAAATCCCAGCTTAACAATTTTATGAATAGTCAACCAAACAGAAAAAGTCTATTTTCTCAATGCAATTGATGAAGAATAGTAATATCCTCCTGCCAAAGCTGTTACTTACTATAGAAAACAAAGGAGCTAACTCTGTAGCAGTTTCCAAGCAAATCTCTTCAAACTTCAGTATTACTTCAATCTGTACCAAAAATAGATTGAAATATCAACATATTTTAAAGAAATGTAAGAATCACAGGATTATCAATGTCCTAATGGCTTCATAGTGAACAAGAAAGAAACTAAAAGGATATTAGAAAAAAGTGAATCACACATTTTTATGGGGTGTCAAAAAATAAGAATATTAGCCGACACAATGAACCAAGATGTGACTTCCATCAGCTCTTCAGGATGCTGTGTTGTCAGACTTGTCATATAGAGTTAGTAGATAAATTTCCTCTTCGATATAGGATAATTGATTATGGAAATGCACTGTTCCGATCCAATCATCAAATAATCAACTAAATAGAGTGATATAGAAGATGCATTGATATGCAATAACCAACAATTAGATGACTTCCAATCATGTTTTTAGAAATGCACTGTTCCGATCCAATCATCAAATAATCAACTAAATAGAGGAGTGATATAGAAGATGCATTGATATGCAATAACCAACAATTAGATGACTTCCAATCATGTTTTTAGAAATGCACTGTTCCGATCCAATCATCAAATAATCAACTAAATAGAGTGATATAGAAGATGCATTGATATGCGATAACCAACAATTAGATGATTTCCAATCATGTTTTTAGAAAGTGGCCACCTAAAAGTTTGGAAGGAAACCCATAGAACGTTTTGCAAGTGAGACATTTTAAATATTATTTATATGCATGTTTTATATATACGCACCGTTAATAGATATTTGTTGTTGTATTTCAAATGGTTTACATTGTACAATTGACATATAGTATAAAGAAATATGAATTGAATGTGTTGATAAATATATTTTATTGTATATATATTTATCATTGCAAGGATTAATACACCAAGATAATATTTTTAAATAATTTTTAATATTGACCACATGTCTACTCCTATCCAGCAAATGCACACTATGCAATGGGTCGATTGTCTACCACCTATTCCATGCTTGCTTGTTAGCAGCAGCATACTATGTAGGTATGAAATTGCTAACAATATGCCCTTTCTAATCATAATGACTTGTTAGCAGCAGCATACTATGTAGGTATGAAATTGCTAACAATATGCCCTTTCTAATCATAATGACTTGTTAGCAGCAGCATACTATGCAGAATAAAACTTTTGCTTGAAAACACAGGAAGTTATCCCTTCTACCAAGAATATAGGCTCTATAGGAAGCCACTCGATTTGGGAAATAAATCTAATTAATTTTTTTATTATAAAAATTATATTTTTATTATTCCTCTATTTATCTTTTTTTTCTACATTATCAGCACCACCTAAGAAGCCCAACAATTCTTTTTCTACATATCATGTCTCTTGAAGTGGCCAAAGAAGGTCTACTTACTTTAAGTTGGTAGATATTTTGAACCACCACGAATAATAACGAGGATCTAAGATCAAGCAGATGGATGAGAACTTCAAGAATGTTGTTGAAGCACATTTGATAAACCAAGACAAGGATGGTCACCATGAATGAGAATGCAAGCATTAAAGATATTTTAGCATTAGTGAGCCAATCAAAGTTCAACCAGCCATCAAATAACAAGATCCACTCTGTGCTCTATGAAAGCTTTGACATGTTGCTTAAATTGTATATTCACTCTGTGAAGATATCTTACATCATTTAAATTTAACTGGAGAAATGAATAGCCTATCTGTTATTCTTGTGTGGAGTGGCTACCACGATTTTCTTGCAGAAATGTATCAGAAAACAACCACTTTGATAGGTTAAAGCAGCAGGAGCAGACAGAGTAACTACCACAATTTTTCATGCAAATAAATGTAAGCAAGCAGATAGCATGTCTGTGATAATATATGGCATTTCCTAAAGAAGCAGATTCCCAAAACAGCCACTTTTAATAAGCTAAAGCAATAGGAGCAAATAGAGCAACTGCCACAATTTTTCATGGAGCAAATGTAAATAAGTGGATAGCATGTATGTTGATAAATAGGTACAGCAATATAAATATTTGGAAAAAGGATAACATGGAGTTTGCTAAAAGAGCATATTCCCAAAAGAGCCACTAGAAAGCTCAGTTTTATGTTTGATAGAAAATTGCAATTGTTGAGACCACTATAAGAGATTACTGCAAATTGAATATAACAAATACACATCTCCAACTGATAGATATATGGCTCATAAAATCTAAAGGAGACAACATAAATACTTGCCTCTTCGTCTACACTTTTTAGATAATGCTTCAAAAGATCCTTCCACTTGTTGATCTCTTTGGCAATGTTTTGGTACAGCTCACCTAAGGATCAATATAGTAGACAGACAGTTAATCAAAATCTTAAGTCTACAAAACTGGAAGAATCAACATGTTATTTGATGCATAAATAAAAATAGTATATTTCTAAAATTTGCAAGCATATGAATCCAAACACATGAAAATTTTAACCATGCAAAAATATGATAAACCCATATTAGCCATGATATTTTATTCAACATTAAGCAAACCCAAAAAAGAAGAGAAAATCACTCAAAAGTCCATAACATATTCAGATGCATAAGTTCCTAATAGGAAAAGAAACATGTTAATATACTTCACTTCCACATTCACCTAACAAATCCTCAATCAAAACTCCAATATGAGCTGGCAGCCAATTCTCAGTGTGAGCTAAAAGTTTATGCTTTAATTTTCAGCTACCAGCTTCATGTGTTTTCTAGGATTTAATGAAAGGATCCTATCATTCAAAAGATTAACCTTATCCAAAACTTCATTGAATTATTCATGTTATTCTCATTCCCTACGATTTGGAAGCTTCATAATACAGAATCACACGTTAATTTTCATCTTCAAACATCCCATCAGTCATCAAGGCAAACAACCTTGTGAGCCAAAGTGAGGCAAGTTCTTACAAACAGTCCTATAACATTCTCATGCAATCTTTGAGAAGTGTCTAAAACTGAAAAAAAAAAAATACTCACCAAAAACTACCTTGTGTTTGTTCATGAGACAGTGAATAGAGAGTAAGTAAAACAAAGGCCATGCTCATGGCTCAAACATTACAATTTTTGTGACACTATTCAATTAAACTATTCCAGTTTCTGATGACTGAATAAGAAAATGTAGTACTCGTGATTTTCAGGTAGGAAAAAAGTAGTGTGGTCAGTGAAACTTCTAAGTTTATCATGAAAATACTCAAGTGATGGCTCAGAATACAATAAAGAATATGTATGCTAAGTTTAAATATCAGGTAGGACTATTATTTAAAAGACAATGAAGTCCAATAAAATTTTGGTGATTTAGAATCATTCGTCTAAAAAAATTTTAATTTCTTGATTTACTATTGAGCAACCACAATAAAGTGATAAGGATATTATGTTAATTAAAATATAGATAACTTTTGTGCCCATCTAAATTTAAAAGGAACTTTTATAACATACTGTTAGGCAATAATTATGTTTTAGTTCTATTTCAATTGGGATGTGGCTGCTACTTAGTCATTGGCCTTGTTTCGTTCTTGGTCATAGCACTTCTCTTTGCATGCAAGGTTCCCCTGCACTAGGGGGAATAATGAAACTTCACAGACATCTGATTCTAGGATAGACATCAGAAGAATATAAGTGTGAATGTAGGACAGATGAGGATTGAGGACAAAAAAGTTTAGCAACAAATTCGTCAAAATAGTTGATCAATTAATAAAAAATTCCATTTTTTGGTTTATTAATGCAAGATACAAGTGTTGAAAGAAGCAGCATATAGCACCCTGTCAAAAAGTTAACTGAGTGCTCAATGGTATGGAAAAGCAATTGATCCCACTTATTTATACATTTCAACCTATAACAGTCAACCCCATGGTTGTCATTGTCATTCCATACATATCAAGTTTAATCACTAGCAACCAATCTTTGAAAGAAACAAAGAAGCCAATGTAATCCATATCTGGATTTTAGTAAACCGAGAATAGCATAGAATGATACAATTTTATGCCGACACTCACTGTTAGAGGAACGAGGAGCTTCTAAACCCAACTCCATCATAGAAAAGAATAATGCCCCAGCACAATCAGCATGTGACTTATTGCATGACAACCTAATATTACAAAAAGGTATAAATCCATATGGCTCAGTGAAATAATTATAATAGACAAAGGACTATATTCAGGTAGAAGTAATGAAACACAAACCAGAAATGATGTACAAAATAAAATTACAAGTCTTGCTCCAAAAAGATAATTTAAGTCAAAACTCAAATCAGAGAAATCATTTGATCAATTTTGTTCATGGTATTGAAAAAGGAAATAAGCTCACAGATGTTTTATATTTCAGCAATGTTTATCTACATGTTTGTCTTATCAATTTTGACATTTTCATTATTTCTTGACTAATTATAAAAGCAACATATAACAGAAGTTTGCTAATGAAAGCACAAATATAGGCTATATATGAAATAAGGAACATCAAGGCAAAGTTCACTTGATTAGTATGAGATTGTTGTTAAAGCTACGACTAGTTGAATCAAGTCTACCTATTGTTTTAACTCAACAACAGAAGTACAAACAAGTGTGTAATTCTTTACTACAACTATATTACCTCAGTGAATTTATTTCTAAAATTACTGTTTCTTGGTTCACTCCTGTAAGTGCCCGATGGAAAGTTGCTTCCACCTGGAAGTTGACAAATATAACACAAATATCATGAACCAAATGAAAACGTAAGTGTTAACTCATATATACTCCTATTAATTACCTCCTTATCAAAATCGGCTGAATCTCCATAATCTCCCCCATCACCATCATCAAAACTAATACTTTCAGAATCAGGTTTCATCTCACCAGAAACTAGAAAATCATTCACATCTAGATAAGGCACATCAGGTTCCTCAAGATAAGCGTGAGATAACTCTGTCAATTTAGCTTCAGGAATTGGAGCAATAGAGTGTCTCCATTCTTCCTCATGCTCCCCTTCATTCGTAGACCATATGTAACCAACACCAGAAATACCAACCTAAGCAACAAGATGAAAATATCATTCAGACAAGTGGCAAAAACTTTTAAAATGACACGGAAAATATTTAGCATCTGTAGAACATAAGAGAAAGGTGGAATACAATATACAAAGTCACTATAATCATCAGCATTCAACAACCAACATTTTGGATCAATTATTTCTATAAGCCTTCCCTCTCTTGAATCTTGATTATGTCCTCTCATAATCTTTTATATGTGCAGATTTTGATTTGATGTGCATCAACTATAGCCTAACTTGCATAACTGTGCACAATTCAGTCTTTCCATTTTGCTTCTGATAACAGATCTTTTACCCCTAGCAAATTGCTTGTAAGCCCAGTTCAACTCGAAAAATAATTGAAAGCAATTGCTTTTTTTCCTGCAAATTATTTGTCATCTCCTTAAAATAAACAGATTTTAAGCTTAACTAGGATGTTCATCATTAGGATCACCGGTGTGAACAACATACAATTTAAATGAATTCAAAGATAAACTAGATGGAGAAAGAATAATGAATACCTACTACTCACCTCATGTGCTGAATAATCTGGGGATGATTCTGCATTCCTATTACTGACCATACTAGTAATCGCTGAAAAATGCCAATGTAGAAATTCTATCAGAGTCCCATCAAATTAAAGAAACCAAAACACCAACATGCAGAAAGTAAAACCTATAATAATCTTATTTGAGACTAATGACCTCATGTCAAAATTAACAAAAACTAATAGCACAAATACAGGCTACAATGGCTGAGAAACCTGAATGGAAATTGGAATGTGGATTATGTGTGAGAACTAGACAGCACAGAATACTCTTATGAGCAGTCTAGCATCATTCTCAACTAGTAATAAACGTAATGACTTATCCACACACACACTAAATAGGCTAAGCCTTTTAGTGCTCGAAATTAAATATTGATGTAAAATACCGAAAATAGGCGAAAATTAATAAAGAGAATTTTCCGGAATTTTTGTAAATTTTTCAGGAATTTTTTGGAGCTCGTACGGACGAGTTAACGGGGATGAAAACGGGGCCCCGAAAAGCCTGTTTAGGCTACCCCGCTTTAAAGAGGAAAAGTTTTATTTTTATTTTTCTTTTCTTATTTATTTCCTCTCATCACTGTGCTTCCTCCCCTGCATGCCGAGCCGCCCGACGCCTTCTCCTCTTTGCCCTAACCGCCAGCCACGGCAGTTTCCTCCTTTTTCTATCTCTTCTGTCGACTTCACCGAGCCCTAATCACTGCCGCCGCCGCCTCCCGATTTCCTTTCCCCCTCCTCTGGTTCGACGAGCCACAGCCAACCGACGCGCCTCCCTTGTGCCCTAGCATCGCGTCGCTGCCGACGCCTTCCTCCTCTCTTCTCCCAAGCGCCGGAGCTCGATCTCTTCCTCTCTCCCGTGCCCTAGCTAGCCATCGGCACCCGTCGCCTCTCGCCGTGGAGATCTCAGATTTGCTGCCTTCTTTTTGTCAGCAAGTTTTGGTCGGAAGAGGGAGTATCAAGCCCTCTCTTGATCAGCCCCGGTTCTCCACTGCCGAGCCCTCTTCCCATCTGCTAAGCGTCGGCGCCAACCAAGCTTCTGTTCCCCATCCTTTCCTCTCTTCCGGCAGAGCAGAGCCGTCGACTCCCTGTTCTTGAGCCGTGCCTTAGCACAGTAGTCGGATCCTTGATCACCCCCGACCAGTGGAAAGGAAGAGGTAAGATGATTAGGTTGATGCATTCATGATCACCAGCTTGATCTCACCTTGAACTGAACTGTAGGGAAAGATTTCAGCAGGAATTGTGTACTGTGGGGAGTTCATGGTTTCGGCAGCAACTCATTCAGCATTCCCTTGTTCCAGCAGCAATCAACCTTAATTGGGCAGCAACTCTTTAATTCCAGCATCTTCTTGTTCTTGAATAAAGCTGTGGAACTTGAGGTAAGGTTAGGGTTTTGATCTTCGTGGTAGATGATTGTTAGATCTATTAGCAAAAATTGTTAACTTGGATTCATATGTAGGATTTAATGTAATCGAGTAGTGGAATGATTAGGGTTTTACCCTAAATTAATTTAGAAGATTTTATTTAGCTATTCGTTTAAATGTGTAGCTAAATAAAAATGTACATTATGTGGTTGACACAGGACTTTGACGCGAGACGATTATCTCGATTACCGGATTGGACCATTTTATTTGGAGACGGGTACTTCTAACTTTATGTCGTTTGATATACATAGTAATGATTTTAACAAAATGCAATAATTATGTTTCTCATTTGTTTCGGTTAGTCACTACCCAATACTTATTACATGCTTGGTTGATTGCTTGTTTTGCATCTCATGTATTCCTTACCTGCTTATACATGCTTATAGGGGGTAGTGACATACCATGCTTCACCATGTTCAGGACCTAGGTTGTATACCTTATCTGATCTATGTACCGTTGTTTGATTCATTGACTTATGGTGCACCTTATGTATGTATATGGATTAGTTCAGGATATTTTGTGGTTGTTGACATGCACCATTTGCATGATTGCATGCTGTGCGATAGTCCGCTCCATTATTGTTAAGCACATCGCCAGTTACATGGATCTGCACACACCACCACTTATGGGTTAGTGGTCGATTCAGGCAGTGTGTGTTGCAGCAGGGACTTTGTTTGACTCCGTTGTGGTAGCCGGCCGGGATTCCTCCCCGTCATCGTGTACCGGGAGTTGAGAGCATTGCGCTCCCCCATTTATGATTTGGGGTAGGAGGATAGGTGTACTCCGACAGCATCCCGTCCACCGGTCACTCATCAAGAGCAGTGACGACAGAGTGCACGGTTGTCACAGCCCTACCCACTCGACCTCACTATTGTGTGTGAGATGGTTGACTGGTGTCAGGGGTGACCAGGACACATCATTGGCATCATATGCATGATGCATTTATTGCTTGTGTTTGTGTTTGCTGCATTTATGTGTTGCATATTATTTGGATACCTATGTTTGACATGCATACAGGATTTCTATACCTCTCGGACTGTTTGTCCTTATACCCAGGTCCTGGTTAGTACAGTTTCTCTCCTGTTTACTTCAGTTGCATTTTTATCTTTCTTATATCAGGAAACTGTACGCATGATTAGTGCTAGGTGTTATTTCCCTACTTTATATATCAATTGTACCTGCTGAGTGTTGGACTCACCCCGCCTTCATTGTTGTTATTTTTCAGGTTGATGCTATCAGGAGAGAGTTCCAGTTGCTGTCCCCTGCAAACCACGAGGACTTGTTGACTTTTTATTTTTAGTTTTTCTTCTTATTTGACTATGTTTAGACTTGGTTTGTTTGATACTTGGATATTGTATGGATTCTTATGATTGATGAATTTTCGTATAGTTTGGATTTGTTCTACTACATGCCTGCCTGGACGGCAGAAGAGGTAAGTTTGTCGGATTTGTGTTTTATGAGTGTAGTGGAGTAGGGTTGTTTTCGAGTCATGGTATTACTGTTTTGTTTACTATTTATATAAACTGCGTGGATGTTTGTGTGGTTGTATTTTGTTATTGTTTTTATTCCAGCCGCATGTGGCTGAGGTATATGAGGATGTAGAAAGTTTCAGATTGTCCGCCGTACAGGGGAGTTGCTGCTGAAATTTCTTCGGACAGAGACTCCTTCGGGGCGTGACAGTTGAGCCATGTAGTAAATCATTTGATTATAGAGTTACATATAGCTCAGTACTGGTTTCAACCGATAGATTGTACAATTATAACAGCAAATAAATAGGAAACAATTAAACAAATCATGAGTATAGAATGTACAAGGGCTTTCTATGACTGCACTGCTTGCATCAGCATATTCAAGTTCCTCATCGCTATCTTGGACGGAAGGTTGAGGGCGTAAAGAAACTTTAGAATAAGCAGGAATTGTAATCAGTCGGCCGACTTCAACCTGGCAATGGCAAACCCAATTAATCAACCAAATAAGAGAACTGAAAAATGCAGTGAAAATCATCTATTTATTTAGAACTAGAGACTTTGTAGACCACAGCTATTGGAAACTCGAAGCACCAAGCTTTCAGAATAAATGAATAGTGAGTTTCATATAACAATTCGTAGTAGTAGTTGTTAGATACTTAGGTGTGAAAAATATGCACTTACACGTTTCATTAACACCATAGGAATGGAAAAACAAAAATACATATCTGAAAAAACCAGGTACATTTTCAACTATGAAAAGATTATCAGTTTAAATGGCATTTTGCTGCTGCACGTCACATTTTATTGTTAAACAAATTCAATTGTCCAAACCTGTATTTATGTTTTCAAACTACTACTATGACCCATCAAATCATCTAATGAAGATCATACATACTATAAAACATTACTGCTGATGAATAACATGAGATTGGCCTCTCCGCAGAGTAGGGAGTTAGAGCATATAGAGGAGGGTAGGGAGCAGGGGCCAAAATGGGTGCATGTGTCATTTCAGTGAGGAGGGTTACGAGGGGGAGGGTTACTTAACTCTAATACCAAATAGACATTAAGCTTTTTAACTGTGTTAAGAGTATTAGAGTTAATATTGTTATGGGCGTGGTTTAATATTATTCCACACTTAAATTTGGTCCTCAACACAACTGGTACAATCTGGGTACTATAGTGTTAGATAATTGACATGCTTTGACATGTAAGACGTTATTCCTTGACACAAGTGACATAGGAGACATTGCCCGTGCCACCTAGTATCAAATTTCAATAATTTACCATAAGGGGGAACTATCAAACACAATATATTGTTGCGTAAAGAAGGGGGGCAACACCTCTCAATCTGTAACGTGCAGAAGAAGAGGAAGAGAGACAGCGATCGCGCGGAGCAACAAGACAAAGACGCACAGAAAGAAGCAAACACGAGGAAGAAGAAGAAAAAGAAGAAGAAGAGTTACCGTGGTTCGGCGGTATGCCTACTCCACAAAAACGGCTGAAGTTTTATTAGAATTCTCTCTATACAAGAGAATCACATTCAATGATTCTTGTGATTATTACAATAGGTTTACAATGATCCTTATAAATAGTACATAAACCTCATACCCGGTAAAATCGTAACAGATTTCTGTTATAAAAACCGCAACAGAATTCTGTTATGAAAAATCGTAATAGAATTTTGTTATATAAAACCGTAACAGAATTCTGTTATATAAAATCGTAACAGATTTTTTCTTCCATGATATCAACCGCCTTGACCTTCATCCAAATATGATTCATCCGTCAACAATCTCCACTTTGGCGAATATTGACCCCTTCGAAGAACACAAGTATCTAAACAAAACTCCACCTGAATCTCTGGGTCTAGGCATCTTTCCTCTAGCATCTAGAGATATGGATAAGTTCAAGCAATGCTTGAACTTCTTTATGGTCACTGGCTTTCAGCATGTCTGCAGCATTGTCTGCAGTGTGAACCTTCTCAAGTTGAATTTCTCTAAAAGCAATCAACTCTCTGATTTGTGAAACCTCACATTAATGTATTTGGTTCTTGCATGATACACTTGATTCTTCACCAAATAGATAGCACTCTGACTATCGCATAACAAATTGACTCTACCTTGCTGAACATCGAGTTCTCTAACCAATCCTGTAAGCCATAAAGCTTCCTTCGCTGCTTCAGCTACTACCATATACTCTGACTCCATAGTAGGCAATGCAACAATAGATTGTATCATAGATTTCTAAGAGATAGGTCCTCCTGCCATAGTGAACACGTATCCTATAGTAGACCTTCTGTCATCTAAATCTCCTGCATAATCTGCATCTACGTACCCAGCAACTAAAAGATCTTCTAGTTGTCTACTGAATATGATGTCAGTTGTATTTCTCAAGTATCTAAAAATCCACTTCACTGCATCCCAATGTGGTCGACCAGGATTTGAAAGAAACTTGCTCATTATACTAAATGCTTGCGCCAAATTCTGTCTCATACAAAGCATGGCATACATCAGACAACCAACTGTACTGCATAAGGAACTTTTGACATCTCTTGGATCTCGACATCCGTCTTTGGACATTGTGTACAGGATAACTTAAAGTGTTACTCCATGGGTGTGCTCACCGACTTGGCATTTTTCATGTTGAACCTATCCAACACCATCTCCACATAGATGCGTTGAGACAACCATAATTTCCCTGCAACTCTATCTCTGTGAATCTCCATCCTAAGAATCTTCTTAGTCTCTCCCAAATCTTTCGTGTCAAATTCCTTGCTCAGTAGCCTCTTTAATTTGTCGACCTCTTTCATCTTCTTCGCCATAGCACTCGTCCACTTGTCCGTCTCAGAGCTGTGTATCGCCTCCTGAAAAGATGTAGGGTCTCCACTACTAGTGATAAGCGCATAAGATACCAAGTCTTCGAATCCGTATCTGGTGGGTGGCTTTACAACTCGTCTCGCTTTGCCACCAGCTATAGTGTGATGCTCCGTATGCTCTGAGCTAGAATCATCGAAGTCATGAGTCTCTAGCTCCACCTGCACAACATCTTTCTCCATGTTGCTATGTGGTATTTCCTTTCCTTCTTCCTGAGTACAATGTAGCATAGCCTTCTCGTCAAACACCACATCTCTGCTAATCACCACCTTACTTGCCTTAGGATCCCAAAGCTTGAAGCATTTAACTCCTTTATGATACCCTAGAAAAATGCATTGCTTTGACTTCGCATCCAAATCTTTCCTCACTAGATATGTATATATAGGCTGGACATCCAAAAATTCGAAGATAAGAATAATTTACTTGATTTCCTGTCCATACTTCCTCTGACACTTGGCCTTCTAGTGCTACCCTTGGTAATCTATTAATGAGATAACATGTCATGTTAACCACTTCTGCCCAAAAATTCTTTGCTAGCTTTGCATTCAGCCTGGCATATCTTACCTTCTCAATGATTGCCTGTTCAATCTTTCTGCTACCCCGTTCTGTTGAGATGTCCTGCGAACCGAGAAATGCCTCATTATTCCATGCTGCTCACAAAATTCCTGAAACTTTGAATCTGTGTATTCAGTCCCATTGTCTGACCTAAGGCATTTGATCTTCCTTCCGGTCTGGTTCTCCACTTCAGCTTTTCACAATTTAAACTTTGCAAAAGTTTCAGACTAGTGACGCATAAAGTATACCCAGACCTTTCGTGAGTAATCATCAATAAAACTCACAAAATACAAGTGTCCTCTACGTGATGCTACACTCGCTGGTCCCGAGAGATCCGTAGGTACGTAGTCTAGAATCCTCTTCGTCTTGTTTGTTGCCGTCTTGAATTATACTTTGCCCTTTTCCCAAGAACACAGAATTTGCAGACTTCAAGCTTGCAGATCATGACACCCTTCAACAAATCTCTCTTGTGAAGTTCTAGCATCCCACGTTCACCCATATGCCCTAGTCGCATATGCCACAGGACAATATTGTCTGATTCAGACTCCACCGAGACGACTCCACTTAGTCTCTATCAACTTATAGATGTTTCCTGCTAACTTTTGTCCTTTCATTACCATTAGAGCTCCCTTGCTGACTTTTATCACCCTGTTATTTGTAATTACAACCAATATCATCCAGTGTGTCTAGTGAGATCAAATTCTTCTTTAGCTCTGATATATATCTGACATCATATAGGGTTCTGATCATACCATCAAACATCTTGATTCTGACATTCCCTATGCCGATAACTCTACATGATGCATCACTTCCCATCAATACTAAACCAGAATCCACTGCCCTATTGGTGTCAAACCACTCCTTGTTTGGAGTCATGTGATATGAACATGCAGAGTCTAAGATCCATGCATCCGTCGGTTGCTCTGAACTCGGCATAACTGATAACATATCTCCATCACCGCTCTTTGAATTTTCCTCATCAACAATGTTTGCAGACTTTCTCCGCGACATGTTTCTTTATCTCTGGACAATCTCTCTTCATATGACCTTTGTCTCCACATTTGTAGTACGTGATCACCTTCTTTCTTCTCAACTTAGAACGAGCTTTATTGTCCTTACCCGATCCATGTGAAGATTTGCTCCTACCACGCTCTTGGTTGCTAGGTACCACAAGTCCTTCTCTCTGAGAAACTTCATCGCTTGTTTTCTTCCTTTGGTGAAAATCTAGTAATGCACCTGTGATCTCCTCTAATTTAAGAGTTTCCTTACCCCATATCAAAGTAGTAACCAAATTCTCGTACATAGGAGATGAAAGTAAAGAATTCAACAACATCAGCGCCTTGTCTTCATCTTCGATCTTCACATCAACCCACTTTAGATCACTCACAATCTGGTTGAATACGTTGATATGCTGGCTTAGATTCTTTCCCAAATAATTTCTACTTTAGATACAGCTTGTTTGTCAATGACTGACATGTACCGGCTTTCCAGATTTTGCCAAACTGCCACCGATGACTCCTCGTCCATAAGTACATCACATCATCTGTAAGACAAAGCCTGATTGTTGCAACTGTCATCGCCTGAAGTTCTTCCCAATCTGATCTCTCCATGCTTTCCGGTTTCCTTTCTCCTAGCGCCTTCAGCATGCCTTGTTGCACCAACAAGTCCTTGACCCTTCTTTGTCATAATCCGAAGTTTCCAGTTCTGTCAAATTTCACCATATCAAACTTCGTAGAAGTCGTCCTCGACATGTTAAAGAAATCCGCCAAAACATGTAGCTCTGATACCAATTGTTGCGTAAAGAAGGGGGCAACACCTCTCAATCTCTAACGTGCGGAAGAAGAGGAAGAGAGAAAGAGATCACGCAGAGCAACAAGACAAAGGCACACAAAAAGAAGTAAACACGAGGAAAAAGAAGAGTTACCGTGGTTCGGCGGTGTGCCTACTTCAGCCGAAGCTTTATTAGAATTCTCTCTATACAATAGAATCACATTCAATGATTCTTGTGATTGTTACAATATGTTTACAATAATCCTTATAAATAGTGCAAAAACCCCAAATCCGGTAAAATCATAACAGATTTCTGTTATGAAAAACCGCAACAAAATTCTATTATGAAAAATCGTAACAGAATTTTGTTATATAAAACCGTAACAGAATTCTGTTATATAAAACCGTAATAGAATTTTATTACGAAAAATCTTAACAGATTTTTCTTCCATGACATCCCTCGCATTGACCTTCATCCAAATATAAGTCATCCGTCAACACATATCATTTTAAACCGTGATTATAGGACTGAGTTTAGTTTCACATTATCACATTTATATTTAAGGCTCAAGGTTGTGTTATTAGTCTTTAATATACTCATGTAATACATACCTTTAGTCAATACAATATTTCTCATGTACAAACTTCAAAATTGTAGATTTAAAATATATAACGAGGCATGTATATATAACAACACCCCGTAGTAACAAGTAATGTAGATCTAAACTCATTAATTGCTAACACTTGTAACAAACAATAGGACATATTGATACTATGATCCAGGTTATGGTAAACAAGAAAAAGTAACAATAATTAATTATCAACTACAAAAAAATAGGTACCAAAGGAGAACCAAGTATAAGCACCATTACCTTGAATGACAATATGACTCCAGATTCCAAGACTACCCCTGCACTTAGATGAACACCATCACAAACTATAGCATGATTTAATCTGCAACCATCCTCTATAATGACATTATCCCAAATGTAACAACCATCGATGCATACATTGTTCCCAATAGTACAACCTCGACCAACTACTGAGTTGGATATACCAGTATGGTTTCCAATTGTAGTGCCACTTCCAATCAGGGTAGTGGCACCTATTCGTGCAGATCGTGACTGAACAACATCTGAAGGGGAAAAAATAACAGTAAATAAACAAAAAGAAAATAAATTTAACTCCCATGAAAACTAAACACATTCAGGAAGCAACCAGAAAAAAGGCAATGGTTATTGAAGTAATACAAGAAGCAAGTTTCTGATTGGTCATAGAATTTGTGATAATTGATCAACATTCCCGGTTCAACTTTTTTATCCTACTTGAATGAAAGAGAGTGTGTGACCTTGTGGTCATGGGTTCAAGACGCGGAAATAGTCTTTTGCAATGTAAGGTTATGCTGCATACAATAGACCCAATGTGGTCCAACCCTTCCCCGAGATCCCACATTGGCGAGAGCTTCCCTGTTCTTTTTAAAATAACTTGAATTTTGCCAAAAAAAAAATCGCCTAGAGGTAAATTGATTTAGTAATGATTGAAATGTCTTGAAATTGAACTGAAATGAATTAGGACAAATAGCATGTATAAAACACATCTAAAATCCATAACCATCAAACAAAACAGAAGGATACGTAATTAACCAAAAAAATGGGAAGGGAACTAGGGATCAGCAGGATTCAAACAAATTAAGAAAAACGGCTTAGTCCAACTAAGGTTCTACTATTCCAACAAATTCCCCACCAAATTAATGATGTTGAGACCAGTCCAAGCAATCAAAGAGCTGGACTCATAAACTGTCATCAAAATACTAATGGCTACAACCGATGGACTTGAGAACAAGTGTCCCACAAAAGGCGAAGGCATAGCAAAGAGATATCATGCAAGTGAAGATGCTCATCTATAGTATTAGCAATGGTTGTCCACCACCTTTTGTTCACTTAGAGGGTTTAGAATGTCCTACAAAAATTATTCAATCAATAATCTAGAGACTACTACACCACATCAAATACTTTCCATTGAAGCAAAAAAATCATAGACGTGATTACCATCCAAGACAAAGAAAGGATCAGGAATAAGTAACTTTTAATCAATGTTAGGCATTTACCAGGTGCGCTGTATACTCCCTGTCTGTCTAGCTTCACCTTTGATGAAATCCCAAAGTATTGAAAATTTGGCACCAAAGGATATGCCCACCTTTGCAGTATGTCCTTACTAATTGTACCATAGCTCCTGAAATTATCTATTCTTGCAGCATAACTTGAATGAATTTCATGGGTAAAAATCTTGTAGCCCATGATCTGCAATATATCATCAGGTGATACCAGTAAGGTAAAGTTCATTTGATTATCATATTCTGAATGCTTTTCAGGGAAAACTAAATTAGAGATGTGAAATATGAAGTATATTTACAAGCTTATATTTACCATATACATAAAGACTGGAAGTGCAAGGTGTGACTGTATGAGGACAGCAAGTAAACCTAATTCAATGTAAAAAGCACATATTTTATGCAGCTTGTACCTAACATCAGAGGAAGTTAAAGAATCAATGAGGTGATCTTTCATCTAAAGCAAAAAACAAAACAAAAAATTTGCTAGAAAAAAAATTCTGGAATTCCTAAATGCTAGTGGATTCTTCTAATTGGAGAAGATACATTCTTTCATCCAATAAAGATAATGATCAAACTTGCATATTAGAAACTCATTATCAATGTCAATGATGAGCAACCACTATAGAAAATTCAGTGTCTAGAAATAACTATTCATTTTGACAATATTTTGAAGGATCAGTTGGTTTGCTCAACTAAATATTTTACATCATTTCACGAGGTATGTTCCAAGGGAAAGAGCCTAATAAAGGTTGCACTCCATAAGACAATAAAATTTTGGTCTCATCTATCAAATGAAAAGAACCCTCTATGATCTTTTGTAAGACAGTGTGATTGGCATAATCCTAAATCCATAGTTTGAAATCTCATGCATGCTGAGCAACAAGGTGAACATGTAATTATAGAAATGATACCGGTCAACATAAGTGACCTCTCTCATACTACCCTGTGTTGGTAACATTGATATCATAGCACGTTTTGGCATGCTTTGTATCATATTTGCAGTTTTTTCTTTATCTAGAATTCTATATCAATTGATAATGTGATTGTTAGTCTTGTCCTAAAAGCAAACAAATTAAGTGAAAAATTTGAAGAGTTGAACTCGTGGATGATTATCTAGTTTAAAGGACCCAATTACCCTTGTGCATGAATTGTTGTAATAATGTAATTTAGGATTTATTTCAAAAGATTGATTGTATTGATAGGAATTGGAGTGCAAACGAATCGAATTGAGCCAAATAACATGAAAATATTGATATTTGAATTCGAGCTTCAAAAATATATGTGATATTTGAATTCGATTCGAAACTCGAAAATACAAATAATTTTGGCACGAGCTCGATTCGAAATAAAATTCTAAGTTCAGTTCAAATTATTCGAACCTTGATTCGAGTAGAATCGAACTATAGTTCGAAATAACTTAAATTTGAGTTCGATTCGAGTTATTCGGACCTTAATTTAAGCATATTTAAATTAAAATTGTGTAAAAATAATCAAAGTTCGATTTGAATTATGGAATCGAATTCAATTCGAAAAAATTATTTAATATGTTCAAGTTCGGCTTGAATTCGATAATTTCGAATATGAATCAAATATTTTTCAAGCTAGCTTGAAAAGCTAGCGAACAAGCTCGATTCTTTTGCACCCCTTGATAGGATTTAGCTTCTAGATAGAGTTTATAATCTAGGGAGCTTCATCATAGTCCTAGTCTCCTAGAAGGTGTTTGATAGATTGGTTTAGAGTTAACCATAGAGGCTAGCTGGTCAAATAAATCAAGATGAACCTTAAATCAAGACGAACCTTAATCAAGCAAAACCTTAATCAAAGCCAAACTATATATATAAATCAAACTAGGTTTTAGTTGATACGCATTGGGTTATGATATTTTATGTCTTCAAAATTTATTAGTGTCAACTAATACAACCTAGATTTGAATGTTAAAGATCTCCAACAATCATATTTGATCATCACAAGTGAGTCAACACAAGTGCTTAGAATGAGTTATTAGGGCTCCTTAAATGCCTATTTACAGGTTCATTTGGCACCTAATACACACACAAAAATCCTAAATCTTGCTCAACTACTAAACGGAAGACCAAGGAACTTTAAAAGCAAAGGCAAATGTATATCCTTAGATTTGAAGTTCTCTTAGGTAACTTTCTTCTCAGTAGAATTAGATTATCATCTATAAAGTAAGGGAAATTCATCTATAGTATGAGGAAGAGCCTAATATTAACTCATTCTTTATCATCTTGAGAAAGTGTAGTTGTTTCTAAAAAAGAACTATTAGTTTGTATTGTATTAAATTGTTCACTAGAAGCTCTCTGGCATCAATTGGAGCTTGCCCAAGATGACCTAGGTAGGTTGCAAGAAGTGAACAAATCCTATTGAGCAAAGAAGAAGTTATCGATGTCAAGGATTTACCTGATCTAGGAAGAGCTCTAAATCAAGGATTCAATTAAGGTGAATCTACTTAAGGAGACTTCAGGGAGTGCTCCGTGACTCATTGCTCTAGCAATATCTCATATGTAGTGTAAAGATCCATTCCATTGTCTCATTTACAAAAATGGTTTAGTGGATTTGAGAGCGACACATTAATGAATTATAAATCATGAAATAGACGCAAGGTCTGAACAACCACGTTATATTTTCTTAATGTTTGTGTTGTTTCCTTATTTATTTGAATTATTTCCACTTTAGATTTGACACACTATTTGATCACACACATGCACAATTATATTTAACCATTGTATTTAAGTTTTGTGTTTTACAAGATTCAAAAGAATTTGCACACCATCTATTCACCTCCTCTCCCCTCTAGTCGGATCTAACAAATCCATCTCAACCCCCTTCAATGCATACTAAAACATGTCAAGTGTTCGCATGAGATAGTAATAAAACTGTATCATACCAGCAAGGATCAATACTTTGACATGGAATAATATTTTAAACTTTGCCTAAAACCACAAGCTTGGTATTTTTGCTGATACAAGAAGCTATCTTCTACTTTTTCATCTCAAATTAAAATGTTATGCATACTTTACATTCTTGATTTCATTTATTTCCTAAAATTTTACCCAGATAAAATCTAATGTTCCTCAATTTCAAAAAGACAACAAAAGGCCATGTTTTCTCTAATGAAATTCTTATAATCATCATGCATTCAAAATGTTTTTTTTTCACTCCACATAATGAACTTGTTTCTATTAAGGTTTTGACTTGAATGTTCTATCAAACATAAGGTCCTGATACTTCTCCAGCTACTAATCTATGTTCTATATACATGAAAGAATTTAACAGACAACTGACCAAGTTAAAAGTATCATGCAGACCACAGAAAATATAGAGCTAGAAATTGTAAACAGATTTGAGAATAATCACATGCTTGTTGATATGGATTTAAACTACAAATATTGTACAGTAGCAAAATTCACATGGCCTTTGCAAAACTTGGTTCATTTGTTTATATTGGGGAATTAGTTTGGTGGTAAGCATTAAAAAAAACAATGATTATGAAGGCAACGCCACTTGAAGTAGTTATTTGTGATGCCCGATAACAAAAGACAAAATAATTTGAAAGAAATTCAAAATTCTAAAGCAGCTACATCGAGTACTTGAGCAATGTAGACTCTGATTGAAGTCAAATAAAGAAATAAATGGTCAAGACTATAATACCTAATCAAATACACAATAAGTAAAATCCTAAAATTACAAATATGACCACAGGTGGAAAAACAAAGTAAAATGTATAATAGATCGTTATCAAGGGCTTTCAAAATTGGGAAAAACAGCATTATTTAATCATGTTATATGCGATGTATGAAAAGTGCACGATATCAAAAATGAAACTCACATCATCAACAAGTAAACCCTTGACAAAATGACGGCGAAGATGTTGATAATCAAAATTGTCCATAAAAAGACTGAGAACTTCAGGAGAGCAGATATCTATGTAGCAATCCTGCAAAAAAATCATTTAATCACTTGAGAAAAAATGGCTAAAACCCTGTCAAAAATATCACTAGTAGCACTATAAATCCATTGTCTATTTTGAATATGTAGCACTAGAAACATGGTGCCTAAGTACTATAGTTGACCATGTGCACTCTCTGAGATGACATTTTGCAGGTCCAAAATATGACAATCATAACTGTAAGTCCATCACCATTTCAATGTAAACCAACACTAACAAGGTGGTGCCTAGTGTCTCCAGTGAAACAAGGCACACTCACTGAGATAGACTGTACAAGATGTCAAGACCCATGGATTGCACTGAGGTTTAACACACTATTTCAATGCATACGAACAATGAGATTTATTTGGATTAAATATATTTATCTATAATAGATAAACATTGCTGAGGAAGAGTAATTTTGCTCTTTCAGGTAAGTAAGATACCAAACAAAAAAATTAAAAGAGAATAAAAATTTTATTACACAGGTTCATTTTTTTCTTTCGCTTTCAGCATTTATTACCTATATGATTTTTGCAGTTTGTGTTCTTCTGGTTTCTTCTCATTTTATATTTTACTGCCAATAGTAAACAAACCTCTGTGCTTTAATCTACTGAGTCAACCTTTTCATATCAACAAACGGTAATGACATGTTAATTGGAAAAAAAAAACTTTAAAGCACTTCCAAAAATAAGTCATGCTATGTGACTTACTGCCTTTATAGCATTATATGTGTCACTTGGGATCAATCTCCACTTTCGTGGTCAAAATCATAAATTTATCCTCTTAGTGGTGATATGCCCGACTTTAATCAGGTTGCTAAACATGTGTCCAACTACAGGTAGCATAAACATGCATATGCAATTTTCATTCACTGCCAAGCTTTTCAGATTGATTGGTGCACAAGATGAACCGCAAATGGATTGTGGATGTTTTGACAGGTAAGACTAGTGCATCTATGTGCTCCTAATTACCAGTGAATGTAACCGAATAAGAAATATAAGTGAAAAGGAAATAGACAAGAAAATAAGAAAGTTGGGAAAAACAATACCTGCTTATTATTGTGCAAATAAACCCAAGTATTGTTTGCTAACAACTCTTTATCAATAGAAATAATCGAAGGATTAACCTTGTCCTCATAGAACATAAGCTCTTTTGTTTGAGGATCAATAGCCATTAGAAGTTCATCAGTGCCAAGCCGAGTCTGATGTGTCAGATTTGATGGTTTGGAGTGTTTAATGATCATTGTCATAACAGCAAGTGGATCTTTTTTCCTTCTTTCCTTGTGTTCTTGGAGAGCCTGAGTTAAGTTCATGTTGCTAATTGTATCCCCACTAATGAGAACAAAGTCGCCACGTATCTAAAGGGAAAAGCAAAGATAAAATAATCAAGATAATAGATTAAACTTATTCTAGAATACATACAAGATTATCAACTTCGATATGGAAAGTTACTATCTGTTCCTAATACAAATTAAAATATTCATCATATGAATCAGATTAATACTCCTATGACATAGCATCCAAAGTCATCTTTTATCCACTAGATACAGTTAATTACCCTTTTCAGGATTGCATGTGAAGTTAGATAAATAAATTAAATGAAGACAACTGAAAGTAGGTAGAACAATTAGCCTATGGCTAAGAAATTAAGTTACATAATTCTCAATGCAACTAATCGCATGATTTTGTCTTTTAAGGTAAGCCTTATAGGTTAAAACTAACCACCAAGGGCACTGGACACACTTTGGCACAGTTGGATTTTTTATCATTGTGAAAGGTAACTGTCATAGATCTGTCCAATGAGCATCACTCAGGGTTTTTATGTTATTGAGACATGAGAGGTAACCACAATGCTAGTATGTCTAAAGAAGACATGATGCTCATTTCTAGTGTGACAAGCTTGATAAAAGCATGATTAATCTGTTAATTGATAGCCAACCACCCAATTCATCTACTGGTAGAAATGCCATTAGAAAATTCAAACATCATCATGTCCATTCATATTTTTCTCGAACAACATTCTTTAATCTTCCTATTCTCCTCCTAGTACTTTGTATAATTAAACTCTACAAACCTTAATAACAAATTGGCAAGTTTTTCTCATTCCAACTACTTAAGAATACATAATATCTCCAGCATTTCGTGATTGTTAAATAACAAATGTTTTGGTATTCTGGAACGCCGCTGCAGCTGACAACTTCTCTGATAACATCAGATTAAATTGCCTCCAGGTATTGTTAGGTTAAGCTTTCCATTTTTTTTATTTGTTGAAAGAAACGCTCCAACAATAAAAGGTAAGGAAAAAGTGGGATGGAAATTTTCTTAGAAAAAAAATAATATCTAGGATGAATAATGCAACCAAGAGACAACAGAAACCTTAGTCATAGCATACCACAGATTTTTCATAAATCACGCGGAGGGCATCTCCAGCACTAATGGCGTCATGCGACTCGACCGTGGTGATGGAAAACCTGGACGAAGGCTTCATCCATTCAGACTCTTTCAAGTAGTCCTTCACTTGCTGTGAGTGGGAGCAGCAGAAGACAAAAACCTCCTCGACCCCGACGGAATCGAGCCAAGCAAGAGTGTATTCGATCATGGGAACGTTCACCAGAGGCAACAGCACCTAAATGACCAATTCAATAATCAGTCAAGAACTAAGAGAAACCCTAAGCAGATTGAGGCTTGGATAGATCCAGGATCGGAAGTACCTTGGGGCGCTCGAGGGTGATGGGGCGGAACTTGAGGTTGAAGCTGTCTGCGAGGAGGACGGCCTGGAGGGGAATGCGAGCCACAACCTCCGAGTCATCGGCGGCGACGGAGGTGGCGCCGCGCTGCCCTTTCTTCTGCGCCATCGCACCGCCGCGAGTGAGGATGGACGAAATCGCGGCGGCCACTGGGCAAGAACCAACCAACAAGAGCCGATGGATCGGTCGAATTTAAGGCGTCGAGCTCGCGAGTTCCCACAGGATTTGACACGGTTCGACTCGGAACGGACGACGAGTCGCCGGGGAATCAGATTCGGTTCCGTTTGATATTTCGGATTCCAGGGCAAAATCTAAGGCATAGGACAATAAACAAGTTGAGCCGAGTCGAGCCGAGCCGAGTTGAATTTTAAGATATTCAATCTTGTTTGATAAAGTAATTAAGCCGAGTCAAGCCAAGCTTAAAATGAACCAAGATTTTGAAATGAGTGTTCAAGCTTGGTTTGATTTATTTTTTTATGAGTTTGAGTTTGTTTGAAACTTGGCTTGAGCTTTGTTCGTTTAGATGTTATCGAGCTCTCAATTTAAGATTGGCTTGAGCTTGGTTCGAGCTTGGTTCATTTAGATATTATCAAACTTTCAATTCAAGCTTATTTGATTGTTTAAAACTTTTAGTTGTTTGATTGGTTATTGAGCTTGATAATTTAAATTTATTTATTTATTTATTTTATTATTTATTTAATATATTGAAAAGAATTTTATTAATGAATATGGTTCGTGAACATTGTTGATGAACGTTGTTCATGAACGTTAACGAGTTGAACATATATGTGTTCAAGCTTGTTATTTCGCTTAACGAGCTATTCAAGCATGTTTGTTTAATTAATCTTATGTATATTGAACGAACATAAATAAAACTCTTACCAAGCCGAACAACAAATTTATTCACGAACGCTTGATTCATTTAGAGCCCTACCAAGACATCCAAATTAAAAGAAATATTAAATAGGCACTCATTTTAAAAAAATATATTATATCAAAAGGACCCCATTAAAATGTAGTATCCTCATAATATCCCTTATTTACGTAGTAGTTTGTAGAAAAAGAATAGATTATAGGTAAGGTTGTAAATAAGCCGAGTTTTAAGGTGTTCAAGGTTGTTTGATAAGATAATCGAGTCGAGCCGAGCCGAGCCGAGTTTAAAATGAATCAAGCTTTTGAAATGATTGTCCAAGCTTGGCTTGATTTATTTTTTACGAGCTTGAGCTTGTTTGAAACTTGGCTTGAGCTTGACTTGTTTAGATGTTATTGAACTCTCAATTCAAGTTTGGTTTGAGTTTGACTTGAGCTTGGTTCAAGCTTGGCTTATTTAGATGTTATCGAGCTCTCAATTCAAGATTATTTGATTGGTTATTAAGTTTAATAATAATTTAAACTTATTTATTTATTTTATTTTATTTTATTATTTATTTAGTATATTGAAAAAGCTTTATTAATGAATATGATTCGTGAACATTGATCATGAACAACATTGCTCACGAACGTTAATAAGCTGAACACATATGTGTTCAAGCTTGTTTGTTTAGTTTAACGAGTTATTCAAACTTGTTTATTTAATTAATCTTATGTATATTGAACGAACATAAACAATCTCTTATCAAGCCGAACATCAAATTTGTTCACGAACGTTGAGTTCATTTACCGCCATAATTATAGGTGTTATAGAAGCTATTAGCAGCTAAATAACATCTAATATAAAATAATTTTAATAAAATTTAAATAATTTTGATAGAATATTTTAATATAATATTATTTAAATTTCAAATTTTAATATCTATCTGTAGTAAAAGTGAAACTATTATCTCCAAGACAATCTCATACTTTTAGAATGAGATAAATCACAGAGATTTGGAAACGACCCCATCTACACGAACATTCTTGTATGAATCATTTCCGTCAGTCCGTCGGGGTTAAAATTTTAAGATTTATAATTTAACTACAAATGTATAACTTTTGTTAGTAGCTACTACTGTGTAACAACTACTCAATAATTACTGCAATATAAAAAATCATCTATTTCATTATAATCAAATTAAATCATAAATTATAAATCCTAAACATTAGTTACAATGACTGCTACAACAGAGTTAGAATAAGGGATATTCTCGGAGGACAATTTATATAGTTTAGAATGCCTTTTACTTTTTACACAAATGTTAAAACTCAGTATTAAAAAGAATTTTAAGAATCGTATTAACTATTTGATGAATCTAAATTCTTGGAATTTGGGCGAGAAAATGTTGTTTAAGATATTAATTTTTTATGCTTTGAAACATGCGGTAAGATTTAGATAATCCAATGTTTTCAAGTCTTTGCCAGACATTCTCGAGCATAAGTCTTAGATTATTAATAAAAAAATTGTATTTATTTGTTAGAACTAGAGATATGAATATAAACGCAACTGAATTATAAAAAAAAACAAACATAAAAAAAATGATAATAAAACTCGGTCTTCAAGATCCATTAAAAAAAAATTCTGTGAAAACCTTGTATGATAGTTGGTTCTTGATAGAAGATGAATAACCTAAAGAATTAGGTGCTTTCAAACTTTTGAAGCCATGTTGTTTTGAATAATTGCTGATCTGGTAATGACGAGGGATCTCATCAAAGAGAGATCAAAATCAGAAAGACAAGACGACGTAGAAGATAAAGTCAAGCGAGGTGTCGAGTGGACCGAGAGTGCAGCCGAGCGGATCAGTGCATAGTCAAGCGGATCAAGAGGTTCACCAAGAGGAACACGCGGGGTCAAGCAGGCTGTAACGACCAGGCCCTCTTGGCCCATTTGGCGGCCTATTTAACGACCTCTCATGTCGTCGACCGCCGGCCCTTATGGCCGTACCGTTACTCACTAGGACTTTCCACCCCTGGCCAGTGGATTTTTGTCTCCCCCAGGATTTGAACTCTAAACCTCCAGGCTTAAGTATTAGAGTTTATGAATCCTGGTAACCAAGTGAGATCTAAAAATGCGCCTTTTTATTGTAACGACCCAATTATCCCTATTTCAAGTTCTAAAAGTCCATAAAAATATTTGGAAATACTTTTAAAATATTCTAGAGATTTTTAGGAATTTTTAGAGTATTTTTACGTAATTTTTGGAGGTTGTTTAGTAGGGTTACAAAAAGAAAGAAGATTTTAAAAAACATTGAAAGTGAGATTCGAACCCACGACCTCGGGTCAGACTGATCCGAGCAAAACTAGCCCAACCAGCTGAGCTACACGATTTTGTTAACTTTATATGGTGAGAATTAAATTTATAGCATAGCTAATGATTAGGGAATAAATTGGAAAATGGTGCGCGGCTGAGGGATTGAAGCCGAGACCTTTGACTTGATTAAAATTCGGTTGACCAGCTATGTCAGCGAGTTTTGTTAATTAAGGAAAGAATGGATTATATTTAAGGTATAGTAATTAATAAAAATCTTAGTTATAAGAAGAGGTTTAAGTTTTTCCCGAACCCTAAATTTTTCTCACCCGAACCTCTCCTCCTCTCTCGCGAACGGCGGCGGCGACTTCGCTATTCGGGCGAAAAGGGCGACGGAGCTAGGCTTTTTCCGGCCGGTCTTCACCCGTGTGCGACCACCATCATCGAGGAGAGCTTGTGAGCACGAAGAAGAGCCGAAATCCAAGCTATCCGAAACCCTAGCAGCATTAGAAGCTCCTCCTTTTCGGTTGTAAGTCCAAGAACAACGAGGTGAGTTACTTCTCACCTGCAGTAGGAGTAGTTCCGAGCTTCGATTTGTTTTCCTTGCTTTCGGATTTGTTTAAAGTTTCCTTGTGTTTACTGCCGTGTACTTCAAAGAGGGGAAACTAATGGTATGAATTAGGCATGTTTGTTCTTTTTGATATAGGGCAACTGATCTGGAACAAGGGAAGAGCTGTGGTTTCGGGTTGCTTGTAGTAGTTGCTGCCATGACCATTAAATCCGAATTTGTTAGGTTGATTATGGGATCATCTTATTGTTGAGTAATTTGGATTTGGGTTTGTGCCATGCAATGGGTGTGGATAACTCTAATTTGGGAGTTCTGTTGGATTTTTAATGGCTTGGCTTCCTTGCTTTAGTTTTGTACAGCATTAGGATGAATAGAAAGGTAAAAGAAGTAAGTGTTTCTTGTTGTCTTGCTTCCAGATTTCCTTCCTGAACAACATTAGGATAGCTTGGAGTTAAAAGAGTAGTTTAAGGAATTATTTTGCTTTGAATTATGTTTTGGTTCCTTATATGCTCTAATGTTCACGCATCAACTTTTGATAACAGCAGCATTCTTTTAGTGGATAACAATATTAAAGCCTTAATCAGAGTTAAAAGATGTTGATGAGATGGTGATACTGTGATCAGAATGCTCATGTTTCCTTTACAATTTTTATCAGTTTTGGGTTGGTTTGATAACAATATTAATGGTATTATATCAAATATAATCCTGAGGGAGAACATGTCCTACCATTACTTGTCCAATGGAATAATTGAACTTGGCCTAACCATGTGTTAAAGTCCATATATAATGAGTATTACAGTTTAGTTTTTCCTTGCTGTTAGTAAAGCATGAGCAATTTTTCCATTTGCTAATAAATAAGCATGATCAGTTTAACATGAGCAGTTTTATTTTAGAGTAGGCTTAAAGAAATCAAATTCAGTTTTTCTTGATTCATATCTGTTGTAGCATGCTTAGAGAGCTCAGTTTGCTTTCCTTTGATTTATGTTTATTGTAGCATGTTTAAAGAAGTTTGATTTGTTTTCTTTTGCTTGATTCTGTTGATACATTTTTAAATAATCCTGTTGCTCTATAAAAACTCTAGTATCTACCTGTAGGTGGGAAAAATAAGAGTTTTAATAAATTCTTTAGGGATTTATAAGAAGTTATAAGAAAGAGAGACCAAGGTCTTAATAGGATCCCTAATTTTAAGAATTGGGATCAGTAGCATATCAAGTGCTCAAATAAATGCCAAGGCATTTTATTATAAGAGAATTAAAGAATAACAAGTATAAGGAAGTAATAGTTAAGAAGAAAATAAGTATTTTACTTTTTAATGGCATGTACCGGACACAAGGTCCAGGACACGAGGTCCATTGGGTGGGCTCCTAGATCGCCCCTAGGCACAAGATCGCCTAGAAGTACCTTAGTAGTTTCGGGATTAGCTACTCGACTCTTATTAAGGATGCGCGCAAATTGGTACAATGCCGGGCCCAAAAGAAGTTTATTATTATTTTGAAGTATTAAAGTATAAGTTTTGAAACAAATGAAACAAGCTTCAAATATGTTTAGAATTAGAAAGTTTAGTTTCTTGTTATTTGAAGCATGCAGTAGTAGTTTTATTTGTTTCTTGCTATTAGATTATTCAGCATGTTTAGCTTTATTTGCTTTCAGTATGCAGTTATAGTTTTATTGGTTTATGAGCATGATTAGCTATACATGTTTAGTATTTCAGTTAGTATGATTCCTTTGCTATTTATGAGCATGAGTAGTTTTATATGTTAGCATTCAGTTTTAGTATGTTTTTATTATATACATGCATATCGAGTTTTTGTGAGTAGATAGCGCTCACTAAGCTTTATGCTTATAGACTGCATTTCCTCCTACTGCAGATAAAGGAAAGGAAAAGATTTAGCAAGGAAGGCGACAAGGTGGTGGTGATGAAGGTGTGTGATGACTGGACTATGGAAAGATCAAGAGTTTGCTAAGGAGTTGTTAAAACTTACCTGTTTAGAGTTTCCTTTTCTTTTCTCCTTAATGCTATGATGAAGTTGAGATTGTAATTGAGTCTATTCCGCACTTGTAGTTTGTTATGTTTTATCGTTGGAGTATTATCTGTTTACTATTGCTAGAGTAGTTTCCTCCTTCTTATTGAGTTATTATACTGCGTGGTTGTGTGATTATATGTTCCAGCCGCCTGTGGTTGAGTATACACTGTTTGTATTGTTGATTTGGTCACCGGTACAGGGGAAATTCTGTCGAAATTTTTCGGTAGGGATTTCTCGTAGTTAAGTAGCGTACCGGTTAAGTAGAGTTAGTAGTTAAGTAACGGTCACTTTTAGAGAGTAGTAGTAGTAGTAAGAAGGGTGGTCGTTACACAGGCTTAGGTCGGTTGCATCCAATCTCACCAAGTATCTTATCATATGTTCTTGAGAATTGGTGTCGTTGACAATAAAGTAGTTCCAGCAAGTGAATAGTACTTTAGAAGTTATCATGTCAAAGAAGGGCATGCCTGTTTAAGGAATAATGTCAGAGACACTTTTTGGAGTTGTCTTTTCATAGGGCATGTAGGAAAAGGTGCTCGTGCTTTAAGATGCGCGCACATACACTATAAGGGCATTATAAAAGGGGGGCGTTCCCTTCTATAGCGGAGGTATGTGCAACCAAACTATTACACACACTCTTGCTATAGTTCTTCTACTATTCTTCTCCACCGGAAACTAACTTGAGCGTCGAAGGGTCAACGCCAGGAACCCTTTCCCGATTTGACACTAACATTCCCCTTTACTTTAAGGACGCGTGAGAAGTCTTCTTCAAATCAAGCAGTGGGGCATGTCACCAGTTTGTCATCTCCTCATATTTATCAGTTGCTAAAACCAAAATAAAATCCTTCTAATTTTTGGAGTAGAATATTTACGATTAACTTCTAAGTTGACTCATCATTTTAGCTGATTGAGAAAGACTTCTAGTTGATTAAATATACTTGAAGATCTCGACTTAACTCATGACCAAACTCCAACCGTTGATTATAATCATAAAATCATAGTTTCTTTGGTTACATAAACCATTAGGCAGCTCTTATCTCAACATATAATCAAAGATTGCATTCCCTTATGATCTTTCACGACTCACATGTCTTTAGGCCTTATCGATACATCTGATTAGGACTTCTTCACAACCAATGGGGCAGACGAGAGGACTATACTCACGAGGGTGAGGTTAGAAAGGGACTGAGGAGGACCTCAACAAAATTCCTCCAACGTTCAAGTTAAACTCATAGAAGAGAAAAGGGTGAAAAAGATAGTAGAATCATCTAGACAATAGAAAATAGCATACCTTACCCAACTCGCAAGGGCACTATCTTATATCCAAAAGGAGGAGAGTGGGAGAAGACTTTACCTCGCACTTTAATCTGGCACTTCTCCCTTTGTTCCCTTATTAGATCTGACCATAGTTCAAAATCGACGATTTAAAACCACCGGTTCAACGGTTCCAAACAGATTGACCCTTAACCTTAATTGCTTAAGACAGTTACGGTTCACGGTTCAGAACCGCCGGTACATGATTTGGTTCACAGTTCGTCACGGTTCAATATTATTATGTTTAAAAAATTAAATTTGAAATTTTTATAAAAAAAATAGTTTGCACTTATTTAAGTTGTCTACGTATCCCTTAGGGCATAAGGGAATCAAAGTCCATGTAGTTCTTTTATATTTTTACCCTTTTACATTGTCATTCATTTCCATTTCTCGTTTCTGTTGTATTCGTTCCTTCAGTATCAAAATCTTCAACTTTGTCATCAGAAAGTTGCATTCCTTGGATTATTTTCTTAGCTCTGGTCCAATCGCTTAGTAATGCTTGGGGTTTCAATGAATCGGGAGATAAAATTGATCGTCGTTCATCTAATATGTTGTCGTCGGCACTGAACGTCTGCTCTACAACAACAGTTGACATTGGACAAGCTAAAATTTCTTTAACGATCACGAAAATGACAAGAAAGCTTTGAGTCTTCTATGATCACCACTTTAAGATATCGAAATTTTCGCTATCTACTTCATTAAAATCAAAAGAAATCATAAAATAATTCTCAAGTTCCTGTGTAGAACTTGAGAATCCTTGTGGATGTTTTGTCCGTTCTTTTAATAAAAGTTGTGCTTTTGTAAGTTTTAAATTACTACTAGTAGTTTTTGTATTTCAAAAATATTAATTTGTGTTTCATATTTTACATAATATTGATTATAAATATCATATAATTAAATTCTAACATTATATATAATATTAATTGGTTCTACTTTAATTGAAATTAAAGCGTCGTAATATAAAGTTAACATTTCTTTGTAAAACTTCTAATCTAAATCTAGGATTAAAGTAAATGCAATTAAATAAATTTTAAGAATAAAATAAAATTATTTTTCCTATTTAGTTTTTATAACTAAGATGCAAGAAGATAAAAAATCATTATAAATATGTTCATTTAAAACTAATAATATATTAGAAAAAATTTCTAAAACTAATTGAGCAGTGGGATAATATACACCAGAAAGTTATTCAGTTGCATTATTAATACTTTTAAAATTACACAAATACTACTACAAATATTTCATTATTGTAAAAATAAATATGTATTAGTATTAGTATATTGTGCAAAAGATAAACATAATAATTTTTTATATTGAAATGAATCTTGTAATAATTGATATGTTAAATTCCAACGTGTTGGTATTAGGTCAAAATTTTTTAGATTTCATTCCATTAGTTTTATAAAACCTATCTCATTATTTCATTATAAATGAATGAGAGCATAAATAAGAAATTACAATTCTAATTGGTTTAATATAATTTTCTAAAATTTTTAATCTATCTTGAACACATAAATTTAAAACATTGCATACACAATGAATATGAAAAATAAACCACTAATAATAGGTTGACAAATAAATTTTAGATCATCTATACAAGCGGTATTAGAACTAGCATTGTAACGCCCGAAAATTCTCAAAACTATTTTAGAATTAGTCTATGATTTTTCTGGAATTTTTAGATATTTTTCCGGAATTTTTCGAGTATCGGAAGTAGTAAAAACAATTAGAACCGCAAAATAGCTTAGGCGGGAATCGAACCCGAGACCTATGGTTTCGGGATAATGTTAGTAACCGATTGAACCCAGCAGGGCCGTGCTGAAAGGAAAGAGGATCGTGTATATTTATAGTTGGGTTGGCCGAATTAATCACTTGAT